>NC_080787.1:137277295-138589795 GCF_028018385.1 Neofelis nebulosa | reverse complement strand
CCCCCGCAGTTGTGCCTTTTGCTGGTTAGAGAATGCGAACTGCCAAAGACTGGCTGAGAATGGAAGCCTGAGGCTCTTGGTGTGATTTTGACAACCCTGCGTCTCCACTGAGGTGATCCCATCTCCCTGTAATCTCTGTCCTAGGGAGCAAGTGTCTTCCCTTTTCTGTTCTGCTATAGACAGCAGTGCTGGTTTTTAACTTTTCTGTCCGGCAATATTTCCTGTTAATCTTGCTTTATACAGTCCTCTAATTCCGGCTGTGTGGGTTTGATTACCTTCTCTTGTCTATTTGGCAGAAAATCTTTCTAGTCCTGTGTGTAATGTAGTGTTTGTTAGATATTCCTGGTTGGTCTGCCATCATTCTCCTTGCTCTGCACACTAGCTAAACAGTCTGCACTAAATTAAACTCAAGAATTTTGCTTGGCATGCTTTTTCACAAAACCTCATCCCCGATTAGAGAATTTAAATAATAACATAAGAGCCATAGTGGTCTCTCTCAGACTTAAGCTCTGTTGCGTCACTTGACCCATAGATGGGGTGGGGAAGGGAGGGGTCAAAACCACAATTTTAGGAAAGCCTCTGGCTAGATTAGGCTAGCTAGAGAGGGCCCCGCATCGAAGTCATCTCTGTTCATCTGTGAGACACAGCTGTTTGAGTAGCCCACTGACAAAAGGAGTCAGAAAAAAATCATCTCGTTTCCTTCACGCATCTGTCTCTTCTCAGCTTTCCTGTATTTTCTAGTTCCACAGCCTTGGAACTTCATTCATTTGAACTCAGAGCAGTTCTTTCGCCATGCGTTTCAAATTTCTTTTTATTTTGAGAGCCACTACCCTAACTTACTTTGAACTACACCATGCTATGTGCAGTTAGTAACAGCAATTATTGTCAACATCAACGAAGCTGACATTTACCGAGCGCCTACTTCTGATGCTTTATAGCCACATCCATATATCCATATCCTACTAATGCAGAGACTGTGATAGAGATAGTTTTAGGGAAGACGCAGGGAAGGTTGGCATCCTATTATTTGCCAAATGGTATGCCAGATACTTTAAATAGTCGTTTATTCCTTATAGTGCACGTCTTGGGAAGTAGTACTATCTCAGTTTTACATATTGAAAAACTGAAGCTTAGAAACGTTAAAGGATTTGACCAAGGTGTCAGAATTAGAATTCTAACCAAGATTGTCCTAACTTCAAAACACATGTTTTCAAACCACCTTCCAAAACTGTCTGACATTGTGCGTTTGCTCTGCACTTGTTCAGTAACACTTGCGTGTCATGCACTGAGGATAGTCTCACATCTTTCAGATATAAATCCCGCTCTCCAAGTAAAGATAAGACGTATATCAGTAACTGTAATTCAGAGTAGGTACATGTCTTGCTGTGAAAGGTCCCAGTAAAGTGCCAGGGGGCATTTGAAGGCAGAGAGTTTATTTCAAACTGAGAAGTTCAGAGGGCAGACAGACCGGGAGAACTGCCCTCTGAGCTGGGCTTTGACACATCAGGATTCGTTTCCCCATGGGAACCTAGAAACTTCTTTGAAGGAGTGGAAATGGCACGAGCAAATACAGAGATGGAGAGCGCAGTGTGCGTGATTGTGAGCATGTTGACGGAGCCCTGGAAAGTATACTTGAAAGAAACTCTGTGTTGCAACTTATTTTTCAGAGACCTGTGAAAATGTTTCTTTTCTTTTCTTTTTTTTAGCTTACAATTGAGCATGAGTCTTCTCATGATTAGTGAGAATGTAAAACTGGCTCGTGAATATGCATTGCTGGGGAACTATGACTCTGCCATGGTCTATTACCAGGGAGTTCTTGACCAGATGAACAAGTATCTGTATTCAGTCAAAGATACCTATCTGCAGCAGAAATGGCAACAGGTGAGAATCTTGGCTGCTATATGTTTTAATGGTGTAAGTACTCAGAAGAGAAGACGTGGAGGCTGTCAGCGCTTTTTGCAGTTATACATGAAGAGCGATTTGTTACATGGATTTGTATACAGTGTTACTTGAATTTTGTTTTATATTAGTAATAGTCTATATTCACCATCATCGGTATTATGAGTTCTCAATTATAGTTGTTGGAATCTAATAGGTGAAAGAAATAATTTTGACCTTTTTTTTCTAAATCACATTTTTTATCTTTTACCTGGTAAATTAGAATGGACTTTCTTAAGCCATTGTTGAAACTGCAGACGGCACCCGGGTCTCATGGGTACCGTACTTTCTGTAACCGTACCGTGCTGTGAGGAAGCAGACTATGCTGGAATCCCATTTGAGGAATGTTAGTCACTGAGGACCAATAGAAATTTACAGGTGGAAAGTGTAGAACTTACAAGTCCACTTGAAGGTGGCGTTTCTAACAAGGTGCAACTTTACCACAGAGGAAAAAAATATGACAGAATTTGATAGTCTTTTTGAGCTGGTCTTCTCGGTTGAATATTTCCCTCAGATTCTACTAAACTGCTTCTTTGATAGTATTCCATACTTGTCCTTAATTTCTTTAAAAGAGAGAAGTATCCTACCTCTTTGAACTTAAACCTTTTCCCCTAAATCTGTCTGCATGTCCCTTACATTACCAGAAGAGGGAAATAGTTTATTTCATAGAGTCTTAAGTTTGTCACTGAAAGATTTTTGTTCTGTAGGCTGGAGACTTTTATTTTAAAAGTCTAATAAGCCTTTTTTTTGTAAAGATACTAAATCATTTAGCTTTGTTTCTTAAAAGACTTTTTTATTTTTATGTAATCTTTACATCCAACATGGGGCTCAAACTCACAACCCTGAAATCGCGAGTCACACGCTCTACCAACTGAGCCAGCCTGGCACCCCTCGTTTAGTTTTAAAACAAAACATTACCAACTTTATTTCAATATTTTGTGTATGTTGTTTTTAAATTGAATCAGCAATGCTTAAAACAATCTTGGTTGTGTGTGAATTGGGCCATTTTCATCTGAAGCCATATTTTTCAAACTGTGGGTCGCAGTCCATTAATGAGTTATGAAATTAGTGCATTCTCATCACCATTTTGAGAATCAGTCACATACCATGAAAACCATTGGAGAATCAACTTAGAAAAGTATTATTCAAACTTTCCAAAAAGAAAGTTATAGCTATCTTCAATTTGTTATGTAATTTGAATATGAATCATAAGTCAGGAACGTGGCTTAATTATTCAGAACATTTAATTCATTTTGTCTTGCAGTTGAAAACAAAAACTTAATCGTTCTTAAAATTTTGACAGAATATTTGGGTGTGATTTACAGTATAGCTGATGTCAAAATGGAGGTTTCTAACATCTGTAATAAATGGCCCTAGTTTAATCTTGGCAGTGAATTATCAGTTACAGATATTTAAAGAGTCATATTCTCCTTTGAAACCAGGTTTGGCAGGAAATAAATGTGGAAGCTAAGCATGTTAAAGATATCATGAAGACACTGGAGAGCTTTAAACTAGACCACACTCCACTGAAAGCTGCCCAACACGAGCTTCCAGCGTCCGAGGGGGAGGTCTGGTCCCTGCCTGTACCTGTTGAACGAAGGTAAGTAGACACCTTTTAAGAAACAAATTAGCATAGGAAACTGACAACATTGGTCACATCTAGGAGGACTAGGTGGCAGGGAGACAGGAACAGGAGAGCATTTTATACTGAATGCCTTTTATAGCGCTTATACTACGGGTCATCTAACTATGACCTATATGACCTATATCAATAAATTGAACTTAGGTGGAAATAAGCCGAAAATATGCTTTTGTGAATGAGCTTATTATAATAGTGGAGACATTATCTGAGGGAAGGAGCATGGGGCTGGGAACTGAAATATCTGGGCTCTCATTCTGTCTTTTCCACTTTCTGTAGTTTTGGGAAAAGCATGTAACCTTTTCTAGGCCTCTAATTTTTCTTATGTAAAGTGAGGAAGTTAGATTAAAACAGTGGTTCTCAAACAGGCTATCACAGAATACTTCTATTCATCAGAATTGCTAAAATGAGAAATGGGCTTTTTAAAAAAAATAGTTTAATAAATTTTTTAAAGTTTATTTATTTATTTATTTTGAGAGAGGCGGTGGGGGGAGAAAATCCCAAGCAAGCTCCACACTGTCAGTGCAGAGCCTGACTCAGGGCTTGAGCTCGTGAACCGTGAGATCATGATCTGAGCCAAAATCAAGAGTCAGATGCTTCACCAACTGAGCCATCCCGAAAAATGAGGTTTTTTTTTTTTTTAAGATTAATTTTGAGAGAGAGTGCAAGCGGGGAGGTGCAGAGAGAGAAGGGACAGAAGATCCAAAGGGGGCTCTGTGCTGACAACAGTGAGCCCAATACGGGGCTCGAACTCACAAACCATGAGATCGTGACCTGAGCCGAAGTTGGACACTCAATCTACTGAGCCACCCAGGTGCCCCAAAATGGGCTTTTTGATTCACAGAAAATAAATAAATAAATAAAATGTTCTCTATTTTAGGTTTCTCTTTGACATTTTCCCCCCAGGTTCCGATTACCTGTAGCTGGCCAATATCACTTTAGTGGTGATATTTCCGGAATGCTCTACACAGCCAGTTGTGCTTAGTTTCACTGCACATTTTTTAACTGACAAGTGTCAGATGGATATCACTTGTCTGTGTCACTGACATAATAGATTTCCTAGTTTGTATTGTGGGTTTAAATATGCAAATATAGCATTCTGTAAAGAACACCGACTTGTAGATTCTTTGCCTCCTAATCAGTTTGAGAACCTTGCACTAAGACATTGCTCAGATGTTTTTCAGTTTCACGTTGTCATTGTAACTCTCAATTCTTGATTGTATTCTACAATAGGTGTTAGATATTGAGTGCTCACGTGTCCTAACCACTATTAGAGACTACACATGTTATTTCATTTATTCACGTTAGCCTTTCAAATAAGCCATGTTCTTTTTTTTGTATTTTAGATAAGATAGCTTGAAGTACAGTGCAGTTAGATAACTTTTTCCCATTGTCACAAAGCTAATAATTGGTGGAGCTAGAGTTTGAACCCAAATATATTTGATTACAAAGCTGGAATTCTCTGCCATACCACTTATTCTCAAACTCTGGTATACCTAAGATCTATTGGGAAACTCATTAAAATGTAGATGCTGGGTGTTCACTCCTGAGAGTCTGATAAAATACGGGCATACCTAGGAGATAGTTGTGGGTTCAACAAAGTCACATAAATATTTTGGTTTCCCAGTGCATATAAAAGTTATGTTTACACTATACTGTAATCTGTTAAGTGTGCAATAGCATTATGTCTTAAAAAAACATTGTACATACCTTAATTGAAAAATACGTTATTGCTCCGGTGCCTGGGTGGCTCAGTTGGTTAAGCATCTGACTCTTGGTTTTGGCTTAGGTCATGAACTCGCAGTTTGTGAGTTCAAGCCCCGCATGGGGCTCTGCAGAGCCTGCTTGGGATTCATTCTCTCTCTCTCTCTCTCTCTCTCTCTCTCTCTCTCTCTCTCTTCCTGTGTCTCTCTCTCTCTGCCCATTCCACATGCTCTCCCTCTCTAAATAAATAAATGCACTTAAAAAAATAAAATAAAAATATTCTGTTGCTAAAAAATGGTAACCGTCATCTGATCTTTCAACAAGTTATAATCTCCGATCACAGATTGCCATAACAAATCTAATAATAATGAGAAAGTTTAAAACATTACAAGAATCACCAAAATGTGACACGGAGACACAAAATGAGCAAATGCTATAGGAAAAATGGCACCAACGGACTTGATAGGTTGCCACAAACCGCACTTTGTAAAAACACATCCAACATCTGTGAAGCACAATGAAGTGAAGCACAAAAAACAAAGGAGGCCTGTGGATGGGAGGTGGAGCTTCGGAGTCTGCAAGGGATTCTCATACTAGTGGTCCACGGGTCACACTTTGAGGAGCACATGCCACAATGCTCTCTTTCCACTTTATGATCAGCTAATGGGTACCGCCACTTTAGTTTTCCTCAGCTCCAGGTAAAAGTACTAATATTCTGTTATTGACTCATAACTTTTTAATTTTTTTTTAACGTTTATTTATTTTTGAGACAGAGAGAGACAGAGCATGAACGGGGGAGGGGCAGAGAGAGAGGGAGACACAGAATCCGAAACAGGCTCCAGGCTCTGAGCTGTCAGCACAGAGCCCGACGCGGGGCTCGAACTCACGGACCGCGAGATCATGACCTGAGCCGAAGTCAGCCGCTTAACCGACTGAGCCACCCAGGCGCCCCAACTCATAACTTTTTAATATTTACTAAATTTTTCCTTTGCTCATAAGCACTTATTTGTACTATTTTTTCTGTTATATTTTGGTTTTAAAGGGTTATGTATAATCTACATAGTTAACCATGTTCTTATTGGTTGTTTTCCCCTTTTTGTTATTATAAAGTCAATATTTGTGGGTGAATCTTTTTCTACATTTATGATTACCTTTTTCTTAATTTCAGTAGAACAAATCATAGCTGAGTCAAGTTGCGTTTTTATTTTTTCTTGCCTAGAAATATGTTTTACTTCTGTTTACTTTCTTTTTTCTTTCCTCTTTCTGGAGAATCATCGTTTGGCCCATGTATTATTAGTCTGTTCTTGTTGCCATAACAAATTACCCCAGACTGGATGACTTAACAGAAATTTATTTCTTTATTTTTCACAGTTCTGGAGGCTAAAAAATCCAAGATCAAAGTGCTAGCTAGTTTGGTTCCTGGTGAAGCCTCTTCCTAAGCAGACAGCTGCTTTCTCTCTGTGCTTACATGGCAGAGGGAATGAGCAAACTCTCTATGTCTCTTAGAAGGACACAGTCCTCACATCAAGGCTTTATTTAACTTTTTTTTTTTTTAAAGTAGGCTTCACGCCCAGTGTGGGGCTTGAACTCACATCCCTGAGTTCAAGAGTCACATGCTTTACTGAATGAGCCAGCCAGGCACCCCCAACTGTAATTAATCCTGTACCCTAAATGGTTTCATGGGAGTGAGGGATTTAACATAATGAACTGGGGGAGGGCACAAACATTCAGTCCATAACAGCCCTGTAACTCATCTCTCAGTCATTGGTAAGAACTTCCCAATGAATACATGTGCCCAGTGAAAATTTAGTTGATTTCAATGTTTTTTTTTTTTTTTTCTTTAATTTTGAGAGAGAGCATGAGTTGGGGAGAGGGACAGAGAGAGAAAGAGAGAGAGAGAGAGAGAGAAAGAAGCAGGCTTCATGCGCGGTACGGAGCCCAATGTAGGGCTTGATCCCACAACCCTGGGATCACGACCTGAGCCAAAATCAAGAGTCGGACTCTCAACCAGCTGAGCAACCCAGACACACCCCTCTTTATTTATTTATTTTTAATTTTTTTAAATTTTTTCTTTTAGTGTTTATTTCTGAGACAGACAGAGCATGAATGGGGGAGGGGTAGAGAGAGAGGGAGACACAGAATCCGAAGCAGGCTCCAGGCTCTGAGCTGTCAGCACAGAGCCCGACATGGGGCTCGAACCCACCAGCCGTGAGATCATGACCCGAGCCGAAGTCGGACGCTCAACCGACTGAACCACCCAGGCGCCCCATATTTTTAATTTTTTTTAATGTTTATTTTATTTTCGAGAGAGAGAGAGACAGAACATGAGCAGGGGAGGGGCAGAGAGAGAGGGAGACACAGAATCTGAAGCAGTAGAACAAATCATAGCAGGCTGAACCTGAAGCAGGCTCCAGGCTCTGAGCTGTCAGCACAGAGCCTGACGTGGGGCTCGAACTCATGAAGCATGAGATCATGATCTGAGCCGAAGTCAGATGCTTAACTGACTGAGCCACCCAGGCGCCCCACCCCCCCTTTTTAAAGTAGGCTTCACCCCCAGCACGGAGCCCAACATGGGGCCTAAACTCATGACCCTGAGATCAAGACCTGAGTTGAGATCAAGAATTGGATACTTAAAACCAACTGAGCCACCCAGGCGCCCCAAGTTGATTTCAAATTTAATGAATTATCTGAAGCAGAGGCAGGAGGATTCTCTCTTGGAAGTAGTGGGAACTTGAATTAGATAAGCCTCTTCATCTAGAAAATTCTATAGTGATGAGCCCTAGTTTTCTTTCTGATTTCTTCTTGCTTTCTTCATTATCCTTTCCTGTCCCTGATTTTCAATGGGTTGGGTGGATTACTATTAACTGTAAATTTCACTGTAAATTTCTTTTCTTTGACGTTATTTGCTGCATCTTTGTTTCTTCCTGTAGTTTATTTTACTTGCTCCCTCAACTGACTATCCTTCAAACCTATTTTTTGTTAGCCTTCATTTGTACTTATGCTTAAGAGAGTTTGTTCTTTCTTGAACTCTGTTGGTGATTCTTGTCATCAGCTAGGTTTTAGTCCATTTAAGAACAGATTCAGTTGATCCAGTTTTCTCTTCTATGGTTGTACGCAGAAATGTTGGCACAAGGAGGTTCACTGAGTCTTTTAGAGCAAAGATTAGAAATAGCTTCAAAGCTATAAATGCGATTTTTTTTTTTAAATATTTTTTAAAAGCCAGTTAATAGAGCCGCCTGGGTGGCTCAGTTGGTTGAGCATCCAGCTCTTGATTTTGGCTCAGGTCGTGATCCCATGGTTGTGGGATTGAGCTCCGTGTGGCTCCTGCATAAGATTTTCTCTCTCCTTCTACCCCTCTCCCTAACTCATGCACTCTTTCTTTCTAAAAAATAAAAAAGAGGGGCACCTGGGTGGCTCAGTTGGTTAAGTGTCTGGCTCTTGATTTGGGCTCAGGTCACGATCTCACAGTTCGTGGGATTGAGCCCAGCATCGGTCTCTGCATTGACAGCATGGGGTCTGCTTGGGATTCTCTGTCTCTCACTCTCTGTGCCTTTCCTTACTCAGTCTCTCTCTCTCTGTGTCTGTCTCTCTCTCTGTCTCTGTCTCTCTCTCTCTGTCTCCCTCCCTCCCTCCCTCCAAATAAATACACTTTAAAAAATAAAATATAATTTAAAACCTTTTAAAGCTAGCTAGTATCCCTCAAATATCTTCTTATCTCACAATAAAACCCAAAGTCTTCATCATATCCTTCAATAGCACATGAGTCTTGTTTCCCTACCTCTAGGACCTCAGTTCTTACAAGTGTCTTCCTCTGCGAGCAGGTCACACACACAGATGCTTCAGTTCTTTGCACTTGCCTTTTCTTCAGCTCAGATGTTTATGACTTGTTCTTCATTTCCTTCGGGTCTCGACTTAAATGTCACCTCAGGAAGGTCTCTGAGCAGATCTCCTACCTGAAATTCCACCGCCCCCCAATCATAGCCCCTACCCTTCTTTATTTTTCTTGATAGCACTTAGCATCATCTGACGTACTGTTCATATCTTCATTGATGCCCCTTCTCGACACACACATACACATGTACGTAAGTCTATAAGAGTAAAGGTTTTATTAAACTTATATAAATGCTTTATCCCTAATGCATAGAGTAGTGCCTATCAATAGTAATAGTTCAGTAAATTGTATTTTGGATGAAAGAATAGCTAGCAGTAAGAAGTGGATAAAATGTGGTACACTTTATACGTAATTGCCATCTAGTCATTAAAAGCCATTTATGAGGTGATGATACAGGAAATGCCTTATGATATGAGGAGAGAAAATATGAGTGCATGTGTGTACATTGGTTCCTATTTTGTTTAAATAAAAGGCAACTATAAGAAGGTAAACTAATATGTTAAGTGGCTAACTTTGAATAATGGGGTTACAGGTGACCTTTATTCTTTATAGTTGATTATATCTCAGTTTTCTGTTTTATGTTATTTTTCTAGTAAGGGAGAAATAAATATATGTTTTAAAGAAATATCTCCACTTGGCCATCCAGGTGTCTAAATCCAAAATTGAACCCCCGTCATTCCTTCCACGTTGGTTTGGCTTTTTTATCCTGTCAAATCCTCATTCTCAATTTTCCATGTCTAGGAGTATCCAAGTACATCTCTTGGACTCTTCTTGCTTACTGCCTTAAGCTAGGCCCTCGCCTCATGCCTCAATAACACTTGTAACCTGCCCATATCTCCCTGCTTTCTGTTTCCTTTATCAGCGTATCTTATATAGCACTAGACTTGTCGTTCTAAAACCTTATCAGCAGCATTTAGCTAAGAGCCAAGCCTCTTGAACTGGTGTTCAGATTTCCTACTTACTGAACCACCTTCTCTGTTCTCATCTCTGAATGCTCACCATTGTTTTTATGGTTAGTGTCTTTAGAATCCTTTACCTAAATTATGCTCATTTAAAAAAAATTTTTTTTAATGTTTTATTTATTTTTGAGACAGAGAGAGACAGAGCATGAGTAGGGGAGGGGTAGAGAGAGAGGGAGACATAGAATCCGAAACAGGCTCCAGGCTCTGAGCTGTCAGCACAGAGCCCGATGTGGGACTCAAACTCACAAACCGCAAGATCATGACCTGAGCCGAAGTCTGACGCTTTACTGTCTGAGCCGCCCAGGCACCCCGCTTATGCTCATTTTGATATCTTTCCTTTTCTACACTGATTTTCTTATCTGCAGTTATACCCTTGTGTTTAGTTCATCTCTTGTGTTTCCAGGCCCAGTTTATTTTCGGGCTTCTTGAGGTCATTGATAGCACTAGATCTCTTTTACACTTTCTGGTATGCTTGCCTAGCTTTACGCATCTCTTACCTATACTTGAGGTATTTGAGGATCGGCCTCTCTTACCTTTTCTATTGCTCATTTTAATGGCCCCAACCAAGTGTAGGACCCTGAGAAATATTTGAGAGGTATGAATCCTGCCTCAGAAATAAAGGTGACATAAGGCAACGTATGTGAATGTAAAACACTATGCATCAGTTCTCGTAACTGTCCGTAGCAAAATGGTGAAATTTTATTAATTAAAATTTAAGAACTATGATATATTCTAAATAAAATAGTGTCAACATAGGGCACACAGGTGGGTGGCTTGGTTGGTTAAGTGTCCAACTCTTGATTTCGGCTCAGGTCATGATCTCACAGTTTGTGGGATGGAGCCCTCTATCAGGCTCTGCCCTGACAGTGCAGAGCCTGTTTGGGATTCTGTCTGTCTGTCTGTCTGTCTCTCTCTCTCTCTCTCTCTGCCCCTCCCCCAACTTGTACTTGTGCACACATGCACTTGCTCGTGCTCTATCTCTGGGGAAAAAAATAGTATCAACTTGCACATGTACCAGTGGATAAATGCGAATTCTGTACCTGCTGTGTTCGGTTCTTTTTATAAAACTCTTCGTTGATTGCTGTCTTGTCAGTTTCCAAAGAATCAGACTAATTTTTCATTAGTACATCAGTACTTGATGTACACTAGTTATTTCCTCTCAAAGGAGAGGTGATGATCACTTCTGTTATTTTTACCATATAACCGTGCTGCAGTCTGTTCTTCTCATTAAATCTGTGCCAGATTTATACGTTAAATCTTAGATTTCAGTGACTTAAATTTATTCAGTCCTGTCTTGTATTCCGTTATTGCCTTGGTTTCGTTAGTTCATAAACTTTAACTTACACATGATAATGTGTCCATGTATATTTGGACTACCTCCAGGAGTTCATTATGATTTTCATGATCCTGCATCTAATTAGGCCCTCGCCAGGACCTAGAAAACGCCAGTCTCCTCAGTACGGTGACCCTAAACCACACGGTAATCGACCAAATACAACTGCCAGAGTTCACCGTTCATCTGCACACAGTCTGCACAACGACAGAGGGAAAGCTGTTCGTTGTCGGGAAAAGAAAGAGCAAAATAAAGGAAGAGAGGAAAAGGTAACTTACTGATTTTCATAAATGAAATATTTATTAACTTAAAAATGAAGACACTATAAATTTTGATAATTGTTAGTGGTTGAAACCACCAGACTGTATAACAAAACCTTAGTCATATTCCACCTAGGATTTTTCCCGCTCACTATTAAACAGATATTTTTGGGTATGTGTTGTATCTTTGTATCTTGGTATAATTTAAGACTTGCAAACAAGTTGCAAGCATGGTGTAAGGAATTTCCATATATTCTTTACCCAATTTTAGCAAACATTTTGCCCCTTTTGCTTTATCATCTACTTTCTATATACTTCTTTTTTTTTTTCTGAAGCGTTACGAGTAAGTTGTAGATATCATGCCCTTTTACCCTTAAATACCTGATAGTGTATTTCCTAAGTACTTGGACGTTCTTTTCCATAAACACTATCTGTTGTCACAAGCCGTATATTTTACATTGATCCATAGACCCTCATAGAATTCAGCCAGTTATCCCAGTAATGGCGTCAAGGGCTCATTTAGCCTCGTGCAGCAAGAGAGCACCAGCTGCATTTGGCTGTCCTGTTTCCTTAGTCTCATTGCTGTGACAATGTTCTCGGCTTGCTCTTTTTGTTCTTGCTGTTTTGGGCCTGGCATTTTTGAAGAGTGCAGGCCAGTTATTTTGTAGCGTGCCTCTCCGTTTGGGCTCTTCTGATGTTTCCTTGTGATTAGATCAAGGTTATACATTTTGGGCAGGAATACCATTGAAGGGAAGTTTTGTTCTTTGCAGTGTATCATGTAAAGAGGCACAGGATGTTTATTTGTCCTGTGACTTGTGGCAAATTGGAGTGCTTTGTTAGGGTGGTGTCTGCCTGGGCTTTCCACTGTGAAGTTGTTCTTTCTCCCTTTATAATAATTTGGGGGGAGATACCTTGAGACCATGTAAATATGCTATTTCTCATCACCATTTCATTTACTTGTTTTAGCATCCAGTGATCCTTGCCTAAATCAATTATTCCTATGACAGTTGAAAAATCATGGTTTTCTAATCAGCAAAACCTTGGTTTGCAAGCATAATTTGTTCTGGAAACATACTTGTAATCCAAAGCACTTGTATATATCAAAGCAAATTTCCCCATAAGAAATAATGGAAACTCAGATGATTCGTTCCAAAACCCAAAAATATTCATATAAAAATGATACAGTACTCTCATATAATACAAAATAATAAAGAAAATACAATATATAAAGAAGAATAAATAAATTAACCTGCACTTAGCTTTGAAAGCCTTCGTGGCTGGTGTGAAGGAGATGAGACAGAGGAGGGTTATTGTGTAGGATGACTGACTATCACTAACGGAATCACCGCTGTCTGTTAGCTCAATAGAATCTTTTTCTGCACGGAGGCCATTGTATATGCTTGCACGGATGTTGACTACAGTACTATATTAATAAACTCTTGTCATATTCTGTATTTAACATAACTGGAACTAAGGCAGGAGAAGAAAGGGTCTATATCTCAGGCAGCCTGACCTAGAAGGAAGCAAAACATTCCTAAGCTTACTCTCGTATGAAAAAGCAAAGACTGTCCACAGGTGCTTTGAAGTGACAAAGATACACTAGTGCCAATTGTGGGCACCTTCCAGCATTCTGAAAAATCACTGATTTCTGCCAAACACCGCGGCCTGAGACCAGGGATCCGAGCATGGGAGACTATCACCCACAACCACAATTCCGCAGAGAGAGAGAGGGAGAGAGAGAGGAACCATCGGCTCACTTGTGATCTTGTGGTTCAGCATCACATACTACTTGTGGTGCAAGACATAACTCGTGTATCAAGTTAAAATTTATTAGAAATGTTTGCTCATCTTGTGGCACTAGCAAAACAAGTTACTCGCAATCCAAGGGTTTACTGTAATTAGATGCTGAATGGTGGTAGTAGCTAGTGACTAAAAAGAACAGACTTCTGGGTGGCTGCGTGCCTCAGTTGGTTGAGTGTCTGATTTCCGTTCTGGTCATGATCTCGGTTTTGTGAGTTCAAGCCCCATCTTGAGCTCTGCGCTGGCCCTGCGGACCCTGCTTGGGATTCTCTCTCTCTGCGTTTCCCCTGCTTGCAGTCTCTCTGTCTCAAAATAAATAAATAAACTTAAAAAAATAAATAGAGAGAACAGACTTCTTAGAAGAAGAGGATGATGGTAGTCAGAAAACTTCATGGAATAAAACCATTAAGCCATAAAAGGTGAATAGACTTTTATCCTATTTAAAATCTTTTATTACATATTCATTTTAGAAAATCAGAAAATAGAATAAGTAAAAACCCCTCAAGCTCACATTCCTACTCTTCCTGAGATCTGTTAATCCCATGGAATATCCTTTTCCATATACATGACTTTTTTTTTTTTTTTTTTTTGCCAAAAGTGGAATCATAAAGTAATCTGTTCTTTTCAGCAGTCAGTGTATTCTGACAATCTTTCTATATTGAGCTGGTCTGTTCTAAATAGTAGCTGTACAAATGACTAGAGGAAAGGAAATACAAGCACAGACACATGTTCTTTAGTGCATTTTTTTTTTAAATTTTTAAAAAAATGTTTATTTTTGAGAGGTGGGGGAGGGACAGAGAGAGAGGGAGACACAGAGTCCAAAGCAGGCTCCAGGCCCCAAGCTCTTAGCACAGAACCTGACTTGGGGCTTGAACCCATGGACTGTGAGTGAGCTTGTGACCTGAGCTGAAGTTGTACACTTAACCAACTGAGCCACCCAGGCGCCCCACAGTGTTTCTCTTCAGGTCTTTTGCCTGTTGTCAAAATGGGTTGTCCTTCTACCATTGGGGTTTGAGAGTTCTTTATTATTTAGTTTTTTATTTATTTAAAAAAAAATTTTTTTAAACGTTTTATTTATTTTTGAGACAGAGAGAGACAGAGCATGAACGGGGGAGGGGCAGAGAGAGAGGGAGACACAGAATCTGAAGCAGGCTCCAGGCTCTGAGCCGTCAGCCCAGAGCCCGACGCGGGGCTCGAACTCACGGACCGCGAGATCGTGACCTGAGCTGAAGTCGGACGCTTAACCGACTGAGCCACCCAGGCGCCCCGAGAGTTCTTTATTATTATTTTATTATTTTTAATTTACATCCAAATTAGCATATAATGGTTTCAGGAGTAGAATCCAGTGGTTCATCCCCTACATAGAACACCCAGTGCTCATCCTAGCAGGTGCCCTCCTTAATGCCCTTTGCCCATTTGATCCATCCCCCCACCCACACGCCCTCCAGCAACCCTGAGTTTGTTCTCTATTTTTTAAGAGTCTCTTATGTTTTGTCCCCCCCCCCCCGTTTTTATATTATTTTTGCTTCCCTTCCCTTATGTTCATCTGTTTTGTGTCTTAAATTCCACATATGAGTGAAGTCATATGATATTTGTCTTTCTCTGACTAATTTGGCTTAGGATAATATACTCTAATTTTATTCTCGGTGTTGCAAATGGCAGGTTTTCATTCTTTTTGATTGCTGACTAATACTCCATTGTATATATATACCACATCTTCTGTATCCATTCATCTGTCACTGGACATTTGGGCTCTTTCCATACTTTGGCTATTGTCGATAGCGCTGCTATAAACATTGGGGTGCATGTGCCCTTTCAAAACAGTGTACCTGTATCCCTTGGATAAATACCTAGTAGTGCAATTGCTGGGTCGTAGGGTAGTTCTATTTTTAAATTTTTGAGGAACCTCCATACTGTTTTCTAGAGTGGCTGCACCAGTTTGCATTCCCACCAGCAGTGCAAAAGAGATCCTCTTTCTCCGCATCCTCGCCAACGTCTGTTGTTGCCTGAGTTGTTAATGTCCACCATTCTGACAGGTGTGAGGTGGTATCTCATTGTGGTTTTGATTTGTATTTCCTTGATGATGAGTGATGTTAAGCATTTTTTCATGTGTCAGTTGGCCATCTGGATGCCTTCATTGGAAAAGTGTCATGTCTTTTGCCCATTTCTTCACTGGATTATTTGTTTTTTGGATGTTCGTTAAGTTCTTTATAGATTTTGGATACTAACCCTTTATCTAATATGTCATTTGCAAATATCTTCTCCCATATTGGTAGCCTTTTAGTTATGCTGTGAGAGTCCCTCATATATTCTGGGTACTAGCCCTTTGTTAGATACGTGTTCTGCAACTATTTTCTTTCAGTGTGAAACTTGTCTGTTTGTTGTTTTAAATGGATCTTTTACAAGGCAAAATATTTTAATTTTGGTGAAGTCCAGTATTCCAATTTATAAATTGTACTTCTGGTATTGAGTTTTTAACTCTTTGCCTAGCCCTAGATCCTAAAGATTTTCTATTCTTTTCCTAAAAGTTTTATAAATTTATGTTTTACATTTAAACTCATGATCTGTTGTGAGTTGATTTTTGTGTAAGGCTTAGGTTGAGGTTCAGTTATTATACATGTGCAATTTCTCCAGCACCATTTGTTGGAAAGGCTATATTTTACCGAATTGCTTTTATACCTTTTTTTTAAAAAATGAGTTGGGCATATTTGTGTGCCTTTGTGTTTCACTGATACATGTATCTGCCTCTCAACCAGTACTGCCCAGTCTTGGTTACTAGAGCTGTCTAATAAGTCTTCAAATTGGGTAGACTGATTCATCCCATTTCATTCTTTCTTTTCAAAATTGTTTTAGCTATTCTCGTTCCTTTCTTTTTCCGTATAAATTTTAGAATCTTGTCTTTTTTTTTAATTTTATTTTTTATTTTTAAAAATTTATATCCAAATTAGCATATAGTGAAACACTGATTTCAGGAGTGGATTCCTTAGTGCCCCTTACCCATTTAGCCCATCCCCCCTCCTACAATCCCTCCTGTAACCCTCAGTTCTCCATATTTGAGTCTCTTCTGTTTTGTCCCCCTCCCTGTTTTTATATTATTTTTGTTTCCCTTCCCTTATGTTCATCTGTTTTGTCTCTTAAAGTCCTCATATGAATGAAGTCATAGGATTTTTGTCTTTCTCTGACAATTTCACTTAGCATAATAGCCTCCAGTTCCATCCACGTAGTTGCAAATGGCAAGATTTCATTCTTTTTGATTGCCGAGTAATACTCCATTGTGTGTGTGTGTGTGTGTGTGTGTGTGTGTGTGTGTGTGTGTATATACACCACATCTTCTTTATCCACTCATCCATTGATGGACATTTGGGCTCTTTCCATACTTTGGCTGTTGCTGATAGTGCTGCTATAAACATGGGGGTGCATGTGTCCCTTCGAAACAGCACACCTGTATCCCGTGGATAAATGCCTAGCAGTGCAACTGCTGGGTCGTAGGGTAGTTCTATTAGTTTTTTGAGGAACCTCCATACTGTTTTCCAGAGTAGCTGCACCAGCTTGCATCCCATAGAATCAGCTTTTCTACATCTACAAAGAATCTTGCCGAGGTTTTGATTCATGAGGTTTTGAATCATGTTAAATCTGTATATCAGTTTGTGGAAAGTTGACCTCTTTATTATATCAAGTCTTCCAGTTCATGATCATGTTATTTATCTACTTTTATTTAGAGTTTTTATTTCTTTCATCAGCATTGTATAGTTTTCAGAATACAAGTCTTGCAGATGTCCTGTTAGATTTTACATTTGTTTCACTTTTTTTAAGTGATTGTAAGTGGCATTGTATTTCTAATTTCAGTGTCTACCTATTCGTTGCTAGTACTGTATATGGAAACAGAATTGACTTTCCAAAAATATATATATATTAATGGTGGTTTTAATATAATGCAACATAGGGGTGCCTGGGTGGCTCAGTTGGTTCATCATTTGTGGGTTCAGGCCCCCCATCAGGCTCTGTGCTGACAGCTCAGAGTCTGGAATCCACTTCAGATTCTGTGTCTCCCTCTCTTTCTGCCCCTCCCCTGCTTACACTCTGTGTGTGTGTGTGTGTGTGTGTGTGTGTCTCAAAAATAAATCTAAACATTTAAAAACAATTTTTAAAAATATGATGTAACATAAAGTTTACCATTTTAGCGTATTTATACACACACACACACACACACACACACACACATATATATATATATTTATTTATTTATTTATTTATTTATTTTTTTGAGAGAGCGAGAGCTGGGGAGGAGCAGAGGGAGAGAATCTTAAGCAGGCTCCACACTTAGCATGGAGCCTGACATGGGGCTCAATCTCATAACCCTGAGATCATGACCTGAGCCAAAATCAAGAGGTGGACCCTTAACTGACTAAGCCACCCAGGCTCCCCCCATTTTTTTTTTTTAATTTTTTTTTTAATTTTTTTTTTTTTAATGTTTTTTATTTATTTTTGGGACAGAGAGAGACAGAGCATGAACGGGGGAGGGGCAGAGAGAGAGGGAGACACAGAAGCGGAAACAGGCTCCAGGCTCCGAGCCATCAGCCCAGAGCCCGACGCGGGGCCCGAACTCACGGACCGCGAGATCGTGACCTGGCTGAAGTCGGACGCTTAACCGACTGCGCCACCCAGGCGCCCCCAGGCTCCCCCCATTTTAACCATTTTTAAGTGTGCAGTTTAGTGAAGTTAAGTACATTTATATTGTTGTACCATCACCACCATCCATCACGGAACATTTTCAATTTTGCAAAACTGAAACGCTACCCATTAAATAAATAAATAGCTCCCTGAAAAGGAAAACTCTGTCTTCTGCCTACTCCCTGCTCACAGAACACTTCTGAATTCCAAGTGTGTAGGGTTCCCCACACCAACCAACTTGCCAACACCAGCTGCATATCCTACAGCTTAAGTTTGACACTTCTCTACCTGTAGTTAGCATCGGATCTCCCAGGTAAGGGCTCAGTCCCACAAGATTGCTTCCACATCAGTACCACTTGCAAGTCAGGATGTCCCCTGTGTTTCTGATCAACTGGTATAAATCAGAGGCTACCATGACTCCCTCCTTGGTTCAGTAATTTGCCAGAGCAGCTGACTGAACTCAGGAATAACAGTTTATACCGGGCTACCAGTTTATTACAAAGGATACAACTCAGGTACGGCCAGATGGAAGAGTAGCATAGGGCAAGGTATATGGGAGCTTCTGTGCCTTCTCCAGGCATGCCACGTTCCTAGCGCCTTCACGTGTTCACAAACTGGAAGGTCTCCGAACCACATCCTTCTGGGTTATTGTGGAGACTTCATTATGTGGTCATGATTGAGTAAATCATTGGCTATCGGTGATTAATTGAACCTTCAGCCCCCTCCCCTTGCCAGAGGTTGGTGGGGTGGGGCCGAAGTTCCAACACTTTGATCACCTGTTTGGTTCCCTTGGCAACAGCCCTATCCTGTGGTTATCTAGGGGCTTTCCAAAACTTAAGGTGTTAGCGTAAGCTCAGGCATGGTTCAGAGGGGCCTGTTAAGAATAACAAAGGACACCTCTTCATCTTTACTGCTCTGGAGCAATTTTAGGAGCTGGGAACAAAAACTAAATATTATAGCAAAAGATCTTCCCATAGTTCTTTCAACGTTTTTTTTTTTTGTTTTTGTTTTTGTTTTTTGTTTTTTTTTTTTTTATTTTTGGGACAGAGAGAGACAGAGCATGAACGGGGGGGCGGGGGGGGGGGCAGAGAGAGAGGGAGACACAGAATCGGAAACAGGCTCCAGGCTCCGAGCCATCAGCCCAGAGCCCGACGCGGGGCTCGAACTCACGGACCGCGAGATCGTGACCTGGCTGAAGTCGGACGCTTAACCGACTGCGCCACCCAGGCGCCCCTTGATCTTCCCATAGTTCTTATCACTTAAGAAACTACTAGCGTTGTAGGAGCTGTGTGCCAGGAATGGGAGTTAGACTGAATATATACTTACTACAAATCATAGTATCACACTCCCTTTTCCTCCCTTCCTCAGCCCCTGGCAACCATTATTTTACTTTCTGTCTCTATGAATTTGATTGCTTTAAGTACCTCATATGAGTAGAATTGTACAGTATTTGCCTCTTCTTTTAGCTTATTCTACTTAGTATAAGGTCTGTCAGAATTTCACCAACTCCACTGGTTTTTATCCAGTCATCCATCGATGGACACTAGGTTGCTTCCACCTTTTAGCTATTGTGAATAATGCTTCCATGTCATTGGTGTATAAAAATCTCTTCGAGACCCTGTTTTCAAGTCTTTTGGAGATATATGGGTATATATATCCATCTAGAAATGGAATTGAGTCATGTATAATTCTGTTTTTAATTTTTCAAGGCATCACCAAACTTCCACAGTGGTCGCACCATTTTTACATCTCCATCAGTAATGCACATAGGTTCCAATTTCTCCACATTTTTGCCAACACTTGTTATTTTCTGTGTTTTTTGCTTTTACAAATTTTTATAATAGCCATCATGATGGTATGAACTGGTATCTCATTGAGGTTTTGATTTGCATTTCTCTAGTGATAAAATTGACTTTTGTATATTTGTCTTGTGTCCTGCCACCTTGCTGAAGTCATTTATTAATTTTAGGAGAATTTTTGTAGCATCCTTACCATTTTCTGAGTAGACATCATGTCATTTGCAAATAGAACATTTTTGTTTCTTTCTTTTGGATTTAGATGCTTTTATTCCTTTTCTTGCTCTGTTACTTTGGCTGAAACTTTTAGCGTTATGTTGAACAAGTGTGATGAAAGTGGACATGCTAGCTTGTTTTCAGTTTTAGGGGGAAGCCATTCAGTGTTTCTTTATTAAATAAAATATTAATGCTAGGTTTGTTGTGTATGCTCCTTACCATGTTGAAGAAGTTCCTCTTTAATCCTGTTTTTCTGAGAGTTTTTATTCTAGATGGATGTTGAGTTATGCCAGATGCTTTTTTAGCATCTATTGTATGATGCTATAGTTTTTCTTCTTTAGTGTGTTAATATATAGATTAACGTGTGTGTGTGTGTGTGTGTGTGTACTATGTATTGAACTAGCCTTGCATCTCTGGAATAAACATCAGTTGGTTATAGTATACAATTCTTTTTTCTTGCTGGATTCTTTCTTTTTTAATTTTTTTTTAATGTTTTTATTTATTTTTGAGACAGAGAGAGACAGAGCATGAGCAGGGGAGGGGCAGAGAGAGAGGGAGACACAGAATCCAAAGCAGGCTCCAGGCTCTGAGCTGTCAGGACAGAGCCCGATGCGGGGCTTAAAGTCACAAACTGTGAGATCATGACTGAGCTGAAGTCAGACGCTTAACCGACTGAGCCACCCAGGCACCCTTATTTATTTTTTTTAATTTAATTTTTTTTAGTAATCTTTACGCCCAGTGTGGGGCTTAAACTCACAACCCTGAGATCAAGGGTTGCATGCTCTTCTGACCAAACTAGCCAGGTGCCCCGACCTTCTCCTCTTTTAAATGCACAATACCTTCCTTGAATTTTTTATGTTAGTATCAGATATTGAATATGTATATTGTGAGACATACTTTTTTTACCATCTAGTGTAAGACTTTTGAATATTATAAATATTGGCTAAGTGGATACATTAATACTTTTAGATCCCACCAAGAAATCATGTTACGGGCCAACCAATGTTGATGAGACAGGGTAGGAATTCCGGTACAAGGCCAAGTAAATATTTACCATAGTTCAGAGCTTCGTACATTTCCTTGCCTTATATCAAATTCGAGTATCTCTAATTTTTTACAGCACCTCGTAGGACAAAGAGAATACCCATCCATTAGTGAAGAAGTTAGGTTCAGACCACTTTGCCATGTCCTAACAGCACATGTTGGACACAGCTCAGTTTCTCAGACTTTGGAGGCAGAGTAGACATTTCACTGTCGTTCCTCTTTCACCTTGATTTTCCCACTATTCCTTTTATCACAGAAACTGCCAGAAACGCAGCTTCACAAAAATGTGGCGTTATTGAAAGGAATGTAGTAGTTTTAATGTGGAAACAGAACTACCTGGAACTGGTAGTTCACCCAGTGTTCAACAGATACTGCTGGGTTTCCCTCAAAAATGCAAAATATCCTGCAGTGCTCTGTGAGTTTGCCATTGTGCCCTGCAGTACTTTCGTACATGGCTTACGAGCTGTGACCCTAAGGACTGTGGGCACAGAGCACAGGAGGGGATCCCACCTAGGGATGGAGGTGTCTCTTGGAGTGGGGTGGGAACTGTGGAAAGGGATGTTTTAGGAGCACTGGTGGGGGCCAAGTAGGTGGTTAAGAATGAGCTGTAATCTTAGCTACGGAAACCGTCTGCCTTTAACCTTATGTCCTCTAAAGCTCTGAGATAAATGTCACACATATCTGATATTCGCTAGTAACCACAGTTCATCTCAGTATTGATTTCTTGATTCTTGCCAGTTCGTATACATAATATTTTTGTTTCACTTGAGCACTTTTGTCATACTTTTTATGTAAAAGTAAAAGTTGAATATGAAACTCTGATAACTCTGATGTTGGTGTAGAAGGATGACTTAATAGTCTTTGATTCTCTCCTTATTACTTGTACTATTATGTTAGCTCTTTAAAAAAATATCACTGGAGTCCAGTCTTTGTGTCTGACTCACAGAAACAAAATATAATTGTTGAGGCAATCAGAAGCTCCTGTGTTTTTTTTTCTCCCAATGTAGAACAAATCACCTGCTGCAGTTACAGAACCAGAGACAAGTAAATTTGATAGTACTGGATATGATAAGGACTTAGTAGAAGCTTTGGAAAGAGATATAATTTCTCAGAATCCCAATGTTCGATGGTAAGTTATGTCACAACAAGATAATGGGATAATGCTTTTAGGAAAAGAAAATGGAACCAGTGTGGGCATGCGCTGAAGATTAGTCCTTGGGGATGGACCCAGAGTACACGTAGTGTGAACCCAACACTTGGTTCAGGCTGTATCAAGTGTCTGTCTGAAATGATTTGATTTGATTTGATTATAACAAATGATAAATAAGTTTATATTAAATAAGAAAATCTTCCGTACAGAACGGGAAGAAGATCCCAGAAGTTTCCATCTTCTTTTTGGGACATCCTCCAATGGTGAAATGGCAATGACTCTTATTGCATGTGTGTTGCTTGTTTTGGTTTTTACATGAGCTCTGTGCCCAAGTAGGGCTTGAACTTAACGACCCCGAGATCAAGAGTCTCGTGTTCTACGGACTGAGCCTTCCAGGAGCCCCATGTTGCTTGTTACCTGTGGGTTTATCCCATGGGTGTTTCTTTTATTTTCTCTGATTTCTAGTAATGGCTCTGAACTTGTTTAATATTACATTGAATCAAAGAAGTATCATTGTTGCACTGAGTTCTAAAAGCTCCCTTAATGATTTTTAGGGATGGCTTTGGGGATGTTTTACAAATGTTTTTTGGTATTTGAGATTTATACAGTGAGCATTTATTTTCATGGAAATGCCACATGTAGCAGCAGTAGAGTTTTCTAGTGGTTGGAGATGACTTCGTGGCGGTCTGTCTGATACTCTTTATCTCTGGGGTCTACCTCTCGGGAGGGTTGGAGGCAAAGCGGCAATATTGCAGCCTGGCTCTGCTCTATGCCCTTTTTATTCTTTATGTTTGCTTGTTTGTTTTTAACGGGCTCATTGTTTCTAAGTCACGGAGTTTATGGAATGAGCATCACAAGAGCAGGAATGTAAAATGAGACACCTGATCTAAGATCTAAGTCGGCCCACAGACCTGTGTTCTGCTTCACCGGGTGGACAGTCTTTCCCGCCAGGAACTCGAGAGTGAGCTTGTGCTACACGTCCGCCGGTCGGGGTGGCTGGCCTCGTCACGGTGTGCTGCGGAGAGGGCGGGCACTGTGGGCGCTGTGAGCCCATGTGCCTCCAGCAGCTCTCAGGGACGACTACGTAGAGCTAAATGTGGAACATAAGAGCTTGTTGATAAAATCTCTCCTCTTTCAGGGACGATATTGCTGATTTAGTGGAAGCTAAAAAGTTGCTCAAGGAAGCTGTGGTGTTACCCATGTGGATGCCAGAATTCTTTAAGGGCATCAGGAGACCATGGAAAGTAAGTTTGTTATTGTTATGGCAATGACAGCATGAAGGGCGTGTACATTGCTGTGGAAAACTCGTATTTATCTTATTCAGGGAAGTGAGGGGAGAAAGAATAGGTAAGAAAAGCTTTCAATTAGAAGGTATGTCATTCAGAATTTTGTTTAGACCCAAAGCTCTTGCAAGGTTCCCAGAATAAGAAATAGGTACAGTGTGACCTTTGGAAAGTTGATTTCGAGTGAGCTTGTAATTAGCCTGTGAACAAGTTGCCTAATGCAGAAACGCTGTTTTATGTCAGATGCTACACTTGTATCCTCTGCTTCTTGCGTTTGTCTTTAAGAGATGGAGACATCTGGATCGAGTAGGTGCTTTTTTTAAAAAAGTCATGAGCTCTCTGAAAAGACAGTGAAAAAACCTTTCTTGGATTTGGAAAATGTGCTGATGGCTAACTGCACTTATGAAGAATTCTTGAAATATGAAATGATAAGCAAGCTACAAAGTTCTAGGCCTACTTTGAGTACAGCTGTGTAACAAAAAAACTAATTTGTTCAACCAAAAGACTAGGAGGAAATATGTCCAAGTAATATTGGTATTTGTGTTAGAGTGTGATTATTATAGTATCGATAATATTGATTATATTTTTCTCATTTCTGAGTTCCAGATTTTTACTAATGTAGTTACCTTTTATAATGAGAAAAGTAAATTTGTGCTGAAGTATCCTTTTGTTTATGTTTTATTTGTCTTAATATTATGTATTAGTTGCAAATTCGTAGTAATGGAATTCTTATGAATTAGAACAGTGGCAGGTAAATCTCTCACTTGTGTTCTTGTCTCCGCAACAGGGAGTGTTGATGGTTGGGCCACCCGGCACAGGAAAGACCCTCCTTGCTAAAGCAGTAGCTACGGAATGCAAGACAACATTCTTCAATGTGTCCTCATCCACTCTGACTTCCAAGTACAGAGGAGAGTCCGAGAAGCTTGTCCGTCTTCTGTTCGAAATGGTGAACGTTTGAGCCAACTCTAAAGATTCTTTACCTCTAAAAGGGGAGAAAGTGAGTCGTAACTATCTCCAGTGTGTAGAACAGTGAGGCAAGGTGATGTGCCCAGAGTGGGATTCCCGTGCCTTCGAAGCTAGAATCCTTTAATCACATGAGTAAATCGACTTTTTCCGTGTCTCCTTTCCTCTAGAGGAAGAGCCATCTCTGATGGCTTATGGGCATGCTCACATTATGGGATCTGCATTACTAACCTGCTATAGGAGTTTGAAATTACTCTGTTTTCTAAATCAGTAGGCTTAGGTATAATATGGTAAATGCACTGTCATAACAGTAATGCAGAACGGTGAAAATCAAGTAGTTATGGAACTTAGATCACCTCCAGTCTATTAACTATATAGTAAATACCTTGCGTTTAATGCCCCAGTCTTTGGATTGTTACTTCTTTGCTTGTTAACTTTGAGTTTCTTTTTTCCTTCTTCCACCCCCACGAATCTGAATATCAGAAGGAATATAATTCAACAAATTCTAGTAGAGTGTTTAGATTGAATTCAACAGCTTTTTAGACTTCAGACTCTAAGCTTCACTGATGATTTCAGTCTTGCCTCATTTAAGAAATTGTGTAGTTTAGGGGTGCCTGGCTGGCTCAGTTGGTTAAGTGTCCAACTTCGGCTCAGGGCATGATCTCGCAGTTCGTGAGTTTGAGCCCCGTGTTGGGCTCTGTGTTGACAGCTCAGAGCCTGGAGCCTGATTCGGATTCTGTGTCTCCCTCTCTCTCTGCCCCACCCCTGCTTGTGCTCTTTCTGTCTCTCTCTCTCTCTCTCTCTCTCTCTCTCTCTCTCTCTCTCTCTCAAAAATAACGTTAAAAAAAACTCATGTAGTTACATGTATTAGAGCAGAGTTACACTTATTATAGAGAATGGCTAGCATTCTTAACTCTAAAGACTCCATCATGGATGAAGTCTTAGATGGCTATGTTAATGACGCTAGATCTTACTTCCTTAGGCTCAGAATAAAAACAAGCAAACGAAAACCCTTATATAATTTCAGGTTATCCATGTCTTTTAAAAAAAATTTTTTTAATGTTTATTTTTGAGAGAGCAAGCGAGTGAGCATGAGCAGGGGAGGGGTAGGGAGAGGGGGACACACAGAATCTGAAGCAGGCCCCAGGTTCCAAGCTGTCAGCACAGAGCCCTATGCGGGGCTTGAACTCATGGACCACAAGATCATGACCTGGGCCAAAGTCAGATACTCAACCAGCTGAGCCACCCAGGTGCCCCAGGTTATCCATTTTCTGTAAAGTCTTCTGTTTCAATTCCTATTTTGTCCTTCAAGTTCGATAACTTATAAGGCAGGATGCAAATTCTAACAGGTTCTTCTTAATAGCTTATCAATAATTTATGCCACTAGAGGAATCTAGTGGAGAACCTCTTAGATCATTTATTTGTTTCAGGGGAAAGAAAATTATACTGTCAGGATTCCAGAATAACTAGGCTTTTTAAAAATGTAAGCTAAGTAGAGTGAATGGCTAAGTAGGGCGTCTTTAGAGCCAGGTGGCCTGGGTTCAGACCCCTCCTCTCTTGCTTTCCGAGCTGGTAACTGTGGGCAGAGTCCTTTCCTGATCCTCAGTTGCTTTATAAAAAGAGGACCATTCGACAGGAGTTACTTCTGTGAAACAAGCTCATGCATATAAATTGTTTAATACAGAGCCTGACTCACAAGGGCAAATAGAAATTAGCTGTTCTGTTTAAGAATTATTTGATATATTTTCTAATGGAGGGTTTATATTGGAGAAAACTGACCATTTTCTTCTGTGTGGAAGTCTGTTTCAAAGTATTAATTTACATTATTTTTTATAGTGAGGTTTATGAAGGTATATCAAACAGCTTATTTTTTACTGGCTTCCCTGGTGTTTACCATCTCTAAATAAATGCCTGCTTATCTGGATAATGTGCTGCTTTCAGTTGTCTGCTTAAGTAGGGGCTTAATCTCAAGCCAGTGCCTACAGTTTGGAGCTTCTGCCTTTGCGACTTTTGATTAGAGCTCAGATTTAAAACTAGCTTAGTTGGTTGTTTTGTTTTTTTTTTTTTTTCTGTTCACCATATGGGCTCTCTTGTAGAGTAAAGTGATAATTGCCTCTCATATCTTGTTTTGACTGCTCTATAGAGGACTTGCCTCTCCCTGAGGGCCCAGCCCTGTCCCCAGAAATCTCTCAAAGCAAACATGCCTCAAGGCTTGTATTTTAAATAATGTCACTTAAATATAAGTGTATCCAGGAGTTTTCTCATGATATGGTAACAAACACATACAAAAACTTAATGGTATATAATTTTTGTTACATTGTCAAGAACTTTTCATTTTCAAGTGTCAGAAACCTAATCGAATGAGCTTAAAAGAATAATATACTGGGTCATGTAACTAGGAATTTTTGGAGGTTATGTTTTAGATTTTTAGACCTACCAAGATCTAGCAATTCAGATGTTTTTGGGAATGTCTCTCTGACCTTTGCCTCTATTTTCCTGTGGGTTGGCTTTGATTTGGGGCAGTCCTGAGTGGTGGTGAAGATAGCCATCAGAGCCTTAAGCCTTGTGTTTATTGTCTTTAAGGTATTCCCAGAGGAATTAGCCCTCATCTCTCAGTTCTTCCAGCAGAATTCCAGGGATTAATGTTTGGCCTGTTTTGAGTCACATGCCCGTGCTTCAGTCCATCATTGTGGTTAGAGAATTGGGAGTGATCTGATTGGCCAGGCCTGAATGATGCCCCTGTAACTTCAAAAGAGTTGGCCTCTCTTGAAGTAGTGGAACAAGAACGTAAAAGGATGGTTAATGAATGAAAAGGTGGACTTCTGTTACCAGAAGGGATGCTGTGCAGGCCAAAACATTTGAATCTGTAATGTTTTCCATGTCATCCAAAGCCAATTTACATGTGCCTTGTAGCCTCTGCTTTAAGTCAGACCATTCTGCACACCCTGAATAGTTGGGAAGAATCTACTAGGTTTTTTCTTTGTATGGCAACAAGTAGGTTGAAATTTAATTTTTGTTAGTGTAGGCTCTGTTGACAGGTGGTTTCTTGATAGAATTTCAATTGAGAATATTTTTTGGATGCTTTTTTTTTTTTTTCTTGTTTTCTCCTCTATTTTTTTTTTCCTATTATTTGAAAAGAGTACAAAAATTTTTGTACATACTACCTAAAATCAAATCAGGACACCTTATTAAAAATTATCCAGGGCGCCTGGGTGGCTCAGTCAGTGGAGCGTCTGACTCTTGGTTTCGACTCAGGTCATGATCCCTGAGTTCCTGATTTGAGCCCCACATCAGGCTCTGTGCTGACAGCGTGGGGCCTGCTTGGAATTCTCTCTCCCTCCGCCTCTGCCCTTCCCCCACTCTTATTCTCTCTCCCTCTCTCTCAAAATAAATAAACTTAAAAAAAAAAATTAGATTGTCCCTGTGGAGGGAACTGATGACTTAGAATTCAGATTTTCAACTAAAAGAGAAAATGAGATTTAAAAATGTAAGGATTTTCCAAGTGGACAGACTGAAATTGAATCCATACTTTGGAGGCACAGTGCTTCCAAAACAGTGAATTGCCTCTTAGAGGATGCTAGATTATAACTCATGGTCCAAGAGAATTGTAGACCCAGTATAATTGCGTGTTCAAGTCCATAATGTTCACTTGCCATTGCAGACTTTTATTTTTGGAAAAACCTTTGAAAAGTGCTGTTGGTTCACTAAGCCATGTTTTGAGAAATCTTTGCCATCATTTAGCTTCAAACCCTCCTGTGCATTGATTCTGTAAGTTTGGATACTTCATTTAAAAATGATTAATAATGACCTTCTTTAGTTACTGTAATAAATGTATTGTCAAATGGAAAGTGGCAATTTAATGAGGATTTCTTAGAGGGAATCTAAATGATTTTATTTAAGGTAATGGTTGTCCGTAACCAGTTTTTTCTAGAACTTGAGAACGCTTACAAATATCTGTAAATGTTTTCCGGCCATTGTCGTCCTTATTGTTGCAGCATACAAGGTAATTCTGTATGTGTATCACTCGTGAGTAAATATATATTGCCAGCTCAAGTACTTAGTGTCACGAAAAAAGCCATGTAAGATTTAAGTATACGGTAAGCTTCTGTTAGACGCGATCTCTTAGCTGTTCCAGGTTATCCTCTCCCCCCAGAATTAGGACGAGACAGATGCGTTGTGGCTCTTCTCCTGATTGCTCTAGATTATTTTTAAGTGAAATAAAAACCTGGTGTTACATGGTTTCTTTATTTAGGCTCGATTTTACTCTCCGGCTACCATATTTATCGATGAGATCGATTCCATTTGTAGTCGCAGAGGGACTTCAGAAGAGCACGAGGCAAGCAGGAGGGTGAAAGCAGAGCTGCTGGTTCAGATGGATGGTATGTGTGCGTCTGCGCACGGACTGAGCTCTACTCCTGGTGCTAAGCCACACGCTCCAGACGACCGGAGACGGCTGGCAGTAGGTCCTGGAGGTTGACGGTATACTGGGTACACTGACTGTGGGGACATGCCAGAAATAACGGCGATTCACAGAGCCCTCGTGGGATATGCTCGGATTTCTTATTGTTAGCAATGAAATTGAAATAAATGCAAACAACTTTGCCTCAGGGATACGGATGCTTTGAAAAATTGTAGAAATTGGTATACAGTTAAGCTGAACTGGTCTTTTGATTAAATCTATTTTGAGGTGGTTTTTTTTTCTTTTTTTGCACACTAAAACTTAGTTTTCTTGGGCCCCAAATTCATCTGTGTACCAATTAGCTTAAGAAGTCATAGGGAGGCTTAACAATTACACCACCTTGTAATTTAGTACCAAATATGAGATGATCTTTAAGTAGTTGAGCTTTAGTTTGTATACTGACTTAGTGTCTTTTTACATTCTCCTCACCCTTTTTCGTAGGTGTTGGGGGTGCTTCTGAAAATGATGACCCTTCCAAGATGGTTATGGTTCTGGCAGCTACTAACTTTCCCTGGGATATCGATGAGGCATTAAGACGACGTCTTGAGAAAAGAATCTATATTCCATTACCATCAGGTATCTTCATTTGAATCTTGTCAGAAAGCTCATGTTAACTGTTAGGTAGTTTTGCTTAGAGATTTTAAAATCTGGTATTAATTGACTTTCCTTTAAGGAGACACTTGTAGGATGTCTTTGCTTGTATTAATTGGTTTGGCTCTATCTAGAACCTGAAAGCCTCAATGCCAGGAAATTTTAAATAGCGAGGAGTGTCTCGTAAAGTTTTAAGCAAATGAGCTCTAAGAATTGGAAAACCAACTTCTTATACAAAGTAGACTTGATTATGTTTATGTTGAAGGCTTAACATTTAAAAATTTGTTTCCATCATTAGCAAAAGGCAGGGAGGAGCTGTTACGAATAAGTCTACGTGAGCTGGAATTGGCTGATGACGTTGACCTTGCAAGTATAGCAGAAAATATGGAAGGTTATTCAGGTGCGGACATTACCAACGTGTGCAGGTATGAATTATTTTGAAAGCATAGGTTTTTGTGGGTATTAACTTCTGTTAGGAAGCGTTTACGCTGAATTAATAAGATAGGTGAAGAATAAAGACCTATATTACAGTTTCTAGTCAGAGACACAAGTTTTGGTATTAAGTTCGTGGTAAGGTGCTGGGAAGAATTTGAGTGTTTTGCATGTCACTGAACAGTGTGGTGCATTTGAAAACTACAAGTTTGAGAAGTTGGTATTAGAACAACTGGTGTAATATAGAAAATCAGTAATTCTTGGATTAAAAAAATGTTGCTGTGCCTTTTCCATATACTTTTTTGTAAGAAATAGAACTGTGGAACTGATCGGGCATACTCAAGGAGAGTACGATCTCACTTTCAGTGCAAGTGTCCCGAATAGGATAGGAACAGCAGTGAAAAAGAAACAAATCTCTAATCCAGTTGATTCAAGTAGGTTTTGTCCTGATCTAAGTATTAGTTCATATGTTTATCAGCAAGGTACTCATTGTAAAGTAAGCTCCCCACGCAGGTTGTCGTGAGGATTAGTGAAAACTAATGTGTGTCTGTAAAGCAGCTGTGTTTTATTTTACAGTGTACTTAAAAGGAAAAAATAAATATCTATATATACTTGTTTTTAACGTTTATTAAGGTTATTTACTTTTGAGAGAGAGAGCGTGTGAGAGGTCGGTAGGGGAGGGGCAGAGAGAGAGGAAGACGGAATCCCCAGCAGGCCCCTTGGGATAAATGGTGGCTGTTATCCAAGGTGAAACTTGGTGAAAGCAGAGGTCCTTAAATTTGAAGTTTCTTCTTTAAAAACAAAACCATAAAAACCCCCAAAACAAACAAAACTAATACAGAAGGGAAAAGAGAAACACCTTGATTTGATCATTTAGTTTTTCTTACACAGGTAGAAAATATTTTTCAGCTAACAGGTTCTCTCTTCTCTGATGTTTATTTTATCGGCCACTTAGAAAGAAATTCAATTGCTAGTGTCATTGTTAATACCCTTTTACTTTTCCTCGGGCTTCCTGCTCAGTATCATTCATTTAAGCTAATATCCTTATTTTCATCTTGGAAGATTTAACTGCTAAAAAACAGCTCAGAACAAGCCTTGTATCTGATACAAGATTCTGTGCAATACTACATATGTCTAGTATGGATAATAACAGAGTAGTAACACATACTGAAAAAGTTTTCTTTCCCCAGGTTTATAGTCAATCAAAATAACACTGTGTGTGTTTTAATTTAAAAACTAGGGATGCATCCTTGATGGCAATGAGAAGGCGTATTGAAGGTTTGACCCCAGAAGAAATCAGAAATCTTTCAAAAGAGGAAATGCACATGCCTACAACTATGGAGGATTTTGAAATGGCTTTAAAAAAAGTATCTAAGTCAGTTTCTGCTGCAGATATCGAAAGATACGAGAAATGGATATTTGAGTTTGGATCATGCTAAATTCTCACATGTAAACTGTGAGAAACCTGCCTTAAGTGTTTGAATAATAATTAAATGTAGTATTTCACTGCACGGAGTGCTATATTTTTTTAAACTTTCATAATGGTAAGATTTTAAAAACGATTCTGAATAAAGGCAGTTTTTTAAAGCTGCAAGCAAATTTGTTTTATTTTAGTATTGCCCCATTTCTCTTTCACTGACCACGTATGTTGCAGCACAAATGTGATTACTTAGCTTGGAAAGCGTCTTTCTACGCACTTCTGTGCACAGCGTCTTCTCTTCCCCTGTGTGTCTGCCGTTCCTTCTAAGGAGTAAGACTGGCTGTAGCACCCTGGGTGCCAGTGGATAACTGGAAATTCCCTAACATTTTTACACAAGTGGCCAGTGACGCACGAACCACGCTTAGTGCGCCTTCCTGCTTGCCATTCCAGTGGTTTCCCTCCTCTTCCTGGGAGAGCTTTAAAGCCCCTTCATTTTACAATGCACTTAAAAGGAAAAAAATATACATCTATATATACTTGCTTTAATGTATTTTTAAAATTTTTTTGTTTATTTATTTTTGATAGAGACAGAGCACAAGTTGGGGAGGGGCAGAGAGAGAAGGAGACACAGAACCTGAAGCAGGCTCCAGGCTCTGCGCTGTCAGCACAGAGCCCAATGCAGGGCCCGAACTCATAAACCATGAGATCATGACCTGAGCCGAAGTCAGACGCCCAACCGACCGAGCCACCCAGGTGCCCTTTGCTTTTAATGTTTTTAAGTTTATTTACTTTTGAGAGAGAGAGAGTGTGTGAGAGGGGGGTAGGGTAGGGGCAGAGAGAGGAAAACAGAATCCCCAGCAGGCTCCGCATTGTCACTGCAGGGCCCGACACAAGGCTCCATCCCACAAACCGTGAGATCATGACCTGAGCAGAAATCAAGAGTTGGACGCTTAACCACCTGAGCCACCCGGGCGCCCCGTGTACACTCTTGCATGACTTTATTCTGCCTACCTATGAGCTGCCCTGTAGGCAAGTAAATTCTTGTAAGCTTACGCTGCTCACGGTACCCTAATAAATGACTCATTAACCCATTCACTCATGGATACTGTGCATAATTAAAATAACAGTTAATGGGGGCACCTGGGTGGCTCAGTCGGTTAAAGTCTGACTCTTGGTTTTGGCTCAGGCCATGATGTCGCAATTGGCAGGACTGAGCCCCGAGCTGGGCTCTGTGTTGGTGGCATGGAGCCTGCTTGGGATTGTCTCTCTCCCTCTCTCTCTCTCTTTCAAAATAAACACTTTTTTTTTTTAAAGTAACAGTTAATGGTGCAACTATGTTAATAAATGAAATAAAAATTAATGGCATACAATCTTACCTAAGATACTCATTTAAGATTACTTTTTAAAAATGTTTATTTATTTTGAGAGAGACAGACAGACAGAAGGGGATAGGCAGAGAGAGAGAGAATCCTAAGCAGGCTCCTAGCTGCCAGCGCAGAGCCGGATGCAGGGCTTGAACTCACGAACCGTGAGATCGTGACCTGAGCCAAAATCAGGAGTGGGACGTATAACCAACTGAGCCACCCAGACACCCCAAGGATTACTCTGTAAAAGACAACTTATTGTATCGTCTCAACCATACAAAACAGAGCCTCAAAGAGACTGAGTGCTGCGGTGCCTGGGTGGATCATTCGGTTAGGGGTCCGACTTCGGCTCAGGTCATGATCTCACAGTTTGTGAGTTCAAGCCCTGCATCGGGCTCTGTGCTGACAGCTCAGAGCCTGGAGCCTGCTTCGGATTCTGTGTCTCCCTCTCTCTCTCTCTGCCCCTTCCCCGCTTGTGCTTCCTCTCTCTCTCTCTCTCAAAAAAAAAAAAAAGACTGTCACATCATGGTCCCAGGTGTCACTGGTAAGGAGGCAAGGCAGGAGAGGGCTCTGCTAACTGCAAAGCCTACACTCTCCAATTGGCCACATAGCCTCCTACATTGTTCTCCTTACCTAGAGTCTATAAGCATCATGCTTAATGGATGCACTGGAGGTAGAGCTGGTAATTTCTAGCAACTTTGAGGAAGGACATAAAGAGTTACTATAAGCTGGGTGACTTTAGGATCAAACTAAATTTAAATTGCATGCTATCATTTATTCTAGAACTTGGAGAAAGTGTATTTCACAGAGCTGTTAGTCCTTATTAAAAACAGCTAGGCAAAAATGAAACCTCACTCCTTCACTCTGCCACCTGTCATCTTTCCCCCACACATACGTTATCTATTTAGCCTAAATCTAAGGTGGTTTTATTTTTTTACCCCCTCTTCCCTAAGGTGGTTTTTTTTTTTTTTAATTTTTTTTTAACCTTTATTTATTTTTGAGACAGGGAGAGACAGAGCATGAACGGGGGAGGGTCAGAGAGAGAGGGAGACACAGAATCTGAAACAGGCTCCAGGCTCTGAGCCGTCAGCACAGAGCCCGACGCGGGGCTCGAACTCACAGAGCGCGAGATCGTGACCTGAGCCGAAGTCGGCCGCTTAACCGACTGAGCCACCCAGGCGCCCCTCCCTAAGGTGGTTTTAAAAGCCAGTCACTACTTTCTTGAACAAAGTGTTTAAAATCATGGGTTGCAATAAAAGGTAATAAAACACAATAGAAAACATCGAGCACATGGAGTAAAGGTATTATATATATCCTAGACATTATAAAATAGATGTCAATATGAGAGACGTTTTTTTAAAAAGAGACCAAACACTGTTGAAGGGTAAATGGCACGAAGGACGACAAGAGCAAGGGCTCTAACTCCAGGATACTGATGGACTCATTAATTGACTTGAGCCTTGGTCTCGGCCAGTGTGTGAAAGGAGCTCTTACAAAGAAGTAATTCTCGCCTGGGAGGTGTTTTTATACCAAAACTCTATACTGTTTCCCTCAAAAAAAGTTTATTTTAGAGTGAGAACATGTCACTGCTATTTTTAAATCCTTGTGCATTCAAGGTTTAAGTAGTCTTGGTACAGGATACAGTCAAATCATGATACACTTCAGTGATTTTATACTGAGTCACATACTTAATATAAAGGCACATTTTACTGAATAAAAAAATAAGTGTTAAATCTTGAGCTTTTAAATTAGAATTTCATAAAGTGCTTTTCATAAAGTCTCATATATTATGGTAATTAAGTGGATATAATTTCCTTTACAAAGGCACCTTGAAAAGTATTGGCACATGGCATTTCGTCTTGCTCCCTTTTTTTTTTTTTTTTTTTTGTAATTTGGAAGTTTCTTCACGTCTTCTCTTCCACTTCATTTAGGTTTTTCTTAACAATTCATCATCTGAATAGACAGCCCTGTTATAGACTAAGGTGAACTTTAACTGGTCACTTTAAAGGTCAAGTTTTAGGCAGTTTTAGGAGTTTAGCAATTTCCCTGGTGTATAAACTGATTCTTAATGATTTAAAGAAAATTCTATTCAAGTGGCAAATTTAGAGCCAAAAGACTAATTCAGAGTCCATGATTTGATTTAAACACATGTTTTATCTTCAGGGTTTTTTGCTCTTTTCTCAGTATCATCTGGAAATAAGTTGATAGCTGTCACAGGTATAACATTTGCTTTATCCAATTGAAGAATTCCTCTGAAATATAAAAATCAAAATTAAACATTTCCCCGTCTACAGTTTGGTAGTAAGAAAGGCCTACTTTAAGGTTATAATGAAATATATACCCTGGGGTTAAGTGCTTTTGCTTCATTTTACTTAATTTATAATAGTTGGACAAGCTCTGAGTCCAAAGTTTGCTTTAACCAAGCTGAGTGAACAGAAGGTGTAAGAGGAAGTTCCTTACTTACACTGTAAGTAGGGAAAGGACTGGGTAAGTACAGATCTCCAAGGCAGACAGAAGCCCAGATTTGCACAAGTTGGTCTAAAAGACCAGGCCCAAGCAGGTTTCTAACTAGTACTCACCACTGGGATGCAACCTTAGATAGATAGATAGATAGATAGATAGATAATTTATTTTTTAATGTTTATTTGTTTTTGAAGGAGAGAGAGACAGAGTGTGAGTGGGGGAGGGGCAGAGAGAGAGGGAGACACAGAATCCGAAGCAGGCTCCAGGCTCCGAGGCATCAGCACAGAGCCCGACGCAGGGCTTGAACTCACAAACTGCAAGATTGTGACCTGAGCCGAAGTCAGACGCTCAACCGACTGAGCCACCCAGGCGCCCTACAACCTTAGATATTTAGACAGCATTTTCCCTTTTTTCCCCAAAGTACCTGACCAGGGAGGAGATCTCTGGATTGTATCCAAGACCTCTTTTGCAAGTTCAGTGTTATCCTAATTGAGATGGCAACTGAAGTTAGTTATTTATGGAACTCATCAAGCTGATTCTAAAAGTTCACAAGGGAGAAACTGCAAGAATAGTTGTAACAACTTTTTTAAAAAGAACAACGGTGGGGGGGGGGGGGAGAGACGGTTGCTGGTTTTATTAATGCAGTATAGGAATTAGAACTCTGCCGCTGGCACAGTGCTTGACAAAGCAGGAGGAATAAGGCTAATATGTGCAGGAATTTAGTTCATAATAAGGTAATATTCCGATTCAGTGGGCAAATTATAGCTGGAACAGTAGCCTCTCTGGAAAACAAAAAATCAGAATTCTGGCCTCATCTGTACGCAAGTGCTGGTAAAAAAAGTTTGAAGATGACACTTAAATAATTTTAAGAAGGGAAAAGGTCTACTTAAGAAAAATTTAAAACCCTTAAAAGCCACAAAGGACTTTGCTCTAACCCCAAACTTAAACTTTTTTCTTTTCCTCTTTTTTCTAAGGAGGCTTTACACCCAGGGCAGAGCCCGATCGGGCTTCAGCTCACGACCCCGAGATTAAGACCTGAGCTGAGATCAAGAATCAGACACTTAACGGATTGAGCCACCCAGGAGCCCCCAAATTTAAAATTCTTGTATGATACTAGAATTGAGAGCAAAAGACAAATCGCAGTCTGGCATTAAAAAAAAAAAATGGAAAAGATACTATGTGTGTATAACAAACAAAGGAGCTCCAATATACTAATGATTACAAAAGGCAACACAACTGAAAAATGGACAAAGGCTATGAACAGGCATGTCACAGGAGAAAGAGCCAGCCAGCTATCACAGACATGCTAGACTCAGCCAGACCTGGGCTCGCAAGGATGCTAGTAAGAAGAAAATGCAAATTAATTAAAATGAGATTATATTTTTGTCCCCAGTGGCAAAAACAAAAGATTGCTGTCAAGTGTTGGCAAGATATTAAATACATACATTCTTTGACCCAGTAAATTCACTTTGAGGAATCTATTCTACATTCAATACACACATGCAAAGAGATGTATGTACATTTAAGATGTACACTAGGGCGTTATTGGAAATAACATGAACTTGGAAGTTCCTGGAGGGTCTAGTGGAGGAATGGTTAAGTTATGGCATATCCATACTGTAAAACACTGTGCAGCCATAAGGAGAATCAAGAAGCATATCTAAGTGTGGACAGGAAAAGACCTTAAGCCCACGTTCCCAGATGCAAAGGGAATCCTGGGGCGGCACTGCAGACTATTACAAAGTTTCACGATTTCATTTTGAGGGGAGTTCACAGTTCCAACATTAGATTGTACTACACTGTCCTTTCAATGCCGTCAGATCTTTGCCCAGTTGGACTTTGGCAGTTATTATGATAAAAAACAAATACTGTACAAAAGCTAGTGTTGAACAGGAAATAGGGTGGCAGCGTCCAGTCTAAGAGTTTTGTGCAGCGTCCTATAGGCGCATACATCCCATTTGAAACTGTAAGTTAAGAATTACGTACATGCACATGTGTGTATATAAATTAAGAATTAAATAAAAATTTTTAGAGTTTTCTTCTGGCCTAGATGGGGCACCGGGAAAAGTTACTGGCACACTAAGAGTGCTATGTAATAAGAAAGTTTAGGAACCTCTGTCTAGGATAATAAACAATTATAATTACCTTAGCATATGTTTACATCAATACACAGAATTTGGATAAAAGATGCACACCCTAAAAGTTAACAGTGATTCCCCCTAGTTACAAGAATTAAAGAACAGGGAAAAGAAGAGGTATTTTAACTGCTCTCTGTGTTTCTGCATTGATGAAATCTTTTACTACTAAAAACTACCTTAGTACAACTGCCATTGATAAAAAGTCCACTTCAGGGGTGCCTGGGCGGCTCAGTCAGTTGAGTGTCTCCTTGGTTTGGGCTCAGGAAATGATCTCACATTGGTGAGTTCGAGCCCCATGTCAGGCTCTGTGATGACAGTGCGGAGTGTGCTTGGGATTCTCTCTCTCTCTCCAAATAAACTTTAAAAAAAACCCAGTATACTGCAAATCTGGTTTTTAATTTACATTTTGTCTTTCCCACAGAGAAGCCCATAACAAAACATTTGGTAAAAGAACAATAAAAAAAAACCCTGCAACACAGTTTTCTATGCAGGTTTGCATAATAAAATTCAAAAAAAGTCCTGAGGTTCCTGGCAGTCAAAGGAAATAGAAAGAAACTACTAAGTTCCAGAATTTTCATTTTTAGAAAGAAATGGGAAATGTGAATTCTTCAGGGGAAACCAAACGAAAAGGTGGGAGGGGTACTAATATTTCTTTACTCTGCAGGCACTTTGCTTGCAACATGGCCTTTTAGCAACCCTTTTAAGGGAGGCATTAGTTCAATGTTACACATACAGAAATGGTAGCTTTGAAGACCTTAACGACAAGCAAGTGGAGAAGTGAATGTTTAAATTGCGTCTTTTTTTCTGTAAATCCTATGGGCTTTCCAACATAGTACAATATAATTCAAGCCAAAAATTGTGGTCATCTCTAGTCTACTGAGATTTACTTCTACTAAGACGACTAAAATGACTATTTAACTTATTTTTCTTTCTTTTTTTTAAGTAAACTCTGCCCCCCAACGTGGGGCTCCAACTCACCTCAAAATCAAGAGTTGCATGCTCCAACCGACTGAGCCAGCCAGGAGACCCTGACTGTTTAACTTGTAAAACTGCTAACAACAAATTCACTTTTAAATTTATAAAATAATTTCTTAAGGTTAAAAAAATCAAGCTGTACAGAAAGGGAAGAAGTGAAAGTCAGTCTCTCTGCCCCTGCTCTCATTCCCACTCACTAGAGATCACTTTGTCATCCCAGAAATGTTCTATGCACTTATATACATATAAACATAATACTTCTGTTTTACCCAAATGAAATCATACTGTTATGCAATGTTTTTCCCCACCTAATAGATTTTGGACTTTTCGCATCTCAGCTGCACAGAATCCCACTGCGCGTGTAAACCAGTAGTTAGTTTAGCCCCCGCAGGTAAACGGTTCGGAGCTTTCCTCTTCTGCTTTCTGTTACAAGCAATGCCGCACCAAATACCTTGCTAGTCTTCTAAAATCCACATCGTTTTAGATTGATACTTTGAGGTAGAAAGCACATAGTGAGGCCCGCATTTCATTTGTTCACCGAACACTGCATTTCCCATTAGGATACAGGTTTCCTTTCTCTCCCAGACTAAGTCCTTAGAGAGTAGCTGTCTTATTCACATCTGAATCCCCAAGACCGGTGTCTTGTTCACAACAAGCGTCTTGATTTTGCTACAGTTGGAAGACGAGCTAAAAAAAGCCGACATTATTTTCCCTCCCACCTGTCTTATAGCCATCCGTATATTTATATTTTCCACTTTAAAAAACAGTAAGTAATACAACTTGCTTTTTAATTAGTAAAAATACTAATGTTGTTTCAAAATAAGAAATACTTACTTGTATTCACACACTGGGAAAAGCACCTTTAAGATGGTTATTACCACAGCTGCTCCTAGACTTCCAACCACCATGACGTTCAGAAACATAAAAAACACTGGAAAAACACTGCTCCAGAATCTACACAGATCTTTTCTGAACTTCTCCATCCACTGACACATCACCTAAAAAAGTTTTGATTAGATAAGCCAAGTGTCATCTGATCTCTATGAAACTTCAAAAATTATGTTCCAGTTTAGGGTGATGATAAAATTCTGTATTTTGATTGTGATGCTGGTTACATGGACATCTACCTTTATCAAAACTTATTTAACTATATGTTTTAAATGGGTGCATTTTATTTTAAAATGTATCTTGATAAAGTTGTTTACGGTTTTTAAAATTATGTTCTAGTAATACGGGCACAGGAATGTTATTTTATTATCCTTTACGATTGTTTATACTGTTGTATATAAATTCAGTGTAAGTAATTGCTAAATGGTAAGAGGTCTGGTTAGTCTGGGGCGCCTGGGTGGCGCAGTCGGTTAAGCGTCCGACTTCAGCCAGGTCACGATCTCGCGGTCTGTGAGTTCGAGCCCCGCGTCAGGCTCTGGGCTGACGGCTCGGAGCCTGGAGCCTGTTTCCGATTCTGTGTCTCCCTCTCTCTCTGCCCCTCCCCCGTTCATGCTCTGTCTCTCTCTGTCCCAAAAATAAATAAAAAATGTTGGAAAAAAAAAATTAAAAAAAAAAAAGAGGTCTGGTTAGTCTATGCAAAACAGACCAGAGGCAACGATGTGTTCCTAATACTTGGAGGACAAGAGCAGGAAGAAAGACAAACATGTTAGCAGTCTTTGGCCCAGGTGGGGAGTTCACCGCGCACCAAAACGCAGTGACTCCGCTTAGAGTCAGAGTCGACACCGACGTGCGCGAGGATGGTCCGGGCTGCCTCGCTCTGAGGAAGGCAGGTACACAGGGTCAGGGTGCTGGCACGCGGGCAGCAAAAAGTGCCCCGACCTTCCCAGCAACCCCAAATAAGCAATCTCAACCCTCAGCGGAAACTTCAAAGAAGTCTCTGGAATCCTTTGAGACTAACAACAGACCTCGCTCACTGAAGTAGAAATTATTGTGACTAAGACATCTAGCTCACACATCCGGAGAAGTCCAGATACTCGGTCTGAACCGTGCGTACATTCCCAGGCGGTTGTATAACGTCATCAGTAATACAGGAACACTTAATAGGTACAAATACACACTTGTGTTTGTACCCAGTTTATCTAATCTTGGTTAACGACTGCATGGTTCTACAGATTAAAGGAGGTGCCCCATTGTACAGATAAAGTGGGGTTAGAGAGACCAGGAACTTGTCCAAGATCACACAGCTCGTCAGCAGCAGCACCAAGATTCAGACCTATGCCACCTGACTCCTGGAGGACACTCTGAACCAAGTGTGCTCGGTCACCGTTCAAGATCCTGAGGGCACCCCGTGTGTGCGTGCGTACGTGCGCGTGAGGTGGCAGTCACAGAATAAATGAGAATATGGGAATGACTCTGGACGTGAAAATTCCCCCCCCAAAGCGAAATCCAATGACTTCACAATCATGTAACTATATTATTAAATGAAACTTAAAACAGGAATACCAAAAAATAAAATAACCGTGAGCTCATCATTAACAATGTTTCATACTTCCAATCCTCATGGTTTCCACCTCATTTGCAAGGCTATTTTCTTCCAAAAATGCTTGTAATATAAAGAGAACCCCAAATACCTACCTTATACGTAGATGGAGGCTCTGCCCTGAGAGGAGTTTCAGGTAACTTGCCCGGTAAAACATCTTCATCTACGGTGGTTTCCACATTCCTGATAAGATACTGGCTGGTGGTCTGCAATGAACTAACACTTTCTACTGAGGAGGAAGAGCCAAGTTACCAAAACGCTAGGTGCATGCTGGTGTCTCTCCTACTAGTTCTAACATTACTATTTCAAAAATATGTAGGACACTAAGAGTATGTATTTTGCCTTGGGAGAAAAAAAAATGACACTTGAATGTTCAGATTTAAATGCTGGACAGGAGCCATAAACTAAAACAGTTACAAGGAGCTATGCTAGTTACGATTCTATTATACAGAAGGTCAAATCTCCAAAAAGTCCCATGTTTCAGTGGGAAGAATGAATACTTCTTTCTCTAAATGAACCTAAACAGTATTCTTTTTTTAAAAAATATTTATTTTGAGAGAGAGAGAGAGTGAGCGCACAAGTGAAGAGGGACAGAGAGAGAGAGAGGGAGAGAGAATCCCAAGCAGGCTCCATGCTGTCAATGCAGAGGTCAACATGGTGTTCGAACTCACAAACTGTGAGATCGTGACCTGAGCCAAAACCAAGAGTCGGATGCTTAACCAACTGAGCCACCCAGGTGCCCCATAACCAATTTTCTTATTGTGTATTTTGTGATGACTGCCCAGAGTAAGAGTAGATAATTACCACAAAGTGTCGCTAAGCAGTCATCACTGATCGCTTTTTTTTTTTCATCACTTTCTATTAAGACCCAAAATAGATTCCAACGTTTTTAAAGGGACATAAAAGTAATAGGTGTTATAAAACATTTCTGAAAGAAGCCTACTTCCAAACATATTAACTACAATTCAAAAGCTACCCACTAAAAAATTAATTTCCTTAATGCTTTAAGTAACAGTCTTTTAAAGTACCTTTTTTGGAGAGGTTAGGAAGGGTAAATAAAATGTCACTGTCTCGGGAAAGAGAATACAGCATGCTTTCCTCCAAAGGTAGGGTATAGCTTGAATGTCTGAGTATTCCCTGGTTCTTAACTAAAATATCAATTTCAGTAACATCCTTTTGTTGAGCCTATGAAAGAAAACATAAACAGTTACTCTTCATTTTAAATAATGGCACAACCCCGTAAGCATCCAAAGCTAACTTTTCCTCCTTGATCTCTTTAACTAAAAAGCTTACCCTGTTCACAATCCCTCTGTATTCCCCTCACTTTCAGGCATTTAATTAGCAGCTTTAATCTGAGTGTTTAGGCACTCAGAATTACAACCTTGCTCCTCATTGTGTTTCATTTACTTAGACTTAGCCAGAGGAAAAGGCAGCAGAGCCATGAACCAAATTCAATCTTTTCATTTACTTTTCTGTTTACTAATGTTTATAATATCTTAAAGTGACATAAATATGTACAAATGTGTTCAGTTTGTTAAAAAAAATTAATACTTCAGATGCTGAACAAATGCTAAACCAAGTAAAAGAAACTTCTAAACGATTGGCTACAGGCAACATTAGGGTACCACTCTTCCTTCTCAAGTCAGATATAAGTAATAAAATAATGGAACACAGGTATAATACCTAGCACAAATCTTTACAATTTAATTCCCAATTAAGAATCGGACTGTCTTACTTGTTTTCCATCGATCTCTACTACCTCTTCTTGAATGACAATTAGTTGCAAACTGGAACCAGACGTCATAGGCCACTCATGAACTAAAATCCTTACACTGACAATTCCAAAATATTCTTTTTCCTCCAAATTTTCCAGATTTTCATTCTTCACTATATAAAAAAAAGTAGTCACAGCTTTGAACAAAAATGCCACCAAACCTGTTACTGAGTTTGATTATTTTGATGACATTTACAGGGAACAGGACAGTTGGATAACAGTTTCTTTGCCTTTCTTCATCTCCGACTTCACTGATGTTATAGAATTTATGAAAACAAAGACAACTTGGCAAATCCTCACCATGTTTACAGTCATTGGAAAACGGAAAAGTGCTTGGTGGCCTTTAGACCACTACACTAGCAACATCACTCCTATTCTTTTACAGAGTTTGTCAAGGAGGAATGAATAAGACGTAACTACTTACAAAGCAGGTCAGAAGACACAGCCAATCCCATGTTTTAGTAAGGGAAGTATATCCATTCATCCATTCACTCATTCACAAAACCCAGGGATATAAGGGGCCTAAAGCAGTAAAGACACTGAGTGTTTTTCTCAATTCTTTCTCCAGTAAGTGACCTGTTGCTACCGGAAAGGGCAGGAATGGGGAGGAGGATGGGACAGCCCTGTAATTACTCTCCACCCGTGGACGATGGGGTAGGATTAGCTACTGGCCACACTCCCCTCTAGCTAAGAGCCCCCCAGCCCACACCAGTGGAGGTGTGGTGTGACCACTGCAGCTGGTCTACAGAACCAGCAGATATCCTATTAAGGCAGAAAACACTACGGAAAATGATAAATCCCTATAAATCCATGAAACTAGTGCAAAAGGAGCACTGAGTTATTCAACTGTTGGTCCCTCAAATGTTATTGTATGAGGACCGTTAGACAAAAAAGGAACCAAGATGGATATTCTACATGCAAACCCAGCTGTTTAAATTGATTCAGTGCCTGTACAGGGCTATTCCCTTTATCTGGAATGTTCTCTACTATTCCCTCTCTCCTCATCCGTTTTTAATAAACTCCTACTTAGGTAGTTCTAGCTACTATATCCCTACATTGCTGAGTTCGTGTCTGTTTTTTTCTTTTTAAATTTTTTAATGTTTATTTTTGAGAGAAAGAGTGCATGTACATGTATGCACCTGCGGGGGAGGGGCATCGAGAGAGGGAGACGGAGAATCCAAAGCAGGCTCTGCACCATCAGCACTGAGCCCGATGCGGGGCTCGGACTCACAAACCACGAGATCGTGACCTGAGCCAAAGTCAGACGCTCAACCAACTGAGCCACCCAAGTGCCCCTCATGCCTTTTCTTTTTCTTTAAAGCACTAACTTTCTTGCAGTGTGGCTCTTAGTTTATCAACTTGTCACCTTGACTAGGCAACGTTCCTTGACAGAATGTATTAAGTTTATTGTTCTATGGCTTTTGTTCAGTAGTGATTCCATCCAGACTTATAAACACATAATTTAAAATAAATTTGCCATCATAAGTTATCAATACTGTTCAAATACCTGGTCAAGTGGTTCTAAATCCTAACTCTGCATCAGAATCAACTAGAAAACAGTACAGACGCCAGAGCCTCTCCCCAATCCCAACACATCAAAATCTCTGGAAGGCACAGACTAACATTTCTAACTTTTTAAATAGCTACAGACATTTCCATTGAGAACCAAGTGACCTAACCTTTTAGTTCAGCCCAAGTGTTCACAAAACTGGTCCTCCTAGACTTTGCTGTTTCTGTGAATAAACTCACCCTTCTCCAAACCAGCAAAGACAAAAGTTACCAGGTTACATTTGATTTCTTCACCCTCATTCCCTGCGTCCAGTTAGTTGCTTCTTTCAGGCCATTCCGGGTCCAGATTCTCTTATGTTTGTCCTTTCCATCCCTCCCTCCCTACCCAACCAATATGTAGTTCATGAACTACTTACTGTTATAATAGTTACTGAACTACTTGCTTCTTTAATCTCTCCCCCTTTAAACCATTCACACAACAGCGCCGGATTAATCTTCTGTAACAGAGTTTTGATTACGCAGCCTCCTTGCTCAAATGCCTTCAGTGGCAACCTGTGACTTTTTTGGTAGTTCTCTGAATGGTCCTTCTTCAGGCTCCTTATGGGGGCACTCGCTGCTCCCCCTCTCTCTGATCTGCCTATCCTCCCTCGTATCCTCTAAGGCTCCTAACTGTAAAACTTCCCCGCTCTTGTGGTCCATCTCAGTGTTTTCCCTGTTTGCCCATCGGTCTTGCTCACAGAACAGTAGGCTCCCTTGTCAGCGTATCTGTATGTCCAAAGGCTGGTGCTCTAGGGCACAAGAGATTCAATGGATGAGAAAATGCGGTCTTATAAATACATCAGAGTGGTGATTCTTCAGTCCCCAGTCTGGTAACTCTGCTGCAGGATAAAATTAAATTAAAAACAACAAAAGCCCTTGATATTCTGACTTTCCCTACTGTGGTAGGCAGCTTCCAAAAACGGCTCTCACTGACCCTTGACCCCGATAATTCACGTCCTTGTGTAATTCCTTCTTGCTAAGTGTGGGCTGGACCTAGTGACCTGTTTCTAACAGACAGAACACAGTAAAAGTGATGGAATGGTACATCTATGGTTGGATTATAAAGGCTGGGACTTCTGTCTTGCTAGTACTCTCTTGCTGACAGTCTCCCTTGTCCTCTCACCGATAAAGCCAGCCGCCATGTTGCGAGATGCCCTACAGAGGTCCACGTGGCAAGGGAATGAGGGAGCCCTCCAGCCAACCTCTTGTGAGTAACTGAGGCCTCAGTGTGACAATTCACAAGAACTAAGTCCTGTCAACACCCGGGAGGAGCTAGCAAGCAGATCTTCCCCAGTGGAGCCCTGAGATGACTGCGTCTTTAGGACAAAGCCAGAGGTCCCAGCTAAGCCAGGCTCGGATTCCTGACTTACAGGAACCATGAGATGATACTGTCACTAGCTACTAAGTTGAGGATTAAATTGTTACACAGCGATAACCAATACACCTACCAAAGAAGAATTATTTTTAAAATTTAAGGAAAGAAGACTTTTTGTTGAGGCTTTATTTAATGTTTTGAAGATTCTTACAACAGATAAGATGGGCATTTACTGCAGCTATCAACAAAACTCAGTGCAATGCCTGGATGACCAGGAAGGTGGCTACAACACAGACAGCAGCCAGGTCACACTCCATAGCAAATTCAGTGATGGATATAACATCAACAGAATGATTATATAAGCCAGCGATAGCACTTCTTTTCCTAGCTATGAGGAATTAGCTTGTTGTTCGCCAACTTTCTCACGGAGAGCTACTAGAAAAGATGTGACAACAACCACAAAAAAGAACACAAGGGGCACCTGGGTGGCTCAGTCAACTGAGTGAGCATCTGACTTTGGCTCAGGTCATGACCTCATGATTCATGAGTTAGAGCCCCACATCGGGCTCACTGCGGTCAGCGTGGAGCACGCTTCGGGTCCTCTGTCCCCACCCTCCCTCCGCCTCTCCCCAACTCATGTGTGCGCACTCTCTCTCTCTCAAAAATAAAGAAACGTTAAAAAATAAAATAAAATAAACGCACACATCTACACTCAAAACCCAAATCTGTCCAGAGGCACCAGAGAGCTTTTAAAAAGACGGCCACGGGGCGCCTGGGTGGCTCAGTCGGTTGAGCGGCCGACTTCGGCTCAGGTCATGATCTCGCGGTCCGTGAGTTCAAGCCCCGCATCGGGCTCTGTGCTGATGGCTCAGAGCCTGGAGCCTGTTTCAGATTCTGTGTCTCCCTCTCTCTCTGACCCTCCCCCGTTCATGCTCTGTCTCTGTCTCAAAAATAAACGTTAAAAAAAAAAAAATTAAAAAAAAAAAAAAAAAAAGACGGCCAGCACCCCCACAAGGCATTTGCTGATTGCCCAGCTGAACAGGTAGAGAAGCTGGAAAGCTCAACAGAAAGCAACGACAGAGAAGTAAAGAGGCAGACGTCGGCAGTCTCACATAGAGGGGCATAAAATAAAGATTGTGGCTACAAAGGTATCCAGGACTTGTGACAAGATCTTAGAGAGAAGGGAGGCACAGAAGTAAGCCAACATTCTGTGCAGTTTTCCCCACTGAAGCGTTTGCCGATTAGTAAGTCAGGCTTGGTTGAGAAACTGAGCATATACCTAAGACACTGAGAAGTTAAGCAGAACTTCTGACAGGCTCCTGACAGTAGGGAGTTTGGGACCCACAAAAGAAGGGCCCTCATAAACACCCCAAGTTCTCACTTGGGACCTATGATCAGCTACGTGTGAGGAGTAACAGTTAATGAGGAATAGACTAAGCCTTGCAAAGATGAGAATCCAGCCTTCAAACAGTCTAATCCTCGATTTCAAAATTAAGGTACTCTGCCTCTTATTATCATGACTGCCAGGGGTTAAAGTAAATCCTCTTTGGAGTAAAATAATATTATCCAGAGCCTTTATAGCTTTTCCTACACAGTATCAAAAACAACAACACATATTGGAGAAGCATCAAGAGGAAAAAAAGTGGCATCTAGAGGGCTCAGTCAGTGAAGCATCCCACTCTCGATTTCAGCTCCAGTCATGGTCTCACAGTTTGTGAGATGGAGTCCTGTATTGCACAGAGCCCACTTGGGAGGATTCTCTGTCTGCCTCTCTCTCTGCCCTCCCCTGCTGGTGTGCTCTCTCTGAAAATAAATAAATAAACCTTTAAAAAAAAAAAAAGAGGGGGGCAATAAACAGATCCAGAGGGGCTCAAGAAATTAGACTGAGCCGACGTGAACTTCAAAGTTATTGAAAGTAGGGGCGCCTGGCTGGCTCAGTCGGTAGAGCAAGCAACACCTGATCCTGGGGTTGTGTCAGAGCCCCACATCGGGCGTAAGAGATTACTTAAGAAATAAAGTTACTGAAAGTAATAGGTTCAAGAAAAGCTATGGTAAAATGGAGAATTTCACCAGACCAGTCTAAGCTATTACAATAAAAATTAAAATTAAAAAAAAAAGAGGTGGCCCCATATCTGGGGCCCACGTGGGAGATGAAGAGGAAGGAAGGAAGGAAGGAAGGAAGGAAGGAAGGAAGGAAGGAAGGAAGGAAGGAAATAAATGGAAATCCTAGAGGTAAAGTTTAGTAAACAAAATTAACTCAATTACACAGAGCTGACGGATTTGTGTGCGAGGAGGATGAAAAGAAAAAAAGGAGAGAGAAAAAAAGTGTAAAATATATATGGAACCTTGTGAAAGTTTCACACATACGTGTAAGTAAGAAGCAAGAAGAGAATAAAAAAGAGGATGCAGAAGTAGCACTCGTTGAAAAGATAACGGCCAAAAAATGTTCCCAAACGGACAGAAGATATCAAGTCACAGATTAAAGGTCTGCACACATCACGGTAAGACTACTGAAAACCAAAGACTCAGAAAAAACTACCAAGGACAACGACAGAAAAGACCCATATTATCCACAACAGAGCAATGAGCTCAGAAGAAGACCATGAAATCAGTCTTTAAAACACTAACTTATGAAGAACTAACCTATATTTCCATATCCAGTAAAAAGATCCTCTTAAAATGAAGGCAAAGTAAAGATGTTTTCAAACAATAGCTCACATCATTCACTGCTAACAAATCTGTGTTAAGGGGATTTCCTAATCCCCTCCTAAGGGGAATTTTTTAGGCAAGAGGAAAGTGACCTCAGAGAGGAACACAGATAAGGAATGAAGAGCGATGGCAAAGGTAACCATGAAGGTAAAAATAAATGAGTACTGGACTCCACAAAATAATAAGAACAGTTATGCTGCATAATTATGGGTGTGCTGTATAATATTAGGGCTTAAGAACACAAAGAGTTGGAGCTCCTGGGTGGCTCAGTCGGTTGAGCATCTGACACTTGATTTTGGCTCAGGCCATGACCCCACGGTCATGGGATCGAGCCCCCGCGTCGGGCTCTGTGCTCAGCCTGGAGCCTGTTTAAGATTCTCTTTTTCTCTTCCCCAGTTCTGCCCCTCTTCCCCACTTCTTCTCTAAAATTAAAAAAAAAAAAAAAAAAAAAAGAAAAGAACACAAAGAGTTAAAATGTATGACAATAACAACACAAAATCAATCAGAAAGGGAATAAATGGAGTTTATGTGTGCTAAGGTTCTTGTATTGTTTGGGAAGTGATAAAAATACTCGTTAGTTGATTTCAAGGGTAACCATTAAAAGAATAGTAAAATAACATAAAAACCAATAAGAAAAAGGGAAATGATGAAACAAAAAATAAATCACCCGAAAGAGGACATAAGGAGAAAAAAAAGGAACAAAAAACAGGTAGGACACAAATAGGAAACAAGTAATTAAGATGAAAGATTCAAATCCAAATATATTCGTTATTACATTAATGTAAATAAATTAAAATCCCAATTAAAAGACAAATTGACAGATTAAAAAAAAAAATCAATATATGCTGCTTATAAGAGATTCACCTTAATTACAAGGACCCAGAAAGACTGAAAGAAAATGCAAAGATACCACACAACAATCCACCTCCCTCCTACCCACCAGGCCAAAAAGCAATTATTGTTAAAATAACAGAGGTACTCCTGATTTTAAAGCAAAAATGTCACTAGAGATAAAGAACATATTATAATGATAAAAAAGTCAATCTAAAGAAAGACATAACAGTTCTAAATCTGTATGAATTTAGTAATACTGTGCCAAAATATAGAAAAGCAATAATTAACAAAGCTGAGACAACAAAGCTACATAGTGGAGATTTAACATACCATTCTCAGTAAATGACAGAACGAGCGAACAAACAAAAAACTCAGCAATTCCATAACAGATTGAACAATATGATTAGCCAAATTTTACCTGACATATACAGATCACACCCAAGTAATTATGTACTGTACTTCCTTTTTTTTTTTTTTTAATGTTGTAACGTTTATTTATTTTTGAGAGAGACAGAAAAGCGCGTGTGCAAGCAGGAGAGGTGCAGAGAGGGGGGGACAGAGGATGTGAGGTGGGCTCCCGCAGCGAGCCTGATGCAGAGTTCAAACTCATGAACCATGAGATCACGACTGAGTCGAAGCTGGACGCTTAACCGACTGAGCCACCCCAGGTGCCCCGATGTACTTTCTTTTAAAGGACACATGGACATCACCATTTACTAACACTGACCATCTGCCAAGCCACAAAGCAAGTCTCTAATTTCAAAGGGTTAAAATTATACACAGCATAGGGGTGCCTGGGTGGCGTAGTTGGCTGAGGCTCTTGATTTTGGCTCAGATCATGATCTCAGGATTTGTGAGATCGACCCCACATTGGCCTCCATGCTGAGCGTGGAGCCTGCTTGGAGTTCTCTCTCTTCCTCTCCTTCTGCCCTGCTCGCGCATACACACACACACTCTTTCTCTCTCTAAAAATAAATAAATAAACATTAAAAAAAATTATGCACAGTATGCCTCTAATGATAGAGGTGGAAACAGTAAAAACAAAAGTTCCAAAATGTTTGGAAATTAAGTACTATAACTTCTAAATGGACCACAGGACAAGGGGATATCTCAACAAATAATTTGAAAATACTACGAACTGAATGGACAAAGTACACGATAAATCAAGTGCAGAATACAATTGTTCAGAGAAAAATTTACTGCTCTAAATGCATATATTAAAACAGGTAGTAATGCTATACATATTTCTCATATTCTTTATTTCCTTCAAACACTATGGTACAATGTAACATATTTGCTTATCTTTGAACAACTCAAGATTTCAAAAGGTTAAAAAGAAAAATGTCATCTGGACTTAAGGGCAGAAGAAACAGAAAAGGAAAGCATCAGACCAACAACATTATCTTTCTCTTTACTTTTTATATCTGTGATAAGCACTCCTCCAAGATTTTGCCTCTTACTTATAAATCTCCACTTATGAACTTCCTGCACATCCTTACATGGATATCAACCTACCAGAAATGCAGCTCCAATCAATGCCCACCTCACGAAAAAGAAATGTGAATATGCCAAGAATAACCAATATAAAGTAGGATTTGAATTTTAAACACATTAGTATTACTACATACTCCAATAATGACATATATTATTAATTTAAAATGGAAATACGTCAAAGAACTGTGTTTCACAAATCTAATATTAGTAAAAGCAGAAGAATTATGGAAAAAATTTAGTAGTACTCACCTATCCAAGTCTGACAGCTTATTCGGGTTACACCACTATTGACAGGCAAGTCATTTACATATACCTGTCCACTCTCGTAGGTTATGTTAAGAATAACCTTAAAATAAAGCAGCATATACATTAATTCCAATTGTTTATAAATGATGACAAAATCTTCATGTAAAAAATACATGATCTAACTGAACTAGATGTGTAGGCAAAAATAACATAGGCTGCCTAATACTTAGCTAAGTAACATATTAAAATCATAATCAAAAGGAGACAAACCTGTTCTGTAGATACAGCCCCATCATCCTTCAGGGTAGTTACGTTAATTCTGAGGCTGTCCTGCAAAATATATATATGTAAATTGGATAGGTGAAATTGCACTTCACAGAATGGGAATAACTCAGTTCTTTTTCTTTTCCCTTCAATTACATTTATTGTATAATCACTTATAACATCGACATTTTGTAAAACCCAGCATTTTTCACAGGACTTTTTGTGCCCTTATTCACAATTCCAATTTTTCATAATCTGTATTTCTTCCACTTAACTATGAAATATATCACATTTAACAGCCTATAACATGCAAATGTAAAGTTTAAAAGAAACGATTAACACTCATATCCCTACTACCTAGGTTAAAAACTAGAATACTGTCCACACCTTAGAAGTCACCCCCTTTCTATCACGTTCCCTTATCCTCAGAAGGAATCCCTGGGTTGTCTTCCATATTAATCTCTCTCTCTCTTTTTTTTTTTTTTTTTTTTTTAGAGAGAGAATGAGAGGGAGAGCGAGCTCACAAGAGGTGGGGGAGGAGGGCAGAGGGAGACAGAATCTCCGCGCTGAACATGGAGCCTGACATAGGGCTCCATGACCTGAGCGGAAATCAAGAGTACTGACTGAGCCACCCAGGTGCCTCTTTTGCTTTTCTTTATAGTTTTACTCTCTCTCTCTCTCTCTCTCTCTCTCTCTCTAAGCAACATATTGTTTAGTTTCACCTGTTTCTGAGCTTTATGTAAGTGGAACAATTTTATATGTATTCTTCTGGAACTTATTTACAACTGTTGATGCATGCAGCTGTGGACATTTATTTACAGTACTGCATAAAAAGCCCATCAAATGATTACCAATTTACTTATTTGTTCTACTATCAATGGACATTTGAATTGTTTCCAACTTTTTTATTTGCATAAACAAAACTGCTCTAACTCTTCTTAAATGTGTCCCCTAGTGCCCATGGACAAGTATGTACTGTGCGAAATCAGTTTTAGTACCTCTCAAGGCATGCTCAAAAGCAGTTATTCAAGTATTTGCTTCTTTACTTTCATTTTTTAATATTTTAATTTTTTATGTTTTTACTTATTTCTGAGACAGAGTGCAAGCGGGGGAGGGGCAGAGAGAGAGGGAAACACAGAATCCAAAGCAGGCTCCAGGCCCCAAGCTGTCAGCACAGAGCCCAACGTGGGGCTCAAACTCACGAACTGTGACATCATGACCTGAGTCTAAGTCAAACGCTTAACTGACAGCCACCCAGGTGCCCCAAGTTTATTTATTTTTTAAAGTTTATTTGTTTTGAGAGAGAGAGAGAGAGAGAGAGGGCGCGAGCAGAGAGAGAGGGAGAGAGAATCCCAAGCAGGCTCTGCATCATCAGCGCAGAGCCTGATATGGGGCTTGAACTCACTAACTGCAAGATCATGACCTGAGCAGAAATCGAAAGTCAGATGCTCAACTGACTGAGCCACCCAGGTGCCCCAAATATTTAAGTTTATTAATGACATGCTTTCTATAGAGAAGAAAGCCGTATTTTAAGAAATATTCACCAATACTCAAAGGAATTGCAATTTGTCATTTGTAAAACAAATCCTTCCCCTAATTTTTTTCACAGATAGATGCTGTTATTCTGGAATAAAAAAATATTTTTCATGGGAGTATTCTTAACTTTGAAAATTGTTCATAAACAAAATAATATACAAGTGAATCTCTTGGCACTGTGACTACTTCCAATACTTTATATATCTCCAACAAATGAGAGAATAAAACTGAAGTGATTTTATGAGGTTGAGGTGATTCTACTCAAAGAACAGGGTTCTAACATGGAAAGCCTATACCGTACATTTAGGCTCAGTCTGGTATACCTGCCAACTTATATTGGGGCATATGAAACTTCAGAACCAGCCTGGCTTTCTCCTGGCCCACCCTTATCTAGAACTAAGCATGAGCTAGAACCAATACATTCATCTTTAGAACAAACCAACACTCAGTAAGTCATCAGGCTGGTGGTATATTTTTTGGTGTCCTAATTCCAGCCAAGAATTCTTTTCAAAATAGAGGATCCATTGATTATGCACTATTGTTTCTTCTAACAGCCCAGAGAAAACCCTCCAATGATGGTATTCTAAGAAACCTTTTTATAGCTTCTGCCTTTCAGCAGTGAACATACACTGTATTACTAGTAATTTTCTGCACTTACATATATCACCTGCCAAGTAAAATCTGGGGTTGGTAAAAGACACTGGGGTTTGTAAAAGACAACTAACAGATACTATCATGCTGTATGTTGCAGAGAACCAAAGTCAATTAAGCTTTTTGGTCTTCCTGAACGATCTCATTTCAGAAGAGATTCTAATCCGTTACTACCTCCTGGGCCCAAGTTTAGAGATAGGTCATATTTCTTGCTCTTCCTGAGAGCCTCTAACTGAACTGGAAGTTCAAGCTTGTGAGTCAAGGTGGCGGATACTTAAAAAGTGGGTGGCAGAACTGAAGTTTCTACCCACCCATTTTCAATTCTCCCTCTAATTCCTTCCCTCACAAGATGCCCAGCTGGTACACAATGGCATCCTAAGGACATCCTAAGGCTTAAAATAAATGAATTAAGTCTGAGGGAAATACATGAAATAAATCTTTACACATATAAGAAAATAAGTGCAGGGGCGCCTGGGTGGCTCAGGCAGTTGGGCGTCCAACTTTGGCTCAGCTCAGGTCATGATCTCACAGTTCATGAGTTTGAGCCCTGTGTCGGCTCTGACGCTAACAGCTTGGAGCCTGGAGCCTGCTTCGGATTCTGTCTTCCTCTCTCTCTGCCCCTTCCCCACTCACACTTTCTCTGTCTCAAAAATAAACATTAAAAAAAATTTTTTTTTAAAAAGTGTCCTCTGGATGCCTCTCTTTGGTGACTAAGTTATTTTAATATTAGAAGAACGTACTATAAAAATTTGTATTATTTTACAACCTGGGTAGCCTCAACTTCCAACAACTCATATGTAAACAAAACAGAACATGCTTATAATCCGGTAGATCTGAGCCACTGAAGGGCTATAGAGAGAATTTTCCTCACTTCAATCAGTTTTCTTACATTCAGATCAGGTTGGCTACAAAAATGAATAGATGAGCAGATAAATAGATGAGCATAAAGCAAACCGAGGGAGGCCTGGTTGGCTCAGTAGGTTAAGCACGGGACTCTTGATTTCAGCTCAGGTCATGATCTCACAGTTTGTGGGATTGAGACCCGCACGGGCAGTGCCCTAACAGGGCAGATCCCGCTTGGGATTGTCTCCCTCTCTCTCTGCCTCTCCTCCGCACGCACATGCTCTTTCTCTTGCAAAATAAACAAACATTAAAAAAATAATAAAGTAAGTATAGTGAAACATTAATAGCAGTCTAAGTTTGCACTATTCAATATGGTACCCACTAACCGCATGTGGCTATTTACATTTAAATTAACTAAAAGTTTAAAAACTCAGTTCCTCAATCATCCTGGTCAGCCACATTTCAAACGCTCATTAAGAGTAGTCTTGTGACTACTGTAATGCAGAGAGCAGACAAACACCATCACCATACAGTGGTCTACTGGACTGCACTTATCTAACGTGGTGACCACTGTAAAATTCTTTCAAATGTTGTGTGCATTTGAAAATTTTCACAATGCAATGTTGAGGAAGTTAGATCAAGAGGCTTCAGCTTCCCATATAAACATTTCCAAGGAATGAGATGTCCCCTCTCGCTGCTCAGCATTCTTTCATCTGTGAAATTCTGAGTATAGATCTGGACTTTCCAAAAGTGGAAGGCGGGCATAAAAAGGAAGAACTGAAATGATGAATTCACTAAGCCCACAGTGCAGTGTACTTTCACCTCGCAGTCAAAACGCATTTTTCTCGAGCTATAGGGACTTAAATGTCTTTTGGGTTTACAAGTGATTATGATGAATCTTTAAAATTTGGAAAATAATGTATTACTGGAACTTTAGGAATCATTTCATTTGTACTTGGTCTCTTGGTGCTTTGCCAATCACATTCACATTTTGACCAGTTGCAACTGTGGTCCACATACAATTTCAAATACAAGTGGTTCTTAGGGTTTGCATTGTTGTGGCTTCTTGAAAGGCCCCAGCAGAACTGAAACTGAGATAGGCTCTTTATTTTTGTTCCCAGGGAGAGTAATGTCATTAAAATTTTTTTTTTTTTAAAGTGACATTTATGGTGTAAGTCACCCCTGGATGTGGAGTATTCAAGTCCCGACCAGTAAGAAAAGGCATACCTATATTCTTTCTTTTCATTTTGGGAAAACTCGCATTTCAAAATCTTCAAACTTTTCCCAACCATACATGCAATCGATGAATGGCAAATACTAGTTTAATTCAGCAGGACTCCCCGGCAAAAACGGAAGAACCAGCCACCCTCTAGTACAAGGATGCATTGGTTCTCCAACTTTTAGCTGGCCTCAGGTTCACCTGGAGGGCTTGCTGACTTAAACTGTTGGGCCTCACCCCCAGAGCATCGGATTAGTGCGTTTCCAGCAGTTTCCCAGGGGATGCTGGTGCGGCCGGTCCTGCCACGCTCAAAGATCCACTCCTCCTAACACCCACCAAAGGGACGACGTCAGGTTAAGCGTCGGGTCTTCTGCCCTTCTCCTCCCGCCCCGTCGACCCGGCGTAGGCGCACCCCGGGGCCCTGCCCGCCGGGGGAAGGCAGTCCTTCCCGCCGGGGCAGACAGGTGACCTGGAATCGTTCCTGTTCCCTCACCGAGCCACTTCTACATTTCCCGTGCACATAAGGCAGAAACACCGCCTTGCCCCAGTGCCCGCTCTACCCCAGGAAGGCGCCATTACAAAAGGCTGAGAGCATTTGTGATCGGGTACTTTCGATGGCAAAACCCCCTCAGGCTGGCAACAGTTGGGGCTGTTGTAAGAATCCCTAAGTTTCGCTGCACAAGGCTTAACCACACATTAAAGGGCCCTCTTCGCTCTCTCGCTTCCTCCCAGGCCGCCCCCATTTCCTTGGGGGCTTCTCCCCACTACTCTCTGGGGCGCCCGGACCCCAGCCCCTGGCCCGTCGGGCGGTCTTAAGAGGCATCGACGAGGACGCCGCAATCCCACGGCTCTGGCCCGCGCCTCGCCAGAGGGTCCGGGCGGAGGAGCGGCCGAGTCGCGCCCGCTCTGCCCTACCTTCGGGGCTCGGGGCGGCAGGGGCAGCTCATGGGTAACGGTCATCAGCCACCCGGCGGCCGGCAGCGCCGCGAGCAGGAGCAGCCGGAGGGCAAACGGCGCGGGTGGAGAGCCCTCCATCTTGGACAGGCCAGCTGCGGTGGACAGCCGGGAGCTGAGGGCCGAGCCAGCCCGAAGGGCGGGGACGGGGCGAGGCTATTGGGGGGCGGGACTCTGAGAGGCGGGGCGGGAGCGAGCCGGTCCGTGGAAGGAACCCGCGGCACCGGTGGGCGGGGACTCTGGAAAAAACGGGCTGCGCACGCGCACCGCCACGAAACGTCGAGGGGCGGAGTCAAGCGGGGGAAGGTCCGATTTCGTCATCAGAGTGGAGGTGTGGGTTGGAGGGAGCTACTAATCCGAACGGAGTGAAAAGATTTTGGATGCTATTATTTTAAAATTAGTATATTCTAGCAAGACTAGTATATATGTGTATGCTCATAACTATAGCTGTGTGTATGTGTTTACATATGTAAAATAAAAATAATGGTAATATAGGTGAAGACTGTTCTACATCATAAACAGAGTATGTCACGTTTAGAGGGGAAATTTTATTAAATCGGTAGTTCTCACCCTTGGCTGCACGTGGGAATTGCCCGGAAAGTTTTGAAAATTACTGACTCTGGGGTCTTCCGGGGCACCCGAGTTTCTGATTTCATTAGTCAGGGCTGCTGCTCAGGCATTGGTAGTTAAGTTCCCCAAGTGATTTATTGTGACAAGGTTGAGGATCAACCACACATCAAACGTTCAACATTCAACATATCTCTTTAGACCGCACGGGAACAACATTCTCAGCAGGAAACCAGTCTACCTGGGCCCTGGAGGCCTTTCTAGTCAGTTTCTTAATCTATAAAATAAAGATGAAGTCTTCCCCCTTTCGTATTCTTAAAAAATATTTTATGAAACTCTCCAAAGCAGAGAGTGCCAAAAAGGTCGGCATTTCAGATTAATAGGTTTGAATATTGATTGAGAAGAACTTGGAGATATTACCATTCAAGGCAGAATAAGAAACACTTAGCCTTTTTTTTTTTTTTTAAAGTAAAACGTTTGACTTGGAAAGAACCCAAGCCTCTTTCTCTCTTAGCCCTTCTTTTATCAAACCCTCTCCACATGCCTGATTTACTAGCTGGGGTAAATTTTAAAATCTTTGTGGTATACTACAAAATCATTCAACTAACTCCTTGCCTACTATGAGATATGCAACAACATTATTAACTTGCAAGTGGTTTCTGCAATGAAGTCCCACCCACTCTTGGGGTCCAACTACAACCACTGGGTTTTTCACTCTATTTCACACTGCCTGGATTAAAAAGGAATCTGAAGATTAGAACACATGACATGTAGATTTGCATAACTTTAATTGGTAACATATGTATAAGATTCTAAAGTACCTTTATATGAAAAAGTAGATAGGGAAGATGAAGTAGTCTATGTTTTTCAACAGAGCTCTCCCCCATAGTCTTACCATCCATTATTCTTCCACTTGTTTGTCTCCATAGCTAGTTCTGAGCTCCAGGAAGGCTTTGACCAAAACACAGTAAAAAAGCCTGCTAGTTTAGGGGTTTGTTGGAGGTTTTGGCACACACCAATAAGTAATTCTCTGCCACACCACCTAAGTGTCCTACAATTTAATTTGATTCTGACACCATCTACTTAGAGATGGCATCAGATCCCACAGGATAAGGGCTCAGTCCCATGAGACAGCCCACACCTACCTTCACCCACACATACTTCAGATGCCAGTTGCAAGCCCAGGTTATTACCTGTGCTTCTGACCAATCAGCTACAGAGCAGAGGTTCCAATGACTCCCTCCATAGACTAGATTAATTTGCTGGAGCAGAACTCAGGGAAACACTTAGGTTTATCAGTTTATTAAAGGATATAATAGAACGTACAGATGAACAGCCAGAGGGAAAGAGATGCATAGGATAAGGTATGTGGGAAGGGGCAGAGCTCCCATGCCTTCTCCAAGCATGCCATACTCCTAGCACCTCCCCCTGTTCACCAGCCTTGAAGCTCTCCAAACCCTGTACTTATAAGATTTTAATAGAGGCATCATCAATCGTTAACTCCATTTTCAGCCCTTGTGCCATCTGAAGAAAATGAGGGGAAGGGCTGAAAATTCTAAGTGTCTAGTTACATTGTGGTCTTTCTGGTGACCAGCCCTCAACCAGGAGCCAGCCAGACGCCCACTAAGAGTTACTTCATTAGAACAAAAGACTCCAATCACCAGGAAATCACAATGGCTTCAGAAGCTCTGTGTCAGTAACAGAGTCAAAGACCGATATTAGAGGTGCCTGGCTGGCTTAGTTGGAAGAGCATGTGACTCCTAATCTTGGGGTCATGAATTCAAGACCCACATTGGGCCTAGAGCTTACTTAAAAAAGAAAAAAAAAAAAAAGACCAATATTAGAACAAGAGATGTTCCTACTATTCTTTTTTTTTTTTAAACATTTATTCATTTTTTGAGAGTGTGAGTGGGGGAAGGACAGAGAGAGATGGAGACACAGAATCCAAAGTAGGCTCCAGGCTCCAAGCTGTCAGCACAGAGCCCAATGCAGGGCTCAAACTCACGAACCGTGAGATCGTGACCTGAGCCAAAGTTAGATGCTTAACCAACTGAACCACCCAGGTGCCCCTCCTAGTAGTCCTATCACTTAGGAAATTACACAGTTTTTGGGAGCTCCATGCCAGGAACTGGGGGCAGAGACCAATATGCATTTTCTATTAATGCACAGCATGCCTTTTATATGCAAAACAATCAATCCAGAGTCCATATTCTGAATCCCCTCCTTTATCAGGAGGCAATATTCCTCTGTCCTAATCATCCCAGAGACAGGTACTGGACAATTAGATATAGCCTATATACCCCAGAGCCCACTGAAATTATTCAAACTAGCCAACAAAGCCTGTTTATCCTACCTTTTCTTACTTTCCCCATAGAGACCACAATAAGAACTCTTGCCTATGGTTTCCTCTTGGCTCCTTCCGCCTCCTGACCAACCCTGGTACTTTCTATTTGGCCCTGCATGGCATGGTGTGCTACTGCCTGTCTTGGGAACTGTGAGTAACAAACCACTTTTTTTTCTTTTGTGTTTATTTATTCTGAGAGAGAGAGAGAGAGAGAGAGAGAGAGCGAGCAGTGGAAGAGCAGAGAGAGAGGGAGAGAAGAATCCCAAGCAGGCTCCTCACTGTCAGCACGGAGCTGAATGGGGGCTGGATATCACAAACTGCAAGCTCAGACCTGAGCTGAAACCAAGAGTCAGATGGAGCCACCCTGTGCCCCCAAAACTATTTTTTCAATGGCATTCATCTCCTGACCTGTTGGCTTCACCATACATAATAATACTAAAACTTACATTTTATTTTTTTAAAGGTCTTTTTTTTTTAAGTTTACTTCTTTATTTTGAGAGAAAGAAAGAGAGAGAGAGCGAGAGAGAGAGAGCAGGGAATGGGCAGAGAGAGAGGGAGAGAGAAAATCCCAAGCAGGCTCCATGCTGTCAGCACAGAGCCTAACCCAGAGCTCAATCTCACGAACTGTGAGATCATGACCTGAGCCGAAATTAGGAGTTGGATGCTTAACCAAGTGAGCCCCCCAGGTGCCCCCAAACCTACATTTTAAAACACCATACTAATATCGACTGAAAAGGTCAATGCTACAATAATCACAACAAAGAAAAGGCAGTTAAAGTTCTTGACAAAGATAGGCAGATGAAGAAGCAGGCTTTTCAGCCAGCCAAAATTGTTCTGTAGCCCCTGGACTGCCACTGTCCCAGATATCTTACTGTAAATGTTATGACAAAAGTCACTAGGATGAATCTCAGTTCACCAAACTGAAATTTCTTAGGGTGTGAGGGGGAAAAGCAGGAAAAGGAACAAAATGTGTGTGTGTATGTTTTAAGTAGGCTTGACACCCAGCATGGGGCCCAACATGGGGCTTGAACTCATGACCCTGAGATCAACACCTGAGCTGAGATCAAGAGTCAGATGTGCTGACAGCTCAGAGCCTGGAACCTGCTTCAGATTCCGTGTCTCCCTCTCTCTCTCCCCCTCCCCTGCCTGTGCTTCGTCTATCCCTCAAAAATAAATAAACTTTAAAAAAACAAACAAACAGAGTCAGATGTTTAGCCAACCGAGGAACCCAGGTACTCCATGTGTTTTTGTTGTTCATATATTTAGTCATTTAATATCAGGATTTTACTTTTGGCAATTTTAGTAAGGCTACAGACTTTTGAATGTGGTTGTTCAGATTAGGCATATGAAAAGATGTCAACAGAGAAATTAGTCACGATGGTTGGTGATATTGATATTTGGAAGGCAATACAAATTTGTTAATCTTTTCTCTAAATTAAATCTGCTTGAGTATTTATATTTGGTAGAACTGTGAAGGAGGTATCTCATTTCTCTTCACCTATGTATCTACTATATAAACCACTTAAATATTTATACCATTAGAAATTCCAAGTGTAATTAAGATGATGACAATCATAAACTATATCATGTCATGAAATGGCATTTTTCCCACGAAGGTAGAGTATTTGATATTTAATGATATGTCAGTAAGTGTATGTGTGTGTGTGTGTGCTCAGCACACCATAATTTAAAGATCTAGCAAATTACACACTGAGTAATAAATAAGGTATTCTATCTTGGGCATAAGATATACACACCTGGGCTTGGAGTCTGCAAAAGAGACTGGCAATATCATTTCTGGTCATTAGTGAATCACTTTATATATGAAATGATTCCTCATATTTGTTATGTCAATTTCTAATTCTTTTTGTAATAGTCCAAATTTGTCATTAAAAATTACTTAATTTTTCCAAATCCTCTTTTTTCTTCATCTATAATATTTCTTTTAAGCATATACAAAATTCTATCAAATATTACCCTGTAATCTGTACTCTTACTATATTGGGAAAAGATCAGTTGAGTTCAATGCAGTGTCCAAAATAGCTGTACTATTTTACACTCCCATCAACAATTTCATTGTTATTTTAATTTGCATTTAATTGCCAATATTCATTAATTCACTCAGCTAATATTTACTCATCCATTAAGTGGCAAGCTGTCATAAGCACTAGGGATATAGCAGTAAATAAGACAGGCAAAATTGGCTATAGCCTTCTAGAGCTTATATTTTATTTTATTATTATTGTTTTTAAATGTTTATTTTTTTTTTTTTATTTTTAACGTTTATTTATTTTTGAAGGAGAGAGAGAGAGAGACAGAGCGTGAGTGGGGGAGGGGCAGAGAGAGAGGGAGACACAGAATCCCAAGCAGGCTCCAGACTCTGAGCTGTCAGCACAGAGCCGGACACAGGGCTCGAACTCATGGACTGTGAGATCATGACCTGAGCCGAAGTCGGAAGCTCAACAGACTGAGCCACCCAGGCGCCCCTTAAATGTTTATTTTTGAGAGAGAGGGAGGGAGTGCAAGCAGGGGAGGGGCAGAGGTAGGGACAAAGGATTTGAACCAGGCTCTGGGCTGAGGGCAGAGAGCCGGATGCAGGGCTCCAACTCAGGAACCGTGAGATCATGACCTGGGCAGAAATCCAGAGTTGGACGCTTAATGGACTGAACCACCTAGGCACCCCTAGAGCTCATATTTTAATAATATAAAAATATAAACAAATTCATAAATAGCATGTTAGATAGTAAAAAGTGCCATGGAGAAAAGCTGTCTGGAAAAAAACCAAACATGTATATACGGGGTTAATTTTAATTATGGTGGTCAGGGAAGGGTTCATTGAGATGACCTATGAGCAAGAGACCTATAGTAGGTGAAGGAGACCCATGCAAGTATCTAGACAGGAGGGTTCTAATCTGAACGCGCAGCGAGCCCCTAGGCCTGAGGCAGAAGAATGGCCAATAGTGTTCAAAGAATAGCAAGAGTCTTGTGTGGCTTCAGAATAGGAGAGAAGACAAGTAAGACCTGGCAGCAGAGTATCCGGTACGGCCTTGTAGACCGTTATAAAAACGTTGGCTTTTATTTAGATGTGAAGTAATTGGAAGCTAGAAGTATGTATAAAATGGTAAAAAAAAAAAAAAAAAAAGGGGAGTGATCTGCTTGGACAGATTTCGGGGAATAAACTTTGCATGGAAACCCTGAACGGAGACCAAATGTAGTTAAGTCTTCAAAGTCAAAGATTATGGATAAAACCAGTAGACAGTTGGGGCTGAAGCCTTTCAGCTTGTCGCACGAAGGACCAACCACTATCTGTTGCCGTAACAGGGCCTCTGCCCCAGGCACGATTAGCCAGGGAAGAACTCCCTGTGAACCACCTTTCTGGGTGACAAATTGTGCATTTAACGCCTAAAGGTTTCGATTTAGGGAGACGAGAAGACACCGATTAGTAAACCCCGAGTAGTACCCGCAAGAACACAGGCGAAGCTGGCGCCATTGTCGCCCTCGAGGCGGCGAGGAGCAGAGAAGAAACGGCTGCTGGAAGGTCCGCCTCGTTCTTGAGATGGACACAAAAGAGGCACAATACCCTTTACAGACGTCCTTTCGAGCGACAGGCTTCCGTGCCAGTCGCCCGGGGCGAACCAGGATTTTCAAAAGGACCGCGCCAGAGGCGGGACCCATCAGCACCCCACCACGCGGACACAGCCAACGCGCGGACCTAGCCGCCTGCGAGGGGGGCGGAGTCGCCGGAAGAATGACGTAAAAAGGCGTCGCGCCGAGAGTGACGCGTGGCGTAGACCACGACGGGCTGCGCCTGTCACACCCGCGGCTTGTTGCGGAGGAGCAGCGGGCGCCATGGCGGTTCTGCTGGAGACCACTCTGGGCGACGTCGTCATCGATCTGTACACCGAGGAGCGGCCGCGCGGTGAGGCCCGGGCCCGGCTCGCGTTTCGCCGGGGCCGCGCTCTCCTTTCCCCACTGTCCCTTCGCTGCCCGGCCCCCTTGACGGGGTTCGGGCTTCTGGGCTCCTGGCGCCCACGACTGGGCTGTTTCACTAGCGGGCCGTGGTTGGAAAAGTTTTTGTGAGGAGCGGCCTCTGTCTCGAATCTGGTGCCGGCCAATCGGGGGGCGGGTGCTTGTGGCATTAAATGCCTGTGTGTGTGCGTGTGTGCGCGTGCAGGCTGCATATAACCAAGCCTGTAGGTTTTGTGGCTGTACTGCGCTTTACTCGTGAGAGGAACACAACCAGTATTCCTTGGGGTGTAACCAGGGAGTCCTGATGGAAGTACGAAGGATGTGTTTGGAGCAGTGAGTGTGGGCATCCAGCGTGGGTGGAGGAAGGGCTGTCCGGAGGTGTGCACGGAGCCGTAGCAAACGCTCATTGATCGCCTGCTGTGTAGACTGCCAGGCTCTGGGATAGGCGTCTTGTCCTTAAGGGTCTAACTTTCCACCGAGAGAAATAGGCGTGGGAGCCCCTTTAAGTGTTGTTAAGTCTTACAAACCCATTGTAAGTGTTGTGGTTGAAGAATGTGTAAGTTGCCATGGAAACCGGAGGGAGGAGTGATTCTTCCTGGCTGGGGGCGGGGAGAAGTGAAGCCAGCAAAGAAAGTAGAACACTTGAACTAGCTCTTTGAAAGATGAGTGGGAGTGAGGGTGTTTTTTTTTTTTTTTTTTTTAAGTTTGCTTAGAACTTTCTGGAAACAGCAAGTAGTTTGGCAGGGCTTGAAGGAATGATATGTGACACGGAATGGCAGACTGCGTGTCTGGTCGTATAGGTTATATTGGTTAGGTCAGATGTGAATAGTCTTGTGTGCTCTACTGACGACTGATGAGGGTCCTGGAAGGTTTTAAAAGCAGGATTGAGGCATGGCCGACTTGTTTTAGGAAGATAAGGGGCAACAGTGGAGGATGTTTCAGATCAGGGAGAAGCTGGAGGCCACAGAGATAAGTTACAATTAGCATCCTGTCCCCTTGGAACGCAGAGTCCATCAAAAGGATGAAACGAGGGGCGCCTGGGTGGCTCAGTCGGTTGAGCGTCCGACTTCGGCTCGGGTCATGATCTCACGGCTGGTGGGTTCCAGCCCCGCCGTTGGGCTCCGTGCTGACAGCTCGGAGCCTGGAGCCTGCTTTGGATTCTGTGTCTCCCTCTCTCTCTGCCCCTCCCTTGCTCATGCTCTGTCTCTCTCTCTGTCTCTCAAAAATAAATAAACATTCAAAAAAAAATTTTTTTTTCAAGATGAAACAAGCCACAGTACCACGTGCAGTAATTGCTTTCCTGCTGTCACAGTATCCTACACTCAGTTGTACACCCCCCACCCCCACCCCACAACACTACATGCTCAGTCATACTTCCCGGCCTTTCTCATACTGTTGCCTCTACCCCACAGTTCTCTCTACTGTTGTCCCGTTGGCCGACTTCCTGCTTATTATTCACACCTTGGATCAAGCATGATTTCTTCTGTGAGGCTCTCCCTTGTCCCTGAGCAGAGTTAGATCTGTTTCTTCTGCTCTAAGATCTTTTTAAAAAGCATGTAACACATTCTGTTACATCGTTTGCCTGTTATCCTGTAATTGTTTGCAGTTCTTGTCTCCTCAAGAACGTAAACTCCAGGAGAGGAGGGACTGTAGTGCCTTCCTTGTCTTTCTATCCTAAGCACCTAGTGCAACGCCTGCCACTTTGCACACACTAAAGGCTCATTATAGTGACTAATGTATATATGTGTATGTTTGTTAGTTAGGATTCTCTGTGCAGATGATAGAAACTCAAATCAAATTGGCTTAAACAAAGAAAATAATTGATTGCCTCCTGCTACTGGGGTAAACTTGGCTTTAAGGATGGTGGGATCCAGGGGTTCAAATGATGTTATAGGGAATTGTATTTTTCATCTCTTGGTTTGCTTTTCTTTGAGTTGGTTTCTTCGTGTGGGGCACCTGGCTGGGGCCTCTTTTCCCAGGGTTGTGAGGAATTCAAGAGGGAGTAGGGTTTGCCCACCTAGTGAACGCAGGCAGAATAGACAAGTAGCAATTCTGCAACTGCAGTTTGGAACGCTAAAAACTAAGCCCACCCCATTTGTATATATTTGCAAGCATGTGATTGGATACTTACTTACGTGTGTCACTGCTTATCACCTTATAGTAAACATATCCAGGCTTATTTTCCTTCCTCCCTCCCTCTCTCCCTTTCTTCTATTTCTTTCATTTTTTTACTTTTTAGTATAGAAAACTTGAAACCTATACAGAAGTAGAAAGAGTCACGTAAATGAACCTTCATGCGCCAATGACCGGCTATAATGAAGAGCTGTCAACACATAACCAGTATTGTTTCATTTATACTGGATTTTTTGTAATAAGTCTATTACATGGGATTTATTTTATCTGTAATTACTTCATTTTGTATTTTAAAAAATTTTTTTAATGTTTATTTTTGACAGAGAGAAACAGAGCGTGAACGGGGGAGGGGCAGAGAGAGAGAGGGACACAGAATCCGAAACAGGCTCCAAGTGGTCAGCACAGAGCTGGACGTGGGGCTCAACTCAGGGACCAGCGAGATCATGACCTGAACTGAAGTCAGACGTTTAACTGACTGAGCCACCCAGGCACCCCTCATTTTGAATTTCTAAAAAATTATTAAAAAAAAAACATAACCCCAAATCATTATCATATCTTAAAAAATTAGCAGTAATATTTTAATTTCATTCATATTTTATTATTGTCTCATAAATGTTTTAAAAATATTTGGTAATTTGGGGGCATCTGGGTGGCTCAGTTGGTTAAGTGTCCGACTTTGGCTCAGGTCGTGATCTCACTGCTTGTGGGTTCGAGCCCCCATCAGGTTCTGTGCTGACAGCTCCCAGCTCATTGTCTGGAGCTGGCTTCCGATTCTGTCTCCATCTCTCTGCCCTTCCCCCTGCTCAAGTGCGTGCGCAAGTGCTCTCTCTCTCTCTCTCTCTCTGTCTCCTTCTGTGTCTCTCAAATATCAATAAAAAGTAAAAAAAATTTTGATGTTTGTCTATTTTTGAGAGAGAGAGGCAGAGCGCGAGCGGGGGAGGGGCATAGAGAAAAGGAGACGGAATATGAAACAGGCTTCAGGCTCTGAGTTCTCAGCACAGAGCCCAACATGGGGCTCGAACCCATGAACCATGAGATCATGACCTGAGCTGAAGTCTGACGGCCAACCGACTGAGCCACCCAGGTGCCCCAAACATTTAAAAAAATTTTTTTAAAAATATTTGCTAATTTAAATGCAGATCCATACAAGGTCCATTATTATATTGGTTGATAGATCTCTTAAATACCTTGTTTTAAAAAATATTTTTTAAAGATTTTATTTTTATTTATTTTTAATTATTTTTAATGTTTATTTTTGAGAGAGAGAGAGAGAGAGCAAGTGGGGGACGGGCAGAGAGAGAGGGAGACACAGAATCTGAAGCAGGCTCCAGGCTTTGAGCTGTCTGTACAGAGCCCAACGCAGTCTCGAACTCATGAACCACCAGATCATGACCATGGCGTCTGAGCCAAAGTCAGACGCTTAAGTGACTGAGGCACCCAGGCCCCCCTAAAGATTTTATTTTTAAGTAATCTTTACACCCAACATGGGGCTTGAACTCACCACCCTGAGATCGAGCCCCATAATCTACCGACTGAGCCAGCTAGGCATACCCCTTTCTTAAATATCTTTTAATCTATAGATTCTCCCCCTTGCCTTAAAAAAAATTTTTTTTTTTTTAATTTGAGTTTAGTTGACACGTAGCATTACATTACTTTAGGTGCAGTATAGTGATTCCACTTCTCTGTACATTATTCTGTGTTCACCACCCCCCTTTCCTATTTTAAACGACTTTATATTTTAAGAACAATTTAAGGTTCATAGTAAAATTGAGGGAAAGGTATTTAGAGAGATTTCCCATATACCCCCTATGCTCGCATATGCACAACCTCTCCCATTTTCAGTATCCCCTACCAGAGTGGTACCTTTGTTGCACATTCGTACCATATGCACTATGTAGCATTGTATTTAACAGTAATCCAGAAATCTGTTTTTTCCAGAAAAACTATCAAGAGCCTGGTATTCAAGACCTTCCAATAGATTAGCCCCATCCTACCCCTTCAGTCTCTCTACTCTCTCTTACTCTAGTATAACCAGGGTGTTACAGAACATAAACTGGTCTTTCGGACCCTTCAGAAAACATTTAAATTTGCACTTCTAGACTTATTCATAATGTCTTCTCAGCTTGAAATGCTTACTCGATCTACTTTTTGCCTGTCTAGTTCTTTTAATGCCCACCTTAAACCTCCATGAGGTCTTCTAATTTTCCTGGCCAGAAACAATCTTTCTTTTGAACTCTTGCGGCTTTTTTAAACTCACTTTTTACTATTTTGCTATTTAAGTGGCACAAATGGTATTATCGGGTATATCCAGTATTGTAACTAATTTGGTTTGGGTATAGGCTCTCTAGACAGCCTCATAGGTCTTTCTGTCTGGTTTCTGGCTTAATGTTCCGAGAACTTGTTAGTGTATCTCTCCACAATTAGACTGTGAACTTGTTGAGGACAGGGACTATGGTTTAATGGCATTTGTGACAGTGGTGCCAGGCACCTAAAACGTACTCAGTAAATGTTTATTGAATAAATGAGTGAATTTATATGAGAAAGCTGGTACATGATCAGCGTATGGATTTTTGTGAAGGGCTATTTAATCATCGTAAAAAAATTGGTCTCGGGTGCTTTGCTGGCTCACTTGGGCTTGGGGTTGTGAGTTCGAGCCCCATGTTGGGTATAGAGATTACTTAAAATAAAATCTCTAAAAAAAATTGGTCTCAGATATTTGATTTTCTCTAATTTATATAATTTATATCCATTTACAGGTACTCTGCTGGATTCATATAGTATACATCTAAGAGTATACTATATATATGTACTACACGTACATATATATACAGTATATACTATATTATAGAATATATTGCTGTATTATAGTGTACTGTTGTTATATAATTATACTATATTGTAGTATACTCTTTGTTCTTTTTTTTCTCTTGCAAAACTAATCCATTAATAAATGATTGCTTATCCCAAATGTTAGTTTCCTGCATTAGCTCGGATGATCAAGAAGTCCTAAAAAAAAAAAAAAAGAATACAAAGATGATTTAAAATATATTGTTTTTTTCCTACACTAATTTCCTTTTTTATGACTTTGGACATTTGAGCATTGGGGGGAAGTGTTTATGTGGTAATTTAGAAATTAAATTATACCAACTGTGCATATACTTGCTTAAAAATGTATTTGTGAACTACTGTGATAAGTTTAATATTTACTTTCTTTCAGCCTGCTTGAATTTCCTGAAGTTGTGCAAAATAAAATATTACAATTATTGTCTTATTCACAATGTACAGGTAAGTTGGTAGATATTAGTCATGTCTATTATTGGAACCACTTAGCAAACTCTGTGATTTAATAATGTATCCTATTTATTATAGAGGGATTTTATTATACAAACTGGTGATCCTACAGGGACTGGCCGTGGAGGAGAGTCTGTTTTTGGGTGAGTTCTTTTGTTTTTAAATGAGAAAAAATAGAATTGCCTCTTAACAGTGTTAACTAGCATATTTCAATCAGCTTTTTAAAATATCGTTCAAAGATAGATTTTTCCCTTAAGTTCCCTAAATGTCTATAGCAAAAAAGAGTATTTTGAATCATAATGATATTTCTACAAAGAAATGGCAGTTCTGTTTGGTACTAGAACTTCTGTATTTCATATTGAGGGTACTTATATTTTAAAGCTTTATTATGTATTTTTTCAGTCAACTGTATGGTGATCAAGCAAGCTTTTTCGAGGCTGAAAAAGTACCAAGAATTAAGCACAAGAAGAAAGGCACTGTGTCCATGGTGAACAATGGCAGTGATCAACATGGATCTCAGGTGAGGAAATGAGTGAGAAGATGAATTTTGTTTTAAAATGAAGGACTAGAAAGAGCCACAGAGTTATCTTTTCAAACTACCCAATAAGAAGAGAATTGCAAAGATAGTTGTTAGAAGAAAAATATTACACTATATTTTTTTCTATATAAAAAAATTTGGGGGGGTGCCTGACTGGCTCAGTAGGTAGAGTGTGCGACTCTTAATGTCGGGGTTGTGAGTTTGAGCTTCATGTTGGGTGTAGAGATGACTTAAAAATAAAATCTTTAAAAAAAGTTATTTTGTCCTTTTAAATGTAAGGTATGTCCATTATGAGGAGATCAGAAAACACAAAACAGTACATGGGAGAAAATAGCATCTACAATCCCACTATCCATGGATCATCACTGTTGACATTGTGGTCTGTACTTCAAAACAGATCATATTGAGAACCTTTCATTCATTGTCTCGTTTAATCCTTACAACAACCCATTTTGGGGTAGATGGTTTTTTTTCCTCACAGTTCACATGTGAAGAAACTGAGCTTTGGTTTGCCCAAGTATTTTAAACAATCAGGGAATACTTTTTAAAAGTAACAAGTGGGTAAGAATCCACACAGTTAACGTGAAGTATTACTTTTGTGTATTTTTTCTATCAGTCTGTCATTGATTTCAGTTAGAATTATAGATATATCTTTATATTTTGCTGTGTCTTTCTATGCAGTTTCTTATTACTACAGGAGATAATCTAGATTACCTTGATGGTGTTCATACGGTGTTTGGTGAGGTGACAGAAGGCATGGACATAATTAAGAAAATTAATGAGACCTTTGTTGACAAGGACTTTGTACCATATCAGGATATCAGGTGTGTTTGCTGTCTCAATGTACTAGAATGTTTTAATACTGTAGTGTTTGACACATAGTGGACATATCAAGTGCAGGACTGGTTTTTGGATAATTCCAAAATGTGTATTAATACAAGACTATAAAACTCCATAAAGCAAACAAGATTTTTTTGTATTTTTATACTTGTACTAATTAATTATAGTTGCTTATGTTGGGAAGAATTATTAATCCTTTAATTTAGTTTTTAAAAAATGCATATTGTGTAATAATGGCAAAACTACTAAGATTTAGACATTTATGTTAATATTAGACATGTTATTTTAGAGCAATGCAGAGTAGTAAATCTAAGATAAATGGTACTCTAGTAATATATCCTTGTGCATTAAAATTTAAGTGCCTATGGTTCTTTGTCATTAGAGATACTTAAGACATTTGTTATAACCTTTATAAAAAGTAAAACAGGGATTTTGAAATAATGTAAATGTAACCTTTTGACTTGGATTTATTTTGTAAGGATAAATCACACAGTGATTTTAGATGATCCGTTTGATGACCCTCCAGATTTATTAATCCCTGATCGATCACCAGAACCTACAAGGGAACAGCTCGATGTAAGTGGAGCCTTCTTGTGATTGAATGTATGTGCATACTAATGCTTTGCATAGATTTTGCTTTTTAGTCCGTTGAAACTTATTTCTTCAGAATGTCTTGCTTGATCAGTTGTACTAGGACAAGTTTAGAATTATTTTTTCCTTTCCCTAATTTCTTTTCATTTCCCTGATTTTCTTTCTTCAATTTCTGTTCCACCAGTAGAGCCTTAGCTCTAGAAGTTTATGTTAATACCTTGTGAAAATGTTTTTCTTATCTCCTAACTCTGTGTAGGAGTATAGCTTTCAGGCTAAATTAAACATCATCTTGTAAGGGAGCTTTTCAACTGGGGACACTCTGGAGCTATACTAGAACCTCGATATTTTTGTGGCATAATGCAGACTTTTTCCTCTTACATTTTAAGGTATAAGTTTCTGTTTATGAAGCTTTGTCAAAGCTGAATTGATTTTTATAGTTGGGATTTGGTGCTTAACTTTTAAGATCATTTATCTTCTGCATTCAGCACTGAGTTGGATACTAGATAGTTTCTTTAAAAATGTTTATCTTGATTTAACAATAAATTAGAAGCTTAGTCTGGCCAATATTATCAAATTAATTTAAAATAATTTTCTGAGGCTTGTAAGTTTGTTTGAGTTTCTGTTCTAACATATTTGATGGAACTAAGGATAAAGTGCCATGTCTCCCATGTTTCTCAGATTTTTCAGTTCTTTCAGTATATTTTTAAGTGGCTTCTGCCTTACAGAGTGGTCGAATAGGAGCAGATGAAGAAATTGATGATTTTAAAGGAAGATCAGCTGAAGAAGTAGAAGAAATAAAGGCAGAAAAAGAGGCCAAAACTCAAGCTATTCTGTTAGAAATGGTAAGATGATTATCTTTGGTCATATAGTTGTTCTGAAATTTATTTAATATATAACTCATTGTAAATTTATTTTTGGCTCTTTGATAATCAGAATATTAAAAACTTAGCTTTGAATTTTTTCTGGATTAAATTTTATAGGACACATGAAAGGTAAACAAATTTTGGTTCCATTATCAATATAGTGCTAAGTGCCTTTTTCAAAAATAGGCAGTGGATATACAACTTCGAATATGGGTTGAATTTCAATTATTTATATTCATCTCATTTATTTATTTTATTTTAGAGAGAGTGTGCATGTGTGTGAGCTGGGGAGACGGACAAAGGGAGAGGGAGAAAGAGGGAGAATCCCAAGCAGCTCCAAGCTCAGCACAGAGCCCAGTATGGGGCTTAATCCTATGACCTTGGGATCATGACCTGAGCCGAAACCAAGAGTTGGATGGCTTAACCAACTGAGCCACCCATGTACCCCTATTTATCTCATTTTTAAAGAGTGTTTATTGCACTGAATTTTATGTATATTAATAATTCTTTATACAACTCAAGTATTGAGGTTAAGTAGTTATAGGAGGAAGGAACCTGTGTAGAAATTGAGCACCCTAAAACATACTGCTTTGTATTATTAACAGTATGAAGTCCTTTGGGGAACAGTTCTTCAATAGTGATTAATTGACCTACCAGACATTTTTTCCATTTGTTAATTTTTTGTCGAATAGGCATACCTATCACACAGTAGATCATCAATAAATATTTGAATGAATAATTCAGTTTTTATTATTATCATTGTTTTACATACTAGAGCTTGCAGATTCTTGCCCTGTTTCAAAATTCATTGTTCTCATCTCAAGCTGAAGGAACAAATATTAAAGGTTACAATTCAAGAAAACTTTACTGAATTAAAAAAAAATTTGAAAATACACTTTTTAATGAGCACACTGTGTATCTGGAACTATTGACCCAGAACAACAAACAGAATAACAAGTTCTAAGAAAATTACTGCACTTAAAAGAAAAATCTTTTGAGCAACTGGGCAGGAAGAATATGTGATTTATAAGTGAAAGAACATTATGTTAGCATCAGAATTTCAAAAGCAAAAGTACAGGCAATTTATGCCAGGAAGATGTTGGGTTAGCATAACAAAACCTTTTATTTTTCAGATAATTTCAAATTTATGAGAAAGTTAGAAAAGTAGTACAGAGAACTTCTCTATACCTTTTACTCAGATTCACCAATTTTTAACATTTTTGCCACATCTGCTTGATTATTCATTCTCCCTTTCTCTCTCCCGTCCTCCTCTCTCCAATTATACATGTATATACACATATTATTTTTTCTGGACCATTCAAAAATGAGTCCTAAACATCATTCCTTTTTACCTCTTATATCAGTGTGCATTTCCTCAGAGCAACAATATTATTATGCATATTCACAGTACAGTTATCAAAATCCGGAAATTTAAAATTGATAAAAATTTTACCCATGTTTCAATTTTGTCAGTTATTTCAGTAATATCTTTATAACTTTCCCCATAAAGTCTACAATCCAGCTCTTAACTGATCATCTGTTGCATTTAGTTATCATGTTTCTTCTAACCTTTGAAAGAATTCCTTAACCTGTCTATTTTTCATGCTGCTACCATTTTTGAGGAATACAAGCCATCTGTTTTATAGAATGTTCAACAGTTGCCTTGTGATTAGATTCAGATTATGTGCACAGACAGAATACTTCATAAGTGACCTTCTCAGATGTTACATTTGCAGTAACAGGTCCGCAATATCCATCTGCCCTTCATTGGAAAGAGTTCATTTTGATTACTTGATCGAGGTAATCCTCTGCCTGGTGTCTCCATTGCATACTTGGTTTTTCCCTTGCAGCTAGTAAACAATCTGTAGCATTTGAGACCTTTCAAATATCTTGTCCCTTATCAAACTGTCCCTGTGGATTTCTCAGCTGTTCATGATTCTTGTCTCAACCAGCCTTTACTTTGATGAATGTAGAGTGGTGATTTTCTAATTCCCACTACTTCTACACTTGTCAGTCTGCCTTCTGCTGTAAGGAATGGCCCTTCTCTTTTATCTTTTTATTTATATGTGCATTTTTACTAAGGACTCATGGATTCTTTTTTTTGCTTTGACTTTAATAAATTTGGAGTTTATATATTTTTTTAAGATTTTGCTTTTTTAAAAATGTTTATTTATTTTTGAGACAGACAGACAGATTGCGAGCAGGGGTGGGGCAGAGAGAGAGGGAGACAGAATCCGAAGCAGGCTCCAGACTCTGAGCTGTCAGTATAGAGCCTGACGCGGGGCTTGAACCCATGAACCGTGAGATCATGACCTCAGCCGAAGTCAGATGCTCAACCGACTGAATCACCCAGGTGCCCCAAAGATTTTACTTTTTTAAGTAATATTTACACCGAGCATGGTGCTTGGTGAGATCACAACCCCAAGATCAAGAGTCGCATGCTCTACCGACTGAGCCAGCCAGGTACCCCTAAGTAGATTGTATTTTTTAGGGCTGATTTAGGTTTATAGAAAGATTGAATAGAAAGTAACAGAGAATTCTCTGTGCACACTCATCCCTCTCCCCAACAGTTTCTCTTATTATTAACATCTTGCATTAGTGTGGTAGATATGTTACACTTGGTGAGTCAATATTTGATAAATTATTATTAACTAAAGTCCATAATTTACATTAGGTTTCACTCTGTGTTGTACATCTTGTGAGTTTTGAGAAATGTGTAACAACATGTATCGGTCATTACAGTATCATACATAATAGTTGCACTGCCCTAAAAATCCTCTGTGCTCACATATTCATCTCTCCCTGCCCCCCCTCCCCTGGCAGCCACTGGTCTTTTTTTACTGTCTGCATAGTTGCGTTTTCCCAAATGTCATATAGCTGGAATCACATAGTATGTATCCTTTTAAGATTGCCTTCTTTCACTTAGCCATTTGCACTTAAGATTCCTCCGTGTATTTTTGTGGCTTGATAGCTCATTTCTTTTGATCATGAAATAACATTCCATTGTATGGAATGTACCACAGTTTGTTTAAACATTCACCTATTAAAAAATGTCTTGGGGCAGCTGGGTGGCTCAGTCGGTTAAGTGTACAACTCTTGATTTCGGCTCAGGTCATGATCAAAAGGCTGTGAGATCAAGCGCCGGGCTCTGTGCCGGGCATGGAGCCTGCTTAGGATTCTCTCTCTCCCAGCTTGTGCATGTGTGTACTCTCTCTCAAAAAAAGTGTCTTGATTGCTTCCAAGTTTTGGCAAGTATGAACAAATCTGCTGTAAACGTTTGTGTACAGATTTTTGTGTGGACAGAAATTTTTAACTCATTTGGGCAAATACCTAAAGATGCAATTACTGGAATTTATGGTAAGATTATGTTTATCTCTAAAAAACTGCCAAACGGTCCTCCCAACTAGCTGTCCATTTTGCATTCCCACCAGTAATGATGGAGAGTTCCTATTGCTCTACATCCTTGTCAGCATTTGGTATTGTCAGTGTTTTGGATTTTAGCCATTCTAATATGTGGTTGTGTGTTGTTTTGATTCTCACTATTAACAGGTTTCATCTTCTTTTTTTTTTTTTTTTTTTAAGTAAGCTCTATGCCCAGTGTGGGGCTTGAACTCACAACCCTGAGGTCAAGCATGTTCTATCAACTGAGCCAGCCAGGTGCTCCAGATTGTTGTCTTTTGTTAGGCTTCAGAAGCACTGAGCAGATCTAACTGGCTCTGTTGCTTATTACTGTTTCTGATTTAAAAAAAAAAAAAAATTTTTTTTAAAGTGTGTTTATCCAAGAGGAGATACTTCACATGATAGTGTTATCAGAAATCATTACTGAGAGTTTTCAAATTTATGTATAAAGAAGTATTGTTTGCCCATCTAAAGGCCCATGGCAAATACAGTGTTGCCACAATGAAACCATTTCCATCATGTGTTCTCCCACAGTTACCCTCACTGGTCCTCTAGTAGAACTGGGATACCGTACTCGGTGCAGTAGTTGGTTGTGAAGTCGAGTTCATTTTGGTTGAAGTAGAAGATGATAGTGAGGGTGAGAGTAAAAAACAAGAAACACTCTCCCTGAATTATTGCTGTTCACATCAAACAACGACGCAGAAAGAATGGAGCATTACTCATGCAGAAAGCTAGTGTCAGTATGATCATGTTTTTCAAAGGTTTAAAAACAAGCAAAACTAAATTATATTGCTTGGGGATGCATATTTATTTGAGAAAACTCTGAAGATACAGGAGAATGGCCAAAAAGGAAAACCAAAAAGCAGGATATTTGTTACTCTAGTGAGACAGAGTAATGGGATCAGGGGACATTTCAGTTCTTTTTTTTTTTTTTAATGTTTATTTTGAGAGAGAGAGAATACAAGCAGGGGAAGGGCAGAGTCAGGGAGAGAGAGAAGGAGAGAGAGAATCCCAGGTAGGCTCCAGGCTACCAGTTCAGAGCCCAACATAGAGCTCAATCCCATGAACTGCGAGATCATGATCTGAGCCGAAATGAAGAGTCAAACTCCCAACTGACTGAGCCACCAAAGTGCCCAAAGGGACATTTTAGTTCTTAAGCTAGTTGGCATCGTGGGTGTTTTTTATTTTCATGCTCCATTCCTTAGATATACTTTGTATAATTTTTTTTTTAATATATGAAGTACTTGAAAAAAGAAAAACAGGAGGTAAAATTGGGACTTTGAAGCCAGATAGATCTGGGCTCAAATCCCAACTCTGTTGCTTATTACTGGGTGGCCTTCAGTTAATTATTTAACATTCTTGAATTTTATTTTACTCATTTTTAAAATGGAAACCACACAGTTGTTTTAAGAATTGGCAGTAGTGTGTGTGAAGTGCGAAGCATGGTATTCACACAAAGTCAGAGTCAGACAAGTATTAGCTATTAATACAGTATGGTTTCAGATTTTACAATCTTATTTAGATTTCTTTTCCTGAGCCTGTAGTTTCTTTCTTTCTTTTTCTTTTTTTTTTTTGTTTTTTGTTTTTTAAGTTTATTTATTTTGAGAAAGAGAGCACACAAGTGGGGAAGGGGCAGAGAGAAAGGGAGAAAGAGAATTCTAAGCAGGCTCTGTGCTGTCAGAACAGAGCCCAAAGCGGGGCTCAATCTCATGAGCCACACAGGTGCCCCTGAGCCTGTAATTTCAAATGTAAATTCAGTTGTTTAGGGAAATCAGCATTTTGGGCATACGTAGGGTAGTTAGAATAGAAACAACAAAGGAATTGATTTATATTTTTGTTTACTTACAATTTAGGTGGGAGACCTACCCGATGCAGATATTAAACCTCCAGAAAATGTGCTGTTTGTGTGTAAATTGAATCCAGTGACCACAGATGAAGATCTGGAGATAATATTCTCAAGATTTGGGCCAATAAGAAGGTAATCTCCAGAATTAGTGATTTTAGAAAAACTAGGTATTGGTGGTTTTCTAATGACATTTTTGGATGAATCTGTGAACTCTAGAATTTTGTACTGGTGAATTTTACAGATGACTTTTGCATAGCAGGGGAGAAAAAGATGTATTTATATGTGTATGTGTATATATAGAAATATACACACACAAATACACACACACATATATAATTGAATGATTCTCCCACTTCCAACAGACATTTTCAGTCTAAGACAGGAAGCAGTTTAAGTAGTTCTGTAGTATTCTCAGTAATCTTTAATATTTAAAATACTTATATAAGTTCTCCCTAGAATTACCAGCAATCTATGTCAAAATTAATTTTTTTCTTTTTTGAGTGGTCTCCACACCCACCATGGGTGTTGAACTCACAACCCTGAGGGCAGGAGTCTCACGCTTTACTGACTGAGCCAGCCACGCACCCCTATGTCAAAATAAATTTGAATCTAAATTTTCCCAAATTTTTTTCTTTTGCTAATAATGCTTTCTTCCCCTGCATTGTTAATGTAAAAGTCTATGAAGCTAGTATTTCTGTGAGAAAGGGAAATATTCTTGAGGAAGGTCAATTATACAGTTGACCTGCATGGTCAACTGCAGGTTTGAACTGCATGGGGCCACTTAGACACAGATTTCTTTCGATAAACACAGTATAGTACTATAAATGTATATTCTCTTCCTTATTATTCTTAACATTTTCTTCTCTGTAGCTTACATTATTATAAGAATACAGTATATAATACATGTAACATACATAATATGTATTAATTGACTGTGTTATTAGTAGTTAAGTTCTGGGGGAGTCAAAAATTATATGCTTATTTTTTACTGCAGGGGAGGGGGCTGGGACCCCTAACCACCATGTTGTTCAAGGGTCAACTGTAATTGATTAAAAAGTATTATTTTATGTTTAGAATTTCCTTTTAGGTTATGTTTTGGGGCTTTTTATTTGTTTTTTTGTTTTTGCCTATGAAATCATTCTTTATTCTTCCTGTTGAAAGAAAAATCTTACCATAAATGGCTACTCAACTTTATTCCTCCACGTACTTATGGTATATCATATTTACAAAAAATACTCGTATATTGCTACTTTTTTTTTTTTAATTTTTTTTTTTTCAACTTTTTAAATTTATTTTTGGGACAGAGAGAGACAGAGCATGAACGGGGGAGGGGCAGAGAGAGAGGGAGACACAGAATCGGAAACAGGCTCCAGGCTCCGAGCCATCAGCCCAAAGCCCGACGCGGGGCTCGAACTCACGGACCGCGAGATCGTGACCTGGCTGAAGTCGGACGCTTAACCGACTGCGCCACCCAGGCGCCCCATTTTTATTTTTGAGTTTTAGATATTATATACTGACTTCCTGCTGAGGCGTATGAGGTTTACGTCTCTTCCTATCCTCTCCATCTTCATTCATACCACCTACTACTTTGATTGTGTCATAGTTTTGGTTAGATCATTATTCCATATTTACATTTTAATATATGTAAATGTCATAACAGTTGATCCATATGGTATAATGTGATTACTTTTCCTTTGTCTCACAATGTTTTATTTCCCTATTCATTTCATTTCCTGTTTTTAAAATGAGACTTATGGTATGTGAGTAAATGGGCAAGCCAGGTGATTTCAACTCCTCTTATTGGCCCTTTTACTTGATTGTTAAGATGGATTAGTTCTATTTAATAGCTATAGCTATGAAGTTTAATTTGAGCTTGGTTTGTATTAAAATTCAAGGGCACACCTGGGTGGCTCAGTCAGTTAAGCGTCTGAATCTTAATTTCAGCTCAGGGCATGATCTCATAGTCATGAGATCAAGCCCGTTGGGCTCCGTGCTGAGTATGGAGCCCACCTGGGATTCTCTGTCTCCCTTTGCCCTCCCTTGCACACACGTGCGCTCCCTCTCTTTCTCAAGAAAATAAAAAAATAAAACCCTACAAAGTATAAACTTATTAAACATGTACATGTGTATGAATTTACATACAGTAACATTGTATACTACAGTATACATTCTGCAGTATCATTGTATACTCTATAATTCATTTACATTTGGACTAGAAGTGAATAAAGACTTAAAGAGTTTTTTTAGCATTAGTTTGCTTTTGGCATGGTAAAGTAAATACTGTTATTCTTTCTTCAGTGCATTAGGAATTTAGGCCAAGATTGGGAATTTAGAGTAGAATTTAGATAATTTAGTTACTACACTGGTGAACTACTTTTTTTGAATTGTTATTGAAGAAACTGGGAGAAATATAGTTCCATGAATTTAACTTTGACTTTTAATAAATGGCGTATTTTGTTCTTCACTTTTGAAGAGTAAGAGTAAATGCTTTTTTTTTAAAGTCACTTTTTCCAAACTTTCTTTCAGTTGTGAAGTTATCCGGGATTGGAAGACAGGAGAATCCCTTTGTTATGCTTTTATTGAATTTGAAAAGGTAGGTCATTATATAGATATATTAAGTTTATATTTATTTTGCTCTTATATAGTGTTAAAGTATGAAAAATTATAAAATTTTTCCAGTCTCTGAGATTAGAAAATTAATTTGCCCTTTAGGCACCCGAGAAAAATAATTTTATTATATCCTCTATTTAAATAAATACAACATCTGTTGGTGTTAATATATGTACCTTTAGTTTAGATTCAGGTACAGTCTGAGTTAGTGTATCTTTAAAACTTTAAAGTTTTAGGTAATGTCTTTCATGTTGTAGAAATGATTTTTCAGCATTGTTTACATAGATCTGTAATTGAATAATAGAGAACTAGACTGAGTATAAAGTTCTAGGTGTTAATCTGAGCTCTGTCACTATTATATGATATTTGACAGTTTATCTGGAACTCTTATTTCTAGATATTACCCTCCTTGTAAATAAAACCTGAATATTGGATTAGATGGTACCTTCTAGATCTATAATAATGACGAGAGCTTATGTTATTCAAATAGCTTTCTTTAAGCCAGGTGTTACACTACCTGATATGCATTTAATCCTTACAACTCTGTGAGAATAGGTACTGTCCTCCTTTTCCAAATAAGTAAGTGGAGACACATAGTGGTCATGTGACTTGATTAAAATTATGCCCCCAGTGATTGCCTACCATGTACCAGATGATGTTCTAAATGATATAGATACAAAGATGGCTAAAGCTTTGTATTCTCATGGAGTTTATGATCCATTTAATTCTTGACATACATGGTAAATAAATATGATTGTAACTAGGTTTTATTTTTTTGTCTGCTTCTCTGAATTGCCTCTAGTAAGTTGTGAGCAGACCAAAGGATACATTTCCAGGAATATAGGAGATAATTGATCAGTGCTGGGTTGAAATGCATCATTCCTAGTGTTCAGATGTCCGAGATGGAAATACGGGGTTTCAAAGTTGCTGACGGGAAGAATCCTTATGTAACAAGGACCTTGGTATCTCAGGCCCACAGTCCATTATCCACACCATTGGGAATAGCTTTGTTTCTGATTTCAGGCTTTTTCAGAACTTAGGTAATTGTGTATGTGTGTGTGTACACACACCTGTGGACCGTGTCATACTCCTCTGGGTCAGCACTCCATAATCAATCACAATTTCTGGACAGAAATGAATGCATATTCATACCAAGTGGAATAAATTAAGTCCATAGTCTCCTGTTAGGAGACTGTTTTGGTGTCAAATGGATTTTAACACCAAATTTATAAAAACAACTTTGAACTTTCAGGATATTTTTGGGTTTTGAGTAGAAGGGGTTATGGACTTGGGGAACACAGTTTGTAAGTATATGTATGTCCACTACAGTCAGACTGCCTCAGCTCACGTCCTGGCTCTCACCTTTGCCAGCTGACCTTTGGCAACTTCTACGCCTTTCTAAACTGATGTTTTCTCTCTGAGAAAATGGAGATGATAGCAGGTAGTAGTTCCTCATACACTTGTTACCAGAGTTAACTGGGGTCACAGGCACAAAACATTTAACGGCATTTCGCGTGTAATAAGCTTGCAAATGTTAGTTTGGGTAAAAACAAACTTTTGTATTTTTAGTATTTGTTGAAGCTGCAGAAATCTTTTCCATAAAGATTTATGCTTGAGTTTTTATAATTACTCTCAGGAAGAAGATTGTGAGAAAGCATTCTTCAAAATGGACAATGTACTTATAGATGACAGAAGAATACATGTGGATTTTAGCCAGTCTGTTGCAAAGGTTAAATGGAAAGGAAAAGGTATGTTGGTTCATCTTCCTTTGTTTCTGTTCAGCGTGCCTGCTTGTGCGTGTGAGCGTGCTTGCGCGTGTATCTCCTTTGACTCAGTGCTGCTCATTAGGAGAAGTGTTCATTGATGTAACTTCTGCCATTTATGGTTTCACGTAGCTGCTATCGAGAATCTAAGATAAAGGGGAGTGTATGTATGTGTGTATGTGTATTTTAAGCTGATGATGAACATATTTACTGGCTTTGACTGTATTATAAATTACTTTTAACCCATTTAAACCATTGCAGATATTTGCAAAATGATGGTTGTGGTGGCTTGGTTCTTTTAGATGCAAAACAGGTTTTTTTTTGTTTTCATTGTCATATGGTGCAAAGTTGGAAAGGTCCATGAAAGGTGGTGTAAAAAACTCTCCCACTTCTGCACCTCATCTACCCCATTTCCCTTCCGAGAGGTAACCACTCTCACCTGTTTCTTTATTTTCCGCATACATTCTTTGAATAGACACGCATATGTGTTTATTTTATGTTGAGAATTTTCTCTCAATGTGTTTTTTCCCCGTATATATTTTATGTATATTTATGGGTTTCTCCTTTAAAAAAGGAAGTATATGTATTTTATATGTATTATTTTCAACTTTAGAAAAGGATAAGACAAATGGATGCAGGCTATACATACTGCCTTCATATCTTGCATTTTTCATTTAATAATACATCTAAGAGAGCAAGTCATGTTAGTGTATAAAAGTGACAGTCTCAGCAGCTGCAGTTTTCTACTGAATGTATATATCATAATTTATTGGACTAGTTCTATTAATGGACAGTGAAGTTTCTAATCTTTTGTTCTTCTGTTTTACTGTCCCTGTGCATATGACATTGTCCACATACGCATATATACATGTCAACTGAATTTCTGGTAGTAGCATGTCAAACTTAAGATTGAATGTCTGTATGCTAAAATAATGTAAGTTTTTGATTTTTGATGCAGTATTTTTAGAAGATTTTACTTTGACAGTTATTCACCACATCATGCTAAATTTTACTAGGAATTCCAGGATTACTTTCTTTTTCTATAAAACTTTTCTTTCTTTCCCATGATTTTTATGAATTCTTTTTTTTTTTTTTTCCCAAATAAGAAAGAACACTACTTGAGAGTGATGTGCTCGTTTGTTTGGTAGGTCATGGTACCTTGTGGGAGTTCAGAAAAAGAAATGATCAATGTCCAAAGTAGGTGAGGAAGGCCCGCTGGAAGCTGTGTTCTCCGTGGTGGGAGACGGTGACGGGTCAGGGTTCCCTGTAGTGTCGGTTTCTCCCATGAAACTGTCGTGCTGGATTGCACGACTAGATTTTCACACCGCTCTCTATTTTCAGTGACTCGCGAAAACTAAACGCACTAAGGTGGCGTGTTTTTCACAGGTAGTAATTGCAGCTTTGTAAACAAAAGAATCAAATAAGTGTATTCAAGAACTATAGAGGAGCTGTTGGCCTAATGCACTCTAGTTCTGGTGCAGAAGTAGCTCTTCTGTGGGGCTTTTTCCCCAAAGAGCTAATTTAATTTTAGCATTTGGGGCATGTGTGAAACCAGTATAATTACAGTTCCTCACCACAGAGAAAGAACTTGAAGCACAATCTTGTGAAGTGATTTATTGAGAGTCACATAAACTGATGATATAAATAGGATTTAATTTAGTTTTTGTTTTTTTTTTCCTCTCCATTCTTTTCCTAACATATCCACCCACTGAAAAAATGATACTGCCTTCCTAAGTGGTTTCAATGTAGTTTATTTACAGAGGACTTTTTTTTTAAACTTTATTTATTTATTTTGAGAGACAGAGACAGTGCAAGTGGGGGAAGGGCAGTGAGAGAGGGAGAGAGCAAGAATCTGAAGAAGGCTCTGTACTGCCAGCGCAGAGCCTGATGTGGAGCTTGAGCCCACGAAGGCGTGAGATCATGACCTGAGCTGAAACCAAAAGTCAGTTGCTTAACCAGCTGAGCCACCCAGATGCCCTTCCTATGTAACATTTTAGAAAAAAATAAGTTCACTTTAAAGTCCTCTCTAAGGGGCGCCTGGGTGGCTCAGTCAGTTAAATGTCCCACTCTTGGTTTCGGCTCGGGTCATGATCTCCCGGTTTGTGAGTTCAACCCTGGCATCAAGCTCTGTGCTGACCGTGTAGAGCCTGCTTGGGTTTTCTCTCTCTGCCCCTCCCCTGCTTGCTTATTCTATCTCTCAAAATAAATAAATAAACCTTAAAAACTTATGAAATGAAATGAAATGAAATGAAATGAAATGAAATGAAATGAAATAAAAAAATAAAATAAAATAAAATGTTATAGAGGAGGGCTCCTGGCTGGCTCATTGGTAGAACATGCAACTCTTGATTTTGGGGTCATGAGTTCAAGCCCCACATTGGGTGTACAGATTATTTAAAATAAAATCCTTTTCTTTTTTAATATTTTCTTATTTTTGAGAGAGAGAGAGAGAGAGAGAGAGAGAGAGAGAGAGAGAGAGAAAGCAGGGAGGTGCAGAGAGAGAGAGGGAGATACAGAATCTGAAGCAGGCTCCAGGCTCTGAGCTGTCGGCACAGAGCCTGATGCAGGGCTTGAACTTAAAACCCATGAGATCATGACCAGAGCTGAAGTCGGATGCTTAACTGACTGAGCCACCCAGGCACCCCTAAAATAAACTCTTTAAAAAATTGGGGCGCCTGGGTGGCGCAGTCGGTTAAGCGTCCGACTTCAGCCAGGTCACGATCTCGCGGTCCGTGAGTTCGAGCCCCGCGTCAGGCTCTGGGCTGATGGCTCGGAGCCTGGAGCCTGTTTCCGATTCTGTGTCTCCCTCTCTCTCTCTGCCCCTCCCCCGTTCATGCTCTGTCTCTCTCTGTCCCAAAAATAAATAAAAAACGTTGAAAAAAAAATTTAAAAAAAAAAAAAAAATAAAATAAAATGCCATATAGGAGACAGATGCTTTATTATTTATTTTTTATTTTTTATTTTTTTTGTGGTTTATTTTTTGTAACTGTAACTTTTTTTCCCCTTCCCTTCCCCCATGGTCTTTGTTAAATTTCTCAAGATCCACATGTGAGTGAAAAGGGAGACAGATGCTTTAGCTTCACATGCCATCATAAACATGTTTATTTGTTAACTGTAGTTAATTTTGAGATAGTTTTATGTATTACGGATTCGTATTTAATAAATTGAATATATACTCTATACCATTCACAGTGCTAAGTACTTTGTCTTATAGCTCTGTGAAATGTAGGTATTATTTTCAGCTTACAAACGAAAGGAATATAAATGAGTTTCAAAGAAGTGGCTAACCTAGGACCTTCCACTAGAGTCAGGATTTGACCACAGAACTTTTCACTTTAATCCATTGCTCTTTCCATTATACTGTAACTGCCTCATCCATAGTGAAACTCCTGACAAGCACAGAATCTTTTGTCAGTGATGAAGTGGTACCTGTTCGTTATAGTTATCAGTGTTGTAATCGTGAAATACTGTGAAATGTTGTTTACTGGCCAGTTTTGTTTCAAGAGTCTCTGGAATTACCAGGTAGATTCATTTTGTTTTTGATGCTTACCGACTTCTTTTATTCCTATTTTCCCCTTTGTTTAAAGAACCTGATGGTAGGTTGTATGTAGGATTCCCAATCAAAACACCTCTCTGTGTACCTGCAGTTTGCTTTACTTGTATGTTCAGTCTTGGCCCTTGTGTACAAAGCCCTCCCACTAGAAGCACTTCATCATGGTAGTTGAGGGGATAGGAAAGGCAGGTTGGTCAGCAGGTCTAGGACTGAATCTCCATCTGGTAGGAGAGTAGGCTTGGGAGTCAAGGGGATGCAGAGGATGGTGCTCTTTCCCTGCCCTGCCACTGAAGGCCAGTCAAGATAGAACGGTAGGTCCTATTTTTCTGAAGGGATTGTTGATTTCATTTTTGGCACTCGGGAGGAATAAAGGTGCTCTTGAGCAAGAACTTGAAAGCAGACACAGTTTGTCTTTGGTGTTCTTGCCAACCCTCCGCTCTCACACCCTTTAGTGAATTTCTGTGTGGATCCTACTGTGCCCTATCTGCTTGGTGCTCTGTTGAGATTTTAGTCTGTCTCTTTTGACAGATCAGAGATCTTTAAAGCCTTACTTCTTCCAAGATAAGTCTCTCAGATCTCAGACTCCAGTCAAGCCATCAATTTCCTTTGGACCTAATTTTCTTATGGACTCAATGGTTCTCCTTAAACACTGCATTATTTCCCAGTGAAAGTATTCATTGTGTAATTTAGGATTGAAAGTTTGATGTTGTAATACTCTCATAAATTGCTAGGTGGCAGCATAGGGCTACCTAGCAAAATAGGTATCAGATTTCATTTAAAAACAGTAATGGAGAATGAATTACTAATCTTCATTCGTTTTCTGTTCCTCAGTATATATGCTACTTGTAAAATAGCTCATGTTATACCTCTTATAAAATAATTTTTGTTCTTTGATAAATTAGGTGAGTTTTCTTACTAAATTCTTTTTTTCTTTTTTTTTTTTAATAAATAGGTGGGAAATACACCAAGAGTGATTTCAAGGAGTATGAAAAGGAACAGGATAAACCATCTAATTTAGTTTTGAAAGATAAAGTAAAGCCCAAGCAGGAGTATCCTTCACAAGAACCAATCGGTGGATATAGACCATCCACTCTGTGTAGAGTACTATGTGATATGTTATAAGTCATAAAGTCTGTAGAAGACAAGGCTCCTGAATCCAGATGGTTTGTGAAGACATCATTTAGTTTATTGTTAATATTTTTTCACCATCTTACATATACTTTTCCCTTTTTGGTATTTTCTCTATTTTGTGGAGTTTACAGTTCAAAGAGATCTTTAGCCTAATTCTTTTCCCTCCTTACTCTTAGGTTAAGGTTAACACTTATTCTGAAATCTTCAGGTAAGATTTGTATTTTCTGTATATAATTGTAATGTTTTCAGTTCCCCATAGTCAGAAATTTTCTTCATATAGTTCAGCTAAATTCTTGGTGTTAACCTTCCTTGTAATGTTTAACTTCTTTGGAGATGGTAAATGTGTAGATTAACAAAATCCTTTTGTTATTTTATATGATTAGGTTGCTTCTTTCTGCTTAGTACATTGTCAGTCTAGCAACAAATATTTATTTGGCTCATACTGTAAGCAAGAGTTGATTTTTATAGGATTAAAAAGAAATTCATTGACTTGACCATTTAATTTAAGTTTTTTGAGGTTTTAGGTTGAGAAAAAAATCAGAGCCATACTGCTTACATTATGTCATTTCAATTTTTTCATTGATATTCTCATTATAAATCTATCACTCTACACATTGCAAAAGTTATTTCTTTTGTGATTCTTTCTGGTAAATGGTTTCTTTGTTTCCTAATTTCTGTTAGTAGTTTAGGGATTCTCTTTTCCCACACTGCCTTAGACATTTCCTTTCCAAGTATTCATCAAAGAAAGATGAATATCAGGTTGACTTGTTATATACTCATTTAAAAAAATGTGTTGACTGTCTACAATACATGAAACATTGTAAGGTGTAACAGCTGGATAAAGCTGAAATACACTGACATAATCAACATGAGGAGAGGCTTTCACATGCATACACAGCAAACAGTAAGCTAAGTTCCAGTCTAAAAAGGTGAACATTTAGAGGAGGTATGATTGAAATATTAAAATCGTAAAAGGTGTGGATGGAATACACTTGAGATTTATTTAACAAATCTTTGAAATTAAATTTAGACTTACCAGTAACTGCAGCTGGAAGAAGGGAAGTGGGTGGGACAAATAAAAGGAAGTATAGGCATAGAGTATAAAGTACAGGGAGGTGTCTTTCCCTCACAGAGGTAAGTAGGTCAGGCTGCAAAGAAAGAATATGTAGTATTAAAATGTTTTAAATTTAAGATGATAGATTACTGAAAGTTAAGAAAGGAAACCAGGTATGTTTGAGAATAAATCTGTAGCCCAGTGCTCTCCAGTAGAATTTTCTACAGTGCTGGAAAATATCTCCACCATCCAGTATGGCTAGTAACCACATGTGGTTTTTTGAGCATGTGAAATGGACTGAGGAACTGTAAAGTTTGTTGAATTTTAATTAATTTAAACAACCACATTTGACTAGTATTGAAAAATGCTTGCCTTCAGTCTTTTGAAATTGATGGAGAAGACAGACGTGTCCTGATGTAAACCATTGTTAATCATTCTCAAACAGGATATTGAACAAGAAAAAGGAAATTCTTGAGTCTGACCAAATACGGTGGTCTTTATGTTGTTGGTAGTTGATAGATTTCATTTCAGCAAGGCATTTATAATCTCAGGTAAAATATTAGATTGGTAGAACATGTGTTTATAATATGTAAGAGATAAAAAACAAAAAGTATAACTAAGAGATATATTGTCCTCATTCTATATTATATGTTACTTTGTTACTATGGCAAGGAAAGGAGATTTAGAGGACAATGTAATAGTCTGGTAAGTTTTTTTTTATAGTAAGTTTTAAGTTACAAAGTCATGGTGGAGATACACTTTAATGGATCTTGAAAAAAAAGAAATTGCTGTAAATTACACTACTACTAAGAAGATTAAAAAATAGAACAAAAGGAAAGGCAAGTTTAACTTAGGGTAGATCTCGGGAAGTAACTGTGGAAAAGAAGACGGGAGATCTCAAATTTGTGTTTAACTGGAAAGATTTGGCATCTACAAGTGTTGACTATAGTAGTGAGCAGAAGATAGTAGCTAAGCAAGGGAAAAGAGATGTGACAAATGTCACGTCTGGGGGTATAATAAAAAATCTACAGATACTTATTTGGCATCTGATGTATACTAAGCAATAAAACATAGCCCCTGCCCTTATAGAACCTTATGTTTTATTGTTGGAGAGGGGGGATGAACAGACCTTAAATAATTACCGTGGATCAAATATAAATATGTCTGTAGTGTTGTTAAGAAGTGCATTTGTGGGATATGGGGCTTGTAGAGGCAAGGAGTCAGGAAACACCCTCGGGTAACACTAAGAGAAATGACAAAAGCTGCAACTTGAATATGAGGAGAGGAGGGCTGAGGTGGGATGCTGTTTTCTCTAACTTGATCCATCGTTTCAGAAATACAGTTTATATCTGGACCCACCACAATCCGAGGATAGCCATTCACGCGCACACATAATTGAAACAAACGCACTGGTATTTTTCCGAGGCTCCGTATACTCTTTTCTGTTCTACGTTATTACAAAGTGCTGGCCGTGACCCACTAAGTGGATTTTGCTCCCCATTGACAGGTTACAGTCAGCAGTTTGAAAACCGCTGCTTAAAGCATTTTGGACAGAGGGAGCGGCATGTGTAAAGCAACACAGTAAGGTGAAATGCTGGGCAAGGGCTACCAAATTTGTACCTGAAAAAAGAGAGGCTCCAGAAGCTACTCTGGAAACTGTGACCTACTATAAAGGAGCAAAGAAGTTAGAGATGATGGAGTAACGTAGTGGATGGTGCAGGCTGATTAGCCATCGCAGCCATCTTGTGAAACCCAGAGGGTGCAGCGTTTTCCTGTTCCATCTTCTGTAGAAGTGAGACGTCCCTGAGGAAAGCGCAGAGCTGTGGCAGCGTGAGGGCAGACCTGGAACTCGAGTCCTGAGGGAAGTGTGTCTGCGATTTACTCTAGTCCCACCTGCCACTAAAATTGCTCTGCATGCGGGCCTTCTTCAGAAGTTTTTTTTTTTTAAACCACTATTCTGACACTTGTTAGCCTTCTTCAAATTCTATTAGAATTTGAGGTTATTTTCAATAGAGGTTGTAATAGTTTTACATTTTCTCTTATTCTAAGATGTAATAGTACATTAGAAAAAAATACTTACCTCTGTATTAAAATACATTATCATAATTTTCATAACATGTTTATGTGAAATTAAAACAAGATTCATTCATGTATATAAATATTGAATCACCATGTTGTATACCCGAAACTAATACAATATTGTATGTCAACCACACTTCAACTAAAAAAAAGAAAAAAAGATTCACTCACAGTTTACCACCTAGAAAAATGATGCTTTTTCTCGTTCCTTTCAAGTCTTCATCTTTTATGCTTTGTAAAGTTAACGATTACCATATGGTATAGACAGTATTTCAATCTCTTTTCACTTTTAATTTTTCATAAACACCTTTCCAGGTTTTTTCATTGCATTCATTTATCATTGCTAGTATCTTTCTTTGCAATAATCCATCATGTTGAAGTTCTGCAATATATTGAAGACTATCTTCATTACTATGCTTTATGTTGCTGTCAGTTTGTTATTAAAAATAATCATTATATATGTCTTTGTTCATTTAACTTATTTTAATTTTTTATAAATTCTTACTGTAATTTAAATATGGTAGTTGTGGGTGCCAGCGTGGTTCAGTCGGTGAAGCATCCGGTTAAGCTCCAAGTCATGATCTCACAGTTTGTGGGTTTGAGCCCCGCATCGGGCTCTGTGCTGAGCGCTCAGAGCCTGGAGCCTGCTTCAGATTCTGTGTCTCCCTCTCTCTCTGCCCCTCCCCTGGTCATACCCTTTCTCTCTCTCTAAAATAAATAGACATTAAATAATAATAAAATAAAATAAAATATGGTAGTTGTTGCTCTGCATTGCTAAATTTCCTCCTATAGGGTTGAACTAATTAGTACTTCAAAGGAAGAGTCTCCTGAATGTACCTTTTGTCTTATGTAGCTCCTCTGCCATTGGGGTTTGTAATACCTTCTTTTTTTTCCAATGAACATGTGCCTCCTTTTCTAAGTTTTTTCATTATTGACAAATAGGTTTCCTTATTTTTTGCTACTTATATTTTATTTGTGGACACATGTTTTTTGCCCACCTACTTGCCGATTAATTGCTTATTTAAGGTCAGGGTTCTTTCCATTTTCCCTGACTATGTAATGAAAGAAAATAGGAGTTAGTTTTGTATTAGAAATAAACTCTATGCTTGTGAGCTGCTTTTTGCTTTAAAAAGTTACCTTTAGCCTCATGGCCGCCTTTGTTTACCAGATTCTTATGTTTTGATGTATTATCAGTGTCAGTTCTCACATCTGTCCTTAACTAGCTGCTGCAGTGCGAAATACGATCTTGTACTAGATGAGCAAGCAGAGGATCCGAAATCAAGTCACTCCCACACAAGTAAGAAACACAAGAAGAAAACTCGTCACTGCTCTGAAGAAAAAGAAGATGAAGACTATATGCCGATCAAAAATACTAATCAGGTACTTCGAGTGTCCGGCCTTAGCTGCAGGGGGGTAACCATTTTATCCCTCTGTACATTACATCTTAGCGACGTAAGTTAGGGACTAAGCATATAGATCTGGACAGGGTGCGTATGTTCTAACCCCAATGGTTTCATTGGGGTTAATGAACTTTAATTGTCAAGAACATATATCACAAGTGATAAAAGATTGTTTTCAAAGTAGCTTCGTATATCATTTAGTTCCATATTGCAAAACAAGTGTGATTTCCATACATGTGGACACTAATTCCCATCAGTGTGGTTATGCTGAAAAAGTGCTCATTTATCATTTTCATTTATTACCAAGTGTTACGGATAGTACCGATAGCTGTTGAGGTTTTCAGGCCCGTGGAACATTTATGCGCTTCTATATTGTGTATCTGAAATAAAAACAGCACTCATAATTAACCACGTGAGGACTTCTCAGCCAGGCCCTGGTTGATGCAGAGATTTTAGTAGGCAAAGGTGAGAAGGGAGAAAATTCAAGATGGTAAGAAGGTCAAGCAGAAATGCAGAGGAGAGATGTGTATGGTTGGCAAAGTAAGGGATTGGCTTCGGAAAAACTAGGTGTACATTTCGGCACGGCTGTTCGTTGATGTGGCCTCCACAAGTTAGTGAGCTTTCTGAGCTAGTTTCCTCCTCTGTGAAATTGAGATTATATTTACCTTATAGGTACGTTGTTGAGATTAAGGGAAGGAAAACATGGGTGCACACATTTTCTACACTGGGTATTATTACTTTTACTGTTACAGTCAAATTAGTGTGTTTTAAACCACTTGGAATAGTTTCTGTGGTAAGGCCATTAACTAGATTGATATTTCAGTTTGTTTCTTTTTGATGTTTAGGGATTGCTTAAATTTTTTTTGTTTGTTTTTTAGTTTTAAAAATGACTTGTATGGTTCCAAAGTAAAGTGGTACAAACGGAGAACCTGTCCCCTTCCCTGTCCCCTGTCCCCTTCTGCCCCCAAGGTAACCATTTAATGTGCTTCATGGGTTGTTCTTCATTTTTTAAAAATTTCAACAGACACATATTTTACATATATTCTTAGTTTCCTGTGTTCTAGATAGCATATATTCCTACTTCTTGCTATTATCTTGTGTATCTTTTTCCGTAGCCTTTCTGCTGTTTAAAGATGGCCATCATTCATGACCTGCCCTCATTTTTCAGGTTACACCTTCACTCAGTTACTCAATCCTCCAAATAATAGGCACATGAATCTGTAATAGCTAACATCTTGTGTGCTTACGGTGTGCGGTGGATACGATTTTCCCCATCTCACAGCAGAGAAAGTGAAAACTGGAGAGGTTAAGCGGCTTGCCTGGTTTTGTACCACTGATAAGTAAGAGAAGCACAGTGTAAATCTGGACGTGTACTCCTAACCACTCTGCTGCTGCTCTTATCTGGAATATATTCCTGGCCGTTTCCTCTCCTAAATTCTATTGCTATGCTAATATAGTTTGTGCCCTAGTATAATAATCCAGTGTGACCTAATGGAACATCTGCCTCTTCTTACTAATGTCTGTACTCTATCAGTTTAGCCTAAGACCACCCCAATCTTTTAAAATGGTGGCTGCGTCCCGTTTCTGTGAATATTTAGCAGATTTGCCACTAAAACTCCTTGGTCTCTACCCCTGCTTCCTCCTACCACCACACTCACCATGTGTTCCTTTTAGCTGCAGTTTCTCATCTTGCACTTGTACATGGAATCTGGAATCAGTGAAATCAGGCCTGAGATATACTTTGGTGTATTTGAAATCATCAGAGGTCCAAAAAATCCAAAAGCTGGCCACATGTTAATTAAGTCTGTGATTCCCTCCTCTTTTTGCAAATCGTTTTTATCTTCTCTTTGATTACTTAAAACTTTATAATAGCAAATACCTTTGTTTTTTGGCAAGGAGTAAAAGGCATCAAGTACTTTTGGGGGGAATGTTGTTAGTATCTTTCAAATAATTTTAAGTCCATTGGTAATTATAAAATTGTTAAATTCGGGGTGCCTGGGTGGCTCGGTCGGTTGAGCGTCCGACTTCGGCTCAGGTCATGATCTCACAGTCCGTGAGTTCGAGCCCAGCGTCGGGCTATGTGCTGACAGTTCAGAGCCTGGAGCCTGTGTCTCCCTCTCTCTCTGACCCTCCCCCATTCATGCTCTGTCTCTCTCTGTCTCAAAAATAAATAAACGTTAAAAAAAAAAAGTTAAAAAAATAAAATTGTTAAATTCTAAATAATAATCTCCTAACTTTATTTCTCCCCTCAAAGTATATTAAAGCAAATGTTTTTGTATTTTGTACTTGGTTATTTTTTTTTAAGTGTATTTATTTATTTAGAGACAGAGAGCGTGGGAGGGGCAGAGAAAGGGGGGAAGAGAACAGACTCCACACTGTCAGTGCAGAGCACAACACAGGGCTTTATCTCACGAATGTGAGACCATGACGCGAGCTGAAATCAAGGGTCAGACACTTAAATGACTGAGCCACCCAGGCACCCCTGATTTTGTACTTTGATTTAGTATACTAATCAAATTTTCTCTTATTTTTTCTTATACTAATTTTCTCTTATTTTTTTTTTCCAGGTAATAGCATCTGTATTTAAGATCTTAGTGGGCCAGATATTTTTTGTATTATTCTGATCTTTATCCTTTTGAGTTCAGTCTCAAAAATACAATCACTAAAGGGGATTTTCTGTGCTAGATTATTTTCAGGTATAGCTCAGATTTTCCTATTTATTGGTATTTTGCTTGGTAAGCCTAGTTCCCTAAGAATGTTTTAACTTATTTCTTGAAGTTCTTTGTTTTTTGTTGAGTGACAGACTTACTACTGAATTCGAAAACTTCTCTGTTTAATTTTTTCACCTCATGTCTTTATTCCAAAGGTGGTTACTATGTTGTTGAGGTTTGGGCTTTACTGGGGTTCCAGGAAGTGAGTTCTCGGCTGTGGGTTTTGCCTTGCTGAGAAGTATTCATTCTGGCTGTCAGTCCTCTGTGGCTTTTAAAGTGTTTATTATTCTTATAATTTGGGACTCTATTTTTACTGTCATTTTAATCATTTAGTATTATTTTAGTGATTTAGATTTAACTAAACCTTTGATTGAGTCCTAAAGACCTGAGCAAGCATGGCTCTTAGTTTAGATTTTTTTTGGACTGCTTTACATGAAATCATTGGATAGGTTAAGGTTTAAATTGGCCACTTAAAAAAATAAATAAATAGGACTTTTTAATGGTGTTTTTTCTTTCCTTTTTAGCCACATGCTAGTTTAATCATTTTGCCTTATGTCTTAAGTGTATAAATTGATAGAATGTTTTCTTAAGATTTTTTTTTTCAATGTTTATGTATTTTTGGAGAGAGAGAGCAGGGGAGGGGCAGAGAGACAGGGGGCAGAGGATCCAAAGCAGGCTCTGCACTGACAGCAGAGAGCCCGATGCAGGGCTCGAACTCAGGAACCATGAGATCATGACCTGAGCCAAAGTTGGGCACTTAACTGATTGAGCCACCCAGGCACCCATAAAATGATATAATTTTTTATAGTCTGTACTGGAAAGACTTAGAGCTCATCGAATTAATTTCTCTCACTTTAGATATAAAGTTCCTGACCCCACAGGCCTGTGAGCCTTTTGAGTTTAATCAGAGAGCTAGAACTTTAACATTATTTTGATTCATTCAGGTATGAGGTTTTTTTTTCATTATTCTGTACCACCCCCTTTTCAATTTTATATGTGAAGTTACTGCTCAATTGAATAATAATCTCCAACCTGTATAGATCTCCTGAGTCTCAATTTCTTTATTTCTAGAATGAGGGTAATATTGTGCCCCCAAAGCACTTAGCACTGTGCTAGCACATACATACTTAAAGGATCTGTTCTAATATGACTTCACCCAGCCACCTGAAGTTTCTCTTTTATGCACACAGTGCTGATTTCTTCCTTGCTCTTTGGTTTTCACTTCCACTCTGTGCATTAGCCTTCCTGCAGCCAATCCACAGCCAAACCCACTCACTCTTTGAGGTTCATCTCCAGTCCTAACTTCTCTATGAAACCTCCCCTGATAAATCTGACCTCAAGATTATTTGTTTGACACATCTCCTAAATGGCAGAGACCATTTGAACCGAGAGCTGCCTGACTTCAAAGCTTGTGTAGCTTTGAAAATACTCCATCCAAGTAGGAGAGGTTTTAAGGCTTCTGCCCATTTCACATTTTCAGCTTCCTCAATTTTTTCAAAAAATTAAGTACTGTGTAGTCTTTTATCTCTTTCTCTGTAATTTTAAACACTCAAAGCATTTAATTGCCTATTTGTATAATTGCTGAGGACTTTAAAGAGTTACGCATCAGCTAAGCGATCTCTCCATCTTAAAAGTTGGTTGTCTCAGCCAATACAAGAATTAAGTGTACAGACAGAATAGTACATAGGTATTTACATTTTGTGTATGTTACAGGAAGCACCAAAAAATTCTTTGATCTGGGGCTGTCATGTTTTGCTAGAAAACAGTTGGTAAAGGGTTAAACCACATAGTCATTCTTCTACCTTGGGGACTCTTTTAGAATGACAAGACCTATTGGGATTGTGTGGGAAATTATGAATCAGTTTATAATGTTGTATTCCACAAACACTGATTATAACAATCATGTTAGATCTGTTTTCACATATGACAATCTCCATGCCGGGTGTCATGTACAGTATCTGGACAGTGTATGGAATAATTATGAATCTTTGCTTACAACCCAGTCCTTAACCATGGGTATTCATCACTCTAGATTTTAAACCTTGATATTTATCTTTACTATAATGTCTGTGGTGATAGAGTTGGCACCCTTGGGAGCTCAATCCTTAGGATTTTGCCTTTCCTCTGAGAGAAATCTGTTAAGGAAGTTGGATTTTATGAACTTATCTCTTGAAAGAGCATCGGCTCTGGTCTCTTTAGATTTCAGCTACTTGCTGAGATACTCACTTTAATTAGGGGTAGAACACAAGCAGAAAGAGAATTGTTTTAAGTAACCCTCTTCTGTGTGTGGAAATTACTACTGTTAATTACTAAGAATGGAATTTAATGTACCTACTCTATTGTCTGTCTTAAGGGCAGTGGAATTTTCCATTGTTTCTTAGCTCATTTTAAGGATATATGTAAATAAATGATTTTTAATAAAAACATACATCAGTGTAGTGTAAACAAGGAAAATTTATTTGAAGATTTGGAGAGGAGCTGTTATAAAATAAACACTTGAAAAATAATGAGACCAAAGTATGCAGTATCTGTTTTCCTTTTGGACTGACTGACTTGTCTAAAACCTCTCCTGGCTATCTCTTCTTTTAGGGGTAAAAGTTGGGCTTTTAGGGGAATTTTAGTAATTCCATTGCCGATCACTTGGGAGTGAAGAAGGGAGAGGTGGAAAGGTGAGCAGCCACAACCAGAGTTCTTGGTGTCACGATTTTCTCTAAAGACTTGTTCTGTTTTCAGCTGGATGATTTCAATTCTTGGTTTTGGATCTCATCCTTTAGTTCAGCTGAAATAGTAGATACAAAGCAATGAGATCGATAAGAAAAATGGTTAAGTCTCTTTGTGAATTATTTTTGCTTTCTGATTTACAAGATTCTGGGCATTAGTGGTAGTGTTCCAGTCTGAGCTGGTATAGCTCCTCGCTGAGTTTTATTAATTGACAGTGACTACAAGATGATTCTTCTACTCATTCACCTGTAACTGTCTCTCCATTCCTTTGACAGGATATCTACAGGGAAATGGGGTTTGGTCACTATGAAGAAGAGGAAAGCTGTTGGGAGAAACAAAAGAGTGAAAAGAGAGACCGACCTCAAAACCGAAGTCGTAGCCGATCTCGAGAAAGGGACGGCCACTACAGTAACAGTCACAAAGCCAAATACCAAACAGACCCCTATGAAAGAGAACGGAGTAAAAAGAGAGACCGAAGCAGGAGTCCCAGGAAATCCAAAGATAAAGAAAAATCCAAGTACAGATGAAAGACAGAGAATCAGACATGGGTGGCTAATGTATTTACTGTTGTCTAACTTGGAGCACCAGGTACTCAGATATTGTGTCAAAGCATCAGAGACTCTGCTTATTTTTTTTTCACACTAGGGTTATGGCCCTTTCCGATTAATACTGATTGTATAGGGCACAGAAAGACAATAAAAAGTTGAACATTTTCTTTGTATACTTTTGTACACTAATTTTATTGTTATACATAAATAGTGGTCTTCATTTTTCAAGTCTTTCACATTTTCCACTCTTCTCTTTTTTAAATGAAGTATTTCATACCTACAAAAATTCACAGATGTGTATATATAAGGTATAAAGAATAGTAAATATTTGTGTACCCATGAGCCAGCTCAAGAAATAGAGTATCACCTGCATTTTAGAAACCCTCTGTGTGTTCTCTCCTCAAGTGATGATTATTCTGAATTTTCTATTTGTCATTCTCCCGCTTGTTATAGTTTTACAACATATGGATGTATTCGTAAATAAAATGTTAAGTTTTGTATGTTTTTGAATTTTATATAAATAGCATAATGTATGTTTACTTCTGTGACTTGCTTTTTTCAGCTTAGTATATTTTGAGAGTCATTCATTTTTATTGCTTTATAGTGTTGTATCAATAGACCACAATTTACCCATTCTTCTGTTAGTGGACATTTGGGGTTGGTTTGTGTGTTTTTGTTTTTGCTATTGCAAACAATGCCGCTGTGACCATTCTGTATATAGGAGAGATATCGCTTGCTCACGCAGTATGGAAATCCTCGTCTTTGTAAGATAATGCCAAGCTGTATTCTACAGTGGCCGAACCAGCTTACACCCCGACGCGCGTTATGTGACTTACCTTTGTTTCGCATTCTCTCCAGCGCTTCTTAGTTTCCCACTTTTCAATTTTGTCAATTTAGTGGACGCGTAGTGGTATCTTCTTGTGCTTTCCAGCAAGAAGACTGCTATTATTCTTATATTTGTTCTAATATATGTAACTTGTTCTCTTCCTCTGGCTGCTTTTAAGGTTTTCTCACTGCTGTTAAGAAATTTGATTATGATGTGCTTGGTGTAGTTTTTTCATCATTCTTCTGCTTGGGCTGTTTACCTGTGGGTTTATGGTTTTCACCAGGTTTGGAAAATTTGGGGCTATTATTTATTCAGTTACTTTTTGCTGTTTTCCCTCCTCTCAGCCCTCTCCTAAGACTCCCGATTACTTGTATGTTAGGCTGTTTGAAGTTGTCGCACGTTACACTGATGCTCCATTTGGGTTAAGTCTTCTTCTCTGTTCCGTATTGAATAGTTTCCATTGTTATGTCCTCACATTCATTAATCTTTTCTCCTGAAGTATGTAATCTTCTCTTAATCCCACCCAGTGTAGTATTCACCTCAGACATTATTTTTAATTTTAGAAGTTCTGTTTGTGTCTTTTTTATATCCCCCATGCCTCTCCTTAACATGCTTATGCTTTCCTCCTTTTTTTTTTTTTTTTTAAACACCCAGAGTACATTAATAATAGCTGTTCTAATGTACTTGGCCATTCTATCATCTGTATCATTTCTGGTCTGTTTCTATTGATTGATTTTTTTTCCCCCCACCCATTATTGAGTTGTAATTTACTTTGTATCCCTGGTAATTTTTGGATTTTACGTTGTTGTGCACTAGAGTTTTTGTATTCCTTTAAATATGTTGAGCTTTTTCTGGAACATAATGAAGTTACTTGGAAACAGTCTGATCCTTTCGTAGCTTGCTTTTAAGCTTAATGAGGCGCTAGGGCTAATTTGGCTCACCACGGGAGTAAACCCTTCTGAATACTCTCCACTATGCTTTGTCTTTTATGAGATTTCCCCTCTCTGGCTATGGGAACAAGAACTATTTTGAGCCCTATATGAACTCCCAAATTGTGCTGCCTGTTCTTTTCTGGTGGCTCTTTCCCACCTTTGGGTAGTTTCCTCATGTGCATACACTGATTAGTATTCAGCTGAAGACTCAGGCAAACCCTCTGTAGATCTGGAACTCTCCCTTTGTAGTTTCCCCTCTTTCCAATTCTCTGCCCTACAAACTTTATCTTGGCTCTCCTGCATTCTCTGCCCATGGAGACTCCCTATCACCACGCTATAGTGTGGACACTGTGCGGTAACCTCAGACAATTATTGGACTTGCCTTGTTCTTCTCTCAAGAGTCACTGTCTTGCACTGGCTGTTGTCCAGTGTCTGAAAAACTTTGTAGTATATTTTCTGTACAGGCTTTTAGTTGTTTAACATGGGGAAGGTAAATTCTGCTCCTGTCACTGCTTTCTGGCCAGAGTAGAAATCTTAGTGTTTAAATTTGCATTTCCTAAATGCTGACAATGTTGAGTATCTTTTCATATGTATTATAGTCATTCTTGATTGCTTTCTGTGAAAAGTTTCACATGTCTTTTGCCCATTTTATGTGAAGTTGTCTTTTTATTACAGATTTCTTTGAGGAGTTTTTCTTATGGATACGAATCCATTTTTACTCTTTGATGTTGTAAACATTTTTTCTCAGTTTGTGGTGTATTTTCTCACCTTTGTATTGATATGCTTGGAAGAGCACAAGTTGTAAATGTCCCCTCAACTTTGTAATATAAAAAATTTCAGGAGTGCCTGGGTGGCTCTGTCGGTTAAGCGTCTGACTTTGGCTCAGGTCATGATCTCGTGGTTTGTGAGTTCAAGCCCTGCATCAGGATCTCTGCTGTCAGCACAGAGCCTGCTTTGGATCCTCTGTCTCTCTCTCTATATATACCCCTCCCCCACTAGCACACTATCTCTCAAAAATATTTAAAAGATTTAAAAATTTTTTTCATATAAACACAAAAACAATGAACCTCTATAAGCCTTCCATCCAGATTTAACAATTAATAACAACTTGATCCAATTTGAAAGTAAATTGAAAACATGATGAACTTTAACCTTTCAGTATTTCACCATGCATTTCTTAAAAAGCAAGTGTCCTATATAACCACGATATTATTATCACATTTAAGAAAATTAACAATAAGTGCACTTGACTGGCCCAGTCTATAGAGCATGAGACTCTTGATTTTGAGGTCATGAGTTGGAGTCTCATGTTGCGTACAGAGAAAAGAAAAGTAACAATAATCCCAGAATAAATAATATATAGTCTACATTTGAATTTCCCTGAATATCTCAAGAATGTCATTTTTAGGTATTGATTTGTTTTTAATCCCAGACTCAACATTCATGCATCACATCTTGTTCTTGTCACTTTATTCTCTTAATCTAGAAGAGTTTCTTATCCATCCTTCCCACCTCAAATGACATTGACTTTTTGAAGAGTTCAGGCCAGAATATTTCTTAGAGTGTTTCAGATTCTGGAAGTTGATGGTATCTTCATTGTGTCTTCTAACTCTTCTCTATTTCCCGTAAACTAGAAGTTATGTCTAAATGTTTGATTAGAATTAGGTTATATATTTTGGGCAGAAATCTTTAAGTTGAATGTCAAATTTATTAGCCTTTCTCTGTGTGTTTCGTGTTTTTTATATTTTGTTCAAGAAGTCCTTAATAAAGATATTCTCCTATATTCTAAAAGTTGTAAATAAAGCTTTGTTTTTTATATTTAAATCTTTAATCCACCTTGTATGTGTGTATGTGTATGGTGTGATATAGCAAAAAAAATCTTTTTTTTTAACATATGGATGTAGCCAATTGTCCAAAACATTAGTGAATAGATCATGTATATTCCCTGTTGATCTTCTATCAGGTAAGTTTCCATATATGTGTGGATTTTGTTTCATGGGTTCTCTCTTCCATTGGTTTACTGTTTATCCCTCCACCAATACCACACATCGACATTTCTGTGGCAATAGAAAGTATTTAAGCAAGCCCTCCCCCCCCCCCCCCCGACCTGTTTTATTAAAAATGCCTCTGCCCTTTGTTTTGTGCAATTTTGGAATCAATTTGCCTGGTTTCCCAAAGAATTCTTTTAGGATTTTAATTGCATTTGCATTCAAACAATAGAAACTTTTGTGGAAAAAAAACAGCAATCACAATATTGAATTTTCCTATTCATAAAATAGCTTATCCCTCCAGTCAGTTCTTGAACCTCTTAGAATTTTCCTTACAAAGCTTTTGCACTCCTTTTGTTAGATTTACTCCTAGTTTCCATATATTTTATAAGATTCTATTCTTTTATAAATTTGTTTCCTGACCTAAGAGGTCACACGTACCTTTCAACTTTTAATTTTGATATAATTTCAGGCTTACAGAAACAGTACAAAAAGGAAAATATGGAATGCTGCTCATTTTCATGTCTCCCTTGTGCAGGGGACGTGCTAATCTCTTTATAGTTCTAATTCCAGTATATGTGCTTCTGAAGTGAGCACACAAGTTATATTTTAGATTACTGCCCTTCTATCCAGTCATTTTACTAAAGCCATATATTTAAAACTTATCTCCAGGGTTTTTTTGTTTTGTTTTGTTTTGTTTTTGGTCTTTAATGTAGACAATAATGTTACCTGCAAATACATTGTATTTTCTTTCCCCGTTCCTATTTTTAAAATTATTTTTAAAAATATGTATACCGGAAAACCTTGGATTGCAAGTAATTTGTTCAGCGAGTGTTCTGCAAGACGAGCAAACATTTTTAATTCTAACTTGATAAACGAGCGATGTCTTGCAACACCAGCAGTATGTGATACCTAATGTCACGTGATCACAACTGAACCAACGGTTCTTGAATTCTCTTTGATAAACAAGTGTTTGGGATTATAAGCATGTTTCCAGAATGAATTATGCTTGCAAACCAAGGTTTTACTGTATACTTATATTTAAAAAAAATTTTTTTTTATGTTTAGTATTTGAGAGAGAGAGAGAGAGAGAGACAGAGAGCAAGCAGGGGAGGGGCAGAGAGAGAGGGAGACAAAGAATCAGAAGCGGGCTCCAGGCTCTGCTACCAGCACAGAGCCCGACATGGGGCTCCAACCCACAGACCGTGAGATCATGACCTGAGCTGAAGTCGGCCGCCCAACCGACTGAGCCCCCCAGGCACACCTACTATATACTTATTTGTAGTAGTGATGTTCTTTTAGTGTTTGCTGGCTAAAATTTCTAGTACAGCGGGGCCCAGGAGGCTCAGTCAGTTGAGTGTCAGTCTCTTGATTTTGGTTCAGGTCATGATCTCATGCTTCATGAGTTCAAGCCCAGCAGTGGGCTCACGCTAACAGTGTGGAGCCTGCTTGGGATTCTCTCTCTCTCCCCTTCTGTCTACCCTCCTGCTCTCTCTTTCTGTCTCTCTCTCAAAATAAATAAACAAAAACTTAAAAAAAATAAAATTTCTAGTATAGTGATGAAGTTGGCCTCTAATTTTCTTTTTTTGTATTGCTCTTGTCTGACTTTCACGTCCAGCTTATGGAATAAATTAGTGAGTGTTCTCTCTTTCTTTTCTTATTCTCTTCAAAGAGAAGAAAAAGATTGAAATTATCCATTCCTTGAAAATTGGGTAGAGCTTGCCTATGATGTTATCTGAACTTTGTATTTCCTTTGTGGAAAAAGTCCTTCACTACTGATTGAGAGTTCAATGATTATGGAATTACTAGCCTTTCGGTTTCTTGCAAGTGCTTTTTTTTGTTACTACATTGCTCTAGGAATTTGTTATTTTCTTTGAAGTTTTCAATTTATTGACTTGAAGTTGTTCGTAATATATGGTAGAGTTTTTATTATCCTTTTGATTTTATCTTACACCTTATGTTTTAGTGTGTCTTTGAAACAACATGTAGTCAGATTATTTTATTAAAAAAAATTTTTTTTTATTTTAGAGAGAGAGTGAGCACGTGCGAGTACACGAGTGGACAAGGGGCAGAGGGAAACAGAGAAAGAATCTCAAGCAGGCTTCACACTCAGCATGGTGCTTGACACGGTGCTCGATCCCACGACCCTGAGATCAGGACCTGAGCCCAAATCAAGAGCCAGATGCTCAACCAACTGAACGACCCAGGTGCCCCAATTTTGGCCTTCTGATAGATGTATAGTGATATCTGATTGTGGGTTTAATTCTGTTACCCTGATTGCTAATGATGTTGGATATCTTTTCATGTACTCGTTTTTCTATCTTTATATCCTGGTGAAATATCTCTTCATGTTCTTTGCCTATTTCTAATTGGATTTCCCTTTTTTTTTTTTTTTTTTACTTTTGAGTTTTGAGAGTTCTTTATATATATGTAAAGAGAGACAGAGAACAAGAACATGAGCAGGGGAGGAAGGGCAGAGGGAGAGGGAGAGAGAGAATCTTAAGCAGGCTCCATGCTCATTGCAGAGTCTGACATGAGGCTTGATCTCACAACCCTGAGATCATGACAGCTGATATCCCAAGAGTTGGTAACTTAACCAACTGAGCCACCCAGGTTCCCCGAGAGTCCTTTATGTATTCTAGATATTAGTTCTTTTTGGATATATTGTTTGCAAATAATCTCCCAGTGTGTAGCTTATGTGCTTGTCTCTTCATCCTCTTACAGGGTCTTTGCAGAGCAGAATATTTTAATTTTATTTAAGTTTAGTGCATCAATTTTTTCTTTAATGGACTATGCTTTTGGTGTCAAGAGTAAGATTCTTTTTCTAGCCCAAGATCCTGAGGTTTTCCTCCTATTTTTTTTCCTAAAAGTTTCAGAGTCTTACATTTAAGTCTGTGATCCATTTTGAGTTAATTTTGAGTAAGAAGTAATATGTAGGTTGAGTTTTTGGGTTTTTTTTCTTAGGGACATCCACTTGCTCCAGCAGCAGTTCTTGAAAGTTCTCTGGCTGCTTTTACGAGTTTTGTTTTTTCTTTGGTGTGATAGAGTTCCACTATGATATATCTAGGTACAGATGTATTTAGCTTTCTTAGTATATCATTTGTCTCACGGTTATTATGCCTTGTCTTGTATGTTATGTCTGATGGCTTCAGATATTTTTCACTATTCTGGAAACTTCTCTGGCATTTTCTATTGCCTCTCCCCTGTTCATTCTATTCTTTTGCCACCTCAGTCAGTTTTTTTTAGACCTTATTCTGTTCTTTGTATCTTAACTTTTATATTTTCCATATGGTACGTTCTGAATAATTTCTTCAGATATATATTCCAGGGCACCCATTATTTCTTCATATAGGCCAAATCTGCTATTTAACCCATCCACTGAATTTTTTTCCATCCACTGAATTTTTAATTTCAGTGATTCATTTTTACAAGCTCTGTTTGATTCTTTTTCAAGTTCACATGGTTATTTTTTATTCCCTTTATTTCTTTGATCATTTATTTCCACTCTGTTTTATTTGCATGGTTACTTTAATTTTTTTTAAATGTTATTTGTTTTTGAGAGAGAGAGAGAGAGAGAGACAGAGAGGGAGAGACACGGGAACTGAAGCAGGCCTTGGGGTCTGAGCTGTAAGCACAGAGCCCGATGCGGGGCTCAAACCTGTGAACCTTGAGACCATGACCTGAGCCAGAGTCAGACGCTTAAGTGACTGAGTCACCCAGGCGCCCCGACATGGTTACTTTATATTGTGTTTTTGAAAATTCCAATATTTTAATTTCTTAAGAATTTGAATCTTCATTTTTTTTCCTGCTACCTCTTGGGCATAGTGGCTTCTTTCCTTGTATGTTTCCAATTTTTTTTTTTTTTAATTGGGAATACATAATTTGGGACTCCTAAGGTACCTGAATTGAGAATACTTTTCTCCAAAGAGAATTTATATTTGCCTTTCAGGCAAATCACATCACTTGGAGACACTTTGAATTCTGGGCTTACAGTTTCCAAGTGCATGCATAGTGTAGACCATAATATTTGTAGAAAAAGATACTGGGGGAAACAGTCTATATTAAGCTTGATTCCTATCTCCCATCATTACAGAGCTGGGAAGATGCCTGCAGATATTCTTTTCTAGCCTAGATTTTCTCCCATGGGGGGCCTTTCTAGTCCTTGGCTTTAGGTGAAGATCTTAGACTCAGGTTCCCAACTCTCTTAGGGCCCAAAGCCTGGTCCTTGTTGGCACCCCTCATCCCTGTGGCCTGAGGCCTTTATTCCCCAAGCTCTACATGAAGGCTGGTGGTTTGCTTACCATCTTGTTAATACATTTTTAGGTCTTGAGGAAATCCCTCTTCCAATCTTATCAGTGTATTTAGAGTATGACGGCTACAATTTATCTGGCATGTGGATGTTTTACAGAAGGCTGATGGGGGGGGGGATGGTATAGGTGGTCATAATTCAGAGTATCCAGTCTACCAAGCTGCTAAGACTGGACGTCTCTCCACTATTGTTCATAATTCTTAGCCATCAGTAGAAAAAATTGTAATGCCCTCACAGAAGAAACTATCACCCTGAATATAGAAAACTAAATGTTTTCCATACAGAAGATTCTACAACGTCTGAAAGAATGAATGACCAAGAGAAAAATAATGGTTGAATATGAGAGGGATCATAAGAAGAAATAACCTAGAACCTAAAACTTGAATTCGGTAGGTTCAGTTCCAATTTCTGAACCTGGCATTTCAAGGAAAAACTGTCCTTACTTGTAAAAGCTGATATTTCAGGTGTGAAAAACTATAGTTCTAACAGAGATGTGTGTACCGAAACAAAGAGTTCTGTTAGTCAGAAAGTGGTTTTAATAGTGGTGATCTCTCCTGACAGTGGCCATCGAGTATCCTTGACTAGATGCAGGGCAGTCGTGGTCCTATGTTACTACTACTAACATCTAGGGTAAAGTGACTGTGTTTCCTGTTTCTTCTGTTTTGCTTCTCTAGGTCTTAGGTGAACTCAAAACCAGGCTCCAGTTAGATGTCCTACCCGCTTTTGCCAAAACTAGAGGAAAAAAATTGAGCAAGCTGTATAGTAGTCAGGTTGTTTTTTATTAACGGGAAGAAAAAAAGTTATTTTGAGGCTAAAATTGCTCACTCATTATAACTTTGCTGTCGAGTTTCAGGCTGATCTGTCTTACCTATTGAATTTTCAAAGATTTTGATGAGAACCATTAAAGGTTAAAAGTAAAGGCACCTTAAGTGGGTACAGCAAAAGAAAGAAACTTTAAATAGGCTTAAACTTTCACAAGTGCCTTTCAATAAATTGGTTGTTTTTTAGTCACTGAAAGAGAGATTTCATATCTAGGTTTTCCACTCATCATAAAAAATTTCTAATCTCAAGTTTGACATTTCTTACCCATCTAGATTGAGTCACAAAGAATGAATAATAGATAAGTAAAATCGAAATCACAGAAGTCTTACCTTTCAGTGGCTGTTGCTATGAAATTGTTTTGCTGGGAAATTTTAGAGAAGCTTGTGCTTCCTGTTGTTAAGTGATAGAATATGGAGATCCCCTTAATTTTCAAAATTGTCTTTTTTTTTTTTTTTTAAAGCAAGTTATCTCAGTTATTCTTGCTAATGGAACTGTCTTCATTCTTACCTTATCTTACCCACACGGGACTGCTCACTAGGTTTAATTTTGTGTTTGCCTCCTTTCCTACGCCCTGTGCATCAAATGGGCAGATGGGCAGGGTTTTTCAGAGGTGTTTTGTGTGCAGTTAAAAGGCTGTATCACTATTATTTATTTTCCAAGGACACTAGGAAGCTTGAGACACACACGGGACTATTTTATACGAGAGAGCTTGTATGAAAAGGAAAGTGAGACAAGTTGTGCTTTGTTGCGAACTGGGAACAAGACCACGATGACCTCTGGCTCCTGAAAAAGAGAAAAGTTTTGTTCTGTTTCCTCCAAAGGCAGTTTGGTCTGTTGGAGAGAGCTTAGGATTCCGAGGCAGAAAACTTGAGAGCAGAGGCAAGCCGGGAGGGGACAGCAACGTGATGGTGTGACTGAAGCAGACGGGCCCTGAAGGGTACCGAGCGAGTGTGGAAAGGGAGGAGGAACCAGGAAAAGGAGGGCACTGAATGTAAAACTGAGAAGCTAGGCTTTGATTTGCCAGGCCGTGGAAAATTAGACCTTATTTCTGAGAAAGGCAGTGGCACTGGGGTCTTGGAGGAAAGTCACTCTAGGAGCTCTGGATAGGATCTTCCACACGGGTTGGCACCAGATTCCTACGATTCAACATCTGTTGAACACATAGTCCCTCATGCAGATCCACATCAGAGTGGGCTCCCAGAGGAGGCGAGGTATAAGCCAGAACCCGCATCTGATACCCGCTTGGTGTGGCACTAGAATGTGGAATGGGCATCCCAACTATAAACATTTTTTTTAAGTCACACCATACTTGCTACATAGCCACTCATTTGGCATTATGGGAAGTAACTCCGATATCCTTAGGAGGGTCAGGGCCGAACGGGCTTAAGTAAAACTTTGGTATAGTGCAGGGTTGGCATGGAGACCGCCTGGCTGACGGGGGCTCACCTCGTGCTGTGTTGGTGGCATGCCCGGAGCCGTCCTGAGCTCGGGCACCTTGTCTGATTCATCTTTGCACATCTGGCGAGCAGGAGAGTGCCTCACATCGAGTGGGAAACCAGCCTCACGAATTCTGCAGTCTCAGCATATGGCAGGAATTATTTTTAACTTTATCATAAGTGTTGTTTCATTATTCTGTTGATAATTATCTACTACTCATTCTCTGAGAACAACCCAAAGGCACACATCTGTGGCCCTTCCCCCTGGCATATGCTTACGGGAAATAACGTGAAGGGCCTCACGGTAGAGCCCGCCGGTTTTCGGGTCTGCCCTAGGTGTGCAGGCACAGGAGATGCTGTACCGGGGAGGACAGGTGGACCTCGGCCAGCCAGCCAACGCCCGGGCACAAGGATTTGCCCTGTGGCTCCCCTGCCCGTCTTCCCATTATGGAGACGTGTGCTTAGCTGAATAAATGGTTGCCACAGCCAAGAGCTCTGAAGGAAGGCGGTTTGGGGACCGAGGAGCGTATCCATTTCCTAGAGCTGCCATTACCAGCAGCTGGGCGGCTTAAAACAATAGAAGTGCGTTCTCACAGTTCTGGAGGCCAGAAGTCCAAAACCACAGTGTTGGTAAGGCCGCGCTCCCTCTGAAGGCTCTAGGGAGCCTTCCTTGCCTCCTCCTAGCTTCTGCTGGTGTTCCCTGGCTCACAGCTGCGTCACTCCAGTCTCTGCTTCTCTACATCCGGCCTTCCCCGTGGCTCCTGTGTCTCTGCATCCAACTCGCCCTCTCCTTTCTCTTATAAAGACTTTGGATTTGGGGCCCACCCTAACCCGGTATAACAACTCACCTCGGCTACATCTGCAAAGGCCCTGTTTCAAATAAAGTCACATTCACAGATATTGGAGGTCAGGACTTGAGCTGAGCTTTTGGGGAGCACCATTCAACCCTCTGTGAGGGGTGAGGTGTTTGCAAAGTTCAAGAAAAGCGTGGCCAGAGACCAGCAACGATGCTGTTGAGACAAAACCAAGCTGAGCCTTAGGGCCTGAATTTCCAGACACAGAGCATTGCAAGTGTTCGAATGCGACCACTTAAACAATCCGTGAGCATTAGCCCAGGAGAAGGTGCCTCAATTTACCATATGTCTCATCACTCATTCTTTGTCCTCAGCCTATGTTCCTCCACCTGGTTCTCATAAACCTCACCTTTTGGTTCATAGTCTCTCTTTCTGGCAATGGAGAGAGGAGTAGACCATCTCACATCTCCCTCAGGGCTTTTGTGAGAGAACCAAAGACGTCAGAAAGGCTGGGCGCCCCACAGTCAACGCACACCCACGGGAGCTATGGGCTGCAGCGACTTTAGGGAGATTTCCCAGCATGCCAATGCATTTAGGTTATATAGAGACAATCTCGCTGTCTAATGTCTCCAGGACCAAACACAGAAGCACCTGAGCCCTGGGTTAGCAAACCAGGCACTCAACGACAGGGCAATGAATTCAGCAGCCAAGGTTGGAGAAAGAATAAAGCAAGTCTGAGAGTGCCCTGGCAGATCAGTACTCTTCTTACCGTTGGTTGATAAGAAGGTCTGAGATCCCCCAGAGCTTAGACAACCTTTGGAAGGCCAGGCCCTTGATGATGGCGCTTGTATTTCAACCTTGAGCGCTCTGAGACTGTTGGTTTTCCCGAGCCGGTAGCTTCACGATGACCCAGAAATGAAAATCATTTTGCTCAAAACAAAACAACAAAATAACAAAACAGCCTGTGTGAGAACATATTAATTAATGATTCAGTTACTTTTTTTTTTTTTTACAATGAAAATGCTTCTTAAAAAGTTTTTAAAGTTTTTCCTGAGCTAAGTTATTTCACCCTGAGGCTAAGTGCCAAACAGATGGATCTTGTCAAGTTTCCTTGTGCCTCTGAGCAATAGGCCTAGATTTTTCCTCCACCTGGAATGTCCCAGAGAATCCAGACTTCTCCTGGAAACTCCAGCCTGTCCTTTACTTATCATTATTTTAAAGATTTTATTTTTTATTTTTTATCCCTGCCCCTTAAAGATTTTATTTTTAAGTAATCTCTACACCCAACGTGGGGCTTGAACTCACAACCCCAAGACTGAGAGGTACATGCTCTACTGACTGAACCAGCCAGATGCCCCAGCCTGTCCTTTAAAGTCAGCTGAGCCAACGTTTCCTCTATAAAGCCTCCTCCACCTCCTCACTCAGAGTGGGGATTCCCTCTTTGATGGAAACTGTAGTCCCGTGGTTCTCAGTCTGGGGTGATTTTGCCCCCAGGGGGATATTGACAATGTCTGGGAATGTTTTTAGTTGTCGCGATGTGATGGGGCGTGCTGCTGCTGTCTAGTGAGTAGAGGCCAGAGAAGCTGCTGACCATCCACCCGACCGTGCACAGGTCAGTCCCCACGACAAAGAATCTGCTAGCCCCAAAGTCAGTAGTGCCAAAATGGAGAAACCCTGCTCTACGCTGACATTGACATGTGCCTATAACTCTTTGTTTACAGTCATCCATTCACTCGGGGGCAGAAAGTTCATTCATTCAGCTGGTGCTTTATATTCTCAGCCCAGTGCATGGTATGAAATGAAATTGGAATGTACTTAAGAGTTTTAATTGCCTCGATCCCTGTAGTTAAGATAACATCCCAAGTGGAACTCAGAGGAGTGATTCATAGAGATAATTTATTAAACTCAAATTGTCTTATTTATTTATTTAGAGAGAGCACATGCGTGCAAGTGGGGGAGGGACAGAGAGAGAGAGAGAGAGGGCGAGAGAGAATACCAAGCAGGCTTCAAGCCCAGCACAGAGCCTGACGTGGGGCTTGATCCTTTGACTGTGAGATCATGACCTGAGCAGAAATCAAGAGTCAGATGTTTAACCAACTGAGCCATTGAGGCACACCTTAACTAAAATTATTTTTTGTTTTTGTTTTTGCTTTTATTTTTTGAGAGAGGGAGAAAGAAAGAAAGAAGAAGCCGGGGAGGGGCAGAGAGCTAGGGGGACAGAGGATCCAAAGTGGGATCTTGAGATCGTGACCTGAGCCGAAGTGGGACGCTTAACCGACTGAGCCACCCAGGTGCCCTAAATTAAAATTGTTAAATACAGTTGTTTTAAATTAGATTATTGGCTAAGCCAGAATGACAATGACAACTTCTTGTCCACTTGCTTCTGTGTGTATTGTGGGTGCACTCATTCCTATTGGGGACCGGAAGTTTGTTTCCCTGGTCTCTGTAACTCTCTGATGGTAGCTCAGTGTTTCCCGGGTGCTAGACTTTGCCATAATAACTTCTAGTAATCACATTTTTCATTGGAGTTTGTGCTCAAAATAATAACAGCCATCTGTCAGCAATTAATACCTGCCAAGCACTGTTCTAAGCATTTTTCATGCATGGACTAATTTAATTCTCATAATGTTCTGTGAGATAGATATGATAATTATCCCCATTTTACATGGGAAGAAACTGAGGCACAGAGAGATTAAATAATGTGTTCAAGTTTATTTATACAGCGGATAAGTGACGGGGTAGTCTGACTCTGAGTTTATGACACCAAACTATGATATAAGCTTAGATATCAGAACAAATTCCAGATCACGATTCAAGACCTGATTAGAAAAAGCAAAATGCTACAACTTTAGAGAAGATATAGGAAGATCTATTTACAGTTTCAGGGTAAGGAAGGATTTCTTTCTTTCTTTTTTTCTCTTTTCCTTTCTTTTCCCTTTTCTTTTCCTTTTTTCTCTAGGATAGGGAAGGATTTCTTAAACAAGATTCAGAGAGCGCAAATGATGAAGGAAAAGCCCATAATTTTGACCACCCCCAGATCAAAACATTTTCAGGCCCCGACACATCATAAACAAAGCTCAAAGACACGTGCTAGACTAGCAGCAATTACGGCACACACAAAAGATGAAAGGTTAACAGGAAGAACAGGTGAAGGGTAATGGCAATCAGTAAGAAAAAGGCCACACGAGAGGACACCGGGCAGTGGAGGGAAAAAAGCAAACTCGCATGACCAGTAAACATGAAGAGATCCCCAAGTTCCCTAGTAATTGGGGAAACGAAAGTCAAAACAGCCATGGGAAATGGTATATACCATTTCTCACACATCAGACTGGCAAAAAGCACAATGTCTCGCCCTCCCAAGTGCTGGCGAGGAGACAGAGGAACAGAACTCCCACTGCTGCTGGTGGAGAGTGGCAGCGGCCTAGGCGGGGGCGGGAGCGGGGGTGGGGAGGGGGGGAGGAGCGCGGGGTGGGGGGGGGGGCGGTATCAGGGCTGAGCCCTCGCCTGTCGCCTGTCGGTGCCCCTGCTGCAACTACCTAGGCGCCGAGTCAGCTGAGAAAACATACAAAGCAAGATAGTTCTTGGTGCTCACAGATGCCGTAGATAGAGGGGAGGTGGCTGACCCAGGGCTCCAGGGACCACCGAAACAGTGGCACATCTAGCTACACGTTTGTGCACCCCTCCCTGGGGAGGGTCTGTGTCCACACACTTAGGAGCCACTGTCTCAACACCTCCAGGCCACTTCCTGAAAGCACAGACCTCTGTCTCATCATCACCAGGGCCAGAGGGGACAGAAATAGCCTCGCGGCAGAGTCCACGCCGATTGTAAGCCCGGGGGAAGAGGGAAGAATGCTGGGCCTGCTACCCAGTTTCTCAGTGCTCTAACGGCTTTATTTTATTAAAAAAAAAATTTTTTTTTTGATGTTTATTTATTTTTGAGAGAGAGACAGAGAACGACTGGGGTAGGAACAGAGAGAGAGGGGGAGACACACAGAATCCGAAGCAGGCTCCAGGCTCCAAGCTGTCAGCACAGGGCCTGACATGGGCTTGAACCCAACAAACTATAGATCATGAGCTGAGCTGACGTGGGACGCTCAACCGACTGAGCCACCCAGGCGCCACTCTAACGGCTTTAAAGAGATGTAGACACACGCCCGGTCACCCCTGCAAGTGGAAAACCACTGTCTTCTCTTACAGCTCTTGTGGGTAGAGTCTAGTTTGGGGTCAGTGATATCGCAGCTAAAATTGTTACCTCTGGCAGGCCTTATTTCTCATTCAGTTGGGAATAAATAGCCTAAATTGTGGCTTAAGTCTTTTGGCTCTTCCAAGTCATGGCAACTAAGCCGTTTTAATAATTTTTTAAGTTTATTTATTTATTTTGAGAGAGCGAGTGAGGGAGGGAGGGAGGGGCAGAGCGAGACGGAGACAGAGAATCCCAAGCAGGCTCTGCCCTGACAGTGTGCAGGGCTCGAACCCACGAAACCGTGAGATCATGACCTGAGCAGAAACCCAAGAGTCAGACGCTTAACCGACTGAGCCACCCGGGTGCCCCTCAGTCATTTTAGCTGTGGAGGAATCAGCTGGGGTTTCTCTAGATCGGATACTAGAATGGCCCCGTACGGTGGTCCTTGTCTTACAGAGACATCTGAGTCACAATTTTTGTGGCTTCAATAATGTCTCCAAGTCTTCAGACACAGAACTCTGGGGCCTCTGCCAAGTATTCACCTGTCTGATAGGTGAGCACATTCAAGTGTCTTTCCTGCGGCACTGGTTGGTGCTGGCCACTGTGGTCCCTCCTGTGCGCAGAGGTGCCCTTTGCCTGGGGTCGGACACAAACCAGGATTCTTACGTTTCATTGTCCAGACCCGTGTTGTGTGAAGCAGGGTGGCAGTGGACAATATCCTCAGAGGATTCCCTTCTTGGCTCGTTGCTACCCTCCCCCTCCACTGGCCTCTGAGCTTCTATAGGACTTGAATTGAAGATAGTGTCTGATGTGTTACTCAGCATAAGGATTTAGATTTCCCCTAACATTTAATGCCAGGAGAATGTTGATTTCGTTCGGAAACCCTTCGTGCTTCATTCGGTATTTGGGAGCGGAGAAGCCACGTGTAGAGAGGATACTTTGGAGCTCTGTGGCCCCGAGTTTCAGTCCTGGGCCAACCACTTACTGAGGGAAATCAGGCAGTTGAGTTACCCTGGATCGTATCTCAAAAGTGGGGATAACAATTCTGGGGCCATAGAGCTGTCGTGGGGATAGGACGCTCCGATGGAAGGCACTGAGTACATTTGGAGGCGCTACAGAAATCATACTTGTTCTTAGAAAACCCATTGTGCTGGAAAACAAGGCTAGAGTTAGTGCTCGGGTGAAGTCACTAGTAAAAAACGTTTTTTTAATGTTTATTTTTGAGAGAGAGACAGAGTGTAAGCGGGGGAGGGGCAGAGAGAGGGAGACACAGAATCCGAAGCAGGCTCCAGGCTACGAGCTGTCAAGCCCGACACGGGGCTCGAACCCATGAACCACGAGATCATGCCCTGAGCCGAAGTGGAACACTCAGCCGACTGAGCCGCCCAGGCGCCCCAGAAGTGACTATTTTAATCTGGGTTCCAGTACCATGTTCTGGTTTTTGTTGTTCTAATCATTTCTGACCGTGATTTTATGTCAGTGTTCCCATTCTGTGTCTTAATACTCTAGACGGCCTCACACCTTCTGTAGGAGGCAGATGGGGGATAAATCAAGAAGACCAGCCGAGTCCAGTTTCCTAAGCAACAACTCTCAGACTCTAAACCCAGCTCTACCTGCTGGCTCACCGTGTGCTTGGGCAAGTGACTTTAGAGCCCTGTCATTGTTGGGAGATGGGCTTGCCGTGGTTTGTGTTCTCTCCTCCTTCTCGACCCCCGACAGGCATCCAGCGATGCAGGGAACAGACGACAAGAGTTCAGGGTCTGCTGCCCGCACCCTCTGTCGCTGGCAGCTAGGCAGCTGCAGATGCCATGGTCAGGAGGCCCTGAGGTCAGGCTCCCCCTGCCAGATGGAGACAAGCAGCCACCCACCCCATGCAGGGCTACAGTGAGGACAGCTCAGAGTCCTGTTACAGACAGAGGCCAGTGCCCTTAGCCGGAAGGCCTCTGGGACTTGTTAGGAACTCTGTGCTAGAAGGGACAGGGCCTCTCCACGCCCGAGCCCCTGTGCACCCTTATCTAGTAGGCATTGCTATTCTTCCTCTCGCCTGACACTTTTCACTCCTGCATGCTTTCGTTTTGCTTGTAAGATTGGGAGCCCCTCGGATCAGATGCTCTTTTCAGCCAAAGGCACGAGTGGAACTTGGAACGGAAGTTTTCACCCTCCGCCTGTGAACACTTTTGTTCTCTGAGCCTCTCCTGGCTTTTTCCTGTGCAGCCAGCCCATGCCCTCAGAGAGTTTGTTTTGCATGTGGTTGTTAAACTTTGATTCGGTGACTCATGCCGGGGCGAAGCCTTCAAGTCTGCCTCCCTCATTTGATTGCTCTCTTCCTTTCCTTTTTTTTAAAAAAAAAAAAACTCAGAGCAAAACTACCTTGGCAGCTGAACGTGACCGTGGCACTCAGGAAGGGGAGCTTTGGCATGAAGGGCCTCCTAATGGCCTCGTGGCCCAGCTGGGCAGGGCTCCCTCAGGTTGGATGACACCTGGCCGACTGTGGCGGGCGTGGAGCTGGGGGTGCTGCGTGGAGCACGGTGTCCACTGTGGGGGCCTGTCCACTGTGGGGGCCGAAGCGACGCGCCCTGCTGGTGAGTGCCTGGCTCCGGCCATCATTCAGTAGGACAGGTGCTGTGCAGACTTGGGTCCAGGGCTGGAGGAGAGACACAAGAATATACGGGGCGGGGAGCAAGTTGGGGAGCAGTCCTTGGATTAGCGTTATTCTGAGCAGTCTGATCTCCCGTGCCTCACATGATTTTAAGTGCACAGATAAAAAAAAAAAAAAAAGGTGAAGTCCTTGCTCGTTTTAGCACAGTTGAATTTAATTTCAAGAGGGCTTTCGTGGGAGAAAGATTAATCGGAGGAACTCTTAGGTGTAAGGGACAACTCCTGCTGTGGTCTTCGAAGATCTTTTAGTTTTATGAAATCAGAAGGTCGAGAATGCTCAGGCACGTTTTCAGCCTGTCTCCATGCTCCTGAAAACATATCTTTTAGGCTAGATATTGATTTGTGGGTGTCTAGTTTCCCGGCAGATCAGGAATATCTGACCGCAGTCCCAAACCCCATCTCTCCTAAAGGACGGCTCTGCGGGCTCCAAGAAGGCCCAGAAGGACATGGAAATAAGTCTTAATTGGAGGCAATGGAGACAATTTTGGCTCATTCCCTGTGGTTGTTAGAAACCTTGGTCACGCGTCCAGGATTATGAACTCCTCTGCAAGGCCAGGTGATGCCAGGCCAGGAATGCCAATACCTGATGAGTGAATAGGTTGGGTGTAGACGATAAGGAGGATGGGTTTTTGTTGTTTTTTTTTTTAACTCAGAGTTGCCCCGGGGTATGGATCAGGGCTTGTGTGTATATACTTGTGTGTGTATCCGAAGTAACCTATAACAATACGGAAGAGCAAGGGACAAGCTCAAGGAGAAAACCCAAGACCAGGCCACCTATGCTCACAGCAGCACTATTTACAACAGCCAAAAGGGAGCAGCATCTCAAATGTCCGTCAGCAGGTGGGTGGGCAAACAGAAGATGGTCCATATACATAATGGACTATTATTCAGCCTTAAAAATGAAGAAAATTCTGACAAATGCTTGCAACAGGGCGGAACTTGAAAACATTATGCTACGTGAAATAAGCCAGTCAGAGAAGGACAAGTACTGTGTGATTGCACCTGTAGAAAGTATTTAGAGTAGTCAGATTCATAGGGATGGTAAGAAGGAGTATGGTTACCAGGGGTGGGTGGGGGAAGAGGGTGGGGAGTTAGTGTTTAATGGGGACAAGGTTTCAGTTTTATAAGACGAAAAAATTCTGGAAATGGATGCTGGTAATGGTTGCTTAATGCCACCGAACCGCACTCCTAAAGATAGTTAAAATGGCAAATTTTGTGGTATGTATAATTTACCACATTTTTAAAAAAATTATAATTCCCTTTTTAAAAAATCCCCCCAAAGCCAGACCCAAAACCCGAATCTCGTGGGCTGAAGTCGTTGCCTCTCTGTGACTTCCCCAAAATCTAACTGACAACCCCACTGATCTGAGCTGAGCCAGAAAACTGCACAGACCGTGTCTATGAGAACTTTTCTCCTCATCATGCGGGTGACTTCTGGCTGTCATGATGGGGTGGATTTCTCTAGAACTGGCAGAGGTGACCAGGAACAGACTTGAAGGTCAGGGGCAACGTGATGTATGCATTCTTCCTGGGGCTGGTGCTCGGGCTCACCTTGCTCTGTGGCCCCCTGAGCAGCCCTGGGTAGCACCCTCTGGGCCAGGCTGTAGGAGGAATCCCTTGGGAGTCTAGTCCCTCCCATTAATTAGCTGTGAGACCCTGGGTAAGTTGGCAAAACCTCTCTTTTCTTCAGTTTTCTTACTTGCAACATGAGTCATGAGTAATGAATCCTTTTCCATCTCCCACAGATGTTGGTATCTCCAAAGGCAATATGCAAGGCTGTCCCTTGTATCTGTAAAATACTGGGCACATGTGAGCTACTGATTCTCTACACGTCTTATCCCTCTAATGTCTCCTCCTTTTCTCCTTCTTCAGTTTCTCTTGTATTCTTTTCCTCAGGAGGTCTTCCAGTCAGAGGTTACAGACCCTAGGTCCAGAGGCCCTCAACCTGGATTGGCTGATTCCAGGAGGAACCGGTCTGATCTAATTCTCATTTTTTTTTTTTAAATGTTTATTTATTTTTGAGAGAGAGTTGCGGAGGGGCAAAGAGAGAGGGGGACAGAGGATCCAAAGCTGGCTCCGTGCTGACAGCAGAGAGCCCAACGTGGGGCTCAAACTCACGAACTGTGAGATTATGACCTGAGCCAAAGCCGGATGCTTAACTGACTGGGCCACGCAGGCACCCCTAATGCTCCTTGTTAATAAAGTTCTACCTTTCCTCCCTCCCTCTTTCTCCCTTCCTTTCCTGCTGCTTTGTTAGGCCACCTCCAACTTTGGATTCCACCCGAACACATCTCCATGGCTCCCTTGACTATTGACCATAGGGAAGTGTTGCAAGGCTGACCGTCCTACGAGCTCCTGAGGAGACCGAGGAGTTTTAAAGGGTTATTAATTATCTGTGCTATTTGTGACTTCCAGTCAAGCTTGAGGAAGCAAACTCAAATGAAATCATTCATACTTTCAGGACTTAAAAATAGAAAGCAGTGAGAAACTGCTGGCAGCCTTGCGGCTCAAAGACCATCGCATCTCAAGGGGAGGGTTTTGGCCTGAGGGCCAGCGGAGGCTCCTGAGGACAGGCCCCCACCTCAGGTTTCTCCCTTATTTAGAAGTTTTAAAAGGAAATGAAGTTGATTTTGAAATCTCAAGGGGGCAAAAGAAAGCCTCTGAAGTGGGTGAACTCTTTCAGTTAATGTTGTGTAAAAACAGCTCTCCTGTCCCACGCATGACCTTTCAAAAGTTTCCTCAGAAAGGGAGCTCCGGGGCACCTGGGTGGCTCGGTTGGTGAAGCGTCTGGCTCCTGACTCTGGCTCACGTCGTGATCTCACGGTTCATGAGACCGAGCCCTGCGTTGGGCTCTGCACTTGACAATATGGAGCCTGCTTGGGATTCTCTCTCCCCAACCCCTCACTCTCTGCCCATCCCCTACTCTCTCAAAATAAATACATAAACTTAAAACAATTTTTTAAATAAATAATATAAAAGAAAGGGAGCTCTTTTGGAACTCGTGGGTGCCGTGGAGAGCTGCAGAGGACAGGCCTTACGCGACCCCTCTCCCAACCCCTCCCAGGTAAAAGCCCCAAGGTTTTTCATTGTGAAGATGTCTGTGATTCGGTCTGCAGATTTCAGACTGCAAAGTTACGACACTAACCCGGACTCTCCTCATAGCTGTTACTTTGTGACCAAAGAGAAGTCACCTGGGGGTGGTTGTATTTCGGGTTTTTCGATTTCTGCAAAAACAAGACGCTGCCTCCATCTTGAGCACAACTCAGAGCAACACGTTGTTTTTGGTTTCTACTTTTTGTTGGCCTCTGCCGCTTACTAACCGTATAGCCTTTTCTCGGTGCCACTCTGAGCCTCGGCTTCTTCACCTGTGGAAAGGGGCTACTTTTATCCACCGTCTACCCAACAGGGGGTAACGGCAAGTTCAAGGGAGAGAGGCTCTCAGTGAAGGTGGTGTGGAAACAGCGAAGAAATCTGTGAGCACCGACTGTGACGTTCGTGCTGTCTGCTACAGTCATTCTTCTTTTTCCTTCTCTCTCACTTTTCCTCCCTCTCCCTTTTCTTTCTCACACCCCTCCTCTCTCTTCCCTTCTCCTCTTTCTTCCAAAAATTTTTTGTGGATGTAATACATTATAACTTTATTTATTTATTTATTCAATATGCAATTTATTGTCAGATTGGTTTCCATACAACACCCAGTGCTCATCCCCACAGGTGCCCTCCTCAATGCCCATCACCCACCCTCCCCTCCCTCTCACCCCCCATCAACCCTCAGTTTGTTCTCAGTTTTTAAGAGTCTCTTATGCTTTGGCTCTCTCCCTTTAGGGAGAGGCTTTAGCCTCTCCCTAAAAAGAGGCTCTCTAACCTCTTTTTTTTTTTTTTTTCCTTCCCCTCCCCCATGGGTTTCTGTTACGTTTCTCAGGATCCACATAAGAGTGAAAACATATGGTATCTGTCTTTCTCTGTATGGCTTATTTCACTTAGCATCACACTCTCCAGTTCCATCCACGTGGCTACAAAAGGCCATATTTCATTCTTTCTCATTGCCACGTAGTATTCCATTGTGTATATAAACCACAATTTCTTTACATCACATTAATAAGAGAAAAGAGAAGAACCGTATGATCCTGTCAATCGATGCAGAAAAAGCATTTGACAGAATTCAGCATCCTTTCTTAATAAAAACCCTCGAGAAAGTCGGGATAGAAGGAACATACTTCAACATCATAGAAGCCATTTATGAACAGCCCACAGCTAACATCATCCTCAATGGGGAAAAACTGAGAGCTTTCCCCCTGAGATCTTTCTTCCAAATTAAAACAAGAGCCACACGTATGTGTAAGAAAGGAAGGGCGGAGGTGGGGGTGTAGCTGGGCTGGCGGGGACGTGGGAGGGACGGGTGCGACAGGGGAGTCTGGCCTGGGGCAGGAGGGGCAGACCTCCAGGCAGAGGGTAGAGCCCCAGTGAAGCTCTGCAGGCCTGAGAGCCAGCCCAAGGGTCTTTCAGGGACAGTAGGCGACTCCCGGTGTGAGTCGGGCCTGCCAGGCTGGGTGAGTGTCCTCCTCCTCCCCGGAGACTGGCCCAAAGCTGGACCCCAGCCCAAGAGAACAACCTTCCCAAGGAGAAGGACTGGTCACCCATCAAGGAGGAGACTCTGTACAGGACGGAGTGACAGAAATCTTTTGTCAGTGGACTAGTTAGATTAGTGTAGTGGTGGGTGGAGTGTGGTGAGGAGGCCCTCCCAGAACCCCCCGGGAGAGATGCCATGGCCCTTCCCCCACTGGGAAATGTCAGCGCAACCTCTGTTACCCAGTTTTGTGGGAAACTTCCTGGCCTTTCCTGTCCCCTCAAAGGAAGATAAGTCACTCCTCACCTGAGTTTTGAGAGCACATTTTTTTCCTAATTGAAAGTATTGTGCTTATTGCCATGATTGATGGCTTGGTATTTACTTATTTGGTCTGTTTTCCTGAAGAGGTTGTAAACAAATTGAAATTGGACTGTATATTAGTTTTTATGGAACTGGGTCCCAGCACAGTGCCTGGTGCCTAGTAGGTGACATGACCTTCAGATGTCTTCTTTAGTCTGGGGCACACCATTCAATGAGATGGGAACCCAAGAAAAAATATTTGAGCAGGGAAGATTATTTTCAGCTTTGGGCATCCACTGAAGAAAAACCTATTGAAGTCCTTAGATATAGTAACACTGTGCCAGGTGCTGGTGATTCTGAGGGCAAAGACGTGGGAACATAGTACACAGTGTCTTGAGATATGGATAAGTGACGATCCAATGTGTCATTGCAGAGCTGTGAGCAAAGTGCCCGGTAGATGAGATGACCAAGTCACTCATTCTGTTTGTGGACTTAGGTGTGACCACTTTGAGGGGCATTTCTGCCGAATCTTGAAGTTTGCCAAACCAAAAAGGGCATTCCAAGTAGAAACAAAAGCATATGCAGAAGCACGGTGATGAGAACCTTCCAGAAGGCTTGGGGAGCCAGGAGAGATTCATCATGGCTCAAGAGAAAGGGCCAGGTGGGCCAGGGTGGGTGGTGAGTTGCACAGGGGCCAGCACGGCATGGTGATGGCTCAGCAGGCCGCTTAGGCATTTGTGTTTTTCTTGTAGGTCAACACGGGGTCTGAGGATATTTATTTATTTATTTACTTGTTTGTTTATTTATTTAGAGAGAGAGCATAAGCAGGGGAGGGGCAGAAGGAGAGGGGGAGAGAGAGAATCTCAAGAAGGCTCTGCACTGTCAGCACAGAGCCCCCACATCAGTCTCGAACCCCCAAACTGTGGGATCATGACCTGAGCCCAAACCAAGAGTCGGAGGCCCACACGACTGAGCCACCCAGGCGCCCCATCCTGAGGATATTTCTAAGGAAGGGGGTGACATGGTCACACTTGTTCTAGAAATATCCTGCTGGCTACAAACAGGGACTGAGCCAAATGGTTTGCTGAGGGAGGCCTGTAGGACGCTGTAGCATGAGTTAGGTAGGGGATGAAGAAGGTGTGGGTGGGACAGGTGGGTGGATGGTGTGAGAAAGACACTGGGCCTCTGTCCTGGGACCCTGCATAACATGACTATTCGCTCCCTACACGGGACCATCTTCTGGGAAATGCCTACTAGAAAGTTCTGGATTTAAGAAGAAACTTTTGGTTTCAGAACTCCTTTTCATAACTATTGAGGATGCCGAAGAGCTTTCATTTATGTGAGTTATATCCGTCCACTGATAAGCACCTTATTAGAAACTAAAATCAGGCAATTATAAATATTTATTTTAAATATTAATAAATCATTACATTAGTATAAATAATGTATTTTTATGCAAAATAACTATATTTTCCCCAAACAAAAAAATTTGTAAGAAGACTGGCACCGATTTATATTTGCAAGTCTCTAATTAAGATCTGGCTTACCAGAGGACCGCCAGGGGTTATCCCACAACACTCAGTCTCTGGAATACTTCATGACATGCTCATGAGGATGGGAGTGGAAAAAAGTACGTTATGCCTTATTATGTGTCATTATGAAAATAGTTCTTACTTTGAGGACTGCCTGAAAGGGTCTTGGGCCACCCCCGCCCCCCCGAGTTTTCCTGGACCACACTTTGAGAAGTAGACTCGGTCTACTGAAGTAGACAGACTCAGCCAACGTTTGGCGAATGACAGCATTTTCTCAGTTCCCACAAAACTTATTCAAATAGCATGCATGCCATTTACCTCACAGATTTATAGCTGTGCGTGCCTGGTGCTTAGTGAGGTCTGAGCCACGAGTGCGGTTGTGGACTCTCCAGTATAGGGGCAGGTGGAGGGCACGAGAGGGAGAGCCGATGGCCTGGGCAGGACCCTGTCTTTGAACCCATGAGCAGAGACTAAGGAAAGAACTGGAAAGACTTAGAAGACTTGGACCAAGTTTTACAACCTAAGGGAGAAGAGTTTCAAGAGGAGGTGGTCCAAAATGTTTTGATTTATTATTACTTCTTTTAAAATTTATTTATTTTTGAGAGAGAGAGAGAGACAGACAGAGCATCAGCAGGGGAGGAGCAGAGAGAGAGGGAGACACAGAATCCGAAGCAGGCTCTAGGCTCTGAGCTGTCAGCACAGAGCCCGATGTGGGGTCTGAACCACCAACAGTGAGATCATGACCTGAGCCAAAGTCAGATGCTTAACTGACTGAGCCACCCAGGAACCCCTTAAGTGTCTTGATTTAAAATAAGAGGTAAGGGTGTGGTCCACAGTGTTGAAAGCAGCAGAGAGGTTTGTATAAGGCAAGGTGTGTGGAGCTGCTGTTGGATTTGCCCGTGAGAAGGTCCCTGGTGACCTCGGGGGTGATTTTGGTGTTTCAGCAGTCAGGGGGCCGAGGTGGAGTAGAGGTGACAGCCGGGCCTCTCTGTCCAGGAGACCAGCTGAGAAATCCCTCCTCCTGCCAGAGCCAGACCTAGTGCGTTTGGTGGGGTTCCTGCACTAAGGGGAGCGGCCCTGCAGGGAACAGGAAGCCACGCCGAGATCCAGTAGGAAGACGTGGGTGCTGCGGGGGATGCCAGCAGGAGAAGAGGAATGGAAGGTAGAGAGCCTGTCATACTGAGAAGAAGATGGGGGACAAGACAGATGTGCACGAGAGAAATGGCAGGCAAACTAAACTTCCATCATCTGGCATATGGTTACACGCCAATCATTCGCTCATTCAGCAAATCGGCAGGAGATTCAGCTGGGCCAGGTGCTGTTCTAAATGCTGGGGATACAGTGGGCAGCAGGACAGATAAACTGGCATAGAAAGATTTCCCAAATGCATTTTTAATAAGAAAAGCAAGTTGCTGGACAATACTTAGCAGGAGAGGCAAGCGGGATTTGGGGTTTGTATGAGAGACAGTGTATCTTTTTAAAATTTTTTTTCTTTTTTAAAGAAAGCTTATTTATTTATTTTGAGAGAGAGAGAGAGAGAGCATGAACAGCGAAGGCGCAGAGAGAAGGAGAGAGAGAGGACTAAGCAGGCTCCACGTTGTCAGCACAGAGCCTGATGCGAGGCTTGAACGCATGAACCATGAGATCACGACCTGAGCGGAAACCAAGAGTCGGACACTTAACCGACTGAGCCACCCAGGCGCCCCTCTCTTGTTATTCTTTACGCTTTGACATTGTTGCATTTTTTTTCCACACAAAATATATTTGCATGACGATTTCTGTATTTTCAAATGATTTTTGAAAGCTGTTGGTGTCTGTGAGTAGAAAAGAGAGAGGGACCCGGTCTGTCCAGAGGGTTCGTGTTGATTCAGTCTTCTTTTTGTAAACGCGGGTCAGACTGAACCTCCACCTCCCCACCACTCCCGCGGTACAGGCCAGGCGGTGATGCTCGCTGGAAAATGTGGGTTAGGACCTTCTACTTTACAGGTTCACTATCATCTGAATTCATTGCTGGGGAAAGCTGTGCCACAGCACAGAGCTGAATTTGGGCCAGAGCATTGCTTTCCTGGGAATGGAATTGACCAGCAGCCCTTTCCCCTCTTTAAGCTGAGGAGCTATATTAATTTTCGAGGCCTGCTATAACACAATACCACAGGGGTGGTATGTATTACATATAATATCATATATGTAATATTTTACCTATTCTTGGCGTTATTGCCTCATAGTTCCGTGCCTAGCAGCCCGAGATGAAGGTGTTGGCTGGGTTGATTTCTTCTGAGGCCCCTCTCTCTAGCTTGTAGATGGTCATCTTTTCCCTGTGCCTTCACATGGTCTTTCCTCTGTTCCTATCTGTGTCCAAATGTCCTCTTCTTATAAGGACACTAGTCATATTGGCCAGGAATCACCCTAAGGAGCTCATTTCCACCCAATCAACTCTTTAAAGACCCTTTCTACAAAGGCAGTCACGTTCTGAGGTACCGGGAGTTGGGCCTCAGCGAATGAATTGGGGGGTGGGGGCCCAACCCAGCCCATGCTCGAGCCTCGGAAACGCATCTTTGGCCTGTGTGCAAATGTTTGAGTGCTGGGTGGTTTGCTCAGCGGCCCTTGGCTCCTCTGGCCAGTGGATCCTTGCGGGGGCACCTGGGTGGGGAGAAGGCCTCAGAAAGTGCACGAGTAAAAGCAGCATGATTGCATCTGTGGCTCCCCAACCACACTGAGCAACTGAAAATCCCCAAGGGGACCAGGCAACATGATTTCCTGACAGATAAGGCGGGGAGGGAGCACACATCATTTGCCCTCAGTAACCTGACAGCCTCCAGGCCCGGGCCGCTCAGAAAACACCTGATGGATGCTTTTTCTCTTTAGCTCATGCCAGTGTGGCTCTGCCAGAAGGAAACTGGGGGCAGGACCCTCAGCAGGGCCCCAGCTGGCACGGCATGGAGCGCTCAAGCAAGATGGAGTTCTTCCAGAAGCTGGGCTACAGCCGGGATGATGTGGTCAGGGTGCTGGGCAAGCTGGGTGAGGACGCCCTGGTCAACGACGTGCTGCAGGAGCTGATCCAGACTGGCAGCCGCCCTGGGGCCCACGAGAGCAGTGCTGTGCCCCTGCTCGTTCCCAGGGGCTCCTGCGGGACCCTGGACTCTGCCCACTGTGGGCTGGCGGCAGAGCTGGAAGAAGAGCACGGAGACCCAGCCAGTTCCTTGCGACCCATAGTGATCGACGGCAGCAACGTGGCAATGAGGTAGTTTTCTTCGTCCTGGAGCCTCGGGGTGGGAGAACTGTCCCTCTTTTCAGTGGTTTTGTCCAAAGAGTGGTTTGGGGGCTAATGGATGGACCTTTGATCCCCATTCCATCCCTTTCATAGCTGTGTGGCCTTAAGTAAGTCACTTAACCTCTCTGAGCCTCACTTTCTCCATCTGTAGAATTGGTATAAAACCTCCCTAGAAGGCAGTTGTGAGAACTGGAGCTGCACAAAATGCCTAGGACAGTGCCTAACGCAGAGTAAGTGTTCAACAAGTGGTAGCTATTATCATATCGACCCAGAGAGAGGCTCTTTTCTGAGAAAGGCAGTAGATGACTGGGGAGGAGCCTAGCACCGGGCCTCGGCAGATGTGGCTTCTTGTCTAGAGCCTGTCCCTAACCAGCTGCGTGACTCAGAAAGCCATAGCATCTCAAGTTTCCTCTTCTGTGACACGGGCGAATAGATAGCTTTGCTACTTCTCTAAAGGTAATGAGAATCAGAGGGGAAATGTACTTGAAGTAGAAACCCTCTTTTGGGGGGTGGGGTGGAAGGGGAGAGCTGCTGCGGGGTGGCTGGCGGTGGTGTGGCTCCCTAGCCAGGTTGGAGACGTGTGCTCACGGCTCCTGAGCCGTAGACACGATTGTCAGCGTCTGTGTATTGGCATCTTTGTGTGTGTCAGTGATGGGAGTGCCGTGCCCTGGCTTGTTACGTTTCCTGCGCGGCTCCATTCAGCTGCAAGCCAATCTTAGCGTCTCATCCACACTCCGCGATAGGCCAGGAGGAGGCTTTGTGCACACAAGTGCAGTTTTCTACTTCTTGCCTTAGTTACAGGCAGGCAAAGGGCAGATCCATAGGAAATTGGCCACTCGAGGCTGTAAATAGACGCACTTCCCCTTTCAAAAGCTGAGCCATGGGTGGGGACTGAGGAGAGGAGTGTTCTCCCCAGTGCTAAATGTGTCCAGAGGGTGTCCGTCCTTTGGCTGACAGGGCCAGTGGCTTTCCCTGGGGATTTGGACTCACTTTGGACTTGGCAGTGTAGGACGGAGGTTTGGAATGATTCTACCCAGGCTGGCCCAGCCCTGGGCGCTGTGCCTTTGTGCTTTGTGTGGTGTTTGTTCAAGTTTTAGCCAGCTGGGTCACCCTGGGCTGGTCCTCAGGCCTCTGTAACATCCACACACATGCTCCCACGTAGGCACCAGATAGGCCAGACTATGAAATCCTGCTTAATTCGAGATTTCAGGGGGAAGTTGAAAGGATGTTTAAGAATCTGGTAGGTTCTGGGGCACCTGGGTGGCTCAGTCAGCTAAGTGTCCGACTTCAGCTCAGGTCATGATCTCACAGTTCGTGAGTTCAAGCCCCGCATCGGGCTCTGGACTGACAGCTCAGAGCCTGGAGCCTGCTTTGGATTCTGTGTCTCCCTCTCTCTCCTCCCTTCCTCTACTCACACGCTCTCTCTCTCTCTCAAAAATAAACATTAAAAACTTAAAAACAAAAAAAAAGGATCTGGTAGGTTCTGAGGGTGTGTGGGGGTTGTGAGGGGGGCCTGGCCTCTGTCTGATCAGGACGAGCCACCTCTCCTTCTGGGCATCCATAGAAAGGAGGCTCTAAAGGTAAAAGGGTTTTGCTTAAATTGAAGACCTTTCCAGCCCTAAGATTGTACCAGCTCTGTGATCCCAGATCAAAAGAGCCGAATGGCTCTGGGCTGGAAGGACTGACTACTTCACCTGCTACAGGGAAGAGTGGGCATGCTGTCTTGGGGACCAGAGAGTTTTTAGGAATTGTTTCGATAGGGTGGTGTTGGAGGATTTTATTTTGCTGAAAATCTCTGTTGCTGCTTGGACTTCAAACTCAAACCACACCTTCCACTTGCGTGTGACCATGCTGTGTCCCAGGTAAACCCATTTGGTCCCCCCTCCCCCACAACTGTAACCAGTTTAATCCCCTTGTGCTCAATCTGTGTGGGGGACAAGTAGAAGCCATCACTCAGGCTTATTATGAAGAATGTGTCAGAACACCGATGCTTTCTTTCACACACTTGCTGCCTGTACGTCATCTCAGTTAACAAGAGCACGTGTGCCTCTGTGAAGTCTCAGTGTGTGTACCTGTATGTGTGCGCGCACACACACACACACACACACACACATCCCATCCCTTCCCCTGCCCCTGCATCCCGAGTCAGGGACAAAAGACCCATTGTTCAACCATCACCTGGTGGGTGGGACCTGATTTGCTCAGTGAACAGTCTGGGAGACGGTTGGGGTGCGAGGCTCTACCTCATCCCCTGGCTCCTTCTCCCACAGTGACACCACCTGTGTCCTCCGACCAGAGTGTCAAGAGGACCCATGACCCTCGGGCTCTGCCAGATCTCAGTTGTGCAGGATAGATTTAAGTGTGGGGCTCGCCCTTTAGACACAATGGGTGGTTGAAACCAACATGGTGTCTAGTTATTATCAGTTGACCTCAAAACTCAGTTAACCTCAGAAACGTGGTTTCTGAAAATTTTCCTTTCTGAGGTTTTGTAGTATCACAGACTTTGCTACGCTCTGTTTTGGAAGAAGATATTGCTTCATATGCTGTCTGATGCTGCATGAGGTAGGGAAAGACTTAGAAGGCAGATTGGAGCTCATGTCCGTGCTGCCCTGAGGAGCCACCGAGAGAGTCCAAAGATCTGAGTCCTGACCTCTAGCTGGGAGCTGCCCACGAAAACCTCCCTTCGATGATGGAAAGTTCTAGACCTATCTGCCCATTAGCGATGGCCACTTGACACATGGGGCTACTGAGCACTTGAAGTGTGGCTATTGTGACCAAGGAACTGAATTTTACATTTTGTGTCTTTTGAATTAATTTGAAGTTAAATGTAAACGGTCACATGCGATGAGCGCCTAGGTATTGGACTGTACCCTAGCTTTCCAGCTGTGTGACCTCAGAGTCACGTGATGTTTTTGAGCCCTTGTTTATACAATGAAGAGGTTGGACTAAACAACAATGATCTTAAGTGGCTTTCCATCTGTAACATTCTAGGATTCGAGGTGATGATTTTATGCATGCATGAAAGAAATAAATGCATTTTTCTGAGAAAGGAATTTCTCTTCTTCTGCAGAGGTTCAGAGAGAGTAAGTAACTTGCCCCAGGTCACAGAGCAATGAATGCCAGGCTCTGCTTTCAGAGCTCTTTCCAAAGCCCTGTACTTCCTCTAGCACCGTGCATCTTTGGTTTTCCCACTGCCCAGTCTTCCAAAGTGTCTCAGGGTGGGAGCCCCTGACCCCATGGATTTTATTCTGGGGCCAGAGCCTGCTGTGCTGACCAGAGCCCTTCCCAAGTGGGATGGGCCCCGACTTGCCCGCTGCACACAGGATGTGCTGGACCCCCTCACCAGGTGATCTCTGTAGGACTGGTCCCCAGGATGCCTTTTCTGCTGCTGCCAGCCTTCTGGAACCCCCCCCCCCACCGCCGCCCCCACCGGGCATCACATGTGCATGGAAAGGTGGCTCTGGTGGGCTGGCTGCCCACAGAGTGATTTCCAAGCACGCCCTGCACCTTCAAAGGGTGTGAGCGTGCCTGTGCGTGTGCTCCCGTGTGTGTACATGAGAGAGGAGGGTGTGAGCTCAAGAAACAGCTAAAAGCATCTGGCAGGTTTGACAAAGAAGGTGGCTTTCACGGCACACGTGCCTGTATTTGCCTGCCCGACAAACTCTCAGGAGCCCACTGCGTGGTGCGTTCTATAGGCAAATTTAGGAAAAGAATGATTTGGAAGGACTTCAGCTTGGGGGAAAACCACCTGATAATTTCACATCCTCTTGCTGCCCCAGACAAGGGTTTTACTTAAACGAGTCCCCATGTTGGCGTGCGAGGGCCTTTAGTCTGGGTCGTCATTTACATTTCTAAGCTCTCAGAAACTTCAACGGAATCTGGCTTATTCTGGAGTAAACAACCTTCAGTGACAGGAGCTCAGGCCTGCAATGGGGGGCGGGGGGCGTCTCATCAGCCCCCTTCAGTGGGCTGTTCGTGGAGGAGGCACTCCTGGGCTGGGGGTCAAACCTCCTCCTGAGTCCCTGAGTGGACTCTGGCCGATGTTGGCTTTGGGCTCCTACCTCGGTCTGCACCTGTTTCTCCCTCTCTGCGATGAAGGCACACCCTCTCTTTCTCCCCCCTGCCCTGAGCTGGGGAGAGATCTCTTGGTGAAAGAAAGGGATAAAACTCCGAGTATTTGCAATGTAACCCCCAAAAAGAAACAGTGGAAAGAGGGGTGTGCTTTGCACCTCCTGCCCTGAAGGAAGCATCTTTTCCTTTCCTCCCTCCCCACAAGCACCACCTTGCTCGCCCGGGCACCGTTCTACGGGTCGCTAACTTCTGCAGACACCTCCTGGGCAATAGTCAACGATACAGTGATGGTCCACTCAATGTACTTGGTCCACTTGCTGCAAATGGCCATGCTGACTGTGGGCACCCCAGGCGTAATTGTCCCACAGGCCAAGTTTGCCTCGGGCACCAACCCACTTCCCCTTACCACCCTCCCTTTATCCAAAACCTACCGCTTCTGTCTCCTTTTCCCAGGACCTGGCTCTCAGCTCTCGGTGATGAGCTGGTTCACAGTGACTGTTAAGAAGCCCTAAGGGCCCTCCCCAAACTCCAGCATTTTAACAACAGACGACTTAACCTGTCTGGGTGTCAGGGGAGAGACCAGGGAGGGGCAGGAATAAATGGAGTAAGAGATGGGGGAGGAGGAGTTTGCAACCCAACAAATCAAGCTCTGAGATGTGCCCCTGGACCAGCCAGGTGGGCACCTGTCTTCGCTTTAGTTTCCTCAAGGGTGCGGTCAGAAGAAGGTCACTTCCTCGGGGGCTTGTTGCAATGATTGAAGCGCAAAGTGCAAAGTGGCCTGGGACACGGGACTCTACAAATATTAAAAATGAGCTCCAAGAAGCAGGAACAAGGTATGTCTCTGAGGACCCAGCACAGAGCCTCACTGAAGATGTTCGTAAATTGACGTTGAGTGAGTGGAGGGATGCGCAGATAAATAAATGCTTTGGGCTTATGCATTTACCTCTGTGTGCCGAGGGGTGTGGACCCAGGATGACCTCGAGTGCTTTCTTGCCTGACTGGGAGCTCTGCAGACAACTAGGGACAGACCCCTCCGTGGTGGGAAGGTGGTCCCTGAGTGTGGCTTCAATCCTGCCATGGCCCAGGGCTCTCTGTGGTCAGAAATATGGCAGCCATAATGGGGTTATGAGGTTTTTACCAACCTCAAAGTTTGGTAAAAAAAAAAAAAAAAGTGGCAAGGATCCAATGGTAACAATCCTCACATCTCAAAAGAGACCAGAAGGCTCAGAAGAGAGGTTGGGGTGGAGCGTGTGGGAATCCGGTCCTGCAAAACAATAGACCTGAATGAAAACCCTCCATTCCAGAGACATCAGTTTAGTGATTCTAGGGGTCGGCCCCTGACTTCCCTTGCCTGGAGTCAAAGCTGGAGAGGAGAGCACTGCTTAGGGAGGGAAGGAGGGCTCTGGGCAGATGTATGTTCGTTCCAGCTTCTTCTGGTCTTCATCGTATTTACTGCCCTTTGGAAACTCTTGGCTGAGGAAACATCTTGGAAACATCTTTCCAAACATCTTTGGAAACATCTTGGAGTCTGGGGTCAGAGGGGCCACGGGACTGGATTTTGCTGCATGAAGCTCAGGGTAGCACCATTCCTCAGTTTTTCTCTTGCTGAACTGCTGAACTGCCAATGCCTTCCCCTCTACAAGCCCCCAGCCAGGGCCACTTCAGGCTGTGGTCCTGACCATCGTCACCAGAACCTGTGGCCCTGCTCACCTTTGCCTCCTCGGAGGAATCGGGTTCAGCCTCATCACCGAACATGCTCCCTCCACCCACACACCCAGCAAAGGTGTGTAGTCACAGAAACAGATGTGTGGTCACAGGAAAGAGAGCACTCAAGAAACCATTTTTTTTTAAGTTTGTTTGTTTGTTTGTTTGTTTACAGTATAAGTGGGGGTGGGAGCAGAGAGAGAATCCCAAGCAGGCTTTGAGCTGTCAACGTAGAGCCCAACACGGGGCTCAAACCCATGAACTGTGAGATCATGACCTGAGCCGAAATCGAGAATCAGAGGCTTAACCAGGCTCCCCAAGAAGCCATTTTTAAAAGAAGGGTGGTGGTGAGATGTTTGCTTGAGAACGGAGGACAGACTTGTCACCGCTGACAGAGGCATGTTTGGGAGGGGGGGTGGGGTGGGGTATCATCAGTTGTTCATATTCCTGCTCCAGTGTGCACAGAAAATAGACCTTATTTTCTCAGATACAGTCTCTTCCCTACTTGTTCAGGTCGTGGTGAGTGGCAAACCTAAACTTACCAGTGTGTGATATCTTGGTGTCTCCTGCCTTCTGGATGACTTGGGGTTCATGTTTCCTCTCCCCCACTCCTCTCCCAAACTGCATCTGGGGGTTTTGAGACCTGATGTTGGCTGGGAGAGGGGGGTCTGGGACCCTCACGGGGCTCTGCTACGGAGCAGCTGGTCTGACCTGGCTTAGCTTCCAGAATGGTCAACGTAGGAGGGTCATTGGTCTTTTTGGGATCCATGCTGGCTTACAGCCCTGCCCCCCTCACAGGGGCCTCTTTGTCCCTCCCTAGGCCTCCGACAATCTCCTGGGCCTGGGGGCATGTGAGGGATCCAGGGTGATGCTTCCAGCTCACCTATCTGCCCACTTCCTCTGAGGCAGCCGTGCAGCTCTGTGGACACTGTGCCCTGCTGAACCCAGGATCTCCAAGAGCCTTGTGACCTGCCAACACTGTGCTGGGAGACCGACCTTTGGCCTCCTCTTCACACCCATCCTGATGTTTCTATACTTTCTCCTCCCCTTCTGGCTGGTGGGTGAAGCAGGGGTGGAGGGTGCATGGGCAAGGACCCTATGAACGCCCTCCTCTTCCTCCCTCTCCTTTCTTTCTTCATCTTCCTCTGGGGCAGAGGGACTGGTTCCACTTCCTTTCTTTGCACCACAGACATTGATATTTTCTCCTTACTGTTTGCATAACCCTCACAGCTTGGCCTCAGGGGCCCAAGGACTATTTTCTCTAAACTGAAAGACACTACGGGTGTAGGACTCAAGGCCTGGTTCCCGATACGTTACTGGAGTCAGAGCAATTTAGAGTTCTCGTGTATGTCCACAAAGCCTGACTTTCAAGACTATTGACTAGTGTTTCCAAAGCCTGCCTTCTTCTCTTGGGCCTATCCTGATCCCCTCTGAGAAAATAGCAGGAGAGGCCACACACACAAGAGAAAGCACAGCATGGAAATTTAGTGTCGTCCTTGTCTGGACGTGGGCGGTGGGCCGGCTGCCGCGGGCCAGGCTTCTCAACAGAGGCTGTCATGGTGCCCTGGGCTCTCTGTGAACTCTCAACTCTCCCCTTTGCTCCCTCTCCCTGCCCCAGTCACTCTGTTGTCTCTTTGGTCCCTAGACACAGAGAGCCTTTCGCGTTGTCTTTCCACCCGGTTCTTCCCCCTTGCCTGGGCTGTTCCCCCTCCGGTGGCTCACAGGACCTGTGTCTTCTCAGCCCTTCATGCATTCGACACATTTTTACTGTCCCCTTACCGATCATCAGGCGCCATGTGGGTGCTGGGAATTCAATGGAGAGCAAAAGGAGCCTGTGAGTTAAAGAGGGGGAGACCTGTTCATCCTATAGGTGTGTGTAATCATTTGGCTGAGATTAGGGCCAGGCAGAAGCAGCATGTGCCGTGAGGACTCGTGATAGGGGAATCGGAGGGGGACCAGAGGGCAGGGATGCTTTCCTGAGGAAGTAGAGATGAAGCTGAGATCCGCAGGAGAAGGAGGCGTGGACCGGGCTGAGAGGAGAAGAAACAGCTGGTTCAAAGGTCCTGCGGTGGGAGCAGGGAAGGTGGCTGGCCAGGACAAAGTGCTGCAGGCCGCGCGGGTGGCTGGGCTGGAAGCAGAGGCCAGGCTGTATCGCACCCGGGGCAAAGTCCGACTGATTCTGCGATCTCATGATCTCGTCTATCCGCTCGTCTCCTTCGCCGGCCAAACACCACCGACCTGCACGGACTCGTCCTCAGGGGTGTTTTCAGGCTTCATGGGTTCCTCCAAGCAGCACCCAGATGCCTCCTTCCCATGGCTTCCACAGCGTGGCACTCCTGGTTTGCTTCCTATTGGCCTGAGAGATCCTTTCCGTCTCTCCTGTGACATTGCCCCACCCCTGCCGTAACCAGCTCTGAGTTCCAGAGCTCCCCCCAGTCCCGTCTCCCGGGCCCCTCACTCCCTCCCCTCACTCCCTCCCGGGAATCGGGCAATTCTCTGGCTTCCAGTGCTGTGTAAGCACAGATGCCCTACACGTTTCGTCACCCAGACCTCTCTTCTGGAACTCAGCATGTCCACCTACAGGGGCTCCTCCAGCTCAGTACCTGTCCATGACAAAGCCCGCGGTCTTTCCCTCTACACCCTGTCCTCCCCCAGGACTCCCCGTCTCAAGGAGGAGCCCACCAGCCACACAAGCCAGAGACCTGGAAGCCTCCTCAATGCTTCCTTCTCTATCGCCCTGGATCCAACCAATCACCACATTCTGGAGATTCTCCCTTCCAGATATCTCTCAGGTTCACCTACCCTTCTCCCTTATCCACCACCACCCACTGGGTCCCAGTCACCATCCAGTTTTGCTTTGATGACAGTGACAGCTTCCTAACTGGGTATCTCACCCCCACCTTGCTCCCTTCCAATTTACTGTCCTCTGTGTTGCCAGATTGAGCTTTTAGAAACATACATTGGATCGTATCACAGCATAGCACATATACCCCCCATCTTCAAATCCTGCTATGGCTTCTCATTCTTTTTAGGAGAAGAGTTTGGGCCACCTGGGTGGCTCAGCTGGTTAAGCCTCAGGCCCTTGGTTTTGGCTCAGGTCATGATCTCACGGTTTGTGGGTTCGAGCCCCACACTGCGTTCCACACTGACAGTGTGGAGCCGGCTTGGGATTCTCTCTCTCTGCCTTTCTCTCTGCCCCTCCCCTGCTTGCACTCTCTCTCTCTCAAAATAAATTAAATTAAATTAAAAAGAAAAAAAAAAAAAAAGAGTCTTCAGTAAGGCATGCCAGGCCCTGCCTGGTCTTGGGCCTTCTCTCCCACTGCTCTCTACTTCCTAATGCTTCAGTGGAATTTCTGGGGCACCTTGGCCTCCTTCCTTGGGAAGCCCCATAACACATACACAGCCCTCTCTTAGGGTAAGAGTATTCCGCAGATGGCTACTCTCCTCCGTCTTATGTTGATCCTTACAGCTGCAGGGAAAAAGGGGATCGTGTCTACTAATCCTTGGGGTGCACTTCCCCAGGAGCCCAAGACCCTCTACACACATGACTATCGCAAGCCGCATGGTGCCAGTTAAAGGATCCATTTTTTGCCGAGAATGAACTATTTTTCAAATGCAGGTTTGCCTGATTCCCTTTGATTATGAGCCTGTGATTCAGGATATTCCCAGGGGAAATCACTCTTCAGAAACCTTTTCCGTGACTCTACAGATTTCTTTGTTTTCCCATCGTAGCCATGGAAATAAAGAAGCCTTCTCTTGCCGGGGAATCCAGCTGGCTGTGGACTGGTTCAGGGACAGAGGACACGCCTACATCAAAGTTTTTGTTCCATCCTGGAGGAAAGACCCACCAAGATCTGATACCCCTATTAGAGGTATGCTGGAGCAGATATATACTCAAGAGGTATTCCACACCTTTCCTCGGTAGTTCTCGTGGCAATTACAGCCAATTAGCTATTTGTTTGATAATGCCTGTGTTTGTCACCGCACTCTAAGCTCCATGGGAACACTAACTATGAATATTCACTGCCATAGCCCTAGCACCTAGCATAGGTGCTGAATATATAGTTGGCATATAGTAGGTGCTCAATAAATAGTTGTTGAATAGATGAATAAACTACTTATTTTGTCTTCTAGTGTGAATGATTAAGTCCCCCAAATGATTGTGTCATACAAATTTTAACATTCTGCAGAGATTGGATCTGCATCCCGCCCCTAACAGAACATAGGATCTGAAAGAGACATTCATTTGTTTCAATGATATTTATTTACTTTATACCTTGTCCAATTAAAAAAAAAAAAAAAAAGGAAGGATACTTGGGTGGCTCGGTCGGTTATGCATCTGACTTTGGCTCAGGTCATGATCTTGAGGTTCATGGGTTCGAGCCCCACATCAGGCTCTGTGCTGACAGCTCAGATCCTGGAGCCTGCTTCAGGTTATGTCTCTCCCTCTCCCTGCCCCTCCCAGTGCTCGGTCTTTCTCTGTCTCCTAACAATAAATAAATGTTACACTCATTGACCATAAAACAAACTGATTTAAAAAATAATAATAATAATTAAAAAAAAGAAAACTAAGGCCCAGGGAATTCTTTATTTTTAATTCTTATATCAGCTAGGAATATTTTAAGCTACAAATAATAGAGTAGGTGGTTTAAATAAACAGGGTGTTGCTTGTTTGTTTTTGTTTGGCTTTCTCATTACTAGAAGTCAGACACTAAGCCACTGTTGGCATTGTTTCTTCAGTGATGGTGGGGCTGACCTCCCAGCGATTCGGGGAGATTTCTTTGATTTTTAAAAAAATCTTTTTAACATTTATTTATTGTCAAGAGGCAGAGACAGAGCATGAGAAGAGCAGAGACAGGGGGAGACACAGAGTCTGAAGCAGCCTCCAGGATCCAGTTGTCAACACAGAGCCTGACGTGGGGCTTGAACTCATGAACCGAGAGATCATGACCTGAGCCAAAGTCAGATGCTTAACTGACTGAGCCACTCAGGCTCTCCATCTTTGATTTTTTTCTTTCAGCCTTTTAAGCAAAAGTTTTTGGTGTTGTTTTTAATTCTACCAATGGTTTCTAATTGCTGCTTCTTCTCTTTCAGATTCTCTGTCTTTATTTTTTAAATAAAATGATATTCTTGTTGGGGCACTGGCGTGGCTCAGTCAGTTGAGCCTCCAACTCTTGATTTCGGCTCAGGTCACAATCCCACGGTTGTGGGACCGAGCCCTGCATCGGGCTCCATGCTGAGCATGGAACCTGCTTAAGATTCTCTCTCTCTGTCCCTCTGCCACTTCCACCAATCACATGTGCATGCTCTCTCTCTGTCAAAGTAAAAAAAGAGATATTCTTGGGGTGCCTGGGTGGCTCAGTTAAGCGTCCAACTTTGGCTCAGGTCATGATTTTGCAGTGTGTAAGTTTGAGCCCCGCATCAGGCTCTGAGCTGACAGCTCGGAGCCTGGAGCCTGCTTCGGATTCTGTGTCCCCCTCTCTCTCTGCCCCTCCCCCACTCATGCTCTGTCTCTGTCTCTCTCTTTCTCAAAAATAAATAAACATTAAAAAATATATATCCTTGTCTTAGGGATGAAATATCTTTAATTATTTCTATAGTAATATAGACTTTAAAAAGTTCCCTTTAAGTTCTGTGAATCCTATTTATTTTTCCTGGGTCAGTTCCCTTTGTTCATTTCTGTGGTGTGTGTGTGTGTGTGTGTGTGTGTAGGTGTGTGTGGGGTGTGTATGTGTAGGTGTGTGTAGGTGTGGGAGTTTGGGGGTGTGTTTGCGTGTGTGTGTGTATGAGTGTGTGTGAGTGTGTGTGGGGTGTGTGTGTGGGGGTGCTGTTAAGTCTTCTCAAAGGTCTAGTACTTGTTTGGCCATCAGTTTTGATTTGCAAGCAAAGAGCCAGATCAGTTAGATACACCTCTATGTGATTTCCTTGCGTCTTCTCTCCTAGTACGTGGATCTCTCCCGGAGTGGCAGGGCTGACTGACCGTCAGCGTAGACCAGCAGAGTTCACTTGGGCAGACCCTGCGTGCGGCAGGCAGGTGCACAGTGCAAAGTGCCCCATGATGGCTTTACTCCAGGAGGTCAAAGGCCACATGGGAACCTCCTCCTTCCTAGTGATATCTCACTTTCCTTATAGCAGTAAGGGTAGGGAAAGGGTAGATGCACCTGCCCCAGGAGTAGCCCTTCAGGTAGTTAACCCTGACTTCCGCAGACTTCCCACTTCCTCTCCACAGGCCCGCTGAACACTCTGGGCCTTTGCAGAAAGGATGGCCTCATATCCACTTTAGCCTTTTACCCACATTCTGGGCTATGGCTCCCTACGTGCCGGGGGATCAGTATGGTTTCCTGGGTTTGCTGCTGTTCCCTGGCCCATTCTAATGTGATTATGGATCCCCTCCCTGTTTCGTACTTCTTTACTGCCATTTCTATAGGATTATGAGAGGGAGGCAGGGATAAATACTTGTGTTCAGTTCTCCACCATGAACTGCCTACCCTAAATTATTCTTTACAGTCTGAACATGGAGAATGGCGGCTCTCAACAGTTGTGTAATATTTAAATATAGTATGGGTAGGGGTGCCTGGGTGGCTCAGTCGGTTGGGCATCCGACTTCAGCTCAGGTCACGATCTCGCGGTCTGTGAGTTTGAGCCCCGCGTCGGGCTCTGGGCTGATGGCTCAGAGCCTGGAGCCTGCTTCCGATTCTGTGTCTCCCTCTCTCTCTGCCCCTCCCCCATTCATGCTCTGTCTCTCTCTGTCTCAAAAATAAATAAACGTTAAAAAAAATTAAAAAAAATATAGTATGGGTAAAGGGTAGGGAAATCACTTTGGGGTAGGGAAGGAATTTTAAAATAAGTCACAACAAGTGCAAAGCTTCAGGGGAAAGATTCATAAATTTGACTGCATTAAAATAAAAGCTTCTGTTCATTAGTGGATACCACAAAAACCAAAAAATGAAAAGACAAGCCTTAAACTGGGAGAGGCGATCACACATTCCTGATGAAGGATTACTGTCCAGAATCTATAGAGAGCTTCTCCAAATTAATAAGACAAAGACAAAGGGCCAACAGAAAGATGAACTAAAGCATGAATGGGCCTTTCACAGAAGAGAAGACATAAATGGCCAATAAACGTATGAAAAGACGCTCACTCTCATTAGTACCCAAAGAAACACAAAAGAAAACCACAATAAGAGGGCACTGTACACCCACCAGATTGGCAAAAATTCAGAAACCTGAAAAGCCAAGCCCTGACACGGTCTTCTTGAATGCTGTGTTGGGTAGTCAGCTGATAGAACTGCTTTGGAGAACAATCCAGCACTGTCTTGGAAAGTGCCTTTCCCTACCACTCAGCAATATCACTCTTAGAGTTAGTCCCCAGAGAAGTCCTTGTACTCCTGTCCCCGGAGACTGACGTGCAGAACTGACAGTGGGGAACACAGGGACGTGGCCGAACCTCTCCAACACGATGTTACAGGAAGAAAGTAAGCACGCAATTCCATGTGTGTAAAGTCTAGAGGTTCCTAATCGCGTGAAAAATAGTCCTTTTGGGACGATGCATACATATGTATCCTTAAAAATGAGAGGAGGGGCGCCTGGGTGGCTCAGTTGGTTAAGTGTCCGACTTCAGCTCAGGTCATAACCTCGCAGTCAGTGGGTTCGAGCCCCGCAACAGGCTCTGTGCTGACGGCTCGGAGCCTGGAGCCTGCTTCGGATTCTGTGTCTCCCTCTCTCTCTGTCCCTCCCCCCGACTTGTGCTCTGTCCCTCTCCTGCTCATGCTCTGTCTCTCTCGTTCTCTCTCAAAAACAAATAAAACATTAAATCAAAAAAATAAAAAACGAAAGGAAGAGAACTGTAAACACGAAGTCTAAAAATTGGGCTACGTCAAAGGGGCAGCAGGACGTGCAAAGTGGGAGGGGCGCGGGGGACCTCGAAAGCATGGCCACGTTGTAGTTCTCTATGGGAGTGCTGCGTAGGTGGCTTTAAAAGTTATCCTTGGTGCCCTTATATGCATTATGGACTTTCAAAAAGTCATATAGGACAGGACATAGATTTGAGGGAAGAGACAGTTAGTGAAGAATATGCTAAAGTTCTTCCAAGTTCTGAGTAACTGTTACAGTAGAAGGGATTTTCTTTCGCCTGCCTCCAAAGGCAAAACTAGGATCAAAGAGTAGACTTCCCGGGAATGTGGGTTTTAGCTCCTGTAAGAGACCTTGTGGCGTATCAGGTGTTCACCTCCTCACCAGTCCGCATACTAAGCTGTCGCCCACGTGAGCTTATCCAGTCTACTCACAGACACTGAGACAGAAGGAGGAATTGCTAACCTCATTTTATACTAGTTGCAAAATCTGGTGTTCAGAGAGGGAGGAGCCACAGCTGAGACCAGAACCCAGGCATAGGGTCTGAATCCCAGACTCTCCCTAGTATATCCTTGTGTCCCTCAGAGCTGTGTTACGGTGTGCTCTGTCCTAAGGGTGTCCCAAGCAGATTCCTGTACCATGGGGGAAGATGGACAGTGGCTCTGAGCTACGGGCTCAGGCAGGAGCCTTCCAGGTGGATGCAAGTCTCCTAGTAACTTCTAAGGCTTTGCCAGGATTCCAGTTAAACTATGAATGTCTTTCTCCAGAAGGCCTCTCGTGTCTGCTGTGGTAGGGGTATTATGGCGTGTGACCATCAAAAGGACAAGAGCTATGGCTTTGCTCTCCTTTCTAAAGTGACTCCCCCTTGTAGGGTATCATTCTCGGGACAGAAGCCAAGAGCCCTGTTGACCCCAAGCTGCTGGCAAATTTCTCTTGACTTCCCTGCTCATGTGCCAGGCTGGGCCATGGGGTGGGGGAGGAGGAGTTGGCTCAGAGAGGATCCCTGAACTGCCGCACATGCTGGGCGATCTGAGAATGGTTTTAGGGGTGGGGGTCCCACCCAGGAAGCCGCCACATCCTGTCTCCCGCCCGCCCTGTGGCCCCCAGAGCAGCACGTGCTGGAGGAGCTGGAGAGGCAGGCGGTGCTCGTGTATACCCCGTCCCGCAAGGTGAACGGCAAGCGGGTGGTCTGCTACGACGACCGCTACATTGTGAAGGTGGCCTACGAGCAGGACGGTGTCATCGTCTCCAACGACAACTACCGTGACCTGCAGAGCGAGAACCCCGAGTGGAAGTGGTTCATCGAGCAGAGGCTGCTCATGTTCTCCTTTGTCAACGATCGGTACGTGGTGGCACAGGGGGTCCTGGCATGGCGGGGGGCTGGGGTGACCGGCAGAAAGCCAGTCCAAATAGCCTAAGCCCAGCGGGGCTTGCCGTCATGGGCACACCGTACCAAAGCAAAGGACACCCAGTCCTGGAGACAGAGCCCACTGGAAGTCACCTGCTCTCTCCCCCGGGGTCCGTAGAGGCTCTCTCAGTCCCTCTGGGTCTCCTCTCCATCGCGATCACGATTCCTCAGCAGGGCTGTTTTGTCCCAATTGTCCATGACCTTTCTGTTCCCATGCCCACATGTGGTTGACCCGGCAAAGAATTGCCCCACAGGTGGGCCAAGCTTGAGCTTGGGGCACCATCAACTTGTTGCTTTTATTTATTTATTTATTTATTATTTTAAATGTTTGTTTATTTTTGAGAGTGCACAAGGGGGAAGGGCAGAGAGAGAGAAAGAGAGAGAGAGAGAGAGAGAGACAGAGAGACAGAGAGACAGAGAGAGGGATACAGAGAATCCCAAGCAGGCTCCGCACTGTCAGCACAGAGCCCGATGAGAGGCTCGAACTCACGAACCGTGAGATCGTGACCTGAGCTGGAATCAAGAGCCACCCAGGTGCCCCTTGTTGCTTTTATTTTTAAAGCATTTACTACAGGTAAGAGCACTGAAACAGCCATCCTGGGGAAAATCGGAACTTTGTTGCACTTCCCTTCACTTGTTTTACATTCACGCCCTTTTTTTTAAGTTTTGAATTACATACGGGAGTCATCTTTTTTGGGGGGTTGAGAAGAACTTGGAACTGAGTCCATCGCAATACCTGTTGTTGGTTGCAATTTTCAAGAGCGTCGAGTTGGTTCTTCTGTCCCCTAGGTTGGTTCCCCTGGGTCAGGTCCACCCTGAACCAACCAGCTCCAGCTAGGGGAGGGCAATGTCATGGACGCATGGGCTCTTGGACTGGCCTTTAGAAATATGGTTTAAGAGAGACTCCCAACTCTGTGACGACAGGGGCTGTATGTGCCTTGTCTGCCATGGCCCATCACAGGCACTCAAGAACTAGTTGTAGGTGGCAAGTGAGTGAGTGAGTGAATCAGTAAAGCGAGCGGCTGCGGTCCTGGGGAAGGGAGAGAGGTGACAGGTCGGCTGGGTCAGGCCACTTGCGCGCGGCAGGCCCGTTCCTGACCTCGAAGCCCAGGAGGCAGTGTGGTGTTCTGGAAAGAGCTAGAGCTTTGGAGGCAGCAGATGAGGTTTCCAGTGGAGGCTCTGTCATTTACGGGCTGTGTGTCATGGGGGAGATCCCTGTCACTGAACTAAATGTCCCTCACCTTGAATTAACCATACCTGGATTAATCATATTTATGTTTGAGATGGTTCTGAGGACTAGGGAGAACTGTACCCCGAAGAGTACCTAACTGTACCTAAGAGTAGCACTTACTTTCAGGCCAGGCCAGGACGTGGTGCCTCTAGAGGGCACTGTGCCCCTACTACTACCCTCCCAAGCCCCAGAGCAGAGGCTTGCAAGCAGCCAGCTACCTGCTCCCCGGCCCCAGGAGCCCCCATGGCCATTTCCATATACTCAAGGCCAGCAGCTCCCTCTATCCAGCTCAGGCCTGGAGAAATCTGGAAAGTCTGGTGACTGTCGGTTCCAGAAAATCCTCACTGAAGTCTGATGGATCATGGCTGCCTTTGGCCTGGCCACAGCCTGGGGCCAAGGCCAAGTCCTTTTGACGCACCGGCCTCTGCTAAGGGCCTGCCAGAAGGTCCCCCAGCTGCCAGAAGGCAGAGCCTCCCTGCCTGCCTGTGGGTGAGGACGCCTGCCCCAGTGCCCTGGGCACGTCCATAGGGCCCTCTTGGCCCAGCTCACCGCGGCCAAGGCCTAGCAGAGAGCAGGAGGTAAAGCCTTTGGGAACCTCTAATAACCGCAGTGGGCGGCTCCCCAGATTCTTGGTCAGGGCCCAGTTCTGAGAAGCCGGCTGTGTAGCTGGGATCTGAGCCACGGAGGCTGCCTGGGACCAGCGACTGCCCAGTTCTGGGCTGGCCTAGGGTATGTGGTCTGCATGGTGGGACTCAGTATGACCCTTGACTCTCAGAGGGACAACAACCCCTGAAAACAGCCCCCCACTTAGGAACCACAACCCCTCTAGCGGAACCTTTGTATGACCTGGAAATGCCTCCTGGGAACGAAAGTATTCACATAAAAAAATGGATGGCCCTAAATGAAGGGCGTTTTCCTCCCAAGGAATGTGTTCCCCTCTGAGCTGTGGGCACACTGACGATGCATTCCCTTCCTTGTGAGGCTTAATTCCAGGGAGATGGGAAGGGGCAGACAGGGGGCAAGAGCGTATCAGAGAACGGGGCCGGGGTCAGGCAGCCCTGGAAGCTGAGACCAAACCCAGAGCTCCCCGGGGTTCCAAAAGGACCTGCAGAGGCTCTGTGTGCCGGCTACACCTGCTTCTTCACCGGCTCACTGGCCGGCATTTCAAACCGTATTAATATTTATCCCCCATCTGTATATGTCCAGAGCTGTGGGGCAACACAGGAGATCCGAGTAAGGGAGCCCGCAGGACTAGGGCTGTTTGCAGCCCCGGGGAGGTCTGGACAGTGAGAAAGCAGCGCAGGGTCACTTTCGGACCCGGGGCCCCGGGGAACCCTAGAGGGATTACGCTTCAATTTCAGTGCATAAAAATCACCTGGGAAGTTGTTAAAAGGCAGATTCCTGAACCACCTGAGAGTCTGATGAAGCAGGTCTGGTGGGAAGCCAGGAGCCTGCAGTTTTAAAGGCGTTGCCGGGTGATTGCGGCCCTTGCTGGACACACTCTCGGGAGAGGCCCGAGGCCGCTCTCCCGAGAGCCGTGCTCTCCGCTCATGGGTTCAGTGAGAAGGGAGGGCTGTGCTGCTTTCAAATGCTACACGGCCCCGGGTGGTGGGGGAGAGCCCTGGATGGTGAGCCCCGCCCGAGGCCGGCCGTGCCTGCTGCGCCCATTCTCTCGCCCGGCTGGCTGGGGCCTGCTCCCCATGCAGGTGCTGGTGGTGAGTTTCTGTGGGTCTAGCAGTTGCCCCCCTGTGCTTGTTTTACAGGTTCATGCCTCCCGATGACCCCTTGGGCCGCCGGGGACCCACCCTGAGCAACTTCCTGAGCAGGAAGCCCAAGCCCCCAGAGCCATCCTGGCAGCACTGTCCGTACGGTGGGTGGCACCCCCATGCCTCGCGATCCCGGTTCAGGTCTCGTGTGAGGGCGGCACGAGGCGCAGTCAGAAGTGCGGGCCTGCTCGTCAGCAGCCTGGGTTCTTGCCTGGGTTCTGCTCCTAACTGGCTGTGTGACATCGGAGAGACCGTTTAACCTCTCTGGATGGCACTTGCTGACAGGGTTGTTATAAGGATGAACTGACATCCTGGGTGACTGTTGCATGGGAGTGTCTGTGAGGGCTGGATGCCGGGGTCCCACACAGGGCAAAGCTGTATGGTGTGTACCCCCAAGCTCCTCCTTCTCAGTCCCTCCCCCTTGCACTCTGGCACCTCTGTCGGCATCCCTCCACCCCTCCCTCCACCAGCCCTCCACCCTGGACCTTCATGGCCTTCGTCAATGCTATCCATTACGAATTAAGGCTTTTTATCCCAGAGCACTCCTAGCCAGCTCTTTCGCTAACTTGCTTTGGCAAGTTCATTTGTTCGTTTAATGCCGCCGGGGCTTGTTTTTCGTGTCCAGGGAAGTTCAAAGTCATATTCAAAGTCATTTCTTGTTCGAGTTAAGGTGACCACACACACATTCACGTTGGTTCACCTTGCTCCCATGCCCTCTCAGAAGTGTCCAGGTCTGGGCGATAAACTGCTTGATCACCTCTGTTAGAACAGCCTGTTGGGGAGGGCAATGATCAGCACAGGCGATGAGGCCAACGGTGGAAACTGAGGCAGACTGGACGTGCAATCCTGTGCGGGGCGCACCGGCTCCCCACCCTCTCCACAAGGGTGGCCCCATCCACAGGGTTCCCTGGGGAAGTGGAGGCCGAAGGTCATTGGATCTAGAGGTTTGCTTTCAGTCCCTGGTCGAAAGGAGTTCCCATACGGACAATCTCCCGGCCTGGCACTGAGATTACTGGGTCCAGCGCCCTACACCAAGGGCGTGGGTACTGCACCCTCACCCATCTAATCCGGCCCTAGGACACTTTCTCCCCTCCTCCCCTCCTCGTCCAGCCCCAATCGTGAGACTCCTGAAGGGGGCCCGAGGAGTCTCCAAGGAGAAGGGCCGGGCGCCGACCACAACCCCCACACCCCCTCTCCTACCCGAGGTCTCACCCGCCCTCTCCCCCTTGCCCCTTCCCTCCCAGGCAAGAAATGCACCTACGGCGTCAAGTGCAAGTTCTACCACCCCGAGAGGCCGCACTTGGCGCAGCTGGCGGTGGCCGACGAGCTTCGCGCGCAAACGCGGGCCTGGCGGGGCGCGGGCGCCGAGGCGGAGCGGCGGAGGAGCGCGCGGGCGGCCCGGGAGGAGCAGGGCGGCCCCGGGGGCGCTCCCGCCGCGGCCTGGCCGGGGCCCCCGGAGCCCGGCGTGCGCAGCCTGCACCCCGCGCGGCGGGCGGCCGACGTGGCGGCGCTCGAAGCCGGCTTCTCGCGCCTCGCCTTCAGCGAAGACCCTGGGCCCCTCGGGGCGCCCCCTCGGGACGCGGGCCTCGCGCCCCGGCCGCGCCGTCCGGACTGGGGGGCGCCGGGGGCCTCGAGGTCCCCGGGAGCCCTGCCCGGCCTGCTGACCCCCCAGGTCGGGCCGAGGGGGGGCCACGGCCCCCCGCACAGTGATCTCCCCCAGCGCAGGAGGCCCGCCGAGCCGCGGGCCCTCCAACAAGGGACCGGCCGGTTCCCGGGCCGCTCGGCCTGGGCGGAACGCGGCTGGGGCGACGGCGCCTTCGGGGGACCTTCGGGGTCCCCGCCTCCCTCCGCTCCCGGCGAGGTGGACGCGCGTGCCCGGGCGCGCATCGCGCTTTGCAGCATCTTCCCGCCCCACCAGGTGGACAGCGTCATGGCCCTGTTCCCGGCGCTCTCCGACGTCACCCGGCTCATCCTTCTCATCCAGAGATTCCAGACGTCTGGGGCTCCCGTGGGGAAATCCTAAGGAAGTCGTCCAAGCCACTGGAAGTCCCAATCTTGCCTTGCCGCTTGGTCAGGGCGGATGGTCGGCCTGCCCCTGGGGCGAGCCACCCTGCAGCCCTCTTTTCCTTCAAGAAGGTCAGGGAAGCCGGCTTCCTCACCCTCAGCAGCACCCATGGTGGCACTTGATGACCCTCACTGACACTGCAGGGCTTGCTGCTGGAGGTCCGTGTCCTGCAGAATAAGGCTGGCCACATCCATGGAGGGAGTGGCCTCCTATGTCTGGAAGACTAGAAGGTCCCATGACGGCTCCAGGGGTTTGTCCAGAACACTGCATGGCTGTTTTGTCAAGCTGCATTTGGGATCCACGAGTGGGTCCCAACGTCAATTTAGTGGGTCACACCAGAAGGAGTGGTGTCAGAAATCTCAGAGCACAGGCCACATGGCCAAGCTAAGTATGAAACTCTTGTATGTTAACTACACGTGTGTGCACCTGTGTGCCCTTGGTAGCCGCGCAAACTTAACGTGGGTCATGGGCAAAAGTTTGAAAAATCCTGGTAAATGGCCTTGGCTTTTACTGCGTCACGTGACATCGAAAATACGTAGTCAGTTGACTGGTGGAGGTCTTGGCATCTGATGGGTTTCATATCAGCTGTTTCTTACCTCGTGAGAGGAACCTAGAATTCCAGCCTTGATGGGTGGGTCCGCTTGTCACTCTGTGTGGTTGGAGGTGGGGCAGGGGCACATGGTCTTGAGGGCAGAGCACAGATCCTCAACTGGTTGAGCCTTCTAAGTCACACCTGACTCTTGAGTCAAGGCCCAGTGAGTCAGGACTTGTGCTCAGAAACCTCCAGGTGGGTCCGTGAAGAGCTGGGATGAGCCTCAGTCATGGGGGTTTATCGCCACCTTCCACCAGTGCTGTTTCTTCCAGCCAGCTACTGCTTTGAGTTTTGGGGAGGAGGGACCCACCTGCTTGCAGTGGACAGGACATGAGACCGTGCTTGCGGGGTGTGGACCCTGCGTCCTCAGGGGCCCTGGCATCTCTAGTGGGCATCCACCCGTTCACTCTGGGTTACAAGTCCAGATGTGCAGGTCTTAGCTCATTCGTTCGTGAGGACCCTTGGTGGCTTGGCCATCAGGGAGAATGTGAGGCACCTCCCAGTGGAAAATCAGCTCCCATCCCCCAAAAGCTTCCTGCAGACTGGCGAATGCAAAGGGAAACTCTTCTCAGAGCATCGTTCAGTGTTGTGGACACAGAGCAGGGTGCACCCCTGGGCGAGTCTGCTTCTAGCCCTCTAGTTCATGGTAAATGCCGCCAGTGGAGGTACAGTGATGCTGTGTCTCCCTGTGACCCCTTTGACCTTTTTTTTTTTTTTTTTTTTTTTTTTAAGTAGGCTTCATGCCCCATGCAGAGCCCAACTTGGGGCTTGAACTCACAACCCTGAGATCAAGACCTGAGCTGAGATCGAGAGTTAGATGCTTAACCGACTGAGCCACCCAGGTGCCCCCTTTTTGTCTTTTTAAACCAGATTCTTACAGTGGCTCCAGCCTGATCTGTTCTTCACCTCTTTTTTGCACCCACAGTTATATCTTAGTATTTTGGGAACTTAGTCCTGAAGAGGCCCCACCCTTCCTGGATAAAGTGGATTTCCCTCGTGGTGTTTTGTTTTGTTTTTTCCTTTCTTTTGACAGGACAACTTTATGTGTTTGTCTCTTGGGTCTGTCTCCTGACGTAGAGCCGTCTCCTTGCTGACTTACAGTTGGAGATGTTTAAACTGCTTCCTTTGAGGACAAGTTTGAGTTTTAGTAAGCTGTAAAGCTATTTTATTTGGTTCACTGTGATGAAGACAAGCACAAAAACAGGTGAAGAGACAGCGCTTTTCAGTGTAATCCCCTTTGGAATTTTTTCCAGAGTCTTGGTACGTCTTTTTGACACAAAGCATGGATGGATGGGTGACTGAAATGTTCCTAGTTGCATAACTGTCACCGTGATCCAAAAATAAATCACTTTTATCCACACCTGGGCTCTCTGTTACCAAATTGTATATCATTTTCTCCCATGACAGCTTCTCCCCTTAGGCCAGGTTTTCACGTCAAATATTGTGGGTGTGAAAACTGATGTTGTGGCTGCTTTATTTAGTGTTATTCCTCCCTTGGGGGTGAGGAGGCTGGGATCCGCCTTTTCCAGGGGAGGCCCAAGGTGAGAACATGCCTTTGCTGGATGTTCAGCCGGCGGTTACCAAGGACACAGGTTGCGTATCTGTTTGCTAGACTCTTAAAGTCCTCGTTACAGAACCACAAAGCAGTCTCATAAAAGCCGCTCTTCCTGTGTACACCTGCAGCAGAATCCTTGATTGCTCAGATCTGAGGAGCCTGCTGCTATTCCGTGCTTTTGCTGGGGCTGCTTTCCCAGAGGCCTCTGGGCGGCGGTTTGCGGCAGAAACTGCAGAATATCAGGGGCTAAGGGGGTAGAGGCAGGAGAAGCCACTCACGTCAGCCTTGCTCCAGATAAAATGAATCCCAGCCCTCCGGTGTTTACACAGAATTCACGTGGGGGACAATGAGCCAACTGCCCGCTGGCACGGGTACAGCTTCCGGTCTCTAGGAGAACAGTCCCTGTGGGGAGAAGAGCGTGGTGGGGGGGGGGGGGGGGGAGGGGAAGAGGCATTAAGGAATGGGTGATGGGGGAGGGGGCTCTGGGAGATGGAACAACTACTTGGAATCACAAATCCCACCGTGAGGGAATGCACGGAGCCAGGCCCAGCTACTTGTGGGGCCCCGTATGGATTTAAAATGCAGGGCCCCCCAGGGGCGCCCGGGTGGCTCCAGCTAAGTATCTGACTGGGGCTCAGGTCGTGATCTCACGGTTCGTGAGTTCGAGCCCCACGTCGGGCTCTGTGCTGACAGCTCGGAGCCTGGAGCCTGCCTCGGATTCTGTGTCTGCCTCTCTCTCTGCCCCTCCCTTGCTCGCACTCTGTGTGTCTCTCTCTCTCAAAAATAAATACATGTTAAGAAACAAATTTAAAAAAATGCAGGTACCTGTTCAAACGTGGTCAAGAATGTCAAGACAGCACAGCATTCAACCAAGCATGGGGCCCTTCTAAGTGGGGGTGCCCCGTGTGCCTGCCTACTGCCCATGAAGCTGCCCGGTGTGGAATTACCAAGCGTGCAAGGGAACATTTTGCACGCCCAGAGTGTCAGAGCCCAAGATATGATGTGCACACTTCATAGCTGGGAAGGGCCACGTGTGTCCAGGGAGGGTCCTGGTCCCCCCGGGTCTCCCCCTCAGGGACTGTCTACTGCACCCCCTGAGGACTGACTGAGCGGACCTTCCTTGGCTTTCTTTGCCCACCTCTGACAACAAGGGGCAGAAGAGGAGAAGTTAAGGGTCCTGGGAAACCAGACGCCGGACCAGCTCTGTCCATATGAGTACGAGAGGGCAGTAGGGGTGGGCCCAGCTGGGCAGCGAGTATACTGGTTTGTATTGGGCAAGGCTCTTTGGGTGTGGGCATGGCTTACAAACCAAAGGTCAGGAGGCCAGGGGCAGAGGCGGCTTCGGGGTCGGCTGCAATGAGGGGCTTGAACCCTGTCTGTCAGAATTCTCTCTTTGGTTTTCTTCTGCATGTGGATTATTCTCTCCTTCTGAGGTTTTCTCTGCACAGCGAGGGCCACTGTGTTGGCAGACCCAGGCACGTATCCTTCCAGCTGAAGGACTTTCAGCCTCAGAAAAATCCTGGGAAGAATTTAGTGACCTGACTTGGGTCATGTGCCCAGCACTGAACCAGTCACTGTGAGGTGTTGCCCTAGACGCAGCTGGGTCTCACGGCCCCGTCTGGCTCAGACGAGGGCACGTATTGTGATTGTCAGCTCCCGCCAGACCCCATACGGTTGGTGGGGGAGAGGGGGCGGGAGGTTTAAGGGGATGCCGGGCTCTTCCCTCAGATCTAAGAAGCGGGCACGGTGTCCAGGCAGACAGAACGAACGCCAGGCAAAACAGCGCTCAAATCTGGACTCTGGGCCACGGTTTAGGATGGCCACACCGTCCTCCACCGCCAGCTCCGGTGGCACCGGAGAAGGGAGCCGCTGTGTGTCTTCTCTTTCTCGCTTAATCGGGAAAAACCTTCCATCCACAGTCAGCACAGCTCTCTGTGGGAGCAAGTTGGAGGGCCTGCTGCTACAGGGCCTGAGCGATCGTCGATCGTCGTGCGCATCTCGCCACTCCCGGACTGCAGCCAGATGAGCACTTAGATGGGAGACTGCCAAAATGCCCCGCAGAGGAGGAAGTGGCTCTTCAGAGTCAAAAGGTGACCTTGTTCCCTTTGACTCACTTCTGAACCGATGCCCTCTAGAACTCAGGAAGCTCTCAGGATCGGAGCGCTCAGCCCAGCCGCTGGCAGCTTTGCTGAAAAGGGGGGGCGGGGGCGGGCCCTGGCCCAGCTTGGTAATTACTTAGCTCTGAGTTCCTGGGGGAACAATGTCACCTCTCTGTCCTTATGGAGGAATGACAGACTTAACCCCAATGCCTAAGAACAGGAAAGGTGTGGTAAATAAACAGAAAAGCAAGTGGGCCACAGGGCTCAAAAGCCAGTTGAATGCCGTATATATATCCACTGGCTGGCTGGCTGACGCTGAGTGACACTGAGTGACACTGACTGGGTGGCTGACAAGGTCTGAGTAATCACTCAAATAGGGTTAGTAAACTACAATAGTTGCGACTTTGCCTGAAGTCCAACTTACTCTTGAAAATGGTGTCTGTGTGACTAAAACAAGCCACACCAAGCCTTACCGATGCCGTTCTTGTTGGGGTAGTGGATGGAGGCTTCTTCCCCCCAAAGGAAGGATGGGAAGCACAGGATGGAAATGAGGTCTCCCTCTTTGTGCCGGTGATTTTTTTCCCAGTCCGGCCCCCTTTTCCTTTCTCTGAGACTGTCTCTAGCCCTCGTTTTCTCAAAGCCCCTTCTTCCTACAGAACCACCTTCTCAGTGGTCTTTTGGGGGCCGTGTTTCACTTGATTGTATGTCACTCCTCTGCTCTGTCCTCTTTGGTCTCCTGCTCCCACCGCTGCCCTCAAAGCTCTCCGGCCCTCAAAGCCCTTCTCTCTCCCCTTCCTCCATGAAGTCTACCGGGGCCATTCCAGCCCTTGTGACCCGGTCCTCTTCTCGGATTCTTCACTGCTGTCCCTTCCAGGGCTGGACATTTCCCACTGCCCCAGGGCACCCTTGGAAAGATTTTGCTCTGAGTAGTTATTTGCTGTTCATCATTGAACTCTTTCCTTGTATTTGGGCGTGTAGACCATGCACATTTGAGAGGGTTGGGGCTCTTGTCTTTAGCCTTGTCTTTCCATCAGCTCTGAGGCCAGTCAGGACCAGTGAGGTTATGTCACTGAACCCAAACAGTCCCAGATCCCAATGGCTAAGACCACAGGGTTGTGCTACATTGTGTTCCAGGTGTGTCGTAGGTTAGCCGGGGCTGTGCACACAGAGACCCAGGCTGAGGGAGGATCTGTCTCCAGCTTCCAAGTGGGCGGAAGAAGAGAACGTTCTCAAACGTGCACTGATTCTTAAAGCTTCCAAGTAGATGGCAACACCCATCTGCACGGGGCAGGAGAACGCGATCCTCCTGTGCGTCTGCTTAGGGTAGGCAGAATGGCACCATGATAGTTTGCCTGTGGTGGCCAACAGTGAATTATTTATTGATTGAAAGCCTTGAAGGAAGAAATGAGTTAAATAAAACATGGTACATTCATTTAATGGAATCGTATAAGCCACTAAAATGATATTGCTGGAGGATGTTAATGACATAGAAAACGTTGAGCATAGATTATGAAGTATAAGAGCAGATTATAAAAAAAGAATGTGCCATATTTCTCTTTTGTTAAAAACGCATATTATATGGGGCGCCTGGGTGACTCAGTCAGTTAAATGTGTGAGTCTTGATTTTGGCTCAGGTCATGATCTCACTGTTTGTGGGATCGAGCCCCACATGGGGCTGTGTGATGACAGTGCCTGGGATTCTCTCTCTCTCCCTCTCTCTCTGCCCCTCCCCTGCTCGCATGCTCTCTCTCACTCTCTCTCAAAATATAATAAACGTTTAGTAAATGCATATTATACTTATAGAAAAGAAATTCTCGAAAAGGTCCACAGGTCCAGATGGTGAGATTATGAGGACAGGCGACCTCTCCTCCTTTTGGTCTTTATCTATTTTCTAAATCTTCTCCAGTTGATTGCTTTCATAACAAGAAAAAAATTTCTTGCTAAACAGCCCGGCCTTTTAAAAAGTGGTAGAGTATACATTAATCGTAAGAGATGCGGAAAATTCAGGCCCCTTGAATTGACACGTGAAAACACCAAAGTTTAGATCTTTCCAGACCTCTTTCCATGTATGCGTGCATATTTCGTTGAAAGCGAATCCTCACCCGCCAGAGCCTGGAGCGCATGGGCTGATGTCAGTGACGTGATGGTGCCCGTGAGCATTGTGCTGGTTCCATGGCCAGAAAATCCTGTGCAGGCCCTGGCTCCTGGGAGGGATGAAGGATCCTGGGAGGTACTCCCCCACACACACCCCCCCCCGCCAAAGCTCTATGTCTGCCGGCTTCTGTGGCTGCTCCGTGGAAGGCCCACCACGCGTGGCACCCCGGGTCCCAAACACGTGCATTCGGGCTCGTGATATCGCAGGCAAGGAGGGGGCACTCGCTGTGGAGAATTTGGCCCTGGGGCCTCACGGCCTCGTTGCTTGGGAAAGGAGGAAGATGGACGTTTCCCCATTCTCCGTTTGTGTTCTTTGAGTTGGTTCTGCTCCAGGGAATTTTTTTGGCCAAGGCAAGTTCAAAATAACTCTTCATGATCTGTTTGGTGCAAATGCAAGTTGATTTATGGCTTTGCTGACCTTTGATTCACTGGCAAAGCACTGCCTGGGGCCCTGGGGAGATTTTCCTTTGCTTGTTTACCCGGGGTGATTTAGGAGCTACAGTGCCAAGAAGGTTTTCCTATTTCTTCCACCCCAGGACTTGACCTCGCGGCCCCTGCCCTCGGGGCTCACACCCTGGGGGACTCAGCCTCAGATCGTGTACAGACGGACAGTTAACCTTCAGATGCCCTGGACCATGTTACTCATTCATAGTCTCTGGCTTTTAACCCCTTTCAAGAGGTCCCCAGAGAGGGGTGCCTGGGTGGCTCAGTCGGTTAAGCGTCCAACTCTTGATTTTGGCTCAGGTCATGATTTCACAGTTCGTGAGTTCCAGCCCTGTGTCAGGCTCTGTGCTGACAGTGGGGAGAGCCCGACTGTCCTTCCCCCACTTACTCTATCTCTCAAAATAAATAAATAAACTTAAGAAAAGAAAAGAAAAGTTAAAAAAAAACAAAACAAAAAGACAAAACAGGAGCGCCTGGGGGGCTCAGTCGGTTAAGTGTCTGCCTTCGGCTCAGGTCATGATCTCATAGTTCGTGGGTTCGAGCCCCGGTTCAGGTTCTGTGCTGACAGCTCAGAGCCTGGAGCCTGCTTCGAATTCTGTGTCTCCCTCTCTCTCTGCCCTTCCTTTCCCTGCTCACACTCTCTCTCTCAAAAATAAACAAACATTTAAAACATATATATGTATGAAGTGTATTTATAGGATGTGTCTTTATTTTTTTAAAGTTTGTTTATTTTGAGGGAGAGAGGTGGGGGGCAGAGAGAGAGAACCCCAAGCAGGCTCCGCAGTGCCAGCACAGAGCCCAACGGGGGGCTCGAACCCACGAACCATGAGACCATGACCCGAGCCGAAACCAAGAGTCAGACGCCCAACTGGCTGAGCCACCCAGGTGACCCAGTAAAGCTCTTTAAAAGCAAAAGAAACCTGTAAAGAAAATGTGTTCCCAGAAGAACTGACTCTGGAGGGTTCGAGGTGGACTGGCTCTCACCATGGGCTGGTCCCAGCTTCTCCTTGTCACCTCTCTGTCTTGTACCAAGCCCAGCAGGAGGTGACCCTGCCCTGTCTGTGCCCCCTGGAATGTGCTGTTCCAATGTGCCCACCTCAGCCTGAGGGGCAGCTGGGGTGGGGGGCGGTCTGTGGAGAGACCACAGGGCTGCTGGGCCCCCCTGTGGAGGGCAGTGGCCTGTCCCGGCTGTTCCACCCTCACTCAAGGTGGGTCCTCTGTCTGCTTCAGAGGTGGGCTGGCGCTGGGCCCCATCCAGGCTCTGGTCTTCTTCCGTCCCCTTCATGGACACCCCGGAGGAGAAATCCCAGACCGTGGCAGCCCCTCCTGTTTGAGTCCCAGCCACCAAAGCCCCAGAGGAGGTCGGCGGGGGGAGACAAGGAGAGGAAAGCCTTAAGTAGGTGCTTCAGGAACAACTGGAAAACGGGAGATGGCGGTGGGGGGTGGGCATGGGAAGCGGAGAGGGGAGAAAGCGGCAACAGAAAAAAGAGAAGGCGCGAGAAAGTACCACCTTCCAGTTCTGGCCCTGAGGCAGACCACCACTGATTTTATACCTACTTGTTTCTACCTAGCATTTTCCAAGCAGTGTCAGTATCCGTGAAGTCCTGGGGCGATACGTTAGCTACAGTTTCCCCAGGAGACATTGAAATAAATAGGTAACAGAAACCATTTCTACAGAGACAGAAAGATGAGCAGTTTCCTGGGGCTGGGGGCTTGCTGGGAGAAGAAGGGGATGAGAACTAAAGGCATGGGTTTCGTTGCGGGGTGGTGGAAATGTTCTAAATTTGATTGTGGCGTCGGTTGTACAAGTCTGTACTAAAAAGCATCGAATTGTTCACTTGAAAGGAGTGAATTGTATGGTATGTGAATCATACCTCAATAAAGCCTTTACAAAAGCAAAACGAAAAAGAAAGAAAACAAAGCGGGTCTTTATGAAGCCTGGCTCTCCCTGCACCCCTCGGCGGGGCCAGGACCGCTTTGGAAATACTTGGCAATGAGAAGTCCACGGCCCTTTCCAGTTCTGACATCTCGGGGCCCTTGCTGAAGCTGTACCGTGAGCGGGGTGAGTAGGGAGCCGGCGTGTGGCAGTGGAAGGGACCCGACTGCCGCCTGGCTTTTTGAGCTAAGCAAGCAGGGGCCAGCCGTCTAGGAACCGGAGAGAGCTGTGACCCACAGCGGTGTTCCTACCACATCGAGGGCTCAAAAGCAGTGACCCAAGGCAGCTGCCAAACATCCGTCAGTGTTGCACCACCGAGAAAACATCTGGGATCCAAAGTTGCAGCTGCCCTCGGCCTCAGAGACAGTCAGCCACGAGACCGCTGGACACTTCTGTGGGTCCAGGGCTGGCTTGGCATCGACATCGAGGCAGGCAAAGAAACTGGAGCCTCTCAAAGCCCCTCAGATGGGGCGGGGCTCCTGGGGTGACTCTTATGCAGGTTGCCCGAGACTGGCCCGGTTTTAGCATCGAAAACCCCACATACCCAGGAAACCCTCTGTTTTGTCGGGACAAACCGGACAGCTGGTCACCCAGATTCCTCACAGACCCCTGAAAGCAAAGGGCCAGGCTGAAAGACTCCTGGAAAGGCCACAAGAACGGCTTTCACTCTCCCTCTGCTCCGATAGCCACAGTGACTGAAAGGAGTCCTGGAGAAGGGAGAGAAGAGGGTCTTACTGTAAGCCTGGCAACCCACTTTCCAGAAACAGAAAACAAGAAGCCAGACTGGAGAATCAGGCCTTTGGCCAGGGCAGCGTGGCCACTCCTGGCCTTTGGGGAGGGGTCTCCATCACAGAGCCACCCGTGGGGCCCAGCGGCCACTTGCTTCCTTCGGCTCCCACGCTCACCCTTGAGGGGGTAAACTGTCACTGATTGTGATGTTTAATTTCATATGTCAACTTGACTGGGCGACAGGGCACCCAGATATTTGATCAAATATTTTTCTGAGTGTGCCTGTGAGGGTGTTTCTGGATGAGAATTGGTAGACTGAGTAAAGGAGATCGCTGTCTCGAATGCGGGTGGGCTTCATTTAATCAGGCGAGGGGCCTGACTAGGCCAAAAGGGCTGACCATCCCCTGACTTACAGAGAGTTCTTCCTGCCTGACAGTCTCTGAAGGCATCAGGTCTTCCTGGATTTCAAGCCTGCCAGTCTTTGGACTATACTTCGGCTCTTCATCTTAGGCTTTTGGACTCAGACTGGAGTTAAACCATCGGTGCTCCTGGGCTTGTCAACTCAGCTGCAGATCTTGGGGCTGCTGGTCTCCATTATCATGCAAGCAAACTGTATAATCTCTCTCTCCTATTGGTTCTTTTTTTTTTAATATTTAATGTTTATTATCATTTATTATTTTAATTGTTTTAATGTTTATTTATTTTTGAAAGAAAGAGAGGTAGAGAGAATGCGAGCAAGGGGAGGGGGGCAGTGAGAGAGGGAGACACAGAATCTAAAGCAGGTTCCAGGCTCTGAGCTGTCAGCACAGAGCCCCACGTGGGGCTCAGTCTCACGAGCCAAGAGATCATGATCCAGCGCAAGTCAGACCATTAACCGACTGAGCCACCCAGGCGCCCCCTATTGGTTCTTTTTTTGAAAAGCCTTAATACACTGATGAGTCCAGCTCTCTCCCTGCCCTGCTCAGTCAACGACCTTCAAATGAAGATGTTGATTTTTGGTAATTTTGAAAGACTCAGGCTGGTGATGATGTCAAGGTCAAGGCAAGGAAGCAGTTTCACTAGGGGCTAGTTCTTGTGCCGGCTTCACGAATTTATGAATGGCTGTGGCAAGAAAGTCCCGCTCCTCCCCTGGTCTTGCCTGTTTGGGGAGTGGCCTGTGTGGACGTGTCAGAAATACAGACATCGTTGAGTCTGTTTTGTTCTCAGTCTCAAAGCCTCTGGAGAGCTGGTAACATAAACCCTAAGGTCTTGTGGGGCCTGACATACTGTGAGCTTCAGACACTGACCCCACACAGCTAGCATCACTCACAACTTGTTCTGAAACAGGAAAGAATACGTGTTCTGACCCCATGCAGTCTTTTTTTTTTTTTTTAATTTTTATTCATTTTTTGATAGAGACAGAGTGTGAGTGGGGGAGGGGCAGACACCGAATCAGAAGCAAGCTCCAGGCTCTGAGCGGTCAGCACAGAGCCTGGCGCGGGGCTCGAACTTGGGAACCGCGAGATCGCCCAACCGACTGAGCCACCCAGGCGCCCCTCCCTTGCAGTCTTTCTTACCCGACTGCAGAAATAGTTCTTGGCCTGAAATCTCACTTCAAATGTGGGTCTAAGGTGTTCTTTTTAGAGGACTTCAGACACTGCCAGGACGCCGGGAGCAACCTTTTTCAGGACGCAAAGCTCGGTGCCCTTAACTCCCGGAAGAGGAGGAAAAGCACAATCTCTGAACTAGGTTAGGTCTTCTGGGGAGTGTTCATCGGCTTCAGCTCACTGAGAAGGGAGTTGGTCAAATATAAAATTCCCCAGTCTGAATCCTTCTCTCTCTTTCTGGTAAGAGCAGCTGGAAGACAAGCCACCCAGCTTAGTGTCCCCCGCCCACCTCCCCGCCTCGGCTCCCCAGACTTTCAGACCCAGGAGCGCACACAAGTACCGATCCTGACCATTAGGTGTCACTGTTGTACACGACATGGACTGACCTGGGCTCCGGACGATTGACCGCGCTCCAGCTTGATCGCCTTTCGATTTCTGCATGACCGTGGGGTTCCCCAAAGTGTAGCGGTGCCCAGCCTGAGGCCAGTAACCAGTCAACAGTTGACACAAAATACAGGTAAAGCCCACCTGGGCTTTGCACTCTGGCAGTTACAGCTCTTTGTGATGGAGGATGTAAAAGCAGTCGGTATGGCGAGCAGCCGGAAGGGCAAATAAAAATATTTTTTACCGTTGTATTTTAAAATTCATAATAAACTATGTCAAATGTACAGGAAAATTACAGAGAACATTATAAGAAACCCTTGAATTGAATTGCCATGTTTGCTTCAGTGTTTTGCTTTGTTTTATATATGTATTCACATTGTATAGCATCGTTCTGTGTGTTTTCAAATTAAAATTTGTAAATATTTCCATTTCTATTACATCATTTTGCAAGTTGCTTTTACCACCTCAACCATTATTTTTCGTTTTGGGGGTTTATTACTGTCGCTGTAAGTAGCTCTGATTTATTTATTTGAACCACTGTATTGTATTCCATTGAATCTCCACAACAATCAGTTTATAAAATCATTGGCTATTTCCAATTTTGTTATTACTGCAGGTAAGGCTGAAATGACAATTTAAAAACAACTTTATTTAGGTATAACTTACATACCACAGAGTTTACCCACTTTATTAAAGTATACAATTCAATGGCTTTCAGCGAATTTACTAAGTTGTGCAACCATTACCACAGTCAAGTTTCAAATGTTTCTATCACTCCCGTGAGACCCTAGAGCCCATTTACAGGTACTAACCCATTTTCTGTGCAATGACTGTTCTCACACAGGTCTCTGTGCTCATGTGCAAGAGAATCTTTCTCTTTCCACCTAAGAGTGGAATTTAAAAGGCCATGGACATACACATTTCAATTCTCAAATTCTGCCTCATTTCACCTTGTGTGGTTGAAACAATTTCCATTTTTAAAGCAGTGATGTGTATGGGGCGCCTCAGTGGCTCAGCCGGTTAACCGGCGACTTTGGCTCAGGTCATGATCTTATGGTTCATGGATTCAGGTTATGATCTCACGGTTCGTGGGTTGGAGCCCCACGTCGGGCTCTGTGCTGACAGCTCAGAGCCTGGAGCCTGTTTCAGATTCTGCGTCTCCCTCTCTCTTTGTTCCTTCCCCGCTCGTGCTCTCTCTCTCTCTCAAAAATAAATAAACATTAAAAAAAGAAAATAAAATAAATTCTCTCTTCTTTAAAAAAGGAATAAAGCAGCGATGTGTAGACTTCTTCTTTGGCCACATTATTAACATACTTCTTTTGTCCTTTTCTTTAGTTTTGTTCTTTTCCTTGCCGATCTGATTTTAACCATATTGTTGCTTCAATTTGCACTTTCCTAATTTCTTTTTTTTTTAAGTTATTTATTTTGAGAGGAGGGGAAGAGGCAGAGGGAGAGAGAGAATCAATCCCAAGGCAGGTCCCGTGCCATCAGGGCAGAGCCCGACATGGGCTCAATCTCACCAACCCAAGAGATCATGACCTGAGCTGAAATGGAGAGTTGGACACTTAACCGACCTAGCCACCCAGGCGCCCTTTCCTAACTTCTATCTGTTGATGTTTGTTGGCTATTTGGGTTTCCTCTTCTGTGAATTGCCTATTAATGCCCTTTGCTCATCTTCTAATGTATTACCTTTTCCCTATCAATTTGTAGCAGTCTCTTATATATACTGGGTAATAATTTCTGTTTTCAGTTACACACTTTGGAAATATCATCTCCCAGTCTGTGGTTTATTTAAACTCTAGGGACTTCTGCTGAACAGAAGTTAAAAATTTTTATGCAGCCAAGTAATCAACAATTTCTTAGTGGTTTGTGCTTTTCATGTCTTAGGAGAAGTATTTCCCTATCACAATGTTACAAAAATATTCTTTTGTATTTTCTTCTGAAAGTTTTAAAGTTTTATATTTCACTTTAGGTCTTTAATCTACCTATAGCTTGTTGTTGTGTGTGGTGAAGAATTGTTTTCTCCAAGTAGACATGCTCTTCCTCTACCAAGCCCCATCCTGTGTCACCTGTTCATCTGAGCCTGTTGCTAACGCCACAGCATCTCGGTTACTATAGCTTTAGAGCGAGTCTTGATATTTGGAGTGTGACCAAGCTCGATGAGGGCAGGAATTGCTGACTGTTCTGTTAACTGCTCTGCTCCCATCACTTCAAGCTAGAGTACACAGCATGTGCTTCCCATTTGTTGAATAAAGAAATGAGTGGATATATAGTAGGGCACGTCTCTTCTCTCCTTTTTTTCTTTTTCTTTAGGAGAGTCTTGGCTGTACTTGGTCCTTACTTGTTCTGGGTAATGTTAGGATCAGCTGGGCAAGTTCTACAAAACACGTTACTGGACATTTTAGTAGAATTATTTTGAGCTTAGAGACGAATTTGTGGGAAATTGACATCTTTATAATCCTGAATCTTCCCAGCTAGGAACATGGCATATCTCTAGACTTATTTAGGTTGTCTTTATTTTCTTTAGTAGTGATTTGAGATTTTTCTCTACAAAGGTATGCATGCATATGTTATTGAAATTATTCCTTGGTGCCTTGTAGTTTTTGTTGTTATTATGAACTGGTTCTTTTTTCTTTACACTTTCCTACAGTTTTTCATTGGTGTTATTTATTTTTGTATGAACAAATCTTGAATTTCTTGAATGTTTTATCTACATCTACGAAGATGATTACATTTTCCCTTTTTATCTATTAATATACATTTCTAATTTTTTAATGTTGAGCCATCTTTGCATATGGGAAAAGCCAGTTGATTTTCTCCATTAGTGCTTACCAACAGAAGTTTCTGTGATGATGGGAATGTTCTGGTCTGTCCAAGAGAGTAGTCATTACACATAGGTGGCTATTGAGCATTTGAAAGGTGGCTACTGTGACTGAGGAATTGAACTTTAAATGTTTATTTTGAAAGAGAAAGAGAGTGCAAGTGGGGGAAAGGTGGAGAGAGAGGGGGAGAGAGAATCCCAGGCAGGCTGTGCACAGTCAGCACAGAATTTGACACGAACTGTGAGATCATGACCTCAGCCAATGTCAAGAGTTGGACGCTTAAACCAGCTGAGCCACTCAAGTGCCCCAGTGCGGAACTTCAATTTTTACTTAATTTAATTATAAATTTAAGTAGCCACCTGTGGCTCTGGTTGCTGTACAATGTCCAGCTGTGTGTAGTGCTGGCCTGGCATGTAGCTTTGGGTTTATCTTCTCTGTCCTCCTCGCTCGGATGGACTCTTCCGGAAATGGGATAAACAATGCAAGGCTATGGCTTTCCTTAGGGAAATGATAAAAAAGCAACTGAGGCTGAACCCAAATCATGATGCAGTGAAAAAGTCACATGATGGCTGGAAAAGCCACCACCCCAGGCTTTCCCGCTCTGTGCTCCTTCTCGTGAGCAGGGGACTCGTGCCCAACCTCACGATAACCTCACGATGCGCACATCCACTGAAGACGCCTAACATTGATTTTCCTCTGGAAAATAATGTGCGTGTACACTGCATTATGAAAGAAATACATACTCATTATAGAAAACACAGGAGACACTAGAAAATCAAGGAAAAGATCAACTGTTTAACATTTTGGTGTATTTCCTTCTGATACGCTTTCAACATACAAATTTTTGTTACTGTTGGTTTGCAGATGTATAGTTGACATCATTCTCCAGATATGATTTAAAATTCTGGATTTTTCTCCTTATAAAATTATAACATGAGCCTTTCCTCAGCTTACTACGATCTTTGTAAACGTCATTGGTTAGAACGATATCATAACTTCCATATACAATTTACTGAACATTATTTATTTCTTTTTTGCCAGAAGTATATATAAGTGTCTTTGGCTTAAAGCTCTTTCACCATTTCAAAAAAAATGTTGTTGTTTTTTTTTTTAACATTTATTTATTTTTGAGACAGAGAGAGACAGAGCATGAATGGGGGAGGGTCAGAGAGAGAGGGAGACACAGAATCCGAGGCAGGCTCCAGGCTCTGAGCAGTCAGCACAGAGCCTGACGCGGGGCTTGAACTCACGGACCTCGAGATCATGACCTGAGCCGAAGTCGGACGCTTAACCGACTGAGCCACCCAGGCGCCCCTCAAAAAAAATGTTTTTTAACATTTATTTAGTTTTGAGAGGCTGAGACAGAGCGTGAGTGGGGGAGGGGCAGAGAGAGAGGGAGACACAGAATCCCAAGCAGGCTCCAGGCTCTGAGCTGTCAGCACAGAGCCCGATGCGGGGCTCGAACCCACAAACCGTGAGATCACGACCTGAGCCGAAGTCGGATGCTCAGCCGACTGAGCCACCCAGGCACCCCACTTTTTCACCATTTCAGAATTTACCCCTAGTGGAATTACTGGAGGCAAGCAAAGTAATTGATATTGGAAGCCCTTCTATGCCTATGGTCAAACTGCTTTCCAAAAAGGCAGGTGAATTTATACCCTCCCCGGAATGCGCGAGGGCCTGACTTAATCACCCCCACCAGCAAGAACTGATTAGAAACAAAACTGCTCCCCGACCAGCAGCACCAGCACACCAACAACTTGATAGGAGAACAGTTTAAACTCCCCATCTTTGATCAACACGTGTTTCCTCTTTGGTGAACTGTCTATTCAAGCATTTTACCTACTCAGTCATCAAGGTCTTAGTGCTTTTTATTTATCATTGTAAGAATGCTGTACGTGTTGAATATGGTAATCTTTTGTCTGCCTTGTTTGTTGTAGACATTTCCCTCTGTTTGCTTTCTAGAATTTAGCTGTTTTGATACACTGACATTTCACATTCTTTTCCAGCCCCTTTCCCCTGTTCTTGACCACGACGTGCAGGGGTGCTGGTGCTTTTCTCACCCTTTCTGCTGGTGATCCCACTACGTGCTTGAATCGTTATTGACAGGGAGCTGCCTCTCCAGCCTGGAACACACTCAGGGTTCAGCAACCCGCCTCCCCTATCCCTCTCCTCCCCCCCCCCCCCACCACTCGGTCCCCATGACAGTTCTATTCAGATGACCCACTGGTGCATGCTCTAAACCTGATGTCATGACTTTCCCCTCACACCTCTTCCATCTGTGTCCTGTCTTCACTGCCTAACTGGCTGTCAGAAATGGGAGGATATACTTGACTTCCCTTCTCCATTTTCTTGTTTTTTAAAAAATATATATGTATATTTTTAGTGTCTATTTTTGAGAGAGAAGAGAGAGACAGAGTGCGAGTGGAGGAGGGTCAGAGAAAGAGAGGGAGACACAGAATCTAAAGCAGGCTCCAGGCTCCGAGCTGTCAGCACAGAGCCCGACGCGGGGCTCAGACTCACTGTGAGATCACGACCTGAGCAGAAGTTGGACGTTTAATCTCCTGAGCCACCCAGGCATCTCAAACACTTTCCACTTTCTAACATCAACTATCCCATCCATTCTGCTTCCTACCTGCCCTTTTTTTGCTTCTGCTGTGATTACACCCAGGAATTCTCTCCTGGACTCCCTGGATCACCACCCCAAAACTTTGGGTTTTTTTCAACGTTTATTCATTTTTGAGAGAGAGAGAGAGAGAGAGCTCAAGACAGGGGAGGGGCAGAGAGAGAGGGAGACACAGAATCTGAGGCAGGTTCCAGGCTCTGAGCTCTCAGCACAGAGCCCAATGCAGGGCTTGAACTCATGGGTGGTGAGATCATGACCTGAGCTGAAGTCGGACGCTTAACTGAGCCACCCAGGTGCCCCCCCCCCCAAAAAAAAACTTAAGAAAATGTTTTCAATGTACAAAAGTGAAGAATGTTATATCATATACCTAAGCATGCTAACATTAGCCACTAAATGTATCAAATATTTAAAAGGATGTGCGTACTATAGATATGGTTGAAGCCCTCTTTCTGACTTTCTGAACCCTGTCATCTGTCTTCTCTCTCTGGGGGTAACCACTATTCTAAAGCTGATGCCTACCCTCTCTTCTGTTTTTTTATAGTTCTACCATATACAGAGAAGTCTGCAAATACATACTATTTTGTATTTAAAATAGTACATAAAGGGTACCAAATGCCATATCATCCTGCTTGCCACTTGCTTTTGTCACTTTGCCACGTGGCTCCATGAGCACAAGTGGCTCCGGGTTATTTCAGTTGTTCTCTAGATTCCATAGTATGAACGTACCCATTCACACATTGTTCCCCTACTGGCGGAATTTAGGTTATCCCCTCTATTCTTCTTGCATGACAAAGTATGCTTCAGTAAGTGTTCTTACATTCATATTCTTGGACTGGGGATGAGCGTCCACAGGGCACCTCCCTGGAGGAGTATTGCTGACAAGACACATCCTCAAACTCATTAGATTCTACTGATTTGTCCTCTGGGCTTGAGAGCTGTGTTCTCACATTCTCACCAAAAAGGTATTGACAGCTTTTCTACTGTTGCTAAGTCGATGGGTGTATGACTCTCATTTCTCTGTGGTTTTATTTATTTATTTTTAAAATTTATTTACACACTGTAAGTCTTTAAACACTTTTTTTAAGTGTTTATTCATTTTTGAGAGAGATAGACAGAGAGTGAATGGGGGAAGGGCAGAGAGAGAAGGAGACACAGAGTCGGAAGCAGGATCCAGGCTCTGAGCTGTCAGCACAGAACCTGACGTGGGGCTCGAACCCACGAAGCATGAGATCATGACCTGAGCTGAAGTTGGATGCTAAAAGCAACTGAGCTACCCAGACGCCCCTATTTTTTTTTTTTTTTTTTATTTTAATTCCAGTGTAGTGTTATATTAGCTTTGGGTGTACAACATAGTGATTCAACAGTCCATTTATTAATGTTCATCAAGTTAATTGTATTCTTAATCTCCTTCCCTTATTTCACCCATCCCTCTGCCCACCTCCTCTCTGGTTACCATTTGTTCTCTATAGTTAAGAGTCTTTTTTTTCTTTTTCTTTTTTCCTTTGTTCATTTGTTTTGTTTTTTAAATTCCACATATGAGTGATATGGTATGGTATTTCTTTTTCTCTTACTGGCTTATTTCATTTAGCATTATACTCTCTAGCTCCATCCATGTTATTTCAAATGGCAAGGTTTCCTTCTTTTGTATGGCTGGATAATGTTCCATCACACACACACACACACACACACACACACACAGCCCACATCCTCTTTATCCATTCATCTATCGAAGGACACGGGCTGCTTCCATAGTTTGGCTATTATAAACAATGCTGCTATAAACACAGGAGTGCGTGTATCCCTTTGAATTAGTGATTTTGTATTCTTTGGGTAAATACCCAGTAGTGCAGTTGCTGGATCTAAGTGTAGTTTCTATTTTAAACCTTTTGAGGAATCTCCATACTGTTTTCCGAAGTGGCTGCACCAGTTTGCATTCCCATCAACAGTGCACAAGGGTTCCTTTATCTCTGCATCCTCACCAACACTTGTTTCTTGCGTTTTTTATTTTAACTAGTCTAATAGGTGTGTGGTGATGTCTCATTGTGGTTTTATTTTGCATTTCTCTGATGATGAGTGAAGTTGAGATTTTTTCATGTGTCTGTTGGCCATCTGCACATCTTCTTTGAGGAAATGTCTGTTCATGTCTTCTGCCCATTTTTAAAATTGAATTATTTATATTTTGGGTGTTGAATTGCATACATTCTTTGTATATTCTAGATACTCTTTGTTGGATGTGTCATTTGAAAATATCTTCTTCCATTCTGTAGGTTGTCATTTAGTTTTGTGGGTTGTTTCCCTCACTGGGTAGAAGCTTTTTATTTTGATGTAGTCCCAAGAGTTTACTTTTGCTTTTATTTGCCTTGCTTCAGGAGACACATCTAGAAAGATGTTACTATGGCCGGTGTCGGAGAAACTATTGCCCCTCCTCTCTTCTAGGATTTTTATGGTTTCAGGTCTTAATCCATTTTGAGTTTATTTGTGTGTGCAATATAAGAAAGTGGTCCGGTGTCATTCTTTTGCATGTAGCTGTCCAGTTTTCCCAACACCATTTGGTGAAGAGGACTGTCTTTTTTCCATTGGATATTCTTTCCTCCTTTGTCAAAGATTAATTGACCATATAATTGTGGGTTTATTCCTGGGCTTTCTATTCTGTTCCATTGATCAATGAGTCTATTTTTGTGCCAGTACCATACTGTTTTGATTACTACAGCTTTGTAATACAGCTTGAAGTCCGGGATTGTGATGCCTCCACTTTTGTTTTTCTTTTTCAGGATTGCTTTGGCTATTCTGGGTCTTCTGTGGCTCCATACAAGTTTTAGGATTGTTTGTTCTACTTAATGTGAAAAATGCTGTTGGCATTTTGATAGGGATTGCATTAAATCTGTAGATTGCTTTCAGTAGACATTTTAACGATATTTGTTCTTGCAATCCACGAGCGTGGAATGTTTTCCCGTTTTTTTGTGTCATCTTCAGTTTCTTTCACCAGGGTTTTATAGTTTTTAGGATATAGGTCTTTCACCTCTTTGGCTAAATTTATTCCTAAGTATTTGATGATATTTGGCACAACTCTAAATAGCGTTGTATTTTGTATCAATATGCGTTGTATCAATATGCGTTGATAGTAGCATGTCATTTGCAAAGAGTGAAAGTTTTACTTCTTCCTTACCCATTTGCATGGCTTTTATTTCTTTTTGTTGTCTGATTGCTGTGGCTAGGACTTCCAGAACTGTGTTGAATACAAGCGGTGAGAGTGGACATCCTTGTCTGTTTACTGACTTTAGAGGAAAAGCTGTCAGTTTTTCCCCATTGACTTATGAGTTAGCTGGGGGTTTTTCATATGAGGCCTTTATTATGTTGAGGTATGTTCCCTCTAAACCACCTTTGTTGAGATTTGTTTATCATGAATGGATGCTGTCCTTTGTCAAATGCTTTTTCTGCATCTATTGAAATGATCATATGGTTTTTATCCTTTCTCTTGTTGATGTCACTGTGGTTTTAATTTGCACTTTCCTGTTTACAGTGAGGCTTAGCTCTTCTCCCTGGAGCCTTGGCTGTTGTGTTTTCCGTGTCTGAGAAGTGCCTGTTTGTGGCCTTTGCTCATCCAAGAGCCTCTTGCCCCCCTAATTCATTCTTTACACTTGCCGCCAGAGCAAGCTTCTAGAAAAGGACCACTCTGTTTAGCACCCCCCCCTTGGGCCTCTCAAAGCCCCAAACTCATGATGTGGCTACGGAGCTGCACATGCAGCCAGTACCTCCCACTGTGACCTTTGTGCAGGCCACACTCCCTTCCTCTCTCTGGACCCCAGGCTGCCTGGACTTCTGTCAGTTCTTCAGATATGCCACATCTTTCCTGCCACAGGGCCTTTGCATCAATTTTCTCTGCTCCTGCCCCACCTCCCCTCCAAACTCCTGAAATTCTCCAAGCCCAGAACAGCATGGAGTCCCAGGGTCCCTTCACTGGTCAGCGGGCTCCTGGCAGCCTCCTTCCTCCGGGGTCCTTCCATCCCACCCCTCGAATCTGAATCCTGGAAGCCCGCTTGTCCTGTTTATGACAGAACAAGTGACTGGGCACACAGGTCCTGGATCTCTCCCCAGCCTGTTCCCCTCATTCAACTGGTGCCACAGCCACCCCATCTCTTCAGGCCCTTGCTGGATAAGAGTGGTAAGAGTTGGGAAGGTAAGACAGCATCTCAATATATCACGAGATTTAAAAATAACATATAATGACGGGCACTGTCACCCAAGCCGTCTGAGGTCCCTTACTGCTGTCCGTCGGTAGAGATTCTCTTTCATGGCTAATGAAGACCTTTCTGAGAAAGTGATTAAGTCTCATACACACTGTGCTTCCCAACAGAAAACAAAACGAAGCAAATCAGGGTGCTTGATTCCCCCTCCCCCGGCTTTACTGCTATATTAGAACATTGCGTGAGTGTAGGACACACATGTGATGATTCCATTCTCGTCTATATCGTGAGATGAATACCCCAGCAGGGCTAGGTAACACCACCACCGCCTCACATATTTACCTCCCCTTCGTTTGTGGTAAAAACATTCAAGATTTACTCTTTGAGCGACTGTTAAGTAGACAGTACGGTCTTGTAAACTGTCATCGCCGGGCTGGGCAGGAGATGCCCAGAACGGATTTCGTCTCAGAGCCGGAAGTCGGTGGCCCTTGACCTGGCTCTGTGTCAGAGTCTGGCTTTTTATGATTCCACCTGTAAGTGAGATCATATGGCGTGTGGCTTTCTCTGACTCATCTCACCTAGGCCGGCTCCGTGTTGAGTCCCCTTGCTCCCCACTGGCCAGGAAGAGCACCCTGTCCGACTGTCAGGGAGCACCCCCCGGTGGGAGCTATCTAAATCTGCCTTTCTTTGAGAGCCGGCTGTCCTTGGAGCTAAAGGTGGAGGTGGGAGGGGGATTTTGCCGCGACAGCCGGAGCCATGCACCCCTCGGATCTCTCCCTGCGGGAAGCACAGATGACAGGCCCAAGTGCTCCCCTCTGGGTCCACCGCTGTGTTTGCCCGAAGGCCACTTTTCCAACGAGCTGCTCCCAGCCAAGGACAGCATGGCGGGAGCACTCGTTCAGCTCCTTTCCTGAGAAACAGATCTCCTCCGTCAGAGGACTCAGCCCTCTTTCCTGCTCTCTCTCCTCCTGCATTGCCCTCCAAGGTTCTCCTGTCGTCTCCCGCGTCTTCCTTCTTTATCCTTCAGGGCTTTGCCCCCAGAATGTGTCTCACACAACTCACCAGTCTTTGTAGCTCCTTCTCAGAGGACCTGAACCAGCACAGAGAGGGGCTTAAGGACCAGACGGCTCACTCCCCAGAGGGCGAAGAGGGCACCGTCCTGAGGGGTGTGTGAGGCAGAGAGTCCCTGGTACGTTGTGGCAGCCCCGTTATGAAGATCCTGCGGTGGTGACCTGAGGTTGTGGGACCCATCCTTCGGAGGGGAAGATGGGGGACCGTGTCTCCAGGGGGAGCCGTGTTAGCTGGTGACCGCTGCACGTATTGAGGCCTTGCGGAAAGATAGTAAGGACGGAGGGCTCTTAACGAGCACAGAGAGGGTGGGTGTGAGAGCCAGAGGGCCTCCTTGCAAAGACGCCTCTGTCTCCTGCGGGGGAAGAACGGACACAACTGAACAGTGAATGCAGGACCCGAACGTCTGAAACGTTGAGAGACGTTTCAGAACTTGGTCAAGGCAGATCTGTAATGTTGCCAGACTCATTGCCCTCACTGGAAAACCTGGCCCTCAAGCATGGGAGGGGGACGTGGCATCCCCATGGGTGCCTCCAAGAATGTGGGTTCTGCAGAACACCCCCCGCCCCGAACCCTCAGGGCTTGCAGAGGTGGCCAGCCCGTCCCTAGTAAGAGAGCACGTCCCCTGTGCTGAAAGACGCTGCAGAGGCCTCTGTCCTACAGAGCTGACTCTTCTCCAGCCTGCAGACTGACAACTAGGGTTCGATCCCAGCATAATTTGGTTGTATACAGACTGTACTTCGCCAGGGAGGAGAATGATTATGTTCCAGAAGAAGAGCAAGAATTAGCTAGTATGCACAGGATGTAGGGAGTATCTCTGGCATTGGATGTTGAAGGGCTTGATTAAGGGGGCTAGAATTTAAAGTTGGAGAAGCGAGAATTTATTGATTGGGGGGCGCTTTGTTGGACACAGGATTTAACACTGTAACAAGGCCTCCAGGGGAGAGGGCAAAATCCTGCTGAGGTGGCTGCTAGAAGCCTGGGAGTGTGGTGGCCAACACTGAGCGAAGTGAAAGTGTCCGAGTTGCCCCAGACGGGAAAGGAAGGAATAAAGAGACAGAGGGGAGTGGTCATACTAGAAAGCATATCTTATTTGAGGCAGGAAGACTGGGAGGACAGAGAAAATGTTCCAGAGAGGACTCCAGGCCATTAGGAAATGCACTGATACAGGGACCCAGCATCACTAGGAAGCTCAATGGTAGCTTTCCTCTGCAGCCCAGGGTTGATGGTAAAAGGGATGGCCGCCCACCCCCATGAAGTCATAGAGGCCATGGAAACACTAACCACCAGAAGCTGGGAGGTTGCAATCACTATAATGACCAGCAAGAGGGAAGGGGTGGCTGTGGGGACTTGGCTGGCAAGAATCACAGAGGTGGTTACTAGATCATGGGGACCCTAGAGCCAACTTTTTCTGTAACAGAAAAAGTCAAGAATGGAAGAGCGGAAAGCTAAGGGAAGTTGCCTAAATAGAGTCGTGATGTACTTTAAGTGGAAGGACAAGTGGCCCAAGAGACTAATACTGATCTCTGGGCAGTAGCCAATGGCCTGGCTGTCTGATCAGGTGCCTGGAAAGAAAATGACTGGACGATGGGAAAGAAGGAGGTCTGGGGTAGAGGCACGTGAAGGGTACATGGAAGTCGGCATGAAATAAGATTTTTGTACCACCCGTTATATCCACTGGAAGAGGCATTGAACAACGAAGTAAGACAAGCGCTTAGCCAGTTGACATCGGTCAGATTTTGTTCTTGACCCCCTGGAACTGGCACGATGGGCACATGAATGGAGTGGCTATGGTTGCCATGATGGAGGTTATATATATGCCCAACATGAAAACTGTCACTTACCAAGGCCAATTGAGTTACTTAACTGCCTCTGACTTTCTAACCTGTCAGCACTGGAGGCCGAAGTTGAGCCCCTGATGTGGCCTGGTCCTCTTCCTCAAGGACAACCACCGGCCCCATTTGGCCCATTGCGTTGGGAGGGCTGTCAAGGTAGATACACATTCTTGGTGTGTGTTTGCCTTCCCTGCCCCCAGAGCTTCAGCCAGCTTCATTATCCGGGGCTTCCTGGATGCCTCACCCATGGGCACAGAGTCCCACACAGCAAACCTAAGACAAGGGGATGCTCGTCACAGAGTAAGAGCTGTGGGAGCGGTCCCTGATCCTCAGAGCCATTGGTCCTGTCACACACTGCACCAGTGCAGAAACACGTGGCTCCGGAGAAAGGACCCCCCCCCCCCCCCGACTGCTCAGCTGCGCACTGGCTCGGGAGTAGCATTGGGAAAAGACGGAGCCATCTTTCAGGCATTAAGCAGTTCAGGCACTAAGTCAGAAACCTGTCCAGGGTAGTGACCCCAGCTAGGGTACACAGGGCTGGGAAACGAAGGTGGGGGGAACAGAAGTGGCTCCACTCACCAGGAGTACCAATGACCCATCCGAGATTGTGCCCTTCTCGTCCCCCAACTTTGGGGTCTCCAGGCTTGCAGGTCCTAGCAGGTCCCACGGAACTACAAGGTACTGCCGTGGCAGGGCGCTGCGACCCTGGTCTCCAGCGACCAGCAGGTGAGGCGTCGCCGTCCCGATGCGCGGGAGGAGGCGGGGCTGCGTTTTACAGATGGGACCGGGGAGGTAATGTGTGTGGCGCCCCGACGATCCCTGCGGCCACCTCCTGGCACTCTCCTGCCGCACAGACGTTTGCAGCCCACGGGCAGGGCCGCCAAGGAGAGGGGGGAGGTGCGGATCGCACCGCCGCGGCCACCGTGCAGACCTGCCGAGGTGACAGCCTTGGTGAGGGAAACTTAGAACGGACGGCGGAGGAGAAAGGGGCAGCCGTGGTTGTGGCCCCGGGACCTCCGCAGTGACAGGAGCCAACCTGGTTCTCGGGAAGGGCGGGTGGAAAGCGCGCGGAGTGAGGACACTGAGGTCTGCGACGCACAAGGCCGGGCGGTGACAGCGGCAGGCGCACCGGCCCCTCCGCGCCCAGCCTTCCGGCGCTTCCCGCCGGTCTCCGACCCCTGACCGGGCACCGGGGCTCCTTCAGGCCCCTCCGCCGGGACGCTGGACTCCTCCGACGCGCGGCGGCGGCCGCGGCCCCACCTGCAACCTGCCTGGGGCTCCTCCCGCCCCCACATCCCCGCCCCCCGCAGCTCCACCCTTCCCGGGCCCCGCAGCTTCGCCTACTTCCCCCGCCCCGCCCGCCCTTCCCCTCCCCCTCGGCCCCGGCCCCCCCCCCAACCCCACCCCCGCAGCAGCTCCGCCCCCCCTCTCCCCCGCAGCTCCGCCTGCCCTTCCCCTAGGCCCCGCCCCCTGCCCGCCCGCCGCAGCCCGGCCCACTCCCCGTCTTTCCCCCCAAGCCCCGTTCCCCTCCTTTTAGGCTCCCCTCGACCCCGCAGCTCGCAGCTCCTCTCCCTGACCCCCACCCCCCCCCCGCACTTGGTCCCCTGCAGCTCCGACCCCCTCCCCGTAGGCCCCCCGCAGCTCCTCTCCCCTCCCCGGGGCCGCGGGCCCCCACCCCCACCCAGCAGCTCCGCCCGGCCTCTCCGCAGCTGGGGCCGCTCTGCCTGGGAAGCTCTACCCTTCGGCCCCTTCTGTGGGGCTGAGGGTCTATAGGGAAGTTTACAAATGTGGAAACAAAAAACAGACTTCAAGCCGAAATCCATTTTGCTTTCTGCGAATTCAGCGCATTGTTCTCGTTTTTCTCACGTGCCCTGGATCACCGAAAGAACGGGTGGTGGCTGGGGGGGAGGGAGCTGGGAGCTCGGCATGTGGGGGCCACAGGCATACAGGGCACCCCAGCGGGCTACCCTGGGGGCCGCGCGCCGTGGGGGGCACCGAGCCGGTTGCTTCGCCGCGGTTGCTTTGGTTCCCGTTAGCGCCTGGCGAGGGCGGTGGGGACGGGTCTCACCCCAGTTTAATGCCCCTCCACAGCTAACAGGTGGCGTGTGAACGCCTGCCTGCTCACGCAGGGGAGGTGATGGCTTCACGTGGGTTTTCAAACCGCCCCTCCTGAGATGGAGTTGAGAGGGGCCGGTGTGGGGGGTGCTGACGGCGCCCCTCGAACCCAGAGTCCCCCCCCCCGACGAACCGTGGCTTCCTCTGCTTGGCATTGGTTGCAGCGTCAGGTGCTCGGGAGCCCGCCGGACGGTGTTTGTGCCGTCTTTTGGAATTAATCAAAACTTTAATCCTCTGCTCTAGCAGCTTCTTTTGAACTGTGGAAATACCACCCTTGTAAGAAAACAGTTCTTCTGAAGGCAAAACTGAAAACAGCTTAAACTCCTCTCTGTAAAGTTTTTTCCGGGTGAGCAATGTTTTCAACTTAAAAACGTTCCCTTGTAATTATGCCTCTGCGTGTACTGGTGCTTTTCTTCTTGCTTGACTTCCATTCTGTTTATTCAGCAGTTAGGAACGGTGCCACATTGGACTCAGCTGGTGAAAGACGCCCTCACGATGTGCTTAGAAAGCAAGAACGTGGAGCCCCACGAAAGAAACCACACGTGTGGTTTCCCCAATGCAGCATTAGGTAGAAGGGAATCATCCCTTTGCGATGCCCTCCACTCTCCCTTCCTTATTAAAGACAACACTGACGGAAAGACGGCGAGAAAGAAACAAAAAAAGTCAGGTTTAGGAATCCATCCAGCTTTCAAAAGAGAAAATCAGATGCTGCCCCGCGTACCACAAATGCAAGATACAGAGCGTGCAGTATTTAGATCAGCGTGGACGAGCCTTCAGGGAGCTGAGACACGGATGCTGCTCCTTGCCTGCTTCGCTTGCCACCCCGCCTCAGCCACAAACCAGTTCTCAAGTGATTAAAAGCTACTGTTCTGAGCATTTAGTGACACCCCTTTGACTAATGAGGTTCTTTACTATCTCACAAAGCAGAAGCCAAAGAGCCTTGAAGTTTATAGTTTTCAGTGAAGGCGATGTTCGCTCCCATACAGAAATTTATTCTTCTGAATTTGAGCATTTGCTCCTTAGGAGAGAACCTGAAAACAAAATCCTGTAAGACTACTCTCAAAGCAATTGGGCAGCGTATAGGGAAGGCACATAATGAGCCGGGCGCTGTGACAGCTCAGTCATGGGAGATCCCAGGGGACAGATGAGCACGGGGATTAACACTGGGGCTTCTTCACTGATATGTGACCAGAACTCAGAATGTTTGGCACATAGGAGCGCGTTGTCTGAGTGAATCAAAAAGAAATCAAATTTCTAAGTCAAGGTTTAACTTGAGAAAGCAGGAACCTCTGATAGTTGTTTGGGATTTGTCAGTCTAAGATGCTGCATGCGAATGTTACCAGAGATGTTAGTTTTACAGAGAAGAGAATTACAGAAATCAACATATATTTTCACGAAAACACACCTGTAACTGGGAAAACTAAAGGTGGGTAGCTGCCTGGAGAATTCTGTCTGTGCTGAAGGCCAGAGGTGGTGCCTGCAGTGGGAGCATCGTGGATGCTGGGGACGCTTTATGGGACATCAGACGGTGGCTGCATGGGCGTTGAAGCACCGCCAGACAGAGCAGCTCTTACCTCCCTGAGAATGAACGATCCTGCGGAAGAATCAGAAGAACCAAAGTACTAGGCTGGTGCTGATGTTGGTCTACACACGGCAGGGTTCACACGGCCTCTTAGTGCAGAAGCGCTCACCGATTTCACGCGAGCTCCCTAGAAGAACACGACGCTCCCAACCACAGATGGCCCCATGCAGTTGTCTTTCTCGGCATTAATTCAGTAGTGTTAGAGTTTGAGAAGAAACCCCGCCAGGTATATTGGTCACCAGGTAGCTAGTGGTGATAGAGAGGAATTGGTATCTATCCTACTAAGACGAAATTGTGAATCAAATCCGAGTTAGCAACAGGATGGATCATGGACATTCCCCAACTGGATTACGTCGGGGAGTTTTTAGCTTTAGATATGATGGGGTTGTACTTTATACCCGATCATTACTAAGGGAGCATCTAGTGGTAACTTGTTTTGTGTTTCTGCTTTTCCACTTACTTGCCTTTCTCATAGGTGTCTGTCTGTCAGGATGCGGGAAAGGTATTGAAATATATACCAGATGCTTTCCCTCCTAAAGCTTCTTTTAAAACAAATTTCTTATTTTAATTTATATACTCTCATATACATTGCACGATTTTTATGTAACAAAATGCACCCATTTAAAATTTTTTTTTAATGTTTATTGATTTTTGAGAGAGAGAGAGAGAGAGAGAGAGAGAGAGAGAGAGAGAGAGACAGAGCACAAGCAGGGGAGGGGCAGACAGAGAGGGAGACACAGAATCCGAAGCAGGGTCCAGGCTCTGAGCTGTCAGCACAGAGCCTGATGCGGGACTCGAACCCATGAACTGTGAGATCATGACCTGAGCCGAAGTCAGATGCCTAACTGACTAAGCCACCCAGGTACCCCCAAACGCACCCATTTTTAAACGAATTTTGACAAGTGGATACACCCATGCAGGCTTGCCACAGTCAAGATGTGGAACATTCCCATCACCCCACGCAAGTTCCCTTGTGCCCCTTTTCAGTGAATTCTATCCCCGTTTCTGCTGTCACCACAGTTTTGTCCTGTCTACAACTTTATATGAACGAAACCCTACAGATGTACTCCTGTGTCTGGTTTTTTTCACGCCTCTCAATGCACTGAGATTCATTGATATTGTTGCACCATATTTGTCCCTTTTTGATGCTAACACCCCCGATGCAATGATAGACCACCATCTGTTTACCCCTTTACCTATTCATGGAAGTTTGGGTTGTCTCCACTTTTTGGCTTCTATGAATACAGCTGCTGTCAACACTGAGGGACTTACGTTTTCATTTCTCGGGGGCCAACCACCCAAATTATTTTCATGGCTCCTTTTGCTCACTGAATCAAGTACACTCTTCATCTTGCTTCGCAGAATGGTTCAAATGACCTCTCCCTCCCGAGCTCCCCTTTCAGCCAAGTGAGGTTACCTGCAGATCTCCGCGGGGCCCCTGCGGTTTTTGGGCTCCACCATGGCTCACTCTATTCTCTGCATTTTGGAGCATCTTCCCCCGCCTCCACCAGATCCTCACCCACCATTTGGGTCCCATCTCAAATGCTTCCATCATAAATTGTCCCGGACTCAACCATTAGAAGTCATCTCTCCCTTCACTGAACCTCTGTGGACAACCTCTCCCTTCGCTGTACCTCTGTGGACAGCACTTGCCTTCTGCTATAATTCCGGTTGATTCTCATTATTTGTGGTGGTTGTGTCCTATATAGTCTTCACAAACACTGAATTAGCAAGTACTAAATCATTGTTCCTGGGGCAAATGCAGGCCGAGGTTCCCACAAGGCCCTGCTCACATCTTCATCAACCAATCAATACATTGTTTTATATGTGTTTCTGTTTAATACATTATTGATTCACTAACCCTGAACTCACAGGCTGCACAGCACTATGGCTTAGGCCCGAACAAAATGCATTTTCTCTGTAAGACACGTCACAGCCTGCTTGCACTAAGGAGACCTAGACAGCAGCAATATGCTTGGAGGTCATTAAAAATTTTTTTTTCAACGTTTGTGTATTTATTTGAGAGAGAGAGAGAGAGAGAGAGAGAGAGAGAGCGCGCGCACAAGTGGGGGATGGGCAGAAAGCGAGGGAGACACAGAATCCCAAGCAGGCTCCAGGCTCCAAGCTCCGAGCTGTCGGCCCAGGGCTCAGCCCACGGCTCGAACCCACAAACCGGAAGATCATGATCATGATCTGAGCTGACGTCTGATGCTTAACCGACAGAGCCACCCAGGCGCCCCTGCTTGGGGCTCATTTTAAACAGCAAAATCGCCAAGAAAAAGCACCACAAACGTGCAGCACGTGTCACTGACTAGACCGTAAACACGGACCCTTGTTTGCAGTAGGAAAGCCCAAGCAGGGAGGCAGAGCGTTGGAACCTTGTCTGACCTCAGCTGGGAATGTGAGCGTCAGGAGACGGAAATGTGCCATCGACCTGCACATGTCACGAACGGCTATAGTGAGCAGGCAAAGTCACAAGCTGCACAATGGGAGAACGGTGAGCGCTGTGCGTGCACACATTTGAGTGGGGAAGCATTTGAGGGAAGTAACAGAAAAACACAGTTACGCGAGCTCACCAGATTTACGGGCTGGACTTAAAATTTGCTGTGCGTCTGCTACGTGCTGGGCCCCTGCCGGGAGCAGAGTGCACGGTGGTGACCACAGAAAGAGACCTCGGCCTCACACATCAGAGGAAGAGTCGGAAGACTGGCAAAGGAGGAAGCAGCACAAGTTGGAAGTAAAGCGTCTCCTAAAATGTAAAGATGATTCTAGAGACTGAGAGCTGATAACTTACCATAGCCACTTTGGAGGAAGTAGGAATAAATATCCATTCGCAGGAGACGGAGAAGCCTGAAGGCAGCATGTCGTGGTGGTTAAAAGCGGGACGGGAGTCAGAGGCCTGAGTGGGAACTCTGGGCCTGAGTCTTACCAGCTGTGTGACCCTGGGCAGGTCACTTAATCTCTCTGCCTCAGTTCCTGGTCTGTAAAATGGGGATATCAGAACAGCTAGCTCTTTGGGCTCTTCTGAGGATTGCATGAGTTCATATTTGTAAAGCATCTAGAATCATGCCTCACATAGTGAGCACGTTAGCCCTATCTAAAAAACCGTCGGTGCCTGGGTGGCTCAGTCAGTTGAGCGTCCGACTTCGGCTCAGGTCACGATCTCACGGTTTGGGAGTTCGAGCCCTGTCTTGGGCTCTCTGCTCTCAGTGCAGAGCCTGCTTTGGATGGCTTTGGATTCTCCATGTCCCTCTGTCTTCTCCTCCCCCACTAGTGCTCTCTCTCTCTAAATAAATAAATAAACATTAAAAAAATGAAATACTGCATAGCAGACAATTTATCTCCTGAAGAAGGAGATCTTGTCAGATCAATTTGATTACATCCGTGAGAGGAAACAGGTAAGTGAAACATGAGGTAGTTACTTCTACTTGGCTAGGAAAATGCGCTCTTGGCCACTCAAGGATGTGCTAAGAAGAGATGCTCTGACCCCGCAAGACTGAATCACAGTTTGGTCCTGGGGCTAAGCATCAGTATGGCCATTCTGCTCCCTCACCAGAAGACAAGCATTAAGCCCATTCTCAAAGCAAATCAGGATGCAAGAGGTCCCACGTCCCACTATACTCCATAAAACACAGTAGAGGAAGCTAGACCCTCACTAAAACAGATGGTGTAAGGAAAGACTGAAGGCAGTTCGTCATTCTGTCTAGAGAGGACAAAGCCAAAATGTTACCAACCTGCACTTTCTGAGAATGAAGGACTTTTTTTCTCAGTATCACGCCTGTAGAAAACAGAGGAAATAGAATCAGTGACACTCGTTACGGCAATAAAATCCTTTTACTTGTGGATGGATGGGTCTGTCAAAATGCCATGAAAATGAAAGCCCTGTACGACTCTGGGGAGGGGGTCCTCACGATCTCTGCACTGCAGCAAATGTAGATTCCACAGCACAGATGCTCAGAGGAAAAAGTGACAGTTGGCCTAAGGTTTTCAGTGAGTCCTGCTTATTCTTTATTTCACTTGTCTTAGAATGTGGGGGCCATTTGTTCCATGTAATGTGAACCCACTGCATTTAACTGTAGGTTATTCATGGTTATGAATGATGGAAGAGAGATTGTGGTTGGTAAAGAGAGGAATACAAGTGTGCAAGTTCCAAACACTTTGCTGTATGTTTTTGCTTTTCGATATTAAATATAATTGTAACTTTGGGACACTTCACAGTCTTAACAAAAATCACCTATGATCATTCACTGCAATGAGATTGTGTGTACGACTTCTCATTCAGTGGCTTCGTAGAGCCAGGTTGCCCGGGTTGGTAGTTCTAAGATGTGTAGACTGTTCTGTGGAAAGAATCTGGTTCTTCAGCATATGGGTTTGTGAAATAATTCTATTAAAAACCCAAAAGGTAGTTAATTACTGTTGGTAATAGAACGTACATTTGATGACACTCATCACACAGGCAGTGTGTTGGTCCTACTTACACAATTCACAAATACACTCTCTGCTATCATGCACCTGGTCAGAAGCCTGCCTTTTCACCTTTCTTGGGAAAAAGGAGGAGAGGGTTATTACACCTTCTTCATTCAATTTTCTTTTTTCCCCTCTCCTCTTGACCAGTGTTCTCAGAAAACAAAAAAAACCAAAACAACAACAAAAAAACACAACTCTCTCATGTCCCTTTGCTTCAGTTGTGAGTTAATTTTTTTGGATCCTTATCATGTCTAAGAACAAGAAGCCACTCAAATATCTGACTCCAAGAAAAGGCAAAATTTAAGCTTTGAAGTAAAATCAGATAGAACAGAATCAGGGGCCTCAATTTCAAATGCCAATGTCTGTATTTTCCAGAATATCCACCAAGGTCTCTACTTCTCCACACAGAAGATAACTGAAACATCCTATTATTTTGTTACATTTACATATCCCAATAGCATTGTGCCATATCCTAGCATTTTAAATGCATTCCTATTGACTACTGGCTGGCCTGGGAATCTGTAACTTATATTGGTCCTATGTGAAATATAGCGGCTGTACCCATCATTTAAATGTTAGAAATGGCCCTCAATCATCATCATCACCATCAACAGTTACGGACCTCTTTCTATGCATACGGGGTATTTACTGTGGAGACACAAAGGGCTACGTCTTAATACCTACCCTGTCAGTTTATGAATGGACAGGTCAAAGCAGCAATAAATGCCAAGTGGGCAAAAAATATAGCAAGTGCCACAAGAGGGTAGCTTGGGAAGGCCTCATGACCTTGACCCCTGACCTGATCCTTGAAGGTTTAAACTCAGAGAGAGGAAGTGGAATGGACAAAAGTACCTTGGTGGGGATGTGCCCTAAGGCTAAGGGAAGTGAACAGGCTGATTGTTCTAAGAGTATTCCGTTGGAAAGTAACAAACCATCCTGAAGACAAGCTACAGAATTTTACAAGTAAACCCAGTCAGCTTATTGTCAGGAAACAATAAAGATTTCTAAACAGGGGAGCATGGGCATGGTGTTACCTCTAACCCTGGCTGCACAGTGCAAGGAAGAGTAAGAAACAGGAGGCAGGAGAACCAGTAAGAGCAGTGTGAAAAAGGCACTTAGCTGTAAGAAATGACGGGTGGGCTCACAGGTGGGAATGGAAGTCTGGTTTTTTGGTTTTTGTTTTCTTTTAAAAATCTCTGGAAAGCATTTCCATGGCGAAATATTTTAGTGTTTGCCCACTGTGCTATGAGGGTCAATAAACACTTTTGGAATATAGTTTGGGTCAGAGGAAGGATGTATTCCTGCCCTAAAGGGGAAAAAAAGGAGGTAAGGTAGGGGATTGGTAAAGAGAGAGGCTAGAATGACGTGTACCTTCGGTCAATTTCAGCCTTGAGACAAATATGCAAATGTGCAAACACTGGAGTAAGTCCTTTGAAGAAAGTGTTTATTTTCCTGGAGAAATCATGTCATACTCCACCATAAAATACACGTTCTTTAGATAGCTGGACACACAACAGAAATATAAACACACTTGATCTTCAGGTTAGCCTTTGATAATCTTGGCAAAACAAGTAACTTTTTGACATTAAAAGGCATGAAGTGATTTAATCGCAGTGACCGAAGTCCCAAATTCTGGTCCACCGTGATGTCCCTAGGCCACTTCAGACAAATAATAGCAAACTTACCGTTTCACTCATTGACACTGATGAGAAAAATGCATCAAAACCCATTCAAAAACATGACTCACTGCTTAAGGATAGGGAAGTTCCTAGTGAGAAGGGGTTGGCTCAGATAGTTTCACCTTAAGGCTCTCAACACTCCTGTGAGGCAGGCTTAACATAATTAATATAATTATCTTCATTTAACAAGGCAGGGAAATAAAAGCAAGGAACTATCCTAGGGTTACAGGGTAAATCTAGGGAGATGCCAGAATTGGACCTCAACTGGCCTGATTCTTAAGATGAGTGGTCTAGGGAACAAGGTGACATAGTGCCAGAAATGCAAATGCACAGAGTATAGAGTTGTTAACTCACTATATTTTATCCCTGAAACTAATAGAACACTGTATGTTAACTATACCGAAATTAAAAAAATCAATAGCCTCCAAGTGCTTTCACAACCTTTCTAAAGAACTAGGTAAGTCAATCAACCATTATAACAGGGCAGTTCTATTTTTGAACCTAGAATATAGGAAGAAATGTATAGTTGCAAAGACAAGGTATTACAGCAAGCATTTCTGTATGATTAACTACATTCTCTTAAACAAAACAAAAAAACAAACCCAGTCTATTGCACACTGAGGGTTGGAAAATCCTCCTTTAACAAATAGAAAGCTACAAAATTGTGTTTTCTTTAGAAGTCTTTTCTCTCAGTTGCTTTACTTCAGATGGAAGCAATAAAAACTAAAATGTGGCCTCAAACCATTTCATCTTCGAGTAATATGGATATAATAATTGTAGCTTCTAAGAACTGGAGTCAAAAATACGTTTGTCACAGAGAAATAGAAGTATTTTGTAATATCATAAGGGAAGTTATGGTAACACCCAGCATGAAGGTATTAAATCTGGAACGGCCTTCAGTGCCACTACAGATTTAACATCATTTTCTAAGGCAATACAGCCAACTTCAATCACTCAGGGACTGAATATGATAGCTTACACCAGTCACTTCTTAAACCCATCACTGCTCACTGGACTGTCCCGTCAACATTTAACTGGGATAGAGGTATGATGAAATGTCAGGAAGTCTGCGGTTTAAAAATGCTTTAAAATACGTTTAAAGTTGATAACTAACATAGTTTTGACTACCTATGGATATGAGTCTCTGCACAATTTCAATTCTCCAATATAAAGTCAATATTAGACTGCAGATTCATCTAGATTGGTCACTTAAAAAAGTAAACGGGGGGGGGGGGGTGCCTGGGTGGCTCAGTCGGTTGAGCGTCTGACTTCAGCTCAGGTCATGATCTCACGGTTCGTGGGTTTGAGCCCCGCGTCGGGCTCTGTGCTGACAGCGCGGAGCCTGGAGCCTGCTTCTGATTCTGTGTCTCCTTCTCTCTCTCTGCCCCTCCCCTGCTTGCGCTGTCTCTCTGTCTCTCAAAAATAAATAAATGTAAAAAAAAAAAAATTTTTTTTAAAGTAAATGTAAATTTTAAAAGAAAAATTAATTTTCATACTTTTCACAAAAACCTGCAATATGACATGCATCTTTGCATAATGTATTAGTTATAAGAGCATATACTGGCCACTATTCTGTTAATATAAGCTTTTCTGAGAAATCCAGGCTCCCCAAACTAATTGCCCACCTCACCTTTAAATAAGAGAACGTCAACACCCAAGGATAACAGTGATGAGAAACAGAAGTCCATCTTTCCATCTGAGGTTCTTAGTGTCCGTAATTCTATTTTAGTGCAGTAATTCTTGAAGGTGGTTTCCAGACCACCAGCAAGTCCAGGCCTCATATTCCTTGGCAAAGGGTATTTCTGTCTCACTAGGTTTAAAACACCAATCGAGGCAAGGCAGGGCTTTCTACGGTTACGACATAAAGAGATCAGCAAACGCTACTTTCTTTTTTTCATACTCAGAAAAACCAAGTTATATTTTTCGGAAAGTCTTAATATAGAGATTCTCTTCAAGAGAAGCACCACTGGGATCCCCAGCACCTACACATTATGGGATAAAGTAGATACTAAGGGACTCCTCCGGCCTAATGGCCCAAGATATCACGCTTCCAATGAGGTAAACGGTAAAAACCCAAAAAGAAATGAAAGGAAAAGCAGTAACTATGAAAAAGAAGCAGTATTACATTGTTTTTGGCTCAGTTGAAACAGGGTCACTTTCTTTCATTAGTTAAGAAGCCTGAGGAAATGGCGAAAAATCATCCAAGAAATGCAGTTGAATGCCATCTGTCACGAGAAGACTCTAGGGAATGAGTTCTCTCTGATTTCAATTAACTATCAAATGTTCGGCTGGGGTAGAAACTGTCTTCTGTCCCACAAACTTTAAAAACAAGTCACAAAAATCCACATTAGAATATAAGTTTTTTAATTTTTATAAATAACTTATCTGTTACAAAGATAGTTTACCCAGCTAAATCACAAAACCATCAACTCAAGATATCCAAATTACGTTTTATTAATAAAACAAGTAAAAACTGATTTATCAATCTTCACATAGAACTGCAGATGAAGCTGAAAAACAAGGCCTAGTTTTAAAACAAAACGTATCAAATGTAAGGGCTTTGGGTCTATGGGCTAATTAACTAGGATTGTCCTATTTCTTCCCATATACAAGATGCAAAGCCCGGAAGTCGAGGCTCTGACATTCATACAGATCACCTGTAATAATCCTGCCTATTTAAAAAATATCCATTTGCAGACATTTACAATGGGTGACAGTCAACATTATCTCCTACCTTTTTGCTACATTTCAGCACTTCCCTTAGCCCCGTTCTAAGCACTGATAGATAATTTCATAATTCTGCTCTTAAATGCATACTGTTATTTCTTTTTCTTGATTTCATTTAGTTATATACATTCCCGATCATCTGAATATTTATTTTCCTTATAAAAATAGATCATCAAAATAAAGAGATGCTTGAGGTTGCTTCAGTGTTCAAGTTTGCTTGTTTTTCTTTTTTCCAGCTTTCCTTCAGTTGTCCTAAATATGACTAGCCTCGTTTTATAAATACGCATGATACTGCCACCAAGTCAGGTTTAGAAACGGACTGCCCCAACAGTAAAGCATTGAAACTTCTCCCCACACCAGGGCTGTAGGTACGGCCGCTGTTGCTGGTTTTGCAAACTGTACTTTCCCGATCGTAATCTCCCGTGAGAGTTCTGTGGGACACCAGGCAGATGGAGCAAGCTCAACCTTGTTGCTCTGTCAGTGGGTTAAAAATACCTTTTGTTTTAAGCTTCCCTGTGGGAGATCAAACACCGTTGTGCCACCCACTGCCGAAGTCAGTACAGATAGTGTGACTTATCGACGTAAGTCTTGGAATATTTCCTGCAATTCACTGGGCAGCATCTGAATGTCTTCACAGAACATCGGCACTCATGAGGGCAAAGTACAGAGTGAGTAGAGGAAGGTTATTTTGTGCACAGCTTCATTTCATTAATGCTTTTTTTTTAATTTTAAGGCATTGCTTCTCTCAGGTAAGGCTTAAAAAGGGACATGATCGTGCTTAATCACTAAAAGGAAAAAAGAAAATTAGTTAACAAAAGACTATTACACTATACATATAGAAATATAAGAAAATAATAAAGAAGAAAAGAAATCACTTAAAGCAGACTCGAGAGATCTGTACAGTAGGAAAAGCTTTGGGATATTTCACTGCATGTTTGTACAGACAATGCATGCTGCTTTCCTTTTCATCTTTAGAGCCCAGATGCTGGCTTCACAGAGTGGAGACGTTTTCAGGGAAGACAAAGACAAGGCCAAGAGTACCACAGATTCATGAAGTTCTTCCCCCATCCATTGGCACCATGCGGCAGCAAACAGTTTTTAAATAGTTAAACCTTGTTCCTTTTCTTCATGTTTGTAGTGTTTCACCGAAAGCTTTAAAAAAAAAAGCCATCGTTCTGTTCCTTCCTCCTGTCAAAATTCAGTAGTGACATGAGGGGGAAAAGGTACTGGGAACACCTAGGCATTAATAGATTGAGAATTATCCATAACGGGCTACTGGTAACACTGTACATGGTTAGGCAGCGGGCAACCAAGTCTTTCAGCAGATTACCTTTCATGTGATGAATTTCAACTGCCCATGACATTAGACTGAGGTATTATTAGCTCTGTGGGCTGACATTTACCATTAGCACAACACCATCCTGTCACACCTTCAATTTGACAAAATCCTATGTAGCAGTGAAACTTTTCCCCTGATGACAGACTAGTTTCTTGAACTTCAGATGTGGTTTTAGAGATATAGGGCCTTTTGGCTCAGAAATGCCTTGGCATCTCACACTGTTCACAGCGGATTAAGGCTGGATGGTTCAAAAAAGTACAGGCAGTACAATTCCACTGAGCCCCCTCATCATCTTCTGTGTCTTGAGTCTTTGGTGTTTTGATGGTGGACCTTTGATCTATAAGGAAGCAAAAGAATGATTTTAGAAGCAAAAAGCACGAAGTCATCAATTACGGGCAACTTTAGACACCTGTGACTGCACAGCAGGAAAGCAGCCTGTCAAGCAAATGAAGCCTCGACCTGAAACTGACACAAAGCTCCGCTCTCTCCAACCTCTAGGGAGCCGGGTGCTCTGTGCCGGGGAGCCAACATGGACATGACGGGGTCACCCCGCTATGTCCTTCAGGGGAAAAGAGCATCTTTTCTCCAATTTATAGCAGGAGAAAACCGAAATCAACTCACAGGGGACCCAACAGCAAATTCCCATGTCACCTTAAGACTGGGAAAAGGTATCCATCGTACTGCAATACTGACAAAGTTTATATCTCATTAATGCTAGAGTTTCATTCCCCACTGAAGTAGTATTTTTGTTGGTTTTCTTCCAGGAATGGACGTTTTTGGTAAACGTCCTCTATCTGCTAAGAATGTAAGCCTTGACCAACACAAATAAAAATAAAAAGATGAGCTAATTTCTCAAATCCTCACTATGTATCAACAATAGACTTGGAGAAGCAAATTGAGTATGAACATTTTACCATCCTTTACCTCTCAGTTCATTTTAAAATCCTACTTATTATGGAACAGTAGAAAGAACATGAGGTGAAGTTCTGTTCCTGGGTCTGCTACTCATTCATGACTTTGTTCTGTGATCTCAGATAAACCACATACCCTCCAGGTCTGATCTTTCTCATAAACTAAAGCCACTGCAGCTCTAAGAGGCCGATGTTCTAGACTGTTTGAAAGGATTAAGGTATCTTAAATATCAAGAATAATTATATTCCTCCAAGGCTGTATCTAAGATGAAATTACATTTATGAAACTACTCTTGTGGGAATCCCATTAGAAATGTTAGGATAGAGTTCCTGCAAATTATTCAGGGAGATTTAAGGTAAGAGGAGCGCGTGTTGCTTGCTGGGACTCTCCTGCTGAGGTTTACAATGTAAAGATTCAAACTATGTTAAAATGCTGTCTATTAATTTGCAAATTCCACCTACTCTACTGAGTTGGTAACTAAATGATAGCTTTTCAGATAACCTAAAATACACACTGCGGTATCTAGTAGATAAAATATAGAAAGTCAAGTTTTTATAACAAACTTAAAATAATTAAGTGACGTTTGGTATTCTGTCCCCCTTCGGCAGCATCTTTTTTACTGATTAGTCTGAAAGAATACTTACTTTATTGCAAAACTGTCGACTTTCAGGCATTGGTAGCAATTTTTAGGCATCATGACAATTTTTGCCATATGCACGAGCAACCTGAAAGTGTTATTTATACAGTAATTTTCTTTAAATTAAGTTAAAAATATCTAATTAAGGGTTTTGTAAATGAAAATATTTGAAAAATCAAGGGTCTGAAAATACTAGTTAATGTTTCCTACCCACATTAAAATAAATAGTTAAGATGTATTTTGACATTTTACCATTTAAAATGATTTCACATTTCATACTTGGGAAATACTTTTATTGAATAATTGTTTTAATCTCGGGCTCCATCCTACTTATTAGAATTTTGGTCTCACTTAGGTGTTAGGAAACATTCCTACCTGGCACATTTAAAAAACTTTGTCTATCCTTTTTGTTTAACTACAAAAGTTTTTAGGAAGGGGTACTATTTGTATTAACATTTCAATCTATTATTAAACACCAGCATTATCTTCATTATTTAGATATCTAAGGCAATCAATAGGGGACCTACAAATTAAAAAAAATTTTTTTTAAGCTTTATTTATTTATCTTGAGAGAGACAGAGACAGTAAGGGGTGCGAGTGGGAAAGGGGCAGAGAGAGAGAATCCCAAGCAGGCTCTGCACTGCCTGCTCAGAGACTGATGGGGGCTCGAACTCACAAAACTGTGAGATCATGACTTGGGCTGAAACCAAAAGTTGAATGCCTAACCGACTGCGCTACCCAGGCGCCCCTAGGGACCCACAATTTTTTTTTTTTTAATGAAAAATCTCCAATGGTTTCCTTATATCTGCACAATCTCATTTGGTACTTAAACTTACCAATCTTTTTATTAGAGGTATTTGGAAACCAGAATTTAAAAGGAGGAAGTTGGATTGCAAAGGATGGCTTGTGATTTCCATACTAATTTTAGCCGTTAAAAAAAAAACAAAGATGCAGTGTAAAGCAGAACTATAAAATCATTTCTAACTAAATAAACCTCTATAAATGAAACTAATAAATAATTCTCTATTTTAGCCCTAAGGGAAGAATGTCTGATTCTGTATTTCCCCAAAATAGCATGCAAATTTTTATCTTTTGTGAACAAGCTAGTAAGATTTTTTCTTCTTTCTTTTTTTGGAAATAATAATATGCCATATTTCATCATTTGACATGTTATGAATGTTTTAAATTGAAGGACAGTTGGCATACAGTGTTCTAGTAGTTTCAGGTATACAACATAGTGATTCAACAATTCTATACATTACACAATGCTCATCATGACGTAGTTACCATCTGTCACCGCACAAAGTTACTACAATATTGTTGACTATTCCCTATGCTGTACCTTTCGTCCCTGTGACTTACTTATTTTATAACTGGAAGTTTGTGCCACTTAATCTCCTTTACCTATTTTGCCCATCTCCCTCCACCCCAGAGGCCATTAGTTTGTTCTCTGTATTTATTAGTCTGCATCTGTTTTGTTGTTGTTGTTGTTGTTGTTTTGGACTCCACATATAAATGAAATCATATGGTATTTGTCTTTCTCTGATTTATTCACTTAGCATAATACTCTCTAGGTCCATCATGTTGCCATGTATAAGATTTCATTCTTCTTTGGGGCGCCTGGGTGGCGCAGTCGGTTAAGTGTCCGACTTCAGCCAGGTCACGATCTCGCGGTCCGTGAGTTCGAGCCCCGCATCAGGCTCTGGGCTGATGGCTCGGAGCCTGGAGCCTGTTTCCGATTCTGTGTCTCCCTCTCTCTCTGCCCCTGCCCCGTTCATGCTTTGTCTCTCTCTGTCCCAAAAATAAATTAAAAACGTTGAAAAAAAAATTAAAAAAAAAAAAAGATTTCATTCTTCTTTATGGCTGAATAATACTCCATTGTGCACATGTGCACATGCACACACACACCCCACATCTTCTTTATCCATTCATCTATCAATGGACACTTAGGCTACTTCCATATTTTGCTTATTGTAAATAATGCTGCAATAAACATAGGGATGCGTGTATCTTTTCAAGTTCATGTTTTCATTTTCTTTGGGTAAATACCCAGCAGTGGAATTACTGGACTATATGGTATTTCTAGTTTTTGAGGAACTTCCATACTGTTTTCCATGGTAGCTGTGCCAATTTAAATTCCCACCAACAGTACACAAGGGTTCCCTTTTTTCCCACATCCCCATCAATACTTGTTATTTCTGGTCTTTTTCAAATTGAGTTTTTAATTTTTACTTCTTGTCTTTTTGATTATTAGCCACTCTGAATGGTGTTATTTCATTATAGTTTTGATTTGCATTTCCCTGATGATTAGTGATTTGTAGCATTTGGAAAAAGTCTACTCAGGTCCTCTGCCCGTTTCAAAATTGGATTATGTGTGGGGTTTTTCTGGTGTCCAGTTGTATGGTTCTTAATATTTTGGATATTATACAACCCAGTTGTATACAACCCAGTTGTATGGTTCTTAATATTTTGGATATTATACAACCCAGTTGTATACAACCCAGTTGTATGGTTCTTAATATTTTGGATATTAAGCCCTTATCAGATATACTGCTTGCGAATATCTTCTCCCATTCAGTAGGTTACCTATTTATTTTGTTGGTGATTTCCTTGCTGTGCAAAAGCTTTTTAGTTTGATGTAGTCCCAATATTGCTTTTGTTTCCCTTGCCTGAGGAGTCACATCTAGAAAAATGTTGCTAAGGCCAATGTCCAAAAGATTATTGCCTGTGTTTTCTTTAAGGGATTTTATGGTTTCAGGTCTTACATTTAGGTCTATAATCCATTTAGGGTTTATTTTTAAGTGGTCCAGTTTCCTTTTTTTTTTTTTTTTTTTCAGTTTCTTTCTTTAGACACATGTAGGTGTCTAATACTCTCAATACCATCTATTGAAGAGATTATTTTTTCTCCATTTATATTCTTGCCTCCTTTGTTGTAGATTAGTTGATGATATATGGGTGGGTATTTCTGGGCTTTCTATTCTGTTTCATTGATCTATGTGTCTATTTTTGTGCTGGTACCGTATCTTAAAATCTGCGATTCTGATACTTCAGGTTTGGCCTTAAGATTTGTTTGGCTCTTTGGGATCTTTCAGGTTCCACACAAATTTTAGGATTATTTGTTCTAGTTTTATGAAAAATACTACTGGTATTTTGATAGGGACTGCACCGAATCTCAATGTAGACTGCTTTGGTAGTACAGACATTTTAACAATATTAAGTCTTCCAATTCACGAACATGATACATCTTTCCATTTGTTTCTGTTGTCTTCAATTTCTTTCATCAATGCCTTATAGTTTTCAGAGCATAGGTATTTTTTCCTTCTTGGTTAAATTTATTCCAAAGTATTTTACTTTTCTTTGATACAACTATAAATGGGATGGTTTTCTTAATTTCTCTTCTGCTACATTGTTGCTAGTATATAGAACTGCAATAGATTTCTGCATATTAATTTTGTATCCTACAACTTTACTGAATTCATTTATTAGTTCTAACAGTTTTGTTGGTGGCATCTTCAGGGTTTTCTATATATAGCATTATGTCATCTGCAAATAGAGACAGTTTTACCCCTTCCTTATCAATTTGGATGGCTTTTCTTTTTCTTTTCTGAATCTGCAGCTAGGATTTCCAGTACTATGCCGAATAAAAATGGCAAAAGTGGACATCTTTGTCTTGTTCCTGATCTTAGAGGAAAAGCTTTTAGCTTTTCACCAATGATTATAATGTTAGCTGCGGGTTTGTCATATGTGGCCTTTATTATGTTGAGGTATATTCCTTCCAAACCCACTTTTGTTTAAAGTTTTTTTTTTGATGTTTATTTATTTTAAGAGAGAGAGGAAAAGAGAATCTCAAGAAGGGTCTGTGCTCTCAGAGCAAAGCCTGACACAGGGCTCGATCTCATGAACCATGAGATCATGACCTGAGTTGAAATCAAGAGTCAAACGTTCAACTGACTGAGCCACCCAGGCACCCCTTGTTCAAAGGTTTTATCATGAACAGATACTGAATTCTGTCAAATGCCTTTTTGGCATTTATTATGGTGATTATATGGTTTTTATGCTTCATTTTGTTAATGTGGTATATCATGTTGATTGATTTGTAGATTTTAAACCATCCTTGCATCCCTGTAATAAATCTCACTTGATTGTGGTGAATGATCCTTTTAGTGTATTGTTGAAATTGAGTTTGCTGATATTTTGTTGAAGATTTTTGTATCTATGTTCATCTGGGATACTGGCCTGTAATTTTCTTTCTTTCTTTCTTTCTTTCTTTCTTTCTTTCTTTCTTTCTTTCTTTCTTTCTTTCTTTCTTTCTTTTCTTTCTTTCTTTCTTTCTTTCTTTCTTTCTTTCTTTCTTTCTTTCTTTCTTTCTTTCTTTCTTTCTTTCTCTTTCTTTCTTTCTTTCTTTCTTTCTTTCTTTCTTTCTTTCTTTCTTTCTTTCTTTCTTCCTTCCTTCCTTCCTTCCTTCCTTCCTTCCTTCCTTCCTTCCTTTCCTTCCTTCCTTCCTTCCTTCCTCTCTTTCCTCTCTTTCCTTTCTTTCTTTTTTTGTAGTGTTTTTAAAAGGTCTGGTTTTGTATCAGGATATAATGCTGGGCTTGTAGAATAAACTTGGAAGTTTTCCTTCCTCTTTTATTTTTTGGAATAGTTTGAGAAGGATAGGTACTACCTCTTCTTCAAATGTTTGGCAGAATTGACCTGTGAAGCCATTTGGTCCTGGACTTTTGTTTGTTGAGAGTTTTTTGATTCTGGATTCAATTTCGTTACTAAGTTATTGAAATGTTCAGATTTTCTGTTTCTTCCTGATTCAGTCCTGGAATAATGTTTGTTTCTAGGAATTTATCCATTTCTTCTAGGCTGTCGAAATGTTGGCATATAATTTCTCATAGTAATCTCTTATGATCTTTTGTATATCTGTGGGTGTTGGCTGTTACTTTTCCTTTTTCATTTCTGATTTTGAGTCCTCTCTCTTTTTCTTGATGTGTCTGGTTAAAGATTTATCAATTTTGCTTATGTTTTCAAAAAACTAGATTTGGTTTCATTGATCTTTTCTATTGTTTTTCTTAGACTCTATTGTATTTCTACTCTTATCTTTATTATTTCCTTCTTTCTACTAATTTTGGTTTTGTTGTGTTTCTTCTAGTTCCTTTAGGTGTAAGGTTAGATTATCTGAGACTTTTCTTGTTTCTTGAGGTTATATTGCTATATTGCTATAAACTTCCCTCATAGAACTGCTTTTGCTGCATCCCAGAGATTTTGAAACTGTGTTGCCATTTTTATTTGTCTGCAAGTATTTTTTTACTTCCTCTGTGATTTCTTCATTGATGCATTGGTTGTTTAATATGTTGTTCAGCCTCCACATATTTGTTGTTTCCCCAATTTTTTCCCTGTAAATGACTTCTAGTTTTATAACATTGTGGTTGGAAACATGTTTCACATTTCAGTTTTGAGTTTATTGAGACTTGTTTTAAGGCATAATATGTGATCTATCCTGGAGAATGTCCCATGTGTACTTGAAAATATGTACTCTGCTACTTTTGGATGAAATTTTCTGTTAAGTCCATGTCATCTAATGGGTTGTTCATAAGCCAATGTTTCCTTATTTTCTGTCTGGAAGATCTATCCATTGATGTAAGTGGGGTTGTAAAGTTCCCTACTCTTATTGTATTACTATCAATTTCTCTTTATGTCTCTTAATATTTGTTTCATATATTTAGGTGCTCTATTGGTGGGTGCATAGTATTTATAATTGTAATATCCTTTTGTTGATCTTTTTATCATTACATAACACCCTTTTTTGTCTCATTAGAGTCTTCATTTTAAAGTTTACTTTGGGGCACCTGGGTGGCTCAGTCAGTTAAGCATCTGACTTTGGCTCAGGTCATTATCTTGTGGTCCATGAATTCGAGCCCCGTGTTGGGCTCTGTGCTGACAGCTCAGAGCCTGGAGCCTGTTTCGGATTCTGTGTCTCCCTCTCTCTCTGCCACTCCCCAACTCACATTCTGTCTCTGTCTCTGTCTCTCAAAAATAAATAAACATTAAAAAAAATGTTTAAAAAAAAGTCTACTTTGTGTGATATAAGTATTGTTACCCCAGTTTGTTTGTTTGCTTCTATTTGCAGAGTATCTTTTTCCATCCCTTTCAGTGTCTTTAGGTCTGAAGTGAGTCTCTTGTAGGGAGCATATACATGGGCCTTGTTATTTTATCCATCTAGTCACCCTATTTCTTTTGATTGGAGGATTTTGACCATTTGCATTTAAAGTAACTACTGATAGGTATGTACTTATTGCCATTTTGTTGTTCTCTGGTTGTTTTTGTAGTTCTTCTCTGTTTCTTCTCTTGCTTTCTTCCCATGTGTTGATTACTTTCTTTAGTGTTGTGTTTGGATTCCTGTCTCTTTACTTTTTGTGTATTTATTATTGGTTTGTGGTTTGTGGTTAACATTAAGTTCATATGTAACATCCTAAGTATTTAGCAGTCTATATTAAGTCAATGATTGCTTAAGTTGAACATACTCTAAATGCACTACATTTTTACTCCCTCCTCTATGTTTTATGTAGATATTATATTTTATCTTTTTATTTTGTGAATCCCTTAACTAATTTTCTTTAGATATAATTGATTTTATTTTTGTCTTTTAGCCTGCATACTAAGCTCTATAAGCAATTGATCAACTATCTTTGCCATAAGTTTGCTTTAACCTGGGAAATTTTTTCATTTCATTATTTTCTTATTTCTAGTTACGGTCTTTTCTTTTTTGCTTAAAGAAGTCCCTTTAACATTTCTTATGAGGTTGGATTAGTGGTGGTGAACTCTTAAGTTTTGTCTGGGAAACTCTACCTCTCTAATTCTAAATGATAATCTTGCTAAGTAGTATTCTTGGTTGTAGGTTTTTTCGTTTCAGCCCTTTGAATATATCATGCCACTCCCTTGTGGCTGCAAAGTTTCTGCTGAAAAATCAGCTGAGTCTTATGGAGTTTTTCCCCTATATACAATTAATTCCTGTTCTCTTACTGCTTTTAAGATTATCTATCTTTAATCTTTGACATTTTAATTATGTGCCTTGGTGTGGACCTCTTTGGGTTTATTTTATTTGGGACTCCCTGTGCTTCCTGAATCGGAATGTCTGTTTCCATCCCCAGGTTAGGAAAGTTTTCAACTATTATTTCTTCAAATAAGTTTTCTGCTCCTTTCTCTCTCTCTTCTCCTTTTGGGATGCCCATAATATGAATGTTACTATTTTTTTAAATTATTTTTTTAATGTTTATTTTTGAGAGAGACAGAGAGAGAGAGAGAGAGAGAGAGAGAGAGAGAGAGAGAACAAGAATGAGTAGGGGAGGGGCAGAGAGAGAGGGAGACACAGAGTCTGAAGCAGCTCCAGGCTATCAGCATAGTGCCTGATACAGGGCTTGAACTCACAAACCGTGAAATCGTGACCTGAGCTGAAGCTGGATGCTTAACTGAATGAACCACCCAGGTGCCCCTGAATGTTACTATTCTTGATGTCCCAGAAGTCTCTTAACCTATCCTCTTTTTTTTAAAACATTCTTTTTTTTCTTTTGCTGTTTAGTTTGGGTGCTCTCCATTACCCTGACTCCAGATGGTCTATCCATTCTTCTGCATCCTCTAATCTGTTCATTCCTTGCAGTGTATTTTTCATTTCAGTAATTGCATTCTTTAACTCTGATTCTTTTTATATTTTATATCTCTTTGTCGAAGTTTTTGCTGAACTCATCCATTCTAATCTCAAGTTCAGTGAGCATCTTTATGGCTATTACTTTGAATTCTTTATCAAGTAGATTGTTTATTTCTGTTTCATTTAGTTCCTCTTCTGTAGTTCTGTCTTTGTTTGTTTGGAGCACATTCCTCTGTCTCATTTTGTTTGATTTTCTGTGTTTATTTCTATGAATTAGGCAAAAGAAACAAAAGACCTTTTTCAGTCTTGAAGGAGTGGCCCTGTGTAGGAATGTCCCCATAAAGATGTGTGTGCCCGGCAGCTTTGGCTGGCTGGCTGGAGCCTGTAGCAGGTGTGAGCGGAGACCCAGGGTACTCCATGCAGAGGTGCCCTGGTAGGACGGCTGGAACTGCAGTGGGTGCAGGCTGGGCGTCTACCAGTGCGCACTGCATTGGGGCCCTTTGGTGGGATGGCTGGAGCTCAGGTAGGCATAGGCGCATGGGGCCATTTTGGAAGGATGGCCAGAACTGGTGTGGGAAGAGGCCCGAGTCTTGCTGAGAGGGCAGGTTGGCTAGACTTTGCTCCCATTTGTGCTATCATAGTGGTGGGAGAAGGTAAACATGGTACTTGCTGGCACTTCTGACCCCAGAGAGTTGCAGCAGTTCCCTCACCGTTTGGTGGATGCTCTAGGTTTGGTAAATGGGTTTTCCTCACTTATATTCCCGTTGCCCTTTAAACCACATCTTTGTTTTATTTTTTGTTTTTCCTCTGGGGCCAGGTGGGCAAATCTGTGCGTGGGCTCCTCAGTGCTATCTCCCCCTACTGCAGTTTGTAGTGTAGGGGGTGGGGTTCCCATGGTTCCTGTGTCTCTATCTCTCTTTCCAATCTCTATGTGGTCCTTCTACCCTTTGTCGTGCAGAGCTGTTCAGTGAGCCCCCCAGTTCTTCTTCAGGTGGAACTGCTCCATACATATATAGGTGTAGATTTGGTGTGTTTGTGGAAGAGGTAAGTTCAGAGTCTTCCTAGGACACCATCTTGGACCCCTTCCCTTGATATGTTGTAAATTTAAGGAAAGGCTTCCCATCCTTTGCTTTCACCATTCCACGTTTCCTTACTTCTTATCACAAAAAACTTCAAGCATATCCAGTAGTGGAGAGAACGGTAAACTAAGCCCTCGTGTACTTATCCTGCTTCAACAACTGTCATGACTGATTCCATTTCACCTCCTTTCTAACTACCTTCCATCTACACTCCCTCCTACCCTCAATACATAAGTACTGGATTAAGTAGAAGTAAAACAGGAATCTTTTTATAAGAACAATTCTACTTTTTGAAAGAGAGTGAAAAGATTATATTAAAGAAACTTATTCAGAGTCTGAAATACCCACTTTGTTTATTTTAAGAAGCTAGGCTATGCCACTGTTTTCTTTACTCCATTTAATTAACATCCAAATAGCATGTAGTATTTTAACCACTGCTTACTGTGACAAATGCCCTAATCTCACTTTTGCTCCTCTGGAATAATAGTTCATTGCATTCCAGCTAACTATGTTTAGAAACGTTTAAATTAAAAAAAAAAAATGATGGTACAGCTAGGCCCAATACAATTATATTTAAACAAAAATGACGGAGTGAACTCCACTGAGTGCTAATGTGAAAAATCTTCTAACAAACCAAAGAGCTAGTAACATACCGATTCATTCTTGTTATCATTTCTCTTTTAATTCCTAGAGTAAAAAAATCCACACACCTACTTTGACATCTTAGTTTGGTGTGCATATGGTCTGATTATCAATGATGTAAAATGATAGTAGGTAAAAAAATGTTTTTTCACACCCAGCGTGGAGCCCAATGCAGGGCTTGAACTCACAACCCTGAGATCAAGACTGAGCTGAGATCAAGAGTCAGATGCTTAACCGACTCAGCCGCCTAGGTGCCCCTTAGTTTTTAAAAATGATTCATTTGGAATTTAGAGTATTTTGATTATGCAGAATTATGCATCAACAGAATACTCATGAAAAGTAAACTTCCCTAAGGTGTCTTCCTCTTCATTTATCTAAAATTTTAAAGAGCTCAAATTTTTGCACCTGATGATTTCTTTTGCCAAGACTTGCTCTTTTAGAGGGGTATATAATGAATCCTAAGGACCTGCATATTACTTTTAAAGAGCTAAGTACATAACACTTTTGCCTCCTTTCCCATCCCCAGCATATAAGTGAAAATAAGCAACTATCTTACTGATGAATTCATCCATGAATGCCAATGTTTGAAGCACTTCTAGAGTGGAAGGTTGCTAAAAACAAATTTTTCTAAAATCTTGTTTTTCAAGATGTAATGGTTTTCACACTTAATGGAGACACTAACCTTTGGGTTTTGGTGGCACAGGACCTACAAATCCAATATTGTCATAAAAGTTATGAATAGCGCTGGGATTAAAATGTGGTCCTGAAATATATAAAAAGTAAATATATCAATGTTTATAGCTCAAAAGTATTTAACTTTATTTTTTCAAAAGCAAACATATTCTTTCTAAAAAAGATCACAGTAGAAATAGAAGAAATGTCTTTCATTTATTTTGCACTTCTAATCTCAAATTACCTGTAAGGATGTCAAAACAGCTGAGGAAGGTATAATACAGTACTCACAACAGAGGTCTAAGTGGTAAATGAGGGGAGAAGCCAAATTAAACTGTAAGACAGTGACAGATGTAGAACTAGACCACTATTCCATGTGACAAGTGAAAATAACTTAAAATGTCACAATTTAAAATATAATTTCAAACAGTCAAACATGGTCTTAAGCAACTAGATAAATAGCTTGGTCCCAAATAAGTATTAAAACCTTACACTAATGTAATATAATGGTTCAGATGTTAAATAAAAGGAACAGGTTCAAAAACTATAGTTGCTAGACCGGCACTAAATTCCTTTTTCTCTCTTTAAAGTTAAATATGGCATTTTCTATGAATGTCAAACATGACTTATTAACATTTTAAAAGGAAACACAACCACCATCTTTCAGTTTGATGGATTTTTGGCACACACTCAAGAGTAATTAAGGACTTCTTTTTTGTTGGCTTCCTTCCTTTTTTCTATCTTTTCCATTTCATACATTCTATTATTTCCCTAACTTCAGAATTAGGTTTAAGTTATAACATTTCCTTTTAGCTGTCTATGGAACTGAATTACACTGTCAAGATTTTTTTTTACTACAATAAGCAATTATGGCTTATCACTAATAGCTCAAGCTTCATAGTAAGTTGTTCTACAAAAGTACAGGCCATACTTTTACTCTTTTATTAATTAAGACAGTGCCATTAGGGTGGGGATGCCTTTTAATTACGTTTTTTAAAAAAAGCATGATTCTTGAGAGGTAAAAGGAAAAACAGCAATAGGAAAGAGACATAGGCATACCTCTATTTTAATCTTAATAAATATTACAATAAATATTATAGATTCTACTAATACATAACAGTAATACTTTTGATAGCACAGCCAGACATACTAATTACTGTCTTCCCTTAACACAAGACTAAAGCGGGTTTGAATAATACAAATTTTATCAAATTACTCCTAAACCAAATACATAATTTCTTTTGGAGTCGGGGTGGGGAAGAAAAACACAATAGTTCTTTAGTACTATCTGGCTCCAAAGTCCAATCTGAGACAATAAGCCTACAACTGAGAAGTTTGTTTTCAGCCACAGGAAAAGAGTTGATAAATTAATACAATGAATTTCAGTTGAGTATGCACTGAACTTTACCTCGGGCTTGAAAAAGATCAATTTCTTTGGTTAAGCAGTCAATGTCAATCTGGAGTTGTCTATTACAACTTCTCAATTGCTGCATTTCTTCGAGCTGAAAAATAATTCCGTGTGAGAAGGATCTACATTGGATTCTCTTATCATTAGGTAAGAAAGCGTGGAGTTTGGCAAGGGAAGGTAAGGGCAAAGAAACAAGTATGAGTTAATGGGAGCATTTCTAGAAAACTAGACCAACTCTTTATACTTCTGACAGATTGCCTATTCTCATGTTCCCAAGCACAGAGGTCACAAGAATTACAGAAAGACTTACTGAAGGTATTTGGGATATGGAATTTGATCTTTTCAGGCGCCTTCGAGTTAGATTATTTTCCATTTCATTGACCTCAGATTTTAGTTTATCCAGCTTTTTCTTTTGAATCTCAAGTTCTCTTTGAAGTCGTTCCATTCTGGCCTTCTGGTGTACCAACAGAGCTGCAACACATATTAGCAAACATGAGGACCCACTCACTTCCGTCAATTAACCTTTAAGCAGCTTTGGGAAAACAAATAGTGTTTCTGCGACAATCAAGAGTATGCCAAGAATCCCAAAGATACACTAAAACAAAATATTTTGAGTTTGAACACTTAAAATTTAAAAAATTGTAACTTGAAAATTATTTTAATTATTTAAGCAGACAAATGTTGCTACTCATTTAAAAATTTAAAAAAACGAGTTTGGCTAAACCCACTTTGTGGCTAAGGACAGCATTTATAGCCTACTACTTCTATAAAGGCTCCTGTCTAGTTAATTAACCTACTCACTGTTATTTAATTTGCATCTGACCCTCTGAAAGATGAGATCTACTCCAAGAAGCCTGACATGTTTGGACTATGCATAAGGTATTCTAATGTGAACACTTTATGGACATTTTAGAAGACAATGTGGGTTAAGCCAAATCCATTTTGATGAATGCCAACAAATAAGACAGACTGATTTCAATCCACATGAATATTAACATTAAAGTGTTAAATGCTAACATTAAATTGTTCAAATCACGAAGTAAAAATGATACCATTTAAAGAAATCACTTCTATTTTGTGAAAATATTTTCCTAAGGTTTTTAAAGAAAGAAAGTATGCAATCAATCTTGTAGCATGAATGATAAGCTGCTTGGGAAACCTTATTAAGCCAAAAAATTAGTGTGTGTTCTTGTGATCAATCCTTGGGCAATATGGGCCTTGTTTTTTAGGATACTGGGCTAGAAGTGAAGACACCTTTATCTACTTCTATAAAAAGGCAATGTGGGATGATTCTACCACGAGAAAATGGGCAGATTTAGAAAAGTACAATTAACAATCTTTAAAAATGAAAAATAGTTATTAAAATGAAGAAGTCAAGTAGATTAAACAGGTTGGATTAATGCTAAACAATCATCTTAAACTAAACTCAGATTTCTTTATTTTACTTAATTTTTTAAACCTCATTTTCTAAGAATCAAAAAAATAAGGAAAAGGCTATGGCACATTAAGACATATTCAGGCCAATCGAGTACTGTATTCTAGAACCAGAATTAGGGTGTGGAGTCTGGGAGGCTGTTAGGATCAAGGACTTCAAAATTAACTTTAAACAGTAGATCATTTTTCCAAACAAAATCTGACACTGTTATAATCCACAAATGCTTCCCTCTATAATTTTCCTTTCTTATTAATTGGAAGAAACAAATACTAGGGCATTATGTTTCAAGTTTTAAAAAGCATGGCTGATTCTGATAAACATGAAAACCCTGTTAACCTTTCTCCCATTTTAATATATATTCTGTAAATGCAGGGAGGTGTTCTTGGAGGTACATGTGTTCCTGGTTGAAAACCCGCTGTGTCTTTAGTACATCCCTACCTATCAAGCTTGTTCTGTCAGGCTTTTATCAATTTGACTTATTTATTTGAACTGCAGTTTTACCTCTCTATTTCCAAAATATAAGAATTCTACGGTAGGGTTTATTTTCTTAAGAGGAGATGAGGATGTGGGCTGTTATTGAGGGAGACAGGAAGAGAAGAAAAGACGGAGGCAGGACTGCAGTACGAATGAAGGACAGAGCATAGGAAAATGGGGAATAACATACTTTCTAAACTCTAACCACCTGCCAACAACATGTCTCACGGGGCATTAATTAGAAATTTGCTCAAATTAGTGATTATTTTACTTAAAAGTAGCATTTCTTTTTTTTTTTTTTAATTTTTTTTTTTCAACGTTTTTTATTTATTTTTGGGACAGAGAGAGACATAGCATGAACGGGGGAGGGGCAGAGAGAGAGGGAGACACAGAATCGGAAACAGGCTCCAGGCTCTGAGCCATCAGCCCAGAGCCTGACGCGGGGCTCGAACTCACGGACCGCGAGATCGTGACCTGGCTGAAGTCGGACGCTTAACCGACTGCGCCACCCAGGCGCCCCTAAAAGTAGCATTTCTTAAATTTAATGATGGTTTCCTCCCTAATGACTAAATCCTTTAATATCCTCTGATGACCAAATGATGGTTGATATTTATGCTGAAATTCTAAAACAAGATACATATCTGCGATATTCTTCAGTATTCTTTATGAAGCAGGGATGAGTAGAGATTTCCTGAGAAATTGAAGCCCAAGTTAAAACACATCTGAGTGGTCAAAATTTATATCTTAAGGGCAGAGAGAGAGAACCTCTGGGTGAGAAATACTGACGACAATGAGCCCCAGGCTGGTGATTTGCTGGGAGGGGCGGGCAGAGGCAAGTGCAAGCTGCCGTGACAAGCCACTTCCACCGCCAGGAAGCTATTACCATGGGATCCGTGGAGGAAACATCCTTTCAATAAAGAGAAGCTTTCAAAAGACAAGTCTGACCAAACAAGAAAATGATCTCCCATGAGGATCCATGGCCTAGAAGGAGCCCTCCAAACTTAGAGATTATGTAATAGTCTGAAAGAAGCTATATAAAAGCCTAAGATGACTACAGTGATAACAGAGTACGTAAAAATACAGCAAAAGATACTATGAATAAAAGAGACAGATTTGCAAAAGTACCATCAACAACCTCTGGAAATAAAAAGTAGCCACTGAAATGAAAAAGTCAAACAGATTAAACAGACTGTATACAGTCAAAGACACAGCTAGTGATCTGGAAGATAAACCTAAGATCACTACCCAGAACATAGAGATAAAGTGACAGAAAACATGAAAGAGGGGTGAAAAAATCTCACATAAATCAAAAAAGGAGTTCCTGAAGGAGACAACAGATAGATAGGAAGGGGCAAACTTTGAGGAGATGCTTGCTGAAAAAACTTCTAAAACTAAAGAAGAGAAATAACAGATGCTCAAAGATAATAGCATAACTTGATCATCTAGTTAAATTATCGGAGCATGGATGCATAAACATTTTCAGGTAAAGTTTGGGGGAATTCACCAACCACCGGCTGCTGCTGAAAGAACTACTAATAATGTGTTTTTTTTTTTATTTTTTTTTATTTTTGGGACAGAGAGAGACAGAGCATGAACGGGGGAGGGGCAGAGAGAGAGGGAGACACAGAATCTGAAACAGGCTCCAGGCTCCGAGCCATCAGCCCAGAGCCTGACGCGGGGCTCAAACCCACGGACCGCGAGATCGTGACCTGGCTGAAGCCGGACGCTTAACCGACTGCGCCACCCAGGCGCCCCAATAATGTGTTTTTTGATAAGAAGGAGATTAATACAAAAGGAAAGAATAGGTGAACAAATCTAAAGTTCTAACTCTAAAAAAAGGGGAAAGACCATGGCAGTGGGCAGGGTGGCATAAACTGCTTAAAACAAAGTAAAACTAAAACATTAAGAAATAACAAGAAATTGGAAATATGAAGCCCAGAGAAGCATTCTAAGGTCTTGAAAGTATTTAGGAAGAATACTCTAAAATGTTGACAAACCAAACCTACATGTCAGGGGCACCTGGCTGGCTCAGTCGGTAAAGCATGTGACTCTTGAACTCGGGGTTGTGAGCTCAAGCGCCAGGTTGGGCGTGGAGCCAACTTAAACACACACACACACACACACATTAAATGTGTAGGGATCACTATTAGAGAAAGCTAAATAGAATGTAGCTTCTAAATAAAAAGACTGAACAAAAGGAGAATGAAAATTTGATTAAACTTAGATGGCAGGAAAGGAGGAAAAAAGAGAAAGAAGTAGAAAAAAAAATATGACAAGAATAGTCCCAGATATATCAGTAATCACAACTGCAATTTAATTAAATGTATTTGTTTAGATACAAGAGATCAGCACACTAAATTTTTAAAATTCAGCTATATACTGTTCATAAGAAGCACACAATATAATTCACTCACCCATTCTTTTATTATGTTGAGAGCCTACTTGTCAAATCAAAAAACAGGCAAAAATCCCTGCCCTTGCAGAGCTTACATTACAGAGGTAGGAGAGACTGGGGGGTGATGGTGGTGGTGGGGAGGGTGGTGATGGTGTGCAAGAACAAGGCTCTCAACGAGTGGCCAACAAACTACGGTCATTGGACAAGTATGGCTCACTGCCGGTTCTGTGAAAAAAGTTTTACTGGAATACAGCTATGCTCACTTGTTTACTTATTGTCTATGGCTGTTATTGTGTTACGACAGCAGAGCTGAATAGCTGTGACAAACTGCATGGCTTGCAAAATCAGACATAGTTTACTATTTGGCTCTTTATCAGATCATGTGGAGACTTGCTGATCATATTAGGAAGTCTGAGTACGTGGGGACCCATCATAGCACAGAAAGGTCGGAAGTAAAAGGACTAAAGTAAAATAAATGTTTTGCACTTCGGGCACCACTCTAAGAGATGCAAAGTAAGAGCAGTCAATTGCTGGAGATATTTGAAGGCAGCGGTACGCTAAAGATTAACAACAAAACCCAAACCCAGCTCCAGGCCTGACTGAATTGCCTCAAGTCCTCACACTAATAACCTGAAAAAAAAAAAAAAGAGCTGTTCTCATTTCCGGGTGCAAATACTACTTATCTCAGTCTCTTCTGTTTTTTTTTTTTTTTTTTCATACAATACTGGCATTCAACAAAAAATTATGAGACACACAGAAAGCAAGAGAAAAATCCAACTTCTCATCAAGAGATAAAGCAATCAATAGAACCATACTAACAGATGATCCAGATGCTAGAACCACCTGACAGGGAATTTTAAAATAACTATGATTAATATGTTAAAAAAAAAATCTAGTTAAAAAGATGGATACCAAACAGGCAGGACCCAACAGATAATCTGACAAATGGAAATTACACAAAAAAAGAGTCAAATGCTGGCAATTAAATATGGTATCAGAGATAAAGAATTCCTTCAACAGACTTACCAGCATACTGGATACAGAAGAATCAGTTAACTTGGAAGACAGAAATTGCCCACACAAGAGGAAAAAAGTGGAAAAAAGAACAAATATCAAATAGTCTAATATACATGTAATCAGTTAAAGAGAAGAGAAAAACAAGGCAGAAGAAATATTTAAAGAGACAATGGGCGAATATCTTCCAAAATTAATGAAAGACAATCAATCATAGATAGATCAAAGGAACCCAGAGTCTCCAAGCAGTAGTTAAACAAAAACCAAACACATCATAGTCAAACTGCTGAAAACCAGACACCATCTTGAAGGCCACTTGGAAGTTTTGAAGGTGACATAGCAGGCAAATATGTAAAACTGAAATAAAGCGAGTGTAGTAATATTCATTTCAGAAAAAGATGACTTTAGGGCAAAATATGAGACATAAAGAGGGTTCTTTACTTAGTGATAAAAGTGTGGAGGGGGAAGGTACCAACCATCCAACTTTATTTCTGTTTCAATTTTATTTTCCAACCAATCCATCTCAGAACATACATTCTAGGACGGGGGCTAAGCACTCTTCCCAGTAATTCTCTGTATTAGTAATCCTTTCTACCAAAATAGGAAAGTATACCACAGAGCTGAGAAGGCCAATATTGGTAGCAGAGATCCTTTAACAAGGCAGAAATCTGGTTAAAAAAAATTGAGGAAAAATAGAGGAGCCACAGTCACTGAAGCAGCCTCAGCTGCTGAAGGTTGTGGGCATATTTTGAAGTTAAGGAGTAAATTGTTCAGAATGTTTCTGCAATAGAAAAACGTTATTTACATCCCTGGGGATTCACAAAGAATGGAGTTTCTGCAATGGCTGAAGATGGCTCGCCTTTGGGGAAAAATGGCAAGATACATTTATGATTACACTGAACCCCTAAAGTAAAATACTGTGAATCCATGACCTCAAATTCTGTTTGAGGGATTTCTTCCCAGTGAAGACAAAATCTTAGAACAGAGTTATAATTATATTATATTATATTACTTAGGAATGAAAAATGTAGTTTATAGACTCTTCAGGATCTCTTAAGTATGTCTGTTAATTATAAACAAGATAAAAAGTGCTCTGAAGATAGTAGGAAAAAGATATGACCCTCTACTTCTTAGCAATTATTTCTTCTAAGTGCCTGGATTTTTATGTGCCCAGCTCACTTTTCATTTGTGGCTTGGGAGTTTTAGATAGAAATCTCAGGAAGATGAATGACAAAATAGGGGTGTCAAGATGAATCACTATGAAAATTCAGCTAAAGGTAATAAACTTTTTCTCTCGTTGTGGTCTGTCTGCAGTTTTAACCTTCACCATATAAACCATTACACAGTACATATCATTAAGAACCCTTATTAGACTCATAATGAAGAAAAGTCATTATAGTGTTTGTTTATAGACACTTTTGCTCTGATCAGGCTCCACGAAATGAAAAAAGGGTGAGTGTTAACTACAGAGCAAGAAACATGACAATTATACTTCTGGCGTCCAAAAGAAGGGAATTAGCTTAGAAAGAGAGTCAGGCAGGCTTACAAAATTGGGCTGCAGTCGTGGGTGAGGCTAGAAAATTTCACCTCTGTTACAAGAAATGGCTTTGAAAAGGGATTTTAGAAATCCCTGAGACTGGTTTTTGGGTTTTGTTTCTTTGTTTTGACATGTTAAGAAAGTGTTACAGACACAATCACATCAACCACACATAAGGATAATTTGGGCTCATGTGCTATCTAGTAATATGTATTTATACGGGAGGAAGGGTGATTTGTTACACAGACTTCCATGGGTAAGCTAAAGGAAAAATTCTCTCTCCATTCTTGTCATTCATTTAGATATAGACAAATATGGACTTAAAAAGCCAGGCTATGAAGAATCGATTGTTAGCCAGGACTTCCATTTAAAGATGACTGAACATTGTATTTATATAATTTTCCACCTCCTGAAACCCCAAGACAATGACAGAGGAATAAAACCATCAATCCAACAACAACAAACAAGGGGAAAAAGGCAATTAATGGACAAGAGATTTCAACAAATTTCTGGAAGGCTGAAAGTAGATGGAATAGCAGGCTAATGAAGGAGGGTGGGGAAAGCTACAATCTCGGACAAAGAAGCCGCTCATCTGCACTGCAGAGACCTACTGAGGCTCCAGACTGAAGACTGCAGGTGACAACAGGAGGCCGAAGTTAAGGAAATAAGGCTTTAATTGGATATCTGTTTATGCAACAGTCGACCTTACCCTATCCTGTGGGACAGACAGTTGCATGTCTATTCTCAAGGCCACCCAACACGGATTTCTCAAGCTGGTCCCCATATACAAACAACGTTAGGCCGTGATGGTAGTGTTCTCTCCTAGTAGCTGGCTCCTCACTCATCACATAGCAAAGTCTCCCAAGTGACAAGTCCCTCGTTCTCACGTAGGTTTCCACTTAGTTTTCTCAGTCTTTCATTCTCAAATATAAATTGGGGTGCCTGGGTGGCTCAGTCAGTTAAGCGTCTGACTTTGGCTCAGGTCATGATCTCGTGGTCCATGAGGTCAAACCCTGTGTCCGGCTCTGTGCTGACAGCCAGAGCCTGGAGCCTGTTTCAGATTCTGCGTCTCCCTCTCTCTCTGCCCCTCCCTACTGGCGCTCTGTCTCTCTCTCTCTAAGAATAAATAAACATTAAGAAAAAAAATTTTAAAGATGAACTAACAGCCATGGATCACCATACATTTCAGAAACGTCTGACATGTCAAAGATCTATATAAACAAAGAGAAAGACTAAACCCAGATTAAGCAGAGAGGATTTAGGAGCTAGACGAAAACTTAAATTCTAATTAGCATCATTAAGAGATCTGAGACATTCATGCACCCATGCAACAATAGTCTGCTATGAAAAAGGAATTAGAGAAATAGCTCTTAGACATTAAGAACATCACTGCTGAAATGAAAACTTCATACATGGGTTGGAACAAAAATTAAGGAAATCTCCTGAATTACATAATGGGAAAGATAAGGAGGTAGAATATCTGAGGACAGGGCTATGAGAAGTAGAAGGTTGGTATAGGATGTTGAACAGCTGAGTAAGAGAAGCTCTAGAAAGAGACAATGGAAAAACTGGGACTCAGGAGGGGATTTCCAGAACTGAAAGGAGAAATACGCCTTTCAACAGGAGTTCACTGAATATGAAACAAGGATGATTAAAAAAAAAAAACACCACACCTAGACCTAACTGTGTCTATATACAGAATATGTATATTTACACATACAGAATATACAGGATATACAGAATATAATGTAACATATATAAATGTATAAAATTAAAATATATCCAATCATGTATGAGTAAAGACTATGCTGTAGTTTCTTTAGCAGTATTTGCATCGTAACAGTATTTTGTTTAGCCAAAAACAGATTAATTAAATTTTTAGTATTCTGAAATCCAAGGTAATTTTAGTAGTAAAGGAGCTTAAGTATATTTCTATACTACCTGTCCAAAGGGCATTAAATAAATTAATACCCTGAAGTGTGAAGTATGAAGGAAGTGTGAAGGAAGGAACAAAGTTAAAGGAACTATTTCAAGAGCGTATATACTATTACTTTGTATTTATAAATCGGTATCCCATTAGAGAAGCAACTTTTTTGTTAGATGAGCCCATTTCATTTCACACTAGGAAAAATTCAGCATTTTAGATTTTTCATTATCAAGTACATCTCTCAACTAAACCTCAAGGTCCTTGAGGGTAAACACTGATTTTGTACCACCTGGTATCTAGTACTAAATGTTGACAATTGTAGGCACTTGATAAATATCTATTACATGTAAAATAGTGACAACAGTTGACTTTTAATGAATGGTGGAGTAAAATACTAATTTTAGGCCCAAGAGACAGAAATACTGATAAAACAAAAACATGAAATTTATTTTAGAGTTCTCCCTGAATGTTTAGTTTTAGTATTTTTCACTTAACACAGCTGAATACATTTTGAAATCTGGCAAGACTTTTAAGTTGCTCACAATGCAGAAAGGTGGCGTTGTTTTATATGCTAGTTCTGCCTAGGAAATAACCTAAGTGATGTATTTAACACCTCAATTACACACTGACTTTGGTTTTAGATATACACACAAAAAAGAGAAGGAATAACAGGTAGTGGAAAAAACATTCGGTACCTTTTAAATCCTCTTTCAGGCAAAATTACATTTTAACATATAAAGGTAATTTAAGCATACAACTCCCTCTTGTGGTTGTTAAAATAAGTATTAGTGAATTCAAATACTGGGGCCCTTAAACCAGTCCTACGGGCATTTTTTTAAAGCAGCAGTTTCAGAAAGCTTAGTCTTTACCCAGCTTTTGTCAACTTCCAGGAACGATGGACACAATTTCTTACTCAGCTTTATTGGTAATTAGAAAAACACACTTCCAGTTTCAGATGGTGTTAGCTTTACTAATTTTAGGCATTTAAAAAAAATTTTTTTTTTTAACGTTTTATTTATTTTTGAGACAGGGAGCAGCAGAGCATGAACAGGGGAGGGTCAGAGAGAAGGAGACACAGACTCTAAAACAGGCTCCAGGCTCTGAGCTGTCATCACAGAGCCCGACGCGGGGCTCAAACTCACAGACCGAGAGATCATGACCTGAGCCAAAGTCGGCCGCTTAACCGACTGAGCCACCCAGGCACCCCATAATTTTAGGTATTTTTATAGTGTAAATAACATGTAATTTCTCCAAAAGTTAAAAAAAAAAAAGAGATACTGTCTACCTACCATGTTTCAGGCACTGTACAAGCATTACAGAGAGAAAGGAGCAAGTTAGAAGAGATCCCATCCTTTGTGGCACTGACATTCAAAGCACGGCCAGATTTTTTTCTTCTTATGAAATGTGGGTATGAATTAGTAACGGAAGAAAGAACAGTAAAAATGGTTAACCATAAAATGAACCAAAAATTAATTTTGATTTGTTCTCCTCCCAAATGGGGGGTAAGAGAAAAAAGAAAATGTCTGACTTAAGCTTTTAAAATAACAGCATGGAACATAGCATACATTCTGAAAACTGCATTTCCATTGCCGGGGGGTGGGGGGGGGGTGGGGGGGTGGGAAGTAAGAGAAAATGAGGAAGAGAACAAATGCACTTGAGACCTAAGGTGAGGAGATACGGAATCACCACTGCTGTCTGGGAATGGTGATGACAGGGTTGACATTCAACAAGGAAAAATTGTAATTCTAATTAAGGTATTCACAGTTTTTTTTTTTCAACTACCTCTCTTAAGCCCCACAGTAGGTCTCGCATCTGCATAACTATTTTACAAATGGTAAAGCACTAGACAAATGTGCAGCTTTTGTATTATTAACAAATATCAAGTCTTTATAATTCTTACAGAAAATTCCTTTATCCTACAGTTTTTAAGGGTTTACCCCATCTCCCCCCAAAAGTAGTTTAATTCTTCAGTCATCATTCTTACATTCTATTTCTTTAGACAAAAAGTTTGACTTGAAGTTGTGGGGAAATTACGCGATTTCTCAGGTGCCTACTCTTTTTAATTGGTGCCAATAAAAAAACTTGCTAAAAAAAAAAAAGAGGATGCAAAGTACATATTAAAAGAATACCTTTGCCACTGGAAAATGTACCAGGTATTTATGGATATAAAGATCTTTGCCTTATTAGAGAGAGAGAGGGAAATTTGCAACTGGAAATCTGATAGGTACTTACTTCTAATATCTTTTATATTTTTGTCTGCCATGACAATTTCACATGCCAAAGTCAGTTATGTGCCTAAGTCACTGTACCTAACAAAGTACAATGTCAGCTTCTGAAATAAATCAAAACTGTTCTAGACTGTAACTGTTGACAGCAGAGGTATTTGTTTTATATGCCAATGTATAATTACTGTCACTTATTCAGTGACGGAGTCACAAAAGATTGAGAGATGGCAATTACTCATTAAAATTAAGTTTCCTGATGTTTTCATCTACTTTTGCCATTTAAAAAAATTTTTTTAACGTTTATTCATTTTTGAGAGACAGAGAGACACAGAGCATGAGTGGGGAAGGGGCAGAGACAGAGGGAGACACAGAATTGGAAGCAGGCTCCAGGCTCCGAGCTGTCAGCACAGAGCCTGACGCGGGGCTCGAACTCACAGACCGTGAGATCATGACCTGAGCCGAAGTCAGACGCTCAACCAACTGAGCCACCCAGGCGCCCCTACTTTTGCCATTTTTAAAGACAGTTTGAAATCAGATCTTTCAACAGTGCTGAAACTGGGCCTCTAATGTGGGCCACAGATGTAACAAAACTATAAGGAATGATGCCTAACTCCTATGATTAGGCTTCTGCTAGATAAACACTTTGTTGGCCTTTATTTGTGTGTACAAGTAAGATTCTACATATAATTTTACAGCATTAAGATAGAGACACTGTCTAAAACTTCTGTTATAGAGAAAAAGAAAACCAGGGCCTAGAGATACCAAAAGAGCCTCAAAGAAACACAACTGGATGAACCATTAAAGGAACTGGGGCATGTTTACAGCTTAGAAAAGTTTTGAAGGGTTGCCACAGGAAAGAGAAATGAGTCCAGTTCAATAGGGTTCCAAAGAATATCACTATAAAGAGAAGATATGTGCAAGATTTCTGGTCTTTTTTCAAAATCTTGGAATGGTGAAAGGCTTTCTAAATAAAACCTAAAACCCAGAAGCCAGAAAGAAAAAAAAAAAGGTTGTTAGGTTTGAACATATAAAAGTAAGAAACTTTATAAAATAAAAAAATTTATTGACCAAGTTAAAACAACGTATTAGAAAAAAACAGTAGGTATCTTATAAAAACAGACAAGTTCACAAAATACAAACAGCTTAAAAAATTAACACACGAAAAGGTGCTCAACCTCACTCATATTCAAAGATGCAAATTTTAAAAAACCCGAGTAATAAATTTTTACCTACCAAACTGACAAAGATGTATTTTTTTTTTTTCAATCACCTATATCGTAATGATACTCATCACGAGGGAGGGAAGGAGAAAAAGAACATTCTTACAAATGTTGTCAAAAGTGTTCCCCGTTTACAAATATGAGATTATAAACTGGTAGCTAGACAGAGTCTCAAAACTGGCAATATTATCTGTGACAGTCATCGGTGTCCTTCACCAAATATTTCTGGCTCTCTGCCTTCCAGGTATATACAGTAGAATTATGCCTCCCCATTCTCCAGGAATTAGATGTGGTTAGGGGTGGCTGTGTAACTTCCTTTAGCTAAAGAGTAACATGTGTCAGGGCAGAAGCTTAAGGAATCAGTGCTGATTTGCTGATTTTCCTTTGTTTTTATCTGAACAATCATGGAAATGTGGAATGGCGCTTCCCTCAACCTGGGTCCTTAAGTGAGGATGATATAGAACAGAGCCCACCAGCTAATCTACTGTGGCAAGTGAGCTAGAAATAAACTTTGGTTGTTAAAGACACGGTTTGTTACTGACGTATAACCAAGCCTAAATGATACATCTATCAAAATTAAAAATACACATATCCTTTGACACATCAGTTCCACTCCTGGTAATCTCTTCTGCCAACATACTTGGACACGGGCATAAATATGTATGTAGAGGATTTTTACTGCAGTGGTTTGTAAAAATAAGACCTTAATGTCTATCTATCAAGAAAGGACTGGTTACGGATTATGGTACAAACTACTGTGCAGCCATTTTTTAACAAAGAGATCTATCTCCACCTGCTGTCATGGAATGCTCTCAAAGTGATAACGAAAAAAAAATGACAAACACAAAACATGAGATACTATATCTCATTTGTATAAAAATATATCTATATACCTATATACCTTGATTTGCTACATTTCAGTTTCTAGAAGAATGCAAAATGAAATATTTGTGAATAGCTATCAGTTGCCTCTGGCGAGATGAACTTTTCACTACAAACCCTTTTGTTCTGATTGCATTTAAACAAAACAAAGCAAAACAAAACATCAAGTATATGTAGAAAAATACTCCAGTGCAATTTCTATTAGAATCCCAGCTGACTTCTTTGTAGAAATCGACAAGTTTATTCTAAAATTTATATAGAACAGCAAGAGACTACAAATAGCCAAAATAATCTTGAAAAAGAACCAAGTAGAATTTACAGGTCTCAATTTCAAAACTTACTACAAAGTAACAATGATCAAGACAGTGTAGTACTGGCCTAAAGACAGACATATAGATCAATGAAAAAGAACTGAGAGTCCAGAAATAAACCATGTGTTTATTATGGTCAACTGATTTTCTATGAGGGTGCCAAGACCATTCAGCGAGGAAAGAAAAGCCTTTCCAACAAATGGTGCTGGGGCATCTGGATAAGCCCCAGGTGAAAGAATGAAATTGGACCCTTGCCTCATACTATTATACAGAAATTAAGTCAAAATACATCAAAGACCAAAATACAAGCACTAAAACTACAAAACTCTTAAAAGAAAACATAGGAGTAAATTCTCATGACCTTTGATTTGGCAACTGATTCTTAGATATGACACTAAAAACAGGAGCAATGAACGGAGAAACAGATAAATTAGATTGCAGCTAAATTAAAAACTTTTGTGCTTCAAACAACACTGTCAAGAAAATGAAAAGATAGGGGGCCTGGCTGGCTCAGTTGGTAGAGCATGCAACTCTTGACTGTGGGAATCATGAGTTCAAGCCCCACATTGGGCATAGAGCTTACTTGAAATAAAACTCACAGAATGGGAAAACATAACTGCAAATCATCAGAGACTTATATTCAGAATACACAAAGAATTCATACAACTCAATAATAAAAAGGCAACCCAATTTAAAAAAGGCAAAGGCTATAAATAGGCATTTCTCCAAAGAAAATACACAAATGGCCAATAAACACATGTCATAATCCTCAACATCATTAGCCGTCAGAGAAATGCAAATCAAAACCACAAAGAAATACAACTTCATAGCTACTAGGATAGCAAGATTCAAAGTCAAATGATGGCAACTATTGATGATGTGGAAAAATCAAAATACTCACATACAGTTGGTGGGGATGCAAAATGGTACAGCCACTTTGGAAAACAGTCTGGCAGTTCCCCAATGGTTAGCCACAGAATTAGTATAGGAATCAGGAATTCTACTCCCAGTATATATTCAAGAGAAATAAAACCAAATGTCCACCAAAAAGGTGTACATGAATGTTTACAGCGGCATCATTCATAATAGTTAAAAGATGGAAACAACCTAAATGTCCATCAACTGATGAATGAACAAGCAAAAATGTGGTCTCCATCTATACAAAAGCACGTTGTTCAGCTGAAAAAAAAGAATGGAAGTAGTAACATATGCTGCAACATGGATGGATTCTACAACAGTATGGTAGGTGAAAAGAGCCAGTCATGAAAGACTCCATATTAGGTAATTCCATTTATTGTAAGAGTCCAGAATACATAAATTTAGAAGCAGAAAGTAGATTAGTGGTTGCTTAAGGCTGAGGGTAGGGGTGATGGGGCAGGCAGCTGATAGCTAAAGGGTGTGGAGTTTCTGAGGTGACAAAAATGTTTAGTATTGGTTGTGGCTATGGTTGTATATGTGACTCTGCCCAAAATCATTGGTTTGTACACCGTAAGTAAGTGAATTTCATGGGTGTAAACTCTATCTCAATAAAGCTACTAAAATGAATAAAAATGTTTAAAAAGTATATTAAAAGAATGAAAGAGATTTGTACAGGCTGAAATGCAATGATCTTAAGCAAAAACTGTGAAGCGTACCTCTCCAATGTTTATGTCCTACATACGGTAGGTTATGTATGTATTATAAAAAACCACATGTGTGTATTTATGTATGCCATATGTGTAGAGTGGGTTCCCGTTACAAAAAGTGTGTGTGTGTACGTGTATGATTACAGAGAGAAGGGGGATCAAGACTGTTAGTGGAGGTTACCTCTGATAGTTAAGTGGTGGGAGGGCCGGGGGGGAGACACAGGCAGGTGTTGAAAGGAGACAGATTGTAATCCTATCTTCCTTTTTTTTGGGGGGGGGGGCGTTGAAATTTCTTTTATCATGTGCATATGTTACTGCATAATACTTTTTAAAGAGACCAGTTTAATACAAGAAATAATTTGCCAAAAGGCAGAACTGTGCAAAGTGGGATTTGCTACCTCAGGAGGCAGCTTCTCTCTCCTCAGGGATTGAAGTACGTACAGAATGGGTTTACAATGGCTAGGGATCGTGAGGACTAAGTGTTAACTGGGCAAGTGGGCTGGATGACCTCTGTACAATTGTACACAGTTGTACAATTCTAAATGACTTTTGAAGTCTCTTCCAATCCTGAGATTTCAAATTAAGAAAGGTAGTAAGTCTTGAGACTGGGAAGAACCTATGAGAAGTAGGGCAGATTAAAAACTAATTTAAATTTTATCTCCTCTTGAAAAGAATATTTAGCCCTCTCAATTTTTGTCATGATTAGCATATTTATTGAATATTGTTAAATAGAAAGTGTGATTTGGAGGGAAGCACTGGTTAAAAAAAGAGGACAAGGAATGAGACATACAAAGTCCAAGGAGCTAAATTTCATCTCGTAATTTTCCTTATTTGTTTTTGTATTTCAGGTTCAAAGTCAAGGCTACTGCTTAACAGTATGATAGGACCATAAATATAATTGGGAAAAAAGTAGTAGGGAATCATTAAAAATGTTTATAACCTTATATATGTAAATTTAAAAAAATGTTTACTTATTTTTGAAAGAGAGAGAGAGAGAGAGACAGAGAGTGAGTGGGGGAGGGGCAGAGAGAGGGAATCTGAAGCAGGCTCCAGGCTCTGAGCTGTGAGCACAGAGCCTGATGCAAGGCTCTTCAGAAATAAAAGAGAAGAAGACATCATTTTTGGCATCAGTGGTAATCTGGTAAGAGCCTCTGCCTGCTATAACAAAACATAGAAAGCAGGCCTTTCCTCCCATCCCCCACAATGTAAATTAGTTTGAATCAAAAAAATGTTCTTCACACCTAAAGAAGTTGCCAGTATTACTAAAAGCGTACATCTATGAATGCGAGAGGGCACCAGAAAGTCCCAGAATACAGCGAATGATAAAATATTTACTGGCACTTTTCAGAAGTTAGGTACAGTCAGGCAGTATGACTCAAGGGGGAAAACGTAGCTTGTGGCCACACAGTATCCTTACTACTGGCAAGCAATTTTTACTTTAACATTTGTTCTTAGCAGATAGAATAGGAGTCTTCTTTATATCCACAGACTTCAAAAGGGCATTTCTCTCTAGCCTGAATTTGTCTTTTCTATTGGGCATTCATTTGTGTCTCTGGTTCCTGTAGTACTTTGATAAGGACTCAAGTGTAATTTAATTCCTTTAGCAGTGGTGTTGGTAGACTTGGGTGATGAAATGAGCAGGACCTGCGAAAGTTTCATTAATTTATCCCTTTTTCTTCTCATTCAATAGCAGAGGGCTTATCAATCAATGTATCTTTTATAAACATAAATTCTCATTTTTGACATGTTTTATTGTAGTATTTTTAGATTTTAAATGTTAGATGAAATACAAATGAAAAAGAATGCATTTAGTGTACCAAATTTATTTATGTATGTTCCGTCCTCAACTTGAGAAAAATATTTTCCTACAACTCTGGTACTTGGCTCAACTTCTCTTTCTATTCTGAAATAGTCTGTTCCAGGAGCTTTAGAGAGATCAATTTCACTGCAGGAGGCAGAGACACTTCTTTTCTCTTTATTACCCATGCCACATAAATCAGAATTCAGGTCTTTTCTTAAAGATCACTATTATTCGGGTCACCGCATTAAGTACCATAGTGAGTGCTGTATAAACTGTAGAGCATCAAACACGTATAAGTTAACCTCACAAAAGATACATTTTCAGGAAAGAATAATCTTTTTTTTTTTAACGTTTATTTTTGAGACAGAGAGAGACAGAGCATGAACGGGGGAGGGTCAGAGAGAGAGAGGGAGACACAGAATCTGAAACAGGCTCCAGGCTCTGAGCTGTCAGCACAGAGCCCCGACGCGGGGCTCGAACCCACGGACCGCGAGATCATGACCTGAGCCGAAGTCGGCCGCTTAACCGACTGAGCCACCCAGGCGTCCCGAATAATCTTTTGATTTGAATAGAACCAAGTCAAAGAAACACGAGATCAAGAATTTTGTCACTGGATGATGCATAAATCTAGGTCAACAGCAGTTCCACACTAAACAGAAAGAAACAAGATGAAAGGGCTGCAGAACGGTACTCCCACCAGTCCGGTGTGCACGCACCAGGTAATACAAGGATATGCAGCCACACGAATGTTATGAAATTCCACGTGTATGTACATATGTGCAAAGCAAGCGAGTGCTGTTGTTTCAGCTGTCTGAAGGCTGTTAGTGTAGAGAAGTAATTTGAGCGGCGGATTCCGTGGAACCCTGCTATTTGTTATTTGGGTAGGCTCTGGGCTCTCAAACCAAGGCCTTCACTCATCAGCATTTTTTTTTTTTCTTTAATGTTTAGGTGCCTTTAGAAGTCTAGTGCTCCCTATACTTCTTTCTCCAGGGGACTGCTTTATTTTTTCAAGTCGTTTTTCCAATTATATCTGTATATTGTGATTTCTTTCCCTATAGCTGCCTGTTTTTGTTTTACTTATTTTTATTGAGTGATCTTTTAGCTTTATGCTTCTTAAACTGGGGCACATGTCGCCCCCACTGGTGAACCAGGGGTTATGTGAAGCTACAAGACAAACTTGAAGCATCTATCCAGAGGGTTTATTTTTAAAATGTGGAAAGAGGTTACAGTGCTGTGGTTTAAGAGTGTGGGCTCCACTGTCAATTTCCTAGGTTAGAATCTTGTCATTTGTCCTTTGGCAAGGTATTTACCCTGTCTGTTTCTAAGTATGTTAATCTGAAAACAGGAATAATACTAGTGTCTGCTTTATAGTTGGTTGTGGGAAATAAATGGGCATTCAGAAAAGTGCCTAGCACATAGTAAGCTTTCAGCAGGTATTTATTAGTTATTATGTATCTTACTATTAGATTATTGATTTTCCCCTCTCTGAGCAAAAATAAGCAAGGATGGAAAGATGGGAAATGCTGGCATGGAGATTTAGACAGGGAGACCAGGGATAATTTCACTGAAAAGGTGACATCTGAGTAAAAATCCAAAGGGAATTAACTGGATTCTGGGAGAAGAGAATTTCAGACAGAGAACAGCAGGCACAAAGATCCTAAGGCATCCCTTCCATTGTTTAAGGAAGGCCATTGGCAAGAAGGCCAGTAGGGCTGGAACTGGTAAGCAGAAGGAAAAGAGATGAGCGATGGGCAGTGGATCACATAAGGCTTCATAGCTTTTACTCTGAATGAAATAGCCATCATATGCAGAAGAGTGATATAATCTGACTTACGTTTTTTAACAGCATCTGTCTGGCTGCTGAGCTGAAAGAAGACCATAAGGAAGCAAGAGTGAAAGCAGGTCGGCTACTGCAATAATCCACTTGAGATGATGGTGGCTCAGACTAGAGTGATAATAATGGGGTGGTAAGAAGAGAGAATTCTTGATACACCTTGAAGGTTAGAGTTGATAGATTTTCAGATTAGATGTGAAATACGAAAAAAAGAAGGTGTCAAGGGTGTTTCTGAAGTTTCTGGCCTAATTAAAAAAAAAAATTAAATTGCCATGAACTGAGATGGGAAAAGTGATTACAGGGAGAGTAAGCTGCAGGGAATATCAGAAGGTATTTCAGACACGGAAAACTTGAGACAGCCAGTAAACATTCAAATGGAGATGTTAAATAAGTAGTTAAATAAACTGGCTTGAAATTCGGGATTAAGTCTAGGTTATGAAGTAGGCAATCATCAGCACATAGTATTTATAGAGTCATAAGGCTGAATGAATCACCTAAGGAATGGTACAGACAGAAAAGAGAAGGGGCCCAAGGATTAAGCTTTGAGGCATTGATCCTACTTCTTTGAGAAGTGGAAGGATGAAGAGATGAGAGATGAGGGAAGGAGGACGAGCAAAGAATAAAAAGGAAGGTGGAAATTTTATAGTATCCTAGAAGTCAAATGAATAAAATGTTTCACTGTGAAGAGGGTGTTTCACTGGTAAATGCGGCTGTACACACATCAAGGAAGATGAGGGCTGAAAGGAGACAGATAGGTTTTGTAACAATGCTGTCACTCATGACCTTAACAAGAGCTGACTATAGTGGAAAAAATCCTGACTAGAGTAGATTCCAAAGACAATGAGAAAAACTGGGAGATAGCAAGTTTAAGCAACACTTTATATTCACAATCCAGTTAAATGTGATCATCATGTCTATTTCAATTGAAAATTCCCTTTACCAAATCATCTTCATACAACAATTTATTCTCCATTTAAGAAATAGCAAACTATATGAATACAGGAAATCTGCTATTTTGATGGAAGGAGAGAAGGAGAAGGGAGGACTTTGGGAGAAGAGTAAGAATTAAATATCAGTGGAATAAATAGTGGTATATTAAAATTCATATACCACTGAAACCAAACAAAAATGGTTGCAGTTTGGGGCACCTGGGTGGCTCAGTCAGTTAAGCATCTGACTTTGGTTCAGGTCATGATCTCATGGTTCCTGAGTTCAAGTCCTGCATCGGGCTCTGTGCTGGCAGCTCAGAGCCTGGAGCCTGCTTTGGATTCTGTGTCTCCCTCTCTCTTTCTGCCCCTCCTCTGTCTCTCTCTGTCTCTCAAAAAGTAAACAATAAAAATAAATAAATAAATAAACTGGGTCCAATTTAGTCACAGATATATGGAAAACAAACAGAAGTTTTAGCACAATTTTTAGTGCAAATGGAATCACCCACAGACCTTTTAAAACACACATGTACACTAGGCTTCACCATTCAGAGATTCTAACTGAGCAAGTTTGAGTTAAGACCTGGGCATCTTAATTTGAAAGCTGCACAGGTGTTTATGGAATCTGAAAATACCACAGTCCAGCTTGAGTTGAAAATCACAAGAATCTAATTGCTTGAAACATAAAATAAGCCAAAACAATCAGATCTTCTGAGAAACTCAGCAGTGAAATCATTATTTTTAGAAAATTTTTTAAGTTTATTTATTGAGAGAGAGAGAGAGAGAGAGAGAGAGAGAGAGAGAGAGAGAGACAGAGGGAGAGTATCCCAAACAGGCTCTGCACTGACAGTGCAGAGTCTGAATTGTGGTTTGAATTCACAAAACATGAGATCATGACCTGAGCTGAAATCATGAGTCGCAAGCTTAACCAACTGAGCCACCCAGGTGCCCCTATTTTTAGGAATTTTTAAAAGGACAAGTGGTACCAGGGGTAGTAGGTGGCTGCGTGGGAGTGATGATATATATAGTACTTTCCTGCCTACAGTACTTGGAACAATTCACTGGGGACACAAAGATGGGTACGACATGTTGTTACTCTAAAGGACTCGCAGCCAATCTACAAATTTACATCAATAGTCAAGAAGACACTTACCCTCCACTTTCTTATCTGAATGAATTTAACAGTTTCCGACTGAAGATTACGTAACTTAAGGCACCAAATAAAATATGTATGACAGAAATTATCTCTACTTGAACTAATACAGATATCATTTAGTATTATGTCAATATCAACTAGTCTATTTCAGAAAAGGATAATCAAGAGAGACAGATTGAAAACTAATGTTTTTATTCACAATTCCAAATAAAAAGAAAGGCTGCGTTCATGGATGATTAAGGGTGCCTGAAAGAGACAAATATCTAGAATAGAAATCAAATCTCTGAGTTAAATTATTCTAGGACTTGAAGAAGTTAGCTTTTGACATAAAATAAGACGAACAACGTCATATTAGAAAAATGAAAATGCCTTAAGAGTAAGTAGAGAATTCGCCTGGTTGAAGAAGGCAGATTTACTGTATGAATTCACTCATCTCTTACTAAGATGTGTGTTTGCAGAAATTTTAAAGGGCAGGTAAGCATTACCACGGAGAAAAGAATTACCTGAAAAGCAAACATTAAGAAAGTAAACAGACCAGGAGCGGCTGGGTGGCTCAATCAGTTAAGGATCCAACTCTTGATTTAGGTTCAGGTCATGATCTGGTGGTTTGTCAGTTCGAGTCCCGCGTCGGGCTCTACACTGACAGCGTGGAGCTTGCTCAGAATTCTCTCTCTGCCCTTCCCCCGTATGCACTCTCTCTCTCTCTCAAGTAAGAAAATAAGCATTAAAAAAAAAAAAAAAAGTAAACAAATAAGAGTGGATTGTTCTGAAGTTGTGATAACCCTATCAGTCAAACTGTAACTTACACAATAATAAAACTGAAATTCAAAGCTCATATGAATACTCTCAAAGGTTTTAAAAACAGTATGAGTTGGGGCAACACTTAAAAGATGCCGTAATAATGCTGACAGCCATGTCTACAGTGAAATCCAATATACACCAATAAGCCCACCACGGAAAGTGACCCCACCTTCCGTATTATTACCTTGAGTGTAGGCAGCATCATCAGATCCCATACTCAACTTCCGTGCTTCACTTATTCTATCCACATGTGCTAAAGTAGGGTCCGTGAGGTGCTGAATATTCTCTGTTTCTACATAATGATCAGGATGGTTTAGAAGGTTTGTAAGTTCAAAGGTAGGGGACACCACCCCTGGTGAAACTGCAGGGGGTTTATTAGGAGAAACTGTAATTTTGAAAGTATACTTTGTATTGGGTTGAGTGACCACCACTCGAGGAGAAGTTGCCGAGTTATTGCCTATTGCTCGGCTTTTGGGAGGGTGGTGGTGAATAAAGGCAGGACCCATGCTCACTTGCCCAGACATGTTCCTGGAGGCGGCAGATGCTCCGGAGTTTGTGGATATGAAGAGGGTGGGCTGATTCCTCATGATCTGTTCATCTCCTGGGGCGGCATTGGCCGAAATGTAGACCTTAGGTTGACTACGGGACATCATCTCGTCAGTATTTGGGGGACTGGCAGCTATGTAAACAGTGGGCTGATTTCTATTTAAGGTCTGGCTGTTGACCGAAGAGGAACTGCTGGAGGTTCGAGGTCCAGAGGAACGCAATTTTGAAGAGCTGTTTCTTTGTGGGGGTTCAAGTTTGATTTCGATCTGGTTTTTTCGAGGTCCGGTCGAAATGTTCTGAATGTTGTATTGGCTATGGGCAGAAGACTGGGAGCTCCCAGATGAATGAATGGTCGGTGGCTGTGGAGTAGTAGGTGAACTGATGGGCATGTAGACGTGAGAGGTCTGGTGGCCTTGCTGGTTTGGCTGCTGGGCTGAGGTATGTGACATAGGATTAGACGCAGGATAAGGAGTCCAGGGGCCAGGCTGTGAAGGCTGATAGACTTGTTGAGGGTTCATAGGATTAAACTGAGATACCCAGCCAGAATGCTGTTGTGTCTGTCGAGCTGTACCACCAGGAGTCGTAATATAAGGCCTAATATAGATAGAATTTCCCTGTGGACTGTTCAGTACAGGGGGAGGTACACCATGTATGTGCAAAGATGTAGGAGTGTTACGACCAGTCTGGATGTTTGGGGCTAAGGTCACCATAATGGGATTAAATCTGGGAGTTTGCTGAGAAAGGCTAGATGTTCCTTTGCTGCCTAAGTGAAATCCAAGATGCGGTGCTGAATTTGAAGCACCCGATGCACTAGACATTCCAAAAACGTTAAAGCCTTGAGGAGCTTGAGCTGGTGCTGTCTGTGGCTCCTGCTGAAATAGCTCGTTATTGGCCGGACCACCTGGAAGTTGTCCATCACTAATGCTGTGCGTCAGAGTCCTGCTTCCGTTCACTCGATGTCCTTCTCTCCCATGGTGGTAAACATTCTGCGACTGCAAGTCCAAGTTGAGAGAAGTCATGTGATTGCGTAGGCCAGAAACTCCAGAGTCATCCGAGAAGTTCAAGTCTCCCTCACCATAAAGATACCTTGTACTCTCCTGAGAGAGAACTGCACAGCAGGCATCCAGGTTGTTATTATTCTATAAAACAAAAATAAAAACAGCTTGATGTTAACAACCAGAAGCTCATGCTCACATGCTCAACACTACTAAAATATTACGTGATTAACTAGTGACTAGTTAATACAATTCTAACAGATCTGTTGGAATCTTTAATTTGAGAAGAACTATTTTTGGTGCAAATGACGGAATTATAAAAATCCTCACTGCTAACATAATGGAAAAGCTCTCTAGCAATAGCTGACAGCAAACCAGGTCACGGTTCTGTTTTAGGAGCTGTTTTGTAAGTAAAATGGATTCATGCAAATACAGTAAAAGTATAACCTAATTAAAAACACGATTTGAATGTTGAACAAAACATAACCACTCAAGTATTATATATTAATTAGATGTCCTGCATTCAAATGCTGTATCAATTGTTTTAAACTAATGACCTTTTAAAAAAATCACGTATGGAGTGTTTAAATATAAAAAGTCCTAAAACTCACAACAAAGTCATCTCAATTCCTTACATGCTTCCTCTTAACCTGTGTAAAAAAAACCCCACACATATATAGGAAATGGAAGTTCCAGGGAGGCCCTAGAGTAATGGAGTTCGTATCTCTGCCTTTAGACAGTACCATACAAATCTACTCCACAGAAATGAAAACAAAAACAAAAAAGCAACCAGATCATTTCCAAAGAATCCTCAAGAGACTGACCAATCATTACTCATAAATCATCCATAAAAATATTTACTGAACACCCAAATATGCACAGTAGTCTGAGCCTGTGGAAAAACTCAATGACCTATAAAACCAAACTTTCCCTAGAAGAGTTCTGGAACTCGATTAGGGAGACAAACCATGGATTTATGAAAAGGTAACACTATTAAAACAGGAGTATGTGCCAAGTGGTTTTGAAGTTCGACAGAGTCAGTACTGTAGGCTACTGTACAAAGAACTGTTATTAAGGGACATGTAGTCTGATGGGTTTCATATACAGTAGGATATGCGTTTATACACGACTTGGATAGGAACAAAGAATTCCAGGTGAAGGGAATGGCAGGAGTAAAGACAGATGTTAAGTGTGATCAATAAAAGCGTATTTTAAACAGGTAATTTCAACAGACTTAGTTGGAGCTGAAGGTTTTATTGGAGATTTTAAGATTTTAAGAAAAAAAAGAGATTGAGATTAAATTAGGCATACCTCGTTTTACTGTGCTTCTGTGCTTTGCGGATACTGTTGTTCTTTTACAAATTCAAAGTCTGTGGCAAGCCTGCATTGAGCAAACGTATTGGCACTGTTTTTCCAACAGCATTTGCTCACTTAATGTCTCTGTGTCACATTTTGGTAACTGTTGCGATATTTCACACCTTTCCATACTATTATGTTTGTTATGGCAATCCGTGATCCAGTGATCTTTGATGTTACTATTATAATAGATTTGGGGTGCCACGAATTCTATGGATGTGCCACGACCCACATCCATAGAAGATGATGAACTTAACCGATAAATTTGTATGTTCCGACTACTCTCTCTCCCTATCCTTGGGCTTCCCTATTCCCTGTGACACAACGATACTGAAATTATGCTAATTAATAATCCTACGATGGCTTCCAAGTGTTCAAGTGAAAGGAAGAGCCACCCACATCTCTCACTTTAAATCAAAAGCTAGAACTGATTAAGCTTAGTGAGGAAGTCATGTTGAAAGCCGAGACAGGCCTCTTGTGCCAGAGAGCTAGGTTGTAAGTGCAAAGGAAAAGTTCTTGAAGGAAATTAAAAGTGCTAGCCCAGCGAACATACTAATGATAAGAAAACGAAATAGCCCTATTGCTGATATGAGAAGGCTGTAGTGGTCTGGATAGAAGATGGAACCAGCTTCACCATTCCTTTGAGCCAAAGCCGAATCCAGAGCAAGGCCCTAACCTCCCTTCAATTCTGTGAAGGCTGAGAGAGGTGAGGAAGATGAAGAAAAATCTAAAGCTGGAAGGGGTTGGTTTATGAGGTTTAAGAAAAAAGTCATCTCCGTAACATCAAGTGCAAGGTGAAGCAGCAAGGGTTGACACAGAAGCTGCAGCAAGTTATACAGAAGATCTAGCTAAGACAATTAACAAAGGTGGATACATTAAACAAATTTTCAGTGTAGATGAAGCAGCCTTCTATTAGAAGGAGATGCCATCTAGGCCTTTCATAGCTATAGAGGAGAAGCCAATGCCCAGCTTCAAAGCTTCAAAAACCAGGCTGACTCTCTTGTTAGGAGGCTAACGCCTCCTAGTGACTTGAAGTTGAAGCCAATGCTCATATACTATTCCCCAAATCCTAGGGCCCTTAACAATTATGCTAAATCTGTTCTGTTTTTGCTCTAAAAAGGGAACAAAGCCTTGATGACAGCGCATCTGGTTACAAAATGGTTTACTGAATATTTGGAGCCCATTGTTGAGACCTACAGCTCAGAAAAAGATTCCTTTCGAAATATTACTGCTGACAATGCACTTGGTCACCCAAGAGCTCTGACGGAGATGTACAATGAGATTTATGTTATTTTCACGCCTGCTAACATAATACCCACTCTACAGCCCATGGCTTAAGGAAACATTTTGACCTTCAAGTCTCATTATTTAAGAAATATGTTTTGTAAGGCTATAGCTGCCACAGACAGTGATTCCTCCGATAGATCCGGGCAAAGTAAATTGAAAACTTTCTGGACACGATTCACCATTCTAGATGCCATTAAACACATTTGTAATTCATGGGGAGAGGTCAAAATACCAACATTAAGAGAAGTGAGAAAGAAGTGGATTCCAGCCCTCACTGACAACTTTGAGGTGCTTCAAGACTTCAGTGGACGAAGTCACCGCAGATGTAGTGGGGACAGCAAAAGAACTACAATAAGAAGCAGGGCCTGAAGAAGTGACTGAAATGGGTCATCTCATGCTAAAACTAACAGATGAGGAAAAAAAGTGGTCTTTTTGAGATGGCATTTACTGCTGGTGAAGATGCTGTGAAGATTGCTCAAATGACAATAAATGATGCAGAATATTATATAAACTTAGTTGAGAAACCAGTGGCAGGATGTGACGGACTCAATTTTGAAAGAAGTTCTACTGTGGGTAAAATGCTATCAAACAGCCTTGCGTGCGACAAAGAAATCGTTTGTGAAAGAGTCAGCTGATGTAGCAAACTTCATTGTTTTAAGAAACTGCCACAACCTTTAGCAACCACCTCCCCGATCAGTCAGCAGCCATCCACATCAAGGCAAGATCTTCCACCAGCGCAGAGACTGTGACTCACAGAAAGCTCAGATGATGGCTAGCAGTTTTGGCAACAAAGTGTTTTTTAATTAAGGTATGCTCATTCTCTTTTTAGACATCATGCTACTGCATTAATAGACTACAGTATAAACATAATTTTTATATGGCACTGGGAACCCCCAAAATTCGCTTGACTGGCTCAGTTATGATATTTGCTTTATTGTGGTGGTCTGGAACTACACCCTTAATATTTCCAAGGTATGCCTATAATTGAGGGTTTTGAAAAATGAGTCACACTAAAGTTAGGACTAGATATAGGCAGTGGGGAGAGCCACTGGACGTGAATGAACAGAGAAGTGCAGACACAGGGTATTTTGGGAGGGTGGTCTGTTGATACTTTGTATGAAAAGGAAAGGGGCAACTTCTTGATAAGACCACCATTGGAAGACATGAAATAAGGACTGTTTGACAGTAGACACAAATTATGAAGCATTACAAATAAACAGTCAACACAATTTGTCTATGAGAGAGAAAGAGACTTCAGAGGGGTTGGAAGATTAGGAACCTGACAGAAAGAGGTCAGTTTTAGACACAAAAAAGGTAAGTAACCAAGTTAAAATGTTTACAGGTGGTTTGATAGGAGATAATACCTTATTAGAGAAAACTGAACTACAAAAGGCATCTTGAAGTCTTGTTAAGAAATGATAGTCCACAGTTTGAACAGGTAATGCAAAATATAGTGGGCAAGGCTTGACTTATTTCCTCCCTGAAAGCTCAAATCTCTTATGCTGTAAAAATTCTTTTACCCTACTCATAACTCTGAACTGATATATATCAGTTTTTCAACTAAAATTTAAAAAGACACCACAATCTTCATCAACCAATTACTCACTATAGTTAGACCTTACCTTTTGCCAAATCTAAATGGTGCTTTTTGCTTCAAGTTACCTTTATTGCTGTTCCTAGCAAATTCTCCCTACTAAACCAAAGCTCACAAAGACCCCATCTTCTCGTCTCTTCTCTGCCAACATCCCCAAATTAAAATGTGTCTACCAAATCCAATCCCCACACTTCCTTTTTTAAAAGAGATACTCCTAATTACAAAGTCTTTTTCCTTAATTCTCTTGAGCTCTCAAAAATCCCTTCAATCCTTTATAAAATCTGATTATTTAATATGTTCTAATCCCAGCTATGTCATAACTCACATGCACTTAGGTTATTTACCCTCTACAGACATCACTTTCTTATCAGAAAAACACTGACAAGTAGTATACTTTGGGATTTTTATAAGGCCATAACAGGATAAAAGGAAATGTACCTTTTATCAAATGTATTAAAAATTAAAACATTAAAAACTAAAGAGTAAATACGATAAACTCATCTATATCATCATCCATCTTTAACAGTATCAAAATTTTTTCACCCAATGTATATGCCCCAGCTACTCCCCTCACGACGCTAGATCAAGTCTCAGACATTATTTCGCTTTCATCTGTAAATACTTCAATATGTATCTTTTAAAAATAGGGACTTGGCCGCCTGGGTGGCTCACTTGTTTGAGTGCCTCTTGATTTAGACTCATGTCATGATCGCAGGGTCCTGGGATGCAGCCCTAATGCTTGGGATTCTCGCGCTCTTTCCCTCTGCCCCTCCCCCACATGTGCAGGCACACACACACTCAAACAAAATAAAATAAAATAAAATAAAATAAAATAAAATAAAATAGGGACTTAACCATAACCACAAGGTCACTATCACACCTTAAAGTAATCAATACTTGATATCACTTAATATCTAAATAGTGTTGAAATCCCGCGTCATAAATGTCTTTTTAGTTAGCCTGAAGGAGGATCTAAGGAAGGTCCACATATTTAATTTGGCTGATATGCTTCTTAAATTTCTAATAATAATTAATCCTCCCCTCTTTAAAAAATTCTCTAGCCATTTGTTTGTTGAAAAACAATCATTTGTCCAGTAGAATTTGCCATCTATACTGGATGGGTGCACTCTGTGATGTCAATATCCCCTGTATTTCATCGTGAATGTAACTCTAAGTATAAGCAGGTTCATATACAAATTTTTGACAAGACTCTATAGCGTCTGTTACTTACTGCATCACAAAGGGGGCATAATAATGTCCGTTTGTCCTTTTATGACCTTCAAGCTGATTGGTAGATTCTGATATTATCAGCCTGATACAGGTAATGATTTCTAGCAGTTACTGATGATCGCTATTTAGAATCTTTATTTCATTAGGGGTTGCAAAATGCTGATATTTGGGATATCTCAACTGTAAGATTCCTTTTTTTTTAAAATTTTTTTTTCAACGTTTTTTATTTATTTTTGGGACAGAGAGAGACAGAGCATGAACGGGGGGAGGGGCAGAGAGAGAGGGAGACACAGAATCGGAAACAGGCTCCAGGCTCTGAGCCATCAGCCCAGAGCCCGACGCGGGGCTCGAACTCACGGACCGCGAGATCGTGACCTGGCTGAAGTCGGACGCTTAACCGACTGCGCCACCCAGGCGCCCCTGTAAGATTCCTTTTTTAAAAATTTTAAAAAAATATTTAGTTTTGAGAGAGAGAGAGAGAGAGAGAGAGAGAGAGAGAGAGAGAGCGCACAAGCAGGAGAGAGGCAGAGAGAGGTGGAGACAGAACGTGAAGCAGGTTGCACGCTCTGAGCTGTCAGTACAGAGTCGGACGCGGGGCTTGAACTCAAGAGATCATGACCTGAGCCAAAGTCAGATGCTTAACTGACTGAGCCACCCAGGTGCCCCTAAGATTCCTTCTTCATGTATTAGCAGCAATGCTTCCTCAAAGAACTTGCTGTCTTTAACTATTTGGCACTCTTTGCACAGAAGAAACAGAGTAAATAATTTCTTTCTCTCTACTGGTTTTTAGAATAATGAATTGGTGTTCTAGCAACCTCTAAAAGTTACTAAGACTTATTTTCAGTATCATCACAAACTCCAGCATCTTTAATGTTTTGATGTTTATCGATTGTGGTCATTCTTATTTGATCTTTAGGCTGGCGGAAAGGACTTCAAGTTGGTCCATGTGTATACACGACATGAACCCAGTAGCCTTTCATAGCTTGTTTTGTCATATGACATGATGTCCAAGATCATCTTGTACACTTCCTACCCTAGAGGAATCACCTATTTCTCAAAGACACCCTAGTTACTTTTAGTGGGACTCCATTTAAGTGTAACAAGAGGTGTGGGGTAAGATTCTAAAAGGTTGAAAACCATCGCTTTTTTGTATATATGCAAATCTGCATTCTCTTCAAAGCTACAAAAAGGTCTGACTCATTATTTCCAGTTCCTCTTTCATTTTTCCTCAAGCTTCTTACATAGACAGAGATTACAGATAGTGTCAAAATATCCTCTGTGATCATCCTTCTCTAACTGATTCATTCACTCCTTCAACCAATTTACTGAACTTCCCTTAGGCAAACAGAAAGAAATACAATTACTGCTAAGGATCTCCTGGTCTGGTAGAGGAAATTAATGTGTTCACAAACAGAATACAGAATGATAGGTGTAGGGATAAGGACTATGGGCAGAGGTCACCTGAGAAGACTTCACCTAAGGATATGTATGGTACTTAATATTAAGTCTTACAAACACTAAATAAACACTACTTAATCCATTACTGTTAGAATAGCAAATTTTAAACTTACAGATTCAATTGTCATTTTAAGAGAACTGAAAAACTCAGTTAAAAAAAGGAAGTCAGAGTGTTAACGATGCAGTATTTTTACACCATTCTAATATTTAATTAACAAATATAAATTTTAAAGATATGAATTATACCTGCTGATAATATTGTCATCTTAGAGAATCCACAGCACAAGGAAATGATACAGGTAGTTCCAAACAGAGGAATCCGAGCAGTCAATAAAGTCAAGAAAAGAACAGTAGATATTTCTGTCCTTAAGAAGCAAGACGTTTGGGGTGCCTGGGTGGTTCAGTCAGTTGAGTGTCTGACTTCGGCTCAGGTCATGATCTCGTGGTTCGTGGGTTCGAGCCCCGCATCGGTCTCTGTGCTGACAGCACAGAGCCTGGAGCCTGCCTCGGATTCTGTGTCTCCCTCTCTCTGTCCCTTCCCCACTTGTGCTCTGTCTCTCTCTCAAAAATAAGTATAAAAAAAAAAAAAGAAGAAGCAAGATGTTTAAGAGCATGTAAACATAGTGGCAGCATGGCATGATCCTTTGACGACTAATTTCTTCTATTTTCTTTACCATGTTTTTTTCTATCGAGGAAAGTTCTGAACCAGTGTATTTATTACAGGGAGGTTCCCTCCAGAGGAAGGACAGAAGCCTACCCAATTGGGAAAGGGACAGCAGCTCCCAAAAGAAGAGGCTGTTACCAAATAAGAGGTGTTTAGAAGTACATTTAGAGGTAGCTAAATTTACTTTTACAGTTTAAAAATATCTCCCCAAATTTGGGAAGATGTGCACCCTAGCTGTGCTTTCAGAGGAGCTCTCCCCGTCCCTTTCTTTTAACATTTCTTGTTCTAGCACATACAAATTACATTATTTGGATGCCCGGAATGATCGTCAACTCAATTTAGAAGAATGTGATCTGTCACATGGGTAATTTGCAAGCAAAACCGATTTCATTTCAGTTATCATTAGGTGTTAGCAAGCTTGCCTTCGGGCAGTTTGCTTTGTGAAACCAGATTAACATGGTAAAAGTGTTACTACTGGGCCCCCAAAAGGAATTCAAAATCATTTATTTTCTATTTTTTGGTAAAGTTGAATACATGCTTACTGGCTACATTTTAAAAAAATTGGCAGTTCTTTCATATCAAGTCTTGTAACATTTTATTGAAGAAATTGTATTATTTTTCTATTTTTCAATGACTTATTGAACTCTTTCAGCATAGGGTTATTTTATTATCTCAGTATAGGGTTATTTTATTACAAAAATCCATTTGAAAAGTTAGAAAGAGGTACCTGGATTCTAGGGGGAAACACTCCCCACTATCTCTGCTCCTCCCCATACTTTCTTTAACTTCTGACTCTACTCTTGGTACTTTTTTTTCCTTTTCCTTTTTTTCTTTTACGTATTATATCAGTGAATGCGGACTACTGATTCATTCACCAAATATTTATTATAGGTCTTCTACTATTATTATTGTTATTAGTAATGGCTGCCAAAATTTATTAAGCACTTCCTATGATTCAGCTATCCTACCGGTGGTTTTACTTTCTTTATCATATTTTTTTTTTAATTTTTTTTTTTTTTTTAACGTTTATTTTTGAGACAGAGAGAGACAGAGCATGAACAGGGGAGGGGCAGAGAGAGAGGGAGACACAGAATCCGAAACAGGCTCCAGGCTCTGAGCCGTCAGCACAGAGCCTGACGCGGGGCTCGAATTCACGGACCGTGAGATCATGACCTGAGCCGAAGTCAGACGCTTAACCGACCGAGCCACCCAGGCGTCCCTCTTTATCATATTTAATTCACTGTGAAGTTTTTTATTCCCATTGTACAGTTAGGAAAATGAGGGCCAGAGAGGTTAATTAAATTACTGTTAGTAACTGTCAAAACTTGAACTCAAATCTGTTTATCACCCCAAACATATGTTATTTTTTTATTATTTATTTAAAAAGTTTATTATTTATTTATTTATTTATTTATTTATTTATTTTCCCCCAATTTTACTAAGGTATGATTGATAAATGAAAACTGTATATATTAAGGTTGTACAATGTGATTTTTAAAAAGGTGTACAATGTTATGATTTAATATAGTTATATGTTGTGAAATGATTACCACAATCAAGTTAATCAACACATTCACCACTTCACATTGTCTCTGTCTCTGTGCATTTTTTTAGTGGTGGTGAGAACACTTGAGATCCACTCTTTTTGCAGATTTCAAGTATACAATACAGTATTATTAACTCAAAACATATGCTCTTAAACACTATATTATAGAAAGAGCGAGGCATGTTCAGAGAATTCCAATCAGCTGAGGACGTCTGCAGCATAGGGTGTGAGGAGGAAGGACTGGGCAAGAGACCAGGCTGCAGAAGAAGGCAGGATTCCAGATCACAGGCCTGGTATGCCCTCTTCGCAATATATGAACTTTATTCTGAAGGGTATGAAAAAACAATCATGAGGTTTTTAAGCAGGTAAAAACATGACAAAATCTGCACTTAGAAAGACACATTGGCAGAAGTAATAAGGAGGACTGGAGAGGCCAAAACTGGATTAGGCTACAGGCAGGTAGAGCAATTAAATGTACAGATAAAAGGTGACAGGAGTATGAACAAAATGTAGTCACTTTATCAAGCAGATATCGAGCCTGTAAAAATTTCATACAATTTCAAACTTTTAAATTAATTTACCGAGAAAGTATGTCTGAGCCCAAATTACTTTTTTATATCTCTATTTTTAACAAGCTTGGAAAAGCAGTTTTTGATGGAGAGATTTCCAGTTTAATCAAATGAGAAGGCACACCCATCACCAAATATTTAGAATTATGGATTTCTAAGATTGTACACGCAAGAAAAATGCAAACATTTATTAGATGGTTAGTGACAACTGGAAAACCTACAGATTAAATTAAAAAATATTAAAAACAAACTTTTGTCTTTAAAATTGGAACCTGAGGCATTGTTGAAGTCAAATTCCTTCATTTTACAGACAAGCAAACTAAAGTATAAAGAAGGCATATTACTTGCCAAATACGCTTGGGGGGCTCATTTAGGATCAGAACCCAAGTTTCCTGACTCCTTATTTAATGATTTCCTGACTCTCATATGAAGATCTGGAATTTTTAAAAAGTGCAGGGGAAAAGTGAAGCGAGCTCAGAGTAAGTATGGACCATGTATCAGGGCTTTATACTGGGCTCTCATTTCGTCCTCACATCTACTTCACAAGGTAGGTACTACCTGTATTCCAAAGAGCCTAAACACCTTGTTAAAGGCCACACGGCTATCAGACACCAAAGTTCATTTCTTTTCATCAGAGCACACGAGTGCCAACAGGAAGATAAGAGTTTTCTTCTAATTAAAAAAAACAACAACCCAGGTTTGTATGAATGAATGCAGAAATCATTGCACACTGACCTGTAACATGCACCTGGATACAACAACTTCAGGTACTTCAGGGAATTTTTGTCGCAGGTCATGTAAAACCTGAAAATCAATTTGGTGGCTTCCTTGGGCCATTCGTATATTGCCTGATCAGGACTATTTGCACAGTAGGCAATTCTAGGCCTTAGTGGAAATAGTACTCATCTCTTCTGTCCAAGCATTTTCTGTGAAAGAAAGAAAAAAATTTTAATGAGAACTGATTAGAGAATGAATATTGTTGTGGATTTAAAATTTCAATACACAGGGCACGTGCTTTAGTTCCTAACATTTAATATAAGTTATCAAAATATTATTTAGTCCTACAATGTTTTCCATGTAGTTATACTATCTTTTCAATTTATAACTCCTGATGTCAAACTTTTAGATTGTTTAATCCCTATTTGTATGCCTCATAATGGCTGTGCCAAAAGGCATTTAAGAAATTACTGTCAAGGATGTCTTCCCTCATTCTTCTAAACGGGGGAAAATGAGTAACATTACTGACATTTTTCTTAATAATTAGAAGAGAATCTGAGGTGAGTTATCTTATTTACTCAAAATTTTTAAAGTTTGGAACCTGATAAAGTTTGGTTCTAAACCAAACTTTAAAAATGACTTTGCATGCTTTGTCTAATAATGAGCTATAGAATATAACCCAATACATTTTCTTAATTTCCAGATATACTTAATCCTTAAATGTGTAATGAATTCATTCTCAGGGGATCAGTGGCATTTTACTCCCTCTGTTTTAATAAAATCAGTATTTTGAAATATACTATTACTTGAGGCTCACCCCCAAAGGTCTGGATTTAATTGGTTGGGGAGTGGCCTGGGCATATGGATTTCTAACACTTCCCCAAGTAATTCTAAGGTGTGGCCAAAGTTGAGAACTACCTACCTTGTTTTTTTATTCCTAATGGAAACCACGTTTAATTTTGAAAGCCTTTTGGCATATAAATAGTACGTAAGTATATTAAACCTAAATAACATGAAAATATTTAGATATAATGCTATTTGTGCGATCATGTCATTTTATGATAAATTTAACAATAAGACAATCTCTTTGAAACGGGTTTCTTATCTGTTGTATTTCTCATTTAACCTTGCTAACTAACATAAGCTTAAAAAATACAAACCTATAAACTCCATCAATATAGGAATTAGGTCTCTTTTGTTCCCTTCATGTAGCTAGCACTGTGTAAGCACTGTTCAGCATAACAGTGGATATTAAAATATTTTTTATGAAATTTAGTTATGGTAGAACTTCTGAGTCTTCCACAGAATATATAGACATCATGCATAGTAAAGCCTTTTAGCTTTTTATTATCATTTAATTAAATTCCTTAATTGTTTCGTCTATGTGATTTCAGCTTAGTTATGTCACACAGGTAAAAATTACAGTGGGTTATAGGAGAAAAGAGGAGTACTGAAAATTAGTAAATGGTATTTTAAAATAGCTTAAGGGGTGATAAATGAGCTACAACACTGCTCAACTTGAGCTAGCCTCCCTTGACTTCACTCCAGCCATCAGCTCATTTCTCTGCCCCTTCCCTCTTCTGGGCTAAAACTCCTGGAAAGGAAGGGTTGTTTGTACCTAAGTGTCTTCCCTTTCTCCCTCCTAATCTCTTTTAGCCTACACATTCAGGCTTTCGCAGTTTTTCCTCCACTGAAACTATACTTCCCAAAGCTGCCGCAGGCCTTCAGGCTGTCAGACCTCTTAAGCAGTCCCCAGTCCTCAGCTAACCACAGCTGAGGACCCAGTCAACCAATCTCCTCCTTTGAACAAGTTCCTCACTTGGCTTCTGAGGTTTCTACTCTTCTGGTTTTTCTCCAACCTGCTGGCAGCTCCTTCTCAGTTTTGTCAGATCCTCTTCCTTTCCTGCACATCTAGATGTTGGTGGACAATGGAGTTCGATCTAGGGTTTCTTTTCAACTAAACCTACACTCCTCCGCAGTGTAATTTCATCCAAATATACCGCTTTAAACAGAGGCATTTGTATCTCCAATGTCAAGGGAGCGCTCTCCCTTGAGTTCCACACTAATCTAGCCAATTACCTGCCTGACATCTCCTTCTGGACATCTAAAACTCACTTCAAACTTACTATGTCCAAAAGGAAACTCTTAATTTCCCCCCTTTCAAGCCAATCCTTTTGCAGTCTTTTTCATCTCAGTAAATGGTGCCATCATTCATCCAGTTGATCCTTCTTTCAGATCCCAGATCTAATCCATCATCAAGTCTTGCTGGCTGGACCTGTAAAATAATATTCTGAATCTGACCACTTTCTCCCACCTCTGTTACTGCTCTTGTCCAAGCCACCACTGTAATTCACACAGACTGCCACTGCAAAGGTCTCTTACTGTTTCGTCCCTTGCCTTCATTTTCTGTTCCCCCTCTGCCCCTCATTCTATCGAGGGATCTTTATGAAAAGAAAACCAGAGCAAAATCCCCTGCTCAGTCCTACAACACGAGGCCCGTGGCTAACTACCACCCCTCAGACTTCACCTTCTACCATTCTAGCCCCCTCGGTTCTGGTTAGGAAAGCCACTCTTTCCTCCCTTATGGTTTTTGCACCACTGCTCCTTCTGCCTGGAACATTTTACCCTCAGATACTTGCATGGCCCCCTTTCTTAATTCATTAACATCTCTGCTGGAATGTCACCTCCTCAGAGACAGTAGCTTCCTTGCCCAATCTCTCAAGAATAAAGCCATAAGTCTCCTCCTCACATCCTCACACCCTACTTTTCTTCATAGCGTGTCAATACCTGACATGTATTTATTTATTTATTTTCCATCTATCTGCAAAATGGTAACTCCACAGGATCAAGAACTTTGAAATTCACTGCTATACCCACCTCAGGACCTAGGTCAAACATGCAACATTTGCTGCATGAAATGAAAGTTTTACTGTATGGTTTCTTCACATTACTTTGCTTCTAAAACACTTTTCAAATGATCTAGATTTGGAAATTTTTGCACAGTTTGAGGGAGAGGCAAATAAATGAATTTTCAGTCTAATTCAGGACCACCTTTATTAGAAGAGGACGAATCATGAAAATAAATTTCAACTTATCCCATTATTAAAACATAAAGTTCCCAAATTCTTTGAAAAAATCTTATCACACTTGCTTTTCTAATAAAGACCATCAAATACACAAACAACAAAATTTTTCATATGTACAACTGTATTTCAGGGATTTCATTTCCTGTAATGGCTGAATGGCTCCTACTACATCATTTCTCTCATAAACACTATAAACACTAGACAAAGTATAAAAACAACTACATGAAAGCAGAAGGCATAACCAGTAATAGAGATGGTGGGGAGGAGAAGGAGTCAGTACTTAGAAGGTTAACAGCATGGGGTGATTTTCCATTTTTTTTTAGTGGCGTTTAGCCAGAGAGCAGGCCTCAGCTGGTTCGGGTGGCTAAAACCTAGACAGAAAACCTACAGCCGTACCAGCTTAATGAACCAAAGGGTAGACTCTGGCATACCCACAACAGCTGAAAACCTAGTAAGTAAATCACAGCAAGGAGAGAAGCACCAAATCCTATGTATAAATTCTGCACACATCTCTGATCCCCAAACTACACACATGTGAGATTCCAAGCAGCCCAGCCAAAGCTAAAATAACTGAGATTTCAGAGTTTGAAGCTGGGAGTTCAGCCAAGTTAACTGCCTCCTAAAGCAAGCAAGCAAGGAAGGAAACCAACCAAACATCAATACTCACTACTGAAGGCACACAATAGAATCCAGAGTCTCTACATGCCATTCATAAGAAACAGGAAAAACTGACCCATACTCAAGAGAAAGGGCAACCAAGGGAGACCAAGCCCAAGATGACCCAGGTGCTAGAATCAGCACATAAGGATTTTAAAGCAGCTATTTTAACTATGCTTAAAGATGTAAGGATACACATGCTCGGATTTCAGCAAAAAAACACTCCCCTGAAACCCCAAAAAACCAACAAGCCAGAAACTATATTCTTTTAAAAAAGAGAACCAAACATAACTTCAAAAAGTGAAAAGTAAATGTCTGAGATAAATTCACTGGGTGGATTCCCCATAAATTGGAAATGACAGAATAGTCGGTAAACTCGAAGACAAAGCAATAGAAATTATTCACACCCAAGGGATGGAGAATAAAAAAATGACTGAGGGTGGGGTGGGGTCAGGCAGGTGAGGGTAGGAAGAGAACCTAAGGGTAAATATCAAAAAGTCTAAGGTACTTGTAACTGGAGATCCAGAAGGATAAAGGAGAGAGAATGGGGTAGAAAAAACTATTTGAAGAGTAGTGGCTAAAGATTTCCCCAAGTTAGTTAAGACTTTGGTCACCTTCTCAGACATGTGTGGCTGCTATTGGTCAGGGGTCATCCCACACAGCAGGCAGAAGATGATGGCCGGAGTCCATCAACTCTAGGCTCCAACTCCTCATGAAAAGTGGGAAGTCCTTGCTGGGGTTGGAGCAGACTCTAAAAATGACCAGACAAGGCAAGGCAAAACTAGCCAATTGGCCAACAGCTGCCCAGCCTTGAAGAAATCTGAAACAGTACTATGTCACATTGGCCAAAACTCGTGTCCGTCTCTGCAGTGGCAATACTACTGAATTGGGCACAGCACGTGGAAAATTCTGCACAGGATGCCCTGACCCAGGTGATTCTGATATCACTAGAAGCCTGTTAGAACAGACTGGTGAAAAGTATGCAGAAGTTGTCTTTAATAAAACTGGCCAGAGCTTGTTTTAAACAACAACAACAACAACAACAACAACAACAACAACAACAACAGCAGCAAAAAAGATCTTACTTAAGAATATCAAAGCCTAAACAGGTTAGGCTCAAAGCTTAAACAGGAAAAGCCAAGGAAGACCACGCACAGGTATAAGTGTCAAACTGCTAAAAATCAAAGACAAAGAAAATGTTGAAAGCAGCAAAAGAAATGACACAAAGGAGAACAATTCTAATAATGCTGACTTGTCATCAGAAACTGTGGACGCCAGAAAATAGTCAAATGACATAACTGAAGTGTTGAAAGAAAAAAACATCAACCCACTTTCTATATCCAGCAAAAGTAAACCTTAAGAACAAAGCAAGATAACTATTTTTAATGTAGCCTTTGGTGGTGAGTAAATAAATTTTACAACTAAGCACATTATTGAAACAAACCAATGTTAGATTCTGTATGAACTATAACGCAGCTAACTATGGGCATTTATGAGGCAACTGGATACACAGAATATTGAAAACCAGACAATCATTTAGTCTAATTAGCCACGACCCACACACTTAAGGAGTGCCCAGAACGTGCAGATACAAGTACTAGTCAATGCCCTTGCTCTCCAGGTCACAGAAATTCTTGGATTAGAGGCACATCAACACAGTTTGTAATTTAGGTAGCTATTCGAACTTGTGCACTATTTTACCTTCTGTCTGCTTCCTGCTGCCACCTCAGCCTAGCCTGTTGCTATCACATTGGTTTCGTCTCTTTCACATTCAAAAAAGGATCAGGAAGGAGCACTGTGCATAAGGAAAAATTGTAGAGAGCAGAGAGCAAGAAGAAGGTAGGCTCCAAGTCATGATGTGTCTTGCAGGTCATTAAAATTTGGAAGTTTTATCTTCTGAGTAATGGGAAGTCACTGAAGATTTAAGCTCAGAGGCAGGGAAGGGGACGTGATGAAAAAATCATGTATGTATGAAGAATAGCTACAGAATGGAGAAAAGGGCAAAATACATGAGAAACTCAGTTTGAAAACTACTGTTGTAGTCTAGCTGGCAAATGTTAATAGCTTGTAACTACAGAAAGAGCAATGGAGGCCGAGTAAAAGGAAAAACTGAAAGGATATGTAGGAAGGAAAAATGAATAGAACTTGTTGATGGATTAAATATTGGGGTGAAGAAGTAGGTGTCAACACTGCTTTCTGATCTGCTCATCTGGATGGTGGTTCCATCTACAAATGATAGAACAGGCCCAAGAAAACAAAGGGGTAGATTACGGGTTTGGTTTTGAACAGGATGAGTCTGGGGCACCTTTAAAACATCAAAACAGATGTATCACAGAGGGAGTAAGGATATATGGGTCTAGGCTGTACACGAGTGCTACCTAAGTGGTATTAACTGTGCTGTATGTGTTTAAAGGGCTCTCTGGGCTGACGGAGAGACTGGGAGGCCATAGAATCATGGCTACTTTCGAAGTTTAAGAACATAAAAAAGAATGAAATCTTGCCATTTGCAACAACATGGATGGTCTAGAGGGACAATACTAAGTGAAATAAGTCAGTTAGGGAAAGACAAACACCAAATGATTTCACTCATATGTTTCAATTAAGAAACAAAACGGGCAAAGAAAAAAGAAAGAAGCCAAAAACCAGACTCTTAATTATAGAGACCAAACTGATGGTTGCCGGAGGGAAGGTGGGCGGAGGGACGAGTGAAATACGCTTATTGGGAGGAGGCCTAAGTAACACGCAGAACTGCTGAGCCACTATATTGTACACCTGAAACTAATGTACCTGCATGTTAACGAAACTGGAATTAACATTTTTAAAAAAGGTTAAAAAAGTATGAAGCAAAACAACCAAATCTGAGGCAGATTCTGGAGACAGTCATCTGTCTGGCTAGAAGAAAGGAGGGACAGTAGGATTAGGAAGAAGGAGTTTGGGGTGGGGGGTAGTTACAGGAGATGAGAAAGGCCTTGAGATATAAGAACACTAAAGTTTTAATATTATTATGTAAACTATCATTTATCTTTGCCCTATTCTTGCATGGTTGAATTTTACTGAAACACATTTAATTATAGTTCATGTTGAGTACCAGAAAGAAATGGAATGAAATACATAAAACTAAAATTTACTTCTCAATTGCATTAGGATTCTCTTTTAGCTTATAAGACAAGAAGGTAAGGAGGTCTTCCCATTCTAACATATATACCATCCTAAAATTTAGTTCTGGTTAATAACCTTAAGAGATGATAACTTTTTCTGTAAACAATGTAATCTTGAGTGGGAGAGGACCCCATGAAATTATCTGGCGAAAGTGTACAATTTCAGAGGTTAGAGAAAAGCCTGTTGTCCAATAGACTCCTTGCTAGACTTCTCCTTTCACCTGTGTAATTTTACTTCTTAAAACTGACCCTTGACAACAAAATTCTTTACAAAAGTACTGTTATTCTCAAAGTGGAAAGACTACCTTGTTCACTGTTGTGTCCTAAATACTTAGAAAGTGTGTGCTAAGTAGTAGATGCTCAGTAAATATTTGCTGCAATAAATCTCTACATATCAGAAAATGCCTAGATTTATTTTTTTAAATAATTTTATTTATTAAGTAGGCTCCATGCCCAACGTGGGGCTTGAACTCACGACCCAAGATCAAGAGTTGCAGGCTCTACGGACTGAGCCAGCGTGCCAGAAAATGCTTGGATTTTGAAGACTAGTATAAAAAGTGGTCTCTATCTATCCAAACAAGCGTTTCCCTTACCCTCAGCTTTAAGTCGGTGCTGCTTAGTACTTATTTTGAAACTGCAAATTTGTTCCAATGCAATTGAAATAATAGGGAACAATTTGAGCATTAGTTACCAGCTAGAAATACTAGTTGGATGCGGAAAACCACGCTCAACTGAAACAAGCTGCATGTGAATACACAAAATGTAACACACCTCAAACATCCACCAGCCGCCTCAGCTGGCCGTATCAGCATGCGGCCCCACCTAGCCATATCTTGTGTTACAACTTTCCTTCTGATTTCAGAAAACCCTTCTTTGACCACTTCAGGATAACAAATTGCCACATCTATGCTCACTTCCATAAGCCAACTGCAGATCTTTTTCAAAGTACCATATTTGTTTGTACATTATAGGAGTACACATTTCTTAGTCATTTAACATGGGTAAAACTATACTGTCATTTTTTTAAGGATCCTATCTTTTTTAAAATGTTCTCTGATAAAGTTTTTGAGTGTTGTATCTGGAACTCCACTTTTTCCATAAACCCTGTGGCTTTTCTTTTTCATGATTTGCATAGTATGGAGATTTTTAGAAACACAGATGTTAAATTTTAACAGAACTGTCTGAACTGCAAAGCCCCCCTGACCTTAACAACTGTGAACAGTAACTTCCCCAGGATGACTACTGGGAAGGCAGAATGTTTTAACTTCTCTATTTGGTTGTCAAAATGATGTTAATAGTTTCTTATAACTGATTATAATTTGTGCCTTTTCTGTGGATTGGCTGACATTACCAGACTGTGCAGTGAGTTATTCTTAAAGAGTATCATAGAACGAAGCATTGATATACAGTTAGAATAGCTGGATGGTGCTACAATTTTTAAAATTAAAGTTAAAGCAAATTTTGAAACCTTTAGCCCCAATAAGATTTCAGAATTAAACCTTAAAAATAAAGAAATCTATTCCATGCCTAATCATACACACACTATTCTAAATACCTTTTACTTTACTCATGCATTATCTAAGTATCTCATCAAATGCCAGTTAGGTAACAGTTGATGCACTTCACATTTGATTAACCTCAAAAGAATTTACAAATGTCATTAATTAAACATAAAAACTTTCAAAAAAATTTTAACAGCAAATTATTGGAGTTATATTTCTTGGAGCATGATATGACAACTTTACTAAGGCAAAGCAAACTCCTTCCCCCTCCCCAACCCCCCCCCCCCCCCGTCCACCCTCCACCAATCTATAATATCAAGTTATTTTCCTAAGAGTTAAAAAATGCAAGAATTGTAGCCATGTAATCAAAATCTAAAATTCAAATACTATCACTGTTTAAGACTAAAAATAAGAATCATAATCCCTCTTTAGCATAAATTTTAGCATGAAAGAATTGTAATACTGAAACACTTTACATAGATAGCTAGTTATTTGCAAAAGTAACAGTAAACATACCAAATCAGTCATCTAAATGCTACATAAAGTTAGCTATCATGTTCAGCTTTTATGTTATTTAAAAGCTTGAAAGGAGCAAGGGACTGGTAGCAGAAAATGGATTTCTCAACTTCATAACGCTGCAATAATTTACTTTGTAAAAGAAAAAGTTAACACTAATGGCTGAAGTACATAATGATCTATACTTCCTTCTCTAAGCAAGAAAACTTCCCAACTTTTTCATTTACTACATTGCCTCAAGTCCATGAATGTTGGCCATTCCTTATGGATAAAAGTCTTACCAGTTTTAAGTTCTTCTAAAGGAATGTGCAAGTCAGCCACACTTGGCAATTTATGTACTGTGGTTTTGTGGTGAGTGCTACCATTTTCTAAGGATCAAGAAAAGTGCAATAAATCTAAGACAGAATGGTTATAATTCATCAAAACATATTATATAACTAACTACCTTGTGTGTATTTTCCAATTCATATCTCACTATTTTTTCCCAATACATTAGGGCTTTAAGATGGAGACAAAGTTATTTTTCAGTGCTCCCTTTTCCCTGTAATTTTTGGATAATCCATCCTGTGCATAAATATCTTGGAAAGAAAACATGATATAAATAAATGATATGACAAGAAGCTCCTATTATGGGTAAAAGGGAAAAAGAGAGGATAAAAGAAAATGAAAGCACTTGGAAGTACCAGTTTGCATCTTGTATCAACCATCAACATTTAGAACGAACCAATGAACTCAGTGGCATGTGAAAATTATAATAATCTGGTTAAAATATTAATCTAAAATGGCATCTTTATATGCAGATTAAGAGAAGGTTATGAGAAGTTTTATCAACTGATCCCTGTGCAGTTCTAATCACTTACTTGGCCCCACGCTTTCTTTTTGTTCATCTCATATAATTTTGCCCATCTTCCTTCTAATGTCATGGCCCTCAGCTGACTTCTCCCCAAAGTGGACTTCTGGCTGCCTGGTAGATGTATGCATGTGTGCGTGTTATAGCACAGGGCACAGGTCGATTATGTTCATGAGTTAGACACAGTGTAAATGGACAATTAGTCTTTTCTTCAATTTTAATTTTTTTCATGTTTATTTAATTTTGGGGGTAGAGAGAGAGAAGGAGAGAGAGAATGAGCAGGGGAGGGGCAGAGAGAGAGGGAGACATAATCTGAAGCAGGCTCCAGGCTCTGAGCTGTCAGCACAGAGCCTGACATGGGGCTCGAACCCACCAACTGTGAGATCATGACCTGAGCCGAAGTCAGGGGGCTGAACCGACTGAGCCACCCAGGCTCCCCATTAGTGCTTTCGTAATAACTACTAAAATGTTTCACTATCTAACGAAAAGTTAAATTGGCAATTTGAAAATTATACACATACACTTGATTGGTAATACAACTGTGGTTAATAGAGACTGCTAAGCCTGCTAATGGAGAAAATATATACAAATCTATATGTAAAGACCAACATTTAAATAAAATATTTCATTACTAGATTATTCAGAACCTTAAAAGGAAATCACAGAGAATTCAAAAGAGCAAAGTTAAAATTGGAAAGGCAATATTAAATGAATCGTTTCTAAAATACAACACCATGCTGTAATTTTGTTTCGTATGTGCCAGTGTTTCAATCTAACACTGTGAAACTGTTGTATATAGTTGGCTATTTGTCTTGTTATAGTTATGGTGAATGGATTTTTTATTCGATGGTCAAGAATAATCTCAGAACTATATAGAAACTTTTATCAGCAAATTTATTATATACAAATCTATTTCACAAATCTCTAAATTAGACACCCTTAGAGAATATTCAATTTAATATTTTTAGTTGTATAACATAATCAAATAAAGAAACAGAAATCACATCCTACAAATACCTATCCATAAATCTGCAGCAAAGGCTTTCCTAACTAAGTAGGAAATCTGAACTGTAAAAATATATTAAAGTGATCTTCTACTTAACATTTTTATTTATGACATAACCCATTTTCTAATTTATCATTTTTATATTTTTTCATATGTACATTTTTCATATGTAGTTTTTCATATATATATCTCAAACTTTGTTGAGTGCCTGCTACTTACTCTACACCATAGTGGGTGCTAAAAGTATTAAAATTAATAAAAGCACAGTTGCTTATGTTCAAGAAATTTACATTTTAGGGGTGCCTAGGTGGCTCAGTCGGTTAAGCCTCTGACTTTGGCTCAGATCATGATCTCATGGTCCGTGAGTTTGAACCCTGCATCAGGCTCTGTGCTGACAGCTCAGAGCCTGGAGCCTGCTTCAGACCCTCTGTCCCCCCTTTTCTGCCCCTCCCCTGCTCGTACTCTGTCAATCTCCCTCTCTCAAAAATAAATAAACATTAAAATTTTTTTTTAATTTACATTTTAGTAGGGGAAAACAAACATTCAACAAATAAATGTAATAATGGATACAGATATAATATGCAGTAAACAGCAGAAATGAAGGAGGGACCAGCCAATTCTAGGAGAAGGGGAGGATTTAAGGAAAGGATTCATTAAACAAGGGGACACCTACGCTGGGTCTTGGAAGATAAAATGTGTTCTCTTGGACAGGCAAGAGGGAAAGAGTAACTCAGGCATAGGTAGTTGCCTAGGGAAAGACCTAACGGGGTGAAGCAGCGTGGCAAGTTCAGGAAACTGTAAGGAGCTGGCTAATGCTGACCTGCGGGGGGTGAGACTCACAAGGAGACAGCGTGACAAAAGACGAGGCTGAAGAAGTGGGGTAAGGAGGGGCACGTCACAGAAGATTTTCATTGCTCTCTGCATCATGCATGCTGCCTCCCACAAGTCAGCAAAAACATGCCTCTCACTTTCTCCGTTCAGGTCATTTATCTCTGAAGCTCCAGGCCCTGCCACAAGATCTACCACTATGCCCCAGCACACAGCAACAAGTACTCTGTGCCATTTACAGGTGTACAAGCTGCAGTGAAGGTCAAGGGAAGAAGTGCCTAAAACTGAGGAACTGAAGAAAGGCAGGAAAAATGTCACAAAGAATGTCGTGCTTGAGCTTAGGAATTACAGAGGAATAATAAAGGTCTCGCAGGAAGGATATCCCTGACAACTGTTTGTGTTGAGGGAAAGGCCACGAAAGAACACGATAAATTAGAAGAATTACAGCTGAGTAGAGTAGAAAAATGAGTGAAGTTTGAAAAGGTGGGAAAGTTTCAGTGAAAAATGTACAGATTCCAGATAATGTAGAAAATAGATCTGAGAAAATTCTACGGGCCTGAACGACTTTTTGGCTCACCTTCATTTCTAGGATCCACTCTATAAACATTGCGACTACAAGCCAGGCAATGTGCTTTAAATATGCAAAGATAAGTAAAATATAGTCCCTGCTTTTGAGAAGATTATAATCTAGCAGAATTCAGATTTATATTGGGACTTCTTATCAGCACATGTCTATTATCTCACCTTATCCTCCCCACATGTGAGGCACAGAGGACAGCTGTTATATTCCTTTTAACTGAGGAGCATCATGGAGAGAGACACTGAGACATCTATACACACACTTCCCACCAAGTTAGTCTGCAAGGCCAGCTGTGCACAACTGTGGTGTCACCCCCCACTGCGACTGCAGTCGGCTGTGAGGCAGGCTGAATGAAGTCTGTTGCAGATAATAAAGAACCAGAGGTCTCTTTATATAAATTAGAGCATCTCATCTAGAGACAAACACATGTGTTTCAAGAGGAGCAGAAAGTCACCTCCTTAGTGTGTATTACTAAAAACAACTGCTACTGGGAAGTGAATAAGTAAATTACTGTATAGCAACACTAATGAATACCAAGTAGCTGTGTGTGTGTGTGTGTGTGTGTGTGTGTGTGTGTGTGTGTGTTGGTGGAGTAAGATATTGAAATAATTAAATGGAAAGAGAAGATTTTAATGAATGAAAAAAGTAAGAGGCAGAATCTGTGTATTTAAAAAAGGGATACAAAGATGTATTTTAAAAAGATATTTTGTATGTATCTACAGGAAAGACTCTGAAAGAATATACACTTATTTTGGAGAGGGAGCGAGGCCAGGTAAAAGGTTACGTGGATGGAATATGGTCCATCAGTATTTGTATTCTGATACCTGAGCAGGAGAGTAAGAGTAGAATAATTTGAAAATACCTATACTTAGCCAACTATATGTACTCTAAGATAACTTAAAGCCTATGTTATCTATGCTGAGACTGTTACTGTTATAGTTAACAGCTACAACAATTAACAATCTTCCAGATGTTTGACAAGATGAGATCTACAGTTACATTTTGATTTAAACGTTACATACAGGCTATATGTTTAGGTGCACGACTAGCTCTATGCTCAGTCCTGTTAAAACAAAAAAGCCAGGTCCCTTTGATTTTCAACCAAAGGCTAACTCAATGTGAACTAATGCTGAGTTACTCTCAAACGGAGTAAGAAATACTCATCCACCAATGAGATGGTTTAATTGTTTAAAAGAGGTAGGGGGTTGTAGAAAAAGAGGTTTAATGTTACTATCTTAAGCCTGAGTCCCTCAATAAACACAATACTTTTATAGAAAGTTATAACACATAAAGGTGGACAAGAACACTTTTCTCTAAGTTTACAGTGTAAACGCTATGGTTCAGCATTACTGGTTCACCATTATTATGGGCCAGGTCCTATGCTAAATGCCTAACGTGTGTCATTTCAGTTACTTCGCACATTCCTGTAGTAAGGATTAAATGAGAAACTGCAGGAAAAACTCTTCACACGTTTGGCACATATAACAATAAATGTCCTTAACGAGGTACCACTACTGCTAAAATCTAACTTCATCAAGCCAATTACTCTAATACGGTTAGCTTTTCAAAAGACTCACGGACTTAAGTGCACCAAGGCTAAGAAGTCTTCAGTGGATACCCATTCCCTGCTACTGAATTAAGTCCAAAATCTTTCACCTGACATTCAAAAGTATGACACAGCTCCATCTTCTATCACATCCTGTACTCCACTGTTCTCTAGGCACACTGGGCTGCTCACAATTTCTAGAACATGTTATACACTTAAAAAAAAATTTTTTTTTTACTTCTTAAAGAAGTAAATAACAGGGGCGCCTGGGTGGCGCAGTCGGTTAAGCGTCCGACTTCAGCCAGGTCACGATCTCACGGTCCGTGAGTTCGAGCCCCGCTTCGGGCTCTGGGCTGATGGCTCGGAGCCTGGAGCCTGTTTCCGATTCTGTGTCTCCCTCTCTCTCTGCCCCTCCCCCGTTCATGCTCTGTCTCTCTCTGTCCCAAAAATAAATAAAAAACGTTGGAAAAAAAAAATTAAAAAAAAAAAAATAATAAAAAATAAAAAAAAAAAAGAAGTAAATAACATTTAAAATGTTTACTTATTTTTGAGAGAGTGCAAGTGGGGGAAAGGCAGAGAGAGGGGGACAGAGGATCCGAAGAGGGCTTTGTGCTGATGGCAGCAAGCCTGATGTGGGGCTCGAAGTCACCAACTGTGAGATCGTGACCTGAGCCCAAGTCGGTAGCTTAACCGACTGAGCCACTCAGGTGCCCCTGTATACTTCCATTTCCATAACTTAGATTTCTAACATTTCTAGATTCTTGCCATTCTCTCCAAAGACTTTTATCTATCCCTCAAGGCTTAGTAGAAATGTTACCTTCCCCACAAAGTTGATTCTATCTGGTCCTCTCCCGTATACTGTTAGCACTCCTATTATAGTACTTCCTTTGGTATTACTTGTCTGTGAGCTCACCGAAAGCAAAGTGTATTCATTTGCACATCCCTTTGGGCCTAGCACAGCGTTTTACACAAAACTTGCATTCAGTAATGTAGAAAAGTTTCACGTTACTAACAGCCTCCCAGTGATAACAAACAAGACTTGAAATTCAAATGCAATTCTCTCTTGGATTTCTCCCCCAATTCACCCATCGGCAGTAAAGATCCTGTAATAACTCTGATAGCAGCTCTCTTTCCGGTCCTAATACAACACTCAGTGAGAGTCAATCCTTTCAATACCGAACAAATCATGTGGGACATAATCAGGGACCCAATGCTGACTAGACTGGCTGGCATATTCATTATACAATAACAGTGGAGGAGAGAATTTCTGAAGCAGAAGCTAGGATATTAGAATCATCCTTTAAAATCACAGTTGGGACATAAAACTTCTCTGATCAATTCTTCTGAACTGAACTTTAAAAACAAAAGATAAGTATGGTTATCTGCCCATTCAGTAAATAAAATCACCTTTCATGGATTAATCCAGTTTCTAAATCTATACAAATTGGTAAAAGCAATAAATGCCCCTAAAAGCTAACTGACCTCAGCCCTCGAATCCTTCATAAGTAGTTTTCACTCCATTGAAATCTTAAGCACCAGGAAACGTGTTTTTGTTTTTGTTGTTATATTCCAGGACAATTTAATCTACTCATGACTTTCTTCTTGGATTTATTCTGAATAATCAAGCATCATTACAGCAAACATTAGTTACACACTTACATTTGAAATTAAACTCTTTATGTAGAAGTACTATATAATACATTATTTGGTTCTACTTCCAACTGCTGAAGAAAGCACCGACTCTATGCGAAGGCACGCGTTGCGTGGAATGGTTGAGAGAACTAGCTTCCCTTATTTAACTCCACGTACTACTCAGACTCTGTGTGGACCTCTTAAAGGAAGACACTTTTGCTGTCGATAATGGTTACTTCTCATTGAAGACCAGAGTAGTTTTTGCACATTTACAGGGTCTAACTCAAAAGTATTTCCAATTTATTTTTCCTAAGTTGTCTTTGCATTAGTTTGCTACTACTAGCAAACAAGTTAAATCAGAAATATTCAGGCAAAAGTAAGTTAAAGTCAAGAGTAGCTGCATGTTACCTAGATGTTAGGAATGTTACTATACTTGAAAGCGAGAAGACCACAGATTTTGAAAGTAAAGTTTTGGTTATTGTAGATGTCACAGTAAGGCAGTTACACAGGCTAAGCTTGACTGGTGCCGTGGACTTTAGCATACCTGGAAATAGAAAAATTCAAATTGTAGCTGTTCTTGGTTGGCCCATTGCCATTTTTGCAGCTTACAAATTTTTAATTAAGTAACTGCAGTGAGCTCATCTCTACCGGATACTTCTTTTCCAGGGCAGGTCCAGGAACTGGGTCTGGAGCCTTGAAAGCAGAAGAGAAACTAGAGTAAACTAGAGGCAGGCGGAACGAGAAACGTGACCAGGTAACACTATGAGATCTAATGGCGGTGATGAAGTCCCCAGTGCGTCTCACAGAGGATATTCGGAGGTGGAAGAAGGATCTCTTAAGTTGTAAGTTCCCAGAAGATGCCATTTACATGAGTTAAGTCACTGTCTTTCTTTACCCAACTCTACTCTAGACTTCCAGTTCCAGCTACTGAAACAGTGGCCTTCGTGAGACCTGTGATCGCTTTCAGCAGCAGACTGTCCAACGTGGGACCACAGACAATAGCCGAAAGAGAAAAACAGCAAATCCACTCTCACTGGTCAAATTAAAATTGTAAAGTCCTCATTTTCAGGTCGTTTTGCTCTTCTTTCACTATCTTATTTCCAATTGTCTTCTAACTGCTCCCCTGATTTCCTACAATCAAGTCTCAGAGGTTTCTTCAGAAATACATCCAAGCAATGAACTGAATTTCAAGTTCCAATTTTTAAAAATACTTGGTAATTCTTAAAGTGGGAGGCAAAAAAACAGCTCATAAGATGTGGTTCTTAACCACACTGGAAATTCTCTTTTTCCATTACCAAAATAGGTTCAATCTTTTTGGTATAAATTTGTGGGGTCCATATTAACACACACACACACACACACACACACACACACACACACACACCTACAGAAGTTACAGAAATGGTAGGATATTAAAAATGGTAGACTGTTGTATGAGAGCCTGGCAAGGATGTCCTTACACTTGGTGAGCTGGCACCCGAGGGAGCTTCTCTAAGAAACAAATGCCACAGCACTCAAAATGAATTGAATTCTCTGCTACTGTCAAATGATGGCAGATTGTGGGAACTGCTAACAAGACAAAATAATAATAATAATAATAATAATAATAATAATAGTAATAAAGACAAGGATTCAAAGAACTAACTCCCTGCATTTCTAGTGACTAGCAACACAGCAAAGCAAAACAGAATCAAAACAGTTTTTAAGAAAAATGTAAATTTTCCATCTTTCACGATGGCATATTGTCAGTGAAAAAATTCTGGCAGAGACAGATCTAGGTTCAAATCTTGTGTCAGCATGGCCTTGGACTAAAACTCTCTGCAGAAGTTTCTTTTCTATCAAGTTGGATACCACACCTCACTTTACTAGACTGTCAAGACAATTAGCTAAAGTACACAAGTGGCTAACAACCTAGCACACAGTAGATAATCGATTTTTCTGCATTACTACAGAGTGAAACACATTTTTTTATTCTAAACATACAGATCTACCTAAGTTTTCATTTTCATATATACTAAAACAACAGTGTGTAACAAGCTTTAGGTTTAAATAACTCAACTGCATCACATCCTAAGAGACACAACTGATTTATCAACATTGATTTCAGAACTACAAAGGAAATGTGTCAGAGAGCTCAATTCTGAGAGCTGATAATGAATACAAATATAACAATTTACATTTAGAACATAAAGGGAATCAGTGGTAAGCAAGGTAAACAATGTAATTCTTCTCCCTCCAAATAAAATAGAAAGTACCTTTGTCAACACATCTCTTGTTAAAAAGTTACAGATCTGGAGTAGTGTACTTTAAAAAGCAAAAAGAATCCACGCATGATATAACTTGGTTTTTAAGTCAGGAAATGCTTTAAGGGCAAAGAAAAGCCTTACATTTGGGCAATAATTTTCCTCTTACTGATAGAACAGCGGGTTCCATACAAAATTACTATTTACCAAATATGGTTCAAAGATCAGATTACACCTTTCCTAGCATTACCAAGTAATACAGCAAGTATCAAAAGTAACAAAGAATTAAAAAAAAAAATCCCTAGTCATTCAATTCACTGCTACAACTTTATTTCAAAATATTTAAAAAAAAATTTTTTTTCAACGTTTTTTAATTTATTTTTGGGACAGAGAGAGACAGAGCATGAACGGGGGAGGGGCAGAGAGAGAGGGAGACACAGAATCGGAAACAGGCTCCAGGCTCTGAGCCGTCAGCCCAGAGCCTGACGCGGGGCTCGAACTCACGGACCGCGAGATCGTGACCTGGCTGAAGTCGGACGCTTAACCGACTGCGCCACCCAGGCGCCCCTCAAAATATTTTTTAAAAGTTAACATGGAAAGTGTCTATTCAAAACCCACTTCAATTTACTTAGAGATGATAAAATTAAATTGCCTGTGTATTCCCTAGAAGGAAAATAAACAAAAAAAGCAAAGAAAGTATTTAGGGGTGCCTGGGTGGCTCAGTAGGTTAAGTGTGGGACTTCTGCTCAGGTCATGATCTCAGTTTGTGAGTTCGAGACCTGTGTCGGGCTCTGTGCTGACAGCGCAGGGCCTGGAGCCTGCTTCAGATTCTGTGTCTCCCTCTCTCTCTGCCCCTCCCCCACTTGTGCTCTATCTCTCTCAAAAATAAATAAACATTAAAAAAAATAATTAAAAAAAATATTTAAGAATGAGGATTCCTGGGGTACCTGGGTGGCTCAGTTGGTTAAGCATCTGACTCTGGATTTCGGCTTAGGCCATGACCTCAGTTTGTGACCTGGAGCCTAGCATCAGGCTTCTCACTGACAGTGTGGAGCCTGCTTGGGATTCTCACTCTCTCCCTCTCTCTGCCCCTCCCCAACTCACGCGCATGCTCTCTCTCTCACTCTCTCTTTTGAATGCTCTCTACGTAAATAAACTTTAGGAAAAAAAAAAAGAATGAGGATTCCCATTCATTAACCCATACAGATGGGCTTTCAGTTTAAAGTCCACCAAGAAAAATAATGTATTTTTTAATGTTTATTTTTTTTAAGGAGAGAGAGACAGAGCATGAGCGGGGGAGGAGCAGAGAGGGAGACACAGAATCTGAAGCAGGCTCCAGGCTCTGAGCCATCAGCACAGAGCCTGATGTGGGGCTCCAACTCACACACTGTGAGATCATGACCTGAGCCCAAGTCGGACGCTTAATCGACTGAGCCACCCAGGCGCCCCTGGAAAAATACTTTAAACAGTTAGTTTTCATGTTTGGTATTTTATTACTAGCTATTATAATGAAACCTCATGATTCATAGTAATGTGTAGGTTGATTCTTTTTTTGTCTTTTCCAGATATACAAGATCATCTACAAATAATAAATCTGTCTCCTCCCTTTCAACAATTATTTTGTATTTTGGTCTAATTTTTGCATTGTATTCCAAAGACAATGTTATAGAATAGTAACACTGGCCAGATCTTCCTTGCTTCATGACTTTAAAAAAGGAATTTAGTATTTCACTAAACACTAAAATAGAAATTCTAGTATTTCATGTCTAATAACAAAATGCAGTCTTGTGGTTGGAGGTATGTAAAATTTTAAATATATTCATTTATCCTGGTTTCACTAAGGATTATTAGAAATAAATGTTGATTTCCCCCTTTTTGGTATCCTTCAAGATACTCATAATCCCCTCTCACCCACTAAACGTGAATGAATTTATCATTACATTTCTAGAGTGAATTCTACTTGGTTACGCTTTATTCTGTTAATGTAATGGTAGTTTCCATTTGGTAGTTTTATTAAGCATTTTTTGCACCAACTTTTGGGAGATTGGTGTGTATTCTTCTTTTATGTTCATATTTTATTATCATGTTATGCTGGCTCTGTACAAAGGACTGGGAAGCTTACGTTTTTTTTCTCTACGCTCTGAAATGGTTATCTGGGGCTTAGCGTTCTTCCTTCAACCTATGAACATGTTTGAGTCTTAACCATCTTAAACATACATCCATGTATAAACTCGTGGATGTATTTCCTTACCTTAATTGGTATATATAATATACTGGTATATACAATATACAATATACTGGAAATACACAAAGTATTTCCTTACCAGTTAAGCCCTGTAACAAGTATGTCTTCACAAAGCTATTAATATGCTACTGTATTCAAGGCACTGAGGAAAGAGAATGAGCTACAGTTTCTGCCCCCTACATCCTCCTAAACAAGTGAGAAACACAAGCATACATACCAAAATCTGCATTAGCAATATAAGGACTGAACACACTATGCTAGGCCCCCTGTGTCTTACCATTCATGCCTTTTGCCAAACTCCTCTACAGAGTAGTTATACTATGGCTTCAACTTTCTTTTAATCTGCCTCCAAGTTTCCTCCCTTGATAATAGTTTTATTCAAATCATCAAATACAATACCCTTTTCAGGATCGTCATCCACCATTTTGCAATAACTTAATTCCATAGTATATTTAAGTTTTCTTGAGTACTTTCTAATTCATCATATCATTTGATCCTCATGAAAAACCAGTGAGGAAGCCTAGGTAGCTATTATTCTCATTTTGCAAGGTTTAGAAAATTAAGTAATTTACTAATCAAAACCTCAATCAGTGGCAGATTTAGGGCCAGAAATGTATCCGTGGCTTTCTAACTCCAGGCACAGGGTTCCTGCCTCTATGTTTTTGTTTTTTGTTTTTTTTTTAATTTGAGGAGGGAGGGAGGGAGGGAGGGAGAGAGAGGGAGAGGGAGAAAGAGAGAATGGGGGAGAAGGGCAGAGGGAGAGAAAGAATCTTAAGCAGCCTCCACACTCAGCATGGAGGCTGACGTGGGGCTTGATCCCATGACACTGGGATCATGACCAGAGCAGAAATCAAGGGTCAGACACTCAACCCACTGAGCCACCCAGAGACCCCCTTTCCTCTATATTCTATTAACTTGACCGACTGATTACTAATTTGAATGATTACTAATCACTCTTTTCTTGAAAATTTTTCTGCTCAATAGCGTACACATTCTTCATTTTTCTAGGATCGTTATTTCTGTGCTTCTGGTTTGTCAAAACCGTGTGGTGCAGAGTTTTGACACTCGTCCTTGCACGCCTTCCTCAGGCACCTTTTCTGCACTGTTTCCAGCATAATCGAAGGAGAATCTCCTTTAAGGTGTAGTTCAGTCCTTCTCTTCTACTGGATAAAATCTAAACATTCACAGCCGTAGAGTCTGATACTGAAAGGACGCTTATATATACTCTAGTCTGACGTCCTTACTAAATTAAAAACGTCAAGTTTGTATTATACAAGTCAGTGGGAGAATCTGAATAAAGGTTTAAGACAAAATTTGCCTTCTTAAACTATACGTAAAGTAAATGCATATATGTATGTACAGTAGATACAGCTAAGTAATTAAATTTTAAGAGTAATTATTGGACCTTATTTCATTTTTGCTAAAGACTTGTCTGTCCTTATTTCTATTTCTATTAAAGACTTGTCTGCTCCTATTTCTAAGAGATGTTATTTATGTGACAATATTAATAGGAGTTCATTTATCAAAGTAGATTTAAAAAAATCACAGAATAGCAATAAAGTTGAAACCTACTCAATTCTACATATTCATGAATTATCCATACTCTGGATTTTTATGTTTAAAATTTGTCTAAATGTATAGAATTTGAAGTCGGTCAGTTTTTTTAAAAATAATATTTATTTACTTAGAGAAAGAGCGAGAGCGCGCGCGCACAAGCGTGAGTGGGGGAGGGAGAGGGAGAGAATCCCGCGCAGGCTCTGCGCGGTCAGCACGGAGCCCAGCGTGGGGCTCGACCTCACGAATCGTGAGATGATGACCTGAACCGAAATCCAGAGTGGGACACTTGGCCAACCGAGCCACCCAGGCGCCCCTCACTCCAGATTTTTAAGGTGAACTGGGAATCAAAATCATACCGCTAGCCGTGCTAACGCTTCCCACCCAGATGCAGTCATGACCTGGACTACAAGGCGGAGAGGCAGGAAGACTGCTTGCTGTAAAGCATTTAGAACAGTGCCGGCCTGCGGTAAGCATTCGAAGTGCGCCAGCCACCTCGCTGCAGCTGCAGCTACCATTTCCGTACGTGTTCACATCATTACAAATATGGCCACGTTAATGGTTCAGCCACACAAAGAATCCCGTCATGGTAGAAGTACCTTACTCTACTCCTTTTCGGTCTGCTTTCCAGGTTTTGTCCCAGTTGAGCAGGGCCACAATTTCAATGCTCCAGGAACAACACCTCTCAACCACTCTCAAACCCGAAGTACTTTAATGTCTCAACATCAGAGACTGTGAGTTCTGAAAATTAAGAGCTTATTTTATTTTATTTTTAATTTTTTAAAATATAATTTATTGTCAAGTTAGCTAATACAATGTATACAGTGTGTTAAGAGCTTATTTTAAAAGGAAATTGTACGTTCCACTTGTAAACTTTCAAGCTCATTCTACCAATATGGAACACTTGAAAAATAAAAGGGAAGTAAGCTTAAATTTAAAATCCTGCCCAAACTCGCTTCCCTCCTCAGCTTCCCATTTTTATCAGAAGTAGTAATTCTCTTTTTAGCCTGAAAACTGAAGTCACCTAAACGCTTCTCTTGCCTTTCTTTACCTCTCTTTCAAATTTCATCCATTTCATAATCAATATTCCTCAAAACACAACTCCTAAGACTCTCTTCACTGGATGTTATAATCAATACAGTTTACAATTACTTCCATAGTTCTGAAATCTAAAAGTACTTAAAAGATTTTTTCCATGACTCTTCATGTCGAAACTCCTCTGCACAGGGTGCCTGACTGGCTCAGTCGGGAGAGCATGTGACTCTTGATGTCGGGGTTGTAAGTTCAAGCCCCACATTGGGTGTAGAGATTACATAAAAATAAATCTTAAGAAAAAAAAACCTCATCTGGTAGTGGCAAAAATTTGCTTTGAACTGACTTACTGACTTAAGGCTATTTATAGGCTTAGTTAGCCTACTGTGACTATTTCCATGCTTCACTGCAGAAATAATTAGGGTTTAATAACTGGGTGATGCCTCAGACCTTGTTGGGGGCATTACATAATATACAATATAAATGTCACGTTTCCTTTCTAAAATTCAAAGAATTTTGAATTCTAAAACACAAAGCTGGCCTCGGGTTACAGATAAAGCACTGTGAACCTGTAGAGTATTATTCCAGGAATCCTAATTTAGGCACTCTCTTCTTAACTTTCTGGTACTTTCCCCTACACCACTGCATGCATTTCGGCCACCATGATTATCACCAACCCCTTTAAAGTTCTTTCTTTATACCTCCTGGCAATGCCAATTCTAGCCCACCCCTACCGCTACCCATACTATCCCAATCATCCAGCATCTAACTCACCAGACCCACAGCTTACCTCCCTTACACCAAAGTCTTCCCACTTGATCCAGTGTAGTACAGCAGATTAAGAAATGCTCCTACCTAACCACTTTAAATATTTCATTCCTTTGCACAAAAACTTAACAAACTGGAACAGATACACGGTAAGAGGGTAAGGATAAAGAGTGTGGGATTATACAAGTTTTGGTTGCCTTGTAAACTTACGTTTATCTATAGTTGTAAAATAAAGAACTCCCTCTTTTTAAAACTTAATGAAAATTAAAAATTCTTCTAAGTTAACTTGTATTTATTCTGTAATTAAAAACAAAAGAAAAATTCATTAGGTTCCTCCTCTACTATTCACTTCAACTAAAACTCTTTGGTGGGGTTCTCAAGGCCTTTTCTTGTTTGGTTTCACTAGATCTGGTGCCATTGACCCCTTTGGCAGTCTGAAGAAAGCTACAAATATCCTCTCAGCATAGTTTGAAATGCATAAAATACAATACATAGGATTACAAAGAAAGCCAATTTCACTAAAGTGTAATTATTTTTTAAAGTATGGATGGTTTTAAATGCATAAGTGATTACAAAGAAAACCAATTATATTGAAAGTTACCAAGTATTTTTTTAAAACCTGTATTGGTGATGCATATATATATATATATAGATACAGATATAGATACATATAGATGTAGATATATATGCTTCTTTATTAACACTCAACAAAATAAAATAAGCATGCACATGAAAATCCTATGAGGCATGTAACTAACTGTGGGCTAAACTCTAAGCTCAGCTTCCTATCTGTAAAGCGTATGCATTCAATACAAGTCTGGGCCAAAGTTGAGATGATTTTGCATAAATCCACTACCACTAGGACAAAAAGAACAGATAACAAAAGGCAAAATGTGTGTCTCACTGACTTTGGGTTAGTAATGTTGTTATGCGCATTCTGTCGGAGTATAATGTTCATTGAAAGCATCAACTGAAAATGTAGTACTCGGAAGAGACATATGACCATAACCCACACTCTGGAATCTCAAAAACTCATTTGCTTTCAAAAGCAAGGTTATTAGCTTTAAACTTTAGTAGTAGGTGTTCATGCATTCATTCACAAATATGTACAGAGAGCTTAAGTGCCAAGGCATTGTACTAATGCTGTAAAACCTGACATTTAGTGGGAGAAACTGAAAAGTAAACAGAATATTGTAACACAATTTGGTAAATTGCAAAACAGAGGAACTAAAAGTGCTAGAGACACATAAATTTCTTTATCAGTAAGAAAATATTATATTATAGGGGCGCCTGGGTGGCTCAGTAGGTTGAGCGACCAACTTTGGCTCAGGTCATGATCTTGCTGTTCGTGAGTTTGAGCCCCGCCATCGGGCTCTGTGCTGACACCTTGGAGCCTGGAGCCTGCTTCAGATTTTGTGTCTCCCTCTCTCTCTCTCTGCCCCTCCCCTGCTCGCACTCTGTCTCTCTCTCCCTCTAAAGTAAATAAATATTTTAAAAACATTTTTAAGTATAAAAAAAGAAAATATTATTAGAGTTAATCAGTTATAACAAAAAATATTGTGGCATTTAAAAAATATTTTCTGAAACACTTTTATATGAAGTAAACATATCTGAATGGAACTCAGAAGATCTGTCTTTCACCAATTCTGTAAATTGAGGCTCACCCTCTCCCTTTACCGATTTAATTTTGGGCCTAAGTCAGAAATCGAAGTCTTTTCCTTGCTAGCTATTTTGCACTCCTGTTTTTAATTTTTGTTTTTGATTTGTCTCCCTGGCTGACCTGTTTTACCTACAAAAGAAATCCTGCCACAGAAAGCCTATCAGGCATTTAAATAGTGTCAAACCCTGTTCACAATACACACAGAAATACTTCCTTTTATAAAGGTTTAGGACAAACCTCTGAAAATAAGACACACTACTATTACAGTCATCTGCCTATCAAAAAGCATGGCTAACTAACTACAGTATTATAGGGAATATATATCCCCCCCATCACATAATTTCTGGTGCACGTCACGTAATGTCAGATACACAGCAGTCTGGTGATAAACAGAACCAATCCAAATTTAAACAAAGTTCTTCACGTGGTAAGAGAATACGGCATTTTGCTAACAGATAAACTTAGATAACAGTCCAGTAAAAAGGTGATAGGTATAGTTTTTAATAAATATCACTATAATTTCTCATATGTCAACTCCATTGATAATTCTCAAATTTCTAGTCTGAATCTCTTGCTAGAATTCTATTTTGTATACCCAATCACCTACTTATCTCCAGTTACAAGTCTAATAGGCCTTTCAAAGTTAACATGTACAAAACAAACTCTTGATTGCCTAGCGCAAACTGGCTAGACATCACTGTCTTCTCCCACTCAGTAAACAGCAACTCCATACTTCCAATTGCTTGGGCCAAAAATCTTAGGAGTCACCCCTGACTTCTCTTTTATGCTTCAGATCCAATTCATCAGCAATTCCTGCCCACACAAGGTTTGAAACATATCCAAAATCTGACCTCTTCTCACCCTTCCTAGTCCAAGTTACTATCCTCTTTCATTCGGATTACTGCAAAAATTTCCAATATGGTTTCCCTGCTTATATCTTGGCCCCGCTCCCATAGTTTATTCCACACAGCAGCCACAGTAAATCTTTAAAAAGGAAAGTTACCATTAGTTAACAGTTTAATGAAGAAAAACCATGACCTATTAATTGATGTAGAAAAAGCACTTGATAAAATTCAATACCTGGTCATACTAAAAATTCTTAAACTAGAAACAGAAAGGGGCTTTTTCTCAATCTGATAAACAGCATCTACACAAACTTTCAGCTAACATATACCAAATGGTGAAAGACTGAATGACTGCATTACCCTTAAGATCAGGAGCAAGACAACCTTGTCTGATCTCACCACTCCTATTAAACATAATACTGGAAATACTAGCCAGAGCATCAAGGCAAGAAAAGCAAATAAAAGGCATTCCTTGGAAAGGAAGAAATAAAACTGTCTCTATTCACAGACACATTAGAAAACCCAATGGAATCCGCAAAAAAAAAAAAAAAAAAAAGACACCTAGAATATTTAGCTTACTGAGGTCAAAGGATACGGGGTCAACTAACAGAAATCAATCATACTGCTAAAAACTAACAATGAACAACTAGAAACCAAAATTAAAAATACAATGTTATTTATAATTGCTCCAAAAAAATGTACCTAGGTAGAAGTCTAACAAAACATGGACAAGGTTTGAGTATTGGAAACTACATAATGCTGATGAAAGAAATCAAAGACTACCTAAATGTATGGAGAGAAATGCTGTGTTCACAGATTGAAAGACTCAAAATAAAAATGCAAATTTTCCTCAAATTAATCTACGCATTTAATGCAGTTCCTAGCAAAATCCAGGATTTTTTGCAGGATTTTTGTAAAATTTTATAAATTTTACATGGAAAGGAACTGGAACAGCTACAAAAAATTCTGAAAAAAGGAGAATTAAACTGGAGGAACTTCGATACCTGATTTTAAGACATACTGTATATAGCTGCAGTAATCAAGATAGTTACTTGTGGAGGAACAGACACAAAGATCAATGGAACAGAATAGGGAATCCAGAAATAGACCCTCACAAGTACAACCAGCTGATTTTTGACAAAGGTACAAAAGCAATTCAATGGAGGAAGGATAATTTTCAACAAAGGGTGTTGGAACAGACTGGATATCCATAGACAAAAATGAATCTAAATCTAAACTTCACATCTTAAATAAAAATTAAGTCAAAATGGATCACAGATCTATATATTCAAGATGTAAAACTTCTAGAAAACTTTTAGAAGAAAATTTGGGATCTAAAGTTAAGCAATGAGTTCTTAGACTTGACAACAAAGGCACAATCCACAAAAGGAAGAAAAAAATGGATAAATTAGACTTCATTGAAATTATTTTTTTCTTGCTCTGCAAAGGCCCATTAAGAAGATAAAAAGATAAGCCACAGACCAGGAGAAAATATTTACAAATCACATACTTGACAAAGCATTTGTATCCAGAATATTTGAAGAACTCACTAGGGTAAAAAAGAAGAGAACAAAAAAATCCCATTGAAATATGAGCAAAAGACTTGAACAGATACTTTACCACAGAGGATATACCGAGAGCAAAGCATATGAAAATATGTTCAACATAATTAACCATTAAAGAGATGCAAATGGACGCTTTAATGAGATGTTACTCTAAACCTATTAGAATTTCTGAAATAAAAAAATACAGTACCAAATGCTGGTAAGGGTGTGGAGAAATTGATGTCTCATACATTGCTGGTAGGAATGTAAAATAGGGCAGCCACTCTGGAGAAGTGGCACCTTCTTAAAAAGGTAAACATATATTTATCACACAACCCACCAAAAGCACTCCCGAGGACTGACCCCAGAGAAATAACAATGTATTTTCACACACACACAAACTGTACAGTTTTATTTTTATAAACTAGAAACTCATAAGTCTATCAGTCCATGGTTGAACAACTTGTGGTACATCCATACAATGGTATAGTTCTTTGGTGTTAAAATAGAATCAACTATTCATACACTCGTTAACTTAGATGGATCAAGGGCATAATGCTGAGTAAAAAAAAACAGTCTCAAAAGATAACATAATGGATGATTCCATTTACATAACCCTCTTGAAGCACTAAATTATAGCGATAAAGAACACGTGGTTGCCAGGGGTTAAGGTCGGGGGAAAGGTGTGACTATATAAGGGTAACACAAAGAGGTTTTTTTGTGGTGACAGAAGAGTCCTAGTTCTGTATCCTGACTGTGATGGTTACACGAATCTTACATATGATAAATGACAGAGTCATATATATACAGCTGCAAACAAATAGACATGTTCTAAGAAGGGAGAAAAAAAGCACATAGATCATGCGTAAAAACTCTTTAGGGCTTCCTATCACATCCTGAATAAAATCTAAACTCCTTCCTACAATCTAAAGACACTATGAGGAATACATACTTGAATCTCATCTACCCTTCCCCTCACTCTCAGCTCCAACTAGTGTGGCCTTCCTGCTCTTGCCTCTATTTGGACAGCTCTTTCCCTTTATCACTTCATCAGGTACCTACTCAAATGTCATTTAATTAGAGAATTCTTCTCTGCCTCCCCGCAATAAAGCAATGTCTTGCTTCTCTTTTCTCTCCATAGGAACCTTGAAAACAACAAAAAGAACTCAGATATATTCCTCACTTGTTACTGCCCTGGTATGTCTTATATTGGTAAATGGCAGGCACTACACTATATACCCAGGTACTCAAACCAGGCCATGTGTGATCATTATGACATTGTTTTACTTCATACTTGGTATTCGCTTCTCAAATTCATTTCCTACTCTGCTCTTTAATCCCTGACTTAATTCATTAATTCAGTTCCTTATCCAAATACATGGTTATAAGGCCTGCCCCTGCCTTCCAAGCCTAGCTCTTTTCCATTTTTTTAAATTGATTTTTGAGAGAGAGATCACTAGTGGGGGAGGTACACAAAGAGGGGGACAGAAGAGCCGAAGCGGGCTATGCACGGAGAGCAGCAAGCCCGATGCAGGGCTCAAACTCACGAACCTAGAGATCATGACCTGAGCCAAAGTTGGACGCTCAGCCAACTGAGCCACCCAGGTACCACGTCCTCGACCTTCCCAAGCCTGGCTCTTTTCTAAATATTCTCTACACTGCAGCCAGAAATACCTTTTTAAGGATGTTAATTTAAGCACTTGCCTTCCATCATTTATAGAATGAAGGCAAATCTACCTTACAGAGCAGGCAGTATCTTCATGTCCTGTCTTCTAATTTTCCACCTCACTTCCAGTAACCCCTCACTAGTGCCTACACACAGTGAAACTACTCATAGTTACTGAATATGTATGGACTTTCCTGTTTTCACCCTTTACACATGTTGTTTTCTCTGAAATAGCCTCTCTCCTCCCAGCTTGTACTCCTTGTCTGACATACGCTTAGATTAAGCTTCACCTTTCCTATGACGATTTCCCTCTCCTGTTCCTTTCTCACTCACTGAGTCAGATGCTCACTCCTAGAGACTCCTAATCTATAACTCTCATTGCACGTGTTACATAATAGCATACTAATTTGTATACATGTCTCTCGATGGCAAGAACTGTATCTTATTCCTCTTTCCATCCCCCTCACCTAGGAAAGTACCTAGCACATGGCAGAAACCCAAAACTACTCCAAAACTATTGGATAAGTGAATTAGATTAACTAATCAAGAATGCAGAGATGAAGCATAATGGAAGAATCAGGCAAGATTCCTTGGGTTTTACACAGGTGTGCAAAGGCTGTGGAGTTTCTTTCTCGTCTTCCTATCACGTGACAGCCTAGAAAAGTTGAAGTACTAGTCCTGTAGTTTGGTTCAGGTGAAGATCACCCGTTCAATCTTCCCATGAACCAGCACTCCCGAAAGAGCACTCCCTGTTCCACTTGCACACATACAGGAACGGCTCTGAACAGTAATCCTGTCAATTTATGCCGTTGTTCGTGAGGGGAAGATGTGAAAAGAATGAGGATGTCTCACTCGGGCCAGCCAATCACTTCGCCTAGAAAAATCCTGAAAAAGAAAAAGAGAAGAAAAGAAAAAAGAAAAGGCAAGCTGGCAAGCCCAACCAACATGTCAACACATTTTCCTATGTAAAAAAGCGTAATTGTCCATGTGGAAATGAAAGGGTTTTTTTTGAAACTCCAATTTCCACGTTTATTTTTCCATTTCCTTAGAAAATCATCATAAAGTGGACATCAGTACTTAGTCAAGTACCATTTGGGTACATGCTAGCTACAAGGTAAACTGCAAGTTACTCTCAATGCAAATATACGGTACCTGTATTTCCACCAACTTTTGTTTGACGATGGTTATCTTAGGTATCTCCTAAGTACTTGTTCTCTTCAATCCTAGCAACTACTTGACTTCAATGCCTATGCACATCTGCTTCAGTTCCAAAGAGTAAATGTCCGTGTTTATCAGGTCACTAATTGCCTTTTAAAAACTAGCCAAGCAACTATACATACAAAGTGCTCAATGAATTAAAGTGGAACATACACAGTGTTCTGAATTCCTGTCAAAAAAACAAGTTTTTGTTTTTGTTTTGCCTATATTGCTATCTTCTCCACAATTATTTTCTAGGGATGACTCAGTACCAATAAAAACCTATGATCAGGAAATGCTGGTATAAAAGACAGGATAGTTCAGATAGTCAAGAATATGGAAGCCAGTATCTATCTTTATCTTATTTTATACCATAGATTTGAATGTTATAAATTTTTTAATGTTTATTTACTGGAGAGTGTGTGTGTCAGAGAGAGAGAGAGAGAGAGAGAGAGAGAGAGAAATGGGGAGGGGCAGAGAGAGAGGGAGACACAGAATCCAGAGCAGGCTCCAGGCTCTGAACTGTCAGCACACGCTCTCTCTCAAAAATGAATAAACATTGGGGCGCCTGGGTGGCTCAGTCGGTTAAGCCGCCGACTTCGGCTCAGGTCACGATCTCGAGGTCCGTGAGTTCAAGCCCCGCGTCAGGCTCTGTACTGACAGCTCAGAGCCTGGAGCCTGTTTCAGATTCTGTGTCTCCCTCTCTCTGACCCTCCCCCATTCATGCTCTGTCTCTCTCTGTCTCAAAAATAAATAAACGTTAAAAAAAAAATTAAAAAAAATGAACAAACATTAAATAAATAAATAAATAATAAACAGACAAAGGGAGGCTTCTTCAATTTAAATTCTTTTTTTTTTTTTTAATTTTTTTTTCAACGTTTTTTATTTATTTTTGGGACAGAGAGAGACAGAGCATGAACGGGGGAGGGTCAGAGAGAGGGAGACACAGAATCGGAAACAGGCTCCAGGCTCCGAGCCATCAGCCCAGAGCCTGACGCGGGGCTCGAACTCACGGACCGCGAGATCGTGACCTGGCTGAAGTCGGACGCTTAACCGACTGCGCCACCCAGGCGCCCCTCTTCAATTTAAATTCTTATGCAACTGATTATTGATTTGCTACATGTAAGATGAACTCTGTTGCAAAGGGCAAAAAAGCAAAATTTGTTGGCCTAATTATTACTAGCATTAAGTGATCCATCTAAACAATTTTGAAAACATAATTTTCAAAATAATAGTATTTGAGGAAAATAAAAATGGAACCTTTGTGTCTATAAATAATCCTATGCACTACACATGACTTTGCTAAAAGAAAAACTATTTAGCTATAGAAAGGACACTGGAAAGACCAACACAGATCTCATAATCCTCTCTGCAACAATGTTATTTATTCGATGATAAATGGTTAGATCTCCACTATCCTTTGTGCTTCTAGGTTCACACCACAGACCTCACAAAAACTGCACGTTTAGACAAAGAGTATTATTTACCTCTAGAGCTACTACCAAATGTTCTAAACATACTTATTAAAGTGCAGGCAATTATTGATGGATTGATTGATTGATTGGTACATACTGCTTAACAGTAACCATAGCAATTGGACTTACAGTTCAGTAACAGGTTATTTGTATTGCTGCAATACCAGGAAAAGTTCTGAGGTTTACTGGATGATCAATAAACAAATGGTATTGTTGGGGCACCTGGGTGGCTCAGTCGGTTAAGCGTCTGACTTCGGCTCAGGTCATGATCTCACTGTCTGTGAGTTCGAGCCCCACGTCAGGCTCTGTGCTGACTGCTCAGAGCCTGGAGCCTGTTTCAGATTCTGTGTCTCCCTCTCTCTCTGACCCTCCCCCGTTCATGCTCTGTCTCTCTCTGTCTCAAAAATAAATAAACGTTAAAAAAAAAATTAAAAACAAACAAACAAACAAATGGTATTGTTAATATGTTAAAATATTACTTATGCAAATAGAACTGAATACTAATTAGTAGAGCAAAATATTCTACAACAATCACATCAGTTCTTTCAGTAGATTAAAATAAAAAACTTTTAGGAAAAAAAAAAATCAAAGCATCCAGTAATAAACGTTGGGAAACTTAGCACTATATCCGTTTAGAATGTGAAATACGGACACAGAAGAGTATTATCGAAATAACTAAAAAAAACATTGACTAGGAATTTAAAACAGAAAAGGTACAAAGATGATTCTATATAAAGTAACACAAGATTTTTTTTAGGTAGCACAAGTTTCATAGTATTATATTTAACCTCATATTTAAGGTGTTTTCAAATATGACCCATGTCAATTTTCTAATGCTTTTCATTAAAAAGAACTTAATTATGAGTCTGGACTACTTTCAAATGAAAAATATAGGCTTTTTCACAGGAATGGGTAAGGAAAATACAAAGAAGTTACACATTTATTTTGTAATGAAAAAATAACAGTGATGTTTGTTTATTTCATCCTTGGTCTAAAGAGGAACAGTAAATTAAACTGTATAGAAATTACTCCCTTTTCATACTATTTATTGAAAACAATAAAGGGAGTAAGTACCCTGAAGGAAAACCCTAACAAAGCAAAATTCCAAAAGTAAAATTATTATTTCTAATTATAAGCTAGATGTCTAATGTAAGTACAAGAATTTGCCTTGTTCTATTTTAAAGATTAATACTTCAAAAAATTAAACTGACTAAATAGAAATTGCTCAATATGAAGCTAACAAAGTTAGAGGGAAGAAAAGCTGTCTTGAAAAGCACAGGATATCATAGGATATATTTTACATTTTGACTATTTATCGATGTCTACTAGGTTCCATGTCTGTATATAAGTAATATAAGAAATACAGATAATGTGATTAAAACTCCCATGCAAGTTAAGTATTAGTGTACATACTTATTTTTCTAAAAAAAAGTCCTAGGCTCAAAAAGTCTGAGCAATTAATCTAAGGCCACATACTAATAGCAATACAACTTGGGAGCTGAACTAGGGCTCATGTGACCTTAAAGCCCAGGTCTCTTACTAAACCTAGCTGAACCTCACCATGGTAAAAGCTAAGATAATTAGCTAAAGGGGGTGGAGGTTGACAAGCTGACCAGTTAACAGAGATCAACTCAAGTCAAAAGTAATATTTTCTTCAGTTGCAGACAGAATCAAAACTAAGTAAACTCCCTTCGGCTCCTATCTCCCCAGTTGATATCAGAATTAGTTTTTGTTGATTTATCTGACTAAGCACTTGCCTAGTGTGAGAACCAGGTTCTGTAAGGTCAAGTTGCTGATTTCAAGTTTTAGTCTGTCTTGGCAAGTATTTTCTCTCATTGATAGGGAATGGAAAACCATTGCACTGAACTGCCATTGGCTCTGTAGGGTTGACGCAGGCGGTCATCTCTGGCCTGCCTAGCTGGCAGGCTGACAAGAAGCAATGTGACATGCTCAGTTTTGCTAACACTGAAAAGGTGACCATTAAGGTAGGCCAAAAGAAATTTTCCTAAATATAAATGTTAAGAGTAAACCTGTAAGGTAACACTCAAAATAACTGAATATTATGTAACAATTCAGATAGAGGTACAGTTAATAAACCAGGGAGAATTTACTAATTTACTAATTAAAATTTACTAATCAAAATTTACTAATTTAGAATTTCCTAATCAAAAAGGACTCTGTCACATAGTTTTTTGGGGAGGGGGCAATAATTCGCTCATTCTCCCAGAACGTGTCTTCTGCACCAAGTAAGCAGGCAAGTTAAACGGTCAGAGTTACCTCCAGAAATGTTTAAGACTTTGGTGGTAGCACTAACCCCCGTAATATATCTAGGAATGTGACACTGCTTTGAATTGTTTTCGTAGGACTGGCTGAGGGTACTGGTTGCAGGGGTCACTCGCTTTAATGGATTAATTCTTTTGAATAATTTATTAATAACTACCAGTATTCATGTATTTCCACCAAAACCCTTGTTAAATTCTACATTACTCTTGCTTCTCTCCTGTCTTTCTCTGCAGGACCTTCCCAACCTCTATTTTTTGGCTTCTGTGACTTATACTAGGACTGTTTTTGTTTTTAAGTGAAACAAGAATGTCATTTTCTTTAACAACGCAATTAAAATACTACAAATTCTTACAATGCCCTCGTCTATGTTCTACCTGTTTGTGGATAAATCAGACTTTCTCTCTGAAGCCACTCACACTGACACACTGTAGAAGTATCCCTTTTCAGTGGCAGGTTATTACAGTTCAAAACAAGCCAACAAACAAAAACCACAAGAATATCAAAATACTCAGTTGTATGTATTTCTATCTCATTTCTAAAACAGTACTGTAACATACCAAATTTGAATATAAAGCAATGAGGAGCAGTTTTTAAAAAGCCAAGAAACAGTTTGTGTAAATGACTAAATGTCTTAGAAGTTGAAAAACTCTTAAGTTTTAAGAAAGGTAAAATTACTATTCATTAGGCAGAGGACAACTTGCCACAGAACAGGAAAAAGCTGGCTGATGGTAAGATTTAAGCATATGAAAAATGGTTACTGTTAAAAGTAGGGTGGGGTGGGTTGTTTTCTCTTTTCTGTGAAAACACCAATATTCCCCACATCGTAAGAGTGTAAGAACGTGACTGAACCATTTAACTCATAAAGCCAGTATAAATCGACAGTTTCATCAAAAGTGCCCTAAAGAGAGAAGCTTAACTTGTCTTTTAACAGGTAAGAGCATGTAATTATGCATGAACTATTTTTTCTGCTCTACTTGTAAACATTGCTGTTCACTTTTTCACTTTAATGTCAACAACTTCATAGGACTAGGTTAACAAATGCCAATCTAGCTGCAAATAACTGATTTCTTCCTCTCAATTTCTAGGATATTTTTCAAATTTTTGGCTAGATTCAAAAACATGGCATTCAGAAGACCTTGCCTGACATCTTGCCTGACATTAAACTACAGATTCAAAGACTTAAGTCCAGTACTGTCACTTTTCAAACTCAGAAGTGGCTTACTACCAAAATGAGTTGTGATACAAAGAAAAACTAAGAACTATTCAACATCGAACACACATTTGTTGAGCTCTTAAGTAGAGGCCAGCCACTGAAGATATGGTGAAATTAAGACTGAAATGAAAATAAGCCGTGGTCCAGGGGTGCTGAAGTGGCTCGGTCGGTTAAGCGTCCGACTCTTGGTTTCGGCTCAGGTCATGATCTTCTGGTTCTGGGAGTTCAAGCCCTGCATCAGGCTCTGTGCAGGCAGCGTGGAGCCTGCTTGGGATTCTCCCCCCCTCTCTCTGCCCCTTCCCTGCTCCTGGTGTCTCTGTCTCTCTCAAATATATAAATAAACTTTAAAAAAAAGAAAAGAAGCCATAGTCTGTCCTTGAAAAGCTCGGTTAGTGATCTCCCAGAATAAAAATGAAAAATACTGCAATTTGGCTATCCCACTCTTCCCTCAAAAAAACTCATCAACAACTTGCATTCTTTTATCCTTGTAAAAGTTTTCCTTAATACTTTCTGAACTCTTTGATTACACCCTTCACACAATAAGGAGTAATGAATGAAAAAAGCAAACGTTTATTGAATACTTACAATATGCTACGCTGTACTAAATGTTTCACAAGTATTTGCATAAACGGGAATCTTACCCAATATTCGTATTTGTCAAAATGCTGTGATCCAGCTTGTCACCCTAAATGACAAGCTATGTCACAATGTTCCTTCACCAGAAAAACACTGTAGGTTTACTCCCAATATCACATTGACTAGACAACTGTACAAGTGTCCCGGATAGTACTAGTGACTATAGGTTACAGGTATATATTAATTATCCTTATGCTATCAGACAAGAATGCTTTCGCTGTTCAAATGAAATATATATTAAACAATGCCCCACAGAGTGCGAGCAGAGCTTCTTGGAAGGGTCACCAACTTCAGGTATATTTGTTTGACAGAACTTTCCCATAAGCAGTAAACAAAAAACATTACAATTTACTGAACCCCTCCTATGTATCAGATAATTGACACAAAATGTGTAATTTATAATCACAACCACCTTATTGATATCACAGGCATTTTAGAGAGAAGAAAACAAGTTCAGAGAGGCCACCAAATTGCAATCTGCTCCAAAGCACAAAGCTAATCATTGGCAAAACCAGGATAGCAGATTCCAGATTTTCTATTGAGCCACAAAGCAGTTTTCTGAAGTACTAACAGTAGAAAATTGCTATTGGGGTGCGTGGGTTGCTCAGTCCGTTAAGCCTTTGACTTCCGCTCATGTCATGATCTCACCATTCGTGGGTTTGAGCCCCGCATCAAGCTCTGTGCTGCCAGCTCAGAGCCTGGAGCCTGCTTTGGAGTGTGTGTGTGTGTGTGTGTGTGTGTGTGTGCGCACGCGCGCGTGTGTGCGCGTGCGTGCGCGCGCCTGTCTGCCCCTCCACCGCTCGCACTCTCTCAAAAATAAACATTAAAAAATTTTTGAAAATTGCTATCAACTGAACTCTAAATTTTTTTAACGTTTACTTATTATTGAGAGACAGAGAGACATGGAGCGTGAGCAGGGGAGGGGCAGAGAGAGGGGAGACACAGAATCCGAAGCGGCTCCAGGCTCTGAGCTCTCAGCAGAGCGCAACGCGGGGCTGGAACCCACAAACTGCATGACCTCAGCCGAAGTCGGTCGTCCAACCAACTGGGCCACCCAGGCACCCCTGAACTATAACTCCAAAGTACAAACATAAATATGTTCACAAGTTACGAAGTATATTTTTAAAGAAAAAATTTATGTAGTGGATAGTTTTTGCTTTTGAAATCAAGGATAATGTTCATTTCACGGTTGTGAAAACAGCAAATAAACGATGTCCATTCTCCAACCCCCTTTTATTTTTCTCCACAGTACTTTTTTCTCCTAGACAATTCATTTTACTCATCTGTCTTCTACTACTAAAATGTAAACTATACGAGGTCAGCTATTTTGTCTATGTCATTCACTGCTGCCATCACCTGCATCTCAAAGGTCCCTAGCACGCAGTAAGTGCTCAATAAATATTTGTGAACGAAAGCTTGGCATTCAGTAGCCATTTAGTAAATATTAGTTTCTTTTTCTTCCCTTTACTATGAAAGAAACACTAACAAGACTAACATAAAGCTATTAAAGGTCAAAAAAAAATTCATCACTCCCTTGATACCAAATTTTGAACTGGAACAGATGATTAGAAATGCAGGAAGAATTTATTAAAATTTTACATTTAAAATGTTGAGCAAATCAAAAGATATTCAGCAATTTATCAGGCATCAAGAGATAAGGAAGGGGTCTATATAAATTATATTTTGAACAAATGCACTTTTTAGTGCCTAAACTTCAATCCAATTTCAGTTATATTTCATTGATATTAATATCTATGATTTTAGTTTGTGGCAATTGTGACCTGGATCTTCTTCTGAAATATCAAGGTGTCAGCTGACACTTTTTACTTTGCTTTTAACAGTAGCTCATTCCTTTTCTGAGGACTAAGAAATTAGAAACGAAGCATATTCTGTAAAATGAGTCAATAAAACTCAGAGTGAAAAGTCTAAGTGAAATGCTTAACTTTAATGCTAGAAGGCTAGTAGTTATACTTAGTACTAAACATTGTTTTGAGGGATGGAATAGTTAGAAAACAAAGAAAAAGAAAGCCATTCTTAATCTATGACTCCATCAAGATCATAGTCAAGTTTAGTGGTCAACAAAAGAGAATGCTAAAAATACAATACTGGCTACCCCTAAGATACTTCCTCTGGTTTTTAAGCTTTCTGATTAAGCAAGTGTCCTTGATTTCCTAGGACCAGAATCATAAGAAATGAAATGTTAAACTACTGTGTTTTGGAAATATGAGCCAGAGGTAAATAATATGAACAAATACACACTTAAATTTCATACAATTTCAATGTCTCCAAATCCTTACCATTTCTATAAAATAAGATGACATACATATGGCCAAAGTCTCTCAAAAGATTCAGAGCAAATCTCTTCAGTACAGTTCAGCATGATCATTTTCCTATGCTCGGTAGCCACCACTACCCACATCTACGTATTTCCAGCTGCCTAAAACTCTTCAGCTAATAATCCCTTATCTCCTCATTATTATTTTGCCCCAATCTTCACATTGGCCTCTGTTATTGCCTCATAATCCTTTTATTACAGACAGTCCCAGTCTCAGATGGACCAAACAGAGATGACAGAAGTGAAACAATGAAAAGTGCTACCACTACTCTCCTCTGGGTGATGGGAACCTGGCCAGGTAGAGATATACTGCAATCGAAGCCTTTCTGAATCAGTTTAATTTACAAACGTTACATATTGGCAAGATTACCAGGTACTTTTTCTCCAAAACATGTACAAAAGACAAAATTTCCGTTGATGATTGTTAAAAATAAACTTTTAAGTCTTGATCAGTTTATGCCTCTTAAAAATGTTTTAGAAAATTCTGACATTCCTCAAGGAATTTTTGGCATGAAACATAGTTTCATGTAAATGGTCTACATTACACCTATTTTTCAAAATGCGGCATGTTTACAGATAGATGTGTATATTTCATCCCAAGCAGTATTCTGAAAAAATAATTTTCTTTACAGAGAAAATGACAGAAATAGAATCCTTTTATTTCTGTCAAGACACAGACTAATCACATTAAGACACTTTACCCATATTACTAATACTAATGAAGGAATACTCAAGGACATTAACTGGGGATCTGGGTAGTGCTTGCTTAACGCCGCAGAGTTTAAAAACTTCATTTCATTAGATGCAGTAATTAAACAATCCTTAGTTGAAGGCAGGTGCTTCTTTCCATTAAAGAGAGGACCAAATATAGATGTTATTTCAATCAAACAGGATTAAGTTAAAACGTATTTTTCAGGAAATCTGTATCCGAGGAGACTCCCATCATTACCCACTTCTTAATGAGTTACAAAAGCACAGTCTCTACCATTTGACAGTTCACTGAAGAGAAGCTGAAGGGCTGCATTTCATCATTGTCCTTCGAGAATACTTTCAAACTTAGAAAAAGTTATTCCATGCACCCAAGAGAAAAATGAAATAATGGAGTCTGTTCGGGGGATGACTTATTCATCTAATTAACACATTCAACTTTCAGTTGATCCTTCAAAGATTTAAATCATAAGCACCCTATATTAGAAACTGATTAGATTTAAAGGAGAAAAAACCCCAACAGAAGTTCTGAATCACTGGAATTTTTGCTCTATTTCCTGTTAACACACTGCTGGTACCATCACTCAATACATTTGTTCCATACACGTTTTTAAATGCTTCAGGATCCCTTTTAAACTAACTTGGCCCTAATTTAATTTGTAGCTCATTTACCTGACAATTCCTTCCATTGTTTCTAATTTAAGTGTTCAGCCAAAACATACAATAAGATGAAAAGCATGTCTTCCTTTATTAGAAAATGCAATGGTTTCAAAACTAAAGTTTCAAACTGCAGGTTTATTAAAACCAATCACGATTTCACGGTTACAAAAAAAAAAAAAGGTGTCAATACTCTGCTACTGTATAAAGAAAAGTGTGGCAACCAGTTAATAGTGTAAAAACTGAAAGCAAAAATTCTACTCCATGCCCACCAAAATTCTCAGCCAAGTCTGAAATTGCATAATAAGCAACATACTCTTTTAAGTGAGCTAAAGCACAGCCCCAATTCCTTTTATAAAATGTGAATCAACCTGACCCTAAAATTCGAACCTTTACAAACTTACCTAAAACAGACAAAATGGATGCAAAATCATACTGCCTTACCGTTGCCTCAAATACGACCTTAGTGTTCAAGAACTTTCCAATGAATAAAAGGCTCTTAAAAACAGCCTCGCATGGGGGACCTGAATTTCACGAGCTACTGAGAAACCCCTGTGAAGCTGCAAACTCCCTCCGCTCTCCTGGAAACTCCTCTTATCAGAAACATTTGAAGAATTTCTCCACAACAATTAAGCGGACTTGAAGAATGGAAACCTAACATCTCAAATATACTATATATGGAATGAAACGTGGCCAAACACATAAATACAAACTCACACGGTCCCCGAAACTTTGGTTTACAGCTCTGCCTGAGCAATCCGACGGCATCAGCAACAGAAAGATACACCTGTCACCTGTTCAGCAATATCCAGACCCTTTCAACCTCCCTGCTACAACCACAATCTTAGGGGTTGGAGATAGATCGGACAGAACACTAGAACTCTCCAGTGAAATCGAGGGGGCCGCATATTCAGAGCGGGGCTTGCTCCCCATTTCAAGAAGGCTGCAGAAAACCAACACTGCAAAGGGAACGAAGTTCTCCCCCCCACCGTCGCCACACAACTCTTTCAGTCTCTAACCCCAACACCCTGGCTAAATCATCTTGACCGGACTACGGCTCCCCAAAAAGGAGTTTTCCTTCCCCCACCCCCATCTCACACATGCCTGAGGGGCGGGCCGGGGGCACGGGTGCAGGCAGGGGCCCTCCCCACCCCCTGGCACCCTCCCCTACCCGGGGCTCTCCCCGGCTCCCGACTGCAATGAATGCCCCCCTCCCCCTACACACAAACTCCCCGGAGCCCAGGCCCGGCCCGAGACTCCCCACCCCCACCCGGTCGGGAGGACTTGGGGGGCCTCCCACTCTTCCTCGCCACTGGGGGAGGAAGGAGGCGGAGGGAGGAAGAGTGAGAGGAAGAAGCGGACGCCCCGCAAGGGCCCTGCGAGTCAGCGGAGCCCCTTCTAGACGAAAGGGGGGTGCGGGAAGCTGAGGGGAGAGCCGGGACCGGGGATCCCGCCGAGGCCCGGCAGCGCTGTCCGTTTACCCTTCGCCGCCGCCGCTTCCCCCTCCTCCTCCTCGGCCGCCGCCGCCGCCTCTCCCACTAGGGCAGCCGTCTCCACCGTCGCCGCTGCCGCCTCCACCACCACGGCCGCCGCCAGCGCCGCCGCCGCCTCCGATTCCACCCGGCAGGGGGGACACCTCAGCCCTCCCTCCCTCCCCGCTCAGCCCCTCCGATCGGCCGCCGCCGCCAACTCCCTCCGGCCGCCGCCGCCGCCGCTCGTGGCTGAGGGGGAGGGGAGGGGAGGGGGTCGGGCTGGGTCGCCCCGCCGGCGGCTGCTGCAGATCAAAAACGCTGGCTGGGTGGCGTCGCCGCTCCCCGCTCCTCGGCTCCGGCTCGCTCGGCCTCCCTACCTCCCTCTGCCCCCACCCCCCTCGCGCTCGCCTGCCCTCCCCCCACCCCCCCAGCTCTCGCTCGCTCTCGCCGCGGCTCCGCCAGCCCAGTGCAAATCAAAATACTGTCACACAATATGGCGGCGCAGCCGCCGGCAAACACCGCGAGATCTGCGGCCGCTGCTGAGGCGGCGGCTGTGACGAGGCCTCCCCCAGCCGGCCGGCGGCGGCCGCCGCCGCAGCGGCGGCGCGGGGATGCTCTTTCTCCGCCCTGCACCCCTCCCCCGACACTCGCAGACTCCACGCCCGCCTTGTGAAGGCCGGAGGGAGAACACAGATCAGCGACGCGGACTGGCGCGGGCCGCCGCCGGGGCAGTGCAAGAGGGGGCGCCGGCGCAAAGAGCTCGGGGAGGGCCCGGGATCCTACGTTTTTAAATCCCGATCTCTCATACTTTGGAGGGCTCTGTATGTCGGTGCGTGCGTGTGTGTGTGCGTGTAGAAAGTGCAAGCTCCCCCACCCCACGGGGCCGGTAGCAGTTTGCGCTGGAAGGCGAAAGGAACCCCGGCTCCGTCGGCACTGCCCGTCCGGAAGCGGGCGGCGGGACCTGCCCCCGATCGGCGGCGCCCGCGGGCTAGGGGCCCCGCGCTCCGGGCTGGGGGTGGCCCCGGCGCACCGGTAGCTCAGCGCCTCCCGCGCGCCCGGGGCCCGAGGGGGCAGCAGGTGGGCCCCACGGCGGAGGCGGTGTCCGGCCGCCCCGGGGGCCGGGACACACCCCCTTGGAGCCTGGCTGCGCGGAGGCCGTCGGCTGACCGGGGTGACCCGAGCGGGAGCCCGGAGTCCGGAGTCCCAAGAGAGTGTGGGAGAAGTCCTGGAAGCGTCGGCACTCCCACCTTTGAGACTTGAAAAAAGAGTCGGACTCGGAGTTTTCTAGAGCGCTTGGGGGAAAAAAAAATCGAAATGCTGCAAGGGTTTTGTTTCGATTTTATTTTAATTGCACGTTCCTAGAAGTCCTAGAAGCAGAGCCAAAGACACTTTAACTTGGGGGGGGGGGGGGGAGAAGGGGAGACTTGTTTCTATCTTCTTAAAGAAATATTTGTTTAATTTCCCCTATAAAAAAAAAAGTGTTTAACACTCAGACATTTCTCACAATGTAAAATATTTATTTAAAGATTCTAGTGCTTTCATGGTGTCCAAAACACTACGGCATTTTTCTGTCCCTGTCCAAAATGTCCATATCCCTGCCAGTTTCTTCCTTAAAACAATTCTTACTTATTCCCCAGAAAAATTCTGAAGGACCGTTATTTTTGTTTCCAGATGAGTGCTATAGCTATCATGACTTTTTTTTTTTTTTTTGGTAAAGTATCTTTTAAGCAGTACAGGTTTCTACACAGTTGAAGGACTTTTCTCAGTTCCTTTTTCCTCAGTCATCATTTAAAATTACCTGTAATCTTGGAATAAAGAAGCAACTCAAAACCTTTACCACTTCAAAAGCCAAAGTACTTGTTATTTACAATATCAGAATTGAAGTATTTTCTCTCCTGTTGATATCATAAGAGATGTAAAAATAAAGATTCAAAAAATGGAAATGCTGTAGTTTTATTCACTGGTGGGTAACAAGAAATCACCAAACTTTGATACATTCAGTAGTCCTGTCTGAAGAATTGTTTCCATACTCCATGTTAAAATAATTGAATAAATGAGTTTAGAGAAATTGCATCTATTATTAAGTAAATTTCACTTGTCTTTGAAACCACTAAAAAGCACAGAGCCAACAACTGTTTTTAAAATGGTAGAACTGTGTATTTTATATTTTTAGGAAAACTTATTTAATGAAATAAGTGTATATTTTAAGAGAAACAGAGTGCTTTATAAACTTATGAGTATGATAGGTGTGAACATACACTGAAGAGCTTTAACCTGGACCTGATTGTGAGGAAGCATCAGACAAATGCAAAAAGGAGAAAATTTTGTAAAACGACTGGCCTGTATTAAAATACTATCAATGTCATAAGACAAAGCAAAGCAAAACAAAGCTGCAGATTAAATGAAACTGAAGAGACATGACCACTAAACGCAAAATGTACATTTTGAACTGGATCTTTTACCGGAGGAGAAAATTGCTAGAAAGGACATTATTGGGATAATTGATGCAATTGGAATATGGACTGCAGAGTAGATAAAACTACTGTATCAATGTTAAATTTCCCCGAATATGATATGTCCGAGAATATCCTTATTCATAAGAAAACATATGGAAATATTAAAGGATAAGTGGACATTATGGGATTTTTTTTCCCAAATGGTTCAGAAAAAATAAATCACACACACACACACACACACACACATGCACATGCATGCACACACATCTCTCATGTCTCCCATACACATGTACAGACAGTGATGGATAAAATTAAAAATTGGTGAATCTAGGTTATTATTAGTTTTATTAAAGAATCAATTGTATTTCTGTTGAGGTTGGAATATGATGAAAAAGGGCTTCCCTTATAAAATATGGAATTTTAAATGAGCCATAAGGAAGGACTTCTAAAAAGTGAGGTTTTGAAAATACAGGAACAGATTGATTTCTGGAAGAATAATTCACAGGATAAAAGAAAAGATATTTTCCTTTTTGGAGCCTATAACAAAATTATAACTTATTTTTCCAAGATGGTTTAACTGTTCTCATGTTAAACCACACACACACACACACACACAACTCACCATCTTAACCATTTTTAAGTGTGCAGTTCACTAGAGTTAAGTATATTCACATTATTGTACAACAGAGCTCTAAAACTTTTTCATCTTGCAACATTAGAAACTCTAAACCCAACTAAAAACTAATCCTCCCTCCCCTCCCCCAGCCCTGGCAACTACAGGATGATTTTTAAATTCTAAGAAATGTTTAAATATTTTAAAGCCTTGGTGAATATGGGAATTTCTGTACTATTCCTACAATGTCTCACTAAGTTTGAAATCATTGCAAAGTGAAAAGTTTTAAAAACCAAGGAGCCTTAAACAGCAGAGTTCCTCTACTTGACTAAGAGGAATAAAGTTGTAAGGTGGACAGAGCGATAGAAATAGATTCTTTTGGGGCACCTGGGTGGCTCAGTCGGTTAAGCGTCCGACCTCAGCTCAGGTCACGATCTTGCGGTCCACGAGTCCGAGCCCCGCGTCGGGCTCTGGGCTGATGGCTCAGAGCCTGGAGCTTGCTTCCGATTCTGTGTCTCCCTCTCTCTCTGCCCCTCCCTCGTTCATGCTGTGTCTCTCTCTGTCTCAAAAATAAATAAACGTTAAAAAAAAAAATTAAAAAGAAATAGATTCTTTTACGGTGGGCTAGCCATTGTTTCTCAGTAACAGGTGCAAGTTTTGTCCATTCTTCTATTTAATCTACTTGAATTTGGAACAAAAATAGCTAGAAACACTTGTTTTGGTAAATGTGATTTCCATATTTAATGACCTAATAAATATTCAGTGTCTATTAGCCACAAGTCTCTGGAGAAAATTAGAGAGAATAAAACACACTGTGCCTTTCCAGGGCTCTCTGTATTGATTACAGAGATAAAATAAGATAAAATCCCTGTGCTGTATTCAAGAGCCTTTTAGTCTAGGACTGTGCTGTCTGATAGAATGGCCACTACCTGCCTGTAGCTATTTGCAGTCAAATTAACTAACTGAAACAAAATGAAAAATTCAGGCCCTCGATTGCACTGACCATATTTCAAGTGCTCATTAACTTTCATCACAGAAAATTCTATGGAACAGCACTGGCAGTAGAAGAGATTATGCTATAGAAATAATACCAATTCAAAAAGACCACAGAAGTTTAGGGGAAGGAGAGATTACTTTGCAGGGGGTGGAAGAAGGGAAGGGACAGCTTCAAGAAGGAAGTTGCATATAGACAGGAATAGGTAGAACAAGAGTATTTCAGGGAGAGAAAACATGAAACGAGCAGGAGAGGAAGAGGCATATTTGAGGGATAGCACTTAATTCTGTGTATCTGTAACATGAGATATGTAAAGCAGGGTAGAACTGTATAAAACCACAAATGCTGAGCGGCTAAGTCTGAACTACTCTCTAGGCAACAGGAAGTTACTAAAGGTCTTTGGATAAGAAAAAAGACATGGTCAAATAGTTCATTAGGAAGGAGAATCTAGCAGCAGGTGTATGAAATAGATTAGGTTTGAAGGCATAAAGACCACATAGCCTTGCAATAGCCCAAATGAGAGATAATGAAGAATTGACAGTAAGGATGTTCTCACTGGCATGTAACAAATCTCAATTTTAAATGGATTAAGTAATAAGGAAATTTAGATCTCATAAATTTGGGTATTATAAACTAGAGTAGATTTCAGGTTTGAAAGATCCAGAAGCTTAATAATATCATCAAGAACCAAGTTCTTTCCATCCCTGCCCCAATGTCATGAGTGTTAGCATCATTGTCTGGCTAATGGCAGATGGCAATGGCAGTTCCAATGATCACATCTTGAAGTCATAATGTCCAGAGGAGGAAGAAAGATCTTCTTAAGAGAGAGAAAATATTACCCAGAATGACTTGCCATCCCTCCCTCCTAGGCCTTAACTGAACCACAATGCCCACTCGTGAAACAGTTCCTGGTTTATATGAGGGAACAATTGTCGAGGAGTCAAAGACAGAGAAGTGAGAGTCAAAGGTGACTCCAGCGTTTAAGGCTAAAAGACTAGGGTACTTAGGAAGAGGAGAAGTTGTGGGAGGAAAGATGATGATCTTTGTGATAGTCCTCCTAATTTGAGATGCTAAAGAGGTATCTAGATGGAAATGATCAGCACGTGAAAACATGGGACTGGAGTTCAGAAAGAAGATCACAGTTGGGGATATACACTGGATGTCATTTGTGGAGAGAAAATAAATTAAGCCATGAGATTGCCAATGGAGAGAAGAGTGGGGAGGATACATAACCCAACCCTGGAGGATGAGGTACAAGCAGGGAAAGCAAGAGAAGCAGGCAAAGTTAGGCTATATATCATACAGAAATCAAGGAGAAAGGATGGAATTTCAAGAAGGCCAGCAGTATTAAGTGCTATGAAGAGAATCAGGATGATGCAGGCTTGGAAACATTGGGTTGCTGAATAGAAGGTGATTGTGACCTTTTTGTTTTTTTGTTTTTTAAATTTTTTTTTTCAACGGTTTTTATTTATTTTTGGGACAGAGAGAGACAGAGCATGAACGGGGGAGGGGCAGAGAGAGAGGGAGACACAGAATCGGAAACAGGCTCCAGGCTCCGAGCCATCAGCCCAGAGCCTGACGCGGGGCTCGAACTCACGGACCGCGAGATCGTGACCTGGCTGAAGTCGGACGCTTAACCGACTGCGCCACCCAGGCGCCCCTGATTGTGACCTTTAAGAGAGTTGTTTGATAGCAATGTAGGAGCAGGTAGATTTCAGGAGTTAAGGGATGAGCAGACAGGTCAAAGTATGGAATGCAGACTATTCTTTCAAAAGGTTTGATAGTCATGAAAGGGAGAGCTACATGAATGAGGATGTTTATACCAATATTTACTTAGAAGACTAAATATTGAAGCAACAGAAATTTCTGAATATACTATTATTTAACATAATATACTATTGTTTTAAAATTAGGATTTTGGTAATCAGTTGTGTGTGATGCAGTCATTTAAAGTAATTATTAAGATTATGGAACAGTATGGAGAAATATTTATAATATTAAGTGAAGGAAGAAGATAGAAAATTTTAAAAAACACACATGGATCACAACACCAAAAAGTATACATGCATGTGCATATAAAGATGCTATGAAATAATCCTAATTGTTTTGCGGTGGTTGAACAATGGTTTTTCAGATTTTGTGTCGTGAGATAGCAATTTTATAATTAAAATGTATATGCATATATTTAAAAATATTAAATGGCAAAGACAGAGGATCGTGATGTGAGGGTTGAAAAGGTTGAAAAACATTTGTTTTTGTTTGTTTTGCTTTAGTTGGAAATAAGAAACATTTAGCTGTGTTTATCTGCTGAGGGGAAAAACTCAAAGGAGAGTAAAAAATTGAAGGTGCAAGTATGAGGTGATGACTCTTGAGCATGTAAGAGAAGCCTATGGGATTAACACTGCAGACACAAAAGGAGAGTTTTAATTTTTTAGGAGAAGAGACATTTTCCGAGACAAAAAGAAATAAGAAAGGAAGAAAATTCCCCAAAGTGTGTTTGGATGTGTGCATGTATGCAAATTGAAAGTTGATTCTAATATTTATTTAAATTTAAGAACCTAGAATAACCAAGATAAATTTTAAAGGAGAACAAAGTTAAAAGACTTACACTACCAAATGTAAAGACATCATAAGACTCAGTAATTAAGACACTGTGGTATTGGCACAAGGATGCATGAATACACCAAAGGAACATAATAGAGAATCCAAAAATAGAACTTGATTTATGACAAAGGCACTGCTGCAATTCAGTGAGGAAAGGATAATATTTTCAACAAATGGTGCTGAAGCAATTGGCTACTCGTATGGAAAGAAAAGATACTTGATTCCTACCTCACACCGTATATAAAAATGAATTCAAGATGGATCATAGATCTAAAACAAAAAAGATGGATCATGGACCTAAATTAAGTGGGAAATTAACAAACAAAAAAGCTTCTACTAATCAAAAGACACTATCAAGAGAGGGTCTTGATAATGACACCCTTAAGAGAGAATATACTTGAGTATATATATTGACAATAGACTCATATTCAGAATATGTAAAAAAATACTTTTATAAATCACTATGAAAAACTGAACAATGCAATTTTTTAAATGGGGAAAAACTCCTGAAGCAATATTCTACAAAAATGACTTCCAAATGGCCAATAGGTTCATGGAAAAGTGTTTCACATAATTTCTTACTAGGAAAATGTAAATTGCAAGCACCATGACATATCACTACCTACCTATCAGAACGGCTAAAATTTAAAAGACTGACAGTACCTAGTGTTGACAAAGAAAGGTAGACAGCCACCTGAACTCTCATGTGCTACAGATGGGAGTGTAAATTGGTTTATCCATGTTGGAAAACGCTTTGGCAGTATCTACTAAAGTTAAACATATGCCTACTCTATGACCCAAGTGTGTTAGTTCATTTTATGCTTCAACTTGGCTGGGCCAAGTATCATTCTGTGTGTTTCGGTGAGGGTGTTTTTGTATGAGATTTCCTTTCAGATTGATGGACTCTGAGTAAAGCAGATTGCCCTCCATAATGTGCACGTGTCTCATCTAATCATCGAGCACTTAAGTAGAATAAAAGACCAACTCTCCCTCAAATAGAAGAATTCCCTCAGCAGATGGCTTTCTGACTTGAACTGGAACATCAGTTCTTCCTGGTTCTCCAGACTAATGGCTTTTGAACAGAAACTGCAGCATTGGCTTTTCCTGGATCTCCTGCCTGCCAGCTCATCCCGTAGATTTCGAACTTGACAGCCACCGTCACCACTGTTATTTCTTTTGTCACTTATGAAAAACAGATAAATTGAACTTCATCAAAATTAAAAACTTAAGTATATATCCAAGAGAATTGAGAACATATGTCCACAGAAAAAAACATGTACATAAATATTTATAGCAGCATTGTACATAATAGCAAAAAAATAGAAACAACCCAAATGCCCATAAATGGATAAACAAAATGTAGTATTTCCATCAATGGAATAGTATTTGGCAATAAAAAGGAATGGAGTACTGATACATGCTACTACATAGGTGAATCTTGAATACATTATGCTACCTGAAAGAACTCATTCAATAAAAACTGCATATTGTATGATTCCATTTATAGGCAAATCTATAGATGGAAAGTAGATTAATGGTTTCCAATGGCTGGAGGAAGGGGAGGAATTTGGAGTGACTTAACCGGTATAAAGTTTCTTTGGGGATGTTAAAAATGTTCTAAAATTGCATATTGTGATGGTTTCACAACTCTGAATATACCAAAACCCACTGAATTTTGTACTTTGAAAGGGTGAATTTTATGGTATACGAATTATATTTAATAAAGTTGTTACGTATGTAACGTGAATGAATTACTGATTAACAAAATAGATGAATATCATAGATACTCTGGGAAGAGAAAACAGCTGGACACATAAGTGTGTACACATTGTATGATTCCATACATGTGAAGTTCAAGAACAGGCAAAACTAATTGATGGTGATACAGGTCAGAATGGCACTTACCTCTAGGGGGTTCTGGGTGAGGCATTTGATTATGAGGAGCCACAAGGAAGCCCACTGAGGTACTAGAAATGTTCCACACCTTGATCTAGGTGGTGGTTGTTTGGATTCAAACATATGCAAAACTCTATCGAGCTGTATACTGAAATTCAGTGTGAGTTTGGCACTTTGCTGGCTGTATTTTGTATTTCAATAATAACATTGACAAAAATGGAGAAAGATGGGTGATAATATAGAGAGAAACTTAAGCTTGGAAAGAAAGAGACAGTAGAAAGGTCATGGGGGCCTCCGACCTTTCGGATATGCCGAAAGCAAGGCCTATTTCTCAGAGTAAGAGTGTTGGGTGAGGGATTCTAAATTCGTGGAAAGGAGATAGTTATATGAAGGAAGAGAGTCATTCTTTTTTTGTTTTATTTCTTTTAGGATAGGTAAGGTGGTTTATGTGCACATGTTCCTATGTGTATGAAATATGGTATGCATGCGTTGTGTGATGCCACTGTGGGGAGAAGCACCAGATGTTGTTATTATGAATGATTTAAAAAACTTATTTCTGGAGAATAATCCCAGTGAAGTTCATGGGAAATCAACAATCTTCTTCATTTACTCAGACATCCTTTGCCTCAGGACTAGACCTGAAAACAGGAATTAGAATGGCTAACCTTCTGATCTTTATCTCTCCCTGTCACCGTATATCATAGATTCTTTAATAGAAATATGTTTCATTCAGAAAGGTTTCTGTCAGCATGATTAGCAATTGTTTACAATCCGTAACAATGTCACCTATCTTTAAGGGGGCCATTGGTGTTCGCTACTTTTAAGGTTCCTCTTCACGTTTAAACAGCTACAAAACCATTGTAATCACTGTTTAAAATGTCTTTTTCTCAACCAACTAATAACAATTTCCATTTTTTTTTTTTTTAGGATTTATTTATTTATTTGAGAGAAAGAATGAGCAGGAGAAGGGCAGAGAGAGATGGGAGGACAGAGGATCCCAAGTGGGCTCGGTGCTGACAGCAGAGAACCCAACGCGGGGTTCAAACCCATGAACCGTGAGCTCATGACCTGAGCCAAAGTCGGACACTTAAGTGACTGAGCCACCCAGGTGCCTCAACAATTTCCATTTTTGAGACTAGATCATGATGCTAAATCTCATTAGAAATTATTGCAACTGTCTTATGTGGAATACAGTACCTTGATTGACGTTGGCGTGGTGAACAAATGGGAAGAAAATCAAGGCACACTAAATTTATCAATTCTAAGCCAATATTTATTATACAGTGCTTTAAAATTTACAGTTTTTTTTCACATACATTATCTTCTTTGTTCTTCACAGCTTCTTTTGTTATACACATTATTGTTCCCACCACCAATTCACAAACTAAAGATCTTAGGGCAAGAGGTTAAATGACTTACCCAATCTAAACCAATTAGTAAGTGAACAATGGAGCTTTCAACAGATCCTCTGACCACATATCCCAGGATTTTTTTCATTATACCATCATGTAAGACACATTCTCTTTGCTTAAACAATTTATAGTGGCGATAATAATAGGGTGAGTAGTTTAAGAGAAACAAAGTTACACTGGGACTTCAGAAGAGTTGGAGATCACAGGACAGGCTTCTTGGAGATGATATTTCAGATGAGCCTTGAGGAAGTGATGGGGTTGCAAAAAAAAAAAAAAAAAAGGACATTCCAGGTGCATTTGATAGCAGAAGAGAAAGTATATCAGGAAATCATAGAGAATATTTTGGGAACCTTCAGTAGTTTGGTTTTGCTGAACTATAGGAAAAAAGTAGGATCGTGTTGGAAGACAGATTTAGGAAGCAGTGGTATACCATTCAAGTTTTATGAACAATGGGATATGCTTGGATATGTATTTCATGTATTCTCTGTTCAGATGCAGAAGGAAGAGAGGGGAGGTGGGGAAACCAGAAAGCCAATTATCTCTGGGCAAAGGGATAGATAGAGGACTTTTCCAAACCTGTGGCCATGAAAAGGAAGAGTCAGAAGCAAGAGAAATTTCAGTAGTAGATTTTAAAAAATCACTTTAGGCAAATGAGATAAAGTAGGAGGTGAAGGGGGAAAGAGTTATCAAAGAAGGCTATGTGATTCTGAGCCTGAATCATGGAGGACTGTTATCTTGTTAACAGAAACAGAGAAGTAAGGTGGAGATATTGCTTTTGTGAGAATGATGAATTAGATTTTTAATGTGTTGAACAATTATTTTAGTTGTCCTGGGGACCCTCTCAAGCCTTCACTGCCATTCAGATGCGTAAGGATGAGAAGCTCAACTTGCAGAGACTATAAGTGAACAATAAATGTATGATAGTGTTTTACTTCATTGGTAATAACATAAATGCAAGTTAAAAAAAAAACAAAGGAGACATTTTTTTCCAGCCTATCAGGTAGAGAAAGATTGAAAAGACTGTTCAGAAATAAACTTAAGAAATATATAAACTTCTTCTAGTAAGAAGAAAACTGGAAACTACCGAAGGACACAAAAGTAAGTCAGAAAAAAACAGAAATAATACATTCTTTAAACTTTTTTTAAAATTTTTATTTATTTTGGGGAGGGAGAGAGAGACAGACAGACAGACTGTGAGCCGGGGAAGGACAGAGAGAGGGAGACACAGAATCCGAAGCAGGCTCTGGGCTCTGAGCTGACAGCAGAGAGCCCAACATGGGGTTTGAACCCACAAAGCATGAGATCATGACCTGAACTGAAGTTGGACACTTAACCAACTGAGCCACCTAGGCGCCACAGAAATAATATATTCTTGAGTGGAAGACAATATTTTATTTATTTTTTAAATGTTGAGAGAGAGAGAGAGAGAGAAAGAGAGAGAGAGAGAAAGCATGAGCAGGGAAGGGGCAGAGAGAGAGGGAGACAGAATCCCAATCAGCCTCCAAACTGTCAGCACAGAACCCATGTAGGGCTTGATCTCACCAACCATGAGGTCATGACCTGAGCTGAAATCAAGAGCCGCTTCCTTAATCAACTGAACCACCCAGACACCCTGGGAAGACAATATTTTAAAGATGAACGTTGTCCCCAAGTTTATAAATTTAACTCAACTACAATCAAAAGTTGACAAAGTGATTTTAAAGAGCATTTGGATATTTTATTAAGTGAATCAAATAACCAGGATGCAGAATACTGTGTACATCATGCTACAATTTGTGTAAAGAAAAGGGGAAATCACACACACGCACTGGGGAAGAAAATGAGGGTAGCTGTGATGAAGGGGAGAGAGAAAGGAATCTCTTTTACCCCTCTGCTTCTTCTGATTTAGAAAACATGACCCAGCAGTAGCACTCCTAGGAATTTACCCAAGAGATACAGGAGTGCTGATGCATAGGGGCACATGTACCCCAATGTTTATAGCAGCACTTTCAACAATAGCTAAATTATGGAAAGAGCCCAAATGTCCATCAACTGATGAATGGATAAAGAATTTGTGGTTTATATATACAATAGAATACTACTTGACAATGAGAAGGAATGAAATCATGCCATTTGCAAGTAACGTGGATGGAGCTGAAAGGTATTATGCTGAGTGAAATAAGTCAGTCAGGGAAGGAGAGATATCATATGTTTTCACTTATATATGGATCTTGAGAAACTTAACAGAAGACTCTGGGGGAAGGGAAGGGGGAAAAATAGTTACGAACAGAGAAGGAGGGAGGCAAACCATAAGAGACTCTTAAATACAGAGAACAAACTGAAGGTGGATGGGGATTGGGGTGGGGGAGAGGGAAAATGGGTGATGGGCATTGAGGAGGGCACTTGTTGGGATGAGCACTGGGTGTTGTATGGAAGCCAATCTGTCAATAGGTTATAAAAAGAAAAAAGAAAAAGAAAACGTGAAAGGCTTACCTATTAAAATTAGTGAGATCAATTGAGAAGAGAGCTAGAATAGTTTTTAAAAGGAGTAATTAGGTAGGCACGGGGTTGGGACATACTCTACTAGGCAAAAGGCTTGTTACAAGGATTAAGTGAATGAGCATATGCAAAGTGTTTGCAACGTGTGTACGTAAATGTTTGTTGTTATTTTCATAATCTTGATATGGGAAGTATATGACTCAAATGTTCATCTATCATAAGGGAATATATTGATAGATTTTTTTACTACTTGAAGCTTACAGACTTCTGGATAGGAAAAAAATTTTAAGAAAATACTAAGAGAAACATATACTAGGAGAACTTATAACGTCTAGAGTTAGTTGGGTCTGCACTGGGTCACGGATCATACTAAGGGCCTGCTCTGCGGTACTGAAGATGATCTTAGCTCTCAGAGAGCTTATAGTCTCTATAGACTAACGTTACTCTCCCTGATATACAAAAGGTTATTAAAAATCATAAGGTTAAAAATCCACAGGCCAACAGGAAATGAACAAAGGTCATAAACCAATTACTTTTAGAAGCATTGCTAATGGTCAATAAATATAAGAAAATAAGTTCATTCTCAATAGTCAATCTCACTCAAAAACAATGCGATTTATTTATTTATTTTTGTTTATTAATGCCAAGGTTTTAAAAAAAGAGAGACCCCAATGTGGGCACAGTGGAGACGGAGGCATCCTTATATCCTACAAGTGGGCATAGAATTAAGTATAAGCATCCCGCAAGGCTGTTTAACAACATGTATTGGAGTTTTAAATATGCAAACTGTGTGATCTAGCAATTCCACTCCTACGAAGAAATACTTGGACATATATCTGGAGGTGTATGTTCAAGGATATTTACTTCAACCTTCCTTATAATAGTAAAAAAAGAGTAGAAAATAACCCGAGTATATGTTAATAAGTAATGAGCTAAATTATGGTGGCTCGATACAATAGAATACAATACAATAATTAAAAAGTGTAGGTCTATGTACATTGACATGAAAAATGCCACAATATTATATATAGTGAAAATGGGAGATGGTTGCATGACAGATTATGAAAAATACTCTGATCACATTTAAAACCGGGGGTGTATGCCTGAATGTGGGTATGTGTAGAAAAAAAGTCTGGAAAGACAGATTCCAAAATATAACATTGGACAATGACATTAGAGATAATCTCTCTTTTCTTCCTTACACTTTTTTGGTGGCATTTTTTCTGAAATTTTAACAATGAATCTGTTACTTATACATATACAAACAAAATAAAACTCTTCAATAAAAACAAACTAATTAAACTATGTTTCTTAAACATTTTCCTTCAAAAGCCCTTCAGGAATAATCTTTGTTTAACTAAGGCCATGACACTTGAAATTTTTATCATTGAGACTTTGTCAGGGTTTGCACATGCATATTTTTTCCTGTCCTAAGTCAGTAGGGAAATCTTTTGTAAATAATAAAATATTTCAAGAATTTGGAACGAAATGACAATCACAGAGTACTGACCTCATTCCACGATGGTTAAAAGAATTGAAGAAAAAGGAACCTTGACAGGGCCGCAGACAAAAAATCTGAGCAACAGTGGCCTTACGCTTGCATCAGGTTTTTGGACAGGGCTGGGGGTACAGTGGCATGGAAGAGAGGTGGGGAGTTTGCCTCTTCCTTGGTTTTGTATCCTGCCTTAATCTTGCCCAAAGTGCGTAAATTTCCACATAAATAAGGCTTCAGGGTGCAACAGAACGCCTCCCTTTGCCCCTGTCACTCTTGTCCCATCCTTGTTGAACCCGATCTTCCTTGCACTGGTATCTGGACATTAAGTCCTCTTGGCTCGGCAGCCATTATTGCGCTAAGGTTGCTAAAAATCCTCAATTCAACCCACTCTTCTGTGAGACTCGGGGGCCTAATGCTTATCGTATTTGCAACAGAATCGCTCTGTGACTCACAATGATTTTCATCAATGAACAGAAAAGAACTGTGTCTCAGCCTCAGCTCTTGGGGGAGGAGGAGGGGCCTCTGGGGACAGGGGGTTGTTGTTAAGAGTCAGTGATTTCATCTAGGTCTCAAGCATGGTCTGAAAACTAAATAGACAAAAGTACAATTGCTGTCATGTAGAGAGCCACGTTTTCAGACACTCAGATGAAAAAGGAGTTCTTATTCTCAGAAAGTTTACAAATTACCAAATGAAGATAATGAACTTTGTATGGTGTTTCAAAGCTTCCTATCTCTGTATCTGCCGTGCCCACACTCCCACTCTGCTTCCTTGCCCTGGTGAGCCCAGCAGAAACATGATGCCGCCACACCGTTTTCAGTAAGACTATTTGGGGGGCGCCTGGGTGGCTCAGTCGGTTGAGCGTCCGACTTCAGCTCAGGTCACGATCTCGCGGTCCGCGAGTTCGAGCCCCGCGTCGGGCTCTGGGCTGATGGCTCAGAGCCTGGAGCTTGCTTCCGATTCTGTGTCTCCCTCTCTCTCTGCCCCTCCCCCGTTCATGCTGTGTCTCTCTCTGTCTCAAAAATAAATAAACGTTAAAAAAAAAAAAATTAAAAAAAAAAAAAAAAAAGACTATTTGGTACAGATTTTACAGACCTATAGAATACTACCCCCTCATCTTTCCCTTCCTCTTCTCATAGAGCCAGATTCCTATATAAATTTAAAAAAAGAAAGAAAGAAGAAAGAAAGAAAGAAAGAAAGAAAGAAAGAAAGAAAGAAAGAAAGAAAGAAAACCAACTTGGACTTTTCAGAGGGGAGGGCTGGAGGCACTGGATAATCTACATGTTCCTAGACCTAATGATTGGTTTACTTACTAGAAAAATTCACGACATTTTCTAAGCATTTTTTCCAAAATAAATGCTGAAATGCTTGCTATTATAAAATGGAAAACCTTATGAATTCTGAAGAACTTTATAATAATAAGTCTATGTATCTGAATTGCAGGAAAAAATGACACGTTAAGGAAATACTTGTAGACTCCAGCTTCAGCTACTATAGAAGTTCTTTAAATAAAACCTAAAAGAATGTTACCTCAGATCTATGAATAACTGCTTTGTCTATGTTATACTCAAAGTCAGCATTTCACTGAAGAACTTTGTGTTCTATTGTTTTTTCTTCGAACTACTTTCCTTTCCACGTGATAACGTCAAGATTCTTAGTTTCTGACAGCACATCTGTTAACAACAAAGAATGGGCAGGACTTTTGAGATAAGGAAGTGATGGGGGTGGGGGGGCTGCTTTTACACGTTTAATGGTTCCGAGTCTGAACAGTCTTGTGAGATTTGGATAGAACTCTTAGAGAAAGGAATACTTTCAAGGCGACAAGCTATTGCAGTATGTGAATCTTAAGCTTGTGGTGAACCAAGGAACATTATAGGCTCATGTAGCAGAACTCGACCTTAGATGATGTTAATAATGCACATTTCTGGGGCGCCTGGGTGGCGCAGTCGGTTAAGCGTCCGACTTCAGCCAGGTCACGATCTCGCGGTCCGTGAGTTCGAGCCCCGCGTCAGGCTCTGGGCTGATGGTTCGGAGCCTGGAGCCTGTTTCCGATTCTGTCTCCCTCTCTCTCTGCCCCTCCCCCGTTCATGCTCTGTCTCTCTCTGTCCCAAAAATAAATAAAAAACGTTGATAAAAAAAAAAAAATTAAAAAAAAAAAATAATAATGCACATTTCTGCCCCAACTCCACCCCACGTACACTAATCATCAATGTTTCAGAACTGTAGTTGAACAGAAAGATGTTCTGTTCATGACAAAATAATTTTCAACATTTTTCATGGGATGTTTCCAAATCCGGAAAGACTACGGTACTAAGCTACTCTTAAACAAACGAGTCTAGTCTTTTAGGTGAAATGATGAAAAATCTTGTGAGCTCCTGATCATGGTAAAGCTCTGCTGTTTTCCATACAGAGCTCATGTTATTACTTTGTAAAGTTGACTCTGTTTCAAGAACTGATGGTAGAGTGTTGGGACCGGGTCTTTGCTGTTGTACCTGCCATTCCCTGCCACCCCCCATCTTTACTTAACAAAATGTGACATGTTTTATAACATCTGCCCCTGATGTGCCAGGACATGCCCAACTTTTGAAACTCCAAAAAGAGAGTTGGTCCAAATGAAGTAGACATTTGAAGATCAGATGCCCCGACTTCTGTTACTGAAGGAATAGGAGAAACCAGCAGGAAACTAGACTGTTGGTAAAGACCACTGTGCCCATTGGTACAAATAGCGATGTGATCACTATCAAAAGTAAAAGCACCTTTAGAATTGATGAGATCTTCTTTAAGCCAAGAAAAGAATTCGAAGAAACCACACTAGCTGGCCAGAAACACCTAGAGTACAGTAACCTTATTATGACTCCTTGATTCAGGTATGGGACTGGGCTGGCAAGGAGACCCCTCCTTGGGACAAAATTGGTGGATGGGAAGATGAGGGTGGAAAGTGCCATGAACAATGCACCAGGACAAAGGAGAGAGTATAAAAAACCTAGTCTCAAACTTTGAAGCACTCCTAAACCATGCTCCAAACGTCAAGGCTGTTTAATGAAACTCCAAAGTAGAAGAAGAAGAAATGTTACTTGTTCCTTCAGGGTCTAGTTGAAATTCTACCTCTACATAAACTTTTCCTGGGCCTCCAGACAGGTATCCTTTTCCATCTTTTGGAACTTTATAGCATTTACTTTGTGCCTCTCTCAGGGCACTTCCCATGGTCCACTCATCTCCTTTAAGATGCCTGCTTCCTTGACTTCATGGATTCATCTTTACCTTTGTACCTTCCATGGACTCTGGCACAGGGCTCACACATAACAGGCATAGCAAACGTGTCTGCAAAGAAATGAATGAATGAATATATTCTTTAACCAATCTGGTAAATTGCAAAATTGGATGTAAATGACTCTGTCACAGATTCAACTAAATTAGTAACATGTAAAAGTTTACTTACGCTCCCCCTTTTTCTGTAAATTAAAAAAAATATATATATCCAAGTTAGTTAACATTATAGTGCAATGATGATTTCAGGAGTAGGATCCAGTGACTCATCCCCTACATATAACACCCAGTGCTCATCCCAACAAATGTCTTCCTAATGCCCCTTGCCCGTTTAGCCCATCCCCCCACCCACAACCCCTCCAGCAACCCTCAGTTTGTTCTCTATTTTTAAAAGTCTCTTCTGTTTTGCCCCCCTCCCTCTTTTTCTATGATTTTTGCTTCCCTTCCCTTATGTTCATCTGTTTTGTATCTTCAATTCTACATATGAGTGAAGTCACATGATATTTGTGATTCTCTGACTAATTTCACTTAGCATAATACCCTCTAGTTCCATCCGTGTTGTTGCAAGTGGCAAGATTTCATTCTTTTTGATTGCCGAGAAACTCCATTGTGTGTGTGTGTATATATATATACCACGTATTCTTTATCCATTCATCCTTCGATGGACATTTGGGCTCTTTCCATATTTTGGCTCTTGTTGATAGTGCTGCTATAAACATGGGGGTGCATATGTCCTTTCAAAACAGTGCACCTGTATCCTTTGGATAAATACCTAGTAGTGCAATTGCTGGGTGGTAAGGTAGTTCTATTTTTAATTTTTTGAGTAATCTCCATACTGTTTTCCAGAGTGACTGCACCAGTTTGCATTCCCACCAGCAGTGCAAAAGGGTTCCTCAAGGTTTACTTTTTCGTATCACACCATACATACTTAATGTAGAAAATCACCTCTACTTTTTCTATCCTGAGAGAGCCACTTTCCCTGCTTTTTTTCTATTTGTAAATACACAGATATATGTGTATATATATATAATGTATGTACACGTGCACACACAAGCATGCGTACACAAATGTATATTTTTTCCTCCAACCAATATAATAATGTGATATACTGCTTTGTAGCCTGTGTTATTTCAGGTTCTACTAGAAGTAGACACCAAGAGAGGATTAAATGTACATGAATTTCATTGGAAAACACCTGTGAGGGGAAAAGTGAAGGGAGCTGGGAGAGGCTGGGCAAGGCCTCAGACCATGATCTTCGTCTGATCCCAGTGAAGGAGAGAGGGACGGGAGGTGGGGTGGTGGCATCCTGTACTGTCATGTGGTCTGGGGAAAGTTCAGCAAGTGTCTGGGGGAGTCCTGAGAAAAAATTGGCCATCAGGGGAGTCCCATAACACCCAGGAGGAGGCCTGTCTTTGTCACCCTATCAGGTTGTCATTGGTTGGGAGCAGGCGTGGGGAGAGTGGCCTTGGCGCAAATGTTAGGGTACTTCGGAGCGACCAAGGCCCTTCCTCAACTTTATCTCCTGAAGTTGAACGTCTGCCGTCAAAATAGCCACCCTTTATTATGAACATGTTTCCAAACCATAAGATGTTCACCTATAGTGTTTTAAGAAACATTTCTATTTCACAAGTAATACATGGCCATTTTGGAAAACTAGGACTGAAAAATAAACTGAAGAAACACAAAAATTGACTAAATAATTCTAAACCTAGAATTATCCCCTGTTAACCTTTTGATATATGCCTTTCCAGATTAAAAAATGTGTATACATGTTTATATATATAAAATACATATGTTTATACGTTTGTGTGTATAATATGTACATATATATGTACATACACATAAAATATGCACATATATGTATGCTCATGATTTTCCAGTATTTGTGAAAATGATGGTACCTGATCCTGAGCTGGTTTTGGGCAGATCTTTGAGTGATTGTATGAAACAGGATAGAGACACTGATTGAGAGGTTTTCACATACGTGACTTTGACATTATGTGTACCAGAATGATTTCCTTCTTGGATTTGAAAATAAGTTTACTTTTATACGTCTCAGTCAAAACTGTTTTGCAAATGGCACTTAGAGTTTTGTATTAAATAATATACAAACATAATGGGAAAATAAACCTTAATCCTTATAAGTTTCCTTCTGTCATCCAAAATAGTGGCTCAGTGACTATGTTACATAATAGCTTCCTAAAAGTGGTTTATTTTGAAATCATAAAAATAAGGTTTTAAGGGATGTTAATATGTGCAGTGTAGCATTTGCTGACAAGTATTCCTTGAATACATAATACTCTTTTTAGTGACAATGTACATGACTGAAGATGGAATATTATATGGAAACATTCAAATAAAGATACAGTTCTTAGGACACAAAACAACATTCATGTGATAAAACAAATAAATAAAAGGAGATTTGAAAATGTGGACTGGCATTCATTGAGTTAGGATTTAAATGTTTTTTTTTTAATGTTTATTTATTTTTGAGAGACAGAGAGAGACAGAGTGTGAGCAGGCGAGGGGCAGAGAGAGAGAAAGACACAGAATCTGAAGAGGCTCCAGGCTCTGAGCTGTCAGCACAGAGCCTGATACGGGGCTCGAACTCACAGACTGTGAGATCATGACCTGAGGCGAAGTCTGACGCTTGACCAACTGAGCCACCCAGGCGCCCCTGAGTTAGGATTTATAAACATGGGTTTTTATTTCTCCTGACCATGTTTCCTTGAGGAATGTTTAAGGGTAACTTGCAGAAATGAACATTCCATCCTCTTATTAATCCCTGCTGCCCATCATTTTGAGAAATTTCAAAGGCTGAAAACATAATGTATATACAGCAGCCTTCAGCAAGCTCAGTGTATAAATAAGATTACAACGACCTTAATATTCTAAATTATAATGGTCCCAAGAATCCATAACTTGATTAGCAGGCTTCCTCCATTCCCCAGGATTATTGTAGTTCCCCTGTTACTGTCCACTAGAGGAGAGAGAGAGAGAGAGAGAGAGAGAGAGAGAGAGAGAGAAAAGTCAAATGTCCCTTGGGACTAAACTGTAACGGTTGGCTTCTTGACATGCCCTCTGGTTTTGTTCTCTCAAGTGCCAGAGATTTTCCACTGGTGTCACTGGTGATTTTCTACGGTTGCTCCTCTCTCTTGCAGAGATGTGGCTCTGGCCAACCCCACTGTGGACCTTTGCCAATTAGACATGTTCATGACGAATTTGGGGGTGAGGGGGTGGGTGGTCTCTTGTCCTCACTCAGTCTGTACCCTGGTTATCTCATAGCAAAACTCCCCAAGCATGGGTTCATTTTTGCCAAGGTGCATCCAATGCACTTGGGTAACTAAGTCAGGATCTTACCTTTCCACACGGCAAAATGCAAAGTCTGAACATTCCACCCCAATGTCTTAGGCTGCAAAGCTAAGGATCCTGAGTCTTGACTCTTCCTACCCTCTTTCAACCTTCCACTTATTTGTGCCTGTGATTGTCTCCTTAATTCCCTGATGGAGCCCCTGGCCTAACATCAGATCTGTCTTTTAACCACAGCAGATTGTGTGTGCATGGGGTAGGGTGGGGCGAATGTGGTAGTCGGGGGAGAGATAGCTGACGTACAGAACTTCAGAATTTTATAACTGGAAGGGATTTTAAAGACCATTTCATGCAACTTCCTCATTTTACCTGTGCAGAAACTAAGCGATTTGCTCAAGGTCAGAGCAAATTATTAGTAGAACCAGCTCCACAATCAAGATTATCTGACTGTATTCAATCTTGTGCCCATGATTCAACCAGCATGGCTCGCCGATCAAAGCCACGCTGTCTGATTTTTCCCCATATGTGGGGAAATAGGACATTTTCGTTTTCGTGAGTCAAATATACAATTAAGGGCTTAAAATTCTTTAAAATTTTTTTTTCAACGTTTTTTTTTTTAAATTTATTTTTGGGACAGAGAGAGACAGAGCATGAACAGGGGAGGGGCAGAGAGAGGGAGACACAGAATCGGAAACAGGCTCCAGGCTCCGAGCCATCAGCCCAGAGCCTGACGCGGGGCTCAAACTCACGGACCGCGAGATCGTGACCTGGCTGAAGTCGGATGCTCAACCGACTGCGCCACCCAGGCGCCCCTAAGGGCTTAAAATTTAATCAGAGTAACTATTAACACATAAACATTCTAGAATGGATTCCTCTTCCTCAGTTCACTCACAAATTGTCAGGATTACAGTAAACTATCCTCAGTTTAGTCCTTTCCTGTACAAGATACTGTTCCTATAAGGTTAATACTTAGAGACTGAAGTTTTTCAACAGTAAGAAAAAAATCCTGTCTTTCTCCAGAAGCTTCATCTTTATCTGGCAAAGACATTAGCTAGTTGGCCCAGCCTTTTTCATCTTGCAAAAATAAGGAGAAATAAGTTTTGCCTAATTTGCACTGTACTACCACGCTTATTAATTTTCTGATGTGAATTATAATAGCAGTTGACAGGGGCGCCTGGATGGCTCAGTCGGTTAAGCGTCCGACTTCAGCTCAGGTCACGATCTCGCGGTCCGCGAGTTCGAGCCCCGCGTCAGGCTCTGGGCTGACGGCTCGGAGCCTGGAGCCTGCCTCCGATTCTGTGTCTCCCTCTCTCTCTGCCCCTCCCCCGTTCATGCTCTGTCTCTCTCTGTTTCAAAAATAAATAAACGTTAAAAAAAAAATTTAGGGGCGCCTGGGTGGCGCAGTCGGTTGAGCGTCCGACTTCAGCCAGGTCACGATCTCGCGGTCCGTGAGTTCGAGCCCCGCGTCAGGCTCTGGGCCGATGGCTCGGAGCCTGGAGCCTGTTTCCGGTTCTGTGTCTCCCTCTCTCTCTGCCCCTCCCCCGCTCATGCTCTGTCTCTCTCTGTCCCAAAAATAAATAAAAAACGTTGAAAAAAAAAATTAAAAAAAAAAAAAATTTAATAGCAGCTGACAATAGACACTAGTGTAATTAGTATAGTTTCGTGGCCAGAATTAAATATTTCAAACTAATGCTATATGCATAGATGAAAATTTCTACTAAAATCAGATAGTCTTAACATAGTTCTTCCCTTCCACTGTAATACTTTAAATTTTGTTTTGCGTGAAATACATAAAGATGTTCATGGTTTGCCGTCCAGTCAAGGAAAAAGAAATAAATTTCCATACTCATTTAGCATGAAAAAGATTGTTTAAGCAAATCCCCAAGGGAAAGTCATGATTGATAGTAATAATGGAGCTAAGCCTGTTTTTAATTCAAAAGCAACATGAGTAGAAGGAATGTACTTAGCCGGTTATGGAATTAATCCCCCTAGTCGAGATTATCTTAAAAATTCTCAAACAGGTTCTGTCTGGTGGGAGAATATAGTATCATTATATGGGATTTGCTCCTAAAACGAGAAAAATTAATGTTTTCCTGTGTGTTCGTGTGTGTCTTAGACTTTGTAAAATGTCTTCCACATTTGAATTCTTCCCTAGAATAACCTTGAAGAGTAGATACTATACTCTCCAACTGATAAATAAGAAAAATGAAGTTCGAAGAGCGTCAATGACTGTTTCAAGGTTGCACGTGTAGTAAGTAGCAGAGTCTTGATTTAAAACAAAGTCTTCTGATTTTAAGGCTACATGTCTTACCCCTAAAGAAAATGCATTTTTTTTTTTTTCAACGTTTATTTTATTTTTTTTGGGACAGAGAGAGACAGAGCATGAACGGGGGACGGGCAGAGAGAGAGAGGGAGACACAGAATCGGAAACAGGCTCCAGGCTCTGAGCCATCAGCCCAGAGCCTGACGTGGGGCTCGAACTCACGGACCGCGAGATCGTGACCTGGCTGAAGTCGGACGCTTAACCGACTGCGCCACCCAGGCGCCCCAGAAAATGCATTTTCAAGAAATAACATGCATGTTCTCAGAGATATCTAGAACAGTAGCTATTGTAAGGTACAAAATATTAGAGTAGCTATGGACATAATCCCCTAACCCCCCCTTGAAATTATTTAATTTTGTCTTTCAAATAAATTGTGATTTAGTACCAATGGCTTCTTTGGGTGTTTTAAATTGGTAGCCTAATTGTTAGGAAAAAATAAAGTAAATTGATAATCTTATTGTGAAAGATAAAATACTTGTTTTCAGAATTTCCATAACCCAATGTGTTGTCACATGAAGCCACATATTTTTAACTAAACAGGGAATATGTAGTATAGTAAGATAAACTATTAAGCAGCAATATCATGAATTTCATGACCATCATAAATTATTTAAAAGTGTATTCCTTCATTAAAAAAAATCTTGGTTTAAATATTATGTAAGTTGTACGTGCTCATTGAAAAAATTAAAACGGTGCGGCAGAATATGAACTGAAAAGTTTACTTTCTTAGTCATACTTCAAATCATTATTTGAGTGTCTGTCTGATCTGGTCAGATCTTTTGCTAATCACTCATTCTTAAAATAAAAAGGAATAGACATGACAACCAAATATAATGCATGGTGCTTGATTGGATTCTAGATAAGAGAAAAGGATATAAAATTATTAAAAAAGCTATAAAGGATATTATTAGGATGCCTGGGAATTTAAAATTGATTCTATATTTGATAATGGCATTATATCAATATTAACTTTCTTCAGGATGATAGTTGTATTGGATGTAGAAGAAAGTCCTTGTTTTTTTGAAGCATTAGAGGTGATAGAGGAGAACTGTCAAGATGTCTACACCCAACCCCCTAGCTTCAAACAACTGAAGGACTGGATACAACAATTAAAAAATCTACTTGAAACATTGATGAGATGACAGGACAGTGAGAAATGGTCAAGTCAAATTTACCACTAGATCAAAAGCAGCTGACAATAGAATTGGTAAACTATGTAATAGTTCAAAAGAAATGATGCCAAGAACAACATGGAGAAAAAAGAAGAAAGAGAACTAGGAACACAGAGGATACCAAGGGAAGATCTAAAATATATATTAAGATTTTATGTTTTTGAGTAATCTCTAAACCCAACATGGGGCTCACACCTACAACCCTGAGATCAAGAGTTGAATACTCTTCTGACTGAGCCAACAAGAAGCCTCGATCTAATTTATATGTATATATATATATGTTTTTTAATTTTTTTTAACATTTATTCATCTTTGAGAGACAGAGAAAGACAGAGCATCAGTGGGGGAGGACCAGAGAGGGAGGGAGACACAGAATCTGAAGCAGGCTCCAGGCTCTGAGCTGTCAGCACAGAGCCCGATGTGGGGCTCGAACTCAGACTGCGAGATCGTGAACTGAGCCGAAGTCGGATGCTCAACCGACTGAGCCACCCAGGTGCCCCTCAATTTAATTTATATTTAATTGGAGTTCCAGAAGAAGAGGAGAAAAACAACAGGAAAAGAATAATATTTAAAGAAATAATGGTCGAGAATTTCCCAGAGCTGATGAAAGATACAATCCACAGGTTATAGATTCCCTAGCCAGATAAACAAAACAAAACAAAACAAAACAAAACAAAACAAAACAATACCCCCACTTAAACTCATTATAGTGAAATAGCAGAAACCAGTGACAATAAACAAAGTCTTAAAGGCAAGCACAGAAAAAAAAAGACATTATCTTCAAACGAGAGATAGTTGGGCTAACTAAAATCTTATGCGGCTTGACTGGCAGCCTTACTAAACATTTGTGAAAGAAATAAATCAGATCTTTCACAAATCCTCTAGAGAATCTTGCTTCTATTTTTAGAGTCCGCCACGACACCCACTCATGATGAAAATCCTATTCAACTTGTACTGGAGGTTTCACCAGCATGATAAGGCAAGAAGGAAAAATAAAAGTATAATGACTAGAAAGAAAGAAACTAAACTGAAGTTTAGATGGTATGATTACGTACTCTTCTGTATCTATGTTATGGTTCACTCGAAAAAGGTTAAAAGTATCTGATACAGTATTTGAATAGCACTTTATGACTTTCAGTGCTGTCTTACCTTAATGATTGTATTTGGTTGTTACAATTCTGTGAGGAAACTAAGGCTTAGAGAGGTCGGGTTACAAAGCTAGTCAGTAATAGAACCTGCACTAAAACTCAAGTCTGGAGACTCTTCAAGAGCCTTTCCAGTTTGTAGGCATTTAGACTATGGCATACATTTTATTAACAATTGTCTATAAAGCAATCCATGTATTCAAGAACATAATTTATATTATGTGGGGTGTTATTGGTTATAAACTAATACCAAGCTATACATGACCTTGGAATTAGATGGGAGGAAGAGGCCATAATTTAGAAAAATTTTTTAAATGTTTATTTATTTATCATTAAAAAAAATTTTTTTTTAATGTTTATTTTTGAGACAGAGAGAGAGAGACAGAGCATGAATGGGGGAGGGTCAGAGAGAGGGAGACACAGAATCCGAAACAGGTTCCAGGCTCTGAGCTGTCAGCACAGAGCCCGATGCAGGACTCGAACCCACAAACTGTGAGATCATGACTTGAGCCAAAGTCAGAAGCCTAACCGACTGAGCCACCCAGGTGCCCCAAGGCTATAATTTAGCAAATGCAGCTGCATTACTTGAGCGTCTTTGCTTGTCAAGATAGCAGGTGGTAAAAATATGTTGGAACACATGGATAATACTAAAGTCACAGGTTGAATTGTGACCCCTGCCCCCGATTTATACGTTGAAGTGCAAACTCCTAGTACTCTAAAATGTGATTGTATTTGGAGATAAGATCTTTAAAGAGGCAAAGTTAAAATGAGGTCATTAGGGTGGGCCCTAATCTAGTGTGATGGATGTCTTCATAAGAAAATTTGGATGCAGATGGGTATAGAAGAAAGACCATGTGGAGCTATAAGGAGGAGATGACCATCTACAAGCTGAGAAGAAAGGCCAGATCCTTCTCTCATGGCCCTTAGAAGGAGCCAACCCTACCAACAGACTCTAGAATGATTTGGAAATAACATTCTATTGTTTAAGCTACTCCAGTTTGTGGTACTTTATTACTATAGCTCTAGCAAACTAATATAGCTAGTGACAAAGAAAGAAAGGAAGGAAGGAAGGAAGGAAGGAAGGAAGGAAGGAAGGAAGGAAGAAAGAGGGAGGAGAGAGGGGGAGAGAGAGGGAAGGAAGGAAGGAAGCAAGCAAAACTCTTGAGCAAAAACCAGATATAATCAGACGCTGGATTGAAACAGTGATGTCTTGGTTGTACAGTCATTCTCTTACAGTTTTAAAAACTTTCTAGTAATTAAGATTTTTTTTCAGGGAAAGTAACTTTGTTACTGAATATTTGATACTCTCTAGCCTCTTTCTGCCTTTTTACCATTGCAACAATTGTTTTTATAACACTGTATTGGATTACTTGAAGTTTTGTAGCAATTAAATTATTATATTACAGTACAACAAACACTTTTATGAATATTTATATATTTTTTTTAATTTAAAAAAAATTTCATTTGAGAGAGAAAGAGAGCAATGCAAGTGGGGGGAAGGGGCAGAGGGAGAGAGATTCTTAAGGAGGCGCCATGCCCAGTGCAGAGCCTGACAGAGAGCTTGATCCTATGACCCTGGGATCATGACCAAAGCCAAAATCAAGAGTCAGGCACTCAACTGAGCCACCCAGGAGCCCCGATGATGACTCTATATCATCACATGGTATACATGAAGTCATATTATCTGTGAAGCGGTTTGATAGCATTTTGGAAGGTATCACAAATTTCTCCTTAACAGAACATGTTGCGCTTACATTTCGAGGATGATAATTTTGAAGAGCAGACATAAATACTAATTTATTAACTATCTGAAAAGGCACTGGGGCCCTGCTGTATATGCCCTTCTTGACTCGGGCTGAATGTACCTGGAACATCTGGTCTTTCATTCATTGAATTCAACATTCCAGTGCAAAATGCTATTGGAATGTGCAAAGATTCAAACAACAAGCCAGGACAGCTGCATCTGAGACAAGTTTTATTTTGAAACCAGAAAACCCATGCAAATAAACAACAGCAACACACATAAGAAGTGAATTAATGACAACTTACTGGAGATGACTCCAAAAGAAAAAAATTCAATTGCATTTTCCAGACTTCTTTTAGGATTAAAAGAGGTGGGTTACTAAGCATCCTGAATGAGGTGGTAGCATTTATACAAAACAAATTTACACTGCATTACACATAAGAAAATATTTCAAAACATTGTTTTATACTCAATGATTTTTCTAAATCAAACAGTTCCATTTACTTTTCACCACAAATTTCTCCTTCCCCCACCCACATCCTCTCTGTCCCCAACACTACATTAAGAGAAAGAAGGACAATTCAAAAGTTTTTTTCAATGCTCTGTTGTCATTAGTAAGCTCCCTAACCGGAGGCCTGCCATCAGGAAGCCTAGCCTGAGAAGTTTCTGGACTTTACATGGTTGTTTTCATTGGGAAGTACAACTCGGTTGTAAACTCCCAACTTGCCAACCTTTCAATCAGGGAAACTAATAAAGATATGTGCCTGGAAAAATTAATTTATTCATCTGCTCAAAAAATTATAATTTAATTCTCATATATTGAGTAACAACGAAAACTTTTGTAATTAGCTTGAATTATATGATATTTTTATTAAAGAAAAACAAAGGAATTTAATTAAGGTTAAGAATGTTAAGGAAATAGGTCATATGATTAGCTCTGAAATAGCTTTAACTTTTGAATAAGCTCATTGTTGCTTAATTATGGTATACTGATTTGTAGAAACGTCGGAGGTGTTCTCGTTCCAAATCAGAAATATGCTGGATTTCTTACTGTGTAACTTTTGTGCTTCTTAATTTACCTGTTGGAACACTGTCAATAACATAGTTTAGTGTTCTTTCAAAAATTAATCTAATAATTGCTTCTTCCTCTAAAAGAATCTGTTTGGTTTATTTCATACTTTTTCTTAAAGTAAGCAAAAATTCTAGAAATGCCACTGGGCATAGTCTCATTGTTTAAACTTCTACTTTATAGGCAAATCCTTAATAAGTTTGATTGCATCAGTCATTCATTCTAAAAGTTTGCCCTTTATCTCGACTTGTCCGGTTCTCACGGACTCCCGATTAAGAACGAGTTTTCTGACGCTAACGCTGATCGAGTTTAATCTGTGGTCCGGGGCACTAGGAAATGAGCTTCATTAGTCCATGCTGCCAAAACTTACTAAAACTCTCCCTCTTTATAGAGCTCTGTTCTAATCAGAAGCACCATGCTTCTGTCTAGTGAATCAATCTGTTTGCCATCTCTATTCTGAAATTCTGCAAAATACAGTTGAAGTTCTGCAACCACTTCCTCTTGGAAGGCTGCTGAGATTATCTTCTTGTATGTAATTTTAATGAACATTCATCGGTCTGTTGCCTCATCACATGTTTTCTAATGATTTAGCTCTTGTGATTCATCTTCATAGACTGGAAACCCTTGATGGCACACAGTCTTCTATTGCTCATGGGACCAGCAACATCGCTGAGATTAGCACTCATTCACCTAGAAGCCTCAAATAATATTCCTAATGACGACATCCAGTTACACTAAAATTCTGCAGCGGTCTCTGGATAATCAAAGAAAGTTTAAACTGATGTCCACACTGTGCTCTGAGTTTTGGAAACTTGACGGTCCCTGCATATTAATGTATGCAGCCACATTTAGTCCACAGAACATGCTGCCCCCAATCATTCTGAATAAATGGGAGTTTACTCTGTGGGGTTCTGCATAGAGCAGGAACTTAGGGACTCTGTTTGACTTTAACAGGATGGAACGAAACCTCCCAAAGAAGAAAATCTTTTAAATTTCATTCTCATTGTTTTAGATTTTGTGACAAACTGTCAAACAAGGCCCAGGCTGAAGCATATCTTCATTTTTGCTATGGAATATGGGGTTTATCTAGTAAGTTATTTGCATAAAGGAGATTTTTTAGCACCCACCCTGTACCATATACACCCTGTACCATAAGACTATGCCCAGTGGCATTTCTTGGGATATATAAGAAAGCAAAATAGACAAATATTCCTGGCCCTATGGAATTTACATTCTAGGGGAGAGGAGAATAGCAGAAACACAATAAAAAAATTAGTAAACATATTGGATAATGCCAATTGCTATACAAGAAAATAAAGACAGAAGGGAGGATAGAAAAGATGAGTGGGAAGGAGACAGAGGGTGGTTAGGTAAGTCCACCCTGCAAAGGGCATGTTGAACAAAGACCCGCAGGAGTGACGGTGGAGCCATCGTGTGAGATGGAAACGACACAGGCACCAGTTTGTTAGAGTCCACATCACGGTGGAGCCATGGGTGATCCTGCGCGAAGGGTGCACCTGCCAGGCACAGGAAGCGGCAAGCAGCCCAGCGGCCTGGAGTGGGTTGGGTGAGGAGGTGAGCCGTGCGAAACGAAGTCAGAATCTGCAGGACTGTGGTTCTCCACGCTGGCTACACAAAAGAATCACAGAGTTGCGGCACAGATATGAGTCAGGACGTGAAGGACTCAGGCTAGAGCCCCGACCCAGAGACTCTGGTTTTCACAGGCTCCCCTGGTGATCCACTGAAGACCATGGTGAGGACTTTGGCTTTGATTTTCATTTTTAGAATTTTCCCAGTTTTATTGTGATACTATTGACACGCAATGCCGCCTAGGTTTAAGATGTACAACAAAATGATGCGATACATGTATATTTTGTGACGTGATCACAGAAGGTTTACCTAAAATCCATTACCTCATATAATTCTACTTTTTTTTCTTGTGACGGCCACTTTGAAGATCGACTGTCCTGGCAACTTTCAACTATCCATTACGACATTGTTAACTGTAGTCGCTGTGCTGTGCATTACACCCCAGATCCTATGTTACAACTGGAAATTTGTGCCTTGGGACCAGCTTCACCCATTTCCCTTACCCCCCAACGTCTGCCTCTGGGCAATACCAATCTGTTCTGTTCCTGTGAGTTTGGTTTTTAAAAGTTTCACATATAAGTAAGATCATACGGTATTTGTCTTTCTCTGACTTATTTCACTTAGCGTATTGCTCTCAAGGTCCATGTTGTCACAGATGACAGGGTTTCCTTCTTTCTTGTGGCTGAATAATATTTCTATACGTCACACACACCAGATTTTCCTTAGCCATTCATCCTGAGAGGGAAACTTGTTTCCATCTTTGGCTTTTCTTAATCTCTCTTTTAAACGTTTATGTATTTATTTTGAGAGAGAGAGAGAGAGAGGAGCATGAGTGGGGGAGAGGCAGAGAGAGAGGGAGAGAGGAAGAGAATCTCCACGCTGAGCATGGAGCCTGATGAGGGGCTCGATCTCACAATTGTGAGATCATGACCTGAGCAGAAATCAAGAGTTGGGCGCTTAACCGACTGAGCCACCTGGGCGCCCCTATGTGATCCATCTTTTAAAAAGAATTGTTTGGGTTCCTGTGTTGAGGGGCGAGGGCAGAAGCAGGGAAACAATGAAAGAAAAGCTACTGTGTGCAGTCTTACAAAAAACTGCAGTGAGTTCAAGATACTCTCTCAGAACATTATCAGGCATTGTTTTAGTTCCACTATCCAGTATTGCTTAGTACTAATACGTAAAGCATATGGCAAGTTCCTTCATGCAAAATACGATTGCATCTTTCTAGAAGTGTGCTGGAAATCATATTTGATTAGCTTTTTCGGCAATGGTTTGGGTTAGAGAGGTTTTTCTGGGCACAGAGGTTTTGTTTCTCCAGAGGAGAAGCCCCTTTTCTTTCTCTGGTTACAGGGTGACATCCGTCTCCCTCATCACTCACGTCTCAGGGGCTCTGGGGATAAGCAGGACGAGAGGAAAGGAGCTGGGGTGTGATAGAGCCAGGCAGGTGGCTCGTGTTTGTTTGCGGGCTTAGTCTTGAGATGCCCGGAGCCTGGGCTCTGGTGGGGGAGCCTGTAGCAGTCAGTCTCCGTGGGTTTGTGACTGTCCATTCTTTGCTGTTTTGCTGAGAGGTGACCAAAAAAGAAGAGGGAACCAGAAAAACACCCACTCTACTGAGCAGGCCATTGTGTGAGATGGAAATGACACAGGCACCAGTTTGTTAGAGTCTTTGTCCCTTAGGTTCCTCATCTGGAGATACGGTACCCACCTTATAAAGTGAGTTTGGGGCACCTGGGTGGCTCAGTTGGTTAGGTGTCCAACTCTTGGTTTTGGCTCAGGTCATGATCTCACGGTTCGTGAGTTCAAGCCCTGCGTCAGGCTCTGCCCTGAATCCCTGCTTGGGATTCTCTCTCTCTTCCTCTCTCTGCCTCTCTCTCTTTCTCTCTTAAAATAAGTACATAAACTTAAGAAAATAAAATGAGTTTGGCACGAGTGAGATAATCCACATAAGGCGCTTTGCACGGCACCAGGCACACAGTGAGGGCTTTAAAAATGTGTTGTTATCATACCATATCTTTGCTGATTTTATGTTTAAACGCTGAAACATTTGACTTAATTTAACTTAACCATATTTTATTCTTTGACTTGCCAGTAATTTGATGATTGAATTTAAACATGGCACACACTTATGAGAGCATCAAAGCTCCAAACATTATCTAGTGAGAAACTATTCTATGCAGTTTTGTTCAATTGGGATCAGTGCTTAAGACTTCCCTGTAAATACACCCGATGCATGGGTTCTCAGGTTTTTTATTTACTATTGCACTTCAGAAAGTGTTCAGGACTAACCTACCTTTTCCTGAATTTCTGTCTACAGGGCAGTTTAAGCAAGCATGCTGTCTTTATTTTAACACATATGGAAAATAAAACCAGACATGCTACCACAAAGAAAAGGAGTTGGGTGACAGGTTGTTTGAGTGGCTCTGGGCTTGGTGGGCTGGCATTGTATTTGGACAAGGTCTCTGGGTGATTCGGATGCATTCCCGAATTCAAGAGTCACTGATTTAGGGTTTAAAAGCAAATCAATTTGCACACCTGCCTAACTGCTTCCACCTGAGGCTACATAGCAACCAGTTAGACATATATAAAGGACATTTCTGGCTTACAAGTTTCGCTTATCTACACGTGTTTGGAGACGTCACTCAATGTGCTTAGTACATGAGTGTATGTGATGAAGAGGGTGTATGAGTATATTAAAATACAGGTTTTGAAACTTTTCCTCCTTTCTCACCTTATGCGAAGGAAAGATTCTTTGTTGCTTCCGGACTTCCTATGGTTAATAGGAATACTAGGTGGAAATGCAGAAAAAGTGAAGGAAAAAAAGGTAGATCATTTTGTTTGAGATAGATTGGGCGTGCCTCTGGGAGATGTGGGAACCATCCCCCTGTAAAGAGATTCTAGGAACTGTACAAGACTAGGCTCCAGGCACAATTGTGAAATATTTGAGACTTGTCTTCTGGGTCTTCTGGCTGTCTCTCCCTGGGGTCTTGTGTTTTTGGTTCACCCACTATGGTTGTGTGGGTGATAATTCACAGGTTTGGCTGGAAGCACCCAGGCTGGGTTTGTCGGGAGATAAAAGCATTTGATACGGTTTCAGTATGAAGCTAGCAAGGATTCCGCCAGTGGTAAAAAGACTTCACAGGACAGATATGAAGTTCTTAAACACTGTTTAGGAGCACTGCCTTTCTGCTGTAGACCATAGGAGGCTATTAAATGCTCTAAGATGAGACATGACACGGGCCAAGTTGCATTTTAGGTGTATGATCTTGCAAATGAGTGTTTAGGTTGACAGGGAGAGATGTTGCAGATAATCGTTGGTAGATCCTAGTGACCACACGCCTGTAAGATTGCCATCATTGGTGTTCTGCAATCTGGAACTATTTGCTCCATTAATTTTAATGACTTTTAGTATACTTGAAGCATTTTTTTTTCATTGAAATTACGCGTAGTTATAAGCCACCCGCCCCCCGTCATCCGTATTTAACTCTCTTCCTGTTGTGCAAAACCCACCACTTGTCTTCCAGTTAATTTTTCTTGTGCTTACTTCTATCCTGCCAAATGATGTTCCTCTGCCCCTACACTGTGATTTATTAATTCTAGTTGTCAGCAAACATCTCATCATGTGATGTAAAGACAAAACATGCCATTCTTCCTCCTCCCATATTCACATAATACTTGCATCGCGAGTACGTTTACTTTCTCTATTGGTCCCCAAACCATTTACATAAGTAAATGTAAAATGTAAAATGTAAAAAGGCCTGAACTCTATGGCTCCTCCTACCTATACCCACTTAGCATCAACCAAGTGGTGCAAACAGAGCACAGTGGGAGAGGAGAAGGGAGCTGGCAAAATTCCAGCCGGGGGTCCTCCCACAATACACCCACCCAAGCCTGCTAATTGGAGAAATGTTTAATTTATTAGGAAGTAGATCACTCTTCCTACACGGCCACTTGTCAGCCTTTTGCTTATTAAGGTAGAAAACCAAATCTTCACATAACTTTTTTTCTTTCTTTCTTTGCCCCTCCACCCCCGAGATCCCCAGTCAGTTGTAACTTATTATGAACCAGCAGTCAAGAATGCTTTTCTGTGATGTATTATGGCCTTAGGTGGGTGGGAAGAGATTTTTTTCTTAATGCAGGCAGTATTTTTTTTTTGTCTGTGCATGGCAAGAGCTGCTTCCTCCAAGAGCAGTGGCGCTCAGAGCTCCTTCAGTGCGTGACTAATGCACGTGACTCACACATAGTCTCGGGCTTTGTTGTGGAAAGAGAGTCAATTCCTGCTGAATTTGTATCTGTTTTGATGGTTGTCCTAAAATACGGTCTGAAAATGCAGTGAGTAACATTTTCAACCACACGCTTAACAAAAACAATTCTCTGTTTTTTGCTCCATTTCCTTAATTTCGAATTTAATTCATTGTAGCCAGAGAAGAGCCTTCAGAGGACTTGAGCCCTTTAAGACCTTTTTTTAAAGATTTGCTTACTGGCTCAGATTATCATCTAACTTGGTAAATGTTCCACATGCACCTCAAAAGAATGTCTATTTTGTTGCCGTTGGGGGAGGTGTGCCATAAATGTCGGTTAGGTCAAGTTAGGGGATAGTTTTGTTTGAGCGGTCTGTGGTCTTACTGATTTTCCATCTAATTTGTCATATCAGTTATTGAAGGGGGTTATTGAATTCCTCAAAAATAATTATGAATTTGTCTATTTCTCCTTGCAGTTCTATCAACTTTTACTTCGTATATTTTGAAACTTTGTCATAAGGTATAGGGTATATTTGCAATAAGGTATAAACATTTAGGATTATTATGTTCTCCCAATGAATTGACACCTTTATCGTTATGAAATGACTTTTTTTAAAAGTCTCTGGTAAAATTCATTGTTCTGAAATCTTCTTTCTCAGATGTTACTGTAGCCACCCCAGTCTTCTTTTGATTAGTGTCAGCATGGCATAATTTTTCATCCTTTGCCTTTAATCTTTTTATCTCTTTATATATACATTTCCGTATATATATCTCTTCTGCATTCTATATCTCTTTATTTATACATCCTTCCTTCTAGAAGGACATATGTAGCCAAGTCTTGCTTTTTCCCTATTCTGAACAATCTTTGCCTTTTAACTGAGGTGTTTAGACTCCACTTGGCGTTAATACGATCAGTGATAAGGTTAGGTTTAAATTGGTCATCTTGTTATTTGTTTTCTGTTTGGCTCATCTACTCTTTTTTTATGTTTATTTATTTTTGAGAGAGAAAAAGAGAGGGAGATAGAGGGTCTGAAGTGGGGTCTGCACAAACAGCAGAGAGCCCAGTGTGGGGCTCGAACTCACAAACTGTGAGATCATGACCTGAACTGAAGTCAGACACTCAACCGACTGGGCCACCCAGGCACCCATGTCCTATCTGTTCTTTATTGTCTCCTTTTTTTTTTTTTTTCTTTTCCTGCCTTCTTTTGAATTAACCAAGTATTTTTATGATTCTGTTTTATCTCTTTTGTTGAGTTACTAGTTATAACTCTTTCGTTTGTTATGTTGGTGGCTGCTTTAGGGTTTATGGTATACATCTTGAACTTACCACCGTCTACCTTCAAATAGTATTTTACCACTTCAGATATAGCATAAGAGCCTTACAATAGTATACGTTCCTTTCTATCCCTCTCTCTCCTCGTGCTATTATTTTTATACATTTTGATACAACTTTTCATATGCTTTTAAGCTACACCGGTATTATTTTTATTACAACAGTGTATTAATTTTCTTTAAAGAGATTTTAATAATAATAGGAAAAGAACTTTTATGTTTATTCAATCAGTTAGCATATCCAGTGCTTTCCATTCCTGTGTGTAGGCCTTGTATTTCTATTTGGTATCATTTAACTTTATATTATCAAGATGTTTTGGAAGAGTATTGTAATTAGGACTAAATGCATCACGAGTCTGTTTCTAAAACCACCATTAGACTTTTTGCAAGTAAAAACTATCGCAAATACTAAAATCATGAATATTATGCCTTCAATTCTGAACGACTCACTTAAAGGAAATAGAAAATGTTAATTAACTTGAACGCTATATGGTTAAGTACATTTAGACTCTGTTATCGGAGTAAGAATTCTGCATCATAGACAGCAGCCTTCTATTTCTTCCAAGGTAGATTTTAAACACTTATTTGATTTTTTGTGTAGGTGTTAAATTTATGTGGTTCTAACATAAAAAAATATAGAAAGGTATTCAGTGACAATCCCCTGCCTCTGTTTCTTATCTGCCCACTCGCCAGCCCTATTTTCATTCTCAATTAGGTAATCACTGTTATTAATATTTGGTTTATCTTTCCAAGGACTTAAAAAAATGCATTTACAAGCAAATTCTTATCTACACACACACACACACACACACACACACACAGTATATTTGCTGTACTGCATCTTAATATATTTTGAAAATTTTCTATATCAATGTATAATAAGCTCACTTATTTTTGAAAAAAAATCTATGTATTCCATTGTAAAGATGCATCTTACTTCAATTTAGGCAGACCTTTAATTTATAGACCTTTCAAATCATTTTCCATTAACATACAATGTTGCAATGAATAAACTTGTACTAAGTTATTTGCATGTGTGTGGGTATATCGGTGGGATAAATGACTAGAAAAGGAATTGTTAGATCATTTGGAATTTTAATATTGCCAAATCCCCCTCCACTGAGGTCTTACCAATTTACCAATTTACCCATTAGCATTGTAGGAAGGTGCCTGCTTCTCCACAGCTTTACCAGCATAGTGTACTTTTGGATTTTTGCCTATGTGAGAATAATGCTACTTCAGTTTTAATTTATATATCTCTTATTATAAATGAGGCTGAACCATTTTTCAAATGTCTAACAGCTGAAGGTAGAATTAAAAAAAGATTGATTTATTGAATCCCCCAAAATGCTTTGGAGAAAGTAGAGAAATCAAAGAGGGAAACTTTCAAATCTTTTAAATATTCTTAAGCATAAAATTCCTATTTTTTTTTTTTAATTTTTTTTTTCAACGTTTTTTATTTATTTTTGGGACAGAGAGAGACAGAGCATGAACGGGGGAGGGGCAGAGAGAGAGGGAGACACAGAATCGGAAACAGGCTCCAGGCTCCGAGCCGTCAGCCCAGAGCCCGACGCGGGGCTCGAACTCACGGACCGCGAGATCGTGACCTGGCTGAAGTCGGACGCTTAACCGACTGCGCCACCCAGGCACCCCTAAAATTCCTATTTTTAAAAAAATGTTTATTTTTGAGATGGAGAGAGAGACACAGAGTGCAAGTGGGGGAAGGGCAGAGAGAGAGGGAGACACAGAATCTGAAGCAGGCTCCAAGCTACGAGCTGTCAGCACAGAGCCCGATGCGGGGCTCGAACCCACGAACCAGGAGATCATGACCTGAGCGGAACCGACGCTCAACAGACTGAGCCACCCAGGCGCCCCAGCATAAAATTTCTATTAAAGACAATAAATGTTCCTCAGAGTCAGAGTACTTCTTCCAACACCTGCCACTGTTAATATCTCATGATACATAACATTTTCTTTGGCTCCAATAGAATACAAACCAATTACAAATGTTATAATGTATACATTGATTAACATTATTAATACTCTTTCCAGAGATTATCACCATTAAGCTATACTTCTCTTTGTGATAAAATGTCCACACGTTGGTCCGTTGTATCCACTTTTTGAGGCTTATAATAAACCTGAGATCTTTATATATCATTATTTTTTAGTCAACTTTATTTTTTTTTTTAGAAAAGTTTTAGATTTACAGAAAGACCATGAAGATAGCACAGAGTCCTCATACACCACACCCCTAGTTCTCCTGTTGTTAACACCTTACAATAGTATGGTATGTTTGTTACAATATTGAACCAATACAGTTACGTTACTAACTATAATCCATACTTTATTTAGATTTCTTTAATTTTACCTTGTATCCAATTTCTGTTCCAGGATCCCATCTAGGATACCAAGTTACCTTTAGTTGTCATGTTTCCTTAGGCTCCTTTTGGCTACGAAAAAGTTTTCAGACTGTCTTTGTTGTTGATGACCTTGGCGGTTTTGAGGAAGACGGGCAAGTTATTTTGTGGTGCATAGCCTTTGTTGGGATTTGCCTGATACTTTTCTCGCGATTAGGCTGGGGTTATGGGTTTTCGGGAGGAAGCCCACAGAAGCAACGTGACATTCTCATCACACCGTGTCGAGGGAACATACTATCAACACGCCTTAGGTTGATACAGAACTTAAACAACTGGTTCATTTGGAGTTCTTCTACATGGGAGATTTGTCTCTTCTCCTCCATTTATTTATGTATTCAATCATTTATTTATATCAGAGTGGGCTCATGGATATTTCTTTTATACTCTGTGTTATCATCCAATAGTACTTCATTTTGTTGTCAGTTTGCTCCAGCTTTAGCCATTGGGAGCTCTTTCAGTTGGTTTCTGTGTCCCTTGGACATACGTCTACCATTGTGTGTGTGTGTGTGTGTGTGTGTGTGTGTGTGTGTATGTTGAACGCTTCCTTACTTTCCGGTACTGCATGATGCTGTAGACTCATCCTGTACATTTCCTTCCCTAGGCTTAGAATCAGCCATTTCTCCAAGGGGGCCTCGTTCATTTATTGGGGAATGGGATTAGAAACTAAGCTCTAGGTGCTAGATGTGTTCATTGCTACTGGAGTTCTGTTGCTTTGAGTCCTCTCAGCTGGCAGAGTAAGGAAACAGGTATGTGTATACTAAGCAGAGTATATACATATATAAGTATTGCCCTATGTAGCCCTCTATATCTATACTAAACTAAATATGAGTTCATACTCGTGTCTTCAACTCTAATCTGCTACCTGCGGATCATTATAACCTCCTCAAAGGTAGGATTTTTAACATAGAAGATGATCATTTTAATATGTAACTTCAGAAAACTTTAGACTTCTGTTGAAAATTGAAGAGATGAGTGGGGTATGAATATCAGTCTACAACTCAAGTTCTGGGTCCATGTGTAGCCAGTGGGACTGAGTACCTCTTGGGGATCTTCATAAGCCCTGGTTCTCACTTCTCTCAAACCCTCAACCTCCTTCCCTTTTCCAATCAAGGTCCAAATCTCCACTCTTTCTTTTCCACTTCTCAAAGGCCTTCTTCCTCCAGGAGGATGCGGGCAACATCTTTAAAGGACTAAGACATTTTCCAAGGAAAGAAAGGGAATTATCTTTCAGACAACTTTTGCTTTTGGCTCTGTAACTTCTTAGACAACTCATTATCAAGGGGCACAGAAACGTCTGGCTACCTGCTTAAAATGGTGGAAGGGGAAAAACAAAGGGAGGGCAAATCAAAGCTAACATTTCAAAGCATTTTCTTCCATAAATAAATAATTGCAGGCTTGAAAAGTCAAGGTAATAAGTTGCTTTCAGTTACAGTTATGAGGCAAAAGAAACCCTTTCTACTGTGAGGTTGAAAGTCTATAATTCTGCTCTTGACAGCAAGAGTCTCAGGTCACATTCACGCACTACAGCAGTGGGATCCCTTCATGAAGTCACTTACTCCACAAGACTTTTGGATGACTGAAGGCAAGACCACCCACCTATAGCAATTTGAATGTACTGCTATTTACGTCATATAGCAAATGGTTGGTTTGGGGTCCTGGGTGCAAGAATCCACCACACTTTTGAGTTTTGGACTGAGGCCCTTTTACATTTCAAACAATGGTAACGGCCAACGGAAATATGACACCTTTAAGACATAAAATTGGTTTATTAAGGGAGATCTAACTTTGCGAGGTACAAGCATAAAATTTTATTTTCTCCAGTCACTGCTTTTGATTCCCTACTGTCCATTTTTCTGGTTCTACTAGGCAGCAGGATTTTAAGAGCTCTGGGACTGGTCCTTGGACTTTCTAGTCACTTCCAATTTATTGAAATTAGTCCGGTTTCAATTCCAATTACCAGTCTCATTCAAGACCTCCCCTCTCCTCCACCACAGGTCAGACTTTTGGCTTGAGAGACTCTCAGCAAGGAAGCTATGTGGTCTGCCCTTCTGTTCCCTTTCCTCATTTCATTTTGAGGGATTAAGGACAAAGGGGAGGGTGGGGACAACCACTATCTCCTCATGTTGATTGTTGCTGTCTCTTTTGCTAAGATGCATGGGCTGCAGATTGCTGTCTTTGTGACGGGTGCCCACAGGTGGATTCTCTCATGGAATATATAAATCTTAGTTCTTAGGAGGCCACATGAGTCTTCCCCAGCACACAGTTCCCTTCTTGGAGGGTCTGGCCCTGGCTCTACCTCTTCCAGCTTCTTCGATACCTGCCCCTGGGCAGTCCACTCTTGCTGGTGGAGCTTACTCACTGGGTGGACAGATCTTCAGAGCGTGACTCTGCAGGGCAGATTCCTCTCAGCCCCTTTGGCAAGAGCCACTCACTCATGGGAAACTCAAGTATCCATTTCGTGCCAAGAGAAGACTCTCATGCTGCTCGCCGTCACTTCTTCTCTGAGACCCACCATTCCCTCCATTTTCTTTCCCCCTGCTCGGGTAAGCAGAGACAAAACCACCCATGTCACTCCCTAAAGATGCCATTCTGGACTTTTTTTAGGTACCTCTACTCCAGACTTTTTGAATCTTAGCACTGTTGACATTTTGGGCTGGATAGTTCTTTGCTGTGAGGGACTGTCCCATGTATTGCCGGATGTTTAGTGGCACCCCTGGTGTCTATCCACTAGACAGTTGTGACAATAAAAAGTGTCTCCAGAGGTGTGCCTGGGTGGCTCAGTTGGTTAAACATCCCACTTCAGCTCAGGTCATGATCTCATGGTTCACGGGTTTGAGCTCCACACTGGGCTCTGGGATTCTGTCTCTCTCCCCTCCCCCATGTGGACACTTCTCCCCCCTCCCCAACATAAATAAATAAACCTTACAAAAATGTTCCCAGATATTGCCATATGTCTCTGGGCGATAGAGTGACCAACTTTCCTGGTGCTAGGACTGAAAGTCCCATGGCCTGGTATAATACACAGAATACTGTCCCCTTAAAGCAGTCCACGTGCAAATCCCCCAAACCTGTGAATGTATTACTTTCCATGGAAAAGGAGCTTTGCAGAGGTGACTAGTTAAGCATCTTGAAATGGGAAGATTATCCTGGGTGATTTGGATGAAGCATTGTAAACACAAGGGTCCTTACAAGAAGGTGACAGGAATGCCAGAGTCCGAGATATAGTAGCATATAGTAGTTGGAAAAGGCAAGAAACAAATTCTCCCCAAGAGCCTCCAGAAGGAACACAATCTTGTCAACTCCTTGATTTCATTCTAGGGAGGCCACTGACCTCCAGAACCGTAAGATCATAAGTTTGCATCATCTAAGCCGCTACATTTATGTTTATTTGTTACAGCAGCAATCAGAAACTAAAACATCCGAAAACTCCTCTGTCCCCGCCCAAACCAGGATTGTTGATCATCTTGTATGGGAGGAAAATTACCCCCTGGATGAGAAACACAGCCTTAAGTTCTAGGAGTGATTTTTCTTGAGGCTTGCTCACTTCGCTCTGAGAAGGGACATCTCCTTTTCCTTTCTCTTAGGATGAGGAAGAATTATCTCTCACCACAGAATATTACATTCCCCACAGGGCAATTGCTCAACTTCCTCCTACCTCTCTATTCACTCAGTATCTGGGAGGTTGGGGGTGGGGCTGGAGATGTGTGGTGGTGTTTTTGTGGGAGCGTCTGACAGAATTGATGCCTGGCTTTTTGTCCTCGGCTTTTGCCAAGTCCTTTTGCTAATTCCAAGGCAAAAGAAAAATCACAGCAACTTTCCGTTAACCTCAAAACTTGCTTTGGGCAGAGCTTTTCGTAGCTTGTAAAAGGCAACTTCTGCTTTCCAGTTGCCCACGAGTATGAGTAGGAAGGTCTTATTTTAGGTACAACAGCTCCATTTCCTACCTCTGGTGGGCCTACTACTTGTCTCTCAATGTATGCGCTCCATAATAATAAAGTTTTGGGGCGCCTGGGTGGCTCAGTCGGTTAAGCGTCCGACTTCAGCTCAGGTCACGATCTCGCGGTCTGTGAGTTCGAGCCCCGCGTCGGGCTCTGGGCTGATGGCTCGGAGCCTGGAGCCTGCTTCCGATTCTGTGTCTCCCTCTCTCTCTGCCCCTCCCCCGCTCATGCTCTGTCTCTCTCTGTCTCAAAAATAAATAAACGTTAAAGAAAAATTAAAAAAAGATAATAAAGTTTTAAGGAAAGCACTTGATTGCCTGGCTAATAAGTATACTCTCAAGACTTCCTAGCAGTTAGCTGTGGATAAGTCACTAAGATCTAGCCAAAAGGATGTTAGTAACTTCTGGGCCATGTCCTAAAAAGGAAGTGGCTTGCCCTTGACTTCCTCTTTTCCCTAGTGTAGGAATGCAGATAAAATGATGGTGAATTAGCTTCAACCAAACAGATGAGGAAAATATACCAGAGGATAATGGAGCCATAAGATAGAAAAAACCTGGGTCCCTGGATGACCACAGGGAGTAGAGCTGTCTACCTATCCTAAATTAGGTAACGTTATGTATGTACAAGCTCATTGACAAAATTATTCACATTCTTGTCCATTTCTGTGTTCTGCATAGTAGGGATTCCCCAACCCTGTCATACCAATGGTGTTCTTGACAGTATTTTCAACTGTCCAAGTCTAAAGGAAAAAATAAGAATAATACTGTGGTTAAGAGAATGAAAAGAAAAGCCACAGACTAGGAGATGATATTTGCATTTATTTGCTAAAGGATTTGTTTCTAGACTATGTAAGGAACACTCAAAAGCAATAATAGGAAAACCAAATAAGCCAAATAAAAAATGGGCAAAATAATTAAGCGGACATTTCATTAAAGAAGAGATGTAGGTGGCAAATAAGCACATAAAAAAGGCGTTTAGCGTCATTAATCATAGGGAAATGCAAATCAAAAGCCACAAAGAGCATCAAACACCTATCAGCATAGTTAAACAGAAATCAACGTTATCAAACACAGGCTAGGATAGGAACATTGGAACTGTCATCTATTGCTGATGTGATGCAAACTGGCATGGCCACTTTGGAAAACAGTTTAGAGGTGTCTTGTAAAGTTAAATACACCCTTACTATAGGACCTAGCAGTTCCTCTCCTAGGTATTTACCCAAGTGAAATGAACATGGTTTTTGTTCACATAAAAACCTGGAAACAAACCAAGTGTCTCTCAACAGATAAATGGAATGTGATACGTTCATGTAATGGAATACTACGCAGCAATAAAAGGAATGAATTACTGATACGGGCAACCACATGGCTAAATCTCAAATACATTTCACTAAGTGAAGGATGTCATACTCAATAGTCTACATGCGGTATGATTTCACTTATGTGATGATGTTGCACAGGCAAAACTGCAAGGACAGAAAACAGATCGGCTGTCAGGGGCTGGGGCGGTGACGGGGTGAATCGTAAAGGAGCACAAAGAAAATGTTTAGGGTAAGGGAAGCATTCTCTTTAACTGTTCCATGGCGGTGTCAAAACTTGACGAACCGTACACTAAAAAGGGTGAAATTCACTGTATGTAAACTGTAATGAAAAACGGGAAAAAGAATAATGCAGTAAAATTTTAACGAAACTATTTAAAGATGTTATAGTATACACACATTCTGATTTGTGGCACTATGCTGGTGAGAGTACAGTGCAACATTTCTTATCTTTTATTTTGGCAGAATAAAAAGTTGGCAACTTTATCCTGGAATCCCAGGTTTTTGGTGGACATCTTCCTGATGTATGTAACTCAGCCTAGGATTCACTGCCTTACAAGTCCAGACTCCATAGGTTGAATCTGGGAACATTGGTGCAATAAAATAAAACCCACTCAAATCATATCAAGAAAGGGGTTTACTAGGGAGATACGGAGGACTTTCGTGGAGCCCAAATGCAAGAGCTCTTCCTGGTCTGTGGAAGCAAGAAAGTCTGGAGTAGCTTCCCCACCCATCCCCCCCACCTCATTTTCTCTCCCCTTGGTTACAGGTTCTCTCTTCTCTGTTGCTGTCTCCATAATGCTCTTCTGCCCTGGCTGCACCCCAAGTTCTTCTGCTTGTACATGGCCCGATATGGTGGCCACCCTAAGTTCTAAGTGATTCCTGACTCAGTCCCGATTCACAAGGGACAGGACCTGATCAGCTCAGCTAATCACGGGTTAACTCTTCACTTCGGAGCAGGCAGCTATGGCTGGAGAGGGGTTGGGTTATGAAGAACTGAGATGTTGGGGTTATGGGCATATATCAGATCATTTAACAAGGGGTGTGGGGAGGCAGTGAGTGGTACCTTTGCTACAAAGGAGTTGTGTTTGTAGTCCGCTCTTAGCAAATGCTTGGCAAATGAGTAAAGTCAACCAAGGAATGTTTCCAATCTTCTCCCTCTGTGTCAACCAAAACAGGTCCCCAATTGTGAGACTTTGGTCTACTGAAACTCTGGTATTGACAATACACTCAAAGGAGGCGCCACTTTTCACAGCACAGAGATGGAGAAAAGTGGTTTTTATTTAGGTGTTATGCCTCTGACTCAGTTCTCCATCTATCTTAAATAAAAATAATGTGTTATATCTTTATAGATCTAGTGAATGCTAACAAATTGAACTCTCCGAGGTCCTCGAGTATCCTTCCTTATCGCACTAGGAACCTAGGATTCAGAGAGGTTAAAGGGATGGCAAAGGCTACGCAGCAAGGGACTCTCAGTGCTTTGATAAGGACTTGGAAGTTTCCAGCTCCCAGACTCATGCTCCGTCTACTAGGTCACTCTCCGAAAAAAATTTTGACATTAAAAAAGATTGACTCATTCTGTAACCATGAGAATTGGAAACAACTACTGTCCTGTGCTTTCTTTTTAAAAAGTTTTTATTACACAAGCAATACATGTTCATTATAAAGAAATCAGAAATTATGGAAAATCAGGCAGAAGAAATTGCAGATAGATACATTTCATTTTAAAAGCAAAAGGGAAGATTCGTTATCATCACGGTGGCAGATCAGCCTGTCTACATTTAGAGCAGCATCAGCAACTTTTCTCATTTTTAGAGATGAAGTAGTGAGCATTTTCCTCCTCTTCCCACATTTCAGCCTCCCCTTTGGCCCTTCAGAGGGGGAGAATCGTTCCTCTGCTAGAGGCTGCCAACATCCTTCCGGTCTAAGAGCTTTCCAAGGTCTTCATGGAGATAAAGCAAAACCACGGCAGAAGTGCAGAGAAAGCCTGGAGCGAGTACCATGAAAAATGTACTCTATGTTGGAAAAAATACAAGAGCCAGCTCAGTTCAACACATGTACTCAAGATTCAATGTACCCTATGCTAGGGAATAATAATAACAGCCTTACCCTGTGCCAGATACTTACTATAACAATCCTACGTGGAAGGATAAATCTGTTTTATTTATGAGGACTCTGAGGATTTTGAGAGGTTATGTAACTTGCCTAAGGAACCACAGCTAGTGAATTATATGGACAGAATTTGAACCCAGACAGTCAGACTCCAGGGCCTGCTACCTTAACCGGTACTATCTGGAAAGATAAAATTCTTGGATTCATTAAACAAAAATTTGGGGGTGTGGAGGCAGGAACTTAAAAACCACAAAAAGTACAAAGGAGAGATTAAGAATCATTCATATTTCTACCACTCAGAATTAATCATGTACCATCTTTGTTTTTTCAGAAAAAAAAATTTTAAATCACATGCTTACAAGAAAATAGCGCAAATAATGCAGAGGTATACAAGTAGAAAGTAAAAAAGTATTACCCAAAGTTCCCACTGAATTAGATAAACATCACTGCAGATATATTTCTGAGTACCTATTCAGATAGGGTGGCAGGCACTTTACTTAATGCCTCTAAACTCAGTCTGAAGCCCTGTTCAGTGATAAGCATCATGGGAGTAGCTTTTTCTACCTCTTCCCCATTGCCCTTCTTACATTCATGTTTGGCTTAGTTAGGGTCGAGTCATCTTCCTTCCTTCCTTCCTTCCTTCCTTCCTTCCTTCCTCCCTTCCTTCCTTCCTCCTTTCCTTTCCTTCCTTCTTTCCTTCCTCCCTTCCTTCCTTCCTTCCTCCCTTCTTTCCTTCCTCCTTTCCTTTCCTTCCTTCTTTCCTTCCTCTTTTCCTTCCTTCCTTCCTTCCTCCCTTCCTTCCTTCCTTCCTTCCTTCCTTCCTTCCTTCCTTCCATCCATTCGTCCTTCTATCCACCATCCATGCATCTACTCAGCGGTTACTGTGTACTAGCCATCGTACTAGGTCCTTGGGATAAAAAGTTTTTGGCAAATGGTAAAAGAAAGCCTTGTGCAAAAACCAGACACTTGAAAACAATCACAGAAACTTAACAGCAAAACGTAAGTAGTACCCTGCAAACACGGAGGTAAAATGGCAGTAACAACAACTTATACTGATTGACAAGTTACCAGGTCAGGTGCTACTCCAGGCTCACTGAGTATATTAATTTGTTTGCGCCTCGGGGGGCGGGGGGTCAAGGAAGGTTTCCCGGAGGAAGTGACATTTGAGTCGAATCATGAAGGGTGAGGAGTCATTTAATGGAAATTAAGGTGAAGAAGATGTATCCCAGGCACACAGAACGACTTGTCCCAAACCAGCGAGTGTGCTTTGTTAAGTGAGCTTTGTCAGGGGGGAAGTGACAACAGTTGAGGCTAGAAAGGTCAGGTCACAAAGGGACATAGTAATGAATTTTAAGGAACTGCATGGCATAATCTGATAAGTATATTAAAAAGATCTCTTGGGCTACACACATGGAGAGTAGATAATAGGAGAATAAGCATGAAGGCAGATGGACCAGGAAGAAAGACCTGTGAGTACTGGTCCAGCTGAGAATTGATAAGGCCTGAATGAAAGGTGTGCATCTGGGAGGGAAGGGGAGGGAGGAGAGATGTCCAGGGGTTAGAATGGTCAGGGAATAATTATAATAGTGATAGAAAACATTTATTGAACGCTTAGCAGTGCTCAACAATCTCCACCATAGCCTTAGGGGATATAGACACTGTCATTAGTCCCGTTTTACAAATGAGGAAACTCTTTTTTTCCCTTTGCTCATTTGCGTGGTTTCTTAAATTCCACATATGAGTGAAATCATATGGTATTTATCTTTCTCTGACTGACTTATTTTGCTCAGCTTAATACTCTCTAATTTTATCCATGTTGTCGCAAATGGCAAGGTTTCATTCTTTTTTTATGGCTGAGTAGCATTCCACTGTGTGTGTGTGTGTGTGTGTGTGTGTGTATATAAACTGCATCTTCTTTATCCACTCATCAGTTGATGGACACGTGGGCTTGTTTTCACAATTTCTCTATCGTAGATAATGCTGCTATAAACATAGGGATGCACATACCCTTTGAATTAGTGTTCTTGAATTCTTTGAGTAAATACCTACTAGTGCAATTGCTGGATTGTGGGGTAGTTCTATTTTTAACTTTTTGAGGAACCTCCACACTGTTTTCCAGAGTGGCTGCACCCATTTATTTGCATTCCCACCAACATTGCAAGAGGGTTCCCCTTTCTCGTCCTCACCAAGAAACAGGCTCTTAACTATAGAGAACAAACTGGTGGTTACCAGGGGGGGCGGGGGGTGGGGGGTGCATGAAATGGGTGAAGGGGATTAAGAGTACACGCGTCATGAGGAGCACTGAGTAATGTAGACAACTGTTGAATCATTATCTTGTACACCTGAAGCTAGCCTCACATTTTATGTTAACTAACTGGAATTTAAATAAAAACCTAAGAATACAAAAAACAAATGAGGGAACAGAGCTGCTCAGTAACTCGCTCAAGGTTATATTAGTTAGCAAGTACTGGGACTTAGTAGTGAACCCAGGTCTTCTGACTTCAGAGCCTATGCCTTTGACCCTGTGCTGTGCAAACTCCTAGCATTTTTATTAACTATATTTATAGGAGGAAATCAAGACAGAGACTTAAAGAACAACTGGGTGTGGAAGTAAGAGGGTGACATCTATGATGATTCCCAGACTCGTTCACTGGGCAAATCCTGGGAGCCACTGGAATTCCTGCAGCATTCTAAATTAAGAATATGAAGGTGTCTTGGCATACATGGAGAACCACCGTTTAGCAAATTGGATTTACTTTTCTTCCTTTATATATGTGACAGACAGACTTTCTCAGTGCTCACTGTGGCAGAGCATGCCAGTTCTCTTTCATATCCATTCTCCCTTTCTTCTTTAGTAAATAGAAAGTGTGAGTTTTGAGTGGGCTCATGACAACCATAATATTATTTTTTCCAGCTATATGTGGCCACATGACTAAATGTAAGACAAGGCCAGGTGAGCAACTTCTGAGAAGTGCCCTTAAAGGAGAAAGGCCAGCACTTCTTGCCTTTCTTCTTTGTGGCTGGAATGCCGCCACGATGGCTGGAGTTGGGGCAGCCATCTTGACCCATGACAGGACCCTGGGGATGGTAGGACAACAATGAAGAGGGAACCTGGGTCCTTAACACCGTGGAGGGCTACATCAGCCCCGGAATGATGATTTTTCTGTATGAGTGTCTTCTTGTTTAAGCCACTACCATTTTGATATTTCTGGTGGTTTTATTTAATTTAATTTAATAAATTTAATAATTTATTTAATCCTAATAAATTGATTATGACTTTGTAGAGCATATTTCACTGTAGCCTTTGTTTTCACCTTTTGTTTCGGGTCCTACTTATTCATTCAACATCAATTTACTGAGTTCTTATGGGTCAGAGAATATTCTAGACATTGGTGGCATAGCAGTGAACAAAACAAAATCCCTACGCTCTTGGAGCTTACTTTTGAGTGGAGCAGAGAGATAATGAGTAAACATCTATATAGACAATACGATGCCAGTTATCAAGCTGTTGTTCCAAACGACCCTTCCGCTTTATGATGCTGAAACTGAGACTCAGAAACCATGTTTCTGCTTTGCAAGCTGGCTCCTCATTAGGTTCTACCGATAGGGGGCATCTGAGAGAATTCGGACCTCGGGGAAGAGGAAGAAGGGATATGTGCCTCTATCTTGTTCGCCCTGCCCTGCCAGCCTCATTGCCTTCCCCTGGAGGCACCAGCGGCAGGTGCTCCCTTCCTGGCTGTCTGAGTCCCAGCTTTGCAGGAATCCCCTCTTCCCTACTTATATGAATTTTCTAGGGCTGCCATAACAAAGTTCTGCAGACTGGGTGGCAGAAACAATAGAAATTTATTGTCTCACCATTCTGGAGGCTGGAAGTTGGAGACTGAGGTGTTGGCGACATTGGTTTCTTCTGAAGCCTCTCTGCTTGGCTGGCAGGTGGCCCGTCTTCCCTCAGTCTTCACGTGGTCTTCCTTCTGTACCCATCTGTACCCTCTGTACCCAAATCTCCTCTTCTTATAAGGACAGCAGTCGTATTGGACTGGGTCCCATCCTAATGGCCTCATTTTAGCTACTTTAAAAGCCCCCTACAAGTAATACAGTTATATTCTGAGGTATATTCTTAGGACTTTGGCATGAGAATTTGGCAGGAACACAACTTCAACCATAATGCTATTCCAACCTTCTAAATTTTTATAATTCCAACCTCTTTCCTTTGCTTCCTCAGTCCTAGGGGTGGGAGCTACTTTCTTCCATTGTTAAATCCGTGAGACCTTGTGTTCCTTTTTTGCATTTTTAGTCTTTCAATACCTAGTGCTCAATACTTTACATTAATTTTTTCCATTAGAATAACTGGTGTGGGGTCTTTCTCTGACGCAGACCCTGACTAGTCCAAGGCAAGACTGTGTGGCAATTATAGAGACAGTAGGGTAGTGTCCCAGGGATTCCCATACGGGCTTTCAGGAGGCATTAACTCCAAGTGTTACCACATTTGTGCCCTGGCTTTTAGCTTGTGAGGTTCACAAACTCTGTTTGGTCAGTGAGCCTCGAGTTGACAGGGTTCTTCGTGGTGGGTCCTTGCAAAGCAAACTCACAGGAGATCAAGGTGTGGAGTAGGAACCTGATGAGCACTTGTTGGATGACACAGGTTTGAGATATTCATGCTCTGCAGTTAGCCCTTCTCTCTCTCTCTCTCTCTCTCTCTCTTAAAATTATTTTAAGTTTACTTATTTTGAGAAACAGAGAGAGCAGAGGAGGGGCAGAGAGAGAAGAAGAGAGAGAATCCCAGGCAGGCTCCATGCTGTCACTGCAGAGATCCAATGTGGGGCTCGAACTCACCACCCATGAGATCATGACTCAGCCAAAACCAAGAGTCGGACGCTCAACTGACTGAGCCACCCAGGTGCCCCTAGCCCTTCTCTTTCTTAAGGAAACCTACACAGGCATCCCAATGTGACCAAAGCATCCTTGGTGAGCATGAAATGTGAACAAGGAGAAAGAGTGGGGTGGTCTCAGCTGAGAGGTGACCAGATTATGATATTCTAATGTATTTGTCTGCTAAGGTGGATGAGAACCAGCGAGGACGACCTCTCAAGGGACACAGACACATGGACAATCCGTGGCTCCTTGGGCAACGGCTGACTCCTTTTTTCTAGGATTGACCCAGGCCAATCCATTTTTTTGCTCACATATCCTTTCTGCCTGTGGATTTGACTACCTCTCTCTTTTTTTTCAATTGACACCAGACGATATTCTGGTTCCGTCTCTTCTTTTGACTTTACGGTGACTTTTACTAAACACTAATATCACCTAGCACATCCCACTTTTAGCTGAGGGCATCAACTTATTTCGGGCTTTGAGTGTGGCAACCCCTTGTAAGGCCCATGAGTGGGCTTCAGATCAGTAGGACCTCTGCAGGGAAGGATGTGGCCACCAAGTGGAGTGTCGAGTAAGGCACAGAGAGCAGGGATGAGCATCTCTTGCTCAGGGTTGACTTCCTAGCTGGCTGGAGAAGAGAATTTGTGTGGGTATTGTGGTAGACCAATGCAGGTCAGTGTCGGACCGGGGAGGACTTTGAATCCCAGGCTAAGCGGTGTGTACCTTAGAAAGACATTAGGATAGCAAAGACATTTGTGAGGGGATTATACCCTGGCCTTCCAGCTCCAGCTCCAGTGTTCTGGAAGCGACCACCCTTAGGTATAAGCCCTTGTTATGTTCCCTTTGTCTTACTTTTCATAAAAGTTCACTTTCAGTAAGGATGCTGGATGGAGCAGTGCTCCAGGGTAAGTGGTTGGGGAGGAGGGGAGCTGAGGAAGCTCAGGGAAGCAGGAGCAAAAACACAAACACAAACCACAGAAGAGGAAAGTGAACTATTGGTTATTATTTCCATTCCTGTGGATTTGAAATCCTATCCTAACTGCGGGAAGCTGAGAAAGGCCACAGCAAAATAAAAGAGAAGTGGTCGCGTTAACAGTGATGTTCAGATGTTGGAAAACATCTAAGGTGTAGACTTACGTTATGGAAATATCCTTAGCCTCAACTGAATTCCAAGAACCTTCGAAAAGAGAACGCTGGCAGACTGGATTTGCTTTGCAGGGTCTTCGCCATCAGAGACCCACAAAATTGTAAACCTTGGAAACTGCTGTGTTTAAAAAAAAAAAAAAAAAGGGTTCTGAGCCCTTGTCATTTAAAATGCGTTTTTCCAGCATCATTTCAAGTGATTCAACCCCCGGGCCCTTTTAAGGCTCCTACTCACTAAATTTGTCTAACTCAGATCGAGAAATCATACGCTTGTAAAGATAAGTATATCCTAATTCCCGAGCCACTCTAGCTAGCACTGGTGCAAAATGTGTGGGTAAAAACAACAAAATATAACCAACTGGCCTTTCTGACTCTTCCGCTGCCATGGCAGTCACAGAGATGCGGCCACATCGTGGCTTTTTGGCAATGGCTCACACTTTGTCTTTGGCCATTAAGTTCTTCTCTGAGCTAGGTGCCCCGCATCCCTGGTGCCCTTGTCTCATTGGCCTCTGCAGTTCTCTGTTGTGGGCTCACCCTGCTGTGTCCTGGGGATGTGACTGGCTCGCCCATGTCGTTTTTGTTACTGTCTCTGGAGGGTCACTGATGTTTCTGTCATTCCTTAACTTTCCCGCTCTGCTTCCGGGTTCCCTGAGTCTTCAGCCGTGACTGCCCGAGGATGGAGTAAGATCTTCCTCCACCACCACTGGTACAGCTTTTTATTAGCCCCTGATGAAGAAGGCCTTGTTCCTTCCATTAGTCACATACATGAGTCACTAATCATTAGCCATTAACACCAGGACTCTCATTTGACTTAGGCTTTGCTTTCATAAGACCCCTCTGCTGGGGACCCTCGCAGAACATTCTCTCAGGGAATGGGCCAACGTCGCTCTTCACAGAAGAGGTTGTCCTCCCTTGCTAGAATCACCAAGAGTTCCTGCACCAAGCAAGGGCAATTTGAGGCCAAGGAATTCCCAGGCCTCCACGCCCTGACGAGGAGGCTAACGTGTGGCCTTTGTCCGTCTTCCTCGTTCCGGAGACTCAGACCAGGTGCAATCTGCCGGTTCCACGGGGCCTCCGAGGAACACGACCCACAGCAGCCGTCCTTCACATTTCTGAATCCCCGTGATGGGCAGGCCGAATAGGTATCGCCTTCAGCATAAACTGAAAAACATTCACCCGATCCTCCCCTGAAGCTGGCAGGACGCAGGCTGGGCATATGCCATGGAAAGAAGAAAACGACCCTGCCAGATTCTCTAGTTTCCAAAGTCAAGAAGAGATGGGGTTGGTGCCCCAGAACCGACTGCCTACCAAACAGCCCGCAGAGATGGCTCCTCGTGAGAGGCGTGTCCACTACGGAATGTTTGGGAGAACTCGCGGGTACGAATACCACTGGCCTGTCCCATAATAGCCTGTAGAAATTCCTTTTAGGGAAATCGTCTGCCCGGGGGTGTCGAAGTGAAGAAGCCTATTAAGTTACTCTGCATTTTCAGGGCAGAGGAGGGACTATTCTTCACCATTTAGGGTAAACTTGGATCATGCCATTCATTTGGAACATTCTGTCGATCTCCATATGATGATATCCTACCAATACTTTGGTTTGGCTAACATGGCATGTCTTCCCTGAACCAGTTCCTGTGGAACTTACCGCCTGCACACGGCTTTCATACTGTAAATTCCTGCAGGGTGCTGACTGGTAACTCTTGGCTTCCACACAGTCTCAGCATAATGTTTTGTGCATAGTAGGTGGCCAAATTAAACTGAGGTTTTTGTGTCTGGATAGTAATAGGAATTTGTTAAGTTTAGGTGAAAAAAAAAATCTGTTTTGATACAGATAACTACCCATTTATTTTTAATTAAAAACATCTGGTTTTTTTCTGTAACAACTATAACATGTCTCCTTTTTCCTAATAAACAGGGCTATTTTAACAGCTGTGAAAATTAGGCATCATTATCAAAACTTCTCAACGTTTGCACCTCGTCTAAATCCTGGAGCCAAATACACAATTAAAACTTGATCAGTTGAATATTTCTTTCACAAAAGCATAGTTCACTCTTAAAAAGAGTTGTGAGACCAAGTCTTAAATATGTAATTCCCTTTTTCCCTCTTGGATTTAATTTTTACATGTGGGACAAATTCACCGTGAGAGCTACTGATTGAAGATGGATGATGGCTAGTGACGGGGATTTGCTTCTTCCTGCTGTCCTGTTGTTTTCCCTAAATGGCAGGGATTTTTAGCCAGCCAAGGAACACAGTCCTCTCAAGTTCCTTCCATTAGCTCCAAAATTTATTTTGCCAGGTGACAACTTTAGCGTTTGAATTTCTTACCTAGAAAAACAGACCTTAAAATGGCTGACTTTGACGCCTGGCATGTGAATGTGGCCATTACTTGAGTCTAATCATCTTTGTTTATACACATATTACATTTCTCTGTTAACGGTTTAGACACCCTTACACGGCCACACCCTTCCACCAGCCCGAGTTTCTTTAGCTCACAATTTCCTGGTAAATACTGCATTTCTTCAAGGAACAGGGATTTTACTGAACTCCAGCTGGTGTTCGATACCACATTTCAATTGCTTGGGACAGGCAAAGCTCCACCTGCTTGGACACAAAAGTCCTGACCTGAACTGCTGTCCACTCTGAAATCTGGATCCAGAGCTACTGTGAAGGTGCTAAATTTATTCCCTATGGACTGATAAAGTAGTCTTGAGTTGGGCCTGCTAAGAAGAGCTGGGCTGGTTCCATGTAGTGGATGAGAATGGAAGTTATTTTACCCTGGGAGCCACCGTGCCCAGCTGGGCCAGTTTAACTTAGCCGTTCTCTGGAAGAGACACCATCCCTCATTTTCTCTTTTTCCTTTTTTCGTCAACAGTTAGACATCCATGGACTCTCGTACCCCCAGACATTAGTTAGCTATCATTAAATGTAATTGGGAGCTTCAACAATGCTGTCAATAGGCCGTGGTATTCTGTCATCACTTGACTATTGGTTATAATCCCCGTTCCCTTATAGAGACTTCTCCCCTTTCATCTTTGTGGTCGCCAGACTTGTAATTTGTTTTTCTGTTTAATAGAAACCTTAGAATCATTTGGTATAAAGTATGCTATGAAAAACACATGCTTTTTAAAATAGCTCTTTTCGTCTTTAAAAATTAAAATATTGTGTTTTCATCTGTTCCCATACCATACATGCCCATTTTATAGCATCTCCTCTAAACTTTTCAACAAGATAATTAAAACATTTTTGTGCGTTCTCCTATGCCTCTTCATTTCCCTTTATATAGAAGAGATGAAAGGCATAACATTTGTGCAGCAGAGAAGCCACTGAAAAATCTCAACTATGGGCAAAGATTTTGGCTTTCTTTTTTTTTTCTTAATGTTTATTTATTTTTGAGGCACAGAGGGAGAGACAGAGCGTGAGTGGGGGATGGGCAGAGAGAGAGAGAGAGAGACAGAATCTGAAACAGGCTCCAGGCTCTGAGCTGTCAGCACAGAGCCCGATGTGGGGCTTGAACTCACGAACCAGGCAATCATGACCTGAGTCAAAGTCAGAGGCTTTACTGACTGAGCCACCCAGATACCCCAAGATTTTGGCTTTCTAGAGACAAGAATGTGGAAGAACCAAACTGTGGTGACTTAAAATGTCTAATTCTTGCCATCTTTCCACAAACAAAGAAACAAAAAGTTTCTTTTTTTGGAGAAAGTGAATGATATAGGGCCTCTTCATTGATTTTTCTAATTAGAAAGACAATTAAGTTGAGAACTGTAATTAATCATGACTGAAATGAAACACTTTTCAACCTAATCAAGAGTAAACGTAGCTTCTAAAGTTTTAATTTTAAGAATTTCAAAGCACCTTTCACAGAACTATTTGGAAATCAGCATTTCTTTAAAATTGTTTTTCTTTTGAGATGGGGGGAGGAGCAGGGGAGAGGGGGAGGGGGAGAAAGAGAGAGAATCTCAAGCCGGCCCCACGCTCAGTGCAGAGCCTGACATGGGGCTCAATCCCACAACCACGAGATCATGACCTGAGATGAAATCAAGAGTCTTACGCTCAACCGACTGAGTCACCCAGGCGCCCCAGGCAATTAGCATTTCATGTGAGAAGCAAGGATTTTATCTTACGTGAGTTTACAACTCTTAGTCACGGGTCAACAACTGTCTTTCGTATGTGTGTGCCTGTGTGACTACCATTCAGATCCGAGTGGAGCATGTCCCCGAAGGCCCCCTTGAGTCTCTGCTTCGTCAGTATCACCCCACTCCCTCAACTCTGCCTCAGGTAACCTCCACTCTCCATCCGTCACCATGGACTGGTTTTGCCTCCTTTTGATCTTCATATGTAGGGAGACATACCCTATGTTCCCTTTTGTGTCTGGCTTTTTCTGTCAGCGTAAAGTCTGTAGGGTGGTTTGTCCATGTTGTGTGTCGCAACAGTTCTTCCTTGTTTTCCTCCAGATTCCTCACAGAATCCGCGTCATGGGCAGGAGTAGAGAAACTCAGGGCTGAAGGGAAGGGCCAGGCTGTGAGTATTGGTTTGGACAGGACTGAACTCAAGGGGTAACTTTGGGCCACTTGCTTCACCATTTTATTCCTTACCTGAAGGATGTGAAAGTTTGACTAATGGGCCTCTTAACACCGTGGAGAAGTTTTAAAGGCAGCAAATTAGAGACTTCAAGAGAGAGTACATTTTACACCTCAAGGTTCTCCCACCCTTGTATGAATAAGCATCTGTAAGACAGGCCGCCTGATTCCTCTGGAGACTTCTGAATGTCTTGCCTTTGGCTAGGGAGGGCGGTGCTAAGAGCCAATTCTGACTTGGTGCAGGTGTTAACTTCAGGCTAAGGATCTTGTTTTAAGATCTCCCAATGAGGTAATGTCCAGATGAAACACTTACTCTGAGAGAACATTTGAGAGAAAATGGGAGGCTTAAGCGCCCTAGTATCTTACATATTCCTCAGAGAGTCAAAGTGCTTCCTTAGGCTTAGCAGAGACCCCATCCTGTGTGTGTGTGTGTGTGTGTGTCTGTCTGTCTGTCAGTCTGTCTGCCTGTGTGTAGGGGGAGCTCCATAGACAGGCTTTGCTTGTCTGCACTATGGCCAAATGCGGTCAGCACTTTCAGGGCCATTTATGGCTTTCTAGTTATACATTTTTCTTCCTTTGTTTTGCCTCTTTTCTGAAAACCAGGCTGTATTAGTTTCCTATTGCTGCTGTCAAGAATTACCACAAACTTAGTGGCTTGACACAACACAGATTTATTATCTTAAATAATGGATTGTGGAGGTCTGAAGTCCAGAATGGGTCTCCCTGGGCTAAAGTCAAGGTGTTGGGAGGACTGTATCCCTCTCCGGAGGCTCGGTGAGAATCCGTAGTCTTGTGTTCTCCAGCTTCTGCAAAGGCTGCTGTTCCTCGGCTCATGGAACCCAGGTGGGTTCTCCACCTCCAGAACCAGCAACAGCCTGTGGAGTTTTTCTTATGTCACGGAGTCTTCTGCCTCCTGTTTCCACATTGAAGGACATTTGTGATGACACTGGGCCCCTCCAGATAATCCAGGATAATCGGTTTTAAAATCAGATAATTAGCAAATTCCATTCCGTCCTTCTCCTTAATTCCCCTTTGCCGTGTAATCATTACATAGTTACATAGTTACACTTCTAGAGATTAGGATGTGGGCATTTTAGATGGGGAGCGTTATTCTGTTTACCACACAGGCACATGGTAATTTCTTTATCTGATTTAAGAGTGACAGGTTACCTGCAATTATCATCTTTTGGATTCGAACTTTTTATTTAATTAGGAAAAGTCGTGTTTGTATAAAAACTGATCCCTTTTAAAACGTGCTATTAGCAAAGAATAGTTCTATGTTCAATGATGGGATAGGAGGGACACTTAGATATAGGAGTGTGAGAAAGACAAAATGATATAAAAGTGATGAGGGCTTTTATGTGAGAAGTGTGTGTGTGTGTGTGTGTGTGTGTGCACGCGCGCGCGCTCGCTGAGCCAACAGCGTGCTAGAGCTGGTTCACCTTGGCTTATGAGAACCATCGTGTGCCTATTTTCCTAAGGTTACATTCAGAGACATCATGTTACAGGGCTTGAAATTAGCCATGGTGGGAGAATTTACACCATGGAAATTGGCAAATGCTACAAGTCAGGGTTTTATTCTCCCTGGAGAGCCTAGTGTTGAACAGTAATCAGCAGACTCACTGCTTTCACTCAGTGCACACAACACTGTTTGGTAATACTGTACCTGTGGGTTCCCCAGCCCTATAGCTGGAGAAGGGGCAGATCCCAGGAAGCATCAGGACCAGCTGGCAGTTCTCCCAAATACTATCTAGATAGCCCTAGCTGCTATCATAACTGTAGGCTGCGCTGGGAGCTAAACTTTCTCTCATGTGGGCTAAAGGTTGCTTCTTTGTTACTATGATCGGGACCTCTCTCTGTCTAGCATTTGTTTAGGTGTTTTGCCTGTCCTGTCCAACCCCCGTCATCACTCCATTGTTTGCACCCCACCCTTGAGGGGTTGGAGCCCCTTTCTTTGAGTTGCATTAGCTTGTCCTTGCTTGTCGGACAAGCAGTTCATCAGTGGCACTCGAAATGCACAGGAATCATCAAAGGAGCTTGTTAAAATGCAGATTGCAAGGCTCTTCCCCAAGAGAGTCTGACCCTGAAGGTCTGGGGTGAAGCCCAAGGATCTGTGTTATCGACAAGCACCAGGTGATTCGGGGTAGGAGGTTCCATATTCAGGCCACACTGACTGCTCAGTCTGGAAGCTCCTGGAAGGTTGGTGGGTCAGACACCTTTGCCTGCATTGTGTCCATACATTGTGGGTTCTCAGTAAGGAATGAGCAGAGTCATTTTAAAGAAACGTAGAGCCTAGTCCCTAGGAAGTTTTTTTCCCCCGTCTGGCATACAAAGTTTATGATTATATTCAGGCAGGTGGGTGCAGAATACCACGCTCCCAGGCACCCAGAGAGGAGGACATTTTGTTAATCAGGTGGAAATATGAAATGTTCACACATCTGTCGAGATTCATCCTCATGAGCCCAAATATTCCGACTATTTGAAAGCACCTGAATAGTTTATTTAACTTTTCACTTTCCATGGATGTTTAGCTGTTTCTTGTGCAGACAGAAACCTCACAGCCACAGACAATGTCTATCGACGAGAAAATTCAGTCTTCACCAAACTTAATCTAACTTGTTTTTTATTCACAAAGCCACTCTGACTGCAGAAATTTTCTTAGCAGGAAAGAGTTTGGTTGGTTGTGTGGTTGCTAACTTCACTCTTTCATTTCACACGTGAACAGGATCCGATTGGTTTTCTTTAAAAATATGATCCAAATTAATTTATACGGAGTTGATTGAAAAATAGAGAGAAAATGAAGAATTACTGCCTTAGGAGACTTGGGTCTCAAGTCCTTTGATATTTGATACAAATTTTTACCCCCCAGGACGCAACCTTTCAGTAGCATGTAGGCAAGTTCCAAGGAAAGGAAAGGGTAATGAAAAATCTAATATGAAGGCTATAATTTTCTACAGAAATCTGTTCCTTATTAAGATCAAGCACATGTCAGTCATCTTATATTTTTGGAACATCCAGCGAACGTGAGGACTGTACTGGATACTTCCACGTGTGGAAAACTTTATCCCATGCAATCGATTTTTCTAGTTTAGTAAATATCTAGAAAAGGGGGCAAATGAGATGCTTTCTATATCTTATCAGCAGAATAAATACATCTGAGTTATTTAGTAGAAAAGAGCCCCTGACCACGTAAGACTTGGGCTTGAATCCTTGCCCTGTGTCTCTGGCTCTCACTTATAAGAAGACTACAGGGGCGCCTGGGCGGCTCAGTCGGTTGAGCGTCCGACTTCGGCTCAGGTCATGATCTCGTGGCTTGTGGGTTCGAGCCCCGCATCGGGCTCTATGCTGACAGCTCGGAGCCTGGAGTCTGCTTCGGATTCTGTGTCTCCCTCTCTCTCTGCCCCTCTCCTGCTCACACTCTGTCTCTCTCTCCTTCAAAAATATACATTGAAAAAAAAAAAGAAGAAGACTCTAAAGAAGGGGGAAAAGAATATTTGTCTCAGGTCTCACATGGGGGGTTGTGAGAATCAGGTGCAATGACTTGTGAAAGTTTTACAAAAGAGTAGGAACGAAATAATACAGTTTATAATGGCAGAGTACAGTATTTGCATGTAGTTTATTAATATTACATTCTAAGTGCATGTAGAACATTCCAGCCTTAATAATTCCAATTTCTCTTCCTTTATCCCAGTTCCCTCTAGGAGTACAATAGGATTCTTGTGTTATCACCTTGAGATGAAATCATAAAAACGTTTCCTTTTCTTCCTTTCTTTCTCTTTAAAAAAAATGTCTTTCTTTCGCATAGTAAGCCGTGTGCCCCTGGAGGTGTCTCCACAGAATGTGGATTTTCTCCGTGTAGGTCTGTCAGATTACACATACGTCAGCTGCTTCTTGCTAGCTGAATGGAAGGAGTTAGTTGCTCACTCTTTAGCCCCTAGATGGCTGAGTCTCATGACACTGTCTCTATTTCTCCTTTTTCCTGTCCCCCTTAGAAGTGTACCCAGGCTTCTGAGGAGGCCTGAGTAGTGAATATGGTCTGTGGTCCACATGGGTCCTCCCTTTTGCAAGTTGCAAATCTGGCATGGAAAGAGAGGCGATTGTAGATGTAAATATGACTTTCAATCACTTAAAAAATTTCCCCTTACTTTGTTCTGTCTCTAGTTCATACACACAGATACTGTGTGTAAATATATATTAAACATCAAGGGTCACTGAAAGCAGAAAGAAACGTGACAGAAACAAGATGATGACACTTCAAGATTTATTAAATTTATGAAGGATACTACCGTAATTTCCTTCCTTGGGTATTTTTCCTGTTCATAGAAGTGATGGCAATTAATCATAGAACATGTGATAAATATGGGAAAGCACAAAGAGGAAATCAATTGTCTATTATTCCACTATTCAGAGATAATCCTTATTAATAGAGTATCTTCTCAGTCTTACAGTCTTCTTTTCTTTTTTTTTTTAATGTTTATTTTTTGAGAGAGAGAGAAAGAGACAGAGCATGAGAGGGGGAGGGGCAGAGAGAGAAGGAGACACAGAATCTGAAGCAGGCTCCAGGCCTCTGAGCTGTCAGCACAGAGCCCGATGCAGGGCTCGAACTCACGGACCGCGAGATCATGACCTGAGCCGAAGTCGGAAGCTCAACCGACTGAGCCACCCAGGTGCCCCTAGTCTTGTTTTCTTTGTAGGAATGTGGATATATGTATACACATTCCTTTTTCACATATTTAAGATCATACCGTATGTTTTATTGCTTGATTTTTAAAAATAGTTGATATTTAACCTTTCCCTTCTCATCATGTATTCTTGCATAGCACAGTCCCTGGAACAGAGAAGGTGTTGAGTAAATATTTGCTGAATTAATAAATAAATCATTTTTGCTGGATGCGTAATATTCTATTATATGAAAATACCACAATTCATCTCACCAGTTCCGTCTTTTTTTCTGTTTTAAAGTAGAAAGAACATGGGGTAAGATGAGAAGTTATTTGTGTAATTACAGCCATGATGATGGAGGAAGAGACCATTGGCAGGGAAGCTGTGTGAAGCTCTCTGTGGAGCAAGGCCTGAGGGAAGAGAGTGGAGCTTTCATGGGTGACTGTGAAATTTATGGGCTTTATTTCAGATCACCCAGCAACTTTGCCTATCAAACCTAGGATAATGTGACAGGAGGGGTCCTCAAGTGAGTTCAGAAACAGTTGTATGGGGGCGCCTGGGTGGCTCAGTCGGTCAAGCATCCGATTTTGGCTCAGGTACATGATCTCACAGTTTGTGAGTTTGAGTTCCACGTCGGGCTCTGTGCTGACAGCTCAGAGCCTGGAGCCTGCTTCGGATTCCGTGTCTCCCTCTCTTTCTGCCCCTCCCCTGTTCACACTTTGTCTCTGTCTCTCTCAAAAATAAATAAACATTAATTTTTTTTTTAAAGACAAAGAAAAAGAAACAGTTGTATGGTCTGCATCAGCTTCTAAGAATGCTTTCAGATGCAAGAAACAGAAGCTCAGTTCCAACTTGCTTAACCGAGAAGGACGTGTACTGAATCCTGTGAGAATGGATTTTCGCTGAGTGAAAATCTAGAGGTAGTTCAGACTCAGGCATGGTTTCATCAAGCTTTTTGTTTTAGTTTTCTGTGATTGTCACAGCTCTGCACTCCTCTATGGGACGTCTTTGGATGGCCTACCTTTCTTTCTTGCTCACAAAGAAGTAAGGAAGATAACAAGAGATGGGACTTGGTCTATCTCATAAAAGAAAGTAATTTCCTCCTGAAGACTCTAGCAAATCTTTCTTACGTTATGTTCGCTGCCATGAGCCTAGACCTCTCCATTATGAAGTCCATTATGGATGACGGTTAATAGGATTAAGTCAAAATAAGCAGCCCGAGTGAAATAACTGATAGTATGTGTAATGCATTTCTGTGTAACAACCACAAAGTCTCAACAATAAGCATTTATTTAGCTCCTGTGTCTGTGTGTGGGCTGGTGGCTGCCTGATCTCGGATGGGCCCAGCTGATATAACTTGACTGGGTTGCCCCTGCTCACGTTTCTCTCCTTCTCTGCTCCTATAGCTTCTCCAGGGACTACAGGCAGGTTCTTCTCACGATGATGGCAGAAGTTCTGCTCCTTCTTGAGGGTTGGGACATGGAAGCATGCAGGTCTCTTAAGGCTTAGGTCTGGAGGCGACCCACCGCCATTTCTGTCTCATTTTATTGGCCAACACAAATCACATTCATTAAGAGAGATTTGTTCTGTCTGGTTAGTGGAGGAACCTCAACATCATATGGTGGACATCGTGGGCAGAACGAAGGGTAGGGTGGGCTGAGTGAGCACTCATCTTCAGTGAAAAGTTTAAAGGGGTGCCAAGATATTTAGTCAAGATAAATGACGTTTTAATGAAATATTTTTCAAAATCCAAATCAATGCAACAAAAAAAATCCATCATGAACACACCAAATTTTTGATTGATTTATTTTTTTAACATTTTTTAAAATGATGTTTTAATGAAATATTGTTCAAAATCCAAATCAATGCAAAAAAAATCCATCATGAACTCACCAAAATTTTATTGATTTATTTAATTTGTTTTAACATTTATTTATTTTCAAGAGACAGAGAGAGACAGAGTGCGGGAGGGGGAAGGGCAGAGAGAGAGGGAGACACAGAATCCGAAGCAGGCTCTAGGCTCTGAGCTGTCAGCACAGAGCCTGATGTGGGGCTCGAAACCACCAACCATGAGATCATGACCTGAGCTGAAGTTGGACGCTCAACCGAGTGAGCCACCCAGGCGCCCCGAACATACCAAAATTTTAAGTAAAGACAGGATCAGTATGGGGAAGGATAAAGAACCAGGGCCAATAACTCAATCTACCATAGATTGCCAACCACAGTGAGACAGGACTCTCATGTCTCATCCTTAGGAGCCTTAAAAATAACTCTCTCCTCTTGAGGCCTGTTGCTTTTTTCTCTCTAGGTCTGGAGCTCAAGTATCTGGTTATCTTGGAAGTCTTTAAGAAATTTAATAAGAATAATTTTCAGAAAATATCCTGAAGAATAAAATATTTCTTGAGACCTTTTTGATAAAAAAAAAGAAAGAAAGAAAAGAAAAAGAAAACAAAAGAAGAAAAGAAAATCAAGTTCTGTTCAATGATTCTTACACATTAACCCATTTCTTGTTTTTTAGTTTAAGAATTGGTGTATCTATAAACATTAAAATTACTGGGATAGTGTAATAATTCTCTAGGGACTGAGTTTCATAATATCTGTAGATTTTAAATACAGTGCATGTCCTAACAAAGCACAGTGAAAATCTTTTTGGATCAGCTGCAAGTTATGCCATGGACACTTAACTTTTTATAAATGAGGTTGGCTGAGGAATTCAAGAGCATATGTTAGCACAGGGAGACCTTTCTCCTGTCTTGGGTGGTGACTGATGTGCTGATCCCAGCACCGAGGATGTTGGCGGGAAGGAAAGACTTCCCAAGTTCACAGGACTCATTGTGTGTGGAACTACCATGAGTCCGTGACCTGCCACAGAATTATGTGGGAAATAATTTTTTCAAAGAAACAGAAGGCAAAAAAAAAAAAATGGATCTAAAATTCTATCATTGTTCCATTTAAAAAACACATCTCTTCTTTAACTTGAAATGCCAGAGCTACAAATTTGTCCCCGTGGGAACCACATGCTGGCTCATATGGGGTGGGAATCACCTTTCCACTATCTGACACTCCCCCCTCCCCCCAATCCTGGTGACCCAGAGGCTTTTGGAAAAGAGAGGCAGGGTGGGGGGGTGGCTTCAAACCAAGGAGAACTAGGAATCTTGTTGTGCAGTGGGAACTGACCCATGCTAAGTGAACTGTTAGGGTCAAAATACTTCCTGGGACGGCCAGTGTCATTTGGAAATGAGTGGAATCCTTGGAGAAAACTGGTAGGAGAGGCAGAGACAAAGTTGGCGGTTCCAGGGGCCTCTATGGTGACATATTCGGCATCAGCACGGGGTGAATTTTTTTTTTTTCTTTTTTCTTTTATTTTTGGGACAGAGAGAGACAGAGCATGAACGGGGGAGGGGCAGAGAGAGAGGGAGACACAGAATCGGAAACAGGCTCCAGGCTCCGAGCCATCAGCCCAGAGCCTGACGCGGGGCTCGAACTCACGGACCGCGAGATCGTGACCTGGCTGAAGTCGGACGCTTAACCGACTGCGCCACCCAGGCGCCCCCACAGGGTGAATTTTTAACATAGGGTGGTAAACGTGATTTTACAAGTAAAACCAAGATTTGGGGCAAATACAGCAAAGGAAGGGATAAACTTAATCAAAAACAATAGACCCTTTAAAAAATCGCGTCATGCTATATTTCCCTTCTAAATTTCCCCTTCGAAATGTTTTATACACAGTCTTAAGAGTTATCCCTTTAAAAAAAAATCCAGGGGGGCCTGGGTGGCTCAGTTAAGCGTCTGACTTTGGCTCAGGTCATGATCTCGCAGTCCGTGGGTTGGAGCCCAGTGCTGGGCTCTGTGCTGACAAACTCTCTCTCTCTGCCCCTCCCCTACTCACGCTCTGTCTGTCTCTCCCTCTCTCAAAAATGAATAAACATAAAAAAAAACCCCCAGATGTAAATAGGCCACTTCTTTGATTAAAAATTTTTTTGATGCTTTCTCACTATCTACAAGCTGAAATGTAGACTTCCTGGCATAAAATGTTCTTTTTATTCAGGCTCTATTCTACTTCATTCAAAATCCAAGATAAATATTTACTACTGTGTGCTGTTTCAGGATCTGTATGCACTTGTGAACAAAAGCCCCTCCCCACTCATGCTTCCCACCCTGTAGCCCCCTGCCCATTCCCATGCTCAGCCCTGCCTATGCCCTTCCTGTCCATGGTCCAGGAATTACGAGACCCAACTCACATACAGCCTTTCTCTGCAGCCTTGCCTCACAGGTTAAGCAGAGATAATTGCCCCCTTCTCCCTTTTCAAATAGCTCACTCTTTGTGCTTCCAGTACAGGACTTAGAATTGTGTTACGACTTGATTATCCACCCCTTGAATTGGTTTGCAAAACCGGTGACTAGGAAGGGTCTGAAACAGGAGGCGGTAACTGACTGTAAGTAAACAAGGAAAGAAATGGGTGGAGACACACATCTGTACAGGAACGCACATCCTGAAAGCAAGGGACCAGGGTGGACAGGACAGTGAGGAGCTACAGAGAAAGAGAAGCCTTCAACCTGGAGTCATCCATCCATCAGGGCAGGTCCCAGATTTGTAGGTCCTGGTGGGATGTTTTGGAAGGCCCAATGCTGAAGAGGAAATACGGGAAATAAGTTAGGAGGTGAGGGAGGAATCTCGCTATTGTGGCTGGATCCACCTGGTTCTCCTCTTCTGTGTAATTCAGCCTTTGTGTGCGTGTGTGGCTGGGAGGATTGAGTGAAGAGCCAGGAGAGGGTTGCCACGTGTCCTTAAAGAAGTAGAGCTATGGCAGAAGTGATAGTAGCTGGCGGTGGGGGCATTATGGTTCCTGGGACAAGACAGAAAAAATGGCAGAAGGTCCCGGACACAGGTCAGGGAAACGGGCCAAAGAGGAGCAGAGACGGGACAGTCCCCCCGGACACTCGCTCCTTCTAGAGCAGAGCTCCAGAAAAATTCCTGACTTAGCTTGTTGACAATTTCATTTCCCAGAGGGTACAGAAGGAACTAGGGAAACCGCTCCCTTCGATAAATTTTAATGAACAAGGCAGAATTTGAGTTCACACTGTGCTACTTATGGGCACCTTGGGAGAAAGTTTGCAATAGCTGGCGAGAGAAACTCAGACGTGTACGATTTCTACAAACTCTAAATTTGTGGAATGTTGATTTCTTAAAATTCAAGGGAAAGATGCATATGACTCCATGGGCCAGGATTTTGGAAGAGAGGGAGGCTCAAGCTGTCCTGATGAACTCACAACTGGGACTCTGTGTAATTACAACTGATCTTACTGAAAATAAAAGGGTGCCCCCTTGCCCCAGACCCCGAACAGAGTGACTACACTAGGACCTGTCTAATGAACTCTAAAATCTAAAGGAGCAAGAAAAGAGCTGGCAAGAAAAGCATACAATCAAGTTAAAAACAAGTAAGGAACATGGTAAACATAAGTAAGAATGGTGTCAGGAGCGTTAAAACCCCAAGTGAACTGAGGGTTGTGAAAGGGAATGAAGACTCTATCATCCTATTAGGTTAGAAGATCAAGGGTGCAGTTTGGATGACGAGAAAGCCCAGTGGTTAAGAGCATGGGCTCCCACCTCTGCTTCCACATCTTTAAAGCCACACTAAGAGTGCATAGGGTTGTTTTGAGAACTGAATAAAATAGCATGTGTGAAACTCTTGGAACAGTGGCTGGCCCACAGTATATGACATGCCTGATGCCACCTGTGTCCTTACAGATGTATTAAGCAGGCCCTGTGCCAGCCTCAGGGATATGGGGTGAAGTCCCCACCTTCATAAAGCTTACATTCATGAGGGAGACGTAAAAGGTATCTTGAGAAAGAATAACCGTGTGGGGAGGAGTCTCGGGAGAGGGGAGTGCTTACCTGAGGAAGAGTTGTTTAAGCAGAGGCTAGAAGAGGTGGGGTGGGGAGGGCAGAGAAGGAGCAGAAGGGGGGAAGCCACCGAGTTAAGGAACCGAAAAGTTGGCCATGACTGTGGGGCACGGAGAGCTGGCTCAGAGAAAGCAGAACTCTTGCACTTTCTGTTTTGTTTTAGTCTTTTGGTCAATAAGAATCACTTTGACACAGAAATTAACTCAAAATGGATGAAAGACCTAAATGGAAGAGAGGAGACCATCAAAATCCTAGAGGAGAAAACAGGCAGTGACCTCTTTAACCTCGGCTGCAGCCACTGCTTACCAGGTATGTCGATGAAGGCAAGGGAAACAAAAGCAAAAATGAACTATTGGGACCTCATCAAGATAAAAAGCTTCTGCACAGTGAAGGAAACAATCAGCAAAACTAAAAGGCAACCGACAGAATGGGAGAAGATATTTTCAATTGACATCTCAGATCAAGGGTTAGTATCCAAAATCTATAAAGAACTTCTCAAACTCAACACCCATAAAACAAATAATCCAGTGGAGAAATGGGCAAAAGACATGAATAGACACTTCTCCAAAGAAGACATCCAGATGGCCAACCGACACGTGAAAAAATGCTCCACATCACTCATCATCAGGGAAACACAAATCAAAACCACGACGAGATACCACCTCACACCTGTCAGAATGGCTCAAATGAACAACTCAGGAAACAACAGATGTAGGTGAGGATGTGGAGAAAAGGGAACGGTTTTGCACTGCTGGTGAGAATGCAAACCTGTGCAGCCACTCTGGAAAGCAGTATGGAGGTTCCTCAAAAAATTAAAAATAGAGCTACCCTATGACCCAGCAATGGCACTACTGGGTGTTTATCCAAGGGATACAGGTGTGCTGTTTCGAAGGGACACATGCACCCCCATGTTTATGGCAGCGTTATCGACAATAACCAAAGTATGGAAAGAGCCCAAATGTCCATCAATGGATGAATGGATAAAGAAGATGTGGCACACACACACACGCACGCATACACACCATAGAATATTACTCGGCAATCAAAAAGAATGAAATCTTGCCATTTACGACAATGCAGACAGAACTAGAATGTAGCATGCTCAGCAAAATAAGTCAGTCAGAGAAGGACAAATACCATATGATTTCACTTGTGTGTGGAATTTAAGAAACAAAACAGATGAACATATGGGAAGGGAAGGAAAAATAAGATAAAAACAGAGAGGGAGGCAAATCATAAGAGACTCTTAAACACAGAGAACAAACTGATGGTTGCTAGAGGGGAGGTGGGTGGAGGGATGGGCTGAATGGGTGACGGGCATTAAGGAGGGCACTTGTTGGGATGAGCACTGGGTGTCATATATAAGTGATGAATCACTAAATTCTACTCCTGAAACCATTATTACACTACATGTTAACTAGCTTGGATTTAAATTAACAAAGAAAAAAAAGAAAAAAAAAAGAATAACTATGAGATCGAAAAGGCCTAAATATTAAAGAGGGAAAGTCCAAAGAGCACCTAGCCCTTCAAACCAAGAGCAAGACCCTGCACCTGAGCTTTTGGCTCTTGACTTCCTCACCTTGGATGGTCCCATACCAAGCAGTCCATGCTTAAGGGCCTGTCCAGGTCACTGTAGTAGGTGAATTTGGGATTTTTTTGACGTCTCAATTTTTACTTTAAAAAGCTGTGGCCAAAAAATGTAAGAACTTCCAATTAATGGTTTTGTAAAAAGCTTTTTTTTTTTCAATGATGCAAATTAAGTAGATTGAGGAAATCATCCAGGAAGACTTGAGTTCACATTTGCTGAAAATTGGTTCATATAGCCTGCTCAAGAAACAGTGTCCTGTGAGAAGTATGCTATTGAACACAACTGAGCTTTTAGGCCTGAACAGGTCGTTTTTTAAAAATGTTTATTTATTTTTGAGTGAGAGCGAGAGAGAGAGCAAGCAGGGGAGGGGCAGAGAGAGAGGGAGACGGAAGGGCCAAAGCTGACATCAAAGAACCAATGTGGGGTTCAAACTCACGAACCATCAGATCATGACCTGAGCTGAAGGCGGATAATGATAATAATAATAATAACAACACTTCAAGAAAGTAAGAATGGAAGGATGTTAGGAGGAGAATAACTTCTAACTTATACAGCTATGGGCTATTTTATTTAGTTAAGTAACAAATTACTTCTGTAATTTGACATTTGATTTAAAAAAAATTTTTTTTAATGTTTTATTTATTTTTGAGACAGAGAGAGAGACAGAGCATGAGCAGGGGAGGGGCAGAGAGAGAGGGAGACACAGAATCGGAAGCAGGCTCCAGGCTCTGAGCTGTCAGCACAGAGCCCGACGCGGGGCTTGAACTCACGAACTGTGAGATCATGACCTGAGCCGAAGTCAGATGTTCAACCAACTGAGCCACCCAGGCACCCCTGACATTTAACTTTTAAATACATTAAAGAAATACTTTGAATCAGATATCAAAAGTAAGAAGAAACAAGGAAAAATATCATGGCGATTTCACATCCTATTCTATAATATAAAACTACATTGTTAAGCGATGCGCTGTCAGATAAAAGCCTCCTCTCATGAATCTTGGGAGAATTAAATAATGTGCCACATCGATCTGATGGCCATGAGTCCTCTCCGTCACCACCGCGTGCTCCTAAGGGCGCTCTCAGTACCTTTTGAGAAGTCAAGGGCCGGCTCAATCCAGATCACCCTCCACTTTCCAAAGTTGAATCATTAAGCTTCACTGGCACCTAACGTCATGTTCTTCCTCTGCTTCTTCACAGAATCTAAGACCCTGATCCTCTTTAAAAAAGAAAGTCACTGTGTGCCTGTCTGGTAAATTCTTAGCATTTTGGTGAAGAACGTGGACCCTGTAGCTGGATACCTGAGTTCAAACCCCAGCTCTCTCACATGGCAGCTGCTGAAGTTGGCAAGTTGCTTAATCTCTCTGTGCCTCATGAAATAAGGATAATACTGATGTCTATACGCAGGGTCTTATGGGAATGGAACCAGTTAATACATACATAATAAAAATGCTTGCTGTGTCTGCCATATGGTATTATTTTGCTTGCTATTATTATCACTCATCTTTCCAGATTCCTCTAGGACATGGCTATTAGACCCCTCCTCATTGATTTCATTGTCTCTTCCTACCCATAATTCTTGGGCTTTGAGCAACTTGAGGGTAGGGATCAAGTCTCCTCTATCTTTGAGTGGCCAGGATTGGGCATAGCACCAAGCACGAAATGGAGACTAAATTGATGTTGGAGGAATGGAAGGGACAATGGGTGGATAAAGCCATTCCTGAGATACTTCCGGATTTAGGCTGTTTCCAAACACCCCGGCAAGCCTCAGTGTTTGTGCTTGCATTTTGGTCACCTATTAGGACTATATCTCATTGGTGTGTGTTGTCTAATTTATCTCTCTTTATATTAGTTATATTCCAACTTAAGTTATGTACTTCTTGGTTCATGGTGTCTGGTACCTCTTTCAGTTATCCACTAGAAGTGTCTGAGCCTGACTATATTTTGCCAAATGAGATGGGAGAATCTTGGAGGGCAGAAGTATGAAGGGGCTTTCTCTTGGGGTATCCTAAAGGTGGTGACCAAGAATTCCAAGGGGCATTTTCAGATTCCATAATATAATATGAGAAAAGGAACCAACCCCTGAAATGAAGAACCTTCAGTCACCTCTACCCAGGTCCACATTTCAATTTCATTTCATTTCATCGACTCCTCCCCTTTAATGGTGCCCTGAAGTGAAACCCGTCAAGAAAGGTGGACTTAAAAGGGACCTGTTGAAGGGACCATGTTAGGAAGAATTCCATTTCAAAGAATGGCTCTTTACTCTTACAGGGAATTCTTCTGTGAAACAAAAAGCTGGGGGTAAGCCAGTAAAGTGAAAATACAGACCACCCATCTCCCGTTTAAAGACAAAATATTATATAGTAAGAGAGCTCAGATGAAGTGTCTCTTGTTCTTTAGGGTTGGGGGTGGGGAAAGGCCTGGACAAACCTATTTCCATTTCCTAGTACACAGAAACTAGATATAATATCAATCTGTTATAAATAAACATGATGTCTCCTCCAACATTCGTCATTGCTTCTGACCAGTCTACTTGATCTGTGAAAATGAGATTACTTGAAAACCTGTCCTAGATTTTAAAGCTGAACAAGATATATTGATTATAAAAATATTTGTATGTCGCTATATATCTTAATAAAATAACATGCATGTCTGGAGTGTATGTCAGTCTGGAAAGCCTGCCCAAAGCCAGATCTATTTATTTAAATCAGGGAAGGCAAAGGGCCGTGCTGGCAGCCATTCAGCTCGTCATGCTGTCATGGCTAAACACGGATAATAATAATTTGGGGTGCACACGGGCAGATTTCTGAAAAGAAGAAATTAACCCCTATGTTTACATTACGAATCAGCAGGGAACTATCTCAGATGTTGAGACCAGTGGCACGCACGGCCAATTTTTCTTCTCTCTCTTTAGATTTCGAGCCCGTGTGGAGATCCTACTAGAATTCCAGATTCAGATTCTCATTTCTGGGAATTCCAGTTTCTAACGAAGTGATGAAAGGGCTGGGTTCCCAGGGCCGCCATTTATTAAGTACATTCCAGCCCGATGCATTTGGTAATTTCCCAGTCAGGAGGAGACATGCACAGCTGGCCATTCTTGGATGGTTGGTCCATGGGCTGGGCATGAGGGTGGGGCTGGGGGGGCACCGAGGGGATTTGATGGCCACCTTTGTGGGTGAGTCTAATAGTCCCATGGAGAGGAGATGGGCTATCCTTACATCACATGCTTTTCTCCATGGCAAAACAGCCCAGAACCAGAAGCTGCCTTGAGGTTCACCAGGGGATACCAAGACAGTAGACTTACACGCCCCTCAAGAAAAGTGTTGTTTGTTTCACTTTGGAAATACTCTTAAACCATGCATTCTGGGACACTCCATTTCCTCAATCCCAGAGGAAATGTCCCCTTTTGGGCATTGTGAGTCAGTTATTAAACCGTCAATTTCCTTTCATTGGGAGAAATTTATTTCTTATTCTCCTCAAGAACAATTTTCTGTGTCTTGTAATTACACACACTGACTTCTCTGGACTGAATGCTTATGTGTATCCCTCCCCACTTCATACGTTGAAGCCCTAACCCCCAAGGCCATGGTATTTGGAGGTGGGGCCTTTGGAAAGTAATTAGGTTTAGATGAGATCATGAGGGTGAAGCCCCATGATGGATTAGTGCTCTAACGAGAAGTTATAAGGAGAGAAAGAGACTAGAACCTCCTGCCCACCTCCTGGCCCCCCTCCTGCCCTCCCCGCTCTCCCTGCCCCCGGCACCGGGAGGCTGTGTCTGCAAACTAAGAAGTGGCCGTCGTTAGACACTGAATCTGCCAGCACCTTAGTCTTGGACTTCTCAGTCTCCAGAATTTGGGCAGATAAATAACACCTTTCTGGGCTTTCATAACACCTTCTGGGCTATGATATTTTGTTATAGCAGCCCAAACTGGCAATAAGACACCAACAATAAATAGAGAATAGTTTCATTAAAAAAATTTTTTTTTTCCAACGTTTTTTATTTATTTTTGGGACAGAGAGAGACAGACAGAGCATGAACGGGGGAGGGGCAGAGAGAGAGGGAGACACAGAATCGGAAACAGGCTCCAGGCTCTGAGCCATCAGCCCAGAGCCCGACGCGGGGCTCGAACTCACGGACCGCGAGATCGTGACCTGGCTGAAGTCGGACGCTTAACCGACTGCGCCACCCAGGCGCCCCGAGAATAGTTTCATTTAGATTTCACAGTGCTAATAGGCTTTGATTTATATTTACAAATTACTTTGTATTGACATTAGTGTTAATGGGACCAAGGGCGATAGCTGAGTTATCTCAAACCTTCAGTGACTCTTGTGATATTCCACTCCTGTGGAAAAAACAATTAATCAAATTTGATACAAATGAATATTGGGTCCATAAAACCAGTACAATTAGAGACCAAAGACTAGAATTGGCATCATCAAAATGACTGTGTAGTTTGAAAAATGACTGCGTAGGTTAAGCATGATCTCTCTGAAAGCATTGTTTAAATACAAATATGTTTAACTGGCAGGAAGGAGGATATATTGAGCAGCGACTTCCCCATTATATAGAGATTAGTTTATCATTTTCCTAACAGAAAGTGGAGCCCAATGGCACATGACAGATAAGGTTTGAGGGCGAGGGTGTTTGAGGAAAGGTCAGAAGCCTGGGGAAGGCAGCAGAGGCTGTGGTACCTGAGGAAGACAGCAGGCCCCGTCGGCACCAGTGAGAAGGCAGAGGGTCAGCTTTGGGTCAACTCTGCCTCCTTCCCAATTCTTCTGCTTCTCATTTGGGTATATGAGTTCAGGGAAGCCATCTTGCAGTCTGATTTGGTATCTACGTATAGATGCAATCAAAGTCTAATCCCTTGGCTTGAGCTATAATAAAAATCATAATTTGGTTTGTAAATCACTCTCGATAGCATAGTGTGGGATTAACTTCTGGTAATAATTTGCCCGGGAGTCTCCTATGTTCTCTTAAAGATTGCAGTCAGTCTGACCTTCCTTTTTGACTTACCTCATTTGCATTGTATTTCATAATGCAGAGTTGCTTGTGAACAGAATTACTTTGCAAAGCGTATTTTAAAGGAGTATGTGTTCAAACTGAAATGTTTGCAGGTATTCAACCTTCTCAAACATTTGTTGGATTGGTGTCTAACAGAATAAATACAGCAAATATGTCATTATTACTTGTAATGGCATTTTTTTTTAATTTGAGAGAGAGAGAGAAAATGAGTGAGAGCAGGGGAGAGGCACAGAGGAAGAGAGAGATACAGAGAGACAGAGAGAGAATCCCAAGCAGGCTCCGCACTCAGCATGGAGTCTGACATAGGGCTCGATCCCACAACCCTGAGATCATGACCTGAGCTGAAATCAAGAGTCAGCCACTCAACCAACTGAGCCACCCAGGCACCTCTGTAATGGCAATTTAAAAACATGGAAATCGGGGCACCTGGGTGGCTCAGTCAGTTGAGCATCCGCCTTCAGCTCAGGTCATGATCTCTCGATTCATGAGTTCGAGCCCCACATTGGGCTTGCTGCTGTCAGCTCAGAGCCCTCTCCCTGTCCCTCCCCTGCTTGTGCTCTCTCTCAAAAATAAATGAACATTAAACAAAACAAAAACCATGAATATCATTTACGGGACACAGAATCAATAGCCTGTTAATTAAAAGAGTTTAGGCAAGACAACACCATTTGAACACAAAAAGCCACCCTTGAAAACAGACCAAAAAAAAAAAAAAAAAAAAAGGAAAGGTGGTTTGTCTACCTATTACCAACTGTAAGTTTTAAACTTGGCTAAAAATGTATGGTCTTAATCTGCTCCGGCTGCCGTAACAAAATACCATAGATGGGATGGCTTACCCAACACTTAATTCTCACAGCGCTGGAGGCTAGGAGTCCAGCATTAAGAAGCCGGTTTATTCTGAGGCCAGTCCTCTTGGCTTGCAGGTGACTGCCTTGTGGCTGTGTACTCACGTGACCCATTCTCTGTGCAGGCAAGGAGGGAGCCCTGTGTTCTTCCTTTGCTTCCACCTGCCTTCTGGGATTATGGCCCCACCCTTCCGACCTCATTTAACCTTTGTCAGCTCATAAGCCTTGTCTTCAGCTACAGTCACAGTGGGAGTTAGGGCTTCAACACGTAAATATGGACACATTCCGTCCATAACATGCACGGTGATTAAATGTGCCATTCTACATATTTATATGAGTTAACATATAATTTGTTGACTTTGCACTTTGTGTTTAAATATAACTATTAGACTTGACATTGGTCACAAAGTAATGAACAGAATGAATGGGTATTACACTTAAAATTTGTTCATGATATTGTGTACAGAATATACCACAATTGGGGAAGAATAAAAATATAATGGAATTGTAGAAAAATAAAGGTAATGGTTCTTGATTGGAATCTGTCTAGTCGAAGCCCAGCAGTGATGTTACCACTATAGTTTACAATAACAATCATGATGATCGTGGTGTCCTTTAGTTTTATAGCATTTTATGGTTTGCAAAACATTTTGACCTACCCGACCTCATTTACATGGGAATTCCAGAGGCTCTTCCTGAATGGCTATGTCTCTCCAGTGGCTAAAAGATTCTGGCCGGGTGGGGCAGTATCCCTGTGCATGCGGGGAGTGTCCCTGCTGTTTGGGAGCCTGGAGGAATCCTGCCACCACCCAGGAGGTAGCAAGCTAGAGGAGCCCTCTGGCTGAAGGGAAAGGAAGACTGAACCCTGGATTCTTCTTCTCCTCCCCCAGAGATAAGGAGACAAGGATGAGCCCCTGCCACAACCAGGTTCTAGAGCCATCAGTAAAATGCAGACACCGGAATTAGTAACACTACTAGCGCAGGTAACCTTGGCACAGCCATGGGCACGATCAGCTTGGCCGTCCCAGGGCTGCAACTCCCTGTTACTCCCCACCACTTTCAATGGAGGGGTGTGGACAGCTGGGTTGCCAGCTGTGGTCACAGGGGCCCCCGGGCCCCATTTTCACTTGGGGGCTGTTGCAAGCCCTGTGGTTTAGGATTTGAATAGACGGGCCTTGGTCCCATGCAGAAAGGCCTGACAATAGGCCTAGCTTACCTCTGGAAGTCATTGTCACTAGACTGTTCCCCTCCGCCCCCAGCCGTATGCTCAACGAGTATTTGTTAAACAAGGGCTCCCGCTTCACAGTTCTGAGCCTGGAGTGGGTAACCAGCGTCAAGTTCAGAAGAAAATTCACCCCTTGCTAACATTACTGAAAACAAGCAGAAAAGAGGACACAATAAAGAAGCCCGTGGAAGGGAAGCGGCTTGAATGAAATGCTGTCTGATTTTCCCCGCCTGTACCTAAGCTCACTATATTTAAGTGAAATGTCCTAACACCATGTCAAAACATTTACATATGCCTTTCTAATTGAAAGCCTAGGGTTGTGGCAAGGCCTTAGCATGTTTAGAGCACCTTTTGATCACCACAAATTCTAGGCTTGTCCGTGACATTGTTTTGACGGAGATGTTGTGGCTGGAGCCGTGGTCTGCCCATCAAACGGCTTAGCCTCTGCTTCCTGGCTAGGTTTCTGGCTCAGGTGACCTCACCACATAATCCCAGTAAGCTCTGGCCATGGCAACTCTGGGCAAGATTTAAAGCACTGGCGACCAAGAGGATAGGCCTGGCATTGGTTTGGGCTTGCCCGTCAGGCGATCATATGACATCTGTGTTCCCAATGGTCAGACACGCCAGGCTCTCTGGAGACCCAAATGCCCCATGTGTGTTATGATATCTGCAGTGATCCCTTTCTAAGAGTCACTTGAGTTTTAGACGGAGAAATGCATTCATGGCCGGTTATCAGTTGGTGAGGCACTGACATTCCACAGTCGGTTGAGTTAATCCCTTGTGGAGGTCCCAGAGATATTTCCACTGCTGCTGTCTTCTTTTTCAAACTGGTCGTCTGAATATGATAAATGTGAGTTTTACTGCTAAGATTAGCTACGCTCTCAGCCCTAGCTTTGTGAAACCGGGTGGTTTCGAACGCGGACATCAAACAAGGCAAGGCATGGCTGTGCCCCCTGAGATGTGACGGTCTCCGTGGGGGGAGCGCAGAAGCTCGCTTTGAACAGGAAACCCCGTTGGGTTTACAAAGCCTACCTTAGGCGGCAAAAGCAAACCTGTGCTTTCAGAGGAAATGAGAACGTGCCCTCCAAGTCTCTGACGGCTTCCAGACTGTGCAGGTTTGTGTCTTGCAAGGCGTCTTCTTACAGGGAGAATGACCCCGATCCCCAGGGTTAGGGGGGAGCTGTGGGGTAGCACAGTGGGTGTTCTGTGCCCCTCTGTTGAGGCCGGGGTCCGGAGGGATGGGTGCTTGTCCTGCCAGTGCCCTCACTCGGCACGGGGTCACGGGGCCAGGCCGTGCAGGGTCAGTCTTAACCTCAGTCATTCGGACGTAGTCAGTTCGCTGTGCCTTGCACACATGCGCCAGGTTTGGAATCTTGGAGGAGCACAGGCCAGAAACCAAACACATCCTGTGACGTCCTCACGGGAGGACAAGAGAGACCAGGTGCCCTGTAGCATAAGAGAAAAGAAACACGGACTTTTAGGGACCTCTGGAGATTCCAAAGTTCCGGCGTGGAGTTTCACGTTTGTACTGGTGTGTTTTTGTCAGGCCAGCGGATGCGTGGTCGGCGTCTGGCACCCTCCCTGGGTGCTAAGGCCACCAAAGTGTTGAGGACAAGTTCCCTGACTGGAGGGGCTTGCCACTTAGTGAAGGAGGTAGATTAGCAACCACGAGTCGATGCTGGTAGAAACCTGAGCTAAATACCACATAAACAAGGAGGGAAAAGGAGAGTAGGGGCAGGCATACTGCTGGGGTGGTGGTGGGGGGGGGGGTTAGTTTTCAGGAAAACATCACAGAAAGAAACATTTGAGTTGAGTTTTGAAGAAGTGGACGCTTGGCAGGCTGATGGGTTTGGTGGGGGAAATGTTCGAAGCAGAAACATAGTGTTGGCAATGGGGTCATGGCTCATCCTTGAGCCCACCAGGGTCCGGCACACAGTAGGGCTCCTGCAGTGACTGGCTGTCACATGGGAGGCCCTTTGGTGTTCCCAGAGAAGATAGGACAAGGTCCAGGAAAGAGTCCCTGCAGGAAGCTGAGGCAGGGCGACATAGTTATAGCTCAGGGGTTCTGCTTTTATAGTATAGGTCTTAGGAAGTATTGAAGGCTATGCAAGCAGGAGAGGCCCACATTTCAGTGTGCATTTTATTTTATTTTTAAAGTTTGTTTGTTTGTTTGCTTGTTTCTTTAGAAACAAGCTCACAGCAGAGAGAGATCCCAATGCAGGGCTTGGACCCACGAACTGCAAGACCGTGGCTTGAGCCAAAGTCGGATGCTTAACCAACTGAACCACCCAGGTGCTCCTCCAGTGTGCATTCTAGAACGATCTGCCTAAGGCCTCGTGTAGAACGGGTGGGAAGAGGCTACAGTGAACAGCTGAAGGAAAGGCAGGACCGACTGCTTTCCCTCTCTAGCACCAGAGTTGGCCTGGATTTGGGCAACTTGGCCTCTGAGTAAAACAGAGTGAGAAAAGATTTAATTTTTGGGTAAATTCACTTTCAGAGAAACAAAATGAGGGTCACACATCATATTTGGTTTTGTGTCTTACTCTGTTCGCCGAGCGTTGTTTCAAGAGCATCTGCTTATGCCCTTAAACGTATTGTTATTTCTTGCCGAATTCCTAGGAATTCTTTATGCTCAGGAATAATGCTTAATAGCGCCTAACACAATCCACAGAAGGCATCTTCATGCAAATAAATTAAAATATTTTACTCAGGTCAATTTAAAAAATAGAAAAGAGTTGGAAAGATAAATTATTTGGCTCTGCAGAGGCATGCCGGACCAAGTATTATATAGCAAAATATCAGTCTTGCAAAAAAAAAAAAAAAAAAAAAAAGTCAAAGGAAAAGATTATGCTCAAAATTGCTCCTGGCTGACCGGCCTTCTGGTTATTAATTCAAATGTCCCTCCTATTGGTGCTGTTAATGGCTTCAAACAGATCTTGTCTCCTTTTATGCAAGGGGAAAATTGGACCCATTCCAAACAAAATAGCGGTAGCAGAAGGAAGCCAACATTTGCAGCTTTGTTAGATAACTCAAACTATTAATTTTCTTCAACCAAGTCGCTTTTCATTTTTCACAGATCTTTCTTACACTGCTTAAATCTACAAGTTAGACATTCCTAGTGCATACAACAATTTAAATAAAAAAAGAATTCTCCCATTTGGTTAGCTTCCTGTCTCCCTTCCTGGGCTATTTCACCAACGTCAGGTAGCGACACAATAGCAGAAACCTCAGATGTGTGTTTTTTTGGTTCTCAGCTAGCAATGGGGATACAGAATGGGAAGGGGACTTTAAAATCTTTGTGGACAGGGAGGACAGCTAGGCAGACATAAGTTGAAAACGCTCCTCACGTGATGCTGACACGCCCTCAGGTTGAAAACTACTTAGACTTGTTGACTCTTGGAAGTTAAGGGGTCTTTGGGTTCAGCCAACTATCCCTTCTACCTCAGGTTGGAACCTCCCCTGTTTGATCCTGTGATCTATGCTTGAATATCTTACGGGCGTTATGTTCCTAGACCACTTTAATATTTAGAATGTATTTCTTCATCTTGAGCCCTGTGTAGTGGTCATTTTTCACTTTTTGGATGCCTTACATCAATGTCCCCTTCCTAAAATCATCATGGTTTTCTTCTGGGACATAACCCGGAGCAGCCTGGAGTGGACAAATAGAGATGTCCTCCTGATGTGGAGGTCAAAGACATCTTTGGAAGTTTCTCCGGCCAGACTCTCCCTGTTCCTTCCCTGGGGTGGTCAAAGGGTAGGCATGTGACCCTGCAATTCTTTTTTTCAAGGGGTAGCGCCAGACAAGACGGTAACGAAATTCTTGATACTAGGATCTTTGATTATTACCTCTTTCCTGTTGGTCCCAAGTCTGGTTGGCCCCAAGTTAGCCTCAGGCTTTTCAGCAACTGGTGAACGCCTCTATGCAAGTCGGGCGATATCTGTTGCAAAGCAAAGCGGGAGGAAGCAATTGAGGAAAGCCCTCCTGAGGGGGTTCACATCTGAAGACCAGTCAGGATCCATAATTACCTAGCACTTCCTTGTATTGGGCCACTGTCCATATTGGCAAGTCAGAGACAAAACACCACTTCTGGCCTTTAAGAGGCTCACAGTATAACGGAGGAGCCAGACGAATGATTTGACCATGACGTTTATGTGTGGCAAATCCAACATAGGGATGAAAGCAGGTTGCCGGCCACTGGGCAGCTCCAGGCCAAGGTAGGAAGGAGTGTTAGTGATTCTCTCTGGAGGGCAGAACTCCTATGGCAGGCGTCCTTGACCTACAGTAGGGGTCTCGTGATGAGAAGCGGAGCAGGAACTTTGAGAGGAATGAGACTTACTGTGGACACCTGAATCGTTGAGATTCTGTCACTGTGCTAAGTGGTCCCAGGTGTAATTTGTGACAGAAAAGCCCTGCTGCTCTCCCCTGACCAGGTAGTCACCGTAGCGTTAGTTACCTTATTCATTATTATTGATTGATTATTGCACATTATTTCTCCTCACCCACAAAGCTCTTCTTACCACCTCCACCTCTGGGTTGGTAGATTTCCATACAGGATGACCCTCTCCTGGTATGAGACGTGGAGACTGATCGGGTTGCCTCAGGATAAAGCTCCCTGTAAAGCTACTTACTGTGGACTGGCATGAGGTTACGACTGCTGGGATCTCAGCTGTGGCTCCCTGTCAGACTTTGGCTCCAACACAGATCACAATGGGAGAAGCATGGCAGCGTAACTCCCAAAGGATGGTGGGTATGACAGGCATTTCGGGTCCTGTTCTGTTCTGGGATGCTTTCTCAGAAGGCAGTCCCATATATGGCTAAAAGCAAGAGCTTTAGTTCTAATGCTCATCAACTGAACGACCCTGGACAACTCCACTTCGCTAAGCCTCGGTTTCCTCACCCCTAAAATGGAACCCTACTTCACAGAAGTAAAGGAAATAATTGATAGAAGGCAACAAAGCACAGTGCTTTGTATTCAACACAGTGATATTTCTTCACCACTTCTGTTGTTTGAACGAGGCAAACACTCTCCCAACCATATTCCTGTCACGGGCCTGGTTTCCTATCTCCGCGACCGATGTGAGGTCACAATTCCGTCTTGTGTTAAAATAGCCTGCTCCCTTTGTATCTGGGTGCATGTGGGCCAGCAGTCCTTGGAGGTCGGCCTTGTATGCGACCCTCTTCCCTCTTGTTCTCTGCTGACACTAATGGTCACCTCCTGAACCATTCTTCCCTCTCCAGCTCGCTTCTTGTTCCCTGTCCTGTAAAGTTCACTGTTGTACTTGGGTAGTTTCCCCCCTTCCCTTTGAATTTCTATTTCTGGTCCTCCTGTTTGGGTCAGTGAGTTTCCTGCCAAACATGTTCTTACAAAGCTTGTGGATGCGCTCACTGTCCCTTTGCCAGTAACTGTTGTTCCGTGTGGCGAGCCCTGTCCAGAAAACCAAACTCTGCTCTTTGACACCGATTTAGAGCCAGCTGTTCAACTCCTCATTTCTTTTTTTCTTTTCTGAAGTTGTGAAACTCCAACTGGAAGAAGAGATGTAAACACCTCCTATACCCCCAGATGTTTGCGTGTCCTACCCAGGACTCGAGATGCGTTCTAGATTCCTTGCCAATTGTCAGCTTTCCAAAAGAGACTTCTATACTCATTTCAAAGACATTTTGATGAATTTTAATTCATCATTTTAATTGTGTTGATGCAGGAACTCTTAGCTTAATTACATTTTTTCTTTCAAGAGAAATTAAACTCATTTATGTTCTATATATATATATATATATATATATATATATATATATACAGTGATTATATATATTGTGTTAAGTGCTTTTTTCAGATTATAAATACTATATAGAAAAAGTATTTAAAGCATATTAAACTTACTTTGCGTATAATCCCCAAATCAAGCTTAATATGTAATTTGTAAAAAAAATTGGAAGAAAACACCACAAGAAGTCGCTAACCCAACTATAACTACCTATATACATTCAATTCACAGAATGTAGTTAAGCCTCTAATTGTGTAAGTGTGTTACCACAGAGGCATGCCTTTTTTTTCCTTAGCTTTTTGTGTGGAGTAGAAAATAAAGTCTGGCATTGAAGTGGTGACTGTTTGAGTTTGCAAAGCATGTGGTAGTTAATCATCGACCCCATTGCCCTTTCCATATACACAATCAAAGGGAATCATTGTCTACCCTTCCATCTCTCCTTCCCGATGCTCCTCAAATACTGATGTAAAAGTTCCCAAGTACAAGAACTGAACAGTAAACGTTAAGTTTCCACGTTTAGTGTGGCAGCCCATGATTAGAATAGAAGTGTCCTGAAGGTAGAGGGATCTGACTTCCATCCCTCACAAAAGAAAGTTGGCGACGTGCTCAGTCAGTGAGCTTTGCTCTGCCGTCTAAACAACTTGATACATTTATTTTTCAGCGCCATTCTTTACCTCAGGCACTTGACCTAGGAAACATCTCTTATTGATCTAAGTTGGACCAGAGACCAACTTATTAGTCTCTTCAGCAGAGCAACTCAAGCCCCTAACGCTTGAGGGAGTAGGAAACTGAGAAGCATGCCCTTGCTTTCTGGGCAGGACAGAACAACTTCTTAGGCTTGCAGAACTTTAGAGGTTTCCACAGGACAGTGCTCCTATGACAAGGGCGGAGGGGAGGTCGTCACTGATGAAAGGGTTCTTCACTCTCTCTGTTCTGGCTAGCGTATGGGAGGGGCTCAGTGTATCAAATACACAAGCTGATGAATCAGTGACTGATTGTGCACGTTCGTGCAGGATGAAACCAATATCCATTGATGCTTATCACCAGCATGTTATAATAAATACTTCTTATCACCCGCATATTGCAACAAATACTCATCACTAGCAAATTGCGATAAATACGCCTCATCAATAGAATATTGCAGTAACTGCTCCAAAGCCTCTCGCTTTGTTTAATTTCATCGGTTTCATCCAGTGTGTATTTGGCCTGTAAGAACACAGAGGGAAGCTGAGATCTCATTATCCAAAGTCCATTCAGCCAAACATAGGCGTTTTGATACTCCACTGAACTTGAAGCCAAGCCTTTCCGTTATTCTAGCCTCTTACCCACTTCTGGGAGAGGTGTGCAAACATAGTTCCAGAACTTGAAACTAGCCAACGTCCTGAGCAACGGCAATGAGAATTTGGGGAAATTTAAAACTTGGGTCCACACGATAACATGCCCAGTAAAAGAACAAATAAACCCACCCAACTGCACTCTGCTCACTGGTTTGAAAACTTGACCTGCAAGAGCACTGTTGGGAGTCAGGGATGACATTTGAGGCCCCCAGTGGTGCAAACAAGAAACTGAAGATGAGAAGAACTCGCAGAGGTTCAGACCGGAGCCTTGCCGAGCCAGCTTTGCAGGAGATGGTGAGTCCGATTGTCCACAGTGCCCGTGAGCCCCCAGATCCCCACTCCTCTGGACAGCCCCCCGTTGCCAGGCCTCCTTTCCACGCACAGCTGACTCTGTACAGGCTCCAGTTTCCCTCATGGAATGAAGCCCATGCGGCACTGATGTGGCTTCTGGCATTCCCAGCAACCAAACAGCACCACCGTGTACCTACGGCCTCCCTCCCGCTGCACGGGGTGGGGCCGCCGTTCTCAGGAGGAAAGAGCGTGTGCCAGGATGGTGGCTGCTCCCTGTTGCCACCCTCCCCTTTAAAAAAACGTATATGCAAGTCTGTCTTCAGCTTTGTTGGGCGGCCTACCAAAAGCACACGTTTTCTTTGTTAGCAAAAGCACGCTGCCAGTTCAGGGTTTTACTTTGCACTGTTGACAATTTCATCCTTGCTCTTGTGTTTCGTTTCTGACACCACACTTTTTCTTCCCCCTCTTGGTTTTGGCATCTCGCGTGTTTTCTTCTTTTATCTGTCTCTCCCCGTTCCCCTGCCCCGTCCTCCACAAGGCATGCACTCGGGCTGGTTTGCTTTCCTTCTTTGTGGATTACATTAAGAATACTAGTTTTAATTTCGCCCTTTTAAGGGTCCGCTGTGTGCTAATCTTTGCCCTCTATTTTATTATCGGTGTCAGTCTTTACTACCATCTTTCTAATTGCTCCTTTTGCTTTGTTTCAATCTCCCAAACAAGGAAAGAACAGTTCAGCTCTGTTTGGGGGGTCACTCTGCCCTCTCTCCAGGGGGCTCTTTCAGCATCTGTGTTGATTCTCTGAGCATATCCACACACATGCACGCACACACACGTACACACACTCTCCTCTTGCTTGACTAATTGGCCATGGCTATCCTGGGGGTTTCTGTGGTTCTTAGAGGCCAGTGTGATTGAATTGGCACTTTGGGACTCTTCAACCGAGCACATTTAAAAGGTTGATTTAGAGGGAGCTTTGACAAAGGCTCTTTTAATTATTTTTTCCTCTGCTTTGCCAGTGCACGCTGCTGTAGCCTGTCAGAGGCCAGTCCCGGAATCGTTAGGGGGCCAAGCCATTAGGTGTTCCTGCTTACTCTGCAAATATAACAGGCTTATCACGTAGAACTCTGTCTCCAGCTGGTTTAAAATGTAGGTGGTGCCAGTGGGTAGCAGCTGTTACAGGCTGGGGAGCCGGGAGACGATGGGGACATTTTACGATACAAGGAGGTCAGAGTGGACAACTCCGTACGGTATAATGTCGCCTTCCATTCTTTACCCTGGTGGAGGAGGGTTCTGAAGGGCAACTGCCCCCCGGGGTCCCCAGATGCCACCCTCCCCTTGCCAGCCAGAGCCCAGGCAGGCTTAGCACTGGCTTTCAACAAGTGGGACCAAAACACTCACTCACATTGCAGATAATGAATAATTCATACATTTGTAATTCAAATAGTCGTGGCGATGCATAATCCAAGTGAAAAGTTGTTATTGTAAATGGAGGGGAAATGGATTCATTTCAGAGATTTTTTTTAAATTTTAAATTATTATTTGCCTTAGGTTTCAAGGTTGGAGCAGCCTCTATTTTTGCAGCTGTTTTATCTGAATTGGTGCTGGGCTTCGTGGCTTTGCCACAATGTTGATCAGAGAGGGCAGTGCTTCCGGTTGAGATGTTTCACCCAATAAAGGACTGATTTGCTTTTTTCATCCTGAGAAATGAGGTTAGCATAGACATTTTATTTATTCTCTCTGTCTGTTTGCTTCTTGCCCCAACTATGTTAGGGGATTTAAAAAACAAAAACAAAACACCATTATATTATGAAGAGTTTCAACCATACACAAAAAGTAAACAGAACAGTGTAGTGAACCCCCCATGGACACATCACCTAGTAGTAGGAATGATCGAGACACCCACCCCTTTTTTCCCCATAGATTACTTTAAAGCGAATTCTACATCTTAAAAAAAAAAAAATCATTTCGTCTGTTTCATCCAGTATACGTCAGCACGTTAGCCCCTCTTCTGGCCTTTTAGGAAGGATGGCCCGTATGGCCCATACCACGCTCAAGGTCAGAAGAGACTCCTCACTGGTGACATGTTCTGGGGGCAGTTGGGGTTTCATGGAAGTGGAGGGCAAGTAGCAACCTGGCCTCACCCCCAGTGACATCACAGAGGAAACCAATCCCTGGGAGGAATGCCCTGATGTGCCCCACCGCCCCGCCACCCCCCCCCCCCGCCTCCACCCCCCAGGCAGTGGCCTGGCATCATGGGAATTTGCCTCGTGTGCTTGTTGGTGGTAACACGACTCTCTTTCTCTTTGAGCTCATATCAAGTTTTTAAAGTCTCTCACACTAGCCTATGGTTGGGACATGAAGGAGCTAGATTTTTCACAAACAAGCTTCACTCACTTTTCATATTTTCAACGCAAAGTAGGCTCTAAATGTTGTGGTTAGGATGATCAAAGGGTACTGGAGCAAAGAAGAGAGATGACTGTGGACGTGCCATTACTTAGTCATGCACGGAGAAGGTGAAGAATTTGTTTACCGTTTCTCATTTCTGTAATTCAGATAACACGGCCCCAAAAAACTCCTCGCTCACGCTAACATTAAACATCATTTGCAAGAGATGAGCCTTGCTTTCCAGAATATATATGTTCCTGAAAAGAACTATGTAGATACTGTTCCATTTTGGTTTTTTCTGGGGGGGAGGGGAGGGGAGGGGAGGGAGGGGGCCACTCAATAATTTGTTGAATCTTGGAGTTCTCCACATAGATTTTGAAATGGAGCTATTTGATAAGCAGAAAACTCTTGTAAAGAATGAATAAATACCTCATTCATTCATTTATTCATTCCTCAGACCGTTTTGAACTCTAAACACTTCGTTAACTTGCACATTTTATACATTTGGGTTTAGGTGCATCCAGCATTATCCAGTTGGCATGTTGTTTTTCTAAATAGTGGCCTCGCTGACCGCAGTAACTGACATCGATCACACTGGGATAAGAGCACATCAATATGAGCACGACACAAATGCCTTACGTTTGTTTTCACACTTCCTGCCTTACAGAAACCAACGTTAATGAAAAGACACTACTCTGTGGTGCAATTTGAGGAGTCCAAGATCCGCCTGTCTCCATCGCTGTCTGTTTTCTGACTTGTTGCAGATGAGGACCAATTAGCAATACATTGAGATAAAACAATTTTTATCTGGGAAAGGCTGCAAGTATTATATACATCGGACCCTTGAACAATGTGAAAGTTAGGGGCGCCGCCAACCCCACATCTGTGCAGTAAAACAATCTGCATATAACCTTGTATCCCCAAAAACTTAACTACTAAGTTTCTGGACTGTTGACCAGAAGCCTGACGGATAACATCAACAACCGATGAACCCATAGATTGTATGTTATATGTATTATACATACTGTATTCTTATGGTAAAGTAAGCTAGAGAAGAGAAAATGTTATGAAGTAAATTATGAGTAGAAAATATATTTATAGTACTGTCTTGAATTTATCAAAAAACATCCCTGTATAAGTTGACCTGTGCAGTTTCGACCCATGTTGCTCAACGGTCAACTGTATTTCTTTTTTTTTTTCTTTTTTTTTTTTCAACGTTTTTTATTTATTTTTGGGACAGAGAGAGACAGAGCATGAACGGGGGAGGGGCAGAGAGAGAGGGAGACACAGAATCGGAAACAGGCTCCAGGCTCCGAGCCATCAGCCCAGAGCCCGACGCGGGGCTCGAACTCACGGACCGTGAGATCGTGACCTGGCTGAAGTCGGACGCTTAACCGACTGCGCCACCCAGGCGCCCCTCAACTGTATTTCTAAAACAGCAATTTATCCTAAGTGAGCACATCAGGTTGGGTGGGCCTCACAGAACAGAGAGCTCCCCAAGCAATGGGGGCTGGACACAGACCTAGGGACTGAAAAGGATCATGGAGGTCAACTATGGTGTCTGTGCTTGGACGCGCACACACACACACACACACCCTGGGGACCCCTGGGAGCACAGTCTTTGGGGTCACTGAGGAATGGAACCGATGGGTCCTCACGCTTCCTTTCACACCTCTTGTTGACCCGCTCTCAGGCCACAGCCACGGCTTAGCTGGAGGTATTTCCTGTGTCCCCGAGTGAAGACAGGGGTGGAGACAGTTCCGGAGCCAGGTTCCCATGCTGTACCAAACAACCAGCTCAACCTTAGATGGCTAGGGGTTGGGGTCCTCTGGTCCTTCCCGTCCCATCTAAGCCCCATTTCAATAGAACCTTGCACGCTCCCGGTGGTTACTTTTCTGTGCTTTCGTACTGTGTCAGCTTGACTTCCGGTTTTGCCTCTGGAACTTCCGTGAGGAAAGGCTTCCGCGGGACTCAAATGCTGCTCACCTCAGCAGACACCCTGGGCCTCGTGCCTGCTCTAGTGTCCTCCTTGAACTCCTGATGCTTTGATCTTGGATTCTTAGCTGCTCGTATTTGGCTTCTCAAATTCTGCTTTCTGCTTGTTTTTGGAATATTTGAAATGCTGTGCTCTAGTTTTTTTCCCAATCCTAAACAATGGGACAGCCTCACACCAAAACATGTTATTCATTCATAGGCTCCGGCAGGGAGCCTGTCCTCCTTTTTGCTGACTGCCTGGTGCCTTTCATACTAGATGATGTTTACTTGGGGAGCTGGGTCAGGCCCTTTCGGCTTATTGTATTTATTTATCTTAAAGTGTATTTATTTATTTTGAGAGAAACACAGACAGTGTGAGTGGGAAAGGGGCAGAGAGAGGGAGACAGAGAGTGCCAAGCAGGTTCCGTGCTGTCAGCGCATAGCCTGACGCGGGGCTTGAACTCACGAAACTGTGGGATCGTGGCCGGAGCTGAGGCCGAGTCGGTTGCTTAACCCAGGCGCCACCCAGGTGCCCCAAGGCCCTTCTAGTTTCAAAGTTGTGCCTCTGTCCTTAGCTTTGGGTCAAAAAAAATTCTTATTACTGTTCTAAATGGGTGATTGATCTGCAAGAGGGAAAGAAGCAGGGAGGAAGGCCCCTGGGCTATTTTATGCGACATCCCTGCTCCCAGCCTGCCTGCCAACTGCAGGAAGACGTTTGCCTTCTTGCTTGCTCTGCCTGGGTCTTGACAAACTTTAGACGTTGGAAATCTGGCAAATTCTGAAAACTTTCCCTTAGACAATGAGTTCTACTTTTCATTAGTAGAGCCACATTCTTGTCTCTTCCATTTTTCTGATGTACAAAGGGGGTTTAGTTACAGTGAAGCTTTAAAACACAGAGGGACTTTGAAGGCCTACAAGCTACTTCCCAAGTTGGTGTTTCCGATTGCTCAAAAGATTCATGTCTCCATTGTGTCCGTTTACAAATAGGTTTACAAATGACTACGAATTCTCTATTTTCATTGTTTAGCATGAAGCAGGGACAGTGTCTCTTGAAGCAAGGACAGTGTCTTTTTGTTGTTGATGTTCTGTTTGGCTGTAATATACATAGCACATTGAGATTATATGTTAAATTTTTTTTTAATGCTTGTTTCTTTTTGAGAGAGAGACAGAGCACAAGCAGGGAAGGAGCAGAGAGAGAGGGAGACACGGAATCCGAAGCAGGCTCCAGGCTCCGAGCTGTCAGCACAGGGCCCGATGTGGGGCTCAAACCCACGGACCGTGAGATCATGACCTGAGTCTTGACGCTTAACCAACTGAGCTACCCAAGAGCCGCGAGATTATAGATATGTTTTAGCTGAATGTACCAGTTTTGAAAAAAGTATTAATAGAAATTATAAGCACTTGATCAAAGCACAAATTCCAGAAAGAGACCAATTAACCCCAACATCCTGCATCAGCACAGAACTGAAAAATGACCCAAGAACATCATATGCTATCAATTACACTGACACAGTCTAAAAAAAATATGTCTGCAGGAGAAAATACCTTAATTCCTTTGTCAGCTCTCCTTTTACGTTTTAAGAGTCTGCTTAACTCCCACACAAAGGTATGTGGGGCAGCATTAATCTATGTATCAACCTGTCCATGATTTAAAAAGGCAGAGCAAAGAATACTCTTACCTTGACATTTTAGGACTAGTTTCTTCCTGCTGCTCTTTTGTTCTTGAAGACATTTGTGTTCTCCCTCACCCCTTGTGGCAACTGTGGACTGGCATGTTTCCCTGGAGAGGCACCAGATTCTAGCAGGATGAATGTTTCCTTCGTGTAATCTGAGTGAGAACCACAGTCCTTAGTGCCGTAAGTTGCACTAAACCAAGGATTACCAGGAGCAAAAGGAAAACAGGGCCCATTATTTCAGAGTTCAGCCCACGAACCACTGATATGCTTGTTAGCATTTGACAGCCCAGATAGGAAGATTTACAGGAAAAAGCCAAATAATTTGACTTGATCCAGGGAAGAGCGTTTGGAGTTTCAGAGGGCAACATTAATGACTTTTTGCTAAAAATAGAGTATCTCTTCCAAAAGGGAGATGTTGGTTATCTTCCAAAATGATTGGATCATCATATTGTAAGATAATACTTAAATGCAATTAGCTCCTTGTACTGTCCAAAGTGTGTGCCAGAAAGACATGATTACATCTCATTCATTATCACCTTTTCCAGCTCATGGGCTGCCATAAACATCATTTTCTTCCAAGGTCAGCTATAGTTACCTCACCGAGAACTGTCTAGGTATATTTAACTTTGGGGATGGCTCCAAAATGCCGCTTTAAAAGATGATCACATTGTTTTTCCTGCTTTCCATTTCTGAAAAGGCAAGGCTTTGGCCAGTGGGTACTCGACATATCTGGCTGCAAATAAGTTACCAGGAGCCAGGTAATGCGGTGCCTAATTTCAGCATTCACTTAAGTAAAATTATTTATGACAGTCTCTACAGTTTTGTTTTTTTTTTTCCTTTTCCTAAAGGGAGAGGTGTGCAATCTCAGCCAGATCGAAGGAATATTTGCATTCAGTCTCAGCTTCTGGTGCATTTGAAATATGGCCTTGAAGATATACCCCTAGGTACGGTATAGAAAAAATTGGATTAAATGTCCAGAAAATAGCATTCATGTAAAACATCACTAAATCAAGTTTTCAAATAGTCATATAAGTTTAACATTTTTTTATATAAGCAGCTGAAACAACATCAGAAAAACGCTCTACAGTAATAGGACAAATCACTCTGTACCACAGATTTAATCACCAAAGCCACAGAAAATGTGCATAATGGAGATTTGAGCTGAGAGAACTATCATTTCTAACCATCCAAGTTTGCCTTTCAAATTGAAAGTATTTTCCAAAGGCTTGGAAGGGGACAGAGAATCTGGGCCACACTTTCTAAAATGGCAAGACAATAATAAACAGCAAGAGACACGGGCTCCAATTTAGAAACTGATGGCGGTTCTAGAACTGCTACATGTCAGAGCTGGGTGAGGCTTAGCGATCAGTTGGTTTTAATTTCTCTTTGGTTGCACAGATTCTGCATACTGAGGAAACAAAGGAAAGCTGGTGCAAGATAAGATTGTCTGAAATGTTGTCCTCATTGATAGGTCAGAAAGTTCTGAGAACCGAATTCCACAGCAGAAACACAAAACAGGCTCTGTCTTCTGTACTAAAACAGAGCTGATGAAGCCTCATTTTCTTATCTAAAATCCTTTTGTGAGGAAATATCCCTTTTGATATTAACAAGATTGTCTTTTGAATTTACGGTTTATGTTGCATGGGTATTGCTACTTTGCAAAAAATATTTTTTTCTTATTAGACTTGATCTTGGTTCAGAAAATGAGATTGATGCAGTAGAAGGAGGTCAAGGTCAGAATCTAACAGATTCTAACAGAATGGAATTGTAATACTCTTGACCTTTTTATTAATTTTGCTTATTAATTAGAAATTCCTAACAGATGTAATATGGGTTATTTAAGGAAAATGATTCTGGGAAAATAGCTTTTCTAAGTACACAGAATCTGAGGTGCGTGTGTGTGAGACAGCGAGAGAGAGAGAGAGAGAGAGAGAGAGAGAGAGAGGCTGGCAGCAGCAAGAAAAATATGGGTCACACTTCTAATCACCTGTGAGTTCCCTATTTTCAGAGGGAGTAACTGTTACATACATTCATGTGGTCAAGAGGGGGTGAGTAAGTTTCCCCAAGTCTGATAATAGGAATGGAAATCAGGAGTTGGAACACTGGCATTTCTGAATGTCTGACCGGGGCTCAGATAATCAGGAAGTCACTTCTGTCTTGCTTGCGTTCCAGGATTGACCACCTGCCAGAACCCATTCTACTTAAACTTGGTAAAGAACTTTTTTTTACTCTCTCCTCCCTAGAATAAAAGGAGACACTTTCACAGGGAGTTCAATGCGGTGATTAGAGAGTGTGTTGTTTCATTGCGGGAGGGACAGGGACAGAAAGAGCCTGGCCTCTGAGGGTGCTCGCCAGCTTGCTTGTAGCAGTGGTTCTCAAAGTGTGATCTGTGGACCTCTGGGGTTCCCTGAACCTTTGCAGAGAGATTCATGAGGCCAACGCTATTTTTATAATACAGATGTTATTTTCTTTTCTCACTGGATTGACTTTTGCACTGGTGGTACAAATAACAGTGGTGGGTACAACCTCCGATGCCTTAGGTCAAATTGTGCAACTGGCAGTGTGTTCTTTTCTCTGACGCACTTATTTGTAAAATAGGGCTAGTTAAGGATGCCTTAAGAAGCAGTAAAAAGTATGAACTGCATTGATCTTGATCCTCAGCTACAGGTCTTACTAATGTTTTTACAACATGGGAAGTACACATGAAACCCTGCTGCTGTATTCGTAAGTGCAGGGGGATTGCTGGAGGGAAAAACACCTGTGTGGTTGTTTGAGTCGCACGCTTAACTAGCTGCAGGTTTCATGGAATCCCACTCTTCCTTGCAAGAATGGCTGACAGACAAACTGGTTATTCTGACTCGGATATATGACAGGTGTTTTCTTTTTTTTTTTTTTTTTTATTTTTTATTTTTATTTTTGGGACAGAGAGAGACAGAGCATGAACGGGGGAGGGGCAGAGAGAGAGGGAGACACAGAATCGGAAACAGGCTCCAGGCTCCGAGCCATCAGCCCAGAGCCTGACGCGGGGCTCGAACTCACGGACCGCGAGATCGTGACCTGGCTGAAGTCGGACGCTTAACCGACTGCGCCACCCAGGCGCCCCAAGTGTTTTCTTGAACTAAGCAGGTTTCATTTCAAGGACAATAACTGCCAGTGTTTGTTGCCGATGATAAAATTCAAGCTTTCTGGTGAAAATCAGGTCCTTAAAAAATTTGTACCTTCCACCGTGGGCTTGTCAGCTTCCCCAAACTCTAGCTTTTCTGATGAGATTTGTAGTGGGATTGATAAATTTATTTTTTTTTGATATTATATAATGAAATGTGCCAATATTTGGAAGATCTGAATAACTCAGTGAGTTTCCAAATGACCGATGCATGATGTTGCAAAATCATGTATGGGTTCATGGTGAGAGCCCGGTGGAATTTAAAGTAACAGAATATGAAAAGTTCATCAATAATGGATTCTGATTCCATTTGCTAACTTAAAAAAAGTTTTTTGTGGGGGGGCACCTGGGTGGCTCGTCCGTTGAGTGTCTGACTTTGGCTCAGGTTCGTGAGTTCGAGCCCTGCTTTGGGCTCTGTGCTGACAGCTCAGAGCCTGGAGCCTGCTTCGGATTCTGTGTCTCCCTCTCTCTCTGCCCCTCCCCTGCTTGCGCTCTGTTTCTCTCTGTCTGTCAAAAATAAATATTTAAAAAAATTAAAAAAAAATAAATATTTTTTTAATGTTTATTTATTCTTGAGAGAAAGAGACAGAACACGAGTCGGGGAGGGGCAGAGAGAGACAGAGATACAGAATCCGAAGCAGACTCCAGGCTCCGAGCTATCAGCACAGAGCCCGTTGCGGATCTGGAACCCAAGAGCCATGAGATCATGACCTGAGCTGAAGTCAGACACTTAACTGAGCTGCCCAGGCGCCCCCTATTTGCTAATGTTTTTAAAAGAAACTGCCACTTGTTGAACCTTGGTATGGTCTCAGGGAGGAATAGCCACAGTTATCTGAAAAGGTTATGAAAATATACCTATCTTTTCCAACTTTTTATCTGTACAAAGCTCGATTTTCTTTACATAGTTCAACCAAAACAACATATCACAATAGATTGAATGCAGAAGAAGATATGAGGACCTGGACAGTCATAAAGAGATTTGCAAAAATTTACTTCTCTCACTAATTTTTTAAAATCATGGTTGCTCTTTGTGAAAATGTCATTTATGTAAACATGCAATGGGGTTATTATTATTTTAAATGAATTAATAGTTTAACAATTTCCCAGTTTTAAATTACAAAATATCAAAGGTCAATAGATATGACCTACATAAACAAAAGTTCTTTGGGGGGTCTCAATAATTTTTTTTTTTTTTTTGAGAGAGTGAGTGAGCAAGCTGGGGAGGGGGAGAGGGAGAAGGAGAGAGAATCTTAAGCAGGCTCTGTGCCCAGCATGGATCCCAACGTGGGGCTCGATCTCAGGACAGTGAGATTTTGACCTGAGCTGAAATCAAGAGTTGGATGCTTCACCAACTGAGCCACCCAGGCACCCCCAGCCTCGATAATTTTTAAGTGTAAAGGGGTCTTGGAGAGTAAAAAAATTGATAACTGCAGATCTCCAGTTACTACTCTAACATGGACTATGGTAAAGGGTTCTTGCTGTTCTCACGTGTAGTAGAAACACACTGGGGATTTATCACAAGTAAGGTAAGAATTTGGGGATTGGGGAGATCAGGAAGAGATTCTTTGAAACAAGGGTGATTACACATAAACACCTAAGGGACAGGGGTGAATCAGGTTACTGACCGAAAATAAAGGCAACATAAAGTAGCAGGTAACTTTAAAAAGTTTCCTGTCCTTTGATTGGACCTAAAAGCCTTCTCTAGCTCTCCATTTTAAAAAAAATAGTGATTAAAAGAGAAGATCCTAAATGAACATAAACTATTGAAACCTCAGCAAGGCCACTTCTTAGCTGTAATCCAGGCAAATCTTAATGGTTACCTCAGTTGTTCTATCTGTAAAATGGGGTAATAATATATAGAGTCAATAGGTATAAAGTGTGGCATTGCCTAGTTATGACCTGACCCAGTGCCTGGCACATGGTAAGTGTTCAGTGGATATTAGCAGGTCAATTACACACACACACACACACACACACACACACACACACAATATAAGAATATGAACTTAGGAAAACAAAAGTTAACAGTGGCACATAGTGGCCCTGCCTCATCCAGGACAGAGATTTTAAAATTTTTTTTTTGATATTTATTTATGTTTGAGAGAGAGAGAGTGAGAGTGTGAGTCGGGGAGGAGCAGAAAGAAAGAGGGAGACACAGAATCTGAAGCAGGTTCCAGGCTCTGAACTGTCAGCACAGAGCCGGACACGGGGCTCAAACTCAGGGACTGAGAGATCAGGACCCGAGCCGAAGTTGGACGCTCAACCGACTGAGCCACTGGGGCGCCCCCAGAACAAAGATATTTAAACTGTGAAGCTTCTGGGCCCTAATGCTTTGAGTTCTGGGAGGGACTCTGTGAGCCTCTTTGCCCTCTGGCTGTCACAGATGCACCCCCTCCCCAAACCCTCCCCAGAGACTATTGTAATTAGTCACTGAGCAAATGACAACAAAAGAAGGTTTATTTAAAAAAAAAAAAGAAAAGAAAAGAAAAGGTGAGCGAAACAAAAAGAAAGTCCGCGAGTTTTCTGGACACAACTCTTTTCTTTGCTCAATCTGGTTTTTGCTGGCAGTATACTAGCGGCCTCTTTGCAGTCAGGGATTTTAATGGCCTTTTAAAAAGTACGAGGTTTCCCTCCTCTACTCATTAGTGTGCACTCCCCAGGCCTCTCTGCTTCAGGTCCCCAAACGGATTTAGCACACGGGATCACAGAAGATCCTTTTCCCAGAACCATGGGCCGTTTCTTGCCTTCGTGCACTTTTGGTCAGCTTGCTCTGGAGAAGCAAACTCAGTCTCAAGCCCTCGTTGCTCTGGGAGAGCCCCGAGGTGAAGCGTGCTGCATCCAGGGGCAGCCAGGTGGGGTGTAGACCTTCAGCAGCTGTGTCGCTCTGGACGAGCTACCTTCTGTGAGCTCCGGTCTTCTCATCTGGAAGAACCCGAGAGCAGTTCCCCACCCTGCCAGCTCGGAGCACCTGCTTCTAAGGGGACAGCCCCTTCTGGGATGGGCGGGGGTGGGGGGGCGAGCAGAGGAGGGCCTGTTTTAGCCTCTTTGGCTGCAAGAACAGAGACTCAACTTGAAGTAGGGTAGGCACAAGACTTGAATGCTTTCTTCAGGCTTAACGTCACTCTTTTTTTGTTTTTAAACTTCTTTCAAACCTTGATTCCAAATTAATCTTTTTTTTTCCCCTGAATAAGCATTTTAATAAAACTTTTTTCCCCCTGAATGAGCATTAATCTTTTTTTTTCCTGAATAAGTATAAAACGTGTGCTCTGTTCCTTCAGCATTCTGCAAGAATAAGTGTTCTGTGTAGCCAAGAACCAATTTATTTAAGTTCCAAATGTACTACAAAGAATTTTTTTCGGCAGTGTAAAAAATAGGAGCGGTCGAGGGCTAATGATAAGCGTTCTAGTCTTCTAGATGTGTTTGGCAAGCACAGTTGTTAGGATCAGGTTCATCACTGAGTGCAGAAAATCCCAAGTAAGTTAACCAGGGAGGCACATCATCCTATTGGACAAGACCAAAGGAGGTAAGATTTCAGAAGCTGAGAAAAGTCTGGTGGAGTTGGACAGGGAGCTAGAAAGCTCAGTCTTTGTCAGTTCTGCACCAACAGAGATCAGGTTCCTTTGGTCTTGTAGCTTTCCCATGAGCGGCCTCCATTCTCAAGGTCACGTCGTGGTCCAGACCTAACTTTAGCCTCCAGGCTTGCATTCTGGGCTTGAGGAAGGAGGAAGGGGTACCATAAAGATTCCTTCTTGAAGTTGCATAACGCACTTCAGATGGCATCCCTTTGGCTAGGACTTAGTCACATGGCTACATCTAGCAGCAAGAGAGTCTGGACAATGCAGTTTTTATTCCAGGCAATCGCGTGTAGCCTAAAAATGGGAGAAGGGTCTATGACTGAGGAGAAGGGAAAAATGGTTAATGGGAGGAAGTAGCAGCCTCAGCCGCCAATAGTTTTATGCTGATCTGACCGTGGAGGTGGGGAGGTGCTGGGGGCTAAACCAAAGGTTGGCAAATGTTGCTATAAGGGGCCAGATAGCAGACATTTTAGGCTTTGCCACCATATTATCTCTGTGGCAACTACTCAATTCTGCTATTGCAGTGAAAGCATTCTTGGAGAATATGTAGTGGAATGTATGTGGCTGAATTTGGAAGCTGGGTCTTCGTTTGTCTTCTCCTGGGCCGAACACAAAATACTAATACTAATACTAACACTTAACATTTATTCTCCACTTGCAATGTCTGTGCCAGGCACTGTGAATACCCCACAAGCAGTTTCTTAACTATTCCCTACAAGAATTCTACGAAGTAAATATCATCATCATCATCACCAGTTTTGTCTGTGAGGAAACTGAGGCTCAGAGAAGGTAAGTGACTTGCTCAAGGCCACCTGGCTTGTAAGTGGCAGATGGGGTTTGAATGAAGACCTTGGCTGTGTGGCTCACTCTTACTCTGCTCCCCAAGAAAGTCTGGGCAAGGGGGTAATCAGAGCCTTGTGACCAGAGATTTGCTCCAAGGCGTTGGATTTAGAGGGCACAGAAGTCTTAAATAATGTTTAAAAGCTTAACATCCAGTTAGGAAAAATTGTTGGTTAAAATGGGAAGAAATTACACAAGATTGTCGGTAAGAAAACACATTGTGAGCCATTGTTGATTTAAGGGCTACTGTAAGTGCTCTCCTGGGTGCCCTAACCTCTTTGGATCAGGATAACTCGCTATATACAGATATTGGTGGTGGTGGAGGTCTTGATGGGAGGACACAAAGGTGCGTTGGTTGGGACTGTTGTGTCCTACCATGTGCCCATGATGAGCATGTGACCCTGTACAGCTGTGCAGTATACAATCTACACCACTGTATGAGGTGGTCCTTGTACTGGGTGAGGCCAGAAGGAGACAGCATTTCAGAAGCTGAGAAGAGCCTGGTTGGACGGGGAGTTGGACAGGGAGACAGAAACCTCAGCTTGTATCAGTGGAGGCCAGAGTCCAGATGAACTGTGTCTTCAAATAAATGGAGAGATATTTGGGTGGGATGAGAGCCAAAGGAGAAAATGTTCCCAGTTCTTGCTGCTGGGGAAAATTCATGAACCCATTTCACTCATTGAACCCACTGAATGCCGAAAGCCTTCCTTCTCTGTAGGTAATTGGCAAGTCTATTTTTCAGCATCTAGTAGCTTTAAATGACGTACAAACAGATTTCTCCAGAAGGATGCCGTCTCCAGGGAGTGCCGTTCAGCTGAGCAAAGCATGGGCTTCCTCTGCTAGAGTACCAGCTTTGCCCCCACAAGACTCAGATTTCCTTTCCAGCTCCTTTATGACTTCTGGAAAGCCACCTGATTTCTCAGATCCAGGATAGTTTGTTAGGAAATCTTGCCATTTGCAACAACATGAATGGATCTTGAGAACATTACGCTAACTGAAATAAGTCAGACACAGAAAGACACATACTGTATGACCTCATTTATATGTGGAATCTGAAAAAACCAAACTCAGAGATACAGGAAACATATGGGACGTCGCCAGAGGCAGGGGGTGTGGGGATTGAGCGAAGGTGATCAAACGGTACAAACTTGCAATTATCAGATAGATGAGTTCTGGGGATGTGATGTACGGCATGGTGACCACAGTTAATAATATTATATTGTATATTTCAGGGTTGCTGAGAGAGTAGGTTTTGAAAGATCTCACTGAAAGAAAAAATATCTGTAACTATGTGAGCTGAGGATGTTAATTAAACTTGTGGTGGTCAAATCACAGTGGCAATATATACACGTAGCAAATCATTATATTGTACATGTTAAACCAATACCAATGTTTGTCAATTCTATATCGATTAAACTGGGAAAACATTTTAAACAGATAGGTCTAAAAAAGGACAATTTGTTATTGATTGGTATTAATATTGATTAATAATCTGGACAATGCATATGTTTTTCAGACTTTTATGTGGTTATTTCATCTGATGTTCGTAGAAACCCTGCAGGGAAAGGATGATCAAAAATCAGAAGAACTCCGTCTTCTGAACTCAGTTTTCACTGCTCCTTCACTCTGGCTCAGCTGTGGGTCCCTATAGAGGGCATGAGAAAGAAGTCAATGCTGGTGGATGTCAGGAACTTCTGAAGACAACGGATTCTATCCAAGCACGTGGGAGTGCCCAATAAAACCCTCTTTATTAACGTAGACCTGTGTTCATGATGGAAAAATGAAATTAACCAAGAAACATCCGTTGACTTATTTATTCATATATTCGACTGACATTTATTGAGAGACAGCCTCTGTTGAGACGCTAGGGATAAGAATAAGAAGGCTGACATTTAGACACCACTTCTCAGCAAGACCATATGAGCACTTAAAGGTTGGCATCCATTCTAATGGATTGGTGGTCATGCCATACCTGTGGTTAAATTTTTAAAAATTTTTTTTAATGTTTATTTGTTTTTGACAGAGAGAGAGACAGAGCATGAGCAGGGGAAGGGCGCAGAGAGAGGGAGACACAGAATCCGAAGCAGGATCCAGGCTCTGAACTGACAGCACAGAGCCCGATGCAGGGCTCGAACCCACAGACGGTGAGATCATGACCTGAGCCGAAGTCGGACGCTCCACCGACTGAGCCACCCAGGTGTCCCTAAATATTTTGATTACCACCACTGGATACAGAAATAAATAAGTTCCTGCCCTTGTGGACCACATATCTTCATTTGAGGAGTCAATTGAGAAATATTAGCTAATAAACAAACCAGGCGGTGGTAAGTGCCATAATGCAAATAAAACAAGGTGATGTCGTGAAGATAACACCTTTCTGCTTTTTATCTTGTATTTAGTTTGCTGTATTAAGAAATTTGATTTTGGATCGAATGGATGTAAATAGAAGGTAAATGCAAACTTGAGTAAACAACAACAACAACAACAACATCAATCCAGGATGTGTTGGAGTCCAACCTAGGCATGGTGATCGGGGAAGGCATTTCTGAAAAGGTGATATTTAAGCTGGGATCGAATGCCAGGAGGGAACCAGCCTCCGAAAGCTGGGCTTCCCATGGAGAGGGAGCACCTCCTGGTAAGGTTCTAGATAGGAATAAGGTGGGTATTTGGGGGTAGGGGTAATGAAAAGAAGCCCAGTGTGTCTGGAGCACAGTGGGTGAGGCACAGACAGGTATACACAGGAGATCGAAAGGGAGGATATGGCTGACTCATGCAGGGCTCTCACAAGGTTTGAATTTATTTGTAAGTCTTAAGGAAGCCATCGAAGGCTTTTAAACAGGAGGATGACACGGTCTGATTTGTGTTCTTGAAAGATTAGGTTGGTGGCAATGTGGAGAATCGCTTCTAAGGGGGCAAGGCGGGATGCAGGGAGACTGGATGGGAAGTTTTTATAGTAGTCTGGAGACTCATGGCCTGGGCTGTGGACATAACCATGGCAAAGAGGGAAGTGGATTGCTTTGGGCTGTAGTTTGGTTATGGAGCTGACAGGTAACTTGGATGTGTTGGTAAGGTAGAGGAGTCCTGGTTGCTTCCTAAGTTTCTGGCCTGCGCAACGGAGATGGAAAAGACTGGGGAAAAGCAGGTTTTGTATGAAATTCTGTTTTGGACACGGTAAGTTTGAGACGACTGTAGGGCGTGTAAGCCAACACACTTCCACGTGCGAAGCCCATGGTATGCAAAGTGAACCACATACGTAGCAGAATGAAAACCATGGTCACAAGGTTAGAAAGGATTTCTTAAGGCTATTGCTCCGGAAGCGTGATTAAGTATGAACTTCCAAGGAAACTCTAAGCTGATTAATAATGTTGCAACCTAAGATTTGTGCAGGAGAGTGGCAGAAGGTACATATGGGAGCAGATGGGAGCCAGTTCAAGAAAGACCCTGTACGGAGGTGACAGGGAACTATCGAAAGGATTTGAACGGAGAGTCATGTGACCGTGCTGAATTCTTCAAAGATAACTCTAGAACATTATGCAGGGCAGATTGGAGGGGACGGGGGCTGGAACAGGGTGAACAAGGAAGATTTACTGCTAATAGTCCAGGTGAAGGCTGGAACTAGCCAGTGACTCTGTTCCAGAGGAGGGAGCAGATTCAGAAGATTTTTAAAAGATAGATTCGACTGTACTTGGGATTTTTTTGGCCGTGAGAGTGGAAGAGGAGTCCTCACTGGGTCAGTTTTTCGCGTGGGTGCCTGGGCAGATGTTGGGGCCATTAAATGAGATCCAGAGCACAGGTCCTTGAGGGCAGGGGGATCTGACCTTATCCAGTTTTTCCTGGGCCAACCCCAGAGTCCCTCTTCAGTCTGAGAAGCTGATTTGCTTTAGCACTTCCTCTAAACGCTTCCTCCTTCAAGAAATTCTTGTTGAATGAACTGGGGGAACGCAAACATTTAAGTGGTAGACATTTAGGCGACTTGGTGGGTGGCAGGAGAACCGGAAATCAGAACCAGAACCAGTGGAGTAGAAAGTGAGGGACTGGCCAAAGGCAGTGCAAGATGCCAAGGGGAGGTCAAGTGAAATGAGGACTTACCAGTGTTCTCTGGATTAGGGCATCAGTACTATCATTAGCCAGAGTGGTTTCAGCGGTGTGGTGGCGATGGGTGGAGGGACAAACAGGACAGGAAGTGGAAAATACTGAGTTAAAAACATTTGTGGGCAGTGTGGTCAGGAAAGTGAGAGATTTCCCACCCGAGTTTCTCTGTTTTCTCTGTGCATTAGGAAGAGGCAGATAATGTCCTGAACTTGAGGAAGCGGCATGGAAGGTTAAGATCAGTGGCGAATTATAAAGACAGGGAGTCTTAAAAACTCAACTCAGAAACAGAAGACTTTGGTACTCATTCCTCTCTCATCCCGACCTCTAGAATTGTCCTCCAAGGACAAACCTCTCTGCCCCAGAGACTTGAGTTTGAACTCAAGTTCACTGACGTGTGGAGATGTGAACTCCTCTCCCTCAGGTCACAGAATGCTTCTCTGTCAGAACTCACAATTAATCCTGTGACAGAGCCCTGGCTCTTGCCATTTAACTCAGCACCATCAGACTTCAGTTTCAGTTAGCATTCCAGGCCAGGCCAGTTGGTTGCTTTCAATTTGTACAGTTGATTTGCTTTAGCATTTCTATTAAACACAAAAGAGCTTGGATTTGGGACCCCTAGCCGTTCCTGACACCAGTGGGGACCGGGAAAGGCTGTTAGGCATTCTAAGTGCTGCCCTTCAGAAAGAGATGTTAAACTTGTGTTTCTCCTGATAGATGTTGGTAGCTGTCCAGAGAAAAGTTAAAGTTCCCATTGCTTTTTCCAGAAAGAGTAATGGGGAGCCCTTGTGTTGCAGCCAACAATCCCTCTTCTCAATAAAACAAATAGGTTCTAATGTTGGCAGCTTTCTGGGCTGTTGCTGAGAACATAAAGACTGCTCTGTCTTTTTCTGTGGTAAATATACAGCAAGCATTTAACTCGTTACTAGATAAATCACACCGAGATGGATCAGAGTGTCTGGTGCTGGTTTCTAAAATTTTTTTTTTTAACATTGATTAATATATTCCTCCTTTATTTTTTTTTTTTTAGGTCCCCTTTCCCCCCTAGCTTTACTGAGTGAGGTATAATGGACAAATAATAGTATAATATATTGAAAGGGTACAAAGGGGTGATTTGGTAAATTTCTCCTTTCTTGACTAACTCAGTCCCTGAAAGAGACACAGATAAACGTATTTAATAACAGCAATTTAAATACGGTAACTAATTAGAGAAGTGAAATGTTTAAAGAACAGGTGTGGTGAGATTCTTAGTAATCACCCAGTGATCTGGGTCCCTCTGCACTTCCCAGCTCTCACGGGCCAGCGCGGGTCGTGGACTCACTCTGGCTGATGAGAAGATGGGCAGAAGTCATTTCTAGGCCTGGCACTTAACATCATTCCAGAAGATTCTCTAGCTTCCTTTCTGTTTATGATGACCATGAAGGCCATGTGTTCTAGTTGGCATGTATTTAAGATGGAACAGAGCCATCCATCCATATCAGACCTTATGTGATCAAGAAACAAACTTTTATTGTGTTAAGCGATTGAAGTTTCTGGGTTTTATCGTTACTGTAAGTGAAACCTGTCTTAACCTTTCAAATGATACCACCTTATCAGGAAAAACAGGGTCTTTTACAAGTCCCCAGAGGTAGCTGACATGAAATGAGACAGGGGGTGGATCTATTTCAGAGCTTTCTGCAAAGATCTGCCTTGCCTTAAGATCATAGTTTGTATACCTATAGAAATTTCCAGCGGTCTTTGCATTTAGTTATTGTGGATCATAACCTCCAGTAATAGGCTTCTGACAGGCCTGCTTTCCTTTAAGGCTCCAACTTGATGGCGGTCAAAAGAATGGCAGTTTATAATTTCCTCATGGAGTTTCCCAAAGCAGCACTAGCTATGAGTAAACCGTAGTTGTGATCATAGTAACTGCTTCTGTTTCTCTGTCTCTTTTTCCTGCCTGCTGGTATAGATAGACCCTGTGAAAATCTCTTCGGGTGTTACTGGTGAGGTGTGTGTGGGGGGGTGGGTGGGTGGGTGGGGGGTGCTGTCTAGAGAATGCCTCCCACGTCGTAATAAACAAGTCTGGTCATCTATAGCTATCAAAATGGCACGCCCCATTTTCTTCTCCTGGGCCAGCCTCCTCCGCTGGGCCCTACCATTTCTGTCAGGTATTTCTTCCTGCCCACCCTGGACATTGCTGCAGCTGAGTCCATCTGAGGGACCGTCTGTAGTTGGATGCTAAGGAACGAGATAACGTAAAACCACCGTGTTGGAAATATGCTTATGCCCCTTCGTTTCTTAACTTTGGGTAGTATCTATTGACTGCCCACTGAGAAAGATGAAGGATTTTGCATCCTTACAACTATTATTTCCCACATGCCTTCCTCCTAACAACTGTACTGCATTTACTGGGGGGGGGGTGGGGGGGAAGGGAGATGAGAACACTGGTGTCTTTTGACCCATCCCATTGGCAGTCCTTTCCACAGTGACCCCGATGGCTGCCCCCGGGTCCGCTCCTGTTCTCTACTGGGTGACTCAGAGCTTGGCAACTCTTGAAGCTTGTGTCAGTCAAGGGTCTTGTCGGGAAAACAGAACTCATGCCAGGTAGTTCTCTAGAGGGAATTTAATTAGGGGAATTAATTGCAAAGATTTTGGAAGAGCTGGCAGATAAAACAGGATGATGAAGCAACTCAGATTTTAGAACAAGAGGGGTATTGGGAGAAGAGATTTTCAGAGTTTAGGGGCTCAGGCTCTCCTTTGCTGGATGCTAGAACGCTGGAGTAGGGTCACCCAGGTGGAACAAGGCCTCCTAGTAGGAACTCAAACCGTGAAGCCGATATAGCTACTGATAGAAGACACTGCCCAGAGCAGAGTAAGGGGGGGGGATACCCTGCCTTCTTCCTTCCTCCCCAAAATATGTGGGGGTTCTAACCCTCAGCATCTCAGGGTATGACCTTATTTGGAAATAGAGTCACTGAAGATGTCATTAGTTAGGTCAAAATGAATTAATACTGGAGCAGGGCGGGCCGTTAGTGTGACCGGTATCCTCATAAGAAGAGGAAAAACACAGAGACACTTAGGGAGAACAGCAGAGGCAGAGACTGGACTCATGCATCTATGAGGCAAGAAAGATGGAGGATGGCTGACGGTCACCAGAAGCTGAGAGAGGCGTGAACAGATTCTCCTTCGCAGACCTCGGAGGGAAGCAACGCTGCTGACTCCCTGATTTGAACGTCTAGCTTCCAGAGCTGAGAGAAAATACCTTTGTGTTGTCCTAAGCCGCCCAGTGCTCGGTGCCGTGTCACAGCAGCCGCCCTAGGAAACTCGCACAGGCTTCTTCCGGAAGGAGTGCGCTTAGGAGCACTCGGGCCTACTACTTTCTCAGCAATGCTTTTGTGGCAGTGTGATACCACGGACTTCTTAGTTTTCAAAAATGTGTCAAAATCTCTTATCCACTGCCCTCAGTACGATCACGGATTGATGCTACTTTGTTGAAGTGCCATCTAAATGGAGTTCCTTGAAGAAGAGAATGAGAGCACAGGCACTCATTCTGCCATCCTGAAGCTGAGCTCCGCTGACTGACACGGCCAGGTTCAGTGATTAGGGCACCCTTGCCTTCTCCCACCCAGTGATGGGGCCTTCCAGGAACATATACCCTGAATACAGGACTTATCAAATACAAAACCAGGACCTGGATAAAAGAAATCATCCTTATCGAAGATGGAAACTTTGAATTTTTATTTACTCATTGATATGATTATCAAAATAATCAGAATGTTGGGGCATACCTATAAAGATATATATCTTATCTGTAAGATATATATATATATATATATATATATATATGGATATATATGTGTATATATATATATGGATATATAGTGTATATATATATATATATATATATATATGTATATATATATATCTGTAAGAGAGCTGGGATGCCTTTCTTTAAGCTTTATGTTATCAACTCACCATAGTTTTGTTTTGTTTTGCTTTAAAAATTTTTTTAATATTTATTTATTTTTGAGAGAGACAGAGACAGAATGTGAGTGGGTTAGGGGCAGAGAGAGAGGGAGACACAGAATCCAAAGCAGGCTCCAGGCTCCGAGCTGTCAGCACAGAGCCCGATGCGGGGCTCGAACTCACGGGCCGTGAGATCATGACCTGAGCCGAAGTCGGACACTCAACCGACTGGGCCACCCAGGTGTCCCAACTCACCATAGTTTATTGTTAATGTTTTTAAGAACAATATTATTTAACTTTTTTTTTTTTAATTTTTAAAAAAAGTTTTACTTTTGAGAGAGAGAGAGAGAGAGAGAGAGAGAGAATGAGCAGAAGAGGGGCAGAGAGAGAGGGGGACAGATGATTCAAAGTGAGCAGAGATCTCACAAACAGTGAGATAATGACCTGAGCCAAAGTTGGATGCTTAATCGACTGAGCCACCCAGGCGCCCCTTTAATGTTTTTTGTAAATAAACAGTGTTGGATAATATCTTCTGCTTCTCCTAATAGCTAACCAAATTCTGTGTCTCTAGAACTTCTAAGAACTTTTACGGAGCAAACAACAATAACAACAACAAACACAAAAGCCCGCGTGGCACAATCAGCCTGAGACATGACCACGGGCACCGAGAAAAATGACTAGTTAGATGTCTACAACCCCCCAGATCTAAAGGGGCCACAAAACCATGCAAGTTATAAAACTCCCAATGTTCTTATCATGGGTACTGAATCAGCATTTGGTAATTGCTTAGGATATCCTTGTCTGATGGGAAAAAATAAAAGCGGCTTTCTGTTACATGATATTCCCTCAAAATGACTAATAACAAGGATTTAGAGAGAGAAAACCATTATTTTGAATGGCATTCTCACATGGGCTCGTGGTATTAAAGTACATGGTTTTTAAGATCTAAAAGAAAAGAAAAAAGGAGTTATCCAGACCCTGTCTTTTAGCTGTTTTAAATTATTTTCCTCCACCTCCATGGCAATAAAATGATTCCCAGTGGAAACACTCCTGCAAAGCTACATTTTGCTTTTTTGTGTGTGGGAGAAGGAGAAAGAGGAGACGTCTTCTAAGGATTCTCTCCACATCACTTTCTATGTTGTGATCCCAGAGAGTTCTGCCCACATTTGCTCATTTTCCCAGCTTCATGCAGAATGGATTTGATTTGCTGATAAAAAGAAAAAAAAAATCCTCTTGTTTCTAATGTTAAGCTAGCTAAATTAGCTTGATTTTACTTGAAAGTTGTGATCTTTACGGAACTTGTGTGTTCCATAGGGATGGGAATTATCGTCTGGTTTCAGTGTCTGTACCCCAAGGCCTGCAATACTGGGCGAATGAGAATCCTCAGAAAACCTGGGCAAGGAATCCCCCCTGACAGAAGACCGGTGTCATAACTGCTAAGGCCACTTTCTAAGGTGAGCTGAGGCTCACCTCCCAAGGGCACATTCACCACGTGTTCTCACGGGCGTCTCCAGTCCCTTGTCGCAGTTTGTGCTGAGTGCAGGCTCTGAGCTTACTGGAGAAGCAATGTCCATTCTGGCAGGGCTCCAGGCTTGCCCCACTGTGCCATGTAGATGCTGGTGAAAGTCACCAGGGCTGTGGCTCACGGGGTTCTGGGTCTTTGAGTTCAGTCTCTCCCTGACACTCTCATTCTCCTGAGCCTAGAGCTCCAGACTCGTTTCCCTCTGAAATTTTTTCATACACTTTCCTGGCAAGGTGCTCAAGGCATCTCACTTTTTGCTGTACAGTGTTCTTTTTTTTTTTTTTTAAATTTTTAAAAATGTTTATTTTTGAAAGAGAGAAAGAGAGACAGAGCGCGAGCAGGGGAGGGGCAGAGAGAGGGAGACACAGAATCTGAAGCAGGCTCCATCCAGGCTCTGAGCTGTCAGCACAGAGCCCAATGAAGGGCTCGAACTCAAGAACTGTGAGATCATGACCTGAGCCAAAGTCGGAGGCTTAGCTGACTGAACCACCCAGGTGCCCTGTAAGTGTTCTTAATTATTCATTCAAAAATTTGGACTGCTTACCTTGTGGGTTATGCTTTGCTAAAGCATGTGAGAGTTACCAAGAAATATATGACAGGCAGAATGAATTTAATTTGTGAATTGTAGGCATTTTCTTTTCTTTTTTTTTTTTTTTTTTGCATCTCAGAGACATAATCTTATGCCTGCTGGACGCAAAGCAAATATTTTTGCAGTCTACGACTTATCTTTTGAATGACAAAAGACAGACAGTTTTAAAAAACTGTTTAAATGATCAAATATGCCTTCCCTTTCTGTCTGGCTTTCTTGCTCAGAGAAGCTCACTCCACTGCAAAGAATTTATATTCTGAACTTGGTTCAACATTTTAGGGGTGTACACTTTTGGGCACCCGTGGTGTGAGACAGACCAACCTTAAAGAGAGTAAGAGCTACAAAGGAATATTTGCCGAAAAGCAGGACGCTGTGATGGAGAGGAATATGAAGCGTAGAGTGGAGAAGGCTTCAGAGTCAGATGGTCTGCGAGTGAGTTCTGGGAATAACTGCGGGGGTTTTAGGTGAGTTACTTAACCTCCTGTAGAAGGACCTACTTCGTATGTTTATTCCAAGTACTGATAACGAACAACAAAGGCATGTAAAGCAATGAGCGCAAAGCGTTAGCCACTGTTTTTACTCTTATTAGTGCAGAAAAGGCAGGAAAACATTTTGGAAAGGTAGGTTGGAGTTAAAGAGATCAGTCTTTAACTTGCAGTGGATGGAAAGTTTGGTACTGGAGGAGTAATGTGGCATGGGCCATATTTAATAAAATTTGATCCCTGTTTAAGGACCTGTGGTTCCCTAAATGCTATATTTGTATGTACGTATGTATGTATGTATTTTGAGAGCAAGAAAGCATGAGTGGAGGGGGGCAGAGAGAAAAGTAAGGGCAAGAGTCCCAAGCAGCCTCCACACCGCCAGCACAGAGCCCGACGCGGGGCTCGAACTCAAAAACTATGAGATCGTTTTTGTCGGACGCTTAACGGACTGAGCCCCCCAGGCGCCCTTATATTTGTGTAGTTTTATCTCAAAATTTTATCTCAGAAAAAGGTATCACATCTTAAACCCAATCACACTTTAAAAGTTATTGTGATTTGGTCAAATTGTGATTATTCTATCAATTCAGAACTGATTTTAGGCAAACTCTATCGTCATTTGGAGGTTCATCTCGCTGGCTCTCACCATATCCCTACAGGCACATAGGATGTCACCTTCAGTGAGATGTGTCCACCTTTCACATTTGTCATGGACTGAATATTTATCCCCCGCCCTCCCCCTCGCCCCCCACCTCCCAAACTCAGATGTCGAAGCTCTAATTTCCACGGTGACTGTATTTAGAGATAGGGCCTTTATGGAAGTAATTAAGGTTAAATGAGGTCATATGGTTGGGGCCCTGATACAATAGGATTGGCACCCTAATAAAAGACATCAGAGAGCTTGCCTTCTCCCTCAGTGGTCCGAGAGAGAAGAGGCCATGTGAGCACACAGCAAGATGGCAGCTGCCTAGAAGCCAAAAGAAGAGGACTCAGTGGGATCCCAAATTTGCTGGCAACTTCATCTTGGACTCCCAACCTCCAGAACTGTGAGAAAATACATGTCTATTGTTTAAGCCTCCCAGCCTGTGGTACTTTGTGATGGAAACCCAAGCCAACTAGTGCAACCCCAGCATCCATCCTATACATATGGATGCTAGGGGTTATTTTAACCCGAGTTAAAGTTATTTTTTTAGGGATGGAATATCTTTCTCTTATTTATTTATTTTGAGAGAGAGAGGGGGAGAGAGAGAGAGTGCAAGCAAGGGAGGGGCAGAGAAAGGGAGAGAGAGAATCTCAAGCAGGCTCTGTGCTGTCAGCACTGAGCCCGACATGGGGCTCGATCCCACGAACTATGAGATCATGACCTGAGATGAAATCAAGAGTTAGATGCTCAACCGACTGAGCCACTCAGGCGCCCCAGGATGGAATTTCTGTTCTTCCATTCCTCCCAAATCGAGGTTGCCTTTGCCTCCAAGAAAAGTGTATCTGGAGCCCAGATTCCAGAGAAGAATAAAGAAATACCCTTTCTTATTTAGCAGGATGTTGGGTCCCTCCTGCATGAAGCGTGGGAGAACGTGGACCAAGAAGTCATATGGTCAATGAATTAAATACTTGGGAGAATTATAAAACACAGGGAAAAAATACATCTCAACTTTAACCCGGCTTCATGAAATCCCAGTTATGGTTTCTTCCATAGAGAGAGAGCGTGGCTTGACTCACGACTGTTTTTCCTACCTGCTGGTCTCCTTGTTTCGGGATACTCCTGAGAGACTGAATATACAAATGGACAATGACCAGACCATATATAAAAATAGGACTCTGATCCGCAACCTGCCAGGAAAACCAGGCCCTTTATCTCCAGTAAACAACCCAGGAAGCCCGCCTGCTCTAAATCAGACGCACGGATTGCTATCTGTGGCAACAATCTGGGAAGCTAAGTAATAACTTCTGTAACAATTGGCCCTGAATTGCCAGAACTTGATTAATAACGGCTAGCTTCTCCGATTTTTACCCTTGCTTCCAACTTAGGACCGGCCAGAGAGAGCCAAATACGCACCCCTAACCAATCACACGGTGCCCTGCTTCTAGTTAGCTGGCCACACTTCCCCGAGCCAACAGCGTCCAGTGAGAGCACACTTGAAGCCTTTCCTTTCTTTCCACGGAAAGCTTTCCCGCTCCTCTGCCTGCCTTTGAGCCTTTGTCAAAATGCAAATGGTTTTGGCTGACCCCCCTGGCTCTAGCAACTTGAATAAATAGAGTTGCTTGTTCTCATCCGTTTGATCCGCGTTTATTTTCCCACTGTGTCCGTCTCTATTCCCTAGACAACTGGAGAGTCTTTTCCTCCCTAATTGTGCTCTGAAACATTTTCTGTCCTGTTTACGATGGAGATACGGTTCCCCCAAACCTGTGCTTGTAAATTGTTAAGGTGCCCATGATGCGGTATATATATATATACATATATATTTAAAAAAAATCATGCTAGATTACTGTGAAGATAGAAACTAATCCTCAGTGGGAGGAACGGGCACACGGAACCGCAAGGAGAGAAAACTATCCCGTCTCTTGGTAAACGTGGACTCGGAATATAGCACACAGGGCCCGTGCCCCCAGAGTAATTGTTCTCGGCCAGTGATGTGCATGTAGGGCCTCCGACCACCTGTTCCTGTCCGCCCCCACCGCTGCCCCCGTCACTTTTACAAAGGTATTTATAGTGACTTAAGCCCATGTTTCTGAGTTCCCGGATCTGACCCCTGGCAGCCCGAAGTTTCCCTGTCTTCGCTGTGCCGTTTTCTCTACGCTCCCCTGGTTGTGTGGCCTCCTGGGTGTCCCCTTGGGGACTGGGCACTCAGTCTAAGGGCTGGATGGGCTCCGGCCGGTGAAAGAGGCATGAGGACCACCTCAAAGGAGGCTTTCAAGCTGCTGATCTTGGCAGTTCTGCTGTTTTGAAAGACCACAGAACAGTGGGAAGGAGGAAAATTTCATTCCTTTAGAGCTTCCCTGCTTAGCTGGGGCAACAATAGTGACAATGCATTGTGTGTGGGGGGGGGCGGGGGGGGGGGATTGTTTGAATCGGCTCCTTATCTGCATTGCTTGGAATAAGGTTTGATAAAAAAAAAACAAGAGCCTCAACCAAAAAGCCTCTCCACTAAATTCAGACTGTCTCAATACTCATTTTAGTCCGGTTTGTTTCTCAGTAATATGAAGGAATAAATAACTCCCTAAATTTGGGATTGCTAATGAATAGAAATCTGTTTAAATGAATTTGGAACCTGTGGGGGGGGGGGGGGTTCTGATTTAACCCTATAATCTCCTTCACTGACAAAGGATGCTCTTTAAAACTGTCTAGCTGGGGCGCCTGGGTGGCTCAGTTGGTTAAGCCTCCGACTTCAGCTCAGGTCACCATCTCACGGTCCGTGAGTTCGAGCCCCGCGTCGGGCTCTGGGCTGATGGCTCAGAGCCTGGAGCCTGCTTCCGATTCTGTGTCTCCCTCTCTCTCTGACCCTCCCCCATTCATGCTCTGTCTCTGTCTCAAAAATAAATAAACGTTAAAAAAAAAAAATTAAAAAAAAAACTGTCTAGCTATCAGTTAGAAATAGCTGACGGGAGAAGGGTCTGGAAAGTGGTCCAATAGTGCAATAAATGGGAAAAATAAAATTAGTAACCTTTCAAAGTATTACCCCAGCACCACACCCCGAGTGTAAACGGGAGGGGGGTGGTTGATATCCCCCAAGTGACTATGTGTCAGTACCCACAGAATAAAGGAAAAATGTATAAAAGAGATCTTAATTTTGAATTTGAATCTACTCTGGGGTTTCCCAATCCTATTCCAGGCGCCCTCTTTCATTTCTCGCTGGGCAAGCCTGGTAATGGATTCTCTGGGTATCCATGTGGCCACCCTTGTGTAGCCAGTCACCCTTTCTGACTTTTGCTTCTACCCCTCCCTCCTTTCCCATGGCCCCTCAGACCTCGGAATCTCCTTTACTCCTGACAAGTGCTTTTCCCTTGACTAAACTTCAGACAGGCTCCTCTGAGCCCTCTTCGCAAGTAGGCCTTGTCCTTGGCTCCATTCTTGGCCCATTGAGTCCAGTTTTAGCAAAGAATCCTGTAAAGTTCATGCAGAATTGTCCCCACCCCTGATATCCAACCAAGCTCTTCCTTTACCCACCCTTGGTACTTGACTAAGTTCCCCTTTGTAATTTTTCATCCACCCGCTGACCCTACCTGTTGGCTATAAATTCCCACTTGTTCCCGTTATTCAGAGTTAAGTTTAGTCTCCCTCCCCCACTGCAGTAGTCTTGAAGAAAGGCTTCCTTGCGGTTTCTACCAGGCAACAGAACAATTTCTCTTGAGCACTCCCAACCCCAGGGTCCTGCCTCTACTATACATACGTAGCTTCCTCATTTACCTTGCTGGGCCTGAAGCAAGCAGGTGAACTCTAGTTGCCTTCCCTGTAAAAAGCTCTATCTCACAATATCGGTGACAGAAACAAATCAGCAACTGGGACAGTGCCTGACAGTTATTATTTAAAGGTTCGTTCCCAGGGGCACCCGGGTGGCTCAGTCGGTTAAGCGTCCTGGACTTCGGCTCAGGTCATGATCTCGCGGTCCGTGAGTTCGAGCCCCACGTCGGGCTCTGTGCTGACAGCTCAGAGCCTGGAGCCTCCTTCAGATTCAGATTCTGTGTCTTCCTCTCTCTCTGCCCCTCCTCCTCCTCTCTCCTTCCAAAGTAAATCAACATTAAAAAATTTCTTAAAGGCTCATTCCCACCGCTAATCCTCGTTCTGTTTAGGGGATGACAGTCTCTAGGGGGCCCATTTTGGAGACTAAAAACTATCTAGTTCAAAAGTTTTTGATGGTTACCTTCAAGTTTTATTTTATGATGTATCTGATGGTTTAACATTATATTTCGACAATTCCCAGTATTTTGTATGTTGGTTAATATTTTATAAGACCATATTTTTTCAGTGTAAAATATGAGGGCATTTTGAAGGCAATTTTATTTCATCTAAGCTGACACAGATTTTTAGGCACGTGATTCTATAATATGTCAAAGCAAAGTGAGAAAAACCAGTTTAGTAGAATGGAAGGTGATCTTTACAAACACTGAAGCTCTAAGAATTTTAGAGAAAAGTGTGAACATACGTACAAGTAGAGAGCATAGTACCATGAATCCCCACGCACTTATCACTCAGCTTTGGCAATTATCAGATTCTGTCAATCTTGTTTTGCCTACATACCACCCTCCAATTCTTGCCATCCCCTTCAATGGAATATGTTTAAGCAAATTAAATTAAATTAAAATAAATATAATTAAAACATCATAATTCAGTGTGTATTTCTAACAGAGCAAGTCTCTTCTTATTTTATAAAATCACATTATTATGATCACATTTAATAAATTTTTTAGATAGCTCTTTATTCCTTATACACTTCTTTTATATTCCCAGGCTCTACTCCATGTGCAAATACTCAGATTGTTCCCCAAACATCTTTGTGCAGTTGACTTGCCTAAACTGGGACTGGAGTAAGATGCACGCTTTGCGTTTGGTTGGTATTTTTTTCTTAATTGTCTTGTAATCTGTATTATTCCTCCTTTCCCTCCTACCATTCATGTCATTTATTTGTTGAAGAAATGAGTCATTTGTCTTATAGAATTTCCCATGATGTGGATTTGGCTGATTGCATCATTGTGGTATCATTTCACATAGACTCCACCGCCCCCTATATTTCCTGTGACTAGTAGTTAAGTCTAGAGATTTCATCGTATGGAAGATTGGATTTTTTTTTAAAGCAGGAACACTTCGTAGCTGGAGCTGGTACCTTCTATTGATCTCATTAGGGGGCGCATAATATCGGTCTCCCTTTTGGTGAGTTTTCAACCGACCAGTGAAGAGAAAGGGTATTTTAACTCCAATCCAGGAAAACATAACCCCTCCCTGCATATGTGGCAGAAAGGAGGTGGACTTTGGAGTCAGACAGACTTGAGATAAGATAGTGAACTGTGTGACCAGACAAGACATGGTGACTTTTACTTTGCTGGGTGCTGGATATTTTTGTTTTCTGTAAATATTTTTGAGCCTTGTTCTGGGATGCTTGTACTTGGAAACAGTTTGATGCTTTTAGATCCTGTTTTTACAATTGCCAGATGGACCCAGAGTAGCATTGATCTAGGGCGATTAGGGAATCTGCTGGTATCCACTGAGGTCACCCCTCCCTGTTGTCATGGCCAGGAAATACAAGGTGATAAGCTGGGCCAATCAGAAGACTCGTCTCATTTACTTCCCATCTCTTGAGAATCATTTTTCTTTGTTAACTGATACGCGATGTCTTGAAAATTGTCGTTTCTTATATCTTGCTTAGTTTTTGTTGTTTCGGATGGGAGGTTAAATCATGTGTCTCTACCTGGGCCAGAAATAGAAGTCTTCAAATGGATCTTTTAACTATATTTAGTCTAGTAATCCATGAACATGATGCATCTCTTCATTTATTTAGGCCTTGTTTACTATTTCCTAGAAAATATTCTTTTGGTTTTCAGTGCAGAGGACTTCCAGTATTGTTTTGGAGTTATTCCTGGTATTTGATTTTTTAAAGTATCTTTCTGGTGTTCTTTATCCTTCCTAGCAGATCTGTGCTTTAATCTGGTATCAATCCCATTTGACTCAAAGAATTTCTCTGTTGTGCTGGCCTACAGGCCACGAAGTCTCTCAACTTTCTTGGTCTGCAATTGTCTTTGTTTTGCCTTTTTATAAAATTGTATTTTTGCTGGATAGAGAGTTCTTTTTTTTTTTTTTTTTCTTTCAGCATTTTAAAGATGTTGTTTCCCAGTCTCTGGTCAACCCTGTTTCTGATGATAAGTGAGTCAATGTTTGTATTGTTGTCAACTTTCACTGATACATCTTGTTTCTTTGGCTGTTTTAATTTTTTCTCTTTATCTTCGAGTTTTAACAGTTTGATTATGATGTGATAGATGTGTTTTTTTTTTTTTTGTATTTAAACTGTTTGACATGTTCTGAGCTTCTTTGATGGCATTGTGCATTTCATCAACTTGGGGAACGCTTTCTCTTCAAGTGTTTCTTCTGTCCCATTCTGTATTCTTCTCCTTCTGAGCCTCTAGTTATATTTATCTTCTACTGTTTCATATTGTTGAAACATATTGGGTGCTTTTCCATTTTTGTCCACCTCTTTTTCTTTGTGGTTTAGTTTAGATAATATATATTAACTTGCCATAAAGTTCACTAATTCTTTCCTCTTCTGTTCAGTCTGGTGATAAAACCATTGAATGGTTTCTTTATTTTTGATACATTATTTTTCATTTCTGGCATCTTTATTTGATTCTTTTTTTACAGTTTCCAGTTCTGCTGAAATTCCACATGTGTTCATGCATATTGTCTAATTTTTCCATGTAGATCCTCTAATATATTGAATCACAGTTATTTTAGGGTCATTGATAATTTCACCATCTTTGGGCTATCTTTGGATCTACTTCTATTGACTGCTTCTTCTCTTGATCACAGAACACGTTTTTCTTGCCTCTTCGCAGGTCTTGGACTTCATGATTCAATGCCAAATATTGTGTGTAACACAATAATAGAGAATAAAGTAAATAGGGTTTACTCTCAGGAAGGAGCTTGCTTCGTCTTTGGACATGCTGCTAGGGAGGGAGGATAAGTCCATCTAATTGAGTTGAGCTGGTACTGGCTTTATCACAGCTTACGTAAGAGTCATTTACCAGTCACCAGCTTTAATGTTTTGAAGGCAGCAATAGGGTTTTCCCTTTAGCAGGGCATGAGATCTGAGCAGTGGTGAGATTCCATAGTTTTCTTTATGCTTAAGAGTTCAGACACTAACTTTCCAAACCACACAAGGTTGCTTTCTGCTTTACAAGCTGTTGCCAACTCTGGCGCCTCTGCAGTCTCTTTGCTCCTGTCCCACTTCCAGACTTTTACTCCGTGGGAGATTTCTCTAGCTCTCTGTCCCGTACAAAACTTGAGGGCCACTACAGGGCATTCAGCATTCAGTGAAGGTCTAGAGTGTCTCAAGGGATTTTTCTCACCTCTCCTGTCTCAATCCTAGACTTCACTAGACTGTTTCTGTGTTCTCAGTGAAAGCCTCATGTGCCCTCTGGGGATTTCTCTCCCCTTCTCTGCCTTTCCTCTAGCCTTCAGTATACCACTGACTAGTATTTGGAGAAGGTCTGTGTACCTCAGAAGGGTCTCTGTTTGAGTTTCTTCCGCACTCCCAGTCTCATGTGGACTTCCCCATGAACTTGATAAGAGCCTCCAGGAAAGAGTTGGCTCTGGCTGGTGCTACTCAGGACTCTGAGTCCATCAGGGGAGCCTCTGTGATTGTTACATGTTTGTTAAATTTCAGCTGGCTTTTCCCGATTCCCTTCTATAAAAAATTATTCCTCCTCCAAACACCCTGCCAAGTATGAAGCCACTATAGATCTCTTCCCTCCTAGGAAGAACTTGTCACTTTCTGAAATTAAGTTCATTTAAGTCTGGCTTTTCAAAAACTATGAGTTTTGTAGCTTTTCTTGCTTCTTCTCACTGTTAAGGTCCCTATAATGTCTAAACTTTTCAAAGGTACTTATTTTGGGGGTGGCTGGGTGGCTCAGTTGGCTGAGTGTCTGGCTGCAGCTTAGGTCATGATCTCTCGGTTTGTGAGTTCAAGCCATGCATCGGGCTTGCCTCTGTCAGCACAGAGCCTGCTTCAGACCCTCTGTGTCCCTCTCTCTCTGTCCTTCCCCTGCTTATGCTCTCTCTCTATCAGAAATAAAAATAAGCATTAAAAAAAAATAAAAGCAACCTACTCTAAAACAAAACAAAACCTTACATGGAACCTGAGTACATAAAACAGATCAAAGCTCAATGTTCCAAGCAAAACCTACTTGGTGGGGACGATGGCGGTGGTGGCACGGAGGTTCCCCCAGGCCCCCTTATTACTTTCTGCAGTGACTACTTGGAGAAGTTTTCACGTTGTTTGACAATCACTGGTCTGTTCATCAAGTGGGAATGTTTGGTTTATGGGTCGCGTCTTTATAGTTAAGTTTACTCAGTATTTCAATGTCCAACACTCTCTTTAGTTTTTACCTGCCTCTACTTATAGGATCTTGCCTGATAAAATACTTGCCTCTCTCCTAATTTCAGTCACTTACGCTTCAGGGTCCAGCTCTCCCTTAAGGAGTTCCACATCCCCAGGACCGTAATGGCACTTACCATTCAGGCTCTACAATTTAGACACTGACTGCGATATGTCTTCTTCTGGTTCAAACAAATGTTACTCTGCCTCTGTAGCTGGACCTTCTTCCCCCAGATAGAGACCGGGTGGAATCCATCTTACGTCTTGTTTGGGGCTGGGAGAGAGAGGCAGACTGAATGTTTGCTGTTGTGACCACTCTGGAAACGTGAAAACTGTCTTTTGGTTAATGACCCTGTGTCAGCCAGGAGTGTTCTATGCTCATGGTTTACATCTTTGCATTGAAGCCCACACAGTTTCTGCTTAAAATGAGCCTTAACTCAGATCATCGTCAGGCCTTCAGAGTCAGGTGACTGCCTTTGTTTCCACAGCTATGCCCTGGGATGTTGGGACTCCGTGTGTCTTCTTAGCATTAGTGATGCTTGAAGACTTACTGGACGGTTATTTTAACTACCCCATGTCTCCCATCCTTCACGCTTTGAGCTGGCCAGGTCCACTCATGCTAGCCTGATGTTCCATCAAGTCTTGCCTCAGTGGGGTAGACTGGCTGTATTCCAGAACCACACTTCAATTGGATTAATGTGGCTCTAAGAGGCGCCAACTGAGAGTGTGTCTTTTCCCTGATACGCGCTGAGCTGTCAGCAACACAACTGGCCTATTGCAAGGTGGCACCTAGAATATCTAGGCAAAGTTCTCAACATGTAATCGTGAGGATTTAGAGTTAGTATGTTACTTTTGACTCTGCCTGATTGCTTCCCTCAGAAACGGCTCTTTCCGGGCATCTCTGACTCAAAGAAATTTCTGGGAGATGAAATGTCTTCCTCCTTCCCCAGAGAAATCTGAGAACTTTTAACTTTTCTTTCTCTAGGGTAAGTCAGCTACCCCTCTTTTCTCAAGTATTTTCTTTCTGAATCTTGGCAGTTGTTGTGGTGATTTAAAAAAGGCATCAGTCTTGCTTGAATTCTATGTGTCTTCTTTAAAAAAATTTTTTTTATGTTTATTTATTTCTGAGACAGAGAGAGATGGAGCATTAGCGGGGGCGGGGCAGAGACAGAGAGGGAGACACAGAATCCGAAGCAGATTCCAGGCTCTGAGCTGTCCGCACAGAGCCCGACGTGGCGCTCGAACTCACAAACCATGAGATCACGACCTGAGTCGAAGTCGGTCGCCCAACTGACTGAGCCACCCAGGTGCCCCCTATGTGTCTTCTTCAATACGAATGTTTCCAAGGTCTTTTATGCATGTAGTACATGTTTTCCATGCATGTTTCATGCATGTTCTTCAAGACCTTTTATGAAGTAATTGGGGCCAAAAGCAACAATTGAACTGCATTAACACCAAGAAGGTTGTTTTTCTTAGAAGACCCAGACTTCAGAGATTCTGGTTCCAAGTTTTAGGACCCCGGTCTGAATCCTCATGGTAACATTCAGATCACATCTGTAGGTTGGCACATCTGTAGTATGGGTCCACAGACCCTGAAGTCGCAAGAACGTGAAGGCTAGTTGGTGAAAGACCCCCACGCGTACACCTTTAACTTGGGAGAAGCTTTTGTTATGCTTTCAGGGGCACTTTACAATTTTCTTTACATTTTCTTTATCAGATTTACACATTGTCCTTACAAAACACATTTCCACTGCAACTTTTGGTAGTGTCAGAGTCTGCACATTGATTCTGCTCTCATGAGGTCATTTGCCCGGTTAGCATTCTGCAACTCTGAGCTACGCGCGGATAAAAGCTGGAGTTTGAAACCTACCCAGCAATTAGTTGGCAGACGAGGGCTGTATTAACCAACTTAAAATGAAACGTCTTTTGGGGCACGTGTAACATGAAGTCCAGCTGTGACTTCTCATGAACCAGGTCAATCCTGCTCTCGGGTCATGGGTTTGGGCACAGGTGGTCAAATCACCCTGTGGCTCTCCAGGAAGGTAAGAGTAGGACAGTGCAGTTTCTCCCTCACTTTGCAAAGGGTTTTATTGTTGTTACAATTCTTGGGGACTTAGATGGTTCTATTTGGGTACTTTATTTATTTATTTATTTATTTTAAAGTTTATTTATTTTTGAGACAGAGAGAGACAGACCATGAACGGGGTGGGGAGGGGGGGTCAGAGAGAGGGAGACACAGAATCTGAAACAGGCTCCAGGCTCTGAGCGGTCAGCACGGAGCCCGACGCGGGGCTCGAACTCACGGACCGCGAGATCACGACCTGAGCCGAAGTTGGACGCTCAACCGACTGAGCCCCCCCGGGCGCCCCTTGGGTACTTTATCATCTGCATTCTGAAATGAAACCTCTTCGGGAGCAGAAGGGCTGAAACCTTGGCTCACAGCAGTGTGGAGCCCAGCCTACCCTCTTACCAGCCTGAGGGGTCAGGAGATTTACTGCTCCTGTAGATAAGATTCAACGTACTTAGACACTGTCAACATGTCCTGGTGTAAATGCAGTGCCCCTCCTTGACTCTCCCAAGGGAAAAATAGATCTCATGACATTGACTTTCATTTCTCAGCTACAGCATCGAAAGCGTCTTTTCTCATAAAGGGGGCTGAGACATCGGGCTTTACAAGTCTCTGTTGCCGGACAGACTCAGGAATGTAACCTGACAGGCGGTTTAATTGTTCACACATGGACATGTTTACAAATGCATGCACTGTTGGTTTTTTTTTTTAAGTTTTTATTTTCATTCCAGTTAGTTAACATACAGTTTTATGTTAGTCTCAGGTGTATAATATTCAACAGTTCCATGCATCACCCAGTGCTCATCATGGCTAGTGCACTCCTTAATCCCCATCAGCTAACTAACACTTCGCCCCACTTGCCTTCCCTCTAGTAACCATCGGATTATTCTCTATAATTACGAATCTGTTTCTTGCTTTGTCTCTCTTATTTTTTCCCCTCTGCTTGTTGTTTCTGTCCCTTAAATTCCACAGATGCATGAAATCATATGGTATTTGTCTTTCTCTGGCTTATTTTGCTTAGCATTATACTCTCCAGTTCCATCCATGTTGTTGCAAATGGCAAGATAGCATTCTTTTTAATGGCTGAATAATATTCCATAGTTGCAAGCACTGTTTCAAACGTAAATTTACACCGAGAGGAAGTGGGGGCATATCTGTAGGAAATAAGCATTGACTACTTGACGGCATTGGTATCAGTTTAGATTATAATGACAGTGGCTCCTCAAAAGAAGGAATGGACTAAGCTCCAGAACTAAGCTCCACTGTAGCCCATTTTGTGCTTGACCTAATTGTACTTTTAGGTGGTTCTTCATGTATTCATTCATTCATTTAGCACTTTGCGCAAGCACTGTGTTGGGTGCTGAAGATATATCTTGAAAAGCATAGATTGTCCCTTTAAGAGATTACAGCAGAATGGGAAAGACAAAATAAACAGGTAGTTGCTGTACTGTAGGAAAGAGGGGAGGCGGAGAAAGACAACAGGAGGATTCAGCCTCTGGGCAGAGGCCTGCAAAGAAGAGAGGGTCCTGGAGGAAGTGACCGCAGCTTTATTTTACAATATTTGGTGTACAGGGCTCGCGCTTTCTCAAATCTCCCCTGTTGCATAAAATCCCCCCACCCCCCGTTTTTCCATGTTTATTCTTCTACGGCAACTTTGTACAATTTTTTAAGCAAATTTAGACTACGTTTATCGATTAATTTAGGTAGAAGCACTGTCTTTCTCAGGATTGAGTTTTCTTACGTAAGAACCATATGCTTTCCTCCATTTGTTCACATTTTTTATAAAGATTTTTAGCAGCGTTTTATCAACTTATGTCCTCCATTTATCTTGTTGTGGTTCTTGCTAGATATTCTCCCCACCTATTTTGTTGTTGTTGTGATTGGGATTTTTAAATTATATTTTATAACCAGTCAGTTATGGTAAATAAGAAAGCTAGTGAATTTTGGATATTTATGTTTTACCTGGTGGTAGAGAGATCACACCAGACATACGTGATTCCCCCTCCCATTTACTGATTGCCCTAAGTTAAGTTCCCTGGGAAACAGATCTGCAGATAGGTCTGTGTACAGGAGATTTCCTGGAAGTTTCCCTCAAGAAAGTAACTGTGAGGAGTGAAGGAAGCAGGATCGGGAGAGGGAGAAATAGAGCCACAGTAGAGTCGCAGCAGAGACTTCAGCTGGTCCCCTTAGGGACCTGCAGAGCTGGGACGGCCCTTCCAACTTGTCCTGAACTGAGGCATAGGGGCCAGGCCTTTGACCCCATCTACTGCACACTGGAGTGGACTTTCCTTGAGAAGCCCTGAGAAGGAAGTGTGAACTTGGGTCAGGCAGTTCCCTTCAGCAGAGGGCAATCTCAGAGGCCATTGGAAGTCAACACTCCAAGCTACTAGGGGATCTGGTGCCTCAATCCTGAAAGGGAGAGCTGGGCAGCGCTCCACAGCAGGCATTACACTAATATTTTCCAATTTTTGATTCCTAAATGATTAGGCAGTCAAGGACGCCAATAATACTGATAAGACCAGGAGGTCAAAAACACCCAGGTAGCTAATCTTTTGTTTACATTTAAAGACTTGTTATTTAGGGGCGCCTGGGTGGCGCAGTCGGTTAAGCGTCCGACTTCAGCCAGGTCATGATCTCGCGGTCCGTGAGTTCGAGCCCCGCGTCAGGCTCTGGGCTGATGGCTCAGAGCCTGGAGCCAGTTTCCGATTCTGTGTCTCCCTCTCTCTCTGGCCCTCCCCCGTTCATGCTATGTCTCTCTCTGTCCCAAAAATAAAAATAAAAAACGTTGAAAAAAAAAATAAATAAAGACTTGTTATTTAAATTTACCTTTTAAAGATTTGTAAAGGCATTTCACCATAAGCAAGGTACAGATCACAAAGTTTTTTGAAACCAGATAACCCTCGTTTTGAACTCACGTTGATGCTCTTTGGGGCATTAAATAATATTTTTTCCTCAGTATAAGGAGACATACCAAGAATAAGATAGCGTGTCTCCAGTCCAAACATTATTGGATGAATTTTAAAACACCTTGACTAGTCCAGACCTGCTGAAAAAATCCTGACTCCCCTCAAAACACATTCAAAGTAAGAATTAAATATATAGCCATTTCTTTGCTTTTTCTCTTCTACGTGTTGAGGTATAATTTACATAAAATAAGATGTGTCTATTGTAAGTGTAGATTTTGATGAGTTTTGACAAAGGTATATACCCATGCAATCACCACTACAATGAATGGATAAGGCATTAAGATATTCCATCCCCCCCACCCTCCCCCCCTCCACCCCCAGGCACCCCCTGATCTGCTTTCTGTTTCCATAGTTAAGTTATAAAAGTTTCATGTATATGGACACATAGAGCATGCGTTCTTTTCTATCTGGTTACACAGATATACACCATTACATTTGGCATTTTACAGATAGCTTTATTGAGGTATAATTTGCCCACGATATCACTGACTCATTTTAAATGTGCAGTCTGATGACCTGATAAATGTATACAGTCATGTAATCACTGCCACAATCAAGATAAGCTCTAGAACATTTCCATGGCCCTGCAAAATTCTTTCATTCCTCTTTGCAGTCCATTCCTGATCTGCAGAGTCTAATCTGCTGCTAATCCCATCATGTTATATTTTTCCCACCAGACATTGTTTGGTCCAGTTGGCTCTTTTTTCCAACCTCCTAGCCCTTTCATCATTGTATTCATGCTTTCTTTTATGTCTTTAGGCATGTTTATAAGATTTAAAAATCTCAATCTTTTCATTTTCAATCATTTAAAATCCTTGTCTACTAATTCCATTATCTTTGTCATTTGATTGATTTTTCTTCTGGTTGTAGGTTAAATTTTCTTGTTTCTTTACATGCTTTGTGAATTTTCATTGGGTGTCGGGCATTGTAAATTTTATTTTTCTGAGTGTTCATTTTGCTATCTTCCTTTAATGAATGTTGGTTTCTTTTTTTCCCTCCTGGCAAGCACTTATTACTTGGCATCAGTTTTATCAAGACTTTCTTTTAAGCTTGTTAGAGTGGGTTAAAGGCTTCAGGGGACTCCATGCAGATTTCTACAGTTCTTTCTCTGCACAGCTCCCTTTTTTCATATATTCTGCCCCATGGAGTTACCTTGGACTCCCCAAATTCATATCTTTGTCCCCTTCACTTAGAAAAATAGCCAGGCTCTTTTTGCATTACTTCTCCACAAAGTTCATCCAAGCAGAAAGCTTTGCCAATGGTAGGGTCCTTTTCCTTTGTTTTCCTTTTGTCAGGAAGAAAAATCCAGCACTGCTTGTTGTACAATGTCTAAACATAGCTAGTTCTGGTATTTTCTCCAGTTTTTTAGTTGTTTATGGCTGGGTGATCGTTTGGGAGCCTCTCAGTGCAACTTTTGTATTATTGCTTTTAAAACATACGTAAACATCACTGATATTTTAAATTCATTTTGTGATCCAGTCTTATGATATGAATTTGATTTCCATAAATAGGGTCTCAATTTCATGTAACGGAAATGAGGTCATTGACCTTTTTGTGGTTTAAAACATAAAAACATTTAGATTGTAGTTCAGTGACTACTAGTACCCTCAGATATGATACATTCTGTACCTTGTTAGGACTAACAATAATTTCAGCATTAACATGGAAAAACATTTTGCCTGGTTGTTAGAATAATAAATCTGAAACTCACAAAACAAAAAACGAGGTAGACTTTAGTCATCATTGGAAATAAAACTACACACATTAGAAAAGGAAGTTGGTATTTCTGTTCCCTTTTACTCTTTTCTCTTTCTGCACTCCTGATTTGCTTGCTTTGAATGATTTATGCACATGAATAATCTCCACCAAAGAATCAAGGTAAACCATGTCCCAACCATGAATAATTGCCCATGTACTCAGTATTTAAAAATAAACCATAGTGTATCCAAAGAAATCAGCAGTGAAACTAAACAGAGATAAATATCCAGGTAACACCGAGTTTGTAAGTCACTTCTGGCCAGGAGAAGGACCTGTCATTGTTCCTACCAACTGCTCCTGGCTCCCCTCTGCAGCACCCTTAGAACGACCCACCCAGAGAGTAAAGAGTCACCTTGTCATGAACCTTTAGAGCTAGAAGAGATGTTTTAATTGGTGCCCTCCTTCATTCTGTAGTAGAGTTAATGATTTTTTAGTGCCCAGGAGGTTGCCACTGTAGCTGTTGTCTTCTAGCTAGAAGGGAAGGTGGATTCCTGGTATACTCACTTGCCCAGGATGCATTTTTCATAAAAATCATTCACAAGTAAGAGTATAGTTGCAAACAAATTATCCTACTCCAGTCAGCATATAGTAAGGGCTAAATTGGCTTTTGAGTTGGATGAGGAACTTAAGTTTCTGAGACAGTATGAGTTTCAAATTATAGAGAGTCCTTTACCTGTATTCATTACAGGAGTCTCTACAGTTACAGGGTTGCAGGATTCATAGGGAAGCCAAAGTCAAAGGCGAGCAAAAACTCGCCTGAAAATACTCACTAATGATCTGACAACCAGTCATCTGACCTTGACCCTAGAGTGTTTCTCACCTCATCATGTCAAGGCATTTTGTGGCCTGTCTCTTGCTGGTGGTCAGATCTTGTTAATATATGACAATAAAATACAAATACAAAGGATTCAGGAATTTGTAAAATGGATGAAAATAGATTGGAGAATCGTTGGAATCACACTCAAAGCTTTGAACAATGAAAGTCTGGCAGAGTTAACCTGATGAACAACCAAAGAAGAGAAATCTAGTATGGGTGAGGTCAGGATATATCTCTGGGCAGAAAATGATCTGATTGCCAAAGGATTAAGGGAAGCATCGGGGAAGTTAACACTGTCCTAGATTTTTTTTTTTTTTCTAATTACTTTCTTTATGACCACACTGAAAAAGCCAAACATGAATATCAAGTGAACTATGTCTTATTAAGTTATCATGCAATTGGCTTGAAAGATAATAATATCCCTTTCAAGACAATCCTCATGCAGTTGATCTTTAAAATTTTTTAACTTATTTTTTTTTAAGTGTGTTTATTTATTTTTTAGAGAGAAAAAGAGAACATAAGCAGGAGAGGAGCAGAAGGAGAGAAAGAGACACAGAATCCAAAGCAGGCTCCAGGCTCTGAGCTGTCAGCACAGAGCCTGACGCGGGGCTCAAACTCACTAACTGTGAGATCATGACTTGAGACAAAGTTGGACACTTAAACAACTGAGCCACCCAGGCACCCCTACAATTGATCTTTTTTAATTTTTAATTTTTATTTATTTATTTTTAATGTATGAAATTTATTGTCAAATTGGTTTCCATACAACACCCAGTGCAATTGATCTTTCTTTTTTAAAAAACATTGAGGCATAATTGGAATTTAGCGTAAATTGTGTTAAGTATAACATAAATTTATCTTTTATAAGTTTTGTTTTATTATTCAAGATTAAGTTCTTATCAAACTATTTTTATATTTAGTGTGAAATTTTGGTCCCCGTTTTAAAGAGATTTAACTGACCTTTAGCCAGGTGGGTTACTATACCTTTTTTACAAAAGCAATTTGGTGTTGTCATCCTTTAGTAAATTGAAGACCATGAGGACTGAGCCACCCAGACACCCCTCACCTTTTCCACTCTTACTTCCTTTTCTTATACAAGACACTCTCTTTTCTGGCCCTAAGACATTCTGGTAGTGACAGAAATCATCCTGATAATTCTCCGAGTATGTTGTTCAGCCTTGGATATTCACAACCGGATGTGAATTATTCATGTCACCATCTTTAGGTACAAACGTAGTCACATGTCTTTTGTTTCATCTCTCCAGTGATGCACTAGGGCCGCCATTTCTCTCTTTAGCAGGAAGTTCATATTTCTTGCTCTTGATCTCATCTATCCCTGCTCCCACAATTACTTAAGCATCTTGGAGGCTTGTTCAGTCCAAAGGGTCAGTCTTGTGCCCAAATGCCAGTAGAAAAAGAACGGGACAGTCTGATTAGTCTGCTAGGGGGCTTCTGATTATAGTTGCTACAATTCATTTTCAGGCCTACAGTGGTTTCATGGTAGAAAATGGACTTGCACAGTCAATGTGTCTTTGTCCAATGCTTTCAGGGTGCCCTTTGCATCTAGATCTTCCAGGTGTTTATGGCACCATTGGTAGATTTTTTTTTTTTTTTAAGTTTATACTCACATGCTCAACCACATGATCCCAGAGTCCAATTTGGTGTAAGCAGTGCTGTGTCTGGACAGGTTTGTAGCCTCAGCCATCCTTGTCCCCTGCATGCTCCTTTCCCATCCATGTGGTGCCAGAGTGGAGTCAGTCCAAACTCCCCAGGCCTTCCAGGTGGTGTCCCTTTGGGCCCCTAGGGCCCCTTTTGTACCAAAAAACCTTAGTTAAGAGACTTCCAACCTCTTGAATAACTTCCCAATAAAACAGAACTCCGAAAGTTTTGTTTTTGTGGCAGTGAAGGGAGCCCCGAAGTCTGTGAACTTACAAAGCACATCATCTCGATAAAACCCTTTATTTTAGGGGCACCCGGGTGGCTCAGTTGGTAGACTGTCCGACTTTGGCTCAGGTCATGATCTCCTGATTCATGAGTTCAAACCCCACGTCGCGCTCTGTGCTGACAGCTCGGAGCCTGGAGCCTGCTTCAGATTCTGTGACTCCTTCTCTCTCTCTGCCCCTTCCCTGTTCATGTTCTGTCTCTCTCCCTCTCGAAAATAAATGAACATTAAAAAACAAAAAACAAAAAAACCCTTTATTTTAGAAAGGGTGAAGAAAGAAATAAAGATGAGGGCCCCAAACATAACAGCTAGACCAGACCTCTTCAATCTTAGCACAGTGTTCTACATACGCGACTTTAATGATATCATGGCATAATCAATCAAACTCTCCCCAGAAAGTTTTATCTTACATTTTGTTTGCTTGAAGGAGAATCAAAACAAGCCATGGGCTTCTTGGAATCGTAGGACCATCCTTTTATATGTCCTGCTTTGTTAAATACGACGAGAGTGCTAGACAGGAGCTGAATATTGAAGCCCTTTTCCTAATACACACTTTTTCTACCAAATTTTTAAAATTGTTTCAAAGGTCAACCAATATTTTCTTAAAAAAGCAAAAGGAGAAAGGATAATGGAAACTCAAATTGTCATATATATTTGTTTATGTGTATGGTGCTAACATAGTAAGTTGGCTGTCTCTTTTGAATATCACCTCGTTGAGTGGATTCCTCTGATTCTGAGTTGGGCCCAAACCACTGGGGCCTTGTTAAGATGGCGTACTGAAAGTCCTGTCTGAATTTTTGTCTCTTGATATCTCTTCATATCTTTTCACGTAGAATCTTAGTTCTGGTTGGTTCTTTGGTCTTTCCCCTCAGGCTGCGTGGCCCCAGTTTCCTTCCCTTATCTTGGAGCGGTACCTTTTCCAGGCTTGAAAATGCTACGGCCAAAGCTAATTCATGGGTGCGGACTTCCAGTGGTTGCATGGCTCACTTCCTCCCTTGCAGATGTGTGGAACAGGCAGCTGGGACACTTCTGTAAACTTACCCATTTGCGGACTGTGAGGTACAGCTTGATCTAATCACAGTAAGCTCTTAATACTGCTTTCCTCCAGATGAACGGTGCTCACCCACCTGACTCTGGCCTAAGAATATGAGGAATGGGCCACTCAAACGACTCTCCCCTGACTTCTGCAAAACCTCTCGGAATCCTTTCCAAACTATCAAGTTCGCCCAGACTGGTAAGACACCGTTGTTAGAGTCCCCTGCTAAACAACGTTCAATCTGCCTCATTATGCGCCCTGCTGCATTTTTTTTTTTTTTTTTTTGCCTTTGGATCCAGCTCAGTGCCTGGCATATAATGAGCAGGCAGGAAATATTTGTTGAGTTAAAAAAATTTAAAAAATTCATGACCCGATTAGACGGAGAGCTCTGGCCTGAGCTAAATGGGAATAACAAGAGGTGGAGGGCAGGGTTGGTGAGGGCGGGGTGCGCCGTAGGCAAATGTAAGTTCTGGGAGTGGTTCATGTTGGTTTCATAGATGAATTCAGACATTTGATAACCCTGTAAATAGACTGCTATTCGGTTATATAAATGGCACACTTAGCTTGTGGTTATAAAGTGCTAAAATAACTATGAAAAATGAAAGAGTCCATCAATCAAATGGTTGTTTTGCCTACGTGAAAGTCAAACAACCAATCTGACCGAGTTTTTTTCTCCTCTGAATCGACCCCATTGTTTCGGGACCCAACGTTATAGCGCAAACTGCCAATTTAAGGCAATGCTGAGTGCTGATTACAGCGCTCGGCAGGCTCCTGTGCGAAAAGTGAAGCAAAGTGGGCTTGCTCAGCCATGACGCTGGCTCAGGAAATGTTTGTGCAAGTCAGTGACTGAGGTTGTTTTATCACTGAGGCTATCAGATTGTTTCCTCATGGAGGGCATTATGCAGGTGGTCGAAGGGAGAAACGAGAAGGATAAAGGTGGAAAGTAAGTTCTATATTTTGATCTCTTCAATTTGAAGGCGATTCCTTTCAAGTTGTAGTAGAGAAAGACTGGTTTGTGTATCTGTGTAAATAGGCACTTACTTAAAGTCCCAGGGGCAGGCTGAACAATGGTGCCCCGAAGAGATCCAAGTTCGAATCCCAGGCACCTGTGACCGTGCTGCCTTACATGGCAAAGGTCCTCTTCCCCTGCTGTCCCCATTCCTCCTCTTCCCTTGCCTCCCTCCTCCTCCTTCCCCTCCCCCCTCCCTCCACCCCTTCCCCTCTTCCTCCTTGCTCTCCTCCTCCTTCTTTGCTTGTAGCCAGCATTCATCCATTGGACATTCTGGCATTTTCTGAAGGCTGGCGGGATGAGCAGCAGCAGTATCAAAAGGAGCCTGCTCTGTATCCTTCACTTCAGGTAGGCAGAGAGATAGCGTCTTTTCAAGACCTCTACATCCGCCTGTTCACACCTGCTGTTTTCGGGCCTAACCCGGGATTCTGGGGCTTTTCTGAACTCCCTCTCTAAGAATACCGTTTGTTTCCCAGGGTCGCTGTAACAAAGTACCAAAATTCGGTGGCTTAAAATAATGGAAATGTATTCTTTGGGGCCAGAAGTCTGACATCAAGGTGTCTGCAGGGCCATGCACTCTCTGAAGATGCAGGGGAGAGGAGAGTCTGTCCCATTGCTTCCCCGTAGCCTCTGCGGTTTGCCAGCAATGCTGTGAGACCCCAGTGTCTGCGTCCCTTCTCTTCTTCTGGTAACGATACCGGGCACATTGAATTAAAGGCCCACCCTGCTCCAGTATGACCTTATCCAAACTTACGTCTTAATTACATCTGCAAAGACCTATTTCCAAATGAGGTCACTTTCATAGGTTTCCAGGGTTAGGACTTAACATATCTTTTTGGGGGAACACAATTCAGCCCAGAAGAGCTGAATTCCTGTCCCCCTTGACTTAGAGGAACTCGGGTAAAGGGGCAGCTTATGGTAGGAATATACATTAAAAATAGGTCAATGGTGCACCTGGGTGGCTCAGTCAGTTAAGTGTCCGACTTGGGCTCAGGTCATGATCTCACAGTTTGTGAGTTTGAGCCTCTCGTCGGGCTCTGTGCTGACAGCCCGGAGCCTGGAGCCTGCTTCGGATTCTGTGTCTCCCGGTCTCTCTGCCCCTCCCCTGCTTGCACTGTCTCTGTCTCTCAAAAAAATGAATAAATGTTAAAAAAGGGTAAAAAAAAAAAAAAAAAAAAACTAGGTCACTAACATCCTGGAGCAAGAGCTTAATAGGGTTGGTGCTGGTGCTGGAAGGAGATTCCCTAATACTGATAAGCTCTGGGGACTTCCGCAGCCAGAGGTGTGGAAACCCATTTCTGTGTTGCCATTAATTAACACATCTCGGCTCAAATCTGACTGTTGCTTTCTCCAGCCTCCCAGCACAAGTGACTTCCCATTTCTTTTCACCAATTTTGCTCTCCTACCACAACTGCAGTTTGTTTTTGCGTTGGCTTTTCCAGTCCTGATTCTGCCCCATGACCTCTTCAGCTGTATGGTCACTGCTAACTGACACGTTCTTGTCAGGTTTCTTAGTTCTCATGCTGCTATGGACCATATGTTTGTGTCCCTCCCAAATTCATATATTGAAACCCTACCCCTAAAGGTGATGGTATTAGGACACGGGGACTTTGGGAAGTAATTAGTTTAAGATGAGGTCATGAGCGTGGAGCCCTCATCAGGGGATTAGTGCCCTTATAAGGGGAGAAAGAGATAACAGTGCACTATCTCTCCCTATTTCTCTCTCTGTCTCTGTCCCCCATCTCTCTCTCTTGCTGCCGTATGAGGACACAGTGAGAAGGTTACAGGCAGGCAGAGGCCCTCACCAGGGACTGAATCTGCCAACACCTTGCTTTTAGACGTTTGGCCTCCAGAGCTGTGAGAAATGAATGTCTGTCGTTTAAGCCATCCAGTCAATGGCATTTTGTTACAGCAGCTTGGGGTGACTCAGTCACATGCCTTATGGAGAGATTCTGAGTGATTCAGGCCCTCTGTGACAGGCTCCAGGGGAGGCCTTGGGAGGGCCAGGCCTGGGATGTGAGGTAGGTATGTTAATCTCCCCTGGTCTCAGGGGAGTGTGTGTGTGTGTGTGTGTGTGTGTGTGTGTGTATTGCTTTTTAATAGGACGTCGTGGTCTAACCCAAAGCCCCCCTCTGTAATGGTGGCATTTGAAGCTTACCACAGGCGGCTGACACCCCCCCAAGTCCTCTCAAAACACAGCAAAGAGGCTGCCTTGATTCTTTTGGGCTGGGGCTCCCACCGGGTTAGGGACCGGGCAGAATTCAGAGGGGCTCGCAGCATCCTTACAGGCGACTCTGACAATCTTGGATGGCACCACTGTGCTGGTGAGAGGCTTGTGCCCCTGCCATGGCGGGGCTGGTGTGTCTGTGGAGAAAGAGAGTGCTAAGAGACCCAGACACTCACGGCGGCTTGGTGCCCAAGTGTGAAGGCCAGATCTGTGGATTAATGCTTGTTTGTTTTGCTTTGTTTTTTAAGCTGCTGAAGCACACGCTCTGTTTCATGATGAGGAGAGACAGCCAACACGAGGCTCACTGACCTCTGTGGTTGAACCTGCTCCAACTTGGAGATGTAAGAGCCCCTCTTCAAGTGTAAAGAAACCCCATTTGCCCCCGTGACTGAAATTTTAAGTACCTCTCAGGTCTGGTTTCAAGTCTGGCAATAAAACAAAAATCTTTCTCACCATTTCATAGATTGGGTCTCCCTCGTATGTTTTAAAGAAGCACAGTTAGCAGAAGCCTCTGATATTTCTGGAGACAAAATGAATAGGGGCAAATTCGGCCCCACCAGCTCAGTAGCATCTTGGTGGCCTTCGTGTAATCACAGCTGTGGAATGTTCTGGCTCCTCTCGCTGCACAAGAAAACCTGATTACAACAGGAGATGGAAATATAAGCTAGACGTATCTGAGGAGTAACGTTGACAAAGGTGAAATGTACAGAGGTCTATAAATCCTTGAAAGGCATTGATGGGAAAGAACTTGTTTCCTCCCATCCTCTAGTCTTCCCATTTGGAAGAACGTTCGTCACAGTACAGTTTACATGAGTTCCAGGTTCCAAAACAAGCAGAACTGAGAGTCTCAGATTTCCAGAAAGAAGGAAAGCACGTGACATTTAACAACACTCAATACAGACTCACAGAACACAGGCAGTAAAGGGTTAAATGGCGACAACAAGACCTGGCAACAGTGTAATTCCCTCCTCAGGCTGCTCTGTCTGGCTGTCCCTGGGATAGAAAAACCAGAAGCGTTGGGCTGCTCGGAACTTCCAGTCCAGTTGGGAAGAGAAGCCATCACTCGGGGAAAGATTAGACAGCATTCAAGTGGTTAAGTGAAGAGAGTAATGGGGGTGCCTGGGTAGCTCAGTCAATTAAGTGCTGACTTTGGCTCAGGTCATGATCTCACGGTTCATGAGTTTGAGCCCCGCGTCGGGCTCTGTGCTGACAGTGCAGAGCCTGGAGCCTGGAGCCTACTTCTGATTTTCTGTCTCCTTCTCTGCCCCTCCTCTGCTCGCACTCAGTGTGTGTGTCTCTCTCTCAAAAATAAATAAACATTAAAAAAATTTAAAAGAGAGCCATGGAAGAACTACAGTTCTTGAACAACATGGTCTTGAACTGTATGGGGCCACGTATATGCAGATTTTTTTGATGAAGAAAACTTATGCACATTTATTTTGCTGAATACAGGATAGTACTGAAACCGTATTTTTTCTAAGATTTTCTTAATAACATTTTTTTCCTATAGTTTATTTATTGCAAGAATACAGTACATAACACATGCAACATACAAAATATGTGTTGATTGCCTGTTCACGTTATGAGTAAGACTTCCAGTTAACAGTCAGCTGTCAGTAGTTCCGTTTTGGGGAAGTCAAACGTTATGCAGGATGGGGCGCCTGGGTGGCTCAGTTGGTTAAGCATCCGACTCTTGATTTTGGCTCAGGTCATGATCTCACCGTTCGTGAGGTGGAGCCCCGCGTCAGGCTCTGCACTAATAACAGGGAGCCTGCTTGGGATTCTCTCTCTCCCTCTCTCTGCTCCTCCCCCCCACTGCTCGCTAGCTCGCTCTCTCTCTCAAAATAAATAAACTTAAAAAAAAAAGTTATACAGGGATTTTCAACTGTTGTTCAAGTGTCAACTCTATTTTATAATAATGCTGGTATAATCGTCAAAGCCATTCTATCCACTGTTATTGTTCTGAACTGCCAAAGGAAGGGGCCATGACTTTAGGTTGTGACGGCCAGAGATGAAGCAGGGCTAGACCGGGGGAATGGGCAGGAATTTTACAGATGAAAGAACAGGGGTCTTTCTGGGTGGGCAGAATGAAGTGGGAAGAGGGCATGGAGGGGAGATGGAAAGGTGCTCAGGAGAAGCAGAATTTGTAATCGAGATGTTGGGGAAAGCTTGGGCATTTGGTCTTCATGTTTTACAAATACTCCGAGGGAAGCAGAAGGAAAAACATCCATTCTACAAAGTCCGGGTTTTGTAATAACTGCTGATAATCCAGGCTTACGGACTGCAGGGCATTTAAAGGCATGTTTTATTGTAAAACTTCAAATAAAATATTGTATACAATGATACTGAGATATAAACTGTATGAAACCTCAGAATGGTAAGGGCCAATTCTTGTACAAGTTCTCTGATAAGTCCTTTTGTGTCAGGTCTTTTAGGCTTTTTTTTTTTTTTTTTAATCATAGAAAGAAATGTTGCCTTAACCACAGTGCTTTGAAATATCTCACATGGGAAGTTTCTCAATGAGAAAACAATTATGTAATTCTACTCATGTTTACCTCACTTCGGTGCGCTTTAATTTACTAGAAGCTGAGGTACCTCCCAGAAATCTCTTCAATCCCAAGATAGAACTTGTGAATTGAAACAGGGTGATATCGAAAAAAAACCACCAGACACCGAATAGAAGCGAGGCAAGATTTTATTCATGGCCGGGCCAAACCTGATCTCCTGACGTTAAGGAGAAAAGTGCAGAGAATGGCCCCGAACAAAGGCAGCGGTGGGCTTATATGGATTTTAGCAAGTCAGAATACATCATTATTTGGTTAACCAATTACAATCAGTGGCATTTCATGGTAGCCAATTATATTGTGACACAAAGACGTTAGTTATGGCGGGAACCTATAAATTTTGAAGGTCTTTGTCCTAAGAGGGTTTAAAATGACCAATCATAGTTAGACACCTGAGATGCTGTAGGGCAGTGAGTATGTGACTTTTTACATGTTGGTCTTCCCTAGGCCAGACCTTGGTAGAGGGGGTGGGGGAGCGTTTTGCATCCTAAGTTATCTATTTAGTAAGCAGGCGAGGTCACAGAAGTGAGATAGGGCGGTTAGCAATTACTGAGAACCCTAATAGGGAACTACATAAGCCTTTTATCTCAACTATTCATGAAAGGTGAGTTTAAACCGAACTTAGGTACAATAGGCTTTCTGATATCTTATAAGTTGACCTTTTACATGAATGTCGCCCTCAGGTAGGAAATCTGATGTTTTAGATCTAGCGCTTTGTGTCAGTTTAGCAAGAGCCAGCTGCCTTTTACTCATCCGTGTGAAGCTGGCTTCTCACAAACAGACCTCATAAAGGCCCCAGAATCCATGGAAACTGCTTGCAGCCAGACCCTAAGTTACTGCCCTTCTCCCAATTAACTTTGCGAGCGATTCACATCACAGTTGCCAAGTGGGAAATACAAAATGGCACCTCGGATGCTGCCCTGGTGTCTCTTGGTGCTTCTACCCACGCTGGTACAGCACAGAGAGGACTCGGTGGGTGCCGGGTACACCCGGATAGCATTTGGGCTGTTTGCCGGAAAGCTGAGCCTGGTCAACTTCAGAGCCCTGCCCCCGGCCCTGGCCTTTTAGGAGGCGCAGATCACGGCCTGACAAAGCCCATTGAAATGTAAGCCCCTAGCCAGAAGTTCATGTTTGACTGATGAATATGTCCCATTGTGAATCTAGGCGTGTCTCAGTTGCCGGCGGGTATTCTGTGAAAGGCCTGTTTGTATATGCTAATTGAGAGCATTTAAGTGTGACAGAGTTGCTGCTTTCTGCCAAGCCGAGATTGAGAAGTGAGGTTTCCCAGGGCCCAGCCCAAGACCGGAGCCCCCACCACCAGGTGTTTGTGAGGCACAGACCATGGAGAAGAGGCTGGGTAAGCAGAAAGCCTGTGTTCACAGAGGCCACCATTGGAGATGCGGGTGATGAGGGAGGGGAGGAAAACGCGAGTCAGGCTGACAGCACCTGCCCAGGGGCTTCTACAGAAAGGCTCATCTCCCCTTTCTGGATTCTTCCCTCCCTCTACCACAGGTGCCTAGTGTCCCGCGCTTCAGCATATTAACCATGTCTTTGATTGTCTATCTACTGACCCGTTGACCTTTGGGGCCTTGTGACCCTGGAGGGAGGGACTCTTCCAGAGCAGGCCAGTTCCTAGAGATAGTAAACAACTCGCTTCCAAGGGCACTTGTCTAATACGACACAACCAATCCAGGGTCCGCGCCCTGACACCTCCTTTCCTGAGCTTCCATGCTCTGGGCCACTCTGCACCCCACGGCCAGCTACCAGACAGCCGTGGGCAGCCCCTACTGTTTAGAGCCCCCCAAAGTTACTCAAACTAGCCAGTCCTAAATAGCTCCCCCTGCCTTGCTTGGTCTCTCCTGCGCAAACTGCTCTAAAGGCTCTAGCCCACCGCTGGCCTCCTTCTTCTCCCTCTTCCTCTTGGCCAACCCTCCTGCCCTCACGTGCGGCCCCTCGTGGTGTGGCATGCCTTCTCCTCTGTGGGACTCTGAGGAACACACTATCTTTTCAGTGGCGATCGTCTCCTGATCTGTTGGTCTCACCATACCTAGATGGTAAAACCCATGACAGCATTCAGTTCTGAAAATACCTCAGAGGCCAGTGCCTTAGCTGAGCCAGTCTGCTCCCTACGTCCCCACACGCTTACCTCACCCCTGCGACTGGTTGTCTTTGCTCTCAGCGTTAGAGACCTCCCCTGGGGATCAGTAGGTCAGTTATGTGAAATTAAAGCAAAAATGAAAGTGTAACAAAGAACAGGTAGCAAGAGTGCCTAATATTATCTCCAAAATCATCTAATGGAATCTCTGAATTTTTAAGGCTGAAGTAAAGCCTGAAGTGTTTATTTTGTTAGTTACCCAGTGTTTGGTCAGTGAGAAGAAATGAGGTGAAATTAAAAGTAAATTTCAGGTCCACTGACCTAGATAGATCCTGGCCATGAATGGGCTGGATGTGGGTGGCAATCTTGAGAGATGCGAGGACAAGAAAAGCCTAGGGGCGTCTGGGTGGCTCAGTGGGTTAAGCGTCTGACTCTTGGTTTCAACTCAAGTCGTGATCTTGAGTTCAAGGCATGAACTCACAGTTTGTGAGTTCAAGCCCTGCATCAGGCTCTGTGCTGACAATGTGGGGCCTGCTGGGGATTCTCTCTCTCCCTCTTTCTCTGCCCCCCTCTTGCCCACGTACTCACTCTTTCTCTCTCAAAAACAAATAAACATTAAAAAAAAAAAGGAAGAAAGAAAAAGCCTAACATTTATGGGGTGGTTACTCTGTGCCAGGACAGCTGCGGAGGCTGCGAATCAATCATTTAATCCTCCAACAAAACTGAGGAAAATGCTTTATTTATTTATTTTATTTTTTTAAATAATTTTTTAAAAAGTTTATTTCTTTGTATTTAGAGAGAGAGAGAGAGAGAGAGAGAGAGAGAGGCAGAGAAAGAGGAAGAAAGATTCCCAAGCAGGCCCCACACTGTCAGCACAGAGCCCAATGCGGGGGGGGGGGTTGAACTCACGAAGCTGGAGATCATGAACTGAGCAGAAGTTAAGAGTCAGATGCTTAACTGATTCATCAACTGAGCCACCCAGGTATCCGGAAAATGCTTTATTTCTATTTTAAAGATTAAGAGACGGAGGCACATAGATGCCGAGTGACTTACCCAAGGTCACGTGACTAGCTGGGCGCCAGAGATGGGGTTCCAATCCAGCCAATGTGGCTCCAGAGTCTGTGCTCTCAACCACTTTGCCACCTTGTGTAGCAAAGCGAGCCCCTTTGGGGGGCCGGACAGACCCACGTACGAATTTGACCCTACCAATTTTTAGTTGTGTCATTTTGGGTTAGTAACTTGACCAGCTACGATATAAGGGTTCATCTATAACATAAGGGTGATAATCCTTATCCCGCAAGGCTCTTCTGAGGATAAAATAAGAATCCTGAAATGAAAAACCCTGAATACGATGGTACATCAGTAAGGGGTAGGCAAACACCCTTTTTTTTGGTCCTCAGCAAGACACAGCTGGTCACTGCATCATTACTCTTCATGAGTGACCCCCTGGTGCCTCATACCAGAAGTATTTAAGAAAAGGCAGAATGTGGAAAGTTCTGGAAAATGTGTCATTCGCTAAATCTTCCCTCTGAGGAGGAATCCAGGCAAGCCGGGCCGACGTTCGGCCAGTAGGCTCCAGCATGCCCACAGCAGTTGTTAAAATATGCAGCGGGTCCGCTTGGGTTGGTAATTAGCCATTTCCCTGAGACTCCTTCCCCCCCACTCCCCGTCTCTCCGGGTTACCGGGCTCGGGCCTCCAGGGCGTCGCGACTGGCATCCGTTCTGGTCAGTTGGAGCCTTGTTGCTCTGGTGGTTAAACATCCCGAGTGTCCCCACTGGAGGCAAAAGCAGAAGGGCTGCACTGACCAAGACCCCGAATCTTGGGCGGGGGCCAGCCAGAGCAGGAAGCGTGTGCTGGGCAAACTGCCCTCCTTTTACGTGCTTGGGGATCAAAGAGACAGAGAGAACAAGAGACAGTTTTCTTCCTTCTGCCCTCCCCTCTCCTCGTTCTCACCTTTGAGAGTGACCTCCTAAAGAGGCAGGTTAACATTTTTAGACCCTCAACCACAGTGAAAATGTCCATGTTTATGAAAATATTATTCCAAAGCGGATCTGTGCCACATTAGGCTGACCGGAGAGATAAAATCACCTTTCTCTGGGCTTAGGCCAAATTGCGGGCGGCTTCTCTGAACTGTAACTGCTCCCAATTGTAAGGGGGCACTTCGTGAAAACCCCCTACCAAGAATTCCATCTGCACTGGGACCACCCAGTCTCACTCACAGTGACGATCAGTCCAGATACAATTGGCTTCAATTAGATCTTTTGAAAACAGTTTCCTGTGAGCTTGGCCATGAAGCCAGAAGGCATCTGAACAATAACATTTGAGCTGTTGCTTGGAGCAAGGTTAGGTTGCTTTGGAGTTTGAGCCAAGGCTTTATCCACTTTGCCGTGGGCATTTGGGAGAAGGCTTCTGAGATTTGGCAGACTCCGCTAAAGACAGTTGTGAACCGTATTTATCACACCATTTTCAGAGAGAAACCCCGGAATCGTATTTCCCTTTGTACATACTAACTGCCCAGCTTTCCGTGTAACTCCTCATATGTAATCTAGGTCTGACTTCTCAAAAATCCTACAAAGTGCCCTTACAAATGAATGAAATAAGATTTAGAGGTATTGAGTGCCCCACTTGCAGACGGAGTGAAAATAGAATCTTTCTATATGGTATTCTCCACTTAGCCAAATTGCCCAAAACTGAGAAATCATAAACAAATCAGTTAATATTTTCTAGGAAGTAGGAATCCTTTTAAATTATTTCAACTTTTTTTTTTTACAGGTAAGATCTGTTAACCTTATCCACATTCCCCGATACACTGAAAAGCCGAGAAGTGGGTGGTAAGTGTATATGTTCATTGACACATGCTGTAAGAACTAGAAAAAGGCCTTAGTGATCATCTAGTCCATTTTGTCCCAAAGGATGTGTCTCAGGATGTTAACACAGGTTATGCATTAAAATAAGCTTTTGATCAATTAAAGTCCAGAACAGTGATTTAAACAGTGAAGCAGGTGTATTTACCGTAGGACTATCAAGGATTTTAATAGACCAGATGGTTGTAACCAGGTGATGACATATTAAATGTTCAACAACCAGTTCTCCAGAGGAAAAGCCCTGCTTTGTGGCATCTGCTGATTTCTGTGCTGTAAATATTCCCCTCACGGTCAATTTCAACCTTCCAACACAACATCAGTGATGGTAAACTTGGTCATCCGTACTGGCCACAATCTAGACAGCAGATGTAAATAACCTCAAGAGCAAACATCAAAGCAAAATGTAGTGAAAGAATTAGGAAGTATTGTTTTGAGTAATTATTACCTTGTTTTTAATAGAATTTAGTTAACTGTAAGTTAAACAATTTAATTTTTAATAATGATCGTGTTTAACAATTCACTCACAAAATTCCTAAAAATGTAGCAATTGACGTTTGAAAGCTAGAACAAACCGGATCCAGCACACCAGTGTTTATGGTTCCCAAAGGGGTTCGGTGTGTTGGGGGGATATTATATGGTAGTCTCCAGAATTACTTGACCTAGGACCCTTTCTTCAAGTAGGGTTTTATAGGATTTGTGTTCTGGGGTGCACATTTTGGAAACTGCTGATGTCGTTCAACTTTGTCATTTTTCCCCTTTTGTTTTTCTTCATTTTCAAAGCTAGTATGGTTTCCTGACTACTAGCTGGGAGCTTAACATACCACACTTCCACTCAATTCAATTCAATAAATAGTTATTGGACTCCTGTTATGTGCAAAATATTATGCTGGTCTTACAGAAAATTCTAGATGACTAAGAGTTCCTGCCCTTGGAGAGGAAGCTGTAGGACAAATTTACAGAGAACTATAGGAGAAGGCAACATCCAGTTAGTGACCTAGGAAGGATGTAAGTATATAACTTTGGGAGATCAGAGGAAAACAAATCATATCCAGCTATTATGGTAGGAGATAACCAAGTCCAACGTGGGGCTGGAGATTCAGCAGCGCCTGGTGCTTGGGGCTAGAAGAGGTAGACACAATGGCCACCGTGTGCTCCTCTTGTGCAAAGTCTTCTTCAGCAGACAAGTGTGGGAGGTCCTGGTGTAAGGCCAGTGACACCTAGCTCTTCAAAAATTAGCATTTTTAAATTACCAGGTAGACTGAGCATTTGTTCACGCACTAATTAGCTCTTTCTGTTTTCTCCGCTGTGAATTGTGTATTTGTATCCTCTGCCCACCTTTCTATAGGTTTTCCTTGTTCCCCCGCCCCTTTGCAGGGATTTCTTGTATGTTTGATTGTATAAGTTACAGTTATTTAAAATACTTTCTCCCGGCCTATCCCCCATGCTACATTGGTCTGTGTTGTCTTCCAGAGGCCATACAGTGGAGTGGGTGAGCACCAGGGCTCTCAAGGTCGGGTTCATCTCTCCTACACTCTGGATGTGACCTAGGACAAGTCACTTAACTGATCTGTGCCTGATTCCTCATCTGTCAGATGAACAGCAGCCCCTGCCTCATAGGAGAGGTAGTAAGATCAGGTGAATGAATACCCTTTAACATTTTTGCTTAGTGATTATTAGCCTTTATTAGTTAACCTGAAGTCTCTGCATCTGATGTCATCAAATGCATTAGTTTTCACTTTTATGGTTTATGCTTCTTGGGGCTTTTTGAAGAAATTCTCCAACTTTTTTTCCCCCTATTAATTGTATGTCTTTATTTTCACACTTAGGTCTTTAATGGCATGAGGCAACCCTTCAACTTTAATATTCACCCTGTAATGTACCCACACCATGTCTGAATAATCTACTTTATGATCTTTTACCTTAAGTATCTTCTCTAATATTGGTTTTAGATTAAATATAACGTGTTACATGCAAATGGTAAAACTGTTATTGCATATTTTTTTGTTCATATTTGACTGGGGCATCCTTATCTAGGCTTTTCAACCTTTCTGGTTTCTTTAAAAAAAATATGTCTCTTGGAAATAATATTAATAATTAATTATAATAATTTCTGTCTTTAGATCTCTGTTTTAATTCATTTATATTTAAAAATAATGATATATTATCTAACATGATAGATAATACTATTATATGAGAGTATATGATATATTGCTGCCATCTGATTTCATGTTTTCAATTTACCACAGCTTCTTATTCTTTTTCTCCTTTTCCACTTTTCACAGCCATATCAAATTTCTTTCTACTTGTTTAAAAGTTTTACCTCCCATCTATATTCTAATATAAGTTAAATTGCCTTAATTTCATAGATTATCTCAGAGCAGTATCTATTATTTCGAGGTATTATACAATTCTCTCTAAAATAAGGGCTTATTGACTTTAATAAAAGTAAAACATTATTCAATTTCCTAATAATTAAATATGGGAAAGTTGAAAGCACAATAGAATACCATTTGTTAACCTCTAAAATACGTAAAACGTAAGTGTTTGGTAATACCCAGCGTGGAGAAGGTGCATGGAGACAAGTAGTATCGGTGTAGGCATAAACTTTGGAGACAACTTGGCAATATCTACCAAAGTTTTGAATGTTCATACATTTTGATTCATCCTTTCCATTTCTAGGTATCTACCCAATGGATAAGGCTTTAATTGTAGCATTATTGCAAAAATCGATAGTCTGTACTGTTTCAGTTTCTTCCTATGAGTATGTATCACTTTTTTCATGAAAAATGTACTATATAAAAATAATATATAAATATATAATAGAAAAGAGGAGAGAAATGTAAAGATGTTATAAAGCCAAAGCAAAGCTTGGAATCAAAACTTTGGGAATCTCTGACTTCATGTATCACTTCAATTGTTTCTGTTTAGAAATATTAGATGGTCAGTGGTGTCTCGGTCAGTTTGGGCTGCTATAACAAATCACCATAGACTGGGTGGCTTAAACACCAGACACTTATTTCTGATAGTTCTGGAGACTGGGAAGTCTAAGACCGAGGCACCAGTAAATCTGATGCCTGGTGAGGGCCTCCTTCCTGGTTTGTAGATGACCATGTTCTTGTATCCTCCCATGGTGGAAAGAGAGCCTGGGCCAGCTCGTTTCCTTTTCTTATGAAGGCACTCATCCCATCATGGAGGCTCCACCTTCATGACCTACTTACCTCCCAAGGCCCCAGCTCCAAATACCATCACATTAGGGCTTCAGCATATGAATTTGGGCGAGGGGGGAGGACACAAACATCCAGTCCATCGTAAGAATATTATTGTATTTCAATGAAATAAAAATGGGATTTTCTTTGCTCTTATAACACTTTTTTACATGAGTGCTTCAGAAATTCAACATCGTTTTCCTGTTTTATTTTTATAGGGAGTTTACTTAAGCTAAGAAGAAGTTAAAATTAGCTGTCAACTGCTGTCCCACAGTGAGCTAACACAGTCTCGAGGCCTGACTGACCACAGTCATCTCTGGGGGTGTACGTTTGTCTGAGAAACACATCACAGAGGTAATCGTGATTCTCCCTCCGCAGTCATCATTCAGTTCTTTGTACACATGTCTCAAGAGGAAAATCCCTATCAGGGGCTGTGTAGGGGCTTACATTTACTTTGTAATGTAATCATCGGTCAGTCAGCTACATGACTTGGTAACCAATGAAATTTGACAATCTTAGTGGCCTTCCATTAGAAAGAATTGCATAATAGTCCATGAAATTACCATTTTGAATTGAATTCTTGAAACAGGCCTAGAAGCCACAGAATGAAAGCAAATGGCAAGTGTGAGTTTAGAAGAGGCAGACCTGTGAAGCCATGTTCCCAAGGTCTGGAGGCAAGGATTTTACAACAGAATTCACAGGCTTGACAAGGCTTCAGGACAGGGAACTGAAGCAGCCCCCATTTCCAGCTTTGATATGTGTTCTGTTCAAACAAAACACCTTGCTTCCTGAATGCTGCTTTGGCTTAATTTCAGCAGAGTAGCAATTCTTAATCCAAAACAATCAAGAAGAATTTCTACAGTGGTCAAACAGCATTTTTCTGAGTGCTTGGAAATCATGAACGTCCACTGTTGAAAAATATTCTCTAGCAAACAAGGCAGAGAAAATGAATCAAAGTGCCAGACAATGCCAGCGTCAGCCTCGGTGGCCCTGAAACCAACTAAGACTCCAGTGAAGTACGTGTCTTGATTCCCTCAGCTGTGAAATAGGTACATCATGCAGCTTCATGCAAAAATTGAAAATTGTGCTCTAATGGGTATGTGTACGTACGTGTGTGCATGTACACGATTCATCCACTTTACACTTGCCATGCCAGTCTCGCCCGAACAAAGCAAATAAAACGGGTTAATTCTCAGTTTTCAGGTATTACTCACGATCTCCTCTCTGCCTCCAAACCACTCAGTCCATGTTTTCATTAACGTGTTCGTCATATTGTGATGTAGTTAGTAATTTATCCATCTTTCTTCCCAGATCTTTCTCCATCTTTCTCCCCATCTTTGTATTTTCTTTCTTTTTTTTTCGTCTTTATATTTTCAAAGCCAAATACAATACCTGGCATATATTAAGCACTCTATAATGTCCAAAGAATAAAGATGTGAGCCAATGTTAAAGACGAACTATAGTCTGATCAGACGGTGACCAGATACTCTGAAAGAGTAAATACATCACTCACCACACACAGATTTAAAGGGGTGTGTGATACAATTGCTAGAAGACAAGACGTAGCGGACAGCACTCTTTCCTGGATGGCAGACGGAAAAAAAAATATACATATGCATCCTTGTCTTTAGATGTGGGCAAAATCGAGGACAATTTCCATTCCAATCATTTATTATCTAAATTCCTGGTCACCAAGGTCCCTGGAATGTCAAAGGCAGCACAAATGTACATTACTTAAAATATATTCCTAAAGGTCTTAAGGATATTAATAAGGTCACAGAAAAAGCTAGGGACACAGGGCAATTTAATTGTTCTCTTTTGTCTACGAAACTTTTCTATGTGAAAAGAAGTGATTTGAATTCTTACCCACCTTAAACCACTAACCCCGTAAGTTTACTGATACACATTTATTTCAAATTAATTTTTTAAATGTTTATTTCTTTTTGAGAGAGAGAAAGAGAGAAAGAGAGAGAGAGAGAGTGTGTGTGTGAGTGGGTGAGGGGCAGAGAGAGAGGGAGAGAGGGAATCCCAAGCAGGCTCTGTGTTATCAGTGCAGAGCCCAATGCAGGGCTTGAACTCACGAACCATGAGATCATGACCTGAGCCAAAATCAAGAGTCAGGTGCTTAACCAACTGAGCCACCCTGTTGCCCCGTTTTAAATTAATTTAATGAACAAAATAAACAGTGCCAATTATATCCCTGAATTTCAGTTAAGCCTACTACTACTCATTAATACAATGGTAACTTAAAAGGAGAATTTATATACTCATGGCATATTCACAGGCCTATGTGTTGAAAGGGACTTGCACTTCCAATGAGAGGAAGAATATTTTTGCTTGTCAAGCCAGTAGAAAGGAACCAATTTGAATTGATGGGATGATTTTAGGAATGGACCTTTGGACAATTGGATATAATTGGTTAATATTTTTAGAGAGTTGGGAATAAGTGGTTAATAATTTTTAACAAAGAAAGAATCCTTGGGTTGGATGACTTTTCCTTTAGTCTGAGATTCAGTACCAACAATTTTGTGCTGCTTGCTCATCAAGGAGATGGCTGATGGGGAGTGGGGGAGTCCAGCACGAGGAGGCCAAAGGCACAGTAAGAGACACCTGCCACACAGCATCTTAGAATCTTTGAAGGTCAAGGTATTAGGACCCAAGAGAAGTAGTTGAGGTCAAGATCATGATTAATGAGAGCAGGTACTTTTATTTCTCTGATGTAAGGACAGCATCATTTATGAAAAAAAATGTGAGGTTATTCTCCTACATGGACCAGTCCTTGAGGATGTAAAGGAGAGAAGGGTGGTACTTGGGAAATGGGAAAAGGAAGGGGCCTTGACTTAAGGGAATCAGCTGAATGTCCTTCACCCCCAATTTGGGGGGTGACTTAAAAAGTAGGAAGAGCACTATAAATGGTAACCCTTGAATTTTCTGGAGAGACCAAGGGCCCCACCCAATCTAGGTGATGCTCTGCAGTATGACAGGAACTTTGATGCTCCCACTGCAGTGCAATTCTGTTTGGTTAAGATTCTGTTCATCTTCTGAATGGGAACATCAAGCTGCCAGTCTTTCTAGATATTATTTGCCAAACCACTGTCATCTCCTGAGCAAGATTATTTTCCTTACATCAAGACACCACTAAGCTTAGGAGATCTCTAGACATCTAGACTGGTAGAAGTTGGGGGATAAAACTTCCAGAGCTGGTCCTAGCTGAGAACTGAGAGACTATGCGTCCCTATTACATTCTCAGGAAGATACCAATACTTGAGGTAACTTGGATGAGTTCTTTGCAGCTGAAGAAATCTCACCAGAACATTGATTTTTGTATCCTCATATCTGAGCTCCATTCCTGGTGGCTAGATTGTATTTGTTGACTGAAGCTGAATTGACTTTAACTGACTTTCCCAAACTGTTTTTACCCTTTTGTTAAAGGGGTGAAACCTGGGAAGTCTCAACTACTAGAGAATGTTGCCACTGCTACTGATGATGGCAAAGATGCTTCAATTAAGCAGCATTTAAAGTTTTTAGTCCTTTATTTCATAGCAACCATCGTGAGGTAGGTGGGAAGCTTTGGTTGCATATTCCAGCTTAGGGAGACTTCCAAAGTCTCAGAGGCTATCTAGGTACTCAAATTACATTGAGATGAATCCAAATATACTTCCTTGCTTTGTTTCAAAGTCCCATACAGAAAACAACAACAACAATAACAAAAAACAAAGGAAAAGACTTCAAAAAATTTCCCCTAACTTTCTCACTTTTGAGATATCCTATTCTATATATATATATCTTGCTGAGAGAGTTCAAATTCACATAATTCTAAAATAGCATATTAAAACACTTTTAAAAATTAGTTGTCACTAGATTGGTATTGCCATAGAGTTAAGGCCAAACCTATGTCGGCCATGTCTGCTGCATCCTTTGTAACAGTGGCTGGCACTCACTCACTACTAAGTGAATGAAAAAAAGTCAGGATTTCTTTCTTTCTTTCTTTCTTTCTTTCTTTCTTTCTTTCTTTCTTTCTTTCTTTCTTCTTTGCTTCCTTCCTTTCTCTTTCTTTCTTTTTTTTTTTTTTTTAATTAAAGTTTGGTCTCACAGATCCAAATGCCTAGTTCAGAGTTGTTAGGTTGTAAATCTATACACTCATTCCAGTGATTCTGCCATTATTCTAATCCCTTTTGCAATTCTCATATTGGAATTCTTGTCTTAGAGCAAGGCATGTGGTTTTGAAGGATTTATTGGTGGCAAACTTTGCTTTTGTGAGGGGATCTGCTATTTAGAAAATGCAAAAGGCATCTGGAGCCCAGTCTGGTAAATACGTTGAGTAATCTAACTTTATAATCTCATTCATATGTGATTAGAAACTGACAAGATTAATTTTCTGATGCATTTAATAAACTGTATCTGAGAACCAGTTCATGGATGTTTTGCAGAATGGTGACACATACATTATCTAGGTGGGCAACCACCTTAAATGGAACTACATTGCTTTTATGCTTCTTTAAAAAAAAATCTCATAAAGTTTTGTCACATTAAAGAAACAAAATCCCAAGCCGTCCTTATTTCGCATCCACTGGCAGTGCCTGTAGATTACTCAGAGCCGAGTGTCGTAAGCCCATCCCTTTGGTCACCTGGACCAGAGGTCCTGAGAGCCATGATGAGTTTGAATTTGCATACTTCAGCATGCCAGAAGGGATGGGGTTACCGCTCTTGCTTCTTTAGTTGATTATATTTTCACTGGAATTAAAATAATAAGCTTCTGTGCTACCTATTAACTTCCTACATGCTGAGATGAGAATAGCTTGAAGCTGTGGAAAAATGCTGATATACTTAAAATAAAGAACCAAAATAGCCATATAAACAAACCTCAGGGAATTTTAACCAAGAACTTACTGCCAAATAAATCTTCAGCCAGTGAAAATGCTGAATATTTTATTTCAAAAAGGAACTATGTTTTTAGTCTCTGCCATGCTTGTCAACACTCAATTGTCATAATAAACATAACCATTCATAAAAAATATATATATATATATATAGAAGCAACCATTTTCAGAAACCCTATCAGCCTCCCCGTGTGCTAGTGGAAGCTGAAATGCACAATTAACCCCTGGCGATCACAAGCATTATGTTGGGGCATTTGTAGATTGTGATGAGGAATAAGAAAAAAACAGCCCCTGTCAGATGGCAGTTTCAGGAAAATTGCTAGTTTCCACAGTGCCCTTCCCACAAGAACAAAAGATGGGCTGAAAAATAAAGGCAAACACTGGTCATGTTTCATGGTATTTTACTAATATTTTCTTCTCTTTCTGTTTTTCCCTTTTGTGTTCATTTTATTGAATCCACTGTTATGAGGTGGAAAACTGAAGCAAACTGATCAAGTAATTCAGTCCAGGGCGCCTGGGTGGCTCAGTCAGTTAGGCATCCAACTTCGGCTCAGGTCACGATCTCCCGGTTTGAGAGTTCCAGCCCCACGTCAGGCTCTGCGCCGACAGCTTGGAGCCTGGAGCCTGCTTCGGATTCTGTGTCTCTGTTTCTCTCTGCTCCTCCCCCACTCACACTCTGTCTCTGTCTCTCAAAAAGAAATAAACATTAAAAAACGTTAGAAAAAATTCAGTCAACAAGGCCATTAGAATATGTATTGTAAATATGATCTATATTATAAAACAATAGACATTTATCTTAGAATTGGACATGTAATTGTGTATTTTGATCTTTTTCCTCTAGTGTGTTATGAACCGTTTTCCATGTTGGTAAAAAGTCTTCAAAAAGGTGATTTTTTTTAGAGGCTGCCTGATTGCAACCACATGCACAGAACATAAATTTGTCATCGAAATTCTATTGATAGTTATGTTCTATGCATCCATAATGAGCACTTTCCTTTATTGCGTTTTGTGTTCTATTATGAATATTTCCTTAATACACATCTTTGAAGTGAAATTCCTAAGTCAAAGGGATTATTTGCATACTTTTAATTACTATGTTTTTGGTTAAAAATAAGTGCCTCTACTGATACGTTGAAATCTGCTATAATACTCTCCCTTACTTACTTTTCTTTCAAAAATAAACATTATACTCTTGGACCTTGGGTATATTAGTCCCATCTCTGTGGGGCATCTCTCCGCAAAACCAAACATGATGTACGGGTTTACCAAGATGGATGGTTTGTCTCTTGCCTCACTACCTGCCAGGGTAAATAGGGCTGGATTTGCTAAGAGGTTCAAATATGAAAATAGGAAGCGTGGTAAACATGTTTAGGGGGCCTGCAAAGACCATCCCTCATTTTACAAGCACCTTTTTTACAGGCTTTGTTGAAGAGTAGAGTTCGGCAACTATTTTTCTAACACAGATCAGGGACATCTGACTCAACCTGAAGAACTCAGCTATAAATTACAAAAATTTGACTTAAGAGACAAAGAGACGCTTGTTCCATGGACATTTCTTCAACTGGAAGACTGGATTAGAGCAGCCTTTTTGGGCCATGAGGACTCGTGTGTGAACAGAAAAAGCCAGTCTGCCAAGGGAAGCCAGAGGTTGGAGCAACGGCACACAGGGAAATAGACGTGGGAGACCATCAAGCTGGGGTTAGAGGAGGTAGAAAAATGAGACAGCGAGCAAGCATTTAGTTCCCAACCGCTATGGATTTCCTAGGTGTACATTTTCCACTTCATGAAGCACTCCGTTGTGCTTGCACGAGACCCCCCTTTACTGAAGCTGCTGGAAGTGGGTTTCTGTTTCTTATACCCAGATTATCTCCGCTGAAATGATGGGACTGATGTTGACCAACCTTCCCACCTGACTATCTCAGGCACAGGCCCTTGGCTTATGTGGTCTGGTTGCTGGTCAATAAATTTTAAAGAGTAAGGAAAAATCAAATAAGAATGTATAACTGCTGAATATACCTTAATTTGAAAATGTTCTCTTTTTTTTTTTTCCCTATGGATAACTCACACTGGTCAGACCACAGGCTGACATGTGAATTTACGCCCTCCAAATGAGTCAGTTGACAAACAATAGAATAAAAAGCCAAAGAAACAAAAAGCAAAAACCAAACGCCTCCCAATTGTTCTGAAGAATAAAAAGGGAGCTACTTGGTCCTATCAGCTTGTACTAACAAACAACACCCCCCAAAACCTGGCTTCAATATCTTTAAAACAATAATATTAGCTGTTTTTGCTACCCCAGTGGGAACAGAGTTTTAATAAACTGCATACTGTCTGGATTGGTGTGATTTTTAACCTGGCAGGGGGCTGAAAAGTGCTTGGTATATAGTCTAAGGTTGAAATAATAAGAGGAAGTTTCTTTTTATTCATGTTTTCCTGAGAGGGTCTCTGTGGGTAGAAAACACTGAAACATACTTTGGAGGGGTGTCAGCTCTCCCCTCCCACAACCCCAGTTGCTGTTGGACAATCTATATACTGGTCCTCAGATGAGGCTCTGTGGAGACTGGAGTGTTTTGGTTTGGGTTTTGCTTCTATTTTGGAAGGGCCAAGCATTATGAGGAGAGCAAAATGTGTTTGAGGAACGAAAGCCTACGGGACAGGGTGAGGACATAAGAAGCTATAGCTTCTTCTCTGTTTTCTGCTGGAATTCAAATTCTGTCGTGTGTTAGGTCTGATTTCTTGGGAAACCCCCATCTTGGCTGGATCCCTCAGGAGCTAAAAGAAAAGCTAGAAGAACCATGTTGCGATTTCCCCAAACCCTATACCTGGAGGCGTTCCATGTGGGTCGCACTGAGGCCTTCTTGGCAGTGTCACTCTTGTTCACCTGTGGGTACACGACGCACCGCCGAATGGGACAGCCCTGGGGTCTCGAGTGAGCCAGTGGTGGGTCATTTAAAAGTGCTTAAACTGGGGCGCCTGGGTGGCGCAGTCGGTTAAGCGTCCGACTTCAGCCAGGTCACGATCTCGCGGTCCGTGAGTTCGAGCCCCGCGTCGGGCTCTGGGCTGATGGCCCAGAGCCTGGAGCCTGCTTCCGATTCTGTGTCTCCCTCTCTCTCTGCTCCTCCCCCGTTCATGCTCTGTCTCTCTCTCTGTCTCAAAAATAAATAAACGTTAAAAAAAAAAAAATTAAAAAAAAAAATAAAAGTGCTTAAACTAAAACTACCAGTGCCTCAGCTGCGTGAGTGAATTCATTGATGAAAACATGTGAGACATTTGTGGGGGAACCACCACAAATCTTTGGGTGGTATTTGGAGGTGCCCAAGTTCTTACACCAGCAGGTAGGGGCCATAACTGATCACAACTGGATGACTACTGTAACTGTAACAGCGTCTGTGTCCCCGCTGGGGAGGTCGACACAAAGGCAGTGACGTTTTACACATCGTAAGTTACAATGGGTTGCTGTTGGCTGAATGTTTGTGTCCCCCTAAAATTTGTACGTTGAAGCCTGATCCCCAGCGTGATGGTATTTGGAGATTGGGCCATGAGGTTGGACCCCTCATGCTGGAATGAATGTCCTTATAAGGAGACAAGAGAAACACGATCGCTCTCTTGGCCAGTGAGGACCCAGGGAAAAAGGTGGCTGTCTACCAGCCAGGAAGCTGGCCGTCACCAGATGCTGGATCTGCTGGCACTTTGATCTGACTTCCCTGTCTCCAGAACTATGAGAAATAGATTTCTGTTGTTCAAGCCACCCAGTCTATGGAACTCTGTTATGGAAGCCCAAACTGACTAAGACATGGGCGCTGAAGTAATTTTTATTCGCCAACCCCTGCTTGTCAGAAACAGCAGGGAACGTCTCCCACCCAGGGTTTCAAGATGTTTGTAAGTCTTTTCTGTCTTTGTTGCAGATACTTCATGGTCTAAGAATACGTTTTGTCTCTGGCTCATCTTCTAACCAAGTGTCCAATGCCTGTCGGAATTTACGATCCAGAGCACTCATTTCCCCCCTCTGGGTTGGCCTTGGGTAAATTAATGGTTACAGAAATGAGAAAACAGATGACAAGGTAAAATATCACAGAGGGTACAGAGTTTCAGAAATGAAAAGCCATAAAGACATTGCAACCTGATGCTGGTCAAAGAGTACAAATTTTCACTTACAAGATAAATGAATTCTGGAGAGCTAATAATGCTTAGGCTGATGACTATAGTTAGTAACGATATAATGTATACTTAAAATTTGCTAAGGAAGTAGATCTCAAGTGTTCTCCACGCATGTGCACATATACACACAAAGCTTAACTCTATGAGGTGATGGATACGTTAATTAGGTTGATTATGACAATTATTTCACAATGTATATGTATATCAAAACATCACACTCTATACCTTAAATATATACAATTTTAATTCATCAATCATATCTCAATAAAGCTGGAAAAAACACAAAAAGAAATTACATATACACAAGGCTTTATGTTGCATCAATTGTATTAATGAAAGAATAGAAACAATATAAATATTAATAAAGGAGTACTTAAGTAAATTATGGTACATATTATCCATACAACAAAAGCCACTGCAGTCATTAAGAATATCGAGGAAGTTTTGGGGCGCCTGGGTGGCGCAGTCGGTTAAGCGTCCGACTTCAGCCAGGTCACGATCTCGCGGTCCGTGAGTTCGAGCCCCGCGTCAGGCTCTGGGCCGATGGCTCGGAGCCTGGAGCCTGTTTCCGATTCTGTGTCTCCCTCTCTCTCTGCCCCTCCCCCGTTCATGCTCTGTCTCTCTCTGTCCCAAAAATAAATAAAAAATGTTGAAAAAAAAAAATTTAAAAAAAGAATATCGAGGAAGTTCTTTATAAACTGATCTTGAAAAAATTGTTCAGGGGCACCTGGGTGGCTCAATTGGTTAAGCATCCGACTTTGGCTCAGGTCATGATCTCATGGTTCATGGGCTCGAGCCCCGAGTCGGGCTCTGTGCTGCCAGCTCAGAACCTGAAGCCTGCCTCGGATTCCGTGTCTCCCTCTCTCTCTGCACCTCCCCTGCTTGCGCTCTGTCTCTCTCTCAAAAATAAACATTAATTTTTTTTTTAAAAAACCCTCCAAGATATATTATTTGGTTCAAAAAAAAGATGTTGCAATCTGGGTGGGGCAGGGAATTGGAAGGGAGTGTGGGCATGAAGCAAAATATTACGAAACCATTTCAGTGAATAATTGAGTAAGCAGACAGAGCCTAAGGTTGAACCAGGGTTCCCCTTGTTGGCCTGTGACTCAGGAAGGGTCACCCAGCCCAGGTCAATGGCAAGATCTATTATTGGCCTGCACTCTGGTTGCTGCAGCCAGCCAGAGTGTTATTGCTGGTCTCCACTGCATAAACTTGTACATCCAGGATTAAAAAGTTAAGGTAATGTTGATGGTGTTATGTAAGGTATGCATTCGTAAGGATCACATGAATGTAGTAAGTTTTGTCATGACTGTGCTACATTTAGTATGTGTTATCTGATTTTAAGACGTGTGAGATGAGAATTATTGACTTTACTGTATTCTAAAATTTATTGGAGCCACAATAGGTGATTAAATGTTAGAAAGGAATGTCCTTTTGGATTTGTTAAATTTACTTGACAGGCATTTGCCACGATGTATTAAATATATTTAATTATGTACTAAATATAAATTATTATATTTAATATAATTAAATATATTTAATTATGTGTACTAAATATGTAACTGTAGTATGGAATGTCTAAGCGAATTTTGTTATTTAAGAGAAGAAAGTTCAGTTCTTCTACTTATGAGCTAATTTAAAAATTAATCAAGGGATGTGAAATGACTTTTCTTATATTTGGACAATTATTATATTTCTAAATAAAAAAGAAACAGGATTTGTAGGTTGAATGTAAACATTTGTAAGCACCGAGATTCTCAATTTATAGTTTTAATGGATTGAATAGTAATTTTAAGCCCTGCTACAGAAAATCTTTCTTTCTAGACACAAAATCCCTCTAACTTTTTTTTTAATTTTATTTTTTATTTTTTAAAGTTTACATCCAAATTAGTTAGTGTATAGTGCAACAATGATTTCAGGAGTAGATTCCTTAGTGCCCCTTACCCATTTAGCCCATCCCCCCTCCCACAACCCCTCCTGTAACCCTCAGTTGGCTCTCCATATTTATGAGTCTCTTCTGTTTTGCCCGCCTCCCTGTTTTTATATTATTTTTATTTCCTTTCCCTTATGTTCATCTGTTGTGTCTCTTAAAATCCTCATATGAGTGAAGTCATATGATTTTTGTCTTTCTCTGACTGACTAGTTTCACTTAGCATAATAGCCTCCAGTTCCATCCACATAATTGCAAATGGCAAGATTTCATTCTTTTTGATTGCTGAGTAATACTCCATTGTGTGTGTGTGTGTGTGTGTGTGTGTGTATATATATATATATATATATATATATATATACACCCCATCTTCTTTATCCATTCATCCATCGATGGGCATTTGGGCTCTTTCCATACTTTGACTATTGTTGATAGTGTTGCTATGAACATTGGGGTACATGTGTCCTTTCAAAACACACCTGTATCCTGTGGATAAATGCCTAGTAGTGCAATTGCTGGGTCATGGGGTCATTTTTTCATGTGTTGGTTGGCCATCTGGATCTCTTCTTTGGAGAAGTATCTATTCATGTCTTTTGCCCATTTCTTCACTGGATTATTTGTTTTTTGGGTGTTGAGTTGAAAAGTTCTTTATACATTTTGTATATTAACCCTTTATCTGATATGTCATTTGCAAATACCTTCTCCCATTGTGACCGTTGCCTTTTAGTTTTGCTGATTGTTTCCTTCGCTGTGCAGAAGCTTTTTATTTTGATGAGGTCCCAATAGTTCATTTTTGCTTTGTTTCCCTTGCCTCTGGAGACATGTTGAGTAAAAAGTTGCTGCGGCCAAGATCAAAGAGGTTTTTGTCTGCTTTCTCCTCGAGGATTTTGATGGCTTGCTGTCTTACATTGAGGTCTTTCATCCATTTTGAGTTTATTTTTGTGTATGGTGTGAGAAAGTGGTCCAGGTTCATTCTTCTGCATGTCGCTGTCCAGTTTTCCCAGCACCACTTGCTGAAGAGACTGTCTTTATTTCATTGGATATTCTTTCCTGCTTTGTCAAAGATGAGTTGGCCATACGTTTGTGGAAAATCCCTCTAACTTTTAAAAACTGCTCATTCCCATTGTGACCTCAGGGAGTAACTTAAGCACCTGAGATGGAAAAAGCTGAGGGAAAACCTTAATTTAGTTGTCTTTGACTTTTAAAATCCCTCTCCAAAATTCAGGTTAATGCAGCTTGATTGTACTTCTGTAATCTTCACATTGAAACAAGCCTTACATTTGTCTTTGCCCCTTTCATCCTTGGGGACGTCGCTGGAGGGAAGGCCTATGCACAGGATTTAATTTCCCCACCTGAGTCCTATGAGGAATTCATTGCAGACATTTTTACTCCTTTTCTAAGGGCTTTACCTCTTTTCTTGGCTTCCTAAACTCATTCTTCCCCTTCTGCAGCTATTTCTTTTTTCTTTTTTCTTTTTCAATGTTTATTTGTTTTTGAGAGACAGAGACAGAGTATGAGCAGGGGAGAGGCAGAGAGAGTGGGAGACACAGAATCCAAAGCAGGCTCCGGGAGCCCGACGCGGGGCTCAAACCCATGAACCGTGAGATCATGACCTGAGCCAAAGTTGGACACTTCACCCGCTGAGCCACCCAGGTGCCCCTCCTTATGCAGCTATTTCTAAGAAGCAATTCACTTATACAGAATTTCTCATGGTTTAATAAAAGGTATCAGCACTGAATTCATGGATACCTGAGGTCCACCTTGGGGAAATGTTGATGGAGGAGGGGTGCATTTGCAGATCCTGAAAGGGTTATGCTGTCCCTTGTCTCTGTGACTGCCATGTCCTTTCCTCTCTTCTCCTAGCTCACTCCTCATTTTTCAAAATCTCATCTCGACTGCTTGAATGTATTTTCGGGACTTACTTTGGACCCCCTCAACGCTTCTGGGACTCATTCATGTTGCTGTACATAGCTATTTGGTATTCTATTCTATTAACATATCACATTGTATTTATGCACTTCACTCTTGATGGAAATTTTAGATTCTTTTCAGTCTTTTTATATATTACAAACAATGCTATTATAAACAATCTTATATGTGTCCCCTGGTTTACGTGTGCACGAATTTTGCTAGTGTCTGTAAGTATCTAGGAGTGAAATTGCTGGGTCAACATTAACAGATGTTGCTGAAGGTTGCACTGATTTTTACGCTACTGCCTATAAGACCTCTGGTGGTTCCAGGTCTTTCTGAACACTTTTTCAAAATTGAGATATAGTTGACATGTACATTATATTAGCTTCAGGTGTACAACATAGTAATTTGATATGTATGTATATTGCAAAATGATAGCAACAGTAGGTCTAGTTAGCACAGATGACCGTACATAGTTATTTTTTCTCGTGATGAGAACTTTTAAGACCTACTTTCTTAGCAACTTTCAAATATGCCACACAGTATTATTAACTATAGTCACCGTGCTGTACATATGAATACTTGCTATCATTGAGATTTTTAATATTTGGCAATCATGTGTGTCTGAAATTATGCCCCATTGGGGTTTTAATTTGCATTTCTTTGATTACAAAGAAATTTCTACTCTCTTTAGGGCGTCTTCTAAGGAACAGACATTTTTCAACCTATTTCGTCAATATTTTCCCTTATGATTTTCATCTTTTGAGTTGTGTTTGGCTTCTGTACCCTGAGGTGATAAAGGTTGTCTCCTGTGTCGTCTTCTAAAAGATTTATGTAAAAGAAAAAAAGGCTTTTTATTTTGAAATAGCTCCAAGCTCACAGATAAGTTGATGGTATAAAAATTGTACCAAGGGCTCCAGTAAGTCCTATAACCAGATTCCCATATTGTTTACATTTTATCTTCATTTCCTTTTGCATTTTCTCTCTCCCACTATTTTTTTTTCTCTCTTTCTCTCTTTAAACATTTAAAAGTAAGGTAAATCAATCATGACCCTTTGCCCCTAAATACTTCAGTGTATGTTTCTTAAGAGCCTGGATATTCTTCTAAAGGTTTAAAATTTTGCTTTTCCCATTTAAATCCTTCAGCCATCAGGAATTAGTTTTTGAGTAAGTTACAAGGTAGAGATCCAATATAGGTTTTTATAGAGATAGTTAAGAGTTCCACACCACCTGGGAGTACTCCAAGCTACCTCTGTAATATCACTTCCAACAAATGTCAGTGTTTACACGTGTGTGGGTCTGTGTCTAGGCATTCTAGGCATGTCTTAATCTGTCCCATTGGTCTGTTTGTCTGTTCCATTAAGACAGATCACATTATCTTAATTACTATAGCATTGTAGTGAGCCTTGCTGTCTGGTTGAGGAAATCCCTCTATCTGCTTTATCTTCTTCAAGAGGTCTTGACTATAATAAGCTCTTTGTCCTCTAATATAAATTTTAGAAGTTGTCAACTTCCAAGAAAAATCGTTTAGGGATTTCAGTTGGAATTTCACGTAGTCTATAATACACTTGTATAAGACCTGACATCTTTTTTTTTTTTTTTAATTTATATAGTTTGAGATTGAGAGAGAGAGTGGGGGAGGAACAGGGAGAGAGAATTCCAAACAGGTTTCACACTGTCAGCGCAGAGCCCAATGTGGGGCTCAAACTTATGACCATGAGATCATGACCTGGGCTGAAATCAGGAGTCAGGTGCTTAACCGACTGAGCCACCTAGGTGCCCCTAAGACCTAACATCTTTGTGAAATTGTGCTTTCTGGTCTATTAAATTAGTATGTCCTTCCTTTTATGTAGATTTAAAAAAATTTTTTTAGGTTTATTTCTAAATAATCTCTACACCCAATGTGGGCTTGAACTCATAACCCTAAGATCAAGAGTCTCATGCTTTACCAACTGAGCTGGCCAGGTGCCCCAATTTATGTAAATATTTTTATGCTTTTAAATATTTAAAAGAATTCTACATTTATAGAATTATTTTTGCAGGAAAGTATCGCCTGTGTTGTTTTGGAATTATTCCTAAGTTATTGTATGTATTTCTTGATCTTGTAAACGGTATCTTTTTAAAACATTAAACTCAAATATTTGTTATTGGAATGGAGAACAATGAACTCTTACAAATTGGTATTATATCTAGTAACCATGCCAGAAGTTCTAATGTTAACATTTTGTAGACATTTTTTAGGTTTTCTATGCAGTCATATGATCTATATATACAGTAATAATTTTGTTTCTTCCTTTTTTTTTTTTAAAGATTTAAAAAAGTTTATTTATTCTGAGAGAGAGTTGGATGGGGAGGGGCAGAGAGAGAGAGAATCCTAAGCAGTTTCTATGCTTAGTGCAGAGTCTGACATGGGGCTTGATCTCATGACTATGAGATCATGACCATGAGATCACAACCTGAGTTGAAATCAAGAGTTGGGCGCTTAACTGTGAGCCAACCAAGGGCTCTTCCTCCTTTTCAATTCTTATATTTTTTAATATGTTTTTCTTGCTTATCTAGGAAGACTAAGACTTCTAGAACAAGATGGAATAGCAGTAAGAAAGTGTGTCCTTGAATTGTTCCTGATTTCAAAAAATATACTTTCAACATCTCAACATTAAATACGGTATTTATTGTCTTTTTTTTTAAATGTGGACCTTTGATCACATTAAGGAAATTCTCTTCTATTGTTACTCTGCTGCATATTGAATTTCATCAACTGCTTGTTCTGAATCTATTAGGATGATTATATCCCCTCATCCTTTTAATCTGTAATGTCAATTATATCAACAGATTTTCTGAATTTGAAGTAATCTTGCATTACTAAAATAAATCTAACTTGATTATGATGTAGTATACAACATACAGAATTCAGGCTACCAATATTTTGCTTAGGAATTTCGCTCAATTCTTATGCATGAGCCGTCCCCCCCCCCCATTTTCAAAACAGAATTATACAAATTTTGTAAGATAAGTTGAGGTAATATTTCCTCTTTTTCTGCTTTCCGAAAGAGGTTGGTAACATTGAAAATATCTGTTCCTGAATTTTGGGAGAACTTACCTGTAGAACCAAAAGCTAGGCTTGGTTTTCTTGTGGGAAGATTTTCAACTACTGATCTAATTTTGTTTGTTATTATCAAACCATTCAGATTTTCTACTTTGCTTGAGTCATTCTAGGATCTTGTCCATTTCATCTAAGTTTTCAATTTATTTTTATAAACTTATTCGTATTAGTCTTTTTTTTAATCTTCATAATCTCCACTATATTTGTGGTTTGGCCCATTTTACTGTTTATTTATACCTTCTCTCTTTTTTCTTGATCAGTTATGTGAGACAAGTATTCATTTATTAATCTTCCTAAAAATCCAACTTCTGGCATATAGATCCTCTTTATTGTTTTTATTTTTCCTATTTCATTGATTTCTTCTCCTGTCTTTCCTTTCTTTTCTTTTTTTTCCAGCCTCTTTGGGTGGATTATATTGTGTTTTTCAGGTTAACTTCTTAAATTGCATGCTTATTTCGGTAATTTTCCATTTTTTTCTTTTTTTATATAAGCCATATAATGGTTATATAAATGTAGGAAATACGTTTCCTTTTCTGTACTATTTCCCACCTCACCATCCCACTAGTCTGGAAGTGATAAACTCTATAACTAGTATTTTAGTAAGTCCCTTAGAAATTTTACTAGGACTATCTAATTACCAAGTCTAATGTTAATATTTTATCCTTTTGAACAATCCAAGGATGTTTATATGTTTTTCCTATAATCACCTCTCAATCAACTTCCCTATAATTGCCAAATAATTATGTCTTTTTTTTCTTTGCCAGTCCCCACAAATTAAAGTTACTGTCTGATAGTGAAATCATTACCCCTTTGGGTCCCAAGTTCTTTCAAGTCCTAAGACAGTCCACTGACTTGCCCTGCCTTTCATAGCCCTGAAGAGTGTGGACTTTCAGTCCAAGCCTCACTTGGAGTATACCACAACCATTGAAAACATCAGATCATGAAACGATTGCTGTTTCTGAGAACTGTTTATCTCAGACAAATTTCCCCTTGAGTGAGATGATCAAACAACGGTGACTCTCTCACCCCTTTCCTGTTTTCATACTCTGACACATACCGTGCTTTTTAATGAAACAACGCTAGGGGAATTTTCTAGCACCCATGAAAGCCTGCTTTTCAAAATGAAATTAATGAAATATTTTCCCTTTTACTGGGATGCCACTAATTTCCACTGGTTCCCTTTCTTTTCCCCGTGGCTGAAGTCTTGAATCTTTATTAGCAAATAAAGTATTTGGTATTTGATATGTGAAAACAAAGAGCCTCAGTGAACAGTGGAAACATGGGCTTTACTTGTCGGGGTGCATTCCATGTGCTTCCTGGGTAAACATTTCAGAAAAACCCTTTCAGACAACAGACTCTGACTCTGAGGCCAGCACAGCACAAAAATGGCCAAGTGAAAGCTTAAGATAAGACAGAATTATGAATATGCCCTCAAAAGAGAAAACTGTATTTCTGAACTGGTCTCTGCCGGGTCGAAGCAATTTAATTCTTTGTCCTTCTGGTCCCACTGTAAATGAAGACCCAGGTGATTTCAGACTCAAGATGGGAGCAGAGACTTGACCTCTGGCTGCCCCACTCTGAAACCCATGGCTTGACTCAAATGACCCTCTCAGTGGCTCCCCAGTATACTACATTAGGCTCTTTTGGTTTTGGTCTATCCCAGAGATGATTATATGCCCAAACCATCAAATGGGTGAGAAAAAAAGCCAGTCTGTGATGGGATGCACACTCACCTATGATACTGGAAGGTCACCACCATGACCCACTGCGGAGGCTGTGTGGCTCTCCTGCAAAAGTCCTGGGAGAGCAGGTGGTAGAACTCTGGAAGATGATTGGCTAAGTTAAGCCACAGAGTGACGGTGGTTACTTCTAACTGAGGAAAAAGAAAGACATAGAAAGTTAGTAGGTGGGCAAGGAATTTCATTTGTGAAATCTGTATTCAATGAATGACCTTTTCGGTTTTCTAAAATCCTTAAAATGAACTTTTCTAAGATAAATGACATCTTTTTGTTCAATAATGGGGAAAGTCCACACTTCCATAAGTACGCAAAAGGATTTTTTTCTCCCTCTCTGAGGATTCACTGCTTAGAACATCTCCAATTGCAACCTGGGAACATTAGTAATATTAAACTATTTTGCTTCATCACCTAGTGTTTTAAGTTTTACTTTTCACTTCTTTTTTAATAGATTTTTTAAACTTTATTTATTTTAAGAGAGAGAGAGAGAGAGAGAGAGCAGGGGAGGGGCAGAAAGAGAGGGAGGGAGAGAGAATCCCAAGCAGGCTCTGCACCGTTGGCACAGAGCCCCACGTGGGGCTTGAACTCACAAACTATGAGATCATGACCTGAGCCGAAGTCGAATGCTTAAACAACCGAGCCACCCAGGTGCCCAAAGTTTTACCTTGCACTTCTTGAATGGGACCTGATTTATCCACCCTTCTGGATGTAATGTCTGTTAGAGGTTTGGGGCATATCTTTCATAAACCTGTCCAGATTCCTCCAGTTTCCTTTTAGATCTTATCTTTTCCCAGGATCAAGGGTTATTGCATTCAACAGGTTTTTTTCTTTCCATGTATCAAACAGAAAATGCATGTTTAATTTTCCAAGATCTGCTTTTTGAGAGTATACTTCTTGGCTTTTTTGCATGAATAACCGGTTCAGAAATATTTAAGCGTTTCCTAAGAATATAAACTTTATAATTTTGCAGATGTTCACGTAGGTCCTTTATTGTAAACCACATTAATATTTGTCCGATGTCAACTATGTGCCAGGCACTGTTGTAAGTGTTTTGCATATATTAACTTATTTGATCTTCACAATAACCCCCTGGATGGGCACTGTCGTTATTTCCATTTCACATGTGGGCAGGTCCGGGCACAGAGAGTTGCAGTGACTTTCCTCCAGCCACACAGCCAATAATGCTGGGCCCATGCTTCAAAAGTAGGGGTTCTGCCTCAGCTGCTCACACTCCTTGCATTCTGCTGTGATACCTCTCTGGCCGGATGTGCTCCATATTTAACCTGTTTCCCAGGCTCATACACATGTGGAAGCTGCATTAACTTCTAAAAGCCATTAGCACGCTATGCCAAGTCCAGTAAGCTGCACACAGATATGGTATCATTCCACTTATGTGAGGTCCCTGGCGTAGTCAAAGCCATGCAGGCAGAAATTAGAAGGATGGTTCTTGCGTGGAGGGGAAGGGGGGATGGGGAGAACGGGGAGTTGTTGTTTAATGGGTATGGAGTTTCAGGTTGCAGGATGTTCTGGAGATGGATGGTGGCGATGGCTGCGTTCAACAATGCGAATATACCTAATGCCACACACACGCTCACACACTTGCACGTGTGTGAGTCTGGAAAGGTAATTTATTGTGCTTTCTGAGGCTCCCCAAGACCCTTGCAATTAGGTTCAAATTTCTTGGCTTGGCATTTGACACCTGCCCCGTGGAAGGGGGCACTCTCTCTCTCTCGAACTTCCATTAGGAGTCCAGTGGGTGACAGCCGGGACTATGCTGGTTGGCAAGGAGGCTGTGACGTGGAAGCCTGATTCTGGGATCCGTCTTTTTTTATCTACACCATTGAGGGCTTCCATCACTGTACATTCCTGAGGGCTGTCTAAGGAACAAGCCCCCGTTAGGACCTCTCCCACCTTTACTCAAGCTTTTTTTTGTCTGCCCGGTCCTCCCCAAGCTACCTGTTGAAATCTGACCTTCTTCGGAACATTTTGTGTATCTGTCCCCAGTCCCTTCACCCAGGGGAGAACCCCTCTCAACCCCAGGTGTCTATATCCCTCCCTCGTGCCGCATATCAGCCTCACATTAAAGCTACTTGGCTTACTTTCCTCGTCTTGTCTTAAACTCTGGAGACTAGGTTGGCGAAGCGTTGTATTTCCTGTGTAGTTTCAAAGAGTTTAGCCACATCCCTTGCACAAATCAGGTGCTCTAAAAACTCATATACTCTTCTAAGGTAAAAAAGTCAGTATTTTTTTGGTCAGTAAAGTCACCCACGGTTATTTAGCTCAATTTATAACATTGTGTGCTGAACTATAATCTAAGGCAGCCATTTAGGTGTTAGTGTTATCCAGTGGGGGTAAAACACTGAACCAATAACTCCTTCCTGTATTGGTTGACATGAGGAGACCTTCCATGGGCTGGTCCCAGAGGAACAGGATCCTGCGCCCAAAAGGGGTGTGCAAAGGTGGTGGGGAAGGGCCAGTTTATGGGATCATGGTTCTTGATGGGAAGCAGGAAGAGGCAACTAGTTCACAAAAATAAAAGTGAGAATGTGCTGGAAAAACGAATGCACAGAGGGAAGGGGACAGAAAGAAAGATATAAGAGTTTCAAAGACCGTTTCTTTTAATTAAAAAATTTTCTTTGATTCAGCATGCCAAACCAAAGCGTCAAAATTGGATTTCAGAGGTTTTCTGCAAAAGGATTCCCATCACACTTTCTATGTATTTGTGGAAGTATAAACTGTCTCATCTGAACGGTTCAGTGATTGTCGCTTCTGTGTCATTGTTATTAAAATGAGACTCCCATATGAATAGCGTATCAACTTCGTATAGGCTACCGTGGGTTATAAGCTCTTAAGAGGAAAATGTCTATCCAAGCGAAAAAATATTATTATTGCTACTTTATTACTTTCAAATTCAGCTGAAGCTTTGTGTTGGGGCCATTGGGACATCTTACATGCATTGCTTTGATCTCTTTATCATTTATTTCCATATCGGTGTGTGTGTGTTTTCCTGGGGAATCTCTAGTTTCTGGCTCAGGGGTTCTTTGGCAGTGCAGATGCTGGGTCAGAGAGCGGGGCTCTGGGATTTGCCATTTCAGTTCGACATGCAGACTTACCTTTGAAGGCTCAAAAACTATCCGAAGGGGGGTTGGGGAAGAAAAGAGTTCTTTTTTTTTCTTCCTACCTTCGAGTCCAATTACCTAATAAAGATTCATCATTCGTTTTGTCCGAGGAGCTCTGTGACCTAATTTTGCTCCTTGCCTCGTTTCAGATATCACAACCCATTTTTATGCATTCAGCTTTCCTAATGAAATCCACATGTCTTAAATCAATAAAGCCATTGTTCAGCTTCCTCCCCTTTTTCTCTAATGCTTTTTGCCTGGTCTGTTTTGTTTGCATACTTGTTTGTAGGAAATATGGCTCTTTATCTAGAATTCCCCCCTCTTTGGGGGGGTCTTTTTCTTATCTTTCCTTTTAATGATTACCAGTTCATTCATGTGCAGCTATTAAATGTACAGTTCTTTCTTTATTGGGCTACTCCAAAAGAAATTTTGTTTATATAGGTTTTCTTTCTCATTAATTGTTTGTTTTAGATAGGTTAAGAAATTAACAGTGAGAAACTCAATGTCTTTGTATACATGTAAGATGTATAAGACCCCTGTGTGAACTTCAGAAATTCAACTTTTATTGCCTGCCAGGGTTCTCTCTTTTCCCCAGAATCCCAAGTCTGTCCCTTTTTCCATTCAAGAGCCAAGCATTACTGAATATGTAGATCTTTTTACATTCTTGAAGCCCCCAGATCATGTCAAGACCCTCTTTTGTGGCTTTCTGCTCCCCCAAACTGTAAACCCATGGAAGTTGCTTGACGGCTACTTTGTAAGAAACATTTTATTTATCTGAAATCCAGGACATCAAAATAGAAACCTACCCACAAGCACCAGAGTTGGTACCAAATGGTATTTCCTTTTGGAGTAGCTCTCTCCAAGTCTTCTCATAAATTCTAAATATTCTCCATCCCATCGGTGACTTTCATCAGAGTCAGGCATGGGCTAGCCCAGAAGCATCTCCTGTGATTCCCCAGAAATGTTTCCTTTTTTTTTTTTTTTTTTTTTTTTAAATAGCTCCAAGTTATCATGGCAGAAACTATGGGCCGTATTAGCAAATAAGCACTTGAATGTAGAAGGTGATGATGGTGATGATGATGATGGTGATGATGGAGTACCAGGTCCCACGTAGTTAAAACATTAATATTGGGCTATTTTACTTACCAGATTATCTTTTTTTTTTTTAATTTTTTTTCATGTTTTATTTATTATTATTAAAAAAATTTTTTTTAAAACATTTTATTTGTTTTTGAGACAGGGAGAGACAGAGCATGAACAGGGGAGGGTCAGAGAGAGGGAGACACAGAATCTGAAACAGGCTCCTGGCTCCGAGCTGTCAGCACAGAGCCCGACGCGGGGCTCGAACTCATAGACCGCAAGATCATGACCTGAGCCGAAGTCGGCCGCTCAACCGACTGAGCCACCCAGGTGCCCCTCATGTTTTATTTATTTTTGAGACAGAGAAAGAGTGCAAGCAGGGGAGGGGCAGAGAGAGAGTGAGACACAGAATCCAAAACAGGCTCCAGGCTCTGAGTGGTCAGCACAGAGCCTGATGTGGGGCTTGAACTCACAGACCGCGAGATCGTGACCTGAGCCAAAGTTGGACACTCAACTGACTGAGCAACCCAGGCGCCCCTAGTAGATTATCTTGATTCAACCTTGTGAATGGAAGAGATAGAAGAAGGAATGAAGAGCACTTGGATGGTTTAGTCAGTTAAGCATCTGACTTAGGCTCAGGTCATGATCACATGGTTCGTGGGTTCAAGCCCCACGTTGGGCTCTGACCTAACACCTCTGACCTAACAGTCAGGAGCCTGCTTTGGATTCTGTGTCTCCTTCTCTCTCTCTCTGCCCCTCCCCTGCTTGTACTCTTTCTCTCTCAAAAGTAAATGAACATTTAAAAAAAAATTTTTTTTAAGAGGAGGAATGAATAAATGGTGGATCCCAATGTTCAGATCCTATTCTTTTTTCTTTCACGATCTTCCTTGGCCCTTTTGTGGGTTCCTGCTCATGTCTCTTTTCCTCATAGTAAACATCTTGCCAGAGTCATGGTAACTCTTCCCCCGCCATTTTCCTTTTCTGCAGTTTTATTTAAATTGTATCCTAAGTGTGAAAAAATGTCTCCCCCCTCCCCATCCCCCGAAAAGCTCTACTGCTATTATTCTGGACTTGATGTGAGAAGGTGAACTTAGAATGAAATCCCCACATGTAGCATCTATAGCTAGCTGGCCACTTTAAAAAACACAAAATAAACTTCAAACCCACCTACCACTGCTCTATTAACATGTTTCCTTGAGGGGAAATAGTTGAAAGGCAAAGCAATGAACACAACTGTCCTGCTTTGTCCACCCAAGAAGTGCAATCAGCATCTAGGGCACCAGTTTCCTTCAAGGAAGACAGAGAAAGGGAGAATCCTGCTCTGTCCGCTGTGGCCAAGGGTGGTTGCCAAATCCCTTTGCTGTCTTCTCCATCTGTCCCTGTAGAGTCTTCATTCTTCTGAAACATTTCCTCCCCAATGTCTAGAATTACTTCTCAGACACTTCTGTGAACTCATTTTGCACACCAATTCGAGTCCGTCGGCCATGCAAACATTTCCTGTGGGCAGACGCTCTTTGACTCATTAGAATTATTTTTCTTCTCGAGTTGGGGAGGTAAGAAGAGTAAAAAAGAGGCGGGTGGAAACTGAGCTTGGTTTCACTGGGGCTGAATGAATTTTAATTAAAAAAGGGAATACTGTATTTGGAAAGGGGGAAGAGTTCCCTGGGGTAGGGTCCCAGACATTATGCCTCTGGCTGGTGACAGGATCCTGTGGCTGCTTTGTGGACTGGGATGAGGCTGGGAAAGCTCTCACAAAGGCTCTGCTCCCCATCCCCGCCTGGGTTCAGGAGTGGTACCCAATACCAGCCGGAGGCCAAGATCCTCCCCTGCCCCCACCCCCGCCACTCCTTCTCCAGCACCCTCTTGTCTTTGCACAGGTGTTTTCTCTTGGCTCTATCACTAATTGACCCAGGGAGCACAAGGGGCTGCTCTTTGAACATTATCAATGGATTATCTTTGATCATTGTCAATGGATGCATTAAGGACTGAAGAAGTGACTGCATGTGACCAGCTGGTCATACCTTTGTGGATGTTGTGATTTACCAGTTAGTTCTGCTGTGCTGGTGTTATGCCTGAGTTATAAGTGAGTTTGAGATGCGGTAAAAGAAAGCAGACTGTGTGTCAGGTCAAGAATAGAAAAAAAAAAAAAATCATTTCGATCACCAATTCCTGTACTGTGTTGACCAAGATTTTACAACTTTGTTCTGGCTCAGCATGAGGGAGGATGGTCTGTGATGGGCATGGAGAGAGAAGTGGCAGCAAGAATTTTGGCCCTTTTGCTCTTACTCCTTCTACTACTGGGGAGAAAGTGACTGAGAGGAACAAGGACTTCTTTCCTGACTCTGAGATCTGGTCTAAACTTCGCACTCCTTGTTCTCTTTCCTGGGGCTCCTTTGGCGACAATCATGACACATCCAGTCTCCCCCCACAAGCTCAGTGGAAACGATGAGTGAAGAGAGAACCAAAGATGTGACTCAAGAAAGAGAAAAGGGACACCCATCCAGCACATTCCACGGAGTTTAATGACCGCCATGCCCAGCCCCTCTGCCTATCAGCTGGGAGACTTGGAACGACTCCAAACCTCTTGGTGGCATGGTTTCCTCATCCAGTTTTCTAGAATGGGGACAATACAGTGTCGTGAGGATTAAATGAGATAACACATACAAAGCACTTGGAATATTTTCCTGGCACATGTTAAGTTCTCCATAAGTGTCGGCTATTGTTAATAGATTATATGTGGTCTCTTTATTTTCCTCCTAAAAGTTCCACTCCCTCTCTGGTGGCTTAACCCCATGTATTGGTAATGGCTCCATTTTTGTCTTTACCCAGGGATCCTCCCCCTTGGGTATCTGAGCTTCTTTGGAAGACAGACTGTGTGGCATTTTGGGAAACAGAGGCATCCCGGAATCAGAGAATGATGAGTCCAGAAGGCGCCTTGGCAATCTTCCCAGCTTGGAATTCATAGCGTGGAGCCAGCGATGGGCAAGAGGAGGATTTTCAGTGTTCCTCAGTCATTGTATAGATTGATAGAAACTTTGATAAAACCATGAAGAAGGTAGGTGATTTTACGGTCTTCCTGTTCCCTTTGATCCTGACTTCATCACCTCCTGTTCTTTCCCAGCACCCACCTCAGTGGATAGTCCTGGGTGGACCCAGGCCTTCTTCTGGGTTCGTTACACCTTCGTTCCCTGGGGGGGAAGCATCCTGGTTGGGTTTTAGGAGATTATCCGATTCTGGAGATGTATACTGTTAGGAACGGCTGATGTATGTGACCACGTGGGCAGTGTTTACATTTTAAAAAGGAAAGCTTTTAATCAAGATTAGGGGAGCAGGAGGTACACTTTTTAGTCTGAAGGGCCTTTCATTTTCCACCAAGGTTTCAGAAAATCAGGAGTTTGTCAACGGGTACCCCATTTTGTGAAATGTCGGCCTCCAATCACTGATTCAGAACCAGCTTTCTCCCCTCAGCCCGTGCTGAGGATTCTCAAAAAGATATTCAGAGAAGAGGGTTCTATAGTGCCCTACATAGCTCTCCCTGACTGTTCGATAATTCTCACAATTGGAATGTTTTCTCTTGTATCTACGCTAACTCCCGTCTGTGCTGTTTGATCCATTCTATTTCCTCCTGTCCTGCCCTCAGTGGAAACAGAGCACAGCCGGTGACAGTTCCCCGCACACAAAGAAGGATTCTGGCCTCGGAGGGTATTTGGTTAAAAGGCAACTCAGTAGAGCAGCCACCCCCAGCACAGATCTCGCAGACCCTTGCTCGGAGGGATGGGCTCGGGTCTCATGCTGCAGAAAAAGCAGGGGCACCATCACGCACCCGTTTTATGTCACTGCCGTGTGTGTGACAAATCCCGTGTTTAACTTGGGCGAGCTTCAGAAGCTTCTCGTTGTACCGCATTCCAACTCAGAGCCTGCCACAGAAGGGCCGCATTTGAACCCTGTTCACGTTCTCCACAGCCTTGCAGATTTCCCAAACGTAACCAACAAAGTAGCCGCTGTGGAGGATGTGGAGAGTGTCACCATTGTCCAAACGTAGTATTCATCTGTTTATAAAAAGCGGAGGGTGTATGGATGGTGTTGACCCCCAAAACTATGGGGCCCAAACTCTGTGTATTCCCGTTTATGTTATTCCATCCTTCGTGGAACACAAAGCTTTGCCGGCTTGGTGAAGAAAGGGAGACGGGTTTAAGTACAGAACGGATTCAGAACTCTCACTCTAAAGTGACTGTAACGCAAGTCTGTGCCCAAACTTTCTTGCCCATACAACAAAAACATATTGCTGTATCTCTAACTCCACTACTTTGAAACAACAGTAATTCCCCAGGTTTTTTACCTTACAAGTTTATCTTTGCTGTGTTATCTACTGCTTTTCCAGTGGGATTTAGGAACGGGGTAAAATACCGAGTGTAACTCATAATGATAAAAGCTACCTTTTTTTTTTTTTTTGTAATGTTTATTGATTTCTGAGAGGGGGAGAGAGAGACAGAGCACGAGTTGGGGAGGGGCAGAGAGAGAGGGAGACACAGAATCCGAAGGAGGCTCCAGGCTCCGAGCTGTCGGTACAGAGCCCGATGCGGGGCTTGAGCTCACAAACTGCAAGATCATGACCTGAGCTGGAGTTGGACATTTAACCGACTGAGCCACCTGGGCGCCCCAAAACTAACATTTATCGGATGCATGTACCAAGTATTTGATGCATATTAACTTTTTAACCTTCTCAACGCGCTGCTCCAAAGTAGGCACTGCTGTAAATCCTCATTATGTAGATAAGGAAACTGAGCCACAAAAGAATTAGGAACTTGCCCTAGAGGTAGGATTTGAATCCAGATGGAGTGCTTCCCAAGCCCAGACCCTCAGCCACAGCACGACATGACCGTTAAGCCTAAAGCCGTGAGTTGAACATGGCCGTTTTCCTGAAGGTTCAGGTTGCATGATGGTGAGTAATTAAGCACATTATTTTTTACAATGATAAAATAGATATGAAGTCTCTTTTAAAATAATTTATTTTATTTAACAATCTAGAAAGTTCTCAGCCATCAGCAGTTCCAGTGCAATTTCAGGTGCAAATGGGAATTCAGGAATCTCTGTGAAGCTGTTAGTGTAGCGAACCTTGTAGGTAAAATACGTGCATACTTTTGATAGCACATGTGAAGGAATCTCTCTAAAATTGACTTCATTAGGGGGAGCCTAGGTGGCTCAGTTGGTTAAGCGTCTGACTTTGGCTCAGGTCATGGTCTCACGGTTCGCGGGTTGAAGCCCCGCAGCAGGCTCTGTGCCGACAGCTCGGAGCCTGGAGCCTGCTTTGGATTCTGTGTCTCCCTCTCTCTCTGCCCCCTCCACCACTCGCGCTCTGTCTCTCTCTCAAAAATAAACAAGCATTAAAAAAATAATGAAAAAAAAAATGGACTTCATTAGTTTCGTTCTCAGCAAAGTGACCAGGGCCACTCGACATGGTTTTTATTGTTCCGGATGTTAGTGCATGTTCTCTTTTGACAACAAATTCATGACCATCCGAAGATATTGATATGACATCCATGGCAGGATCTTCACAGCCACCATAGGTTTTCTCTTCTCCATCCATCATGTTCTTATGAAATCCTACTTTACTTCTGCAGGAACTTAGTTTCCTGGAAAGGCGGGAACGCAGCCTATAGCCAGCTTCCGTCAAAAGAGATATGAAGCCTTATGCAGACACACAACCTCAAAGAAATTTTTAGTGTGTAGTGAATTGTCTCAGGCTGCACCCTGGGTGTGAGGGTATGTGCTTCCTCTCCTCCATGTCTGGGGCACACGTTCAGTGGAAAATTTAAGAGGTACTATGGTGTGCCTTATCTGTTCCTGGATTCGGTTGTCCTGCACTGAAGCCATAGGTCAGAGGTCAGAGGCTGATAGTAGAATTTCTAGCCATTTTTCTTGGAGTGTTGCTCTGTCACCTTCCCTCTTCGCAATGTCAAGGATAGGTCCTGCTGATGTCTTCACCTGCGGGGCAAGAAAGGAGCCTTTCCTTAGACACTGAGACCAACATCCCAGAGGTAGAGACTGTGTCTTTTCAGATCTCGAAATGTGTCCATGCCATACTTCCCTCCTTTCTGGGAATCAGGAGCACAGAGAAAGCAGGATCCTATCAGCTCCTCCTTCGTGGCACGTTTATAAGGACAAGACGACACGCAGCTGGAAGGATCTCTTCTGGATGGACTTTGAGTGGCACTGAGAGCTCTCCTCCATCCCCCACGGAAGGATCCGCCGAGCAACAAGGTTACAAGTTCACTCTACTGATATCTTTGTTTTAGTCCCTTTCTCTCCATATTGGATGATTACAAACTAAACTCTAAGAAACACTGGGTTCATAAAATGCACCAGGATGACAAGTAGCATGCCAAACCAGAGTCTATCCGGGGAATTTTCTCCTGGTACTGTTGGCATGACCTTTTTCTCTCTTTGTTCTTTCTTTCGTTCTTTGTTTTTGTTTGGTCGTGTTTGAAATTACACTTTTTGAAATAACTGCAGATTCGCAGGCTGTTGTAAGAAACAACACAGAGAGATCTCATGTACCCCTCACCAGTTTCCCCCCACGGTACCATGCTACAAAACTAGGACAGCATCCCAACCAAGATATTGACAGTGGCACAGTCAAGTTACAGAACCTTTCCGACAGCACAAGATCCCACTCGTGGTGAAATTTTATGGCCAAATCCACTTCCCTCCCTGCTGACCAATGCCAACCGTGAATCCGTTCTCCATAGTTTTCTCCTTTCAATCATGTTACCTATGGAGTTACGTATAGGATTGAATTCTGTCACACAGCATGATTCTCTAGAGATTCAACCAGGTTGTTATGTGCATCAGTAGTTCCTTTCCTTTTATTGCTCGAGTATCCCACGGTACGAGTGCAGCACAGTTTGTTCAACTAGTCACCCACTGAAAAGCCATCTTTTTTTTTCCAGCTTGGGGCTATTATGAACAAAGCTGCTATAAACATTTGTGCCAGGTTTTTGTGTGAACGTGTTTCATTTCTCTGGGATAAATGCCCAGGAGCACAATTGCTGAGTCATGTGGTGGTTGCAGGTTTGTTCTTTTTAAGAAGCTGCCAAAGCGTTTTCCAAAGTGGCTGTACCATTTCGCTCTCCCACCAGCAACGCGTGAGTAGTACAGTTTCGCTGCGTCCTTGCTATCCTGATCAGTGAGTTGTGATGCCTCATCGTGGTTTGAATTTGCATTTCCCCAATGGCAGAAGATGCTGAACATCTTTTCATACGCTTATTTGTCATCTGTATATCTCTTCTGTGAAATATCGCTTCCTGGTCTCTTTGCCCATTTTCTTTCTCTTTTTAAAAAAAACATTTTTTTTTAATGTTCATTTATTTTTGAGACAGAGAGAGACATAGCATGAATGGGGGAGGGTCAGAGAGAGAGGCAGACACAGAATCTGAAGCAGGCTCCAGGCTCCGAGCTGTCAGCACAGAGCCCGACGCGGGGCTCGAATTAACGAACTGTGAGATCATGACCTGAGCCGAAGTCGGACGCTTAACCGACTGAGCCCCCCCGGGCGCCCCTCTTCGCCCGTTTTCTAACGAGTTTTTTTGTTTGTTTTTTTGTTTTTTTTTTACCATTGAATGTTGAGGCTATATGTTTGAGAGAGTAGTCCCTTGTTGGATGTGTGGTTTTCAAATATTTTCTCACCATCTTTAGCTTGTCTTTTCATTCTCTTAACGTGGTTGCCGGTGGTGCAAAAGTTCTAAATTTTAAAGAAATCCAATTTATCTGTGTTTCTTTTGTGAACTGTGTTTCTGGTGTTAAGTCTAAAAAGTCTTTGCTTAGCGCTTAATCTCAAAGATCTCCCTCTATTTCTCCCCCCAACATTTGATATTTTTACATTTAAGTCTCTGGTCCATTTTGAGTTTATTTTTGTAGCAGGTGTGAGACAGAGGCTTGGGTTCATTTCTTGTGTCTGGACGTCCAATTACTCTATTGCCACTTGTTGGAAAGGCTACCCTGACTACACTCTAAGTAATAGTAGTCGCAGCACTATCCAAAGTCACTTGGGCATATTTGTGTGTCTTTTTCTGGGTTCCCTGTTCTAGTCATGGCTTACTGTGCCTATTCCTCTCTCAGTGCCTCACAGTTTTGGTTACTGATTGTATAATATTACTTATGACATAACAAGTCTTGAAATCCACATTGTTCTTCTTATTTCACTTTTTTATAAAAAAGCTGTTCTACCTCTTTACCTTTCCGTATGCATTTGGGGATACTCTTTACATGTGCAAAAAGTCTCTCTAGGATTTTGATAGAAATGTCATGAAACCTGTATCTAAATTTGGGCAGAATTGATATCTTTACTCTGTTGAGTCATCCAATCCATGAGCAATGTATGTTTATTTACTGAGATCCTGTTTGATTTCATTCATCAGCACGGTGTAGTTTCCAGTATATAGATCTTAGGCCTGGTTTGCTAGATTTACACCTAAGTATTTCATTTTTTGTTTGTTTGTTTAGAATTATAAGTGGTATAGTATTTTTAATTTCAATGTCCACGTGTTCATTGCTAGTATGTAGATATACAACTGAGTTTTGCATGTTTATTTTGTATGCTGTGACCTTCATTGAACTCCTTTATTGGCTCTAGGAGTTCTTGGTAAATTCTTAAGATTTTTTACATAGACAATCACGTCATCTGCAAATAGGGACAGTTTTATTTCTTCCTTTCTGATCTGTATGTCTTTTACTTTCTTTCCCTGCTTTACTACACTGGCTTGAACTTGCAGCACTGTGTTGAATTAGAATAGTGGGTGCGGACAACCTTGCCTTGTTCCCAATATTAAGTGGAAAGCATTCAGTGTTGGTACATGGTCTAAGTGCGCCAATTAAAAAAGAAAGACTGGTGGAGAGAATTTCAAAACATGACTCAACAGTATGCTGTCTGTAAGAAACCCACTTCAAATATAATGATGTAGGCAGGTTGGAAGGAGAAAAATGGAAAAAGATATATCATGCAAACATCAATCAAAGTAGGAGGGACTATATTAATATCAGATAAAATAGGCTTCAAAGCAAAAAAAAAATTAACAAAGACAGGTAAGGAGATTATATAATGATTAAAGGGTCAATCCACTAAGGAGACATATCAATCCACTGCTGTTTTGTTTCCAAATATTTGGAGATTTTCCTGTTATCTTTCTGTTATTGATTTATAATTTGAATCCATTATTAAAAAAAAATTTTAATGTTTATTTATTTTGGAGAGACAGAGACAGAGCATGAGTGGACCCTTGACCGACTGAGCCACCCAGGTGCCCCTGATTCCATTATTTAAAAAAAAAAATCAACATTTATTTATTTCTGAGAGATAGAGACAGAGAGCAAGCAGGGGAGGGGCAGAGAGAGAAGGAGACACAGAATCCAAAGCAGGCTCCAGGCACTGAGCTGTCAGCACAGAGTCCTATGTGAGGCTCAAACCCATGAACCATGAGATCATGACCTGAGCCAAAGTCGGATGCCTAACTGACTGAGCCACCCAGGCATCCCAGTTTGATTCCATTATGGTGTGATTTTCAAGTCTTTAAAATTTCTTGAAAAAAGAATTTTTAGTGGCCTGGGATATGGTCTATCTTGATATCTGGTCTGTAGGCACTTGTAATGAAAGTACATTCTGCTGTTGCTGGATAGTGTTGTTACTACCCAGAGGGGTGAATTTCCAGCTCCCTACTCTTCTCTGACCCTCCCCCCTGCCACGATGTAGTGGGGGGCGGTTAGCCTGTTGCAGCCTGTGGAGGTAAAATTCTAGCCTCCCCACTTGGCCTTTTCTGGCAGGAGTAAGGCTACAGGCGTTTCTGTGGTGTTTGACTGGAACAAAACAGCTATTGTTTAAGATAATCTCATGAGGCTGACCCTTTCCTGGTCGTCTGGCTGGAGAGAGCAGGCTTTCTTTTTTCTGTGCCCATGGGTTTTCCCAGTTGCCTGCTTCTTTGGCCACATGTCTGGACACATGAGGCAAAATGAAAGCCCAGGGAACTCACCACCATGTCATTCTTTGGGTCCCAAGGTCTCTAGCCCATCTTCCCTCTTCTTTACACCCTTCATGGTTTTATACCAAATGTTTAAGATTTCTAGTTGGACTCAGCAAATGGAATGGAAAAAACTACCTCTGGAAGAAGTCATCTTCCTGGAAGTAGTCAATCTCTCGTGGCTTTAACAATATTTACATAAAAAACATAACCCTTTGATGCTCTAGTCTTCGTCTGCCTGATCACTCACTTCTTTATTTATTTATTTATTTTTATTTATTTATTTTGAAAGAGAGAGAGAGAGAGAGAGAGCACCTGTGAGCAGGGGAGGGGCAGAGTGAGAGCAAGAGAGAGTATCTCAAGCAGGCTCCACGCTATCAGCACAGAGCCCGACTCAGGGGTCGATCCCATATGAACCTTGGGATCAAGACCTGAGCTGAAATCAAGAGTCAGATGCTTAACCAGCTGAGCCACCCTGACTTCTCTCTTTTTTAAAACATGTCCTCAAATCACAATGACTTCTCTTTGGGAGAGACTTGAAGCAAAGGAGATAGAGACGTGCTTGTTTGGATTACTGTGAGTGTGTTCAACTCTGTTTCTGTACGTCTTCTTTCCTTCAGAAAATGGGCTTGGACTTCCTGTGTTTGTCTACAGTGGTTTGTTCCTGGAGTATGCCCTGGGTCCAGAATGCCAAATGTCTTCTGGAATTGAGGTCTGGGCACAGATTAAGAATAAGGCCAAGGCTTATTCTTGGGTAAAGCAGACATGGCTGGCAGGAAGCAAGAACAGGAATGTGAGTCGTCTCAACCAGGGCAAGAAGCTGTCTTAGCTTGGGTGGCCATAACAGAGTACTACAGATTGGGTGGCTTAAACATGGATTTTAATTTCCTCACAGTTTTGGAGGCTAGAAGTCCTACAAGATGTTGGCAGGGTTTTTCTCTGAAGCCTCTCTTCTTGGCTTGCAGATGGCCTTCTTCTTCTCCCGTGTCTTCACAAGGTCTCTCCCCTGCATGTGCCTAGGTCTAAATCTCTTCTTATCAGGACACCAGTCAGATTAGACTAGGACCCACCCTAATGACTGCATTTAAACTTAATTACCTCTTTAAAGATCCTATCTCCAAATACAGTCACATTGAGGGTTAAGGCTTCAACATATCAATTTTGGAAGACGCCATTCAGCCCATAACAAACCCCAGAGAGAAAATGTGAAAGCAGAAGGCAGAAGGGGTAGAATAAGCCCTCAGCGAGACTTCAGGATGGAGCAGATCAGCAGAGGAGTATCTACTGATTTCACTCAGTGGTATTTTCAACAGATTCTGATGTAGTGCTCATTCCCAGAATATCCTGGCCTTGCTGGGTTCAACTTCTAGTTTATTTATTTATTAATTATTCTTATTAACATAAGGGGAAGTTAGGTCACTGCTAGGGGAATTTTCCTAGGCACTGAACACATGTCAAATCCATTTTGTTCTTTTTTCTTTTCAATGTTTATTTATTCGAGAGAGAGAGACAGAGTGTGAGTAGAGGAGGGGCAGAGAGGAGACACAGAATCTGAAGCAGGCTCCAGGCTCCGGGCTGTCAGTACAGAGCCCGACGTGGGGCTCGAACCCATGAACCGTGAGACCATGACCTGAGCTGAAGTCAGACACTTAACTGACTGAGCCACCCAGGCGCCCCCATTTTTTTTTTTTATGGAGATATACATAAATGCATAAAATGTACCAATCTGGAGTGTGCTGCTCAATGTTTAAATATGTGGATGTTCTTGTAACCACCACTCAGATCAAGACATAGTACATGCTAAGAATATGTGTCCAGAAAGTTCCTTGTTCACTTTCGAGTCAGTCCCTGGTTTTCCACCTGGAGGTAACCACTCCAGATCCCTGTTCTTGAATATCATAGAAGTGAAGTCATACAATACATACCCTTTTGTGTCTGGCTTCTATTGTTCAACATAATCTCTGTGAGATTCATCTTTGTTGTCATGAGTGGTCTGTAGTCTTTATTTCTGAGTTGTAGCCCATTATACGAATGTAGCACAATTTATTTATCCATTCCCTTATTGATGGACGTATGGGTGGTTTCCAATTTGGAGTTATCATGAATAAAGCTGCTATAAACATTCTTGTATAATTCTTTTGACAGGTCTATGCACAGACTGCTCTTGGGTACATAAATCTAGGAGTAGGATTTCTGGGTCATATCAAAACCACTTATTAAATTAGATTTGATAAGCAGATATAAGCAAGTTTCAGTCACTTTTTCCTTATGGTGGGTTATTTTTTGCAGTGGTTCTCTGGACTGCAGTCAAGAATATCATGTATCTTTGTGATATTTAGCTATATCCTAACTTTAATTGAAGGTAGGATACATAATAAAAAATTGACCACTTAAAAATGTTTAGAACAACATTTTACGTTAGACCTCAGATGTGGCAAAGTGAGGGAATATCTGAAATAAAATAGAAGCTATATCCTGAGACATTTTGTTGGTATATCACATTTCAAAATAGAGCACCTTTCTTCCAAAGATTTCATGGAAAGAAGAGATTATACACTAAATGCCTGGTAATGATGTAAATCAGAGACGAATTCTCATCCTTCATATACTCTTCTAGCCCAGTGTTAGCATTCTGGCTCTTTGAGAGAAATAGGATTGATAACGTGACATCAAAATGACCCTTCTTCACCATCAGGAGTTCTGTATTGCTGGGAGATTAGACTGGGATGGGGGCTGGGCCCAGAGAGGGAGGATCTAAGACGTTGCTCCAGACCCTAATTAGTTGTGTTGGTTTCTGAGCCGCCTGAGAAATACCCACATCAGTGGTAATAGGATTGGGTTCCACTGAATTTTCATCAGACCATCCCGTTGAGTAGTACAGAGGCCCCCCATAGTGTGCCCAGGCTTGGTCCCTCGGTTCTTGGGCTGGCAGTGGGACCGAAGCTTCCAGAGCTTCCTGGCCTTTGGCTTCTGGCTTGGAGTCACCACACGTCTTTACCTTGTCCCCCAGTGTGTGGCTCAAACATGATCATATTCTCTGTGTACTGTGACACCAAAGGGGATGGGAAGCACTCTGTTGGACCATATTCCCTCAAGTTCAGTTGCACAACCTACCCCAAAACTCTTCTGGAAGAGCTTTCCACTGACTCCCCTTTTCAGAGACTCAATACATGGAATCTCCCCTACTATTACATCTTCTCTACAGTTCTTGCATCACCTCATTTTTGTAAATAGGTGTGGTAGAGAGAATCTTCATGCTTACCTCCCTTAAGGCCAACCACCCACAGGAGAACTGTGAGACGTGGGTTAGACTTGGTGGGACAGCTACCCTGAAGGGCACGGAAGAACTGGGCATCTGGTGGCCGTTGGCTGAGAAATTGCAAAGACCTCTGTAGACAACAGCAGTCCTGTTCTACGGGTTGATAATGTTGCCTCAAACCATAGCACAAAGGGCAGTGACCAGAAAGGGCATGCGGGCTCCTAATGCTGGTCAGGAGCGAGTGACAGGCGAGAAGACTTGAGCTCACAAAACCAGCAGATTCCCACCTTCTCTTTTTTGGGGACGGACAGCTAGAACCACTGTGGGCATCTTTGGGGGAGACAAGCCCATAGACCCTCTCTGCCTCATTTGCAAACGGCACTGATGTGTTCTTTTATAAACACTCCATTTTGTTTGCTTCTGGTGATTAAATCTGGGTCATTTGGGGAAAAAAAGAGAGAGGGAGATAACTCCCAACAACAGTTTTGATGAGCACAAGATAACCATGGCAAATACCTGAAGCTGATATGATTCCTCCAGGAGCGAAGCAATTTTAGCCTTCAGCATTTTAACCTTATCTGCCTAACCTTAGCGCAGACCAAGGTATGATTTCTCTTAGCTCTTATCAAATATCTAAATGAGCTAAGGGATCCCCTGTCACTGCCATTATGGATGTTAGCCCTCTGGGGGAACCGTAGCTGTTGCATAACCATCAGCGACCCTTGTCCTGTCCACTAGTAGGCTCTGGGAAAATTCCTTCCAGGAGCCCCGATCCCTGGTGTCCTGGCCTTACCTCAGGTGCCCTAGAAATGGTGCCATTTCTGTTTTCTTCTCTTTACCCCTGCTCACACTTGATGTGTCGTTAAGGAACTTAGGAAAATCTGGAACTTTCAAGGCTCAGTGCAGTGTGAGTGAAAGTGGTTTTGGAAACAGACTGGCTCTTACTAGTCATATAAGTTGTTACCTTCTCTGAACCTGTTGCCTCATCTACCAAATGAAAATTATAGGAAGATCCATTTCCTAGGTTTGTTATGAGGCTTGGAAGAAAAACAGTGCCTGAAGGACCCATCACAGAGCCTGGCACACAGGAAGCTGTCAGTAGGGTCACATTCCCATGTCACAGTTCCTCTGTGTCCTCGGCAGAACCTGGGGACTGAAGAGGAGGGAGAGAGAACAAATGGAGGGTAATAGGGCTCTCCTTAAGGCCCCCAAACTTGAAGTCCCCTCCAAACTGACCCGGGGCCCACATCTGGCAGCATCGGCGAGGGGAACAACTTTCAGGGGAACCTCCAGATTGCCCCACTAATAGCCTAAAGCCACTGGAGTTAGCATTCACTGGGCCACTGGATGGAACACAGTGGCCGGCCACAGTCAGGAGCCTGTCACCAAAACTGAATGGCCCCACCCTGCATAGTGGGTAATAATCTAGTAATAATTTAGAGTAGTAATCTAGCAATAATCTAGAGGCCCAGTGCAGCCTTAAATACCCTCTCGTCTATGTGAGCCATTGACTTCCTGATAGGATCAACATTTTCACTTGAAAAGCCTTCTGGCCCCTTGAAAATGATCACTGGGGTAGCATAACACTTGGATACTACATTCCAATGCTTTAGGCTAAACATTAAAGTGACAACTTCTAAAGTAGTAAACAACCAACCAGTGACAAACCAGTAAGAAAGAAGACCGAGGACCCAAGGTTCTCTGATGATGGACATAATCCTATCTCCTCTTTACCTCCCAGGTGGACACAGGTCCCAGGACTGAGGCTGCCTGTTGCAGAGGGGGAGAGGCTGGGGTAAGATGGGTAGCAAGGGAGTCCGTTAGCAAGGATGTGCAGTGAAGAATTAGGAGATCTTGAAGAACTCTTCAACTGTTTGCAGCTCTGAACATCTGGGGGACCCCACTGTGCCCCTGTTGTGATCTCAGCCTTGCCTTCTGCTGACGCTTACCTGCCCTCCCCCCACTCTGGCTTCACTTCTTAGCCTTCCTCTCCTGTCCCTGGGCTGGTGCAAGGCCATGTCAAGGGCCTTGGTCTGGTGTAGGTGTGGTTACAGGGCTGGAACCAAGAACATAGCTCGAGCCTGTATTAAAGCCCTTGGAAATACTTCGGCTAATAGGAACAGAAATGCTCAGCGAGCGCTGTCAAAAACAATAAAAATACCAAACTCTATTTTCAAACTATGGTAGATAAGCCAAAAAGAAAACTGTTTTCAAATGTTTTGTATTAAAACTCACAAAACTGACATTTAAAAGCTGTCGTGGAAATCTTGATAATGAGCTGAGGCCATTCTTGTGCGGAAGGGAAAAAATCCTCCCCTTTTAGGTGGAGAGTTGGGGAGTGTCACAACCCTTGGTCCACACAGGAAACCTCAGCCCTGGGGATGGCTCGGAAAGGTCACTCTCTGGTCTTTAGGCCGAAGCAATCAATGCAAAGTGGGATGAATCTCATCCGAGAGTTTTGCTGTAGAGAGGCCATGCCTGCCTCTGTCCCCCACAGCTCATCTCCATCAAGGAGGCTCTGCTGTGCAGGGTCCAGGATGGGGTTGCAGAAATGGGAAGGGGCGGGGCTCCAAGTAAGGGAGTTCATGGTCCGTCAAGTGTCAGCTTAGATGCCGCATGCCCTGAAGCGGTCTTGTTTGACCCCTCAAACTCAATGCACCTCCTTGGGGTTCTATAACACTGCTTAGCACTATGAACATATGATACATACGCTTCCTTTTCAGAATGAAACACTATTTATTTATTTATTTATTTAATGTTTATTTTTGAGAGAGAGAGAGAGAGAGCACGCCGAGTGGAGGAGGGGCAGAGAGAGAGGGAGACAGAATCCGAGGCAGGCTCCAGGCTCCGGGCTGTCAGCAAAGAGCCCAAGGCAGGGCTCAAACCCACAAACCATGAGATCTTGACCTGAGCTGAAGTTGGATGCTTAACCGACTGAGCCACACAGGCACCCCCAGAATAACATATTTTAAAATAAAAATTTCAAACGGACACTCGTGGCATGCATGTGTGTGCACAGGTGCATGGGTGCACGCACGCGCACACACATTTAAACGCCATATGATTTAAAGTGCCTAGGAAGGGGTTAGTGGTCTCTTACTGGCTGCCTGTTGCAGGTTGGCCAAACAGCCTTGGAGAGAGAGAGACACTTGTCAGCACAGCCGGGCAACCTCCCAGCCTAGATCCACTTCCAGGGACTCTCTTGACAATGTCGCTGGCCCGGTCAGGAGCCTGAGCCTACACTGTAGGAACATATGTTTTTTTGAGAGCTTTGGCAGTTTTGCGTGGACGTAAAACCGGAAAATGCCACTGCCCATTGTACGGGGGCTCTTCGCTTAAGCAGAAGTAAGAAACAATGCTGCCTGGAGTCAGTAAAAGTTTTGAGTTGCAAAGGGATTATGACATCGACCACACAGCTCACCTCCTTGAAAGGTGTCACCGGGATGATAGTGCTGTGTTTGGAAGCGTACCGAATCGTCTATGCGAACGTCCCATGGATGGGGACCTTGGAGCACAGCACAGTCAGGGGTTACAGGATGACCTGCCATGTGATCAGACATCATTAGTGAATTCTGAGCCTTTACAAATATTTTTAGAAATACGCACTTTCAATACTCAAGTTTTCCATAAATGGTCCGCATGCTATTCATGATAAGGTGATGAACAAGGGGAAAACCAACATTTTGCAATCTACTAAAACATTATCTCCGGCCCTTTGTTGATTTCTTACAATTTCAGGTTAAATCTTTATGAGCGATTGGACACTGCCATGGATCCCAAACCATCACCCTGTGAGTCAGAACCCGGGCATCCTGTGATTGCTGGTGCAGCGCGTGTCTCCTCGCTGACCCGCGAGCTCCTCGAGGCCACTCAGTGAGCTGTGCCCTGCTGCCGCCCGGAGCCCCACATAGCGCCTGGCACGTGCCGCCGCTGGGACATTCCTGGGGAGCGGAGGAGAAGCTCCAGCATTCCATGAGAAAGCTTGTTCTCTCGTGGCATGGCACAAATTTGTGACCTTGTTGGCAGGTTTTTTATAGCTCTCCTGGCTTGATGCTCTTTTCCGTGAAGCTCGCCCTTACTGAATTCGCGTGAGGCAGCAATGCGCAAGGTTAGAAAACTCCATTTTCCGGCTTCCCTTCCTGCTAAAGTACCCTCGCAACTCAGCTCTAAGCAGTGAAACATAAGGAGAAGTCTGTTGGAGATCTCTGGATAAGCTTTGCTTTTTCAAACACAGGTATTGTTCGTGCCTCCTTGGCACTTCCTGCTCTTTCTGCCAAGAATGTGGTTCTGACAACAGCACGGCAGCAAAAATTGTCAGAGTCTCAGCCCTGAGCCTCCCCACCAGCACTAGCAATGGTGCCAATAAGGAACATTAAAACTCCTGATTAAAGGAGACAGATTTTATGAATGTCCAGAGCTCATTTGCATAAATCCCTGGGTAGATGAGGTGTCTGGGAGTCTCAGGGAGAGTGAGGTCACAAGCAATCTGACTGACCAGGCAGTTCCAGCCCTCTGAGTGAATGAGCACTTTGTCTTTGGGCTGATAGGGACATCGCTGACGAATGTAATTGGCTTGAAATTGTCATCCGGGCTTGAGCACACCTAGGGACCTGGCTTTGCCAGTTTCCTACCACAGTCTAGTTTCAAACATATTACTATCACTCTGAATGTAACAATATGCTCCTGGTTTTTCTTCCAAAATGTCCTGTCTGGGCTCCATTAGTCTCTCTGGAATCGAGCCCCGGTTGGGCAGTGGAAAACCCAAGGCTTGGAGCCACACCCACCTGCTTAACCCAACTCCACCGCTACACGGCTAGCGACCTTGACTAAGCTACTTAAACACTCAGTTTTAGGTTCCCCATCTGTCAAAAGGCATCAGTCTCCTGACTTCACCAGATTGTCAGCAAAGGGGGTTTATTTATTCCCTGCCTCACCCAATGCCCTTCTCTCCTCTTGCTGCCGATGTTGAATTGACTTGGAGCTTTGCCTGCTCTTTTCAACCTGAACCAAATCAGGAATTACCCATTTTTGAAACTCTTCCGTATGTAGTCTCTGGCAGTGCCAGAACCTGAGATTGACTTGTCACACATCAAATGACAGAGTTTGGCACTTTTGTCTGTGCTCCCCAAGTTCCCTGGACTATTGTATATCTAGGTCACATCTGATGATTATTATTGGTCAGCGCCCCTCCCATTTTCAGAGTCTCCTAAGCTTAGGGCCCTGTCGTAGTCATTGTTTTCTCCCTAGCCCCTAGAACAGTTCTTGGCCTGTAACACATGCTCACAGATTTGAAGAATGAATGAGTGAATGAATGAACTCCTTGGGCATTATATACATCTTTGTAGTCCAGAAGGGTCCTAGTAAAGTGCTTTGTGCATATGCATACTTAGATGCCATTTGTAGTCTGAGAACATTCCAGTGCTTACATCCCAGCTTTGGGGGATTCTCCCTAATTGCTGTCAACTTCTTACCGCTTTCATTTCTCGGTGTTTTTTAACTAGGACAGCATGGAAGCCCCCAGAGTTATACAACCCTGTTTACTGTATTTTATAGTATCTCTGTTCTTCTCCAAATCTTCTCCCCACTAGCCTACTCAAGGGAGGGAAACTGGGACCCTTATCAAAATAGGGCTGGCTAGTCTCTGAAAAACAACAAAACAAGACAAAACAAAACAACAAAACAAAACAAAACAAAACAAAACAAAACACTGACCCTCGCTCACCACTTAGAGCCTAGCAAGCTGTACCCGTAAGAGGTTACACTGGAATCCTGTGGCTACCCATTTAATGATGGTGACAGCCACGACTGACATCCACGAGCACTACATTTCACTCATTAACTCTTCTCAACAACCTTAGGAGGTAGGTAAGAGAATTATCCCTATTTTACAGATGAGGAAACTGAGATACAAAAAGGTCACGAAACTTGCCTAAAGCTACTGGTAACCAGTGAGGCTGGGATTTGAGTCAAGGCTCTCTGATCCAGAACTGGAACTCTTAACCACTGAGCTATACTAAAATTCATTGTTATTTTGGCAAAAGAATTTGGTGGCGTTGGTCCGATCCAACGAAATCTCAGTTTTTGACTTATTGACAGGAACTCCCAAAAGGGTAATTTCACGTACATATCACTCCTTTTTCTCCCAGTTGGATCTCAAAGATAACGTCAAAGTAAATTTCCACATGGGCTTGCCTAGTCTTATTATGGCCTAGTCAGTATTTTTAAATTTCATTTAGAAGAACCTGTAATTTGGTTCCCAGCCTCCCTTCTTTGCCTGTTTCACAGAATGCATCTTGCTTGCCCGGAGAGCAAGCCTGGCCAGTCACGAGCCTACAGTACTGTGTGCACAGTTGGGCCAGGAATGAAAATAACTCCACCGTAGTAACAATCCGTCATTCTGTCCATCTGCTGCCCTAGAGGGATCTTAAAATAGTTTCAATTCACCTTTAAAATCCACTGCTCTGTGAAGGGCTTGTAACACTTGGCGGCCGGAGGAACCTGCCTGTGAAACAGAGCTGGTATTCGGACTACTGGTGTCCAGCTGTAAGCCTTTTTGGAGGGAAACAAACCATCCATTCATTGGGCCGTTGTGAAATTTTCCTTCCCCACCAGCCCTCCCAGCAGAGGAGAATACCTGGAGGAACAGCGTTCTGGATTTCTGTTCTTCCTAACGTGGCACTTGATTGTTTATTTTTCAGTTTGTCTACTCTTTTTTTTTTTTTTTTTTTTTTAATCCTGCTAAACTTTTTCTCTTCCAGCTCCCCAACCCTACAACTTTCTCCTTCTTTTGGCTTTATTTTCTTCAGCCTTAAAGCTGGGGGATTGGGCATGAGTTGCTGTTTATAATCTAGATATTTTAGATCAGTTAGTGGGATGACCACTTATAATGTATCACCCAAACTAGGGCACTTCCGAGGATGAAAAGAAGAGAGCTGCTAACAATTAGGGTAGGAGTAAGAGGAGTAAACCGGGACCTTCTTGGGCAAGCCCAGACACATGGTCACCCACTTCAGCTCCGGCTGTGTCGCACAGCACCTAAACAGTGTTTAAAGGCTTACCACACAGCAGCAGAGATAAGAACATTGTGCCTTCTTGCTCTTGGCTCTACTTGCTAACTGTGGTCTAGGTCCTGAACAGAACATGGTTGATGAGGATTAAAACAGTACAGATTGGGGGTGCCTGGGTAGCTTGGTTGGTTAAGCGTCTCTCTCTTGATTTTGGCTCAAGTCATAACCTCATGATTGTGAGATCGAGCCCCACATCCGGTTCCACAGAGTGTGGAGCCTGCTGAAGATTCTCCCTCTCTCTCTCTCTCTCTCTCAGAAAAAAGAAAAAAGCAGGACAGATTGTTCTCTTTTTTTTTTTTTTACTGTATCTTTCATCTATAATGATTGTCTAATTCTGTATTTTTCCAAAGGGCCACAGGCTCAAGAGCCTAGTGGGTCTCTATTTTAAATTTGAAAGTTACACTGTAAAATTTCAATCTCGCACAGATTGTTTTTCCATTTTAAATCCTAATTAGGGTGTGAAACCAAGTTTAAAATAAACTTACAGTTATGCTGCTTGATTATTCTTTGGGACTGATATTATCAACTAAGAATATCTTATATGTGTAAGGGGTTTTATATCATTGCACATGTTCTCATTTGATATCCACACCAAAGCCCTGGGGTAGGCTGCAAGAGTTCAATTCTTCTTTTGAACACGGAACATACCACGTTGCGTTGGGATCAAATTATGGCAAGCAGGAAAAAAGGGGGCATAGGGAATCAACAGCGTTAAACAGTCTAAATGTACAATCTTGTCATATTTAACTGAAGTATAAACATACAGAACATCGTGCTGAACTACCATTTACTCTTGGTTTTGTTTGTGAATAATCCTTCTACAGTGAGTAGCAAACAGTTCTGATTGCAACCTATAGCCACCCTCCCCCGCATATCCTTCCCAGCAGATCCCACCTTTACTTAATAAGGAAAAGGCTGGATGGGGTACCTGGGTGGCTCAGTCGGTTGAGGTCTGATTCTTGATCTCGGCTCAGGTCATGATTTCACAGTTCATGAGTTTGAGCTTTACGTTGGGCTCTGTGCTGATGGCACGAAGCCTGCTTGGGATTCTGTCTCTCCCTCTCTCTGCCCCTTCCCACCTCCTCCCCTGCCCCATTCTCTCTCTCAAAAATAAATAAACTTAAAAAAATAATGAAAAGGCTGGCTTTCTCAGCTGCCATTGCAGCCATGGGCATCCAATTAAATCTTGGTGAATTAAACCAGAAAGGAAGTCTTCCTTGGAGCTTCTTGAAAAATTCTTTCTCTTTGATAAAAGAGCCATGTGAAGGAAAATCAGCACCTCTCTCTTTTGGTTACCAACTGAATGGCTGCAGGGGCACCTGGGTGGCTCAGTTGGTTGAGCGTCTGACTTCGGCTCAGGTCATGATCTCACAGTTCATGAGTTCAAGCCGCGCATTGGGCTCTGTGCTGACAGCTCAGAGCCTGGAGCCTGCTTCAGATTCTGTGTCTCCCTCTCTTTCTGCCCTATCCCCACTCATGCTCTGTCTCTCTCTGTCTTAAAAATAAATAAAAAACATTAACAAACTGCTTGGCTGCAGTCTTCATGCAGCCATGGATGGACAAACCTGAGGACAAATGTCAACACACTGAAGACAGCAGACAGAAAGAAAGATGGAGATCTCCCTGGTTGTTTTCCACCTCATGAAGCCGCTGAAATAGTGTTGGAACTACCCACCTCTGGGCTTCTTGTTATGTGAAGAAGTGGTCTTGATGCTTTAGTCTAAGCCACATTTAGCATGCTGTTCCTTGCAGTTAAGGGCATCCTTAATGACTCACCATTTAAATGACATTACTGCAGCTCAACATCAGACTTATCTCTCTCTGTACCAAACATTTTGTCATATTCCTTTTACTAGCTCTCACAGCAGCCTGCTGCAGGCACACCGGTGACGCAAATCCCATCCGCGGCATAGACATTGGCATTGTGATTTTTCAAAAGGCGCACAGCTCTTGGTAAGGTTCCAAACCAAACAGTGGGCAATCTCGCATGGATTTAAGTGATAGCTGCGTTCTTGAAAAATTCAGCATACATTAACACCACACAAAATTACTTTGTGATGGTGTGGCACAGAGAGTTAGGATCTAGGATCACAGGCTAATAGGCATATTTTCACTTACGTGAATATCCGATGGCACATTCGGAGGTGAGGTGGGACAGCTCCATCTGGACAATTCTGTGCTGTGTGAAATTTGCCTGTGCGTTGCAAAAAAGTGGTGGTGATCCCTAATTATCGTGAGAACCAAAAATGTCCCCATGAATTTTCAAAGTATCCTCTGGGGAGGTCCCGCAAGCTTCGCCCTCACCACCGAGGACGGTGCATTGAGGCCAAACTAGTCTGGGGCAGGTGCCTGGGTCTCTCGCTCTGCAAGTCATAGCGATGTTGCTGTTTCTTTGGGGTGCACGTGGACAGGTGGAGAGGAAGCACGGGAGCCAATGGTGGATTGCTTAGGGTGAGAATGCTTACTGAGTCTTGAGAGACAGCTCTTCACCCTTTTTCAGTACAGTGCGCTTTTTCACAGACCGTTTATCGAGCCCCTACTCTGCACAGCGAGCTACTGGTAGACACAAGGCCGACCAAGATTTCCTTCTTGCCCTCAGGCAGATAGAAATCTAACGGAGACATGGAGAAAAGTATCCAACTAAGATGGGGCTGATGTTCTTAGCCTGGGGTTCCAGGCATATTTTTCAATGGATTCTCTAGTTTCTTGAAATTGCAGGCAAGATTGTATGTATATCTGTGTGTGTGTGTGTGTGTGTGCACATTTTTTTTCTGGGTAGAGGATATATCATAGATTTAATCTCATTCTCAAAGGACTCCGGCACCCTGTGAATGTTACAGAACTGGTAAGTGGGAGCGGCCTTATTTGATGGGTTTTCACTAGTTACCTCTGTTCTAAATGTCTCTCTTACTCAGTACTTGTCTCGCTGGAATTCTACCAGTAGGGATTCATCTCTAATGAATGAATAGTGAGCATGGGTCCCTGTGGACATCATCCTTCCAACAACATTCAGGGAATGTTTACTGAGTTTCTGCTGTGTGTGTGCAGGGCACTGAACTGAGGGCTAATGTCCCAGCAACAGATGGGAGGGAGCTCCCAGTCCCGTGGCGGATGGGGAGTGGAAGACGGATGCTAGGGCAGCAGAAGTGCAAGATCTTTTGGGAACATGGGGAGGGGGGTAACTTGACCCACTCCAGGGCAGTGGAAAAGGACTCAGGAGGAGATACTAAGACATCCTGGGCTGCTAACCTCTGCACTGGTGTGAATGTGCACATCAGTTAGCAGGCTGGTGTGAACAGAGGATCTTTGTCACAAGGACGCTGCCATGGGCCTGCAGACATGGGGAAGTGGCCTGGTGGAAAGGCTGAGCCAAGGTGGACAGCCTCCACTAGCTCAGGCCTCAGTTGTCTCATGGCTTTGCTTGAGTTAGCCACTAGGTGAGCAGGTCAGGCCTTGAAAGGATGCCTCTGAAAACGTGACCTGTAATCTGACGCATATTTAAAATTCCAGCTTACACGGGCTATCGCTATTTGTTGCAAGAGTGTGTTTGGAAAGCAGACCGTGGACTATCAGGGGTTGGAGAATGAGGGGGAGGGTGGTTTATAACTGAGAAACTATGTGCTGACTGTAACCATGTTGAAAGCAGTGTGGTTTCTATGGGGTTCATCCTGGAAGCTAGTCCGTGTCGTTTTCCCTCTGGGACAAGGCCTTTGCCAAAAAAGAAAATATACCTTGGTCATGAAAATGCAAAAACACTCTCCCTCGGCAGCTCCAAGCAGTTCTCCACACGAGGGTTAACTTGTCCTAAGTTTCCATCTTGTCTTTGGAAACCCCGAAGTAGCAAAACACAGATCTTTTATGCCTTCCCTTCCTTTACTAAAGGAACAGGAGTAATTGCCAATTCAGTAGGCTCCTTGCTCTTTTGTGCATTTTAAAGGCATTTGCTGCTTGGGATTTGGAAGAAAATCATGAGAAATGAGAATCTCTAGCTGCCTTGGCTGGAAGCAGGCTCATTGTTTGCAGAGAGAGCTGGTTTCCATGGTTTTGGACGATGAGAGACAGCTGCATTTTTTTTTTTTTGGAGAGTAGTTTCTACTTGCGATCGGATCTAATAAATAGCCAAGGTCGACGGTCTTCCAACAGCAGAAGGTCTTAAAGTTCTTTGAAAACACCCTTCTTATGTTATTCACAACCAACAGCACATGCCTTTTAGTTACTAAAACTCATGTATTTCTCTCAGGATAGGCCCTGTTTGGCCCAAATTTCTGTTTTAATCAGGGTTCAGGGTCTTCGTCTTAAAAGTAAGCACTTTCTTCTCCTCTAAACTACAGGAGACACAGGGAAGGGTCTGGGAGCTGGGAGTAGGGCTGGAAGCTGCAGTCTTCGAGGCCGGAGCCATAGCCAGGGGAGTGGCTGGGAGCTGAGACCGGCTTGGCTATAAGGAGGTCATATGACTTCCTCTCTTCTCAACAGCCTGGAGCAGGGCCTACAGACCGCCCCCCACCCGCCCCTGCCGACCTCCAGGAACCACACTGCAGGCTGCAAAGGAACCAACAGGTAGAAACTGCCTATTTTCGCCTTCTGTCCCTAAAACAAGACACCGAACACATTTTTTGCTGCTTTTTAAAAATGTCACATAATAAAGAACAATGTGCTAAAATGAAAAAAAAACAAAAAAAAAATCCTTTTGTCTTATTAGAACACCGGCTTGGGATGCAGGAGGATCACGTCATGAATCGAACAATTTCCAGGGCTGGTAGCGGTGATAAAGCAATACGGTGTCCCCAGGATCTCAAGCAGCAGGCTTAGACCGGTGGATGGAGCCTCAACCTTTAGAAAAACCTCCGCTCTTTTTCAACGCGAGTGAACTATACGACTCCTGTTAAAACCGCTAATATTTGCCATAAACATTTTTGTGGGACGTTATGGTCTTTCGCGTGACTATGGCAGTTGCGCTGTGTCATTTTTCACTTGGTTTTCTCGCTTTCTGGTTGGTTTTCTGCTCATTCGACCCTTCTCTTGCTATTTGATTTTTCTCTGTGTAGATCTTGCCTTCCCAACTGGCTTGTCAGTTCTTTGGGAGCAGAGAGCGCTGGCTCTTTGGATTTTCTCATGTATTCTGTTTCCCCACCTAGAATGAATTTCTGGGTCTCACACAGGAAACCACCTGGGCCTGTGCTGGATGGTCTTTCACACGATATTTTGGTCACGTGAGACTAGAGATCACCCTTTCCTGTGTCACCACCTCTTCTCTAGGCATCACAGTTGCTGAGGGTTAGCGAGTTTTTGAGGGTCACCTGCACACCAATTTACTGCCGAAGGTACCAAATGCAGACTGCTAAACTAGATAGATTAGCTAACATTAGACTAACGGTGACTAAGAGGGGAGTTTGGGAAGTTGAAGAAAAGGATTCTACTTCAATCTGTGATGTAAGCATTGCAACGTCTTATTTTTTGGTAGCCGCTGCCTGTCCCCTTGGCAAGAACTAGATTTCTCCCCTATGCGGCTTGAGTTTTCTCTTCTCGACTGGATACACATTTGGCTCGGGAACACTTCTTTCTCTTCCTTGGGGACCAATCTGAGAAGAATAATAATACTAAGCATTTCCTTTCAAATAACGGCATTAAACTTTTCAGGGAGAGGCGGATACAGTCAGAGACGTTTGACTCGAGCTCGGGAGAGTGTCCCTTGGTGAAAGGAGAAACCCAAGAATGCTTCTGTCCTCCAGGCTGAGTGTCACAGAGACCCCAGGCTCAAGCCTCACCCCCACAACTTTGTTAGCTCGGTTGACAAATGGGGACCAACGTCAGGAACATTGCCCCTAGCTCCATTCGTCCTTAGAAAATGATATAAAGTCACTTTCACAAGTGTACCTTCTGGTGACCAATACTATTTTTAAAACACCACTGTGAATTTTGTGATAACACTTTAAATGAATGTATTTCAATGTTGCTTCCACAAGGAAACGTCCACATCTTAGGAATCTAAATAACTGTCGTGGTGTGATAAAAATTTTTCCCCTCTTTGGGCTACTGGTGTGTGTAAGAGAAGCAGGGGGTGGACAGGGAGGGAGGGGGGAAGGAGAGAAGAGAATAGGAGAGGAGAGATGGAGTGAGTTGGACATGTGGGATGTGAGACTGTTACAAAGCAGCTTCCACAATGTGCTTTGAGACCAGAGTTGATTTTAAGTCAACTCCCTTATTCTAATATCATTGTCTTTTGGGCTTAGGGACGTTAAGTCAGAAGGAATTATGAGGTATGGGCTTTAGAATCAAAAGTCCTGCCTTTAATCCGACTCCTGGTTCATTCTGAGCAATGTGAGTTCAGGTGATTTATTTCACCTCTTGAGCCTGGATGTGCACCTACATAAAAGGAAGATAATGTCTTCCGCTTAGACTTGTTGTAAGGACTTGACTAGATTGCACGCAGTGCAAGCATTGGAAAATGCTAGTTATCACATGTAGACTGGGCGCTCTTAAGAGTCAGTTGCTTTTGAAGCACTTACCAACATCACTGCTGGTGGGAATACAAACTGGTGCAGCCACTTTGGAAAGCAGTACAGAGGTTCCTCAAAAAATTAAAATAGAACTACCCTACAATCAAGCAATTACACTACTTGGTATTTATCCAAAGGATACCAAAATGCTGATTCAAAGGGGAACATGCACCCCAATATTTATAGTAGCACTATCAAAAATAGCCAAAGTATGGAAAGAGCCCAAATGTCCATTGTCCGATGAATGGATAAAGAAGATATGGGATGTCTATGGGATGGAATATTACTCCGCAATCAAAAAGAACGGAATCTTGCCATTTGCAACAACGTGGATGGAACTAGAGGGTATAATGCTAAGCGAAATAAGTCAAGCAGAGAAAGACAAATATCATAAGATTTCACTCCTATGTGAGATTTAAGAAACAAAATAGATGAACATAGGGGACGGGAAGCAAAAATAAGGCAAAAACAGAGAGGGAGACAAACCGTAAGAGACTCTTGAATGCAGAGAACAAACTGAGGGTTGCTGGAGGGGAGGGGGGTAAGGGGATGGGCTAAATGGGTGATGGGGTGTTATATGTAAGTGATGAATCACTAAATTCTATTCCTGAAATCATTATTACACTATGTGTTAACTAACTTGGAATTAAATTAAAATCAACATTAATTAGAATCACATTAGAATCACAAACAATATGTAAAAAAACAAAAACATGAAGCCACAAAAATAGATACATATAATGAAGCTTGATTTCACATAATTTACATAACTTAATATTATGGAAATATTGGATAGGTAAAAGTGCATAAGATACTGTCTAGGCAAATTAACCTTTGCACATTTTCCTTAACCAAACCAAATTAGGTAATTATTAATAAAAAAAGTAAAATTATAAAAAAAATTTAAAAAAGAACTTACCGTCGTCTAACACAAATAACTGACATAGAATAGACACTTCCAATGCATGATTAACTGTACGAAGTGTAATATCTTGAAATAACTTGAATAAACAAAGATGAAATAATATTTTGAAAATTTTAACCTTGAATTGCATTGTTGTGGCCTGTGAAAAATTAATTTATTCATTTCATACACCTTTACTAAATGTTTCCTAAGGTCAGGCACCGTGTACCCACCAGGAAGAGAAGGAAGAAATGCATCCTACAGGAGCTCAAAGGAAAGCTGGGGAAGCCCGACGTGAGCACAGATTATGATATTGATATTAATAGAGCTGAGTAGGTAGTTATTGAAACGAATAGGCAATTAACTGGAATGCTTTTTTCTTCAATCATGTGGGACCAATGGGAGTTGTTTTTTTTTTTAAGTTTATTTACTTTGAGAGAGAGAGAGGGAATGAGAATTTGAGCACAGTATGGGCAGAGAGAGAGAGAGAGAGAGAGAGAGAGGGAGAATCCCAAGCAGGCTGCACACGGTCGGCGCAAAGCCTGATTCAGGGCTCGATCTGACAAACCGTGAGATCATGACCTGAGCCGAAATCAAGAGTCGGACGCTTGACCGGCTGAGCCACTCAGGTGCCCCAACGGGAGTTTATTATTTGTGATCCCTGAGCTCTTCACACTAGGGTGGACAAGACACTCAGATCACTGATAATTAGTTCTTAGGACCTCAAAGGGGAGCGATATGTAACTTTGGATTATTTTCCAGGCTGAGAATTAGGCTTCCTCAAGCTCTGGGCAGTGTTCTATTTTGTTTGAGATTCGTTATAGCCGCACACCAGCCCCATGACAGTTTCATTACTGGGATGTTGTTGAAGTTTTTCCAGGAATTACTCAAAAAGTACACAAGAAGGGAGGGGGAGCTGACCTTTAAAAAATTAGATAAAAGACAGTGTTTTTTTTTTTCTTTAACTTACATACATTGCTGCCTACTAAAGATATCTAGATTTCCAGTCATAAAATGCCAATGACCTTCAGAAGTATGCTATTTTCCCCGGTAGACAGCCATGCTGTATTTGCTGATGTTGGAAGATACAGGTATTTCCTTGTTATGTGACCAGAATAATCACTTGGGCTTTTTCTGTGGTATAACACAGAAAGGATTCTTTTGTTGTTGTTGTTGTTAGCCTTGGAAGAAGCTCTGTTAACGAACTATTGATTTTCTTTTATGTTTCACTTACATTTCTACATCCCTCCCATCACTGCCCTCCACACGTATATCTATGATGAAGCAGCTGATGTTTTTTAACAAAAAAGACCAATTGCAATTGTGGATGATTTGTAGTCAGTCTCCATTTCAGTTTAGGTATTTCTTTTATTTTGAAAATTCATTTATTTATTTTGAGAGAGAGAGAGAGAGAGAGAGAGAGGAGGACATGAGATGAGAGTGTGAACGGAGAAGGGGCAGAGAGAGGGAGAGAGAGAATCCCAAGCAGTCTCCATGCTGTCAGAGCAGAGCCCAACATGGGGCTCAATCCCATGAACCGTGAGATGACACCTGAGCCGAAATCAAGAGTCAGACGCTTAGCCAACTGAGCTGCCCACGCGCCCCAGCTAGCTGTTTCTTGTGGAATGGTTTAGTTTATCACCGCAGTAGCTAAACAGACTGTGTTTATCTTTAGCTTAACAAAGATTCTAACAAAGCCACTTATTACGAATCAGGTGAGTTCCCTAGAGCTCGCCACACTACCATGCTGTTGGGAGACAACTGTCCATCCATACGTGGGTGTTTTACGTTTCAAGTGCTTGAAAAGCTCTATACGCATTTTCTTTCTTTCTTTCCACTAATTCATTAGTTCATTCATTCATGTGGTGTGTCAGGTTTTTTTTTTTTTGCTAGAGGCTTTATGATAAATGCCACAGGCTGTAATGCTTCTGATACACCGTAGGTTGAAGGTTAGTCATTCCTTCCACCGTTAGTAAATTTAGCGATTTTTTTTGTGCCTCCCCTGGGCTCTAGCCTAATTTCTTTGAAGGGAAATGGTCAAGGTTTCCCTTGGCTTTTTCACACCTCCCCCTCTGCTTCATCTACACCACAAACGGCTACATACAGGATGTTTTGGGGCAGTGGCACCGACAGGCGGGTGGGGAACCTCTAAGTCAAAGAAATCATCAGACTTTACTGCCACTGAATTAACCAGGACGCAATGGACAAGAGAGGAGGGCAGACGTGCCCAAGCAGAGAGACATGAGAATGTCAACAGCACCATCAAGGTGAAGGGAAAGGCGAATCTCGGCCTCACCGCCCTTGAGGGGCACGCTGGGATTGGAGGACATGGGCACCTTTTGGGACCCACATGCCAAGCGGCCGGGGCCCAGGAGCCCGGCCACAGTTTCACGCTAGGCCTCGGGGCCTGGCCCTGCGTCTTCGCGTGACTGTTTGGATCTCGCTGCCTTCTTTGGACAAATACAATTTATGTCCACTAAAGAAAAGCTGGCTGCACGTTTTCTCTCCGTGCTCTGGAATGTTACCAACACCGGAAAAGAAAATCCTATAAATCTCTGCTCATCCAGATCTTTCTTGTTCTGAAAAGAAGCCCAGCACCAGTTCTGCATCAGGGGCACAACCTTCTCTGACTCCTCCAGCCCACACGGAGTTCTCCCTTGGAGCCCCTTACAGATTCGAGGCTGAACCGAGAAATTCAGCCATGAATCACCCTCCAGCACAGAGGGGCTATGGAGCTGGGGAATCCCAGGACACTTGGAGGCCAGGATACCCAGAGCACAGGCTCCTGGGCGGGCTCTGCTCCTCCGCACCTCGAGCTGTGCAGTCTCTGCTCATTTGCATCCCTAAAAACATAGACTAAGTATCTGTAAGTTGACTTGTTGCTCAAAGACTTCAAGCTCATGCATTGCTTTCTGGTTGCTGGTTTTAAGTCACGAGAGCAGAAATTGTGTTTCATGTTGTGAAACACTCTTCCTCTGCACGTGGTATCAGGGAGCTAGGCACACAGTACTTGGTCTACTGGATTATTTAATGAGCAATTACTGGAACTTGCTACACGCCAGGCATTGTGCTTCATGCTGTATGCAGCATGGTGAGTCCGACTGACATGCTGACCATGTTTAGAGCATTCAGTGATTCTCCCAATTAAGCCAGAGTCAGAATCTCCTGGAGGCTTGTAAAGAAAACAGATCTCTGGGCTGCGCTTTCAGAGCTTTCTTCCTTCCTTCCTTCCTTCCTTCCTTCCTTCCTTCCTTCCTTCCTTTTCTTTCTTTCTTTCTTTCTTCTTTCTTTCTCATGTTTATTTATTTGTTTTGAAAGAGAGAGAGATCGAGAGTGAGCAGGGGAGGGGCAGAGAGAGAGGGAGACAGAATCCCAAGCAGGCTCTGCACGGTCAGCGTGTAGCCTGATGCGGGACTTGAACTGAGAAACTCTGAGATCATGACCTGAGCCAAAATCAAGAGGCAGACACTTAACAGACTGAGCCACCCAGCACCCCCAGAGTTTCTGATTTAATAAGTCTGCCACTCCAAGTTTGTATTTCTAAGCAGTTGCCAGATGATATGCCAATGTTTTTGGTGGAGAGAACCAGATTTTGAGAATCGATCTGTGCTCACACAGTTTAGTGGTGACGCTACGTTAGCCAGGAGTCATTATCTTAGCAGCCGGCATCTGAACCCCTCTTAAGAAAGGATCAGCCTCTGAAAAGAAATGCCTTGATGAACCTGCTTGGATGGGGTGAGACCCTTTGGATGTCAGCCAGCACCGAGATATTAGGAGGGGGGAGTCCCTTCTCAGGAGACAATGTGAGGAATTTGTGGGCTTTGCTCCTGACGGGAGGGAGGAAGACAAATGAAGAGCTGAGAAGAGAGGCAGGAGAAAAAGGACAAGGGGAGGTGGGGGCCAGCCTTTTCTGTGAAGGTTTTTGTGTCGTGCTATAAAACCTGTCTTTTAAAAAAATGTTATTTTAATTCCAGTATAGTTAAGCCACAGTGTTATATTAGTCTCCTGTGTACGATACAGGGATTCACCAACCTTATACATGTCTCAGCTCTCATCACGGTAAGTGTGCTCTTAACCCCCTTTATCGCTTTCACCCATCCCCCACCCACCTCCCCTCTGGCGGCCATCTGTTTGTTCTCTATAGGTAGGCGTCTGTTTTTCGGTTTGTCTCTTTTTCCCCCTTTGGTCCTTTGTTTTGGTTTTTAAACTCGACATGTGAGTGAAATCATGATATTTGTGTTTTTCTGCCTGCCTCATTTCACTTAGCATCATGCTCTCTAGGTCCTTGGCAAGATGTCATCCTTTTTTATGGTTGGGTAATATTCCATCGTATACACCTATCACTTCTTTATCCATTCATCTATTGATGGACACTTGGGCTGCTTCTGTAATTTAGCTGTTGTTAGATAATGTTGCAATAAACACAGGGGTGCAAATATCCTTTTGATTTGGTGTGTTTGTATTCTTTGGGAAAATAGGAGGACAATTACGAGATCATATGGACATTCTATTTTTAAGCCTTTGAGGAACCTCCGTTCTGTCTTCCACAGTGGTTGCACCAGTCTGCATTCCCCAAAACAGCGCGTGAGGGTTCTCTTTTCTCCACATGCTTGCCAACATTTTGTTTCTTGTGTTTTTGTTTTTGATTTTAGCCATTTTGACCAACGTGAGGTGATATCTTATTGTGGTTTCGATTTGCATTTCCCCGATGATGAGTGATGTTGAGCATCTTTTCAAGTGGCTGTTGGCCATCTGTATGTCTTCTTTGGGTAAATGTCTGTTCTTGTCTTCTGCCCATTTTTAAATTGGATTATTTGTGTGTTTGTTGTTTTTTTTTTTTTTTGGTGTTGAATTGTATAAATTACTTCTATATTTTGGGTACTGTTTATTGGATATATCATTTGCAAAACCTGTCTTGATTCCCTCTCTCTGCCCCACCCACCCTCCCCAAATCTTCAACACCAAGAAGCAGGAACTCAGGGGAGAAGAGGCCATGAGAAGATCCTGGAAAACACAAGAATCCTACAGACGGCCTCAAGACTCCACAGGCTGCAGGACAGAAATTCAGTGGCCCTGGATCCCATGTTGCCTGGCATTCAGGGTTGGGAGAACTTCAAGGGCATCTGGGCTACATCATGGCTAAAAGCTGAGTGTTTCATGAGTTCTTTCAGACCTCGACAAGCATTTATTTTATTGAATGTTTTAATTTTAAACATTAGGCCTTTCAAGAAGGAATGGAGCTGAAATTCCATTCATATTGCTATAATCACCACGATACCATACTGCGGTAGTAGCTATGAACTTTTTCTTTCTTTTTTTTTTTTTTTAATTTTTTTTAAATGTTTATTTATTTTTTTGAGACAGAGAGAGACAGAGCATGAATGGGGGGGGGGGGGCAGAGAGAGAGGGAGACACAGAATTGGAAGCAGGCTCCAGGCTCTGAGCCATCAGCCCAGAGCCCGACGCGGGGCTCGAACTCACGAACCGTGAGATCGTGACCTGAGCGGAAGTCAGACGCTCAACCGACTGAGCCATCCCGGCGCCCCTCTATGAACTTTTTCAAACTTACAGTGTTCTTTGATCTTCACCACTGTCTTGTCAGACAGCAAGGGCTGGTGGTATTAGTTTTACGTTTCCATTGGGAAACAAAGGCAAAAGACATGAACGATAAAGGCACGGTTTAGAGCCCAGTTCTGACAGTCGGTGCAGGGAGCCTCCCCCCACCAAGGTGACCTTGGGAAGGGTCTTTGTTTTTTGCCCTCTGTTTTCCTCTCAAATGAGCTAGCTGTGGAGTTCGATTCTAATTCGGAGCAAATCAACGTGTGGAATCGCATTTTAGAATATTCCAGTGAGGAGGTTAAATCATTTGGTCCTTAACGTCTGAGTCTCAAATCTAGCACCTTACCATTTTCCTTTAAAATCTGCATGTCGTTTGTCTGCAGGAGGGAGGGAGGGAAAAAGTGTGATCACACTTCACTCTCCCTACATTTTACAGCCACATGTCAGCAGTAGGGGGCTTCCAGCCCTGGCCCAGGAGAATTCTGGAAGGGATAAGACCCAGAGGCCCCCACCCACTTGACTTGTCTTTTCAGGTATCATCTGCAGTCAGGTGAGGTCAAGTTTAAATGAGACTCCCTAACAGGAAAGAGGACAAGATCCCACAAAACCTAGGCCAAGGGGGGTTTGTGGTCCCAAAGGGGAGCAGCTTCACATTGGGGGGTGGGAGTACCGAGGGGAACCTTTCTCCTCTACCCTTGGCTCCAACATCCCACTCACGTATACTCACACTTCGTCTCAGATGATGCACCCCAGAATAACCACAGCCACCACTGAGGAAGCCCTGATGGGCCAGATTCATTTCCTGCCACTGAGCATCCTTTCTTCACAGAAGGGAGCGCTAAGTGGCGGGGATTGCAAGCCACCTGTCGGCAGAGTCAGTGTTTGAGCCTCTGCTACTGCAAAGCCATATGCTATGCTGTTCCATCCACTGCTTCCCCAAAGCCCGCCTATGAGAAAATAAAAAAAGGGGTGACTTTTCTCATAAATATAAATTCATGTCTTTTTATTTGGAAGACTACGTTCTTAGTTTTTCTGGTGTCAAACTGTCCGTTCTTCTCTGTAAGTCATGATGACGGTAGATGGTTCTTTCCTCCTCTTTCTCCTTTTCTTCTCCTTCTCCTCTTTCGCCTTCTTGTTTTCTTTTTGTTTTGACTTGACCAGGAAGAAAAGAAACACCTGCTGATCCTATTTTGGTTTCATGTGTCCGTAGGGTTTTTCTTGTTACATAAATTCCCAAAGGCTGGGACCTCCGCTTTATCCGAAGTAACTCACCAGACGTTCAGAATGGCTCAGCTCGGGGGTCAAGGCCACACCCCTGGCCTAGGTGATGTGCTAGAAATGTGAGGAAAGATTCACTGACACGGTGCATTTGGGTCACGTGGGACACTAAACTTTGAGTGGGACTACTAAGGACGTCTCGCTGAAAGGTCATCCCTTCCCTACGCTGAAGCCCCTTGCTCTTTAGGATTTCCATTTTCCTTTCTGGATTCACCACCCATCTGGTTTCTTACAGCGCTAGGACGTGCGAATCAGTCAAGATGCTTTGTTTGACACCACTTTTATTGTTTTATGCACAATTCTTTTCTTTGCCATGGTAAAGCCTGAGGGCGTTTGCTCCATTTCAAGCGTGCTGGCCTTGTTACGAGCGGTATGAAAGCGTCCTGGGCCATACAAGGTGTGACGGTCCCCTTACACGCGAACTGGCCCCGCAAACGGGGACCAACGGAGCTCACCTGTGGCTCCGTCAGCGAGCTCCCTTGCTGACTTCACGTTCCGTGGTGTTAATCAGCCGTGGGCCAGAGCTGCTGGTGACTCCGCTCTTCTTTGAACGTGGACCCAGGGCAACCGTGAGTCGTCCACTCCCTCCGCCTCCGAACCGCGTCTTCAAACACAGCCCTGTCTGCGCCCTCCCGGCTTCAGGCCCCTGGAGGGTCTCTGTGCTCAAAGTTCTTTAATTTCCTTTATGGATGTAGTAAATCATTCTACACACCGCAGAGCAGAGGAAAAGCCTGATTTATGAGACCTACCTGCTTGGTTCTTTCAGAGTAAGATCCCCACGTGGAACGGTTTTCTCTCTTCAAATTCTTTTTCTTTTCATATTTCTTAAATGCTTAAATAAAATGCACGTGGCACATCCATCAGAAGCTGAACAGGGGAATTCCGGTCCCATCAGGCCTCCCGCGATGGCTTCCAAGAGGTGACGAGTTACTGCCTTGTCACTTGTTTGCTCTCCATCTTTCTTGTTGGTCCCCTCCTCTTGCTCACTGCATCTCCCCCAGCCCCCTCTGCTCAGTGAAAAGGAAATAGTTCACCTCATTTGTTCACGCCTTCGTGGGTTCACTCATTCACTCATTCACTCCGAGTGCTGTGTTAGGTGCTGCAGACCCAGCAGTGAACGAGACAGGCCAGGTCCCTGACCTCACAGAGGGTGTGATCTAAAGGGCAAGATAATGGGTGAGTGGCATTTCCAGTGTAGTGTGGTGAGTGCTACGTGAGGGAGGAACGCGGAGGGGACCCTAACTCAGCCTCGGGGAGGGTCGGGTTGGGCTTCTGGAAGGTTTTCCCTGAGCTGAAGGCTGAGTTCTGGGCACCGGGCAGTGAGCCAGGCACCTAGACAAATGCTGGTTTAGCTGGCCTTCTGGAATTGTCTGGCTTTCCTTATGGGCTGTAAGTGCGATTTTTGGTGACCGTAAACTGTGGTTGTCCGACCATGTTGGGACACTTGGTGGCAGATGTGACAGAGGGAACATTGTCAGAGCAGCAGCTGAGAGACAATCCCTTAAAACTGTCTCTAGGGCCCTGATTTTGATACGTGAGATAAGCCAAAATGCAAATAGCAATTTGAGTGTGGATGTGTACTTTGGGTGCTGTGTGTGCTCTGAAATGTAAGCGTACTGCTCGTTTCTTGTTTCTCCTAACTGATGAATCTAGTTTTCATCCAAACGAATGAACTCTTGTGAGTCATAAGCATCATCTAACGGAGACTAGGTTTTCTCAAAAGCCAAAAGAGTTTAAGAATTTAGCATTCTTTGGTTTCCAAATTGAGACCAACAATATCTCTTGATCTTTGATTTTTCTTTTTCTCTTGAGGGGAACTTTGACGTATTTTTGTCATTTAAGTGTTGCTGAAAGATACCTAGGGGCGCCTGGATGGCTCTGTCCCTTGAGCGTCTGACTCTTGATTTTGCCTCTGGTCATGATCTCACGTGAGATTGAGCCCCGTGTCAGGCTCTGTGCTGAGCATGGAGCCTACTTGAGATTCTCTCTCTCCCTTTCTGCCCCTCCCCAGCTTTGCTCATGTACACACGCTCCCACTCTCTCTCTTTCTCTCTCAAAAATAAACATTAAAGAAAAAAAAAAAAAGAGGGGCACCTGGGTGGCTCAGTTGGTTAAGCATGTGACTTTGGCTCAGGTCATGATCTCACAGTTTGTGAGTTCGAGCCCCGCATCAGGATCTGTGCTGATGGCTCGGAGCCTGGAGCCTGCTTCGGATTCTGTGTCTCCCTCTCTCTGCCCCTCCCCTGCTCACGCTCTGTCTCTCTCTCAAAAATAAAGCACTTTACCGAAATAATTTCAGGATTACTCTTAGCATTTCAGTGAGGATGTGGTAAAATTGTACCATCAAAAAATGAGAAATGAAGGTCCAGGGGAGGCTGTCTGAAAATCAGGATGAAGTTACAAGAAGTTGTTAGAATATAGTGTGGGTCTGATAATTCCCAGCTGTCACTACTGGGTTTTCTTAGTGTTTTGGGCTAGTTGCTTTCTGTGTAGCAAAGAACCTATTTTGATCAACAATATTTTTCACTCATTAAGGTAAATTCTAAATTCTGCTTCATATGTGCTGCATGGGAATCAAACAATAAGAAACAGAGTTTAATCTGGAGAAACTGAATAGAATTTTATAATTGAGAAATGGATCTTCACATTTCTGAGGAAAATGACAGTTTGTGACGAACCGTCACTTAACAATATGGCAAATAGGGGAATGGATTTAACTGAATGGAGGTGCTGAATGAAGACATTTTAAATAGCAGACGCCTTGATACAAAGCACGTGGAGAGGAGCTGGCTTTCTTGAGGATGTGCCATTACAGTGGCCGCCTGGGTTCATTCACCCTTGACCCGTGCTCCCCTGGGCTAACATGGGACGCCAGACCCAAGGCAAGTTTGAATGGTGTATGTAATTCTTGTTGAGGGTGAAAGGTATCTCAGTGAAGCCCCACAAATGTGTTGGAAAACAAAGAGTAAGATAAAAGAGTGCCTGGAAACAGAGAATGGGACTTCTGCGGGGCAGAAGAGAGAGCTAGGCAGCACAACGTGAAGAGCAAAGTCGGCCACCGGCCATTAAGTTCAGCCAAGTGAGGATTCAAAGATGGGTCTGAGGGGTTAAATCCACTGAAGTTGTATACAACTCACCAGGGAGGGCAAACTTGAATAATAGTTGGCTATTTAGGGGCGCCTGGGTGGCTCTGTCGGTTGAGCGTCCAACTTCGGCTCAAGTCATGATCTCATGGTTCACGGGTTCAAGCCCTGCATCGGGCTCTGTGCTGAAGGCTCAGAGCCGGGAGCCTGCCTCGGCTTCTGTGTCTCCCTCTCTCTCTGCCCCTCCCCCACTTGTACCCTGTCTCTCAAACATGAATAAATGTTAAAAAAAATTTTTTTTTAATTGGCTATTTAGTTTAATAGAGAGAGGTGAACTTGGTAAGTTTCCTGAAAAATCCACTTTTAGTTGTCACCTATCGAATGATCTTGCCCTGAGGTCACTGCTCCAAGCGCAGTGCCCAATGATTCAGGTGGCGAAGTGGCTTTAGGCTAAAATGGCCTGTCAGTTCTACGCATGCCTCTGGAATTCACCATCAATATCTAAAACTCCTCAGAGCCTACATCCTGTCTCATAGTCTCATCTCCAGAGAGCCATGGCTCCCCTGCTCTGCTCCATGCGCCTGCCAGCCTCCCTCCGTTGTTAACCCCCACAGTGTATACAAACAAGTTGTGGTGACATTCACAAGCTCTAGCCTTGAGATTGGCGTAAGGGAGTTTTGCTGAGCTGAGATGCTGGGTGCCCGCTAGGCTCACCCACGAACTAAGGATCTGGCTTGCACATTTGGATACAAATTCATGCACTTGCAAGTTATAATTTGCCACGTGTCATGAGCCTATATGTCACTTGAGACTAGTAGAAAGTAAAACATGAAATATACATCAGTTATGAGTCTATTGTAATTTATGTGGGAATGCTTTGGAAACTTGAAGGCTCTTACCTTTTTCTTGGTCACAGACCACTTGGAGAATCTAGTGAAAACATGTACCCCTTCTTAAGAGAAATACACATCAATATGCTTAAAACTGTAAGAATTTTGCATATAAATTTGAGATGTTCATGGATCTTCTGGTGTCATGGATTCCTGACCTAAAGGGATTTATAGGTATAAAATGTTATTAAGAGTATTCTTTTTACATTTAAATGAATAACAGGATGTAGAATTGTACACTTAACACTATCTCAGTGATACATTACATGTAGGAAAGAATATATATATATATATATATATATATATATATGACTGGAAAGATAAGCACTAAAATATAAACAGTACTTATATTTGGGTGGTGAGATTGTGATTTAATTTTATTCTTTGAATTTGTTACACTTTCACATCTAAAAATAAAATTTTTACCAGTTTATTTTCACAAAAGTAGCTGTTTATTGTGACCAGTTATGGAACTACTGGGCAGAGCTCTCAAAAACAAATCTAAAAAGTGACCACTCTTCCGGATGGCTACTCATTCACATTTACCAGTCTCTGGGATCATGTGATCTATGGGAATCCTCCTTCTGATCTTCCAGTTGGTGCAAGAGTGGGGGCCTGACTCAGTGGAATCAATCAGTGTCTTTCCTCAAGATTTTTCTGAACTGTAACTAGCCAGGAGCCAGCCAGCTCCTTTGTGGTGACTGAAGCTGTGAGTGAGGTCTGGAAGCTTTGAAGCCGGGCAGGGGACACACTTCCTGCTGGTCTGCAATGACAGAGAGAGACAGAGAGACACCTCATAGTTCCTGGCTGTTCAGTTGCCTTTGAGTCCAGCTCACCCTAGTCCTTCTTGCATTTTGGTTTTCAATTCTTCCTTTGATTTATACCTTTTACCCTTCCAACAAATTTCCTTTTTGTCTGAACTGGTTAGAGCTGTATTTCTGGCACCTGAAACCAACAAGTCCACACAATTAACAAAAGTATATTTATAAGTACTCAAGAATAAAATTGGACTCAAGTTGTAAAATAAGTGAAATCGACAGGAGCGCCTGGGTGGCTCAGTTGGTTGAGTGTCCAACTCTTGATGTCGGCTCAGGTCATGATCTTGTGGTCAGGAGACGGAGCCCCGCGTTGAGCTCCATGCTGACGGTGATGCCTGCTTGGGATTCTGTCTCTCCCTCTCTCCTCTCTCTCTGCACCTCATGCTCTCTCTCCCTCAAAATAAATACATAAACATTGAAAAAAAAAGAAATCGACAATATGTCTTAACACAGAAAGCGGCTGGCTTTGGGTGTCTGACCTTGTGCAGGACAGAGGGAGTTCAAAAAGCAGAGACAAATGGAGGTTATTGGTTCAGAGCCTCAGATCATTCTGTTCATTTAGGAGGTGGAACTTGTCTTCTTGCATTAATTTGGCAACCTGAAGATATGTGAGCACTGCCAAAGAGAAAATCTGAGCAAATTGTTAGAGATACTCTACAAGAATAAACAACTTTACAGAGGGGTTTGTGTGCTACACAGCGAGTTCCATGTCAACAAATGTTCAACTGTAATGAAAGTAGTTAGAAATACCGGGGCATGGCTTAATTATGTGAGGAATATTTGACACAGTGAAATTTAAAATGACCTGCCTAACTACAAAATAACTCATCCAAGCAAAAAGCTCCAGCTTCAAATCCAGTTTATCTGTATCCTATGGAAAATTGTATTTTCTATCGGCAAATGTGTGTTTCTACTGAGTTTTAGAAATGGCCTGCTGCAGATATGTGGGAAGCAGGTCATGATGGAGCCCGTTCCACCTTTGGGAGGCTGGTTAGAGTGGTAAAGCCAGAGGGAAAGAATTTTGAGTTCACATCGAAATCGACCATACGATAATGAGACTAGATTTTTTTAAAAATCGACATACTGTAACGTACAAACTCTAATTCAAGTAAAAGCTATGTTCACATTTCTTGGAAGCTGAGAGATATCATTAGCACGGTATTTTAGAGGGAGACCTTGAGTCATCTGATCTGACATGCCTGATGTCTTTAGATGATTCTAGATTTGGGATTTGATGCTGTAGCTATGAAATCAGCACTTTTTGGCAGGCAGGGCTTTCAAACTAGTTAGAATCTCAGTGTTTATTTTATTGTGGGTTTTGATACGAATTACTAAACTACTTTTCAGGAATGTACCAATTTTATTCCCATCAGCAGAGTATTTCATCATGCCCTCTGTTCATCCCATGCATTAGCACACTTAACCTAGTTTGTCACTGAAGTACCAACAGTGATGTCATATTCAATGTCACTTCAAATTTCTTTGATTATTCATGAAAATAAACACTTCCTCTTATTTCTTAGCCTTTGCAGAGCTAACTTTTGAGAATGAATATGTTCTTTGCACGTTTACTCCTTTTGTTGATTTATATAAGTTCTTTATATATATAGTGATTTCAATCTTTTTTTACGCCATTTCTGCCACAAGTATTTCTTCATTTTTAAATTGTGACTCAATTTGGAACCTCAGTGATTCTCATTCCTTTTTTCTTCATGATTTCTCCCACTGTGCTTGCCTTTAAAGCCCTTCCTCATCCCCAAATCAGATTCCCCTGTGATTTATGCTCACTTGTACAATATAACGTAAATCCTGTCAATTCACTGGATCATAGAGACATATTTGGGGTAACAGCGTGAAATCACTTTAATTTTGAATAGCATTTTTATATTTATTCTATTTAAAAGAAAAAAAAAAAGAGAAGACAAGAAAAGAGAGCATAATGGAAAGACAGAGATCTGTAGTCCCTGAGATCCTGGGGTGTTTGTTGGGTCTGTGTCTCTGTATAGAAAAGGAAACCCGCACTGACTTGCCTCTGCCCTCGCAGTGCTTCTGGGCTTTGGGTTAGTGTTCTGGCCGGAGTCAGGAAAATAGCTAGAGGCCTGGATTTGCTAACAACAGCCCCAGTGCAAGTTACAACGAAAACACAAATGTCTCCTATCTCACCTGACCATCAAGTGGATTAGGTGCCTGGAAACCCAGGGATGAAATGAGGGGCAGTCTTTTTGGGAAGGGAGGTGAGTGGGGGAGGGAGGAGCCTGGGAAGTCTGATTCCTAGGGTACCTTTGCCTTCTGCCCTCCCCCTCTCCTTCCTCAGTCTTAAGCCCTGCCCCCAAGACTTGGACACTAATTTACAAGGAATGAAAAGGAGGCTTTTTTTTTTTTAAATGTTTATTTTTGAGAGAACATGCAAGCGGGGGAGGGGCAGAGAGAGGGGGACAGAAGATCCCATGCGGGCTTTGCCCTGACAGCAGAGAGCCCCCACGTGGGACATCGTGAGATCATGACCTGAGCTAAAGTTTGACACTTAACCCACTGAGCCACCCAGGCGCCCCGAAAAGGAGACATTTTTAGATTTCTTCTCCACCCAGTTTATCTCTGGAATCATTTTTCTCTTAATTTCTTGAAACTAAAATTTGTTCTGAAGTAATAAGTGGAACATGGTAAAGATCAAACCAGATAAAATATAGGTCTTACTCCAGTCAAATCTCCCCATGAAAGGCCTGTGTCTGGAATTAGAGCTTCAGAAATGCCCCAAGTGAGGGGAGGAGCTGTTTTCTATTATGTTCAGTTAAACTCTCAGGCTAAGGGTTCAAGTGCTATGTTGCCATCAACTCATAAGAGAACCCTGCAATTATTATGTGATAAACACAACTAATGAATGGATGAAGGAAGGAAGGAAGGAAGGAAGGAAGGAAGGAAATGAAATGAAGGAAGGAAAATGAAGGAAATGAATGAAAGAAAATGAAAAGCGTTTCCTATACAAGAGGAATAGAAAAGGAATCAGGATTCTAGAATCAGTACAGCCACTATGCAACCTATCTGAGCCTCCTTGAGCTTCAGTTTCCTAATCTATTCCAGCTGTCTATCCACAGAGTTGATGTAACGTATTTGAAAGCGTTTTAAAACATGGTCTGGAACTATACATTCTGGACATTGATCAGTTTAGCTGGCCAATACTAAATAATACTTATAACTATGGAAACCCTTTGCTTTTCAATCACTTCACTGAAAGGGAGAACCTAGATGTACAGGTTAATAATTTTCAGTGTGAGAATGCCAATAAATGATTCCTACCCTTCCTGGGATATATGATTGGCCAGTTTGTTTGAGGGCTGGTGCTCATAAGCCTGAGATCAGAGATCTGCTTTTAGATCAATCAGTTTTGCTATGTTTTCCACCCAAATCGGTCTGAAGCCGTCTAAGATAGGCAGGTGTCTAATCCATCATCTTTGCTAGAAAAATTAATCAGGCCATCTTACTGATGGTGAACCAGTGCTCCGGTGTCTGTATGTGCTTACCTGGAAGTCAAAGAATAATTAGTGTAAAAGAAAAGAAACCGCAGGCTTGAAGGAAAAGACTTGTTTTAAGAAAAAATATCAAAACCAGAAGCTCTGTGTATTCTGGGTAGTCAACTACAAATGGCCTTCCCAACCGTTTTCTCATATAATGGCACATCTAAAATATGACTAGATTTGTATGATAGTATGCTGATGTCAACTGGGGGGAAATTGGGACCCAGTCCCAGCTTCTTGTGGCCACACAGAGGGATGAGGGGATCGATGTAATGCCCGTTAGGAACCCTGCCTCCGAGGACAGTGAAATCCAGGAAGGGATGACCAGGCTCGCTGGCCTCAACACATCCACACATCTCAAATGGAACCCCTCTGCCCGCTAGGGCAGCCCTCTCCATCGCTCTCTCCATCATTTATATCACTTGTATCTGTATCCAGCTGGAAATACCTGAGTTAATGCTATATTTTCCCTTGGCTCCTTTGGGTCCATTCAACTCAAACATTCACGGAGGACCTTTGTAGCGGGCACTATTTTCCATTGGTTGAAATCATTCCTGGGGCCATCTTTAAGTTCTGTCTCCTGTCCTTCTTCTCCAGTCTCTTCCCCAGCCCCTGTCCACGCCCCGGGCACACATGGTGATGACTAACGAGGGTTTTGCCCAGCATTCCTTCACCCATTATACAGTCAGAGGCAGAATTCCATCCAGATGTTCCCCATCTTCTGTGTGCCACCCACCGGCCAAAGCCAGCTAAGAGGCAGTAGGCAGGGAGCCCGGGTGACATAATTCACAGGCAGGGCTCAGTGTCTCAGGAGACGGAGCCTGCGAAGAAGGGTAGTGAAAAGAGGAGAGCTCTGGGAGGGCAAAGGGAGAATAGTCTGCTCACCTGCCAATGGATTTAGAAAAAGAAAAACGATTTCCTCGTGTTTCTTTTCTATTCTGAAAGGACTAAGGGCTCCTCACCATTCTCAGCATAAGATAAAAATTTCTTCCCAAATCCTTGGCAGCCAGGCTCAGTTTTATCCGGCCTTCTCGGATATGCATCCCGGCCTTGTCACTTACTGGGCTACCACAGGCGCGTTATTTAACCTCCGTGGGGGTCTTTATTTCCTATTATACAAACAGGGTACAATACTGTTCTTGTAGGCCTACTGAAAGGTCAGCTTTCCTTTGTGCTTTAGATCGGCCCTGTATTCTTTATACAAATTCCACTGTCCCCGGAGGGGGACAAATTCCACATGAAACCTCCTCCTCGTTCAAGTCTTCACCCACCTCTCACCTCCGTATTCAGCTCCTGCGCGTGGCAGTAAGTTTTTGTACGTTAAGCATATCTGAACTGAGGTTTATCTGAATCTTTGCCTAGTTTGCACTGCCTTGCTGATGGAGCGATATGGGATTCTTCTTCCTACATCCTTGTTCTGCTTCATTGTACCCACCTCGTCCTTACCGCTACAGCTGCAGTGGTGGTGTTTATTGCTTGAGGGTTATGATGACCGCGTGACGCAACTCTTGATTACCGAATTCCCGTTCAATCGTGTTGTAATTATACAACGCACTCAGGAAGGGTGATCTGATGAAGACCAATTTAAAAAATACTATCGTAATTTCAAAACAAGGGCAACAACATGAAAGCATGGCACACGGCTTGGGAAAGATAATACCCTATGAATCGACGGACAGTGTGAACATTGCGTGATTTTTTTTTTTTTTAATTTTTAATGTTTATTTTTGAGAGAGAGAGACAGAGAGAGAGAACTAGTGGGGCTGGAGAACAGAGAGGGAGACACGGAATCCAAAGCAGGCTCCAGGCTCTGAGCTGTCAGCACAGAGCCTGATGCGGGATTTGAACTCGCGCATGGCGAGATCGTGACCTGAGCCAAAGTTTGCCCCTTAACCGACTGAGCCACCCAGGTGCCCCAATGTGCACATTGTGTTTTAAATACACTAACCGTGACTTCCTTCTGGGCCACACTCCTCTAAAGCATGGGAGGAAAATAAGCAGGTGTGGGAGAGAAATCAGGCTAGGAAAGACGTTGGGACTTCCTGAGTAAATTGTTATGGCTCCGGCTCCCCCTAGTGTACTGAACAACACAGGTACCCCAGTGTGCAAAAGCTGAGCTCAAGCTCAGGAGCCAGTATTCTTCTCTCCAGCCGCCAGCCTTACCTGAACAACTTGAGATCTCCATTTTGCCACCGTTTCCTCCCTACTGCACAACCAACCACAGATCAGAGACGAAATGGGGCAGATGTTCTGTATCCAAACTGATTTGAGCACCGATCTTCGTGGAAGGACTGAATTGATTCGAGGCATCCAAGAAATATTTAAAAGTATGTAAAAATTGCTTTAAAAAGAGTTGCCACTTTCTCATGAAGTAGGGGATGTAATTAAGGAGCATAAGCAAAAATTAAAGACGGTTTCTTGTTAATTATTTTACTACACATTTTATCGGCCCCTGCCTTCTATTTATCAAACCGTTAGGCATCTGTAAATATATTTTCCTCAAGCAGGACACAGAGACCACTGGGAAGACCAAAGATCGAACCATAGTGGAAGGAAAGTAACTCTTCCAATGGGGAAAAAAATGACATATTAAAGCAATGTTTCTTAAAGTGTAATCTCCCAAGAACTCTAGTTCCACAATGGGTCTTACTTTAAAAAAAAAATTTTTTTAGGGGCGCCTGGGTGGCTCAGTCAGTTAAGCAGCCGACTTCGGCTCAGGTCATGATTTCACGGTCCGTGAGTTTGAGCCCCGCGTCGGGCTCTGTGCTGACAGCTCAGAGCCTGGAGCCTGTTTCAGATTCTGTGTCTCCCTCTCTCTGACCCTCCCCCGTTCATGCTCTGTCTCTCTCTGTCTCAAAAATAAATAAACGTTAAAAAAAAATTAAAAAAAATTTTTTTTAATGTTTATTTATTTTTGAGGGACAGAGAGAACACGATCAGGGGGAAGGGCAGAGAGAGAGGGAGACACAGAATCTGAAGCAGGCTCCAGGCTCTGAGCTGTCACCACAGAGCCCGACGTGGGGCTCGAACTCACGAACCGCGAGATTATGACCTGAGCTAAAGTCGGACGGTCAACCGACTGAGCCACCCAGGCGCCCCTAACGGGTCTTAATTAGGCTTTCATGATACGTCGTTTTGAGACATGTGGGGTTAAACAAAGAGAAACTTTTTAAAACTTCAGTATTCTTCTAAACCCTTAGTGTTCTCTTAAAACCCCACCGTGTGACACTTAGAGCTAACGCATTTCCCAAATTGTCTAACACCATGATTTTTTTTTTCATGCCTATCCCACACACCTGGTTTGTGAATTATCTTTTGGGAACGAATACGCCCTGGATGAGAATTTCATTAACTTTCAGTCGAAGATGGAGAACAAATAGGAAAGTAAGCCAGAGGAGGAAAGGAAATGGTATTTGATACAAGCAGCCAATAGGGTGGCTATAAAGAAGTTTGTGACCAGCGAAACATTAGTAACGCAACAGATTCAGAGTCCGAGAGTGGCAGTCCTATAATGGGGTCAGAAGGACCGACCGTGGCGAATGCATCGCCAGCCCACGCAATCATTACCAGACTTCTCCCAAAACGTCATAGCACTGATGCCATCGTGAGAACGCGAAAGACTGCAAAAAGCACAGTGCCCCATCCTATGGGGTTTTCCACTTTTTTTTAATTTTTTTTTTTCAACGTTTTTTATTTTTGGGACAGAGAGAGACAGAGCATGAACGGGGGAGGGGCAGAGAGAGAGGGAGACACAGAATCGGAAACAGGCTCCAGGCTCCGAGCCATCAGCCCAGAGCCTGACGCGGGGCTCGAACTCACGGACCGGACCGCGAGATCGTGACCTGGCTGAAGTCGGCCGCTTAACCGACTGCGCCACCCAGGCGCCCCTTGGGGTTTTCCACTTTTAATACAACTTTTCTTGTGCACTACCTGTACTAATTGATGTGGATGTTTTAGGCTCTTTATTACAAACAGGATCACAGAGACACAGGGTGCTTTGAGGAAGTTAGAAGATGCCTGTATTTAGCGGAAGCGGTGAGTTTGAGAGGATTCCGATAAGTCACAGCTCGACAAACTCTTCTCAAAGGGAGTGTTAGAGAAAACTGGAAGTCCATACAGTGGCTTGTCTTGGATGATGGCACATGACAAGAATACTGACTCATGTCCACGAGAATGTGCCTATTCCTACTGGCTCCATTCACACTTCAGAAGTGCTGCTGTCCATGGACTCATTGGTACGTTGGGTGACAACACGTTCAGTCATGAGGGTTTCGGGGGCATCAACGGACCTACAATGATGTGTAATTGTAGGTTCTCTTGTTGAGGACGCAGCGTTTCGTGGAGAAAACAAACATTCATCAGCCCCCAATGGATTGTGGCTCTTAGTCTCTTAGCAGATGGGGGTGGAGGGTGGGACAAAGTCCATTCCAGAAGCAACTCTTGGGCTTCAGTGGACCTCCTATTTTCCAGCTGGGTGGACTTCAGGCATGGAGAGGTCAAGTGATTTAGTAAAGCGCCTGATGAAGTCGAGCAGCTGGGACGTGATTTCAGGGACTTTGCTGGTGTACAGCGCTTGCCCGAGTCAGTCAACAGCCCTGTTTCCTGGTTCTAGCCGCTTCTCTAGCTGCACCACACAGTCAGCGTGCTGCGTCCTGCGTGGCCGACCTCCCGGCTGTCTCTGCTCACGACTGGAATAGGAGGCGTGTTACAGGTCAAGTCTGAATGTTCTGGCAGCACAGCGTAAGGCAGATTGCTCCATGCCTGCTCAAAGCATACAGTGTCTGGCGAAAGCCAGATTGAAGATAGCTAAACTCACACGCCAAGATTCCAAAGGAAAAACTTAGCTCACATTTTTCCTCTGCACGGTGATTTTTCTTTCCCTTCCTTTTTTTCTCTTCCCTTTTTTTTTTTTTTTTTTTTTTTTAAAGGGAATCCCCATGTTTACACGTTGAAATCCAAAGTGCACCAGTGGTCAGTTCACAATTCTGTGACCCATGAACATCTGTGGGCCAGGGTGTTCCTTGGGAATCGGCGGTGCCGGGCGCCGTGAGCCAAGCCTGCCCTACGCAGAAAGGAATTCTCCAGTGAGTGAAGCAGTCAGCGAGGGAAGAGGCCTGGGAGCGTTCAGGGCCTGGTTACTCTCTAGCTCGGGTTTTCCAGAGGCATGTCTGCACTCGACTTCAACTAGTTTTATGAGCTGTATTTGACTTTAGTTTTTGAGGCAGGTCCTTCTGAAGCTCCTTAGAGGAAGCAGAACATGAATCTTCATTTTACCTTTAGGAAAAATAGAACTCTCTAATCTGCGGGTGGGCAAAATGGAGCTCAAATCCAGAAATAAGAAGCCCTCTTTGTCCTTTGAGTAGAGAGAAAAATCTCAGAGGGAACAGGTTTATTTTGACATCTGTCCCGGAGGACTTAGTGCTTAGTTAGGGTCTCCCTCTGTGGAAGGGGGTCCCATAGGCCCCACAGCCGGGCGAGCTGCAGGGAGAGATGGCTTCAGTGTGGCGGGTGGCACTGGGGGTGGTTGAATGTGCCTTATCGTTTCCATTCCAGATTTAGGTCGGTAGAGGGACTTTGGCGGTATCATCGTTCTGATTTGTTCAGTATTCAAAAATTCATCGAACCCTCAACGGCAAAACTTAGCATGTGGTGTATTTGAATCTTGTGTATTTCTGGAGGTTTTTTTTTTTTTTTTTTTTTGCCTTGTTCTAAATTTTTTTTAATGTTGATTTATTTTCTAAGAGAGAGAGAGAAAGAGAGAGAGAGAGAGAGAGAGAGAGAATGAGCTGGGGAGGGGGCAGAGAGGGAGACACAATCCAAAGCAGGCTCCAGACTCCGAGCTGTCAGCACAGAGCCCGATGCGGGGCTTGAACCCATGAACTGTGAGATCGTGACCTGAGCCGAAGTCGGACACTTAACCGACTGAGCCACCCAGGAACCCGTTTCTGGACTTTCAATTCCTTACGTATAAAAAAAGGACAAGGGCTAGATGGCCACCCAGCCCCATGGCAGTTCGAGGGTTCTGTGAGTTTAGGCTGGCTTCTCTCCTAGTTGGAGACCAGTTCCTCTGCTCCAACTTCTCTGCTGTAGTCTGGGTGCTGTAAGAAGAACTGTGTCCCCTACAAAATTCATATGCTGAAGTCCTAACAACCAGTACCTCAGAATGTGGCTGTATTTGGAGACAGGGTCTCTACAGGGGTAATCAAGTTAACATGAGGCCATCAGCATGGGCCCTAATCCAATACGAGTGGTGTCCTTATTAAAGGAAGAATTTGGGGGCGCCTGGGTGGCTCAGTGGGTTAAGCGTTCCACTTCAGCTCAGGTCACAATCTCGCGGTTCATGAGTTCAAACCCCGCGTCGGGCTCTGTGCTGACAGCTCAGAGCCTGGAGCCTGCTCTGGATTCTGTGTCTCCCTCTCTCTCTGTCCCTCCCCCACTCATGCTCTGTTTCTCTCTCTCTCAAAAATAAAGATTTAAAAAAAAAAAAAAGAATTTGGACATAAATGAGTGTGCACAGAGGTGAGACCATGTGAAGACAGAGGGAGAAGATGCCCAGGTACAAGAAAGACACGGGCCTCAGAAGAAACCGATGCTGCTGACATTGTGACCTCAAACGTCTAGCCTCCAGAAGTGTGAGAAAATAAATTTCCGTTGTTTAGGCCAGTCCATCTATGGTGCAAACACTCTGAGCTCTATATCACAGTGAGTTTTCTGAGCTGTGAAAGACGTTCTATGGGTTGTTGTTGTTTTTTTTTTTTTTCTTCTTTTTTTAACAGACTCTTAATATTGGTTTTAGCCTAAAGCAGTCTTGTCTTTCCTAGGATATTTAAAATACTTAAAAAAAAAATGTTTTCTTCATCACCAGACATGAAGGAAATTTAGTAAAATAAACCCTCTTTACTTTTACTTGAAGGGAATTTCATAATTTCGACCCGTAGAACAATTGTTCTGAATGCTTATGGATCATCAGTCTGCCTTCTGAGAAATACTACCATTATCTACACGTTTCATTTAAAGCCAAATAGTTCGCTGGATGAACCTGTAGGTGACAGCACATTTCTGAAGAACTTCGGACCAAACACGCAACTCCAGATGGGGTGTAGTCCGGGTTTTGTTCAATACTTCTGTCTTTAAAGGTCACTTGGAGTCAAACATCATGTGACCAAGTTACAGAACAAATTAAATGATAAAAAAAAAAAAAAAGGTAACCATTGGTCACTTGTTGTTTAAAACTCAGGCTCTTACTTAAAGTAAAGCATGTTATCACCAAAATAGATTTTTCTTTCCCTTAGTACCAAGACTCTGGTTCTTTCCTTTTACAAAATAGCCACAGGAGTTGGCATGGGGTGCCCAATGGCTAGAAAGCAGGGGACCCCCTGGCTCTCTGCAAGTCCCTTTTGAGGTGGCTGTGAAATTTCTCAGGGAGAGTGTTTCTGGATCAAAACTGCTCGCTTGGCAGGGGAGAATCACCCAGCTTTTTGAGGCTCTGTGTGTCTGAGAAAGAGATCAGAGTACATGTTAAGAGGCATGGTGTGAAGGGTTCTGACCAAACCCCGGACACCAGACCAAGCAGTGCACGTGGAGGCAAGGTCAGGTGCTCAGTATCGTGTCCACACAACTAGAGGAATGAATGCCTCGTTCATTTTCTCAGCCAGCTTTGTGGTGTCACCCAATGATAACACGAATAGAGTTTATAGATGAAAAGAAAACCCGTCTTTCTAAAAATCACAGCTTGAAGGAAGAAGTTTGGCCGATTAAAAAGGCAGAGGGCGCTGGGAAAAACTGCAGGCACTTTTATTTCCAGCTATGAACAGAATGGGGAAAAAAATTGCAACTTATTTATATTCATTTATTTATATGGATGATGAATAAGTTAAGGAACACTTCATCTCAAACACAGATTGCTTTTATTTTAGCTAAGCTAATGTTTCAGTTCCATATATATTTTTGAATTTCCATCAATGTCAAACACCATTTTTTCCTTCCTTCTTCTTCTTAAAAAAAAAAAAAAAGGATTTACAAGCACTTTTACGGCACTCAAGAAGAGTAGGCTGAAGGTTCATAATAATAATTTTCCTTTTAAAAAACATCAGACCAAAATAAAATCATTTTAACTAACTCCTTCCTGAGTAACTAAAACCTTGGAATGTGCTGAAAGGTTATAATAAATAAGGCAGTCAAAGATCAACCAGCTTAAAATGTATTTTTTTTTAAATTAAACTATGTAAAATGTACAATATATTTCATGAAGTACAAACTGCGTTGGGCTCAGGGCCAAAGAAATCCTGTCCTGTGTGCCAATAAATGGATGAAGTGCCTTGACTTTTAGGACGTAGAGACTCTTTGTTGGGGCAAAATGGCATTAAGGCCCTGCAAGTGAATAGGTCAGCATCTCTTGTTGGCATGGTATAATGATCACTGCTGACAGTAAAGGCCTTTGAACACACAGCTGGAAGTGCTCGTGTGAACTTGCACTAGGACGATGCATTTTGCAAATGACCAATGGGTCCCGATGTTCTGATGAAAGCAGAGATCACTAAGCCAGTTCCATTTTATTTTCAGAGAGTGAGCCTGCACAGTGTGTAAACTAATTATCATTCTTTATATGCAGTTTCATAGAAATGACTCACAACGTACCAGGCGCTGCTCTTATTTTTTGTTTTTAATAGGACAGCTGTTCTCTGGGTTGCTTTTTAAGGTATGCCTAATGGTAGGGCCCTGGTCTCTCTACACAGGACAAAGGATATTTCCTCTTCTAAGAACATTTTTCTTAATCACGTCTCTGCCCCAGTTCTCTGAGGCAGAAAGGAGGCCCACCAGTGGCCAAATGCTGGACTTTGTGCCTCTGTGGTCCCAGCCTTCACTGGACTCCTGTGGGGTGGAGCCTTCTTAATACATCTCATGATAAAGTAGCTTTAGTGCACACTCGACAGGTTCCAAATGACTTGCTTTATATCTTGGCTACTGTCCAATTTTAGTGAACGAAGAAAAAACTCTAGAGAGACTTGTTGGTTTCTGAAAAGTAGAAAATGTGTAGCTTGTGTAAAGTCAGTCTTATTTACTATTAAGTATTCCCAACTCACACTCTGCTAGTGCTCTTGAAGGGCTGGCTCTAGGGGAGAAAACATGAAGGAGACAAAATCTGTCACATGTATCCCGTCTGCCACCACCCCCTGCACCCCTGCTTCTCAGCTGGCTGTATGTTATCCACCCAGAAATATATGCATATCCAGAGCGGGGGGGGGGGGAGCAATTAAAGATGAAAACATTTCAGCATCCAAAGACCCACGGGGTCATGAGTCGGGGGCAGATGACAGGAGAGGAATGGGGAGAGGAGACATTTCAAGCAATGGAACTGCCCCACAGCTATGCACCACTCTGGGGGCAGACGCCTGCTCATAAAGCTGGTCAGGCAGTCTCTTACCAGAAGCTCTTGCTTCTTGTCTTAATGTCTTAATAGGGGTTCTCAGGAAAGAGCTGCTTCCATAAGAAAGGGGCTTGGAGTTTCACCGCTGCCTGAGTAGAACTCAGTACCCCTTTGGACCAAAACCAGGTACCCTTCAAGGGACCAGAAGGTGAAAGATGCCATTATGGTGGGACCCAGCTTGGCCAGGGGTTAGACTATGCATTGTCTGTGGCCAGGCTTAGAACTTCTGCCACAGGAGTCCAATGCCAGAGCTAAACTGGTTCCTGGGTCTCCAGTGAAAACGATGCTGGGGAGAGAGATGCCATGTGGGTACAAAGAACCAATTTTCTGATGTCACATGACCTCCAGAGATGTTCGTGCCTACACTTTTCCTTACACAGCAAACAAATTCTTTTCCCTGCTATGCTACTTTTAGATCCGCCAGAATGGTGCTTGGAAACCGAGGGTCTCAATGGAGCTTGCCCTGCACCCTGACCTTGGAAAGTACTCAAGGCTCTGGACTGGTTGGGGGTGTGGCACAAGCTGACTTGCCATTTCAGAGAGAAGTATGCTGCTGTTGGCAAAAGTGTCCCCTGAGATGGACCAGAGGCAGAATTCTACCATTGTGAGTGGAAACCACTCATCCAGGGGCATCCTCCCTTTTGAGGTCCTTATCAGTCTTACCTTCCCCTCTTAGACACTTCTAGAATAGATTCCCTGGTGTCTGAAGTGGTTTTGTATTTCTACCGAATTATGTAAGTCTGGGTGTTTCCTACCACTGAGGTAATATCTTTACAAGTCATTTTACAAATGATAAATTACTGGGCTATGGGCTGTATTTCTCCCCCTCCTCTCATTATACTAGAGGGAAAAAGCTATGTTATGATGAACTGCCCTGTGATGGCGCCATCTAGTGTACCTGGGAAGGATCCGGGGAGCCAGGAAGACCCAGAATACAGTTAAACAAGAAAGACCCGCAAAACCGGGCATCTCCCAATGACCCCAACATGTGGGAACGTTTCGTTCTTTTTAATGCAACTGAGCATTAATTTAGTCCCTTAAGGATTTTTCTTCCCCCAACAAAAAACTTTCTGGAAAAGGGAGATAAAGCCAGTGGAGGCAACACAGTGCTGGCATCACCTCTTATAAATATCTTCTAGCCACTTCTCGTCATCTTGTTCCTCATCATCGATCGGCTCCTCGGTTTCCAGTGGAGTTGGAATAAAGAACTGGGGTCTCAGAGGGGGCCTGCTGACGTGGGACTTCAGTCCAAACTTGCGTTTCAGCAGGTGGAACTGCTCTTTGACGTAGTGGTAGAACTCATACTCGTATCTCATTCGCTGGTAGAGAATCTGCACGGCCTCGGGGGAGGGGACAGTCTTCTTCACGGTCACAGTCATATTTCCAAGTTTCCTATGCTCTGGAAGAGAACCAGAGTTGCATATGAGCAGTCACCTGTAATGCTTTCACGCAAAAGGAGTAATGATGTACTCTGCATTATGTACGTAATACCGGCAGCTCCTATGGAAGGAAACTCAGCGTGCAAAGAATGGAAGGGGAAAAGGGTGCCCAACAATATTTAGAAAGATTTCACCTTAACTTAGGTGTTAATATCAACATTAGTTGACTAAACATAAACTACCTGACATTCTTTGCATGGAATGCCAACTATGTAATTTGACCACAATTCAATGAACTACAAATTATACATTCCTTTGAGCAGCAAAATTGACCCATTTTTCCTTTTTTATTTCCTGTTACACACACCAAGAGCTTTCCTTTCAGGAAGAAGCACAGGAAAAAGCTCTCACCACTTGCCAATCATCTTGCTTTTTCTTTTAAAATATTGCTATGTATTGTTGATAGTTTAACTAGATATAAAAGCTATTCGCAGTTCATTATTTCAACAGGGCATTTGTTAAGAAAAATAAAGGGAGAATTGCCAGATTTCTTAAACACAATGTTAACTGTTATAAATTGTGAAGGCTTTTTCAAATATGGTAAATTATAACTAAAATCTGCTTAGTTTTATATTAATGACTAAAAACACAATGTGTTATATATTTACATGGAATGCTTAACAAAAAATGTTACATGCATCATAAAATTTTAAGCTTTTTTTGTTCTGTTTTATTTATTTTTGAGAGAGAGAGAGAATGTGTGAGCAGGGGAAGGGCAGAGAGAGAGAGAGGGACAGAGGATCTGAAGTGGGCTTTGCGCTGACAGCTGCGAGCCCAATGTGGGGCTCAAACTCACAAATCATGAGATCATGACCTGAGCCAAAGACATTCAACCAACTGAGCCCCACAGGTGCCCCCAAATTTTAACCATTTTAAAGTGTACATTTAAGTGGCATTAATTACATTCATAATGTTGTGCAACCATTACCACTATTCCCCAAATTTTCTTATTGCTCCAAACAGAAACTCTGTACTCCCTTCCCCAGGTGACCTCCAATCTACTTTCTGTCAATGACTTTGCCTTTTTTAGGTATCTCATATAAACAGAGCCATATAATAACATGGTTCTTTTATGTCTGGCCTTTTTCACATAGAATCCTATTTTCAAGGTTCATCCATATTGCATACATGTCAGTATATGAATCAATGAATAGTACTCCATTGTATGGATATACCACAATCTGTTTCTCCATCTACTTATTGATGGACACTTGGGTTGTTTCTACTTTTTGACTACTGTGAAGAGGGCTGCTGTGAACGTTTGTATACAAGTATTTGTGTCCCTGATTTCAGTTCTTTTGGGCATATACCAAGAGTGGGATTGAAGGCTTATGGTATTTCTATGTTTAACTCTTTTTTTTTTTTAATTTTTTTTTTTTTGCAACGTTTTTTTTAATTTATTTTTGGGACACAGAGAGACAGAGCATGAACGGGGGAGGGGCAGAGAGAGGGAGACACAGAATCGGAAACAGGCTCCAGGCTCCGAGCCATCAGCCCAGAGCCTGACGCGGGGCTCGAACTCACGGACCGCGAGATCGTGACCTGGCTGAAGTCGGACGCTTAACCGACTGCGCCACCCAGGCGCCCCTATGTTTAACTCTTTGAAGAACCACCAAGCTGTCTTCCTCTGTGACTGAACCACTTTGCACGCCTGCTGGCAACGCACAAAGGCTCCAATTTCCCCAGATTCTTTTCTATAATTGTTATTTTAATTAAAAACATTATAGTCATCTCAGTAAGTGTGAATTGGTATCTCGTGGTTTTGATTTTCATTTCACTAATGACTAATGACGCGGAGCATCTTTTTATGTGCTCGTTGGCTATTTGTAGATTTTCTTTGAAGAAATGTCTATTCAAGTCCTTTGCCTATTTTGAAATTGGATTAAAATTTTTGTTGTTGAGTTGTAGTTCTTTATATGTTCTAGATATTCTGCATATATATCAGGTATATGATTTGCAAATCTTTTCTCCCCCACCTTAGGCTCTCTTCACTCTGTTGATAGTTATCTTTGATGAATAAAGGGTTTTGATTTAATGAAGACCGATATATCTATTTTTTTCTTTTGTTACCTGTACTGTTACACCAAAAAAAGCACTGCCAAACCCAAGATCATGAAAATTTCCCAGGATATTTTCTTTTATCATCTTACGAACTAAAAGTTTTGTCACCAAAGTTGAATAGGTATATTAGTCATGGAACAGATCTCCAAATGGCTGGTGCTAAACCTGGATTCACCTGACAGGACAAAGGCCCGTCATTTTTTAAGAGTATTTGAGATACTTTCTGAAGCCTCCAGTAGCAATTCTAATGAAGAAATTCTTGGAACAATAATGGCCTAATTGAAATAAGGGTGTTGCTTTTCCAGCTGAGTCTTTTGAAAGGTGTAATACACATTTGGACATATGAGTTCTAGAATTTTTGTTAAAGAATTTGGCATAGTCTCTTCTGAAATGGGTTTATGATAGAGCATTTTATAATGTCTCTCTTCTTTGCAGATATTGGCTATAGCCAATCTGAGGAGAGACATATTAATAGGCGTATCCCTTTGGGTTTTTAAAACACAGAGTTTAAAAAATTGGAATTAGGGGCGCCTGGGAGGCTCAGTCAGTTAGGCGTCCGACTCTGGTTCAGGTCATGATCTCACGGTTTGTGGGTTCGAGTCCCGTGTCGGGCTCTGTGCTGACGGCTCAGAGCCCGGGTCCTGCTTCGGATTCTGTGTCTCCCTCTTTCTCTGCCCTATCCCCGCTCGTGCTCTCTCTCTCTCTCTCTCTGTCTCTCAAAAATAAATAAATGTAAAAAAAGACAAAAAAAATTGGTACTAAAGACAGACAAGGCACCAAGAGTTTTCAGTTAACACTGAAAGGCACAAAAAACATAACTCCGTCGTTTCCAGACTCCTACAATCCCTTCCTCTCAAAGCACTCTAAATTGTGTAGCATTTTGCTATTTCATACCATAAAAAGTATTAGGATTCCTGTGATTTTAAAATAAACTCTTTAATTAACGTATTTGGCCCAACCTGGTCCAAAAAGAATATAAAGAACTTTACAAAAACATATATGCTGCAATTAGTGAAACAATTAAGGAAACTGGGCAAAGGGAGTGTGAGGCTAGGAAGGTCAACACTGGGGATAATGGCTTCTACCTCCCGATCTGGAAGGATCTCCCTAGAGTACTGCTCTTGCCTCTTGCCCCAGTCTCTCTTTCAGGTACCAGGGCCAGAGGGGTTTCTCTGATTGTGCATTTGGGGGAAGGAGTTGAGATGCCATTCCCTCTGGAGAGAGTATGTCTCTCTGCAGAGACTTCACACCTTCCTGCAGAGGAGGTGAGGGCTTCCAGCCGTGCCTGGGACTTGGTGGGCAAGTCTGTCTAAGCCAGGATGGAATATGACCAGCCCACTTCTCTGCACATCTAGGCTGCATTCATGTAATATACCCATTCAAGTGATTTGGTAAAGAAGCTGACATTTGCATCTCTACCTGTCTCCAGCGTCTATTTCCCAATGAGTTTAAAGCCCAGGCAGGGAGACATGGGTGTTATCTACTAGTTCCCCAAACCCCAATATCGAGGGACATAAGATGAATGTTATGAAGTACTAAGTACTTGTGCAGGAGGTGGGTTGAGAGTTTGTCCCTAAACTTTCCAACAACCAACAAAGAATTTAACACTGAACTGCTCTTCATTTAAAACAGTCTAGTCACATCCATTCCTGGTTATAAACCATAGAGAAATGCCTCGTATGAATTTTCATAAGAAAAAACTGCAATGAAATTAGCATCATTTTCAGTAACGTCCTTTGAACATACGCAGCCATGAGTTTCCTGGGTGACAGAGAAAAATGGCACACCCCAGGTACTCAACTTGGGCTTGATCAGGGAATATGCTCCAGGGTAGAGGTTCTTAGCCCGCCTGAAAACCTGATTAAAGCTCATGCTCAGGAAGACAGGGAGGGTATATGGGCTTCTGGAATTTTCCTAAAAATAACACACGGCAAGTATAATCGCTGACCACAAAGCCATCCAAGAAAAGTATCCATTGATTTTTTTATTCTAGAACAAGGAAATTTCCTAGACTAGTCTTCAAGATGAGTTGGATGCAAAATGTTGACTTGCTATTAAGGGTGATTAACATCCAGCCAGTAAAATTTTGAAGCTTTTAACAAAACGATAGTATGTGATGGAGCTACACATTCCCTTCTTTGGTTAGGATTAGGTAACTGGGCCAACTGTTGTAAAGCTACTCCTGGCTCATCCCAACCGACTCTCTTCCCTGTATGCTTTCCTCTATTGCCGAGGATGGGCGAGTGGGTGGGTGGGCAGAGTAGGCAGCCGTCTGTCGGGACTGACACAGTGTCACTTAAGCACAAGTGAAAAGAACCAGGGTCTATCCGCATCATTAATGAATTGATTTGGCAAGAGATGATGACAGTCGCAGCTAAGCCTGACCCCTTCCGGTGTATTGTTACGGGAAGAGCTACACTGAATGAGCACTATGGTCATCCACTCTCCTTCTGGTCGCTCCCTCTCAGTTCCCCAGACCCAGACCTCTTACCCTGCCCGTCCTTGAAATGCCAGTGCTCCCGGGTGCTGGTCCAGCCTTTCCCCCTCCTCCTTCCTTACTCTCTGGTGGTGTCATCCAACCCTCTACCCTTAGTTTTCATAATACTGTGGATGCAAACCCAAATGTTTATGTAAAATGATTGCAGCTTTCCCCTTTTGTTTTCCACAAAGCTGCCAAATTCAAAAGGAAGGTTAATTTAGAAATTAAGAGCCCTGCTTTGTGAGAGATTAAGAGCCCTGGTCAGAAATTAAGAGCCCTGCTTTGTGAGAGAAGAAACAGGTTCAGATTCAACCAACACTGACATGAGCACCTATTAGAGGTTTGGATGACGCCCATACGCATGTTGTTTTTAAAAATATTTTCAACCACCCTATGGGGCGCTCTGACCCCCATTCTGCAGGTGGGGAGATAAAAGCTCTGGGAGATTAAATGACTTACCCAGGGTCTCACTGCTAGTGAGTAAGTGACTGAGCTGGAACCTGAGCCCGGACCTCCTATTTGTGTTGAGGTTTCCACTAAGTACCGGGCCATAACCAGTGAAGCTTTCATGAGCCTGTAGAAAATTATCACCTTCACATGGAAAGACTAGAGGGAAGTTTGCCCTGTACAGTTAGTCGAGAATTTCTAAAATCACATTTCAAAGCCCTGTACAGTTAGTCGAGAATTTCTAAAATCACATTTCAAAGACATATGGTTATGTGTCTTGCTGTCCAATAATCAGTGCTATGGAAAAGTCATTTCATTGCTAAGTGTTCCACATTTTTGTAAAATGCCAGACTTTCCCTCCAAACCAAACAAAGCTACGTGAACTGTGGAATCAGTCTCTCTCCAGATTGCCCTAATAGCAGTTCTAGAGGAAGTTGTTAGGAATTTTTGGAGACTCTTCTTATTTCAGCCACCAAACAATCATGCTGTAAGAATCTACACTTATTATTAGCATCCTTTGGGAAGTGAAGTTGCCCTCGTCAGGAGGGCACACACTGTAGAACGTAACCACAGGAAGTGAAGACCTACCCTACGAGTGGCCTTTGAAACTAGCAGGAACTGAGAGATGACTTCAAGGGGCTCATGTCTCTGGTCCCCACTGGTGAACAGTTCAGAAGGAGGAGACAAATTCAGGGCTCCTTCCATTAGGGCAGGCCCAGCAAGAAGGCAGCCCGGGATCTGACTGGCAGGCTGTGTGATTTGGCCCGCGAGTTATTTTTTTTTTTTTCAGAAATTGACTTAGTTGTTGTTAAGACTTGGTGTATTTCACATGGAAATCTGGATTTCTGGCTTCTCTCAAAGTGAGGCAAGATTCTTCTGGAGCTGAGTGTGGCTGAGTGTGGCTGTGCACCCCTCCTCCCCCTCCCACTCCCCCCCCAACCCGCCCAGAGAGGTCAGTGCTCTCCATTTTGTTCCAGACCCCAAATGCTAGTTGATTCTTTCATGTTACTTCCTTGGCTGCTATAAAAAAAAAAAAAAAAAAAAAATGGAGTTTTATGCTTCTGCTTTAAAGGATTTAAAATTTTGGGTTTCATGAACCCAGGAAGCAAGTGCTCTATGTCAAAATGAAGGCTTCAATTAGGCCTCGTTCATGTGTCCGATGTTGTCTTCCTTTTTTTTCTGCCAATGTTGACTGAATAACTTTTCTGCACCAGGCATGGGAGATATAAGCAACGAATGGGACTTTACCATCATCATCAGCTGCATCACTATGCATTTTTGAGAGAGCTTTCTCAGTGCAAAGAACTTGAGAATTTGAACATGCACTTGATCCTTACAAAAACCCCAGTGAGGCAGGCTCTCCTATTATCACCATTTTACAGATGCGACCTTGGAATTTAGTCACTTGTTCAAGTTCACATGGCTGTAAGTGGAGAAGCCAGAAGTTGGATCTGGACAGTCTGGCGACTGAGCCCAGGCTCTTGACCTCTCACATTGTTTATGGCCAAATGGAGCTCGTGGTCATGGGGGAGAATCTCTTCTCACGGGCTTGCTCATGATGGGAGCTAATAGGGCATTTCATTCTGGTTTGTTGCATCGTGTCAACATTTTCTTTCCTTGGTCAGAAATCCCTCATGGAGAGACCAAGCCTAATGTGCTTGTCTCCGATACTCTGCATGGAGCTGGGTCTCTCACAACGACTGTTTGACTATTTGATCATGAAGATCTGCTGTGTGTGAAGGTCTGAGAGTAAGGTGTGTGTGTGTGTGTGTGTGTGTGTGTGTGTGTGTGTGTGTGTGTGTTTCAACCAAAAGATGGAAAACTTTTAGGAGGCCTCTGAGGCACTATGAAATTTCTGAAAACATTTCCCCTGGATGTTTCCCCCCCAACATCCCCACCATCTCATCTAGCTGTTCTAATGGAGCTTGTTATGCTGAGAGTGCCCTGGAGAAGGGTGGCCCCCCCATGTATCTTTATATTTCCACAGCTCAGCACCTAGGGGAACACAGCACCCTCCACACATGTTGTTGAAGGAATGAAAGAAACCAACAGAAGGAGGAGGGTGTTGTCAGACCGAAAAAGGCTTGGCTGTGCCTTTCAGGTGCAGATATAGCCAAGTGGGAACAAAGGCCATATCCGGATGTTCTTAATCAAAAACTCCCAAGAGGCCCATGAATGCTGGGTCCTCAGCAGGAAACAGCTTACCCTTCCATCTGGGAATTTTCATCTCCCACTGGGGTCTATAATTTCCAGTGTTTAGCTTTGTGGTTCAGTTGCCTTTTTGGAATGATAGTGCTGACCAAGTCAGGGTTTGCTGTTCCTGTTCTTTAATTAATCGATACGCTTTGGCAAAGAGAAGCTGTGGTTTCGGGATGTTTTTGAATTTTTTTTTTCATTTTTCTTATTTACTTTTAGGGAGTGGCAAAGGCTCCCCTTAAGTATTTTCATAACTGCAGAAGACTTCCTCAAAGTAGGCATTGGTTTTGAGCGGTAAAATGATCGGAAGGGAAAACAAACAAAAATCAACCTCTGACCTTTTCATTTCAATAGCAAAATAAAGATTGTTTTTCCTTACAGACATGTCCAAAGTCACCACAGAGTCAGGACTATGTGGGGACAGACTTTTTTAGGCTCCCAGACTCTACTCTCTCTGAGGGGTGGTGGTAAAGACCCTCTTGCTGGGGCCCTGAAATGGGGGTCCTTTTTATATTGCTGGCCCCCAATAACATAAACATCTATAGTTGGTCATCCAATGCCAGTAGAGAAAAAAAACCCCAAGACTATAGGGCCAGAAGGGAGATTGCTGAGTTGAGTCAGCTTTCTGCATTATTAAAGCTTTACAGATAGTGGTGCAAGCAGCTCGGACCTTCCCCTACCCCACTCTCCCCACAGGTCATCAGAATGGCATGCCCTTCTTTGCACAGAGTTCCATGGATTCATGTATTTTCACACAGCCTTTCATTGCCTCACGCATTCCTCAGAGCAATCCATTTTACCTACAGATCCCCAGGGCTTGAGAGGTCACAAGACTTGCTCAAGGTTGTATGACCAGTAAGTGACTGTCCTGAGACTAGAAAGCAGGCTTTCTGATGCCCAGCCCAGCACCTTTTTGCTACATCACAGGCTATTAATTTCCAAATTGAGTGGAAATCTATAACCACCCACTTCTCCTTGCCCTGTGTGTACTCTGGCATTAAGGGGACGGGTTGAAAAGAAGGGCTTGAGTGTTTTAAGTCAAGGGGAACGCTTTGGTAAGTCTGGGAGGATCTGGCGAAAAACTCGCAAGCCAGCAGAAATGTTTGCAGACCGAAAGAGACTGTATCTTTTTCATTTTTAGCTCCCCAGCACCCAGCTCCACACCTGGCTCATAATGACCATCCATAAAGATTTGTTGATTTGAAAGCTGTACGTTAAATCCATCTGTAAGACCGGATTAACCCAAAGGGCAACTTTTGGTGTTGACTGTACATTTGTTGTTTCACTAAATTCTTTCCTTAGAAGAGGGTCCTTCCAGATCAAACTTTCCATTTCTAGAAATCAGATTTCTTTAGGATGGGCTCATATAGGTATTTAGGATTGCAGGTTGCTCTGGGGAGGCCGTGGTGTTTGATTTTCTTAGCCACTCTATTGGAGAACACTAGGCTATGGTGACAGATTGCCCACATACACTTGGCAAAGCTTAAGAAATACTGTGATGAGGGACATCTGCCACAAACGTAAATACCCACGTAGGAACACATAATACATGCTAAAACCTTGTGGCTAGTGCATTTATGTCACATGTATTATATACTACGGCCATGCAGTAAAGAAACCCCAACACCGTTGGAGCAGCAAACGTCTATGTGACCTACTTTTGCTATATCGATGCAGTTCAATGACTGAATTCGCCATCGTTTTTGATGCTTTCTAATGCTGTTTCTCCATTTGCAAAAGCAAGTATTTCATTTAGTAGTAAAACATTCCATCAGATCACATGCACTTGACCCAACTTGCAAGGGCTTTGCTGTGGATATAGTTTGAACTGTGGCTCTTCGACCACTCTTGAATGCTCCCTGGTGGAAAAACTTAGGGCAGTGCACGGGGAGTATCCCCCTGAAAGCTGGTGTCTCAGGGAAAGGACCGCAAAGGAAAAGTTCTATGGTGCCCTTGGAAACACACCTCCACTCAGCATCAAGTGCATCCATCCACAGAGAACGCATATGCCAATGAAGGCGTTATGGTTCAGTTTCCCAACTCGCTGCTCCTCCCCCTCCCCACAAGGAACTCCTGAGCAAATGCCGGGAGTTTAACTTCTGAACGTGATGATAAATATCATTCCCCAGTAGCCCATCGGTATGCAAGTTGAGCAGTGACAGGCACAACGCCCCCCAACATGGCCTCAAGCTGAGGCCATGAATAGATTTTGCTTGACTGCCTGAGATCTAGACATTTTTGCAAAAGCAGTGGCTCTTTCTACCTCTGCTGCATTGACATTATGTTTGGACTGGTTCATAATCTTCAGAACTCTCAAAAATCCCTCTAATGTAAATAAAAAGGAAATCACAGAGCTGCCCCATGAAGTCCCCCTTCCCACCTCTCTTCATCTGTCACACAGGCATAATGGAAAAACGATGTAGCCCTGGCTCTGGGCCAAAATAAACAATCTGGAAATACTGTGTAAACCCAGCTGCTGCACCGGAGGACAGAGGCCTCACTTTATGACCTCCAAGATGGTTAACCATATGCAAAATAACAAAACCTCACCACGGGCTTGCAGTCTGTTCTGATGCTGAGCTGGTTTGGGCATTCGTTCCCTTGATCTAAGCGAATGCACACTCCACACTGACCAAAGCCCCCTTGCCCCATCAATCTGGTCCTGTTTGAACTTGGTCCAGGGGAGATTATGTGCAAGAAATGAATACAAGTTGAGTAACAACCAGAAGTGGGACCAGATTTTATCACCGAATAAAAAGAAGCGTCATCAAAAGATGGGCATCCATTCTTTGGCTTCAGGGGAGTTGAGTGGTAATCAACCAAGAGGTCCTGCTGTTCTAAGCAGCCCTCTGTCTAAAAAACTGTGGTGTACTAACCTCAGGTTAGATTACATTTAGAAACGTCTAGCGCACATGGGATGAGGCATGCGTTCTCAGGGGACAGGTATGATGACAGTCACCGGTCAGGTGCAGTGAGCTGGGGCATTTAGTGCTGTCCTCAGACAGCATGGTGGGTCCACATCCCAGGGCCACTCCTGCCGAGCCCCGCATCGAGCTGGCTGCCCCCCAAAACCGTGTGAACATGATGTTTGTCACAGATAGAGTAACCTCATTTCCTGAATTATATAGGGAGGCCACACAGTTCAAACACATGTGGTTCCCTGGCAGCTGCCTTCACCGGAAATGAATGTATGTCACTGTGGCGTGCAGCGATGTGCTGGGCTGACAGAGCCGGCGTTTGATTTGCCATTTGGATGATCGATGGCATGTTAAAACCAGCTTCTTGGAGGTATGGCAATTAGGGGAGAAAAGAACAAAAAGCACTTCATGCCTGACTCGGTGCTTGGGGTTGGTAAAGTAAACAGAGAGATTTTTTTTCTTTCTCTTTTTTACCATCTCCTTTTTAGATCTGGAAATATAATTAATTGAAAAATAAATTGAGATCCCTTTGAATTTCAAGAGAACCTTTTCTCTGTGCAGCCAAGGGAAAGTTACATGATTGGCTTTTTCTTTTTTTTTTTTTTTAATGCCAGAAAGTGCTAGACCCCTTTGATGAAAGAGAATGAAGTCTTTTTAATGCTTCCAATTTGCTTTGAGTTTTGGAAGCAGGAGCACAACAAAGGGAACCAGAAAGAAAAGTAATTGGCCTGTGTGGGATGGGTCACAAGGGCCCATAAAAGCCAAGGCACTGGCCCCCTTTGGAAAGAAAAATGGGGACGAGTCCTGCAAGGAGACGTGTTTTTTTGTTTTTTTGTTTTTTTTTTTAATTTTTTTTTTTAACGTTTATTTATTTTTGAGACAGAGAGAGACAGAGCATGAACAGGGGAGGGGCAGAGAGAGAGGGAGACACAGAATCGGAAACAGGCTCCAGGCTCTGAGCTGTCAGCACAGAGCCCGACGCGGGTCTCGAACTCACGGACTGTGAGATCATGACCTGAGCCGAAGTCGGATGCTCAACCGACTGAGCCACCCAGGCGCCCCAAGGAGACGTGTTTTTACAGAAACATTGCATAGTCGGGTTCCAACCCCGTCAAATCTTGAGGTGGGGTGGCCCATCAGAGGGGTTTCCACGTTATTTGCCTTTGTGTTCCAACTCCTCACTACTTATCCTCCAAATCTGCTGAAGTTGCTGGGGGGTGGTAATTAGGTATTCTCTTACCCGGCTTTCTTTGGCTCATTTGAATCGGCATGAAGCACCTACTAAGCACCAAGCATGATTCCAGGGAACAAGAGAGCTGCTAAACGTTGGAAACACAGATTCCCTCTTCCAGGAGGAAGAGTAAACAATAAAGAGAATAACAAACGTACTCTCTTCCAGTCACTTCTCAAGCAGTCTCAAAATCCCATCCTTAGAGGAGGGAAGAAAAGGGGGGTCGGACCCCAAAGGGATGGGTGTTGAGGGCTACCTTTGCGTCCTTCTGTGGGGCCAAGTGAACACTTGGCTGGACAAACGTAATGTGTCATGAATCAACTGGCCAGGCCGACACCTGCAGAGATGGGGCCCTTGGAACCGGCATTTCTTGTTAGTACCCTAGCTGATTTGGTTGCGGGAGCTGTCCAACCACACACAGGTCCTCAAGCTTAGAAGTAAACACGTCAGAACTGGAAGAGGTATCAGAATTCATCCCTTCCTGCTCAGACACGCACGTACTGTCGCTTAATCAGCCTGGGGGCGGCCTCAGTGCCCACTGGGGTCTGCTGGCTCCAGTTCCCCACTCTCCCTGGTTCACTGGGCGGAGGACAATTCGTTCCCGTTACCTTTCTCCCCAACTTTGGCATCACGACCCAAATCGTCAAAAAGCTGCTCTATTTTTTTTGAAAGTGTATATCACCCTAGTTATACACGCATGCATTGCCCAGCATGGCATTTGGTCATTAAAAAAATGGCTTGGGCATGAGAATGGCAATTACAGAGGCCTTATTTTCACAGCAACAACTGAACCACGATACTGGAAAATATCTACTTAAAAACACCTTATTGGAAGACTTGCTATGGCATTATTAATAAAATGCATTTCTTTGTTGCAAATAACGTTTTCATCTGAAATTATTAAGAAACACATTTTTGTTACTTTTCGTGTCTTTGTTACTTTACTTGGAATCACATTATGACGAGTGATGATCAAGTGGACTTACTTGAACAAAGAAGATCAAGCAAAACACTAACCCAGTAGTTCTGTCCAAATTTCTTTGGCATCTGACAATCTCCTAAGTTCTGCTTTTACTTTATATGCAAGATTCTTCTTCTTTCTATCCCTCACAGTCTGTATGGTGTTAGCAGGTCTAGGCAGTTGTCTTGTACACACACACACACACACACACACACACACACACACACACATCCCTTCTTTGACAGGGAAAAGGCCCTCCTCTGGAATCATGCTGCATTGTCCAAATCTAGTCTCAATGATGTTGAAGCCAACTGTTAACACACATGGCCACTGTGGGCACTCCAGAGATGGTAAAACACCCACAGGACAGTTCTGGTCTCCTTTAAAAATTTCGCTCCATTATTTTTTCTCTCTGGTGTTTCACATAGATCAAGCTACCTATCTAGTTATATAGAGGGCTATCATAAAGTCCTTGGGGAATTTATAAGCTTTTAGCTTTAAATCTTAATTCTTAGGCAACTTATAATTTAAAAATTCATTTTGTCTGGTTATTACATACCTAAATATATACATACCATATAGACACATATACTTACACGTATGTACATGCACACATATGCAAACAATAGAGGGTAACGTTTTTGGAAAAAGATTTTAAAAAAAGATCAAATGGCTTTAAATCAAGCCATATTTATTACTATAATAATACATTTCCTTTTAGTCTTTTTCTTATTTATGTACGTGAATTGTAAAATAGATCTCTGCTATACACATTATTAAGTTTCAGAGTTTCATATTATTTTAAAAAATTAACTGATCATAAGCATTTGCTTATAGTATTAATTATTCCAAGTCATATTTTGCAGTGTGTTTTTATGTGCTCCACTGGTAGCCTTATAGATCATATAAACAGTTCGCTACTGTTGGATAATTGAGTTGGTTTTTAGCCTCTATGACTCTCAATAATATGAGATAAACAACCTTGCTCATAAGTGATCATGTGCCTTTTTCCTTATCTAGCGTAAATGGCAGCTTTAGATATAGAGGGGTGAACTTTCTTTTCATGGCTTGATAAGGGCTTCAATTCTGACAGTTTTAAGACACCATTTACTTTCTTTTGTCAGGGATCCTGCAATTCATATAATGCAATTTTCCTAAATTTTAAGACATTTTCTTTAATGTTGCCTGACATTAATCTAACTATAAACTAACTTACTAAATCTTAACACACACAGGGCTTTTTGAAGATCCCGTAACTACTGTTTGTGAGAATAGAAAGTACCATAGCACTTAATACGGGAACGCAGTTGCTTGTAAAACATTTAATGCACAAGAAATTCTTGGTAAATTTTATCATATGATGTGTATAATGACTATTTAATAGTTGCTTGTTCTTGGGATTCTATGAACTGGGAACTCAGCGCTATCACAAAACCTACATTTTTCCTTTTTATTGTTCATTCTAGATACATTTTATTTGCGAGAATATAGTCTATTTCTTTGTCGTTATTTTGACATTGTATTTAACACAATGATCAGCTCTGATGAGAAAACCAAAGGTGAGTCCCAATCACCAGCAACCTGGATGTTTTCTCTGGAATGTTAAACACGGTGAGATTTTGATAAACCCTTGAAGGGCTTTGAATGAAGTCGCTGTTCATGGAGGCCAAACATATAGATAAGTGAGATATTTAACCTCTTGCCCAGGCATTAAGAAGTTAGGTTACTAGGAGGTGCTACTCAAAATAACCATTCCCAAGTCAGGAAAGTGTGAAATGAAGTTCCTAGGAGGCTGTCAATCCCACTGGGAAAGTCTGCTGTGTTACTCTGAAATTAAGTGCACCTCATCTAGGCAATCTGCAGCACACTGGTAGGGCCAGGTCTTGGGAGGATGTAAATGAATGGTCCTGTCTCTTCCTTCTCTCCGTGTTGGAAATCAGATTTTCAACTGCGTGCTCTATAAGAACAGTGTGTATATCGGAAAGCATATCCAAATGGTTTGGTTTTAGGCAAAACCCTAAGAAAGAACAGTGAGATGAAACCGCAACCTGTCCATTTGTACGGGAGGTCCATCTGTTCAATCAAGGGAAGTTTGAAATTGAGAGGCTCACACTAGTGGATACCAAGAAGACCATCTGAGAGGGAAATGCTTGGGCACCATGGCTACTACTTTAAAGAACAGTGGGAAACACTTGATAGGAACATTTAAACACTGTGAAAATGTTCCCGACATATTAAAATTCACAAATGTAGTCTGGCAAGAACAAGATAATGCTTTTCATCATATGTTTTTGAAAGACTTGGTGGTGGTAGAAACTTGTTCTTGTAACTGGAACTTGCCCATCAAAAGATGGCAGGCTAGAAGTAGCAAGTTTCGAGAGAAGCTATTTAGGGTAGCAGTTGCTCTCAGAAAGAGGTGGTGAGGGAGGGAGGGGTGTTTTTATTGAGGTAGAATAGAAATGTAAACTCTTTCTGATGAGAAAAGTTAAGCTCTTTCTTTCTTCTGATAGATGAAAGAAAAAAGGGAGGAACGTTGGCATGTGCTAGGCGTTAGATCAACAGCAGCTATAAATGAAGAAGGTTGGGTGATGTCTTGAGGTGAACTTTCATGGCCAATGGCTGACAGAGACCGCAGAAACCTGTGACGTGGGATGGAAGGGAGAGGACAACTGCCAGGGAACTTCTGATGGCACATGAGCCTGACCCTGTGTAGCTAGGCACCAGCCTTCTTCTTAGATAAGGTAGGGGTGGGATGCGGGGGTGATACTAAAAAGAAACAATCTACCAATGATGGGATGGCCACGCGGTGGATTAGAAGCTGCCGAGGAAGAGGTTCTAATGCTTTTAAGCAATGTGCTCATAGCTACCATTAGGTTCTATCAGGACCGATTCACTTTAGAAACGGCTTTAAAGACAGGTGGGGGAAGGGCCAGGAGAACAGGCGTACTGAATGACATTCAAGACATTTTGAAAATTTTGTTCAAAGGATGGAAAATCGAAGATGTTTGAAGGAGAAAAATCAACAAATGGAAAAGCTGTAACCCATTACATTTTAGTTTTATTGGGCCATGAAATGAAGTTTCATGATGTTCTAAAAACAACAACCCAACCGTGTAAAATTGAATAAGTGAACTGGCATTAAATCCATACCGTATTTTCATCTCATTTTGATATAAGAATAGAAACCGGTTTGTTATGTCATAGTCCTCTTGTTCAAATCATACACAGTTAAGGAAATATTTGAAAACTTTCGAATAGCTCCTACATTCTAGCAAAACCATACATAGACAGGCTGGTTGATTTATGACTTTCCATTAACCTTTACTCTCTAATGGCTTTTACCAAATGATTTATTTACTTGCTCTATGCTGAGGTAACCTCCTGGCTGGACTGTTTGCCATCCTTATAGCTCAGAGGCTGAGGGACTGAGTTCCCTCACTAACACATCTCTTGAATTTCGGTGTGGGCTGTGGGTTCTCATACGGCGGAATTAGGAGGCCTGGGTTCAGTTTTAAAATGTTCCTCCTTCCCCGCCAATTCTCTTTGGAAAAAAGAAAAGAACTAATGACAATTTCTGACCCACTGGATAATGTATATGAAATAATAATATGAAATAACATTATTTCAAGTCTTGGCCAGCTCTGTGTCTCTGCTTCACCTTCCTCTTGTTTTACTGGCCAACTTCCTTTCTTAGCTTACAAAATGAATCCACTCAATGTCACCTGAAAGAGCAAGTTTTCAAAATAAGACCTGAATGAAATTATTAGCTTTCCCGTTAAGCACAGGTGTCTCCCTTGACCCCAGCGGGTTAGATGTAGACAGTCTCTGGAATCCCAAGGAATTGTAAAGACAATGCCGGTGTTTATATGACCTCCTTTATTAGCTATGAGCTCAAGGAGGTGATGGGGTTGAATATCAAAGGTTGTGGAAACGTGCTAATAGGAATTAACATGTCCCTCTTGAAAACTTTTACAGCATTTCTACCACAAGAGATTAAATTTGAATTTAATGCTACTTAACTCAATTGTCACTCCTTGGGTTTTACTTGTGACAATAAAATGGAGAACTGGAGGCTAGTGAAAGTCCTTTGGCTCTTCTTTGAGTAGATTTAATCCCACTCTCCTTTTCTGAATGTTGCCAAATTTTCTGGAGCGTAACAACTTGTTTTTTTCTCCTTCTATTTTAATCCCACAAGGTCCAAAGCTGTAGAGTGTGGGAGTTGCTGGGCATGGTGGGGATGGGGTGAGAATAGGGCGGGGAGTCACTCCTGCTCTCAAATTCTGCTAGAGCCCTGGGCAGGGGTGATGAATCATGAAAGGCAAGCCACTGTTCCCTCTCTCAAGTCCATGGCAGTGATCAGCGCACCAGGCTCAGCCTGACAATCCTTGTGCCTGTGATTCTGGCTGCCATGACCGACTGCCCCAAATTGACACTAGACAGAAGCCCCAACTCTTGTACTTTTTCACTGACTGCATGTACACCAATGAAGCAATAGTACACCAATGATTCCTGAAGACTTTTAGACATCCTTGCCCTCTGTGCATTCCCTGAGGTATTTAGACGCAATTCTTCGATAAGTTAATGGTTGCAACTGAGTGCACAATTCTTTCCATGTACTTAGAATGTTTATGAAGAAATTAGTTTCCAGTGCATATAACTTTATCCATTGCTGCATCACCTGATTGGATAGACATACGAAACGCTATTTTTTCCCTACATACCATTAGTACCTTGACATATATTGTCAAACGCTGAAATCATTTGACTTCCAAGCTTATGTTAGCGGCAGACATCGAATGTGTCATTTCCATAATTGCCATGGAAATGACTCCCTCCAACCCCCCAACGAGCTTGGGTCTATAGACAACAAAGGTCGACAGAGCAAATAGGAAGGATGCTAGAATTTTATGAGAAAAAAATATGACCCTGAACATTAGCATAGGATGTTTTCAAGCTTACTGATATTCACTGCCTTTAATCATAGCTTAATGACATTCCTAAGTAACAAAGGACTTTGTGAAAAATATTTAAAATCCAGTAATTTCTTTTAAACAGACTAATAAGACTCTTAAAAACTGAGAGCAAACTGAGGGTTGATGGGGGGTGGGAGGGAGGGTAGGGTGGGTGACGGGTACTGAGGAGGGCACCTGTTGGGATGAGCACCGGGTGTTGTATGGAAACCAGTTTGACAATAAAATTCGTATTAACAATTTTTTTTTAAAAAGATTGAATATTAAATTGATTTTACTATCTGGTGATCCTATTTATTTCTGGTAGATATATATTTGCATAAACTTTATTTATTAAAAAATTTTTCTTAATGTTTGTTTTTGAGAGTGAGAGAGACAGAATGTGAATGAGCGGGGCAGGGGCCGAGAGAGAGGAAGACACAGAATCTGAAGCAGGCTCCAGGCTCTGAGCTGCCAGCATAGCCTGATGCGGGGCTCGAACTCACAAACTGCAAGATCATGACCTGAGCCGAAGTCAGACGCTTAACCGACTGAGCCACCCAGACGCCCCTAAACAACTTTAAAAATAAATGTTACTGAATGTCAACTCACTATAATTTTACCAGCAAATAGATCACAGAATATTAAAAAAAATTTTTTTTTCTTAACATTTATTTATTTTTGAGACAGACAGAGAGAGAGCATGAACAGGGGAGGATCAGAGACACAGAATGTGAAACAGGCTCCAGGCTCTGAGCTGTCAGCACAGAGCTCGACGCGGGGCTCAAACTCACGGACTGCGAGATCATGACCTGAGCCGAAGTCGGACACTTAACCGACTGAGCCACCCAGACACTCCTGTCACAGAATATTTTTCTACCTAAATATATCACAGAATTTTTTTCTATCTAAACAACTAAAATCACAATGATAGGACCCTAAAAAAGTTTTAAAAGAAGTGCTCATTACTCACCTTTTTGTTCTATATGATAAATCATGTACTCTAAAAATTTTTAAGACTCCATCAAACATTTGCAACAACCAGACTGGAAAGGATTCCCATTTTTGTTTTGCTGTTTTAGGAAAATAAGTGGTTTTTCCTTGGACTGTTTGCTTTCTTAAATTCCATTCCCCGATTCATTAAATCCTTATGAGAGCCAAAGTTGTTGACATGGTTGCAACAAACGGCTTTCCTGTTCCAGATAGAGTCTTTGCAAGCACTTTATTAAAGCAGTCAACTTTAGTAATTTCAACCACTAAAGTCTTTCTCCTAGAGAAACTGAAACAAAGTAACATCTCTAGAATATCAATGAACATCATCTCAACAGAATTTCTAAGCTTTCCAGAAACAATGGGTTCTTAAGAATTTAGCGAAACAAGATTTGCTAGAATCATAGGTTTTATTAATGACCCCATCACAGATCTTCATGGTTTTGATTTCGCTCCTACAGGGAGAGGCAATAGAGTGGTTAAAAGCAAGAGATACTAAAGACTTAGGCCTGAGTGCTGGCTCTGACAATGACCAGCTTAGTGACCTGGGAAAGTTATGAATCCGTTCTAATTTGTCGGCTTCCTTATTTGTGAAACAGGCATGATAACGGTATCGACCTCAATAAGACTATTGTTAGGATTAAATGAGATGATATCTCTAAAGGGCTTAAAAAGTATCTGGGACACAATAAATCCCCACTAAGTGTTAACTATAAGAACAATTTTTATCATTATTATTATTTTTTCCCCAAAATCTGTTCTCGAGACATCAGTATCCTGCCACTAAAATGGAAAAATGCTGATCCTCTTAATTGAAACAAAAGGATGGAAGTTAAATTTAATTGAACATTAGTTGATAAATTATCCTTCCTGCGATTACAGACATCAAGATTTCAAGATGCTCTGCTCTTTCAAAAGTTTAAGAACTGACTGTTCAGTGAAAGTAGAGATTCATATCCTGTGCAGTATTCATGCACATTTATAGACTTTCCCCACCTACATATTCACTACCTTTCCAAATTTTTCGAAGTGCATCTTGCTTACTAATACCACACAATCTAGAATTGATTATGTAATGCTTTAGACATCAAAAATATATTTATGTTTCATGTATTTTTCTCTCCCCAAAGTTCCATTTGGGTAGGGTTATCTCTTTTCTATCCATTTTCTCTTCTGTTGCATTTTGACTGGGCAGGGAAAATATAAGCCTTCAAAAAAATAATTCATTACACTTAAAAAGAAAAAGAAAAAAAAGTAAAGTTGAGGAAGAGACTCTCTCCAACCTGTCACTATCATAGACGGGCAGTTAAGGGAAGTACAATGAAATGGTGGAGATAGAAATGACCACGCATGACTCTGTGAGACCGGGAGTTGTGCCGTCCAATCCTATGCCCTGTTCCCTAGGTCATGTAGTTTGGTCCAAACCAACTGAGACTCACTTTCTTATGGCATGACATGCCATTTAACTAAATGATGACATATACAAAGGATCAATTTCAGATTGTGTCCAAAGACCCAACAAATCCCAGGAACTAGTGCTGGGAAAATCGGATCCGTTCCCTGGCCTTTTCCTCTTCTGTGCTGGCTCTCCCATTTTTTCCAGAGAAGTCCCCCAGGGGTATAGAGGGGCTGCCTGACTTTCTAGGTCTTTTCCAGTCAGCTGAATCCCTCACAGGGCTGCCATCAATGTGGCTGAAGGCAAGTTCCGGAGTTCTCTACTCTTGAATGTGGGTATTTCCTTGGGAAAATGGCTGTGGAAGACCTATAGCTCAATGTGGGATCCATATTCTACCACGAAGACTTCTGGTCTGTTCTGGGCTGTGGCCCCCACTCTCACGATCGCCCCCAACACATCACCTGTCCCTGGGCTGCCTTCTTCATCTGTCTCTAGACCACAGCCATGTGCCCTGGCTTTGGATGCATGTGCCTTCTGGCCCAGCCCCTACCTGGGCCTAGCAGAAGCATCTGCCCAGTTGCTGCCCAGGCTCTGGTTCCTTAACTAGTCTTGGCATGTGGGCCTTTCCAAACACTCCAAACAAAGTAGAAAAGAATCAGGAAGAGACAGTCAAATAGTCAACACAATAATCAGTCGAATGGGAGAAAAGACGTATCAATTCACCACCACATTCCATGTGCCCACATCACCTGACACTCAACATCTTTGTAAAATTAATCATTACTTTTATAAAAAATCAGGATCAATTTGTATCATCCAGGGGTGTGGTGGTTATAGTTAGTACATTTTGAAAGAAAAGCACATAGCTTTTATTTTTTCCTGCTTCATTTTGAAGGAGCGTGAAAAATACATTTTCTTGAAAAGTATCAACAAAGTCTAAACTGCACTCCTGAATCCTGCTGGTGTTTACCTCTCAGAAAGGATCTTTATCTGTCAAGAGGGAAAGTAAACAGGCAAATGTCATTTTAACATTTCCTGAGAATTGTGCTATGGAATGTGGGGAAGTTGAGCAGAATCTGGAATTTGCACACCTACCAAACTTAGTAAGTCAATGATCTCAAGATACCGTGGCATGAGAGTTTATTAGGTGCCATCTGTACTTATTCAACTAAAAACAAATAAGGGAGGGGCACCTGGGTGGCTCAGTCAGTTAGACATCTGACTCTTGATTTTGGCTCAGGTCACGATCTCATGGTTTGTGGGATCGAGCCCCACATGGGGCTCTGCGCTCACAGCCCAGAGCCTGCTTGGGATTCTCGCTCTCCTTCTCTTTATTTGCCCCTCCGTCTCTGTCTCTCAAAATAAATAAATAAACATTAAAAAAAAATAAAAACAAATAAGGGATGCATATAAAACCTCAGTCCCTGACATGAAAATAGCTGCAGAGTTCACATCTGGTTTGGCTAAACTGTGATACTCACATTTAATCTTAACACTATCATGACTTGAGGGGAGGAAGGCATGTCACTCACTACACAGTGAAGTTGATTTGTTTTCAGATTAAGGACAGTCATACTGCAATAGAAAAGATCTGTGAGCCACTGTCCTGCAATTGAAACCATCTTAAATATCTGCATGGTCGCCTCCAGTGGTCAAGGACTCAGGCCTCAGGCCTCAGAAGCCAATTCCTGTCGTATGGTGTTTACACCACAGTTCCAATGAGGAGATAAAAACGTGAAGACTATTAAAGAGTTAAATATGAGTCATAGGATTTAGTATTTCAGAACTAGAAACCTTCACGCAATTTCATGGCTCCAATATATACCCAGAAAGGGCTGTGTGTTGTGTGTGTGTGTGTGTGTGTGTGTGTGTGTGTGTGTGTATGCGTGCACGCATGTCTAATGAAGGGATTTTTAACAGACCACTGGCTAGGATTTGGCAGGCAATTTGAAGAAATCCAAAGAAGAGTCACTGACAAGAGGTTGGAAGTCTTTAGGGAGACAGGCTGGTGACGTGACAAAAAGCTAGGCCCTGGATTCTAAGCGCATGAATCTACGCTGCCCCCTAGAGAATGGCGTACCTTATCTGTTCCTTCTCAGTCAATGCCGCTCTGTGTGCACAGCAGATCAGAGACGTCCTGTGTGATGCTCCAGGGCCTTAGTGCTCTAGTGGGCTTTGCTTCTGCTTCCCTCTTTCACATGCAATTTTTATCTGACAATTCAATTACTTTTCCAAAATTTAAAATGCTTATTATATAATAGTAGGGAAAGAAATCATAAAAAAAAAAATCACTAGTCATCCAACTACCCAGAGATTTAGCCAAATGACCATGAACACCTTGAGATAGTTCATTTAGTTTTATTCCTGTGCTTGTAGCCTTTTTTCCTAATAAAATTAGTATCATATTTTAATACTACTTGCTATCCTTTTCGTCTCCACTTCCTATCCTGTCACATTTTGAGCAATTGTCTCTGTCATTAAGTGTTCTCGAAGGCATGATTTTACTGGTTTAGTATGTGATACCCTTCAACTGATTGTACCCAGATGTATTTAATCATCCTCCTGGTTTTAGATAAAGTCTGTTTCTGTTTTGCAATTGTAAACTATACTTGAAGAACGTCCTCATGATAGTTTGTATGCACCTGTCTGCTTTTCTTTTTCTAGAATTAGAATAACTGGATCAAAGGCTGTGACCACTGCGGCGCCTGGGTGGCTCAGTCGGTTAAGCGTCTGACTTCGGCTCAGGTCGTGATCTCACGGTCCGTGAGTTCGAGCCCCGCGTCGGGCTCTGTGCTGACAGCTCAGAACCTGGAGCCTGCTTCGGATTCTGTGTCTCCCTCTCTCTCTGACCCTCCCCCCCATTCACGCTCTGTCTCTCTCTGCCTCAAAAATAAATAAACGTTAAAAAAACTTTTTAAAAAGGCTGTGACCATGTTTCCCTATTAAGAATCATGGAATGAGTTAATGACTTAAGTGTAATAAACACTTCCATTTAAAACATAAAGTTTAGTGAGTTTTGGCAGCTTTATATACATGCAAAACCACCGCCACAGTCAACACAGGACATTGCTACCAATCTCTGGCTATGACCTTCTGAAGGCTCTTCATATATATTATCATCATATGTATGCACTGCTCTTTACCCCAGGTTATGCCACTTTGCCTACCTAAAAGGCCATTTTTGTACACCCTCCCCATCACCAAGGACTCTCCTGTTGCTTAGTGTTTGTCCATTTAACAGATAATAATTTAATGGAAAATAAGGTCTCATTGTAATGTGCCTTTCCTAGATTATTATTGAGCTTATTTCTTAATATATTTTTATTGGCTATTTGTATTTTCTCTCCATTGTTTTCTGTTGGTGTTTTTCTTATGGATTTATAAAAATTCTTTACATATTAATAAGGTATCAACCACATATCTTACATTGTCGTAAATATTTTTACTCACGTATGTCTTAAACATGCTTACTTTAAAGTTTTAGTTAAGAATATATATATTCTGTTTTCTTTTTGTATGTGTACTGTAGTCCCTTCTTATCCATGGTTTCGCTTTCCACGGTTTCGGTTACTCGCGGTTGACCAAGGTCCAGAAGAAGATGATCCTCCTGATGTATTGTCAGAAGGTCAAGAGCAGCCCAAGTGCATCACAATGCCTAGGCCCTTCCCCTAACTTCATCTCATCCTGTAGGCATCTCATCAGCTCACATCATCACAAGAAGAAGGGTGAGCGCAAGTACAATAAAATATTATGAGAGAGAGAGAGAGACCACATTCATGTAACTTTTATGACAGCATACTTGTACACTTGTTCTTTTTGATTATTAGTTCTTGTTGTTAATCTCTTACCGTGCCTAATTTATAAATAAGCCTTTCTCATAAGTACATATGTATAGGAAAAAACAACAGTATATATAGGGTTTGGTACTACCTGCAGTTTCAGGCATCTGCTGCGGGGGGGGGGGGGGTGGTCTTAGAATGTATCCCCATGAATCAAGGGGGGACCTTTGTGTGCATTTTATTGCTTTTATGCTCAGAAAATTCTTAGCAAAACTCTATCATTGCAAAAATCGTCACATATATTTTCTTCTATTTCTTTTGTTTTCATTAAAAGAAAATTAACTCTCCAGATACAGCATCTGCAATTTGTTAAGGCCCATGGTATCAAATGAGATTCTATTTCTTCCTAAGCATTTAGCCACTTCCTCTACACCTTTATTTACTCTTCCTTCATAATGATCTTTACCATACAGCACATCACTTGTTTTACACTGGGACCTATTTCTGTTCCGTTGACTTGTCTCTCTGAGCACATACTTTAACATCATTATATTAAAACCAAGAACTTTCTAAAATTTCAGAATCTTATAGGACAAACTTCTTCTCACTTCTTTTTTAAAAAAAAACATGGGCCATCTCACACATTTACTTTTCCAGATGAGCTCGAGAACTGCTTTAAGTTAAAACAAGTTTTCTTTAAATTATAAGCTAATTTGAGAAAAATGGCATTTTTACAATATTCCACATTCTCATGCATGAATGTTTTGCTCTCTGGCTTTGCCTCTCGGTGTTGGTGGATGTTCCCTGGGTCGAGAAGCTTGGTGCTGACATTTCAAGAAGAAATTCTGGGGTCTCTCCAGGGCTAGACCCATTGATGAAAAATCCTGAGCTCAGAGCACACTCTACAAAAATGGCCCAGGGGTAGAGCACACAAATGGTTCAATTTCAGAAAGCCAAGAGGGCTTCTACATTTTGAAATGTCCCATTAAATGGCTATTAAAATGTGTTCCCATGACTTTCACTGATGAACCTTTGCGTTAAAAATCTCAGCTCTAGCACACAGAAGAAATGTGGGTTCTGATCACAGCGCCATCCTGTACATAGGCTAACTCTTCTTAAAAGAGTTAATTTGGCATTAGCAACCACTAGTAGAATATGACTAAGTATTAGCACCATTTTTTTTTTCCATTAGCTTACTCACTCCATTTCACAGATATGTGGAAACAACGCCTGGCTTCAATTTGCATCTGAGATGGGGTGTGTGTGTATTTTTACTCTTGGTTTATATCAAAAATAAACTAGGAGAGCGAGTGGGAATGTGCCACAGGATGTGGCCAGTCAACTTCGTGCGACCTCAACATTTGCATTAGAAAACAACTCTAACTCTTGACTTCCAACGTGACTTGCAAAATAATGCAGAGGAAAAAGAATTCCTCCAGGCACTTCCAAGAAGTCAGGCTGCCCCCATCAGTAGGCACTAAATGGGCAGTTTCCCCACCACAAGAAAAGCTGAGGCCTCATGCCATAACACCCCTTCCAATCCTGCCGGGGAGTACTGGAACTCCGCAGTGTGACAAGCAGACTTTGGAACAACTGTGTCGCTATCTGCTCTGAGACGCAAAGGCCAGACGAGCCTGAGCACCTGTTGCACATCCCGCCTTCCAGGGGACACTGAAAACGAGGAATCAAATGAGACGGTAGAAAAGAGGCTTGGAAAGGGTGCTTTTGCACACGAGTACATAATCTCCACTAGTTCCCAGAACAGCTCTGTGAGGTTATCATCCTCCTCTTTCAAATGAAAAAATGAGAGCTTGGAGAGGTTAAGGAACTTGCCCAGGGTTAAACAGCTGCTAAAGTTAGAGCTGATTTCAGAACCGAGTCTATTGGCTCCAAAGCCCATGACTGTGCCCTGTGGACTATACTGTTTTCTCATCTCAGGAAAAGAGAAGAAAACCTGGCTAACGGGAGAAGCGTTTGTGAAAGAGCAGTTGCTACCTTCCGACTAGGTGGTCGAGGGAGGACAAGGTAGAGTAGACCAGGCTCCCAGAGGCTCAGCTAACCCCTCTGCCTGCTAAAGGGTGGTGGTGGCCTGAGCCCTGGCCAGATTGGCTGAGGGGCCAACCAAGAATACCAACTGTGTCTGGCCTGGACAATCCCAACCAAAAGAAGCCTCTAAGTTTACTCTTATTAAACTTTGGGGATAAGGGCATTGATGCTCATCAGTGGATTTTGTCCACCAAGTAAAACTCCAGGCTCCCTCCGTAAATAGGGTTGTAAGGACGCACTTCAAGCAAATGCACGTTCTAAGTTACATTAGAGCTCCCTATGGATTTAAGAGGCAGATCTCTTTCCAAGTCTCTATTGAATATTTCTTGACCCTGGCCTGCAGGAAATGATAGTAATTGAGAGACACATGTCTGGCATCCAGCAGTCTGGCATCTGTGCTCTCTGGGGAGCTGGCAAGATTTCCATAAGGCTCCCAAGCAGATTTTCTGGGGGATGGTTCTTTTAAGGGATAATTGAAAGGACCGCGCTTTCAAACTTGGGTGACTGGCAAAATGGTGGAGCTATAGAGTGACCTATGTCTTTTTAAATACGTAAGACCTGAAATTCCACGATGGTAATTTTTAAAAAGCAGAAAAGCAGAAGTCACCTGGCTCCTGAAGACCCCTCTCTCAGAGACTGCCTTCTCTCAGACACTGTCATCAACTTTAAGCTCGGTCTTTTTTTTTTTTCTTTTTTTTTTTTTGAGAGAGAGAGAGGGGTGGGGGTAGAGTGAGAGGGAGAGAGAAAATCTTAATCTTAAGCAGGCTCCACACTCAGCGCAGAGCCTGATGTGGGGCTTGAACCCATGACTGTGAGATCACGACTTGAGCCGATATCAAGAGTCGGATGCTTACCGACTGAGCCACCCAGGCACCCCAAGCTCTGTCTTTCAATCCCAGGAGAGAACTGCTCAATGTGTCAGGTGGCACCACTGCATTGGAATCATGCTGGCGCCTCCTATCAGGCTGTCCCAACAGTGCCCCGGGAGACCCGCCCACACACCAAAAAGCACTTCCTGGTGAATGCTTCCTGCACCTAGCAGGGTTGGGCACACAGCAGGTGCTCCAAAATGTTTGCTACCCCGAATTGAGTTTGGGGACAAAATAAGTCTCTTCCCCATATTTCTCTATAGCACTGCATCTTTTTTTTTTTTAAATTTTTTAATGTTTATTTTAGACAGAGAGAGAGAGACAGAGCACAAGCCAGGGAGGGGCGGAGAGAGAGGGAGACACAGAATCCGAAGCACGCTCCAGGCTCTGAGCTGTCAGCACACAGCCTGACATGGGGCTCAAACTCGCAGACCTTGAGATCATGACCTGAGCCGAAGTCCGACACTTAACTGACTGAGCCCCCCAGGCGCCCCTCTATAGCACTGCATCTTTAGTGAACAGTGAAATTTATTTAAAAATGAAGGGAAACTCATGGGGAAATAAGAAACATAGAAGCACCCCTCAAGAGAAATGAGTTTCATAAAAAAAGATAGATTTCAAATACACAGGTTTCTGAGCACCCCAATAGCTAATGATGTCCCTTAATAGCCAAAAAAGTCTGTCTACACAGTCACACTTTACCTAAACACTCTGGGATTCAACCTCAGAACTCTTAACTCTCTCTGAACCTGAAAACGGTACCAGATTAGTTCCACCCCTAATAGAGAACGATGCTTATCAGCTTACAGAATTTGGCACACCGCTGATGAGACAGTGATTATTTCCGCAATACGTGCTCACCACAGGATGAAATATTTTTTTCCATTTTGTAAAACAAAACAAAACTCTAAGCCTTTGATGCTGGCGTACTGGCCTTCTTCGTTTGGGTGGATTTCTTTTCACTTGTGTTTCCTGCCCCACATTAATCTGATATCCAAAGCACGCGTTACTGGAAGAAGTTTGGGCTATTTGTGCTCAAAACGTTAGACTACTGAGGACATTATTAAGCAAACTTGAAAACGACTTGGATCTTTCTGAGGAGCTCTCCAGATGCGTTACCGCCTTTCAGCAAGGCCCGGCATTCTTGTCTCTGGTGGTATTAAGCTGGAGCCACAGGCATGTAGCAGACGCCATTTCACCAATAAATCCCATGGCTGAACGAGACATCGATGGCAACAGTCATGCTTAATACCAAGTTCCACCTATGGATGGAGAAGTCATATAACACTCTCACCTACCCTCATCACCTTCGGCGAGCAAAACGTGGAAACTAGGAAACTACAGACATAAATCACTTAAACACTGTGTTTCTCCACTGATACTAAGGAAAAAGGGAGCAAGAGAAGGGGAAACTATAACCACAATACCATAATTGAGGCCACAAATAAGCTACTGTATGTCAACAGAAGCCAGATACTGACAATAGAGGGTTTTTTTTTTTTAATGGAAAAACATAGGCATTTTAGAAGAATATGCTAATATTTCTTAAGGGTTAGGAACTAGTAGACATCTTGGGCTGAACAGAGGGAACTGTTTAGCAGAACCCTCGTGAAATTGATTTAAGTTTTACGAGGAATTAAGTTACAGTTTTTGACTCTGGACCATTAAAACCAACTATTCAGCCAAAAATGTATTTGGGATTTAACATTTTCTTTTAGAAAAACATCTTAAAAGTGACGTACTCTAGTTACTTAAAGGCTGTGAAACTCTATTTTAACAATATGATGGGGCCCATTTTCAACCAAAGCGAAGTTAATAATAATATGGTCTAAGATCAAGACTAACAACACATGTGGTTTGGTATCTACTTATAGACACTCTGGGAGTTGTGTGGTCTTTCTTGATAGCCATGGGGGCTGATTCTGGGTTGGTGCAAGTAAGCTAATCTTCCACGGTCAATGCCAGGAACCAACTCACATGCCCCATTATACTTAGGCAAACAATATCTTATGCTATAATGTGGAAATCTAGAAGTATGATAGAGCCAAAAATCACCCTGAACAAACACGAAACTTCATCACCACTTGGAGTGTCAGCTCTATATTCTGTCTCTAAACAAGATGGCTGCCCTCAGTCCACTGGGTCAGTTCTTTTGACCGAGAGCCAGCTCAATAGTCCTCCTGGTCAATCTCCGTCAGATCAGGCCTGCCTGTGTCAAGGCTCACACCCAAGGGGCTTACTCTTCGTGGTACGGCTCACGGTCCAGCTGGACGGGCATGTTACTAGTGGACAAGCTCTCCAAGAGACCAGTGACTGGAAGGGAGGGTGTGGGAGACAGTGAGCTAGTCTCCAAAGGACCCCATTAGACCACAGGTGGCAGGTTAGTGCAGTGGCTATGCCTGGGTCCAAATCCTGGTGCTATGTGACCTAAGGCAGGCTACTGGGATAAAGAGTATATTACCATACCCCAAGGCAGCCAAGATTTCACCTTATGTCCTAGTACCAAGGTACCTAGTACCAAGGAAGTACCAAAGATGCAAAATAATGACCTGGTTTAATGGCCAACAGAAGTTCACAACACCTCCCTATATTTCTAGGGCACCAAATTTACTCATCAAGCAAAATGAGTAAAAGTTCTTTAAAATCCTGAAAAGTTCTTTAAAATCATTTTCAGTATACATATAATGAAAGGTGGCTAAAATGATTCTTTTTCTAAGGAGTTTATTTATAAAATAGTGATCTGTCATTTATACCTCTTTCAACTTTAGTTTTCTCATTTGTAAAATGAAAATAATAAAAGAATCTATGTCATTGGGTTGTTCTGAGAATTAAACTAAGGAGTCCATATAAAATGCTTACAATATTAATTAATTCAATTTATATTGAATACTTACAATGTGAAAAGCACTGTTCTACTAGGTGTTATCATTATTATTGGAAAAGTCCCTGGGCAATTTGTCCTTCAATTGTGTTACCGTCAGCTGGTAATACCTTCATACTTCTAGAATTGTCTATCAGTGCTCTGAAAGAGTGGGCCACACGACAGCCTAATCTGGGAGAGGATGGTTGGGGTACCAACTGTTACTGGTGTGGAGAAGGCAGCTTAGGGTGTGGGAATGGCATACAGGAATCCCGGAAGTCCAGAGGCAGGCATAAAGTGGGAGAAATCTATCTGGAAAGGTGGACTGGAGGGTGCCGATAAGAAACTTCATTTCCTCGTGGTAAGGATAGTTCAATCTGGTCATGGGCAAAGCATGGCTGAGAGAGGGACTTGGGCCTCTAGTTATGGGGTGGGGTGGGGTGCGGGTGGGGAACAAACACTGAAGAGGCATCCAAACCATGGCATGTGCATTTCACAGTGACCAGTGATCATCATCAGCAACCTCTCCATCATCGTGGAAAGAGTCCTCATGACTAAACTGGAGGCTGGCACAGCGGGGGCTCCCTGGGAAGAGGGAGGAGACTTCCCAGAAGAGCAAGAAGCATGGACTAGGGGACACAAAGCAGGAGCACCCCAGTTTTCCTTGGCTATGAACCTCAGGATGCCAATTAGAGCTGGTTAACAAATTATCCAGATTTATGCACCTATCTCTGTGCCTTTCCCTCTGCTTCCCCGCAGGGCATTAGAACTTCCTCACTGGGCTGAAGGTCTAAGAGGCAACTTTCTTTGCACATGACTGAACCAGCTGGAGGGGAGCCCTCCTGGAGGGGAGCATAGAAGCCAGCAGTGGTTAGCGAGGGGCCCCAAGGCAGGGAGGAACTCAGCCACAGAGACCAGTCTCATGACCATGCATTGGGTTAATATCTATAAAGTGTTCACATGCTGCCTGGCGCACAGCGAGCGTGATATCAGTGTTTGCTGAATAAGTGACCCAGGTGCCTCTCTCTATTGGGAAATTTCCTTCCTGGGAAGGATGGGCTTTCCTTATGTTTTATTATTTCTGTACAAATGCCCCACCCGGGCATTTATGGGAATGCCACAGACTATATCTCAGGGCAAGGAGAAGCATTGTGCAAAAAAATGTCTCTACTGCAGCCTATTAATTACTAAGATAGCCGAGATAATGAGCTCAGATCAGGAAAACAGAATCCGGTAAGAGGAGGTCTTGGGAGTCTTTACCAGGATGCTTCTGAGCCCTTAAAAAAGCTGCACCATGAAACTGAGCGTATTAGCATCCAGAGAAACGGCACACCCTCCTAATGGAGACGCATGTCCGAGAACAGACTGAACCAAAGGCCTTTCACGTACCGAACTCCATAAAAAATAAATTTTACTTTTACAATGCTTATCTGCTAGACTCTGGAGACGCTTTTCAGGAAAAAGGACGAACAAAAATCAGATCAAAATAACGGAAACAAAGAATTGTGCAGATGAGGATTGAAATTCTATGATGAAACCTTACGATACACGAATGGAATAAAACTAGGTTTCAATAATCTATTTAAAAAGCAACTTAAATACATTATAGCTAAGGTCTGAGTTATTGGAGTTGGAAAGGTTGAGGGCTACATGAAAAAGAGAACTGGGGCGAACTTGTTGTCCTGCCCTAACTGGCCTTCGGATTTGGGGACTGGAGGGAGAGGATGCCTGGTCAGCCGGAGACGCACTTGAAGGCATTTGTTCCAGAAACGCTGGGTGAGTAACTGTGCTCTACTTGGTATTCCCCAAACTCTGCCAGGCGGGGGCATCGGGCAGGAGGGAAGGATGAGAGAAGGAGAGCCAGGCAGACATGTGATGAAAAGTGTTTTAAAGTGTTCTACAGCAGGTGTCGTGGGGCCTTAGGATGATAGCCGCCATGGTCCCTGTCTTCAAGAAGCCTCCCAGAGCTAACGACAGAAAGGATGACAACGCCTCCATTCCATGCCAATGACTGAGGATGCGTGAGCCCCGCCCGAAGGAGCCACGGTGACAGTTTCTTCTGGTTTCATCACTGCTTTAACTGTCCCCCTTCCCACTATCTTCTCTGTTTCTGATCATGAAAGGAGAGGCCACAAAGCTTGGTGGAAAACGCACAGGATTTGGAGCCAGACAGGCTCTGCCTCTCACCAGCTGTGAGGCCTCGGATACAATCCTTTAACTGTCTGGATACTTTTTCTCCTCCAGCTTTTTTTTCTTTTTTATTATTTATTTTTGAGAGAAAGAGAGACAGATCATGAGCGGGGGAGGAGCAGAGAGAGGGAGACACAGAATCCAAAAGCAGGCTCCAGGCTCTGAGCTGTCAACACAGAGCCCGATGTGGGGCTTGAACTCACAAACCGCGAGATCACAACCTGAGCCAAAGTTGGATGCTTAACCTACTGAGCCACCCAGGCGCCCTTCTCCTCTAGCGTTAATACCTAGTGTGTTGTAGCATTCGGACAATAGGAATATGCATGAAGAGTGCACAGCATAGGTAATACACTGGGGCTACCCGCAATTCAAGTTCATTACAGCAAACACAGACGATGTGGAAAAGTCTACCCAGAATCATAAATACAAGTAGCAACTGCTATTCTGTTGGTGTCTCTCCCTTCCAGTTTGTTCTTCTAAGCATAGTGTGTAGGTGTGTGTGTGTGTGTGTGTGTGTGTGTACTATAAACACATATGAATGTTGTATGATATGAATATAATATTGTGTCTGATTTTTCATTGTTTTTGTTTCTCATTAACAAGTCTTCCAAATAAAATTCCAATAGCCTCATAATATTTCATCGTATTGTTGTAAAGTCACTTATTCAACTTTCCCCAAATGTTAGATATTTCTTTCTTCCCCCCCGCCCCCCCAGTTCCTTCCTCCCACAAACAGAGACAATCTGCCGTAGAGGACAGTGCTCACATTTGTTCACATCCAGGCTCTGCTATTTGCTAGCTGCTTTGAACATGGGCAGATCTCATTATCACCACGTCTCCAGACTTTCATCTGGAAATGAGGGTGCAGAGGATATGTACCTAGGTTCCCAGCACTGCCATAAATGATCATAAACTCGGTGGCTTAAGACAACAGAAGTGTGTTCTCTCCCTGTTCCGGGGGTTAGGAGTGTCAGCAGGGCCATGCTCCTTTTGAGGACTGCAGGGAAGACTCTTCCTGCTCTTTCTAGTCTCTGACTGTCCCCGCTGACAATCCTGGTGGCCCTCAGCTGGTGGCAGCAGAGCTCTAGTCTCTACCTCCATCCTTAGATGGACTTCTTCCCTGTGTCTGGACTTCTAAAAACACCGTTGGATTTAGGGTCCTCCCGAAATCCAGGAGGACCACATCGTAATGTGATTATATCTACAAAGACCCTATTTCCAAATAAGGTCACCTTCACAGATTCAGGGGGTTAGGACTTCAATACATCTTTTTGAGGGACATAATTCAACCCCAAACGCTACCTAACAGAGTTGTCAGGAAAAAGTGAGCCAACATAAATCCAAGGTCCTTTGCTAACGGTAAAAGTGCTATCCTAATGTGCATTGCCACTTTTAAAGGTTTTTAAAAAATTTATTTTTAATGTGTATTTATTTTTGAGAGAGAAAGAGACAGAGTGCCAGTGGGCGAGGGCCAGAGAGAGAGGGAGACACAGAATCCGAAGCAGGCTCCAGGCTCTGAACTATGAACTGTCAGCACAGAGCCCGACGCGAGGCTAGAATTCACAAACCATGAGATAATGACCTGAGCTGAGGTCGGACTCGCAACCAACTAAGCCACCCAGGTGTCCCCACTTTTAAAGGTTTCAAGGTCAAAAAGGCACTAGATTTAGGAAGGCAGAGTGTCAAAGTATCACATCTCTTGGAGTTTGGGTGTTTGGCCATCGGTACAGGGCAGTTTGGGCTGAAGCCAAGAAGGCAAAACCATATGGAAAAATCATGGCACCTGATCAGTCTCAAATGCCTTAGGTGTGGTCTTGTTGACTGGATGACCTTCCAACTGGCAGCCCAAGTCAGCAGAAGAATCTATAGGGGCGCCTGGGTGGCTCAGTCGGTTAAACATCCCACTTTGGCTCAGGTCATGATCTCCTGGTTCGTGGGTTCGAGCCCCGCATCGGGCTCTGTGCTGACAGCGTGGAGCCTGGAGCCTGCTTCCGATTCTGTGTCTCCCTCTCTCTGCCCCTCCCCCGCTCACACTGTGGCTCTCTTCCTCTCTCAAAAAGTAAATAAACCTTCAAAAAAAGAAGGGAAGAGTCTATAGGAGTGCTTCTCAAACAATCTCTGACTTATCCCCCACCCTGTAATCCATTTCAGATTGATTCTTTTATCAACTATAAATAAGATTGTGTCTTTAAAAAAGGGATCACAGCCATGCCAAATTACCATCCAAGTTTCTAAAGGCTTACTCTCAATTCCTGCCCTTATCTCATCATGGGCTGGGGGCAAGCAGCTTGCGGACTGGCACCCATCCCCGGACCACACTCTGAGAAACAATGGTCAGGGCCACTGCGGAGCTGGGGGCCCCGCTGGAGCGTGGCCCGGCTTCCAGGCCTCAGAGGAGGGGGGGGCGGTTAACTGATTGCCAGCCTCCAGCTCCATTCCGGGGGGCACGCCTGGCTGGGGAAGACAAACACACCTCCCACACCTGAGTCCCAGTGTTTTCTTTGAGTTTGTTTTCCCACTGACTTACTTTCCTTTCAGTCTGGGCTTTGAAAACAGCCTTCTGAGTGAATGCAGGCGAACCCAGCAGTCCCACACCACGGCTCATATGGAATGCATTTAGAGAGGGGGAAAAACTCGAACGGAGTGGTTATACACTTTGGAACTGGCTTGGAGATGGCGTGGCTGGAATTTCAGAGCTGGCTTTTGTTTGCATTCGTCATGAAACATTTGGTATATGAGCTGCTGCTACCGCTACTAAGGCAGCTGCTGCTGAGAAACCCCCTCAATGGCTGCTTTTCTTCTGGACGTTAGCTGACGGACAGCGGTCGCCAACGGAGGGCCCCGACTCTCCTGCTCCGATGCCTCTGCCGCCCTCCTTGCAGAAGTTACGGGAGACGTTCCCCCCCCCAAAGTGATACCTGACAGCACACGAAACAGAGACACCTGTTTCTGCCACATTACGTGGAACGCGATCTTTGGGTGGTCGTGCCCTCTGCCTGGGATGATGGGAGTGTCTTTTGATCAGTTCTTAGAGTTTACTTTCTCTCTCATCAAAGAGATCTCCAATATGGCCTTGATTTGTCTTCGAGGCGATTTTTAAAACACTAGTTTGGGGCTTTGTCATAGCAACATCATTCAGCAGAACCCCAGTGGGGTTTAATGAATAAATTACCATGAAGGGATCTTGTTTTTGTTTGTTTGTTTTTGCTTGAGAAAGCCCATCAGGACTCTAATCCCAAGAAACAGACGCTGAAGGCGGTGCTGTGGCCCAACCCACATCGTGGCTATGCGGACATCGCAAGAAAGACGCGGTGTATGTGACACGGTGGTGATGTACCTAGCTGAGAGCCCCAAACACAAAACTGGTAACAGGCTCTTAAAGTCTGGGTAGTTAAAACCATCTTAGCAACTGCAGTAGGCTAATTACATGCCTTCCAATCCTCTCCTCTGAGAATCCAAAAAGACAGTAAAGGATAATAATTTTATAAAAGGACGCAAGATCACAAGGAGATCTGGAAAAGGATGTCAGAACTGGAGAAGGATGTCCGTGGCAAATGGACCTCGACCGGTTTCTGGAAGGTGAAAGCGGACGAAGACACTCGACGTGGCAGAGCACAGAAAGCACGTCTGTAGCGTTGCAGTGGGGACATCAGGCACACCAGCTCGCCCTGCTGACCCCCTGAGAGACAGAGTGGTGGCACCAGGTGTCCAGATGGGAAAGCTGGGCATGAGGCAGGCAGTCTGGGTCTGAAGCAGTTGGGCCCCAAATTCCTCCCTAACTGCATGCAGCCAGGTATCTTGCAATGCTTCTCCCTCATTCTCTAGGGGAGAACCCTCCACCACCTGGGAATCTTAGGATTAGCCTGCAGAGAATTTGGGCAGGGGCTCCAGACTAATCTGCCAACCCAGAGGAGAGAAAGGAGAGGCACGGGCTAAAGTAAGAACAGTCAAGGGTATGGTGCACTGAATGTAGACCGTCGGCTCCTGTTCCCACACTGGCCACCAGATGTTCACCCCGCTCTCCCACCTCACAACTCACCTCCCATCCCCCAAGCAGATGAGAATTCTTCAGCGGGGAAACTGAACAGACCCCAGAGAAAAAAGACCTACAATCACCAACAAATATTTTTCCAGCAAAACTTCTATCACTATTTGATCGGGCCAAGCAGCGTCCATTGGTTGTTGAGGCTCCCTCACTGCACAACACTTTCGGTGCTTTAGTCCTTCTCTCTTGGATAGAAATTCTGACAGAGATCACCAAAAGAAAGTCTTCAGACTAAAAAAGAGAGGCCAACCGAACCAAAACAATAAAAAGAAACCTGGAGCAAATCAAGACAATGCAGGGAACAGACGAAAACATTATTCAAAAATCTCTATACTTTTCAGGGATTTAAGGTGATATTGCATCCAACAAACAAGAATAAGACACTATATAAGAAGAAAAATAGAAGGTTAAAAAAGAGTTCTTGGAAAAGAGAAAATTCAATAGGATGAATGGAACGCAAAATGAGGCACTCTTCCAGAGGAATAAAAAGTAGAAGAGATGAAAATTAAGAGGAAAAAATAATAAAGCATAGAGAAAAAAAATGAATGTAGGGGCCCAAATATCTGACCAACAGCATTCCATAAATGAAACAAAGAAAATGGGTACAATAAAATCATGAAAGGAAAAAAAAAAAAAGAAAAATTCCCAGAAATGAAAGACATTTTAAGCTTGAAAGTAACTATATATTGGCCATGGCAACTTTGTTCTAGATCTGTCTCCTGAGGCATGGGAAGCAAAAGCAAAAATAAACTATTGAGACTACATCAAGATGAAAAGCTTCTGCACAGCAAAGGAAACAATCAATAAAACTAAACGGTAACCAACAGAATGAGAAAAGATATTTGAAAATTACATATCTGGTAAAGGGTGAGTGTCCAAAATACATAAAGAACTTAACTCAACACCCCAAACACAAATAATCCAAATAAAAAATGGTCAGAAGACATGAACAGACATTTCTCCAAAGAAGACATATAGATGGCCAATAGGCACATGAAAAGATTCTCATCATCACTTACCATCAGGGAAATGCAAATCAAACCTATAATGAGACATCACCTCTACACCTGGCAGAATGGCTAAAATCAACCATACAAGAGACAAAAGGTGTTGGCAAGGATAGAGAAGAAAAGGAACACTTGTGCACTGTTGGTGGAAATGCAAACTGGTGCAGCCACTGTAGAAAACAGTATGGAAGTTGCTCAAAAAATTGAACATAGATCTACACCATGATCTTGCAATCACTCTACTTGGTATTTACCCAAAGAATACAAAACACTAATTCAGAGGTGTACGTGCACCCCAATGTTTACTGCAGCATGATTGACGAACAGTCACATTATGAAAGCAGTCCAAGTGCCCGACTGATGAACGGATAAAGAAGATGTGGTGTGTATATATAATGGGATATTATTCAGCCATAAAAACGTATGAAATCTTGCCATTTGCAATGACATGAATGGAGCTAGAGAGTATAATGCTAAGCGAAATAAGTCAGTCATAGACAAATATTACATGATTTCACTCACATGGGGAATTTAAGAAACAAAACAAGTGAGCAAAAGAAAAAAGAGAGAGAGGGAAACATATCAAGAAGCAGCTCTTAATTATAGGGAACACACTGATGGTCACCAGGGGTGGGTGGTGGGTGAAATAGGTGATGGGGATTACAGAGAGCACTTGTCTTGATGAGCACCGGGTGATGTATAAAATGGTTGAATAATTATACTGTACACTTGAAATTAATAAAACACTATGTTAAAAAATTGAAAAAAAGAAAGTTGTATATATACTTATATATATACATACATATATAAACTATATATATATTATATATATAAATCATATATGTGTGTGTGTGTCTGTCTGTATATATATATCTATATTAAATATATATATGTATGTATGTATATATATACATACATATTTACACATACAGCTTGAGTACTTAGCATACTGAGGCATGTTGTTGTAAAATTTCATAAGAGGAATACAGGGAAGACCCTGGGGTGGGGGAGGGAGAGGGAGAGAGAGAGAGGGAAGGAGAGTTTGAGAAAGTCATGGCAAAAGAAGTGAAAAATGGAATTAATGTATGAAGAAATCTATATCCAGTCAAACTGGCGATCCAAGTGAGATAGAATATTAAGCTCTTTTAGACATTCAATGTCTCGATAAATTTACCTCCCATGTATCAGGAAGCTACTTGGGAAAATCTTGAAGTAAAAGAGCGATTAAATCAAGAAACAGGATCTTTGGGATTCAGGAGACCAGGGATCCAATACAGAAATGTGTCAAAGGGAAGCAGCAGGGAGCTTCTGAGTAATCAGCCCAGACTGAAGCAGGAAGTTAGAGAGCTCTGGGTGGAAGAGGGGAAGGGGTCCTGGGGTAGGGGTGGCAAATGTGCAAATGTTCTTACCCAATAATAATGACGACATCAACAGTAGTATTGACACAACAGATGTAATGGCACATATGAAAATTTTGATAAGTACAAATAAATCTAGGCAAATAAAAAAAAAGGCAATAATTAATTCCAGGAAAACAATAAATTGTGCAAGAAATGAAATATAATCACGGTGTACTACTTGGATCAGCAGTCAATAAAATGTATAGTCACAGTCATGTAAATGGGACTACATATCTTAAGTGTGGCTACAAACCATATTAGGAGGATGGGGGGCAGGGGAGGAGGTAGAGGTGAGGGTGGTGGAATAAGAGAACTAAATTTCTCAAAGAAATCAATCAAGAAATATCAGCCTGTGCATACTGGTTTTAAGTCGTGTAGTGATTATCACAAGAAGGAGCTAACTGTGCTCAAAGCATCTGCCCCTGGAAAAATAAAACTTTACGATGGGCAGGGTTGGAAGAGGAGGCTGCTGCTTTTCATTATATGTCTTTTTGTACTTTTGGATTGTTAATTGTATACACACAGCACCTTAAAAAACATAGCTGAAAATCAGGGAGATAAAATTCTAGGATCAAATGTTGAAAAATAGCTCTGGCAGTGTCTGACTCTGAGAACACAGCAGAAATCCCTAAGCACATGGTAACAACTGGGGGCTAAGACTTTCCAGTCAGAGTATCTGAAACTTCCACTTGACCAGCAAAACTTTCCTCTTCTCATCAGCGGGGAATTATGCTGCATTTCTCCATGGGTTTAGGGACAATGAAACAAATGTGCTTAGCATAACCCACAAGGAACCGCGAAAAGCAGCAATGTTCTGTGCACAGGTACATTCGGAGGTTTTTCACTGTATTCTTTCACAGTTCAACACTATTTGCAAGATGTGAAAAGCTAGAGCACGATGCGCTGATAAAAATGTCTGAAATGTTAAAAAAAAATCAGGAAATGATACTTTTATTTGAAAAAGATTTAGCTGAACAAAAATAGAAGCTTCCATTGTAAAATGTTGAGTCATGCAAAATGGGTGAGGATTGTACTTCACCCCAGCTGGGGGTACATTTTATAAGCAAAGAATGTCAGGGAAGCTAGGCCACGAGCCAAGGGTACAAAGACAGTTCTGAGATTCTCTGTCTGGCTCTCTTTGCAAGTTACCACACGAATCCGTGGTGTGGGCGGGGACCTTGGCAGTTTGGGCATAAGAGAGCAGTAAGATGGCTGGGTCTTTTATGAAGATCAGCTATCACCCCTGGGGGCCAGGTCTCTCTTTCATCTTCTTTGCTCAGGCTTTAGAGGCGTTTCAGCTTTGTGGAGTTATCAGGAAAGTCCAAAAATTGAAATCTGTGGTGACTAATTCCACCCCTTAGTAATATTCTTACTCAGTGCGAAGCATATTAGTGTCAAGCTCAACTTAAAACTGCTCAAAGTAGAAGTGATTATTAAATTCTAAAGTAGAAGAAATTCACCTCTAAACACAGAAGAATGCTGGGACCTTCAACACACCCAGATATTGTTAGCCAGCTCTTTGTTGGAGGAAATGAATCATAGGAGAGAAAACTGCACACCCCCAGGCCTGGCCACACTGTGGGGGGCAGCCGGGCTTCTCCAGATGATGAGGTTGGGACTCAGAGGACATCAACTTCTCAGGATGTGCGGTGTGGGAGGCAGGGGCTGAGGGAGACTGTTCTGGAAGGATGATCTCAAGGGCTTCCAGCCTGGGAGACCAGGAAGACCAGACGCAGTGTTGAGGGCACAGCCGGGTCGGACCCAGGATAGGGAGTCCATGCTGGTGGGCAAAGGACTGAATCTGGGAGATTAGGCAGGGCAGAAACTAGTGTTTACCGACGTGTGGTGGGGGCCCCCGCGACAGCCCAAGGCATATAGCCGGTGGGTGTCCCCAGCCTATTGGGTGGCTGGATCTGAGGTTGGGACACAGGAAGAGAGCAAGGAGAAGAACCCTCGTGCTAGGAACTTGGGGAGCTGGCACTACCCCGACACACTGCTAGGAAGGGAGGAATTCTTGGGGGGTGGTCAGGACTGGCGGAGGGCAGGGAAACTGGGGGCGGGGGCGGGAGTCTGGGGTTGACACATGGCCCCCTGGCAACTGTGGCTTGGCCACTGGTTCTGAGACTGGTGTGAGTGACTCAGCTCCAGGTTGTACCACACAGAGAGCAGAAGCTGCTGATACTTTTCCCGCCTTGGGCAGAGCTGTCTTAGCAACAGCAGGGTGACTGAGTTATGAGGAATTGAGGCCCCCAGCTCCAAGAGGCAGAGTCAGCAGGAAGGGCCAGCGTGGGCCGGAGCACCCCCACCCCGTGCCTCCCACATTCCAGGTACTTCCGCATCTTCACCCCTCCATGCTTATATTCATGTTATTTTTCTGCCAAGAATGCCCCCTTCTGTGTCCATCTGATGAAAACCTATGTCCCCTTCCAGGCCTGGCACAAATACCTTCACCAGGAAGTACTTCCCGGTCCTATGTGCAATGGCTTTCAGGCTAGACCCTGCTTTCTTGATCTTTATAGCATGCTTTCCCAGGACTGGCATCTTGCAGACATTTAAGCAGTTGCTGAATGTGTTTGTTGAATTTTTCTGTAATTTTCAGTTTATCTATGCTATTTAAATGTTCGTGTTCACAGAAGGGAAACAGTTTTGGAAAATTATTACTGGAAAATCAATGTAAATTACGTCCTCTTTTCCTTCTCTTCTCAAATAATAAAATTGGAGATCCTTTCTACTGGACGAGGCATGGTACCAAGGCAAGAGAAAATCAATAAGCAAGTGAAAAATGCATTTAAAACTATATAATTCATGGTAATTGTTATTTCTAACACACAATATATACATCTATTTCTATACACAATACATACATGCTGCAAATTAAGCTTTTATAAAATCAATTAAATACCCCTAAAGGCTGAATCTCTGTGAAAAAGTGATGTTCCTGTAAGTGAATCAAGCTATTGATCTGTGGTTACAGAGTTCCCTTCTAGAAGTGTTCACTAAAAACCCCTAAATGTCAGGGGGCCTGGGTGGCTCAGTCGGTTGAGTGTCCGACTTCGGCCCAGGTCATGATCTCGCCGTCTGTGGGTTCGAGCCCTGCATCGGGCTCTGTGCTGACAGCTCAGAGCCCGGAGCCTGTTTCAGATTCTGTGTCTCCCTCTCTCTCTGACCCTCCTCTGTTCATGCTCTGTCTCTCTCCGTCTCAAAAATAAATAAACATTAAAAAAAAATTTAAAAACCCCCCTAAATGTCTAAGTTAATTTAAAGGGATGTTCACATTTATGTTAATTTAAGCTATTTACTCAAAAGCTACAATTGAAACAGTTGTATGTATTCAGTTTTAATTTTTAGACACTATTTCAAAGGTCTAACATGACTGTTCCCTTCTACCCCACACCCCCCACCGTAAAGGTATCAGGTGTTTTCTTCTTCTATGTGGATTACCATACAGCGGCATATGATACCTTCGTGATCTATGATGTTTTATGACCTCAAATTCCTTAGTGAACAGACCATAGGTGGAAAAATAGAATCTATGGATTTTATTTTTCAGCTCTCACCTTTAACTGCAATATATACCACGAATGATTAATACCCCCAACCTCTGAGTTAGTGATTAAACACAAAGATTCTTTAGAAGGTCACAGGCTTATGGTGTTAGTGGCGGCTCTGCGGACAGAAGCCTGAATGTCTGTGGTCACTTAGGTAACTGTGGGCAGGTTGTTCACCATCTTTGAATCTCAGCTTCCTCGTTTTAAAATGAGACAAAGACTATTTGTCCTTCTCAACTGGATTCAGAGGATTCAAGAGGACTCACAGGAGATACGCTGTGTGAAAGTGCTTTACAAAGTGTAAATTGCTATGCAAATTATCATCATCTAGAGGCTGTTACTGCTTTTCTGACCCAACTCTATTCAGAGATGACTGAGCTATAATGAGGAGTTTAGTTGTTGGAACACAAATGAATGCACACACACTCACACACCTCATCCAGTACCAATGTGATTAGTGTCTGAGCCTAGGACATGGCTAGTGAAAACACCCAAATCTTCATGGAGAACGCGGATGGCAGATGAACCAAAAGCAAGAGGAGTACTATTTTTGTAAATGACAGTTGAGTTCTTTAAACAACGTCATTGGTGTGTCTGTAAATGGATAGTCTGAATTCCTCCCAGCCATAGCTTATGTCTCTGTGAGGTCCCGGAATGTTTTTCAGTTTTGTCGTGGCACAGAAGCAATAGGAAGTAGGAAACAGCAGTGGAAATGAGGGATGAAAGACAGCATTTGTTTAATACCGACATTGTAGAGAGATGCATTATTTGTGCAAAACCAGAGTTTATAGTGTATATATGTTTTTGACCCACATAAACTTATTTCATTATAAAACTCCCTTTACCGCTACCCCATTGGCTCTCCTATAATGTAGTCCGGACTACTACAATCAATTGTACTTGGAATATTTCTGATATTTGTGATCCCATTTTTAGTCCTCAAATTGGACATAATTATACATCTGTGTTCAAGCATTATGTAAACTCCGGACTGCAGATGCAAACTTATTAGGAAACCACAGGCACGTCCTTGAGAAAGTGCAGACGCTGCCACCTGCTGGACAAGGTTTGATTTACTCATTTCGCGTTTTGAAGTTAATTTTGCACTTGGGAAACAAACTCAAGGTTTTTCAAGAACTGAATCTTAGGGTCTTACTTGGAATAAAATCCACCAAATCTCTGGACACTCATCCTATATCTAGTAAACAACATGATATATAACAGTCTGAAAAAGTCAACATTCAGCAAAAGTTAATGGTTAATTGCCCCAATCATACCTCAATAGTGGGTTTCATTTGAAGTTAAAATCTTAGGGGTGCCTGGGTAGCTCAGTTGGTTGGGTGCCCGACTTTTGATTTTGGCTCAGTCATGATCCTGGGGTCATGGGATTGAGCCCTGCATTGGGCTACGTGCTGAGTGTGGAGCCTCCTTAGGATTTTCTCTCTCTCTCTCTCTCTCTCTCTCTTCCCCCTCTCTCTACCTCTCCCTTGAACGGTACATGCTCTCTCTCTAAAATAAAATAAGATAAAATAAAAATAAGATAAAAATAAAGTGGAAATCTTAGCTCCCTGATAATTTTGGCAAGAGTTTGGGCGTAAAAACAAATGATTAAAAAAAATACCCTCAATGACTAGGATGATGTGTGTTTTCAACTTCTGAAGGTGTCACTGTAAGAATACTTCCAATAAACTTATTCCCTATAATTGTTCCAGAAATAGAGTACTAGCCAGAATATAATTGACTCCTCCTAAGTCAAAAATACTATTTCCTAAAGGCATACAATTTTACAGGCCAGCTGTAACTGTCAAAATAAGTCAAGGCTCACCATAGATTCTCTCTCTCTTTCTCCATGTAGAAGTTACAAAGACAGACTGATGTCCTGTTTCTCACAGACACGGGCCCTGTTTCTCTCCTGTGATGTGGTTTGCACACTAATATTAGCTAATTATTGAACTCTTATCATATGTGAAGCTCTGGGCGAAGGGCTTTATGTGCACTCTGAAGTGGATTGTATTGTTTATGCATCTTATTTTTTTTAAGTTTATTTTGAGAGAGAGAGAGGGCAAGTGGGGGAAGCGGGGAGAGAGAAGGACAGAGGGAGAGAGAAGATCCCGAGCAGGCTTCATGCTGTCAGCATGGAGCCCGACACGGGACTCCATCTCACGAATCGTGAGATCATGATCTGAGCCGAAATCAAAAATCCGAGGCTTGACTGACTGGGCCACCCAGACACCCCTTGTTTATTTCATTTTATACAGATGGGGAGACTGAGGCTCAGAGGGATTATACCTTCCTGTGATGACAGCAGAGAAGTAACAGCTTTACCACCAGGCTGTCTACTCCAGATTCTGTGCTCTAATCATTATGGTATCCTTTCTTCTCAACAGAAATGCATACGGTACAGAAAGAAAGGGATGGACATTGTGACCAGAGAGTTTGAGTTGGTCATCTCCATATCGCCAACCACAGGGAACAGCAGATTCTGAACCTAGAACTCTCCATTTAGGATTCTGTCATGTCCTCTAGGTGGCGATAGCTGCCGTAACTAAACTTGGAAATAATGCAATGGGGACTGTCCAAGGACTGCTGTTTTTTTTTTTTTGGGGGGGGGGGGGGGGAAGTACCCTGTAATTGTGCTAACCAACAAAAGGTGGAACATGTCACCTAAAACATTGTGCTTTAGTATCGTAATAATAATCTTCAGAGATCAGTCACCAAAATTGCACTTACCCTGGGTCATACGGGTAGAACCATGGCAGAAAGAGGATTTGAGTCTCCTGTAACTCCCAACTCAGTGTTCTTTCCTTAAAGAATGGCTGTTCTTTATGATACATAGGCCAGGCTTTAATCACTTAGCATTTGTTTAAACCCAGTCTGGCATTTTTATTGACAGATGGATGAAAACTTGAATGTTTCCTGTAGCACACCATATTAACTTTTCTCTTCAACATATTTGCTATTATTTTCTATGTAGATGTCCTCAGCTTTAAATACAACAATGCAAATGAACTCAGAGTACGTTACTATACTCTTAATAGGAGGTCTGATTATCATTCATGCATAGTTGAAAAAAATATTTAAATTTGTACTCTATCATCGCTTATAAAAATACTTACATAAAAATATGTATTTTTTTTAAGGCGCTCAGTTTATGAATGAACTCTGCAGAGTTAGTACATAAGTCATTTGTTTGGAATTACACACTTTTCCTTTGTAATGGTTGGTGGCCCGAGTCTCAAGGCAACCCACAGAAGTGTAGTAAATTCCCTACTGTGGCGCCAATGTTTACATTTGTAATGGGAAAAAGTTGAAAATGAATACAAATGTAATGCTAGTAACGGAAAGTATTTAAAATACAAGCGAAAAGAATTGGACACATGAGCTTTCGAGCCTCCAAGCGGGAGAAAGATAATGGGGATTAATGTTAGGTCATGAAGTTCCAATGCCTGGATGCTAGGTGGCGCTATTGAATCATAACAGCTCGGTCATTTGCCAAGTCAAGGGACGTTCATTTAAGGGCTGTTCCTATCACAGATATTCACACGTTCTCTGCCTTTAATTAATTTGCTTATTTGTTTTGGCTCCTAACACCACTGTGATTTGAGCTCCTAAAGAAATTATGACTAAGAAACATATTGGCGGCTCACAGCATGTCAGTTTTTAAGGGTTAAGGGGAAAAAGTATCCATAAGCACATTAATACTCATGGCTCAGAAACATGTTGAGTTCTGCCTTTTACTTCCACATTTTGGTGGGTGACTATGGATCAACTTCTCAACTTCTCTAGGCTGGCTCCAGTTTCTCGCTCTGAAAAGGTTAAGTAGTGAGCAAATATAATCCAGATTAATCAATAAAAAAAGAAATCAGACTGTGTAGGTCGAACAAGTGAGTTTGGCTGTTCTTACCCAACACATCTGTTTGGGACCCAGTTCTCTCTAATTCTAACTCAAAGCAAGGTTGAGTGGAGTTTACTCAGTGGTAAACTTCAGGGTACTTCCCTGGACATCCGCAAGTGCCCCCTGCCTGGCAAGAAATATCTGAAGGAAAATTCTAGAAAATTCTAGAAATTTCAGAAATATCTGAAGAAAAATTCTAGAAAATTCAAGAAAAATTCTCTTGGTTATTCATGTGCTAAAACTCATTGTTATTTTCCTCTTGAGTACTTATTATTATACATTTCTTCTGAGATATGCTAAAGGGGTCTCCACGGAACACAGATATTAATAAAAAATAACGTTTTAAGAAAAAATTCTAAAAATTAAGTTCCTCAAATATTTTGGGGAGGAGACAAATTCACTTGTCAGCATACCCTCCTACAAGAAATGCACGAGGTGGGGGCTAACAGTCGAGCTATTACGTAGGAAAGTTACGAACTTCCCTACATGGTTGGCTAGTCAAACAAGCAGTACTATTTGGAAGGAATTAAGAGGTATCATTCCTATCTTGAATAAGTGACAACCCATTTGACTAACAGACGTTAAGTATTTTTATGAGCTCCCCAGACGGTCATTGCTGTAAGTGCTTTTTCTTCAGTAATGAGACTGGTCTAAATATTTTTCGGATTGCTGTAGGGGGATTACTAAAAATCAGCACACACCTACAGTTTAAAAATAACAAGACAAGCGTCAAAGAAAAATGGCCAGTGGAGGGTCTGCATCTCACTCGGGTTCTATGGTCAGTTCATCTACAATGATGCAAGGGTCACTAGATCCCACAGTGTCTTCGATTTTAGTGTTTCTTCCTTCCGTTCTCTAGGCTATTCAGTTATAAAATTCTTTAAAAAGGGCAAGAGCAATGATTTCGGTGTGCCATAATCCGAGAATTTAGACTAAAAATGGGCTGACGAGGCAGCTCTGGTATGAGATCGCTAAAGTGACTTGAGGTCACTCTTTCCTTTAACCTGGGTGACACCAATGCGCTGAGCACAAGAAAACAGTGCAGGTGCTTAGTCTTTGCAGAGGCTAAGATATAGTGAGAAGCTGGCCAGGAGTGGATGTTCATCTCCTGTCCCCTGCCCCAGGGGATGTGGGACTCCTTGAGACACAGCAGTTGTGGGGCTGCTTGGCTGCCAATGTCACCACACAACAATCTCTCCAGAAGATGCCCGAGAGACCAGAGAACGTGGTGGAAAGTTCTGAGCAATCACTCAAGGGTTCAGTTTGTTATATGCATGTCGTGTGGCAGCTGAGAGCGTCACACTGGGGTGGTATTCAAAATATGTGGCAACCAATTCCACTCAGGACCTGAATTCACAATACTTGCTGAGTGTAGCACTGGGCCAGAGTCCTGAAGACTCGCTCTATGCCTGTGAATTACCTCTTTTGTTACCTCACTGTTGGATGAGGGGGCGTGGCAAGGGCAGACAGGGCGGCCAAGTGTGGGCACTGAGGGCAGTATAGGCATATTTCACTATTTTAACCACTAATACGCTGGACTGTGTGAACCGGCCTTGTGTCGGTCCCGGCCTTAAAGAAACCTTTCATCCCACCACACAGGAGTATCGGACCCCCCTTACCCTCTCTAAGGCGGCAAGCCTCAGATTATTTAATATACTCCTAGGCCTAACTCAAAAGGATAATAATCTTTATAAGGTCGAAAGACTTCGGTGGAAGTCACAAGAGCTAATAGTAACTCAATTTTCAGAAATAGCTTCTAAACGTGCTTCTGGATCATGGGACAAAGGCCCAGTTTCTGAGAAGTCATGCATCTAAATGGAGATTATAGTTGAGAAGTCAAGAGGATATCTTCTGACAATAGCACATAAGTGGGCTCTTGGGGCTGGGGTTTTTATTTGTGGTTTATTTGTATTTAAGAAGAACAAAGATAAAATGCCTCACTTATTGGGCCCACGATACTAGTTCCAGATCCAAGGACAGATGGCGTGTGTGATGTAGACTGACCGAAACTCTTCTCAAAGGCTGGGACGAGAGTGTGTTCATTTTTTTGATAACTCTGTGTCTCCAGGGTTTCGTTCATGTTTTTTAAAAAATATTTTTGTGATTTTTTATTTTTTAGAGAGAGAGAGCATGAGTGAGGGAGAGGGGCAGAGAGAGAGAGAGAGAGAGAGAGAGAGAGAGAGAGAGAATCTAAGCAGGGTCTATGCGCAGCGTGGAGCCCAATGCAGGACTTGATCCCTTGAGCCTGGGATCATGACCCGAGCCAAAACCAAGAGTCAGATGTTCAACCGACTGAGCCACCCAGGCGCCCCTCGTTCACCTGTTATCTCGTACTACGTATCACACACACAAGCGCACACACGCATTCGTGCACACACGCACTCATGCACACACGCATGCTACACAAACGGATAAAGCCAAAGAGTGGAAGTAACGAATAACCTAAACTTTTTCTGCGAAAAAGTCTAACTTAGGGTCAGACCTCACCTTGCACAAAGACCCGAGTTTATGTGATCTTACAGAGCTAAAAATTGGTCACAGCATGGCTCTTCAAATTCTTTAAGTTGCCCACTGTTGAAAGGGCAGAGGAAGGCCTACTTTCAAAAAGTGACTAGGGTCCATGATGCTTCCAGCCTTTCAGACTGCATTTCCTGTTGAGGAGACTGACCTGCAGGGCTCGCGTGAAGGTTCCTCGTCATGTGCACGTCAGAATTTACCTCGGAGGGAGACAGCGGAGACCAGGACAGCACCCACCCGCCAGCTATCTTCCTCCTGCAAACCCCTGGCGGTGGCAGGGGCCACCTGATGTAACAGGGCCCCTCTGGGCAAAGACCAGTTCACATGGGCATCGGCACCTGCTCCTGGTGCAGGTGGGGTGCGAGGTCCCTGCCTGGTGGTGAACGCGAGGCACCAGGGCTGCGTTTGGGGAACCTTTCATCTGTTTGGGGAACCTCATTTCTACACAGCAGAAGGCTGTCTCCCATTTCAGGATGATGAAACAACAACCAGAGGAGTGAATAAATATGCAAGGCTTGCAGGGCAGCAGTAGATTAAGGAGAATGGGAGAGAAACAACGTTGTTTGCCGTTCTCTCCGGATACGATAATAATGAGAGAAATAAATGATGGGTTTCTGAAAGTAATTATCTTTACAGTGATACCACAGGCACCCTCTGCACTCGTTGTCTGCTGCATTCCATTTCTCGCTTCTATTTGGAAACCACGCCATTCGTTAGAATAAAATCGCTAATTGCGTTTTCAATTTGCTTCTGTGTCTATTCTATTGCCAGCATTGGATATGCCAGAGCGCTTTGTCAGATGGAAGTAGGGCCCAAATACAGGATCACCTGATGGTTCCTTCACACCCACTTCCATCAGTGGACTCTGGCAACAGCCCTGGACCAAGGTCAATGCAAATGTTGCCAGCTTCACTTTCCAAAGGGAGAAATGGAGCCAGCAGGCCTTTCACACATGGCAAGTTTAGGTCTGGACCTGAAGCTCCCAGTTTTGGCATCTATATCTGGAGGGGTCTAAGCTTCCTTTGAAGGTCAGGGCAACTTCTCTTCATTAACAGGAGAGAAGGTTCTGCTCCTTTTATTGCCCGAGTCCTGTTCAAGGTGAGTAACCCCCAAAACGCCAAAGAGGTTGCTACAGAAGGAATTACCTGGGTCTTTGTAGATACTGAGCACACCCTTGAAGTAATGAGGTAAAAATCTTTCCAGTAAAAGCAGCACATCTTCCAACTCTTCAAGAATCCCCACAAGCAGGAAGTTTTCATTCACGTTCAGTTTTGCTCTTTCAAGGGCCCACTCACCAGGCTCCCTTCGTGGATACAAAAATGATTTCAAATCAAAGATTCATTTTCGAAATGCAGGAACAACATGCTGAGAATGGATCTCGTCAACCCATCCCCCACCATTTGTTTGAGCCCCAATCCCACCTCCTTAAGGATCAGCCCTAATATGGCTGCCGCTGGGAGCCTTCCAGCTGCCATTTGCTTTTCCACCTCTTACCGCTATCATGTTTACCTGTGTGTAACCCTGAGGCCCTGGTCAAAATATTTTTGGGAAGAATACACACACAGGCAATTAGGTCCTATAAACACTGATCAAAGGGGCGATCTGAATGGCTTTTTAATAGAAGGACCAAACCAATAAAGCTAGAAGATATGAAATCTGAAACTTACTGATACAGTAGTTCTTTAGAAATCAAAATCAGTTTTAGGTCATCCCTGCTAATCATCTTATTCTTTTAAAGAGTTTAAAGACAAGCTTTTATGTTTTTTGTTTTGTTTTACAGAAGGAAAATGGCCTCATCTCATCTGCAAGGCAGATCTCTGAGCCAAGTGCATTTCTGTTAGGGGGAAAGGATGGGAGTCATGGGAGCTGGGCTCCAGGCATGGCTGGCATTTCCCCTCTGAGGGAATTTGGGCAAGCCAGGATTCTCTTTTGAAAAACTGTAATAATAAACCTAACCCAGCTCAAATAATTGAGGGAACAAGGGGACATTTTGAAAGAGTTTTGAAAATCATCGTCTGTGTACCAGGATAAGGCATCATGAGTGCTCTTCCCAGGATCAGGAAATATATAATTAAAAAAAAAAAAACAAAAAACAAACACTTGAGGGAGTTAGGATCATGTTTCTTGGAATAAATATCTTCACTGTGACAGAAAGTGAGTCATCTGGCCCCAAGTCTTCCCAGTGTCTGAAGCACTGACCGTGAACCAGGAGGCACTTATACAGGGGTGAGGATTGGAGTGGGGAGGCCTCCTGAACTCAGGAAGTTTATGATAAAGCAGAAAGCTGACGCTTCTAGTTCCAGATTTCAGACCGTAAACAAAGTCCCGTGTTACAGGAAACTCAGCAAAGCAACAACACACATAATAATTAAGCAGTAATCACTGAACAGGCCAGAAGTACAATGGATGAGTTGTACTTCAGAAACAGTTACTTCTCTCGATCTTTTCAGGAACACACTGACCTTCTAGTCAGTGTTCCCTTTGCAGGAAAATGTCACTTCGGCTTTATTTTCCATCACGTGAAGATCATATTCATTGTTACTATCATTTTTTTCCTCCAGGCTACACGTTTGTCTAGTACAATGAACTTAAACTGCAGCGAGAGCAGGCTCACCAGAATCATCTGTGCCCCCACCTCAGGCACTGTGATTAGGTGGGGATTTCTAGCAAGTGCCCTGGGGACACTGATGCAGGAGGTGGGCAGACCACACTCTGAGAGCCTTACCATCTGAGTGAGTCACTTTCTAAAGAAGGTCTTGCATCCAAGGAAGGCTGAGGGGCTGAGGACTAGGAAGCCCATTCCGTTTTTTCTACAAGATGTGTCTCCTGAGAGAGACACTGTCAGATTTTGGGGTGTGAGCGCCCAGTGTTTCAGACCCAATTAGACAGGACATGTAGGCAAGGACGGGTGCCGATGAAATACAGGCGCTATGGGGGAGCAGTAGGGTGATGTCCACTGGTCTTTACTATCTCATGGGCTGAGCAGGGACAGCTATGAGTTAAGAATAAAAAAAGGGTCTGGTTGGCATTTCAGTTACACATCTTTATGGGCGGGTCCCAAGGCCTCTGTCAGACCCTGATCCGTTCATTTCTTCCTACATAGGACATTCAGAGTCTCCGATGCAATCTTTGGAGATTAATAGTAAACATAAACTGAATTCCAGAAGGCCGAGGGAGTAGGCATACAAGAGATTCCCCACGCAGTGCCCCCGGGTGGCTTTCCTGCCATTGTCCGTTTTAGTCTTTACCTGCATCTGGGATGCTGTCCACAAAAATATGGAATGATGTAAAATAATCTGGGGTTGGAACACTCAGGATAGTTTTCAAGAATACACTCATTGATATCCTGGAAGAGAAAACACAGCAGTGAGATGTCTCGCAATCCCTGCAGTGCTTTGTCAAATGCCGTACAGGGTGAGTAAAGTTGATACTTCAGGTCACGCGGGCAAGCCGTGGGGAGATACAGAGAATTCACAGATCTCATGAGAAATCTTTCTCGTTGTCATTTTGCCTCCTGTTCCACTGGCCAGGTGCGCATGCGGTCTGAGCATTTCCAAGATTGCTTGCTCTGTTGACTAAATTGCATTTCTGCATTTCCCTGTGGCCTGCAGTCTTTAGCTACATGATGAGCATCTTGACAGAACTATTACCCAGGGTACCCACTACCTACCGTAACTTAGACATTACCAGTCAACCGGTATACAGTTGGCACTTAATAAATATTTGTTGAGTGAATGCAGTGTGGCTTCCTTCTTAATTCATTCTGACTTAATTGGAGATCCCCGAAGAGCCAGCCCTACAGAAATGTATTTCCCTGGGTATCTGTACATCCATCAAATAATGACTGAGTACCTACAGGAGTCACATAAAGGATTTTTAGATTTTGGAGAGGTTGTAAAATAATTTCTAAGGTCATATTAGGTTAGAGAGTGACACGATGTTTGTACACGTTCTCTCACTTTTGAAGGCAACATCTGATTTCTAGATTTTCTATTTCTCTTGTGAGGTTGGACATCACGTCTCTGTCGGTGGGTAAACAGAAAGGCTAAAAGTCAACTTTTATAAGGTAGATTCATTGGCTGCCCTAGAAAAGACATGCCTGGTTCTTAAGTATTTCTAAGGAGAAACAATAATCCAATTTACAACCAAACCAAACAGCTACGGGATGTTTTTCCAGAGAATACTGGCAAGGTAGATCAAGAGTGGATGTAATTCAGAAACATGGTCACACTGTCAATGAAATTTGAGTCAGTTGAAGCCACTGTATCTGATATGACTGGGGTAGGTGATTAGATATTAATTTTTTTTTCTTTTTAGTTCAAGTTGGGAATCAGAAAAATGTACCACAAACTCTTTTTTTTAACAACACTTTCTTTCCCCCCATACCTCTTTGGTTTATATACCAATTAAATAAATTGCACCATTACAGTAACAACTGGAATAAACAGATTCAGCCACAAACACTTTAGCTGAGGACTGGAGTCTACTGTGGGAAGCAGGGGTATACAACTCTCAGAGAGGAATAAACCAGAAGCAAATGGAGTTCATCAGTCCATCCAGCCACGTGTTAAGTGAAGGGTGATGAAGAGTACTTTATTGTGTATGAAAATCCAGTAAAAATGCATGATGTTAGACCCAAAATACCTTTCTAAGAAGAATTTGACACAGAGGGGTATACAGATCTTCCTCAACTTGTGATGCAATTACATCCTAACAGCCCTTTAGAAGTTGAAAATAAGTTTAAAATGCATTGACTACATCTAACCTACCGAACATCCCAGGTTAGCCTAGCCTCGCCTACCTTAAACGTGCTCAGAACACTGACCTTAGCCTGGGCAAAGTCATCTAACACAAAGCTTATTTTATAATAAAGTGCTGAATATCTCATGTAATTTATTGACTGCTGTACTGAAAGTGAAAAACCGAATGGCTGTTGGGTGCAGAATGGTTGGAGGTGCACAGGTTGTGGGCCCTCCTGATCGCGTGGCTGACCGGGGGCGGGGGGTGGGGTGGGGGTGGTGGCGGTGGCTGTTCACTCCTGTCCAGCCTCCTGAGAGAGGCTGGTCCTGGTCCAGGAAAGAGGTCCAGATTCAAAATTCCAAGTACAGCGTTTATTGAATGCAGATCACTTCTACACCATCCTTGAAGTTGAAAAAAATTTAAGTTGAACCATCTAAAGTTGAGGACCATCTATGTAGGGATAGTCATTGCTACAAGATTATTACAACAAAATATGGCAGGATTTAAATGTTCGTTAATGGGGGATTGATTCCCTGAGAAGTTATGGTGCATTCCTACAGGGAAATATGGGGCAGCTGGCAAGGACAAGGGGACTCTACACGTATTGTTCTGAAAAGTGTCTGTGATGAATTTTCACATGAAAAAAAGCCAATTACAGGACAATATGCAGATGTAGGACAATATGAAGATAAACACGTATGTTTACATAAACACAAACATATCTAGAAGAGTAAGTACCAAACTGTTAAAAGTGGTTTTTTCTGGCAATAGATGTAATAGATGGGAATACGTTGGTTGAACTTGAACTTTATCCTTTTCTGAAATGTTATTTTCAATATAAATGTTGTATATAAAGTATCTTAAGTAAAACATTATTTTACATAAATGCTACTTCTATTGTAATATATGTATTTTACTTTTATCATCAGAAAAAGGAGATTTGCACATTGTAAAACAAATCAAAGCTTGTGGGAGGATGAGTGGGCTTTGCCCTAAGGATGCTCTGACCTCCCTTCCTCCCTTACAGTCCGGGGGACCCCTGGCAGGTGGCATCTCCCAGGGACCTGAGCCTTAGGTCAGAAGGACCCAGTAATTGGGCTGCTGTCTGAAGGAGGGAGCCAGGAGCTGGGTGTGGAGCAGAGCACAGGAGATCCCTGGCCAGGGCAGGGATGATCAGAGGTGGAGACTTCACGCCAAAGGGCTGAGTAGGTTGGTGGTGGTTTAGGGGGTGTCGAGAGATGTGTCTCATACACTGTCACCGCCCGCCACCCAGAGACCCGTCTTAATAGGAGGGGCGGGCGACAGAACCTGCCAAAGCCGCCCAGAGAGTCCACAGCATCCATGCTTCTCCAGAGCTCACTTTACAGTTTCCTTTGAATGAGAGCTGTGTCATTATTTGTTTAGGTGGGAAGTCCATGAGAGCACACACTGTCTGCTCACTGTGTCTCCAGCACTTAGCACCTTGCCTGGAAAAAGCAGGCGTGCAATAAATACTCAGCAAATAGATGAACAAATGGCAGAAGGAAAAAGCCTCGACACACAGCTGGGATGCTGTCCCCGGTGACCCTGGCCTGGAGCTTAACAGGATCAGACGGAGGACGTCAGCATCGGCTGGTGGGGGCGGGAGCAGGGAGGGCTGAGGAGGTGCAGGGGCCTGTGAAGGTCATTTCCCTATTGGAATCCACAAATAACCCTACAAGGTCAATTTATGGGAAGACATAAATTCCTAGTTTAAGAAGTGCCGTTAGCAATTTTTCTTTTCTTAGATCAAGGCATGTCCCGGGGGATTTTAGAGTTCCATTTGAGCCCATTAGAGGTTGATGAATGGTGTTGACCACAACCATCCTATGGAAATGCTATGGGAGGACATAAATAAAAGATGACTCAGGTGTAAGGTCAAAAAAGAGCAGAAAATGAGCTGTGAAGACCCACACATTTAGCTGCCTGCAGCTTAGCCACAGTGACGAGGGACACTTCACCACAGCTCAAGGACGAGGGGGCCTCAGGAAACTGCTCCTGGCCACTCACACAGTCCACTCTTCATGGACCTGAGACCCTCCGTGAGTGGCCTTTGGTGTCCAGGGAAACTGAAGGGGACAAGTGTCAACACAGCTGCTCATACAATTTCCTGCGACAGGTGTGACTGACTCCCCAGGACCATTGGGTTTCTCCCCGTGTTAATGGTGTTATCGTTGGTGTTCAGGCTTCTGCCAGCCTGTGTTGTTTGACAGTTGTTTTTATTTTTATTTTATTACTTTTTTATGGTCACCCTTTTATACAGGAGTTGTGTGTGTGTGTGTGTGTATATATACACATACATATATGTATATATATGTATATATACACATACACATATGTATATATATGTATATATACACATACATATATGTATATATGTATATATACACATACACATATGTATATATGTATATATACACATACACATATGTATATATATGTATATATACACATACATATATGTATATATACACACATATATACATATATATGTGCATACACACACAATTATTTCAGGATAAGGTTGCTTTAAATAGCTTTCATCTTTATTGAAGCTTGACAGCTTTGCTCTAAGATGGTCATCATGGTGATGACGTTAGCTAAGCGGGCCAGCACTTGCCCTGATTTGTTCATCCAGTGCCTGGATGCTGGCAGATACCACGGGCTCCCACAGCGCCCTCCTCTGCTCACGTCTTGCCCTCTTTTAAGATTGGATCTGAACATAAGTCCCTACTCTGCTCATATTCTCACATTATTAGGGAAATGAGACATTATAAGTGAATATCCCAGATAACTACGAGAATCCTTTTTGTGGTCAAAACCGCCAAAAAAAATTAGACCAATTTTGGTGAAACTTACTCTAAACTGTACTATTTGAAAAAACATATGCTTATACCATCTAGGGATTTGTGTGTGTGTGTGTGTGGGGGGGGCAGTGGTGTTACAGGGAAACCATCTTTTATTGATTTCCTCCTGTAACCTTTCACAGGACGGATTGTGATGAACAACACTCACCTTCTGAGTGCCAACAGGGCCCCTTTGACAGGAAAGGCCAGTCACGACATCCAGACCCCGGAGTTACTCCTGATCTCTCTCTCTACACCCAGCTCCGCATCCACTCGATTGCCCAGCCCTGCACCAGTTTCCTAATCTGCACTCTTCTACCCATTACACTCTACGGCCCCCGTTCTGCGCCTCTCCAGTTAGAATCTCCTCTTCCCCTGCCCTCCCCCCACACGCATTCTCCGCAGGGCTGTCCCGGCAACCGAGTGCATTGATCCGTGCCACTCCCCTGTTCAAAAACTTTCAATGGCTCTTATTGACAACGCAGCTAGGGCACCTGGTAAAAATGCTAATTCCCTGGCCCTACCAGCAGCATGTGCGACACGATGGGTTTGTCTGGGATCGGGCTAGGAATCTGTACTTTAGAGAACCTCTGATGATTTTGAGAAGAGGTCACTCTTCATGAGCCGCCAACACCATGCCATTAGCGAATTCCACGCCTTCGCTCACCCATCTTCCTTTGCCTGGAATCTCTTTCTCCCTCATCCCCTGGTCCCAACAGCAGGCCCATGTTTTGCAGCCGTTGCTGGCAGGGTGAGTATTAGCACACTAGAGTCCACCTAGGCTTGTCACTCAGGTCAAGGGAATGAAGGTGGCCTTGACCATGGCTCGTTTCCATCCCGGCTCTTCACTGCCAGCCACACTGGGTAGGCGGGGCCGTCCAGCACAGCACGTCCTCCTCACCGTTGGCTACAGCCCCAAAAGTCCCCACAGCTGGGTCTGCTCCCACCATGCCCTGCTGGTGGCCAGAGATCCGCTCTATGTAGAAGGACTCTGTAACAATGCCCACAGAGGGATTCCCACCTGGACGGAGTGCCACTTGGTGTCCCAAAGTGAGGTTCTCCCCTCCCCCTTGCAGGGGCTCTTGCCTGTATTACCACTTGTGCCCTCCGTACTTGGGCTTGCTCTTGGGCCGCACTTGGGCATGCCCACCCACGCTCCCCTGCCCTGCTTCCTTCTCCTCGCCCCGTACGGCCATGCTCCTGCAGGCCTCATGCCTGCTTCCAACCGAGACAGAAAGCTGCTTGTTTATTTCTGTGCAGAGAGAGGACTTAAATGCTTCCTCTCCCGGCTGTAGTTTTGGAAAGAGTGGAAGGATTGAAATCCCAGGTGGAGTTAATCTTATCACAAAGGGTGAATTTAGAGACAATTCATCTTTTATTTATTCTTTTATAAGGCAGCACCTTGTCTAAAAACTACTGAATTGAAAAAAGACTTTTTGGTGTTCTTATATAGTTCCTTGCCGATGACACTGGCTTTGTCTGTATGGTCTCAGAGGTTAGAAGAAAGGATTTCTGATGCTTTTAGCAGCAGAAACCTTGAGAGGCCACAGGCAAAGCTGCCCAAATGAGGTAAAGGAAATTTGGGTTTCGGGCTCAGCCTGGCAATTAGTGAGTTGGGTGTCTTTAGATAGATTATGCTGTCTTGAGCCTCAGTTTCCCCACGTGCATAACTTGGGGCTGAGCCATATAATCTCAGTCCATGAAACCATATTAATGGCCCTGGTGCCTCAAATTAACTAACTTTTAAGAATAGTGTTGTAATCTGAAGATCTAGAAAAAGTGGTAACTTTTTTTATGCTAAAATTTACGCATTTATAAAAGGCTTCCACTCAGCATTTACCATATAAACGTCTCACCTTCAGGGAAGGCAGAGGGTGGGGAAAGGACCAGGGCTGGTACCAAAGACACCTCAGTTCACATCTAGGCTGTACCAATTAGTAATTGTGGAGTCTAGCAAATGTCTACTACTTAGAGGCTCAAGGTGCTCATCTGTAAAATGGGGATGATAATACCTGCGTTACTCTTTCTTTAGATTAGAAATCACGTACACAAATTATTTTTCCTGCCACCCAACTTTTTCGACTAGTCCATCTTCATCACATCGGTAGCATCTCAATCCCTCTTTCCCTTAGCTTATATTTAAACACATCATGACTGGTGATTGCAATAGTTTTAAAAACAGAGACATCAGCTAACTCATGGAGAAAACACAGAGGGGAAAAAAAACCAAGGCAATATGAAACGTGCTATTTGTGGCAAGCCAAAATAACAACACGATTTGATGGAAAACGAAACAGTATTATGCAATTACTTCTCATGACATCTCCTCTTACTCCGTACATGAAACAATGTAATAATACCATGCCCAAGAAAAGCGCTTTTTCCGTGTGGATTAAAATCAAACTGGGAGCCCGTCTTGACACTTTAAGCACACAGATATCAGGAAGAAGTTGAAGGGTGAAGTAAAAGACACAACAAAGGACACCTTCCTGTGCTGGATGTGGCTTCCAACATGGCCACGTTGGAAGTGGGACAGAGAAAAATGACTGAGTGTCAGTCACCGTGGAAGCACTCCCTGAATCCTTGACCTGTAGACAGATCATGGTAATCAGATCATGCACTTAATGGTTTAGTCAATTTAGAGAAATGGAAAGGATGTGGTCTAAGCTAACTTTTATCGTACCCTACATTCTTCCCTGTAAGCCTTTTTAAGCCTTATCAAGAAATTTGAACCAGAACCAGAAGAGTCAGGGAAGACTTTTTAGTGAGGCTTAATGGAGTTGGACGTGGCAGATGGCCAGAAACCAATGTTCTCTCGTTCTGTGCTCATGCCAGGCGTGAATTACTGATGACACGCTCTTTCTAGTAGTGATGGGAAGTACCGTCAGAATCCTTCTCAACAGAGTCCACCTCCCAGGATCAAGCAGAGTAGCACTTTGCTCCCGCTGTTACCAGCACGGCATGTGACGCCGGATGGATAACACCTATGGCGTTTTGGTGGCTTTGTGGCCCTGTACCCCACTTCTCAGTCTGTCGCTGTGTATCTGGTTGCAGGATGGCAGGCAAAGGATTGTGGGTGAGTATAAGTCTGCATTTATTTTAGCCAATAACCATATTCACTGGAGGCTCTAGTCCAGTGGAGCTCCTGAAACTGAAACAATTACAGACATAAGAGATAAAATATTTTTTGAAGTCCTCCATTTGGACTGCAAGCTCGTGAATTTCAGGTTTCTACTGCACTAAACTCAAGAAAAAAAAGTAGTCATGGTTTTATCCTGAACTGTTTGAAGATGAGGATCCATCCGTTATCTAGGTCAGTTTTCACTCGATTTCAATGGACCCTTTTCAGGTAGCTGCAACAAAATTTAGTGAGCACTCGTGATGACTGTGCGTAGGATCCTGTACAGGCAGTAAGTGCTGCTTTCCAGAAATGTCTTTGCACTTCTTCTGTTTACACACAGTGTTATTAAAACAAGGAACCATGGTCTTTGAGATCAAGGAGTTGTGATGCTTATCAGAGATATGGTGACCACAATCACTATGATTTCCTAAAGAGATGAAAAATTTGGGGCGTTTATACAAATAAAAACGACAACACTCAGATGGAGCCCAGCTGACAAAGACTTTCTATTTTTATAGCAAAATATTTATCATGGTATTGTTTATAAGATCAAAAACAGTTATAAACTCTTCAAATATGGAAATTGGGTAAGCTATAACATATCTAATTGTAAAATAGTTGCAGTCATTTAAAATATTTACAGAGCATAGGTAACAATAAGAAAAATGTATATGTGAGAAACGTAACGACCCACATTTTAAGAATAGACTAGAAAGATGCGGCCCAAAAATTTTAACAAAGGTTGGGTGTGAAATGGTGGAGCTGTGTATTTCCCCCCTCTTTTTCTTTTCTAGTCTTAAAATCTAATTGACCTTACATTTTCTACTTGAAAAAAGGTTTTCAGTTTTTGTTAAAGTTAATACATGCACCCCCAAAACCCGTTAATAAAAAGTTTGAAATGAAAAGTATCTCTTGTTCTCTCCTTCTCAGTTGTACTTGGCAGAGCTAACAATACCATTTAACTAGACTCTATGTCTTCCTACAGCTTGGTCTACTCCCTTGTTTTGCTGGAGCACATCTTCAAGCAACTTTTTGCTCTGCTGTTTTCTAGCTTACAGTGTTGCCGTAAAGAATTTATTGTTGGTAACATTCGCAATACTTTGTAGGTGATTGTGTGCGCGCGTGCGTGCGTGCGTGTGTGTGTGTGTGTGTGTGTGTGTACGTTTAAATAATATTCTCTCCTTGGTTTTCTCAATTCTTTAATTTTAGATTTCTTTGTAGTTGGATTGCGGACCTTGCCTGATCCAATAAGAGACACTTATTCTTTAATTTTTTTTCTTATTCTTTGTTTTTTTGCTTTTCTTCAAGGAAATTTCCTTTATTTTATCTTCCATATCCTTCTATTAAATTTTTTTATTGCAAAAGTCATATTTTAATGTCTAAGAATTCTTTCTTGATACACCCCGATTTTTTTATGTCATTTGCTCTTTTTATTTGTTTTTAATTTTTTTTTACGTTTATTTATTTTTGAGAGACAGAGAAAAGCAGACCACAAGTGGGGGGAGGGGTAGACAGAGAGAGAGACACAGAATCCGAAGCAGGCTCCACGCTCTGAGCCATCAGCACAGAGCCCCACGCGGGGCTTGATCTCACGAACTGCAAGATCACGACCTGAGCCGGAGTCAGACGCTTAAATGACTGAGCCACCCAGGTGCCCCGCTCTTTTTATTGATGTAATATTTTCTCGAAATCTGAGGAAACTAAGAAGAGTTCTCTTTGAAAGCCTACCTTTTTCCTGAAATTTCCATCTCCTTCAGGGTTACACTTTCTGCTTGATTATTTCAGCTCCTCTCTTACAAGGTGTAGCCTTTTCTAAAATATCTACGGAGCTTTGCTTGTCCCTGCATATTTAACAACGAGTCAGTAAACACTGATGGAGAATTGTGTGCCATTGGGAGGGTTTCTCAATCGGTGGGCTTCATCATTTTGCTGAGGGTTACTTAATTGCCAGATGGGTAGTGGGAGAGTCTTTGTCCTGGGGACATTCACATTCTTTGGGACACATTTCACCTGGGACACAGTTGCTGGACGTTCCCACATGGGAATGGGCAAAGGGTTACTCTTCCACATGGAGATCTCCGGTCAATCCCTGTTGTTAGCCTCTTGCTCTGTAGTCACTCTCAATTGTGCCTGGCACTTCCACACAAGGCCCCGGGGCTCAGGCAGACTGGATTATTATTCAGCTGTCTTTCCTACTCTGAATGCACTCCTGGCTGTGGTCTCCTTGGTCCCACTTCACTTACCAATATTCTATTTCCTCTCCTATGTATTTGTTCAAGCATATCATCCTGTTGTTCTCCCCATTGTTGTGTGTCTGACCTTTAAAAATTCTCTTAGTACCTATCAGCTGAATGAGGTCTTGGGAGAGAATTAAATGGTGTGATCCACTGTCTTCTTGAACTGAAAAGCAAGGGCTAGTTTCCTCACCCCCAGGCTCATGCTCCATTACTAATGCATAGATGAAGAAACTGAAATAAAATATACGCCAAAGAAAACTCAACTTCAGATATCTAATACTTTACAAATACCAATTTCAAGTCCTTGTTACTTTAAGATACTATGTTTTGATTCAAATATTAATGCAACATTTTACATGTTAAGATGCCCATAAATATCAAATATGCTTCAGTTTTGCAACATAAATTCCTGCCTTTGTGGGAGATTTCTCTTTTTGTCCTCAAGCCTATGGCAAACTGACAGAAAAGTCTCCTCTCGCTAAATAAGGAAACTCATCAACTGCACAGCAAGGCACCCTGACCAGCAGCAATGTTGTTGCACTGACAGTTTATGTCATCTCATAAAGAAATCGAGATGCAAATTTAAACAAAAGTTTGTCGGTAAGGGCAACATGAGAAGACACAGACTCACTACATGGCTCTGGGCTCTCTCTGCACCTTAAAAAGTGAAATTACAAATAATAATGTAAGAAAGCAGCAGCGAGGAAGCACCTGGCTTCTGACCTTTTAGGCTCCTCTGCTTTTTAGGATTGGGGACACTGGCGCCTCTCTCTGACAGCCAAGAAAAATCTTCCTGTCTCAAATGCAAAGCCTGGAATGCCATCTTGACCACTTTCCAAAATGTTTATAAAAACACCAGTTGAACGCATGAAATCAACCATCACTTTGTGATAAAACTCCAGGTAGGAGGAACAACCCGTCCATTCTCTCTGCAGGGACTTGAGCTTCCTGACAATTGCTGAGAGAAGGCGATAGGATAATAATCAAAGGGACTACCATAAGGGCCGCCTGGGTGGCTCAGTCGGTTGAGCGTCCGACTTCGGCTCAGGTCACGATCTCGCGGTCCGTGAGTTTAAGCCCCACGTCAGGCTCTGTGCTGACAGCTCAGAGCCTGGAGCCTATTTCAGATTCTGTGTCTCCCTCTCTCTCTGACCCTGTCCCATTCATGCTGTCTCTCCCTGTCTCAAAAATAAATAAACGTTAAAAAAAAAATTCAAAGGGACTACTATAGACAGATGCTAGCAGACAGTGAATGCTCATGCCATGTCCACACAGAGACAACGCTGACTCTACAGTTATGGAAGGTGGCGAAGTTGCAGGATGGAGGGTCAGAGAAATATTTATGGCATAGGATTAGTGACAGAGAGGCTTGCTGTGAGTAGATTGCAGGCCGTGGCCCTGACCAATTATTTTCAGTTGGTCCCCAAAATTCACGGGCCACGGTGGGGCCAATTGAGGCCATCCTCTTAGGTTTGTGGAAATAATTGGGCTCAGACAGGGAGCTGAGCCGGGCACAATATCACAAAGGATCACAGCCACCCTCAGGTCTGCCTTCCTCCCTCTTCCAATATGTCACCTTACTGGGTGTGGTCACGTTTGTGGGAAACATCATAGCTGTGTTCCCCCATCCCCTTGAGGGCCTTTCACCTCCCTAGAGGTACTGGGTACTCTCAAGCCCTCTCTGGCTTCCTCCCCGACTCCTACCTATCCAAAATAGCTCACAGCTCAGAGTCTAGCAGAAACAATGCACACAGAGGTATAAATGAGTGATCAAGCTAAATGTGCTTCCCAGAAATATTTGCATTTCAATGGGGGGACAGTCATTTAGCCCAAAGAATTAAGGTTCTAATGCTTATTTGTTTTTGAGAGAAAGAGAGCACAAGCAGGGCAGGGGAGGAGAGAGGGGGACAGAGGTTCCAAAGCAGGGTCTGGGCTGACAGCAGCGAGCCTGATGTGGGGCTCAAACTCGCGAACTTTGAGATCATGACCTGAGACAAAGTCAGATGTTCAACCAACTAAGCCACCCAGGTGTCTCCCAAAGAATTAAGGGTCTAATGGTGAGGGAGCATAGGAGGAGGAGGAGGAGGAGGAGGAGGAGGAGGAGGAGGAGGAGGAGAGAGGACTACCCAACCGATGTTAACAAGGGGAAGAATAGGTTTCTTGTGTGCAACAGTGTTAAATACTATGTAGTATCTATACTCCAAATACCAAAAATATCTTTTAAAGCACATGGCAATTTTTTAAAAAGGATTTTAAAATTTGTTGTAATTTTGGTCTATCGTGTCGATATCAAGTATTTCCAGCAAAACACGTCATTTTCTTCGTCATTTTAGTCTCCATTATCCGTTGTGAATGAATAGAGGCCCTTTGAGCCTATAAAAAGCTGGGACACCAACCACGCCTTCAGGAGGGCGCACGGCACACAGGTGGGGTGCCGGGCAGGCTTCCTGAATGCAACTCTCTGAACCTTCTGAAAGCCACACCTGCTTGGTCCGATGCTGTTCCAGGCTCCAGGGCAGGAAACGCTGCCAACTAAGCTGAACTTTGCCAGATTGTGTGGTTATTTTATTAGGTGAATAAATGTCTACAGATTCTAGTGCAAAAACACTGGGCCCAACCCAGTTTTGTACAAACATTTTCAGCACTAAAAGTGGAATACATTATCAGGCACCAGTTCTCATAATTATAGTTTTTTTGGCTAACAATCATTTTCCTTCTCTGTACATAGAGTGTCTGGAATATTTGCACAAAGAATGTCTTTAAGCAGAGGTTAGCCCCTGTAGGATTTACTTAAGAAACCACTGGACATCCTAAATTTTATACAAGTGAGACATCTTGAGAGTCCCATCTTGACAAAAAATTGGGGGTATAAATTTTATGGGGTCATAAATTAAGAGGACTGAATCCAGTGATTAGTTGAAGGAATACTGAGAAAAAAGGTAGAGGTGGGTTATCATTTTTTTTAATGCTATATGGTTAGAAATGAAACAAAGATAAATTTTTCCTGGAATTCTAATTTAAAATTTTCCATTAGAATTTTCTTACATAGTTTATATCTCTGATGCCACAATATGGTCTAAAACAATTTTATTTCAGGGATTTTTAATTTGGGGTAGCTCAAAATTGGTTGTTCATTGTCTTTAAACAATTCAAACCCAAACCTTCCATAAACCAATGCCAAAATTCTTTAATTACATTATGAATTAAGTATCTACTATTTTTAAGGTATCATATTAAGTACTCTGGCCCCAAGTAGATGACAAATAATTGTGTCTGTCTTCCTTTATTTGTAGCTTATAATACGTCCTCTTACTAACATTTATATAGAATTTCTTCTTAGTAGTTCATTTCCTTTATTTGTATGTGGTGTTTCTCTTCATTAATGCCTTTGCCTCATATTAAAATTTGTCTTATAAACTTTCCTTTAGTACTTAAACGGTGACCTTCTCCATCCCATTATTTTGAGCCTCTCTATTTTCAATAGGTGAACAAATTTAATCATTTGTCTCTACTAGGATTATTGATGTACTTAGATTTGCTTCTACATATTCCTTCGCGTTTTCTGTTTGCTATTCTTTTTCTCTTCTCGTGTCTTCTGTTGGTTTAATAAAGATCTTAATAATACCCTTTGCCTTTCCTCTGCTGCTTTAGAATTAAAGGCTACATTTTTATTATTTTCATGATTACCTTTACATTTTTAATATTCTGAGAATTCTTTTCCCCAAATATATGGTTCTGACAGCTTTACAAATAATAACGTAACATAAAATACTTTCGTTACTTGGGAGGCTTTGAGGAGGGGTGCAGAATTTTAAAAATTCATTCATATATATATATATATATATATATATATATATATATATGGATGATGGCCAGAAAGATGAACAGTCACCTAAAGTTTTTAATATTCAAATTTAACTAGAAAAAAGTTTTCTAATAAGGTCTGAGGTAATTTTTTTCCCCATGGCTTAATTTATGACATTCCTTGGGAGCAGATCTCCTGTCCGCCACAACTGAGCATGGCCCAAGCCAGTCATGAGACTGCAGATGCTGCTCAGGGACCCAGTCACCCTGCCAGTGCTGTCACTGGGCAGGCTGACAGCACTGATGTCGGTCCCACTGCCTCCCATGCCCGCAAAATCTGAAGTAATTTAATTTGTTTACAGCCCTCCCAAATCTAGAAGGATCTTAGCACTTTTAACTATCCGTGAAACACCATACACCCATCTTATCAATGCTATCTAATTCAACACTTTTTAACACACCCCAAAAACTTGTAGCACTTAGTATTGAACTCATTTGCCAACATCTTTTAATCAATGGCTATTTTCATCTTTTAATCAATGGCAATTTAATCAATGGCTATCACTCTTTTAATCAATGCTACACCTTCCCTACTTTTCTCTATGGAGAAAAGTATGGAGAAATCCATCTTTTAATAGAGCTTTCAGTGAAGTCCGTAAGTGGTAAACTACCTTTCTACGTCCATAAAAGTCTATACACTGATTGTTTCACTGGGTATAAAATTCTACTTTGACACTTTCCCTTAGCACTTTGGAGATATTACTCTACTGTTATCTGGCAGCTATTGTTGCTGATGAGAAATCTGTCACTAGCTTAATTATGTTTCCTTCATTGGTCATCTGCTTTTCTGATTTTTCCTTAACATCCTCTATTGTCATTCTAAAGTATTTGGGGGTAAATTTAACTTTGTTTATGCTGGTCAGTATTTGTGGTGCACTCTTAGTCTGAAGAATCACATCTCCAATTTTAGAATATCCTATCCTTCAATTGCTTCAAATATTTCTTGTCTACCATCCTCTTTTTCTGGAGCCATTGAATAACTACTGGAATATGACAAGCTCTTTCCCATATCTCTTAACTGTTCTTTATCTGTCTGTGTATCTATCTATGTATCCTTGTATCTATCTATCATCTATCTATCTTCTATCTCTCTGAATTGCATTTTGGTCAGCTCCTCTTGCCAACTTTTTAATTCATAAAGTTTCTCTTTAACTCTACACAGTTTAAAGTTTATTTCATTTCTTAAATTTTTATTTTTAATGACCATATTTTCAAGACTTGTAATTAACTCTTTTTTAATATGCTCGTGTTCTTGTTTCATATTTTTGTTGCATACTTTCCTATTTTTTAATGCAAGTTATTCATTCGTTTATCTTTTCAAACATACCAGGCATAATTATTTCTAAGTCTTTGTCAGATTGTTCCTGAAAGCCATCTGGAGTGAAGTCATGTTTCAATAGATTTTGCTGCCTGTCTCTTTTGGTATTAGATTTTCTCTCATGTCCTCAGGATGTCTGGCCTGCAGGATCATTTTTGTTGGTTGGTTGGTTGGTTGGTTATGTACGTATGTATATATGTTTTTTATTTTCCTGCAGGCTCATTTTGAGTGGGAGGTTTGCTCTCATTCTTGCTCTCTCATTCTTTCCCCTCCCTTCCTCCTCTCCCTGTTTCTTTTTTCCTCCCTCCCTCTTTTTTCCTCCCTCCCTCCCTACTTCTGTCATTCCCTAGTGGTTTTGTAGTTACTACCATCTGAACTCCTGAGCACTTACCCCAGAAACAGGTCACCCTTGTACTTCTCATGGGAACAATGGGGATACTACAGATCTGGTTACCAAACAGAAAGAATTTGGTTCACTTCCTACTTGTGAGGTTATAGCTTTGTTTTCCCACCTCTCTCTTTCTATAAACTCTTAACAAGGCCACAGCTGCAGCAATAGGTCAGCAAGTCATTTTGTTCAGCTTTCTTTGCTTGAGGGAAGGGGAAGTGTGGTTCCCCATCTCAAGCCCTAGGTCAAATCTCTGACCTCGTTCTGGTCCCATCTTGACAGGGGTGCATTTAGTCTCCTTGACTTTTCAGGAGCCCAATTTCTGGCTGTCACTGCCTGATTCTGGATCGAGCCCAGCTGGCCTGTAGCTTCACCACTGCTTACTACTCTGTTATTGCTCCAGGCATGGGTAAGCTCTTATTTTCTAACTTGGTAAATACGTTGGACTTCCTTCTTTTAATATTCTATCTATCGCCAGAAAAGAATAATGAACACAGAGGCGTGGGCAGTCTCAAGTATGGGAAGTGCGACTTGTTAAGTCAGAGGAAAGAAGCTTGGTGACATGTCAAATCTGTGCCAAAGCCAGGTCGCATGTTTATTGACATGTGGTAATTTCTGCTTCATGAGCATGTGAGAGAACATAAGGCCAATATACAGTTTCAGCCAGACGTCAAACAGTGTGATTCCCAAGGATTCTTCCTACAGACCTTGTAAGATATTAATATATCGCAGTAGGGTCTTTATTATTGCACTGTTGCTTTTAATCTTTTAATTGCTTCAAGTGTGTTGCAAACGCTCCCATATTTGAAGTATGCCATGAATACAAAAAATATATAATATTTGTTCTCTACATATTTTTATTAGTAGTATAGAGTCTCTAAACTTCTGGAAGAAGAGCTTCATGTATTCTCTCTGCATTATGGTACCCACCCAGGGCCAGGCAGGTGCTTTCTTATAGCTCCTAAAAGTGCCTTTGAAGATAATGAAATTTTAATTTGAATTGTGCTATGCCCAGCAAATCGCCACGGGAAGCTGATTAAAGCTTTCAGAGGATGGCACTGGTTTTTAATAAACAACATCATAAAAAGTTCACCACTAGAGTGAAATCCAGAATACAAGTACTAATACATTTAAATGATATTGTAGATAAAGATGCATCATTATGGACGCTTTTTTGAGTAGACATCTGTATGACTGAAATGCTATTCAATGACCTATAACCCTTTTCCCTGCTAGAAAAAGTGCATTTCAGATGTGGACTCCACTTAGAGGAATAATGACTTTGAGATTTTGTGGTTCTAGTTTCCAAGGCCCAGGAAGAGCCATGTGGATGGGCCTTTGCCACCAGCAGCTCCACTGTGAGCTCTGGAAGTGTTCTCTTGGTGAACCAGGCACACACTGGCCTCCCGAGCCCAGGGCTCTTCTGCCTGGTGAGTGGCAGAAGCCCTTCCAGAAGAAGACTATACTGATTACATTCGCAAGTTCAGAGTCAATGGGACTATCTGTCCTTCTAATATGACGAATATTGAGGTGCTAATATAAGCAGAAGGTCTAGTTTATGGAGAGACTCAACCCCTCCTTCCTACCTAGCCACATAGAAAAAAAAAAGCCTCATCGTTTTGAGGCTTTCTGTAGGTAGTATGATATCATTTCAACGGATTGCCAGTGGATCCTATTGGGTCTACGATTTTACCATTCTAGATCTTAAAACCCTAGAAATGCATTTTAACTTTTGACTGCTCTCTCTATAACACCAGAAGGGAAATATGCCAGAGATCAGACGAACCACTGTAGATTTTACTTAAAAGTTGAATTATGAAGTGAAGAGAAACACATCATTCGAGTCAAATCTGTTCATTTCACCTGTTAAAAGAAGCACGAGGAGTAGGCTTAGGTCTCAACACGGTTTAGTATTTCCTAGAGGCCGTACCAAACAGAAAGCTCAGGCATGCACAGATCTTCTCAACCAGCACGCAACTTTGTGAGTGTAAGAACGGCAAGAATCCCTGAGAGACCAAGCATGTTCTTCAAGGATTCTATACCACAAAAATTATTTATGACCCATTTGGGCCACACAAGTTTTTAAAAAGCATAGAAACTGTCTTCACAGAATTTGGATGATTTTGCCTTCCCAGCTGAAGAGCTTCAGAACTCCTTTCCCTTTATTTCACGTCCAGGGCTCTAATCGTTTTGGCCCAAGACATCAAAACAAACTGCAAAAGTCACACTTTCAACTTCTGGTTACCTGGGGCATAAACTGCATGTCTGTGGATTTTTTTAGGTCCACTGTCTCTCCTTTCTGTGGCCTCCTAGTCCCAACTCGTGATCCATAATAGGTTTAATAAGGAGAAATTTAATTTATGCACCCAATATGGAAACACCCAAATACATAAAACAATTAATAACAAAGATAGAGGAACTAATAGATAATAAGACAATAACAGTAGGGAACTTTAACGCCCCACCTACATCAATGGACAGATCATCTAAACACAAAATAAACAAGGAGACATGGCTTTGAATGACACATGGGACCAGTGCACTTAGCAGATGTATTCAGAAAATTCTATCCTAAAACAGCAGAATACACATTCTTTTCAAGTGCACATGTAACATTCTCTAGAATCGATCACGTATTAGGTTACAAAACAGGCCTCAACAAACACAAAAGTATTAAATCATGCCATGCACCTTTTCTGACCACAACGCCATGAAACTAGAAGTCAACCATAAGAAAACATATGGAAAGACCACAAATACATAGAGGTTAAGCATGCTACTAAACAATGAACGGTAAGCCAAGAAATCAAAGAAGAAATTAAAAAAAAAATAGATGGAAACAAATGAAAAAGAAAACACAATGGTCCAAAACCTTTGGGATGCAGCAAAAATGGTTATAAGAGGAAAGTTTATAGCAATACATGCCTATATCAAGAAGCAAGAAAAATCTCAAATAAACAACCTTACCTTATACCTAAAGGACCTAGAAAAAGAACAACAAACAAAGCCTAAAGCCATCAGAAGAAAGGAAATAATAAAGATTAGAGCAGAAATAAGTGATACAGAAACTAAATAAACAATAGAACAGATCAATAAAATCAGGAGTTAGTTCTTTGAAAAAAATTAATAAAATCTATAAATCTATAGCCAGACTTATCAAAAAGAAAAGAGAAAGGACCCAAATAATTTAAATCACAAATGAGAAAGGATAAATAACCAATACCACAAAAAAAACCCAAACAATTTTAAGAGAATATTGTTTGCAAATGACATATCAGATAAAGGGTTAGTATCGAAAACCTATAAAGAACTTGTCAAACTCAACACCCAAAAAAATAATCCAGTGAAGAAATGGGCAAATGACATGAACAGACACTTCTCCAAAGAAGACATCCAGATGGCCAAACGACACATGAAAAAATGCTCCACATCACTCATTGTCAGGGAAATACAAATCAAAACCACCTTACACCTGTCAGAATGGCTAACATTAACAACTCAGGCAACAACAGATGTTGGCAAGGATGCAGACAAAGAGGATCTCTTTTGCATTGTTGGTGGGAATGCAAGCTGGTGCAGCCACTGTGGAAAACAGTATGGAGGTTCCTCAAAAAACTAAAAATAGAACTACCCTATGACCCAGCAATTGCACTACTAGGTATTTATCCAAGGGATACAGGTGTGCTGTTTTGAAGGGACACATGCACCCCCATGTTTATAGCAGCACTGTCTACAACAGCCAAAGCATGGAAAGAGCCCAAATGTCCATCGATGGATGAATGCATAAAGAAGATGTGGTATATATATATACATATACACATACACAATGGAGTACCACTCGGCAATCAAAAAGAATGAAATCTTGCCACTTGCAACTATGTGGATGGAACTGGAGGGTATTATGCTAAGTGAAATTAGTCAGTCAGAGAAAGACAAAAATCATATGACTTCACTCACATGAGGACTTTAAGAGACAAAACAGAAGAACATAAGGGAAGGGAAACAAAAATAATATAAAAACAGGGAGGGGGACAAAACAGAAGAGACTCATAAATATGGAGAACAAACTGAGGGTTACTGGAGGGGCTGTGGGAGGGGGGATGGGCTAAATGGGTCAGCGGCACTAAGGAATCTACTCCTGAAATCATTGTTGCACTATATGCTAACTAATTTGGATGTAAATTTTAAAAAATAAAAAATAAATAAAATTAAAAAAATTAAAAATTAAAAAAATAAAAAAAGAATATTATAAAAAACTGTATTCCAACAAATTGGACAACCTAGAAGAAATGGATAAATTTCTAGAAACATATAAATTATCAAAACTGAAACAGGAAGAAATAAGAAACTTGAACAGACTAATAACCAGCAAAGAAATTGGATCAGTAATCAAAAAAACTCCCAACAAACAAAAGCCTAGGACCAGATGGTTTCACAGGTGAATTCTATCAAAAATTTATTTTTTTTAATTAAAAAATGTTTATTTAGGGGCACCTGGGTGGCTCAGTTGTTAAGCATCTGACTTCAGCTCAGGTCATGACCTCACAGTTCATGAGTTCAAGCCCTGCATCGGGCTCTCTGCTGGCAGCACAGAGCCTGCTTTGGATCCTCTGTCCACCCCCACCCCCCCTCTTCTCTCTCACTCGCTCTCTCTCAAAAATAAGTAAACATCAAAAAAAGTTTTTTTTAATGTTTATTTATCATGAGAGAGAGAGAGAGCACATGCAATTGTGGGAGGGGGAGAGAGAGAGAGGGAGAGATGTGGTATATATATATACAATGGTTACTGAGCCCATAAAAAAGAATGAAATCTCGCCATTTGCAATGACATGGGTAGAGTTAATCAGTCAGTCAGAGAAAGACAAATACCATATGATTTCACTCATGTGTGGAATTTAAGAAGCAAAACAAACGAGCAAAGGGGAAAAAAAGATAGAGAGGCAGTCCAAGAAACAGATGCGGAACTATAGAGAAGAAACTGATGGTTACCAGAGGGGAGGCGGGTGGGGGGATGGGTGAGATAGGTGATGGGGATTAAGGAGTGGACTTGTGATTAGCACCGGGTATTATATGGAAGTGTTGAATCAGTTTATTGTATACCTGAAGCTAATATTACATTGTATGTTAACTAACTGGAATTTAAATAAAAACTTAAAAATAATAAAAGGAGATTGAAACTATATAGAATGATTACTTTATTATTTTTTTTTTTTATTTTTTTATTTTTAAAAATTTTTTTTTTCAACGTTTTTTATTTATTTTTGGGACAGAGAGAGACAGAGCATGAACGGGGGAGGGGCAGAGAGAGAGGGAGACACAGAATCGGAAACAGGCTCCAGGCTCCGAGCCATCAGCCCAGAGCCTGACGCGGGGCTCGAACTCACGGACCGCGAGATAGTGACCTGGCTGAAGTCGGACGCTTAACCGACTGCGCCACCCAGGCGCCCCTAGAATGATTACTTTAGATTAACTGGGTATTTCAGTTTCTTAACACTCTATTGTCATGAGTGGCTAACAACTGTCTGTGACAGATTCACAGACTAGTTTCTCTTCTAGGAATATGTGAAAATTTCCATAATGTACAGTAAAAAGCAAACAAAAAAACTCCCACCAAGATGCACTGAGTACAGATGTGTCTCCAGCCACACGAGCTCAATTGTTTTTTCTGCCTTCTTTTTTTCCTGGGCCTCTTTTTTTAAAAAAGATTTTTCCCTTAAGTAATCTCCACACCCAACGTGGGGCTTGAACTTACAGCCCCGAGATCAAGAGTCGCACGTTCCACAGACTAAGCCAGCCAGGCACCCTGGGCCTCCTTTGTTATAGTTCATTTGTTCTTTATTCATTATTTAACTCGTTCATATTTGATCTTTTTCTCACCACTGTAAGCTTCTTGTCTGTTTTCCACTGGTCTTTACAAATCCTCAGACTTTCCCCTTTGTGATTTTCCATCTTAAGTTTATCTAGAGACCTCATTTCTGATCCTGTCATTGGCTCTGCTTCCTGGATTCCTTCTGCTCTAGAATGAAATACAACAGCACAGAAGGCAAGACAGAAAGCTACAGTCCTTTTATGATGTTGGTTATCGGGATTTCTCTTCCATCTCCTTTACCAGACGTTCTCTCGTGTATTTATTATGTGCAGCTACGTTTAAGGGTCTGGCATTTAGCAAACTGATGTAAACCCCGATTAGTATCCTTTAAGGTCTGTGCTACAATAGCTTTCTTTTATTGCCCTTTTCTTTCCCTTTTTGATGTTCTCTCCCCTTTTAAAATTTATTATCTGCCCATGGATCAGACCAGCGCTCTATAAATAATAGAAAAATTCAAATTACCACAATAATTTCTATATACATAAGAATAACATTTTTGAAATGAAGCACTATTAAAACAGCATTTCAACATTGCCCTTACCAGGCTCCGAATATATGCTGGCACTATGCTATATACAGTCCATTCCCCTCCCCACTCCCCAGGAATTCACGGTCTAGAGCAGAGTTGGCAAATACCCATGCCCACAAGTGCCTGTCAGGTAGCATGAACGCATGAGTGGGGCCCTCTGCCTGCTTCCACTGCCTGAATGGAGAAGCCTGGAGCCAACTGGGAAAACACATTCCCTGTCATCAGGGGGCCGGTGGTGCTCAGCTCAAGCCCATCATTGCTACATGGAATTTGTGCCACGATGGCCTGATGTGATTTTTCAAGAGAAGCTGGAAGTTTGGATTTTTGTGTGAAATCCTTAAATGTCAGTGCCCAAAGGAAATAAGAACTGTGACTGACATAAAACCTGTCGGCAGCTCAAATATGATCCACAGGTAACCAATGTATGTTCCACTGTCTTCAGCCATAGCTATTTCACGCTTGGGTATACTCTGAAAAAATGTGAGATCTTATAATTTTCTGTACTACGTTTCTGACAAGAATAGCATTGGTAAATCAAGGACAAGTAGGATTTGTAAGGAGTCTAGACCAGGAAAGAACTAGCTATAAGGTGGGGTATGGATATGCCATTAGATGATTTGGGTTTGAGTCCTGGCCTCTCATTAACTGGCTGGATTCCAATGGACGGGTTTCTTCACCTTTCGGAGCATCCGTTTCCTCACCTACAACAGAAGGGTACGTCTACCTCTTTCACAGGATGGCTGCAGGGACTGAAGGAAATTTATGGGAAAACACTTTAGAAACTACAGACAGAACTCTGGGCGTGAATCGGCAGTTTGTTCTTGGAAGGCACTGATTACGGGCTATGAAGGATTCAGCAACACTGGATAACATGGTCATGGAAAGGCAAGGGCTTGATTGTTCAACTCACCCCTGGAAAGAAAACTATGTACTTACAAGTACCAGAAGAGCAGGGCAAAAACTAAACAGACAAACAAACAAACAAACAAAAAGCCTGGTGGTGGGGACAGGAAGGAGAGCTGTGCTTTAGAGAGAGCACGGTTTCCTTCTTGAAAAAAAAAACGTACTAAAACTATAAAGCCCACAATGAAACCCTTCACTGACTAAGTGGTGAATATCCAGCTGGTGGGTTCTTTGTAGCAAATTTAAAATCACCAGTTGGCTTCCTGCTCTTGGGATATTTTCAAACCACCAACTTACCTCTCCACCCTTAAGTCAAAGAATAAGAACTCATGTTAATACCAGCCCAAGAAAAACACCATCAGAGGAGATCACAATGCAGGAATACTCTTATTAATTCCAAGACTAAATATAGATGATTTTTTGGATTATTGGGTGTTTTCAATGATCGGCACCAACATTTTCTTTTATGAAAGTGGATAAATAGGTGGTTTTTCAGTATATCAGAAATCTTTCACCAGGAGAGTGGACATTTTCACTATGGGGTTATTCCTGGTTTTACCCTTTAGGTAACCACACAACTGTAAATTCTCTGCTTAACTGTCAGCACTAAGAGCTAGATTAGTTTTTTGAAGGCAGTAAGTCTACGGATGCCGGTTTAAGAAGCAGAGAAAAAGAAAATGCTTGGTGTAAAACAAGTGTTCCCCCCCCCCCCCCCCAAAGCAGTAACCAAAATTTTAGAAAGTCCCAGTGAAGGATTCTTGATAGTCCTAGACCCTAGGGAGCCAAGATCTTCCTACCTCCAGCCCAAGGCCATTTCCTTTTAGAAAGAATCTATATTTGGCAGGAGACACAGTCCACTCAGTCTCGTAGAAGGTGGAGAAACTCAATTCTCACTCCACATTCTTGTCCTGGATTCGTTAGGTCTAAATCTATCTTATTGACAAAATCAGAATTTTGGGGTTTAAGATGTTAATTGACCTGGAAGCAAATGCATTAAAAAACAAATATGATCCTAGGTGTTTCTCCTTGTCAGCAGGATTGGGGGAAGCAAGTGGTTATTAACCTGGAGTACAGAGGGACCCCCCTCAGGTGAAGACCTCTCTGTACTGGGTATTTTTTCTTGACCAGGAACCATGGGTCTCTGCTGTAAGATGTAGTTCCAGGCTTGTATTACAGCACTGGGCAATTAAAAAATGTCAACAGATGATTTTTAACTGGGAGTTTTAAAAATTCTCCCTTAAAAGCTTGGGTAAAACTTCCATTTCAAAGAGTTGGATAGACTACAATAACCAGCAACAAAATTTTTATGCAAGTAGAGTCCCCTGGGTGGTTCAAATGCCCCCCAAAATTTCTTTATTTACCACTTAACTTGCACAGTGGTTCTCAATGTGTGGTCCTTAGATCCTCGGTGGGACTCTGAGACCCTTTTAGGGGTCCACAAGATGAAAACTATTTTCATAATAATGCTAAGGCATTATTTATCTTTTTAATGGCGTCAACATTTGCACCAATGGTACAAAACTGTGGCTGTAAATGGCTGGCTCATTAATGTGAATCGAGACAGTGGACCTTACTGTACCAGGCGTAATGGTATTCTTCACCATCGCAACAAAAACATTTCTTTTTTTTTTTTTTTTTGACTTAAGAATGTCCTCGACAGAGCAGTAAAAATCAGAAATTGTGCCAAATCTCAGCCTTGAGTATATATCTCTTGAAACTCTATGAAGAGATAGAATATAGCATTAAGCACTGCTAGTGACCTCTAGGAAGTTTGGTGTAGTCTAAGGACCCACTTCACAGATCAATGTGCTTGAACGTGTAAAATAAAACATATAGGATTATTAATATTGAATTATTTTGATAAATTAAAAATATTGAATTATTTTGATAAATAATAGGTGAGATATGTGTGTATATATATGTATATATACATATATACATATATATATATATATATATATATATATATATATATATATGTATATATACATGCTTATTTAATGTATTAAATAATGAGATTTCTCAGGGGGTCAAATATCTATCATAATATTGACACAAGTCTTATGGTAGTATGAATGATTATTTTGAGAGAGTCCCAGTAAGAGCAATTGATGTAAGTATCTAAATTCTAGACTGACGACATTATAAATATTGTTAGTAGTGCTATAGTTTGTTGCCTACATTCAAAAATGAAGGAAGGGGCATCTGGGTGGCTCAGCTGGTTCAGTGTTCAGCTCTTGATTTCAGCTCAGGTTGTGATCTCATGGTCATGGGATCGAGCCCCGCCCAGCGCACAGCCCGCTTGGGATTCTCTCTCTCCCCCTCCCGCTGCCCCTCCTCTGCTCTTGTGCACGCATGAGTGCTCTCTCTCTCTCTCTGTAAAAATAAATAAATAAACATTTTTTTAAAAATGAAGGAAATGCTGAGCTGGTGAAAATCAAGGTGTATCTTTTGGCTCTATTGGAGTTCATAGACTCTCTTAGAATTTATCCATGGACCATTATCACTACCTGAAATATTATATGTATTATTTGTGTATTTGGTTGTTTGCCATCTGTTCACCTCGCTAGGATATCAGCTCCAAGAGAGACAGGTTTTTGTGGTTCACTGCTGTCCCTGGGCTTAGAAGAGCATCCAGCCCCGAGGAGATGCTCAGCTAGTGTCTCTCGAGTGAATGAGAAAGTACTGACAGCTTCTAGGTCTTACTGAGTCTACTTAGCAAGCTCTTTCCTCTTTCCGCTTCTAGTTCTGACTCCTGAAGGAATATCACTAAGGATTTCAGTACTTGTGCCTTACAAATATTATGGTTTGCAGCTAGTCTCATTCTTCAATCAAAATTGTTTTAGAAAGAAACCGTCGCTTTATTATTTTTTTTTTAACGTTTATTTATTTTTGAGACAGAGAGAGACAGAGCATGAACGGGGGAGGGGCAGAGAGAGAGGGAGACACAGAATCGGAAGCAGGCTCCAGGCTCTGAGCCATCAGCCCAGAGCCCGACGCGGGGCTCGAACTCACGGACCGTGAGATCGTGACCTGAGCTGAAGTCGGACGCTTAACCGACTGAGCCACCCAGGCGCCCCGAAACCGTCGCTTTAAAAGAATGTCTCCATCAATTAAGAGCCTCTTGGCAACATTCCGAGGGTCTGGGGATGGTCTGTTCCCTACTGGCTTCCACAGACAAAAGGCTAATGACTGAAACAACAAGCCAGAAATTCCTGCAAGATCCCTGAAAGAAAGCTTCTGTGGGCTAAGATGGAAAGTATGAATCTGAAAGGATGAATACCTGGGATTGTAGTTTTATCCATGAAAATACCCTGGTGTCATGTGAAAGAGGTCAAACAGCTAAATGGAAACCTACCACCCAGCGAACTTATCAGTGAAATGTTTTCTTTGGCTTCTTGATTTTTATACATTGATTTTGTTAACTATTTCTTTTTTCTTTTTTTTTAAGAACCACTTTCTTTCTTTCTTTTTTAATGTTTATTTTTGACAGAGAGAGAGAGAGAGAGAGAGAGAGCATGAGGGGGGGAAGGGGCAGAGAGAGAGGGAGACGCAGAATCCAAAGCAGACTCCAGGCTCTGAGCTGTCAGCACAGAGCCTGATGCGGGGCTCGAACTCACAGACTGAGATTGTGATCTGAGCCGAAGTCGGACACTCAAGAGACTGAACCATCCAGGCGCCCCTTAACTATTTGATTTTAAATGAAGAAAAGATCTCATCTGCGTCAAACCTTAGTCTTCCTCTTCAAATATTTTTATTTACTACACAATCAACCCATGTTCGTGATAGAATATATAGTTAAGCAAAATGAGGAAAATAAAAAGCAACTATAAATCTGTCACACAGATATAAATATTTTGAAATAAAAGATGTAAAGATTCTAAAAATATAACAAATAGAAGGAAAAATATATAAAACATATAAAAATAAAGAATAAAAGGCAGGGCCCTTTCCAGTATTTAAAACAAAAATTTTTTTTAATGTTTATTTCTGAGAGCCAGGGAAAGACAGAGCTTGAGTGAGCAAGGGAAGGGCAGAGAGAGAGGGAGACACAGAATCTGAAGCAGACTCCAGGCTCTGAGTTGTTAGCACAGACCCCGACGCGGGGCTCGAACTCACGAACCTCGAGATCATGACCCGAGCCGAAGTCAGACACTTAAACGACTGAGCCACCCAGGCACCCTTCTGGTATTTTTTATATGAAAGCCTATTTGTCTTGCTGTGTGTGGACTGTCCTGACTGCAACGCCAAAGTCCAAATAAAATATTAAAAAGAACAAAGGAAGCAAAAGTCTTTGGACTTTCTTACATTGTACCCTTTTAAAAAAATATTTATAAGTGAGATTTCTTTTCACACAGAGGCCAATGTTTCTTTGGTTGGATTTTCATTGACTTAGATCCATCTAAATTACAAACGGGGAGGAATGGAATTCATAAAGTAAAATTGATTTGATTACCAAAAAGCTCAGGAAAGTTTGTTATTTACCATATGAACGAGCGTCTTTTTTGTTAGCTCTTATATTTGAGAAAGAGGCATGCAGATCAGACCGTGCCCTCAGCTTCTCAAAGAAGAATGGGCAAGGTTTCTAGGGCCCCCTTTGTGAGCGGTGAATGCGGCTGCCTTAATTTAAAGAGTGATGTGTTCAACTGGAAAGAGTGACACATGATCATGTCACACTGGACAGACTTGGGGACACAAGTGATCCCCTCTGGGTGTTGGTAGAACACATGCTTCTGTTAACGCAATCCAAGCTGTTTTCGGTTTATCCAAATAGGGACAAGGGTCAATTGCTTTTGTTTTCCCTTTATTTTGGTAGCAAGCAGTCTCATGGACTACCTTTTTTCTTTCATGTTCCAGCCATCTGCCGAATCAGTCTATAAGAGTTGGTAAAACGCTAACGCAGTCTGTAAAACGTCATTGAGACCCACGACTTGGATTTCTCTTGTGACTTAGCTACCTCCTTCAAAGAGGAAGGCCCTGAGATATCGGTCTTCAACATTTCTTTCCCAGTTCTTCCCTCCCTTACTTGTCCTAATTCCCTTTGAACCTTTGAAACTTTTTAACCAAAGTTTTTATTTTGGGGACACTTACTGAAATCAATGAATTCCATCCTGGCTGAGTTCCCACAAAGCCAGAAATGGCTTCTTCAGAGGCCTAGGGGCCTCAAATGGTAACAACAAAAACGCTATGAATTATACTTCTTGTCTTTTCAAAGTCTTTGAACATCTATCATCCTATTTTTATTGGCTGACAGAGGACTGATGAGGCTCCCACATTTCCGGGAAGGGCCATTCCAGGAGGAGCAGAGGTGGCTATAAAGCTCGTTGCTTGGCTCGCTCAGTGTGACGGGTACTGGGGTCAGGATGCAGGAGGAGAGAGCCAGGCTCTGAGCTGCCTCCCAAGGGCCAGTGAGTTACCAGTGAATTACTGGAACCGGAGGGCAGTGAGGAGGAGGGGCATCCCCAGGGCCAGGCAGAAGTCTCCCTTGAAGGGTGGGTTTGGAAATGCCAGGAGGCTGAGACAAAATGGAGAAGTGGAATGGGCTGGGGTGTGGCTGGGAGGAGGCAGGGAGTGTGGGACAGTGTGGTCACCCTGTAGGTCTACATCTTCAGGACAGAGACCAGGGAGGTGTCCCCTCAGGCTTCCTACCTTTCAGAGAAGACCACCAGCAGAAGGGTGGACTTCAGGGTATGGTGGGGGTGGCTGGTTTTTTTTGTTTTGTTTTGTTTTTTTAATAAATGGAATAAACTAGGGAATGGACACATGACGCAGGCCTTGCCTAGCTGTCCATCTTGGGTTTCAGTTCTTGCTACTTCCTGCCCCAGACTTTATATCCCAGCCACCTTTGCTGCCTTTCGTTTCCTCTGTGCACCAAGCTGTTCCAAGCTATGCCCTGTCTGTGTTCCTTTTACCATCCCATGAGACTCAACTCAGGTGACACCTCCTTGAGGAAGGCTCACGGACACGACCTCTTCACTCAAAGCGGATTCTCGCAGATACCGGCCAGGTGCTAGAACCCAGGGGTTACGTGTCTGCCTCCTCCCTTAAACTGGGTTCCGTGAACAGAGTCTATCTTCTTCTGCAGCCCCAGCCCCCAGCACCACAGAGGAGACACACAGCGGATGCCCAAGGCCTGTTGGCCACATGACTACATGTTGGATAAATGAACACATGCCCATGCAGTGAAGGTCAAGAGGATTGAAACGAGGGTTGAAACTCAGATGTCAGCCCCACTGCAGTAGCAATTTTGTTCCATTTGCTCATGTTTCTCAAGTGCTGAGAAAAGGGCCTGACATATAGTAGACCCTCAACACAGTTTTTTTGTTTGTTTTCATTGGAGGAGAGAGAAAGAGCACAAGAGAGGGGCAGAAGGAGAGAGAGAAAGAATCCCCAGCAGGTTCCACACTCAGCATGGAGCCCAATGCAGGGCTCGATCCCCTGACCCTGGGATCATGACCTGAGCCGAAATCAAGAGTCGGAAGCCCAACCGACTGAGCCACCCAGGCGCCCCTCAAAAACGTATTTTTAGAATAAATTAATAAGGAAGAGACATTGTTGCAAGTGGTGCAGAGGAAGTGGTGATTTACAGATTCTTTTGCAACGTCAGAACATTTCAAAGAGCTTTGCTGGAGGGCAAGGGTGGCTTTCACGAGAGACCTTGCTTTTTCCTCTAGAAGCAGACTTCCTGCCACGAGCTGCTTCTGCAGCTTGTTCATGTGCACCAGAGATATTTTGAGTAGCTCACATATTATACGGTTGAAGTGACCCCAAATCCGAGTCTTCCGATGTCTCTTAGGGCCCATCACTTTCTACAGTGGCCTGAGTCCTCTGGGCAGATTCTTTTCATCCTATCCTTTCTGGGGTTCTCTACAGATCTGGGCTCTCGGACACTGGGGGGCACGACGCGATGAGAGAAGTCTCAGGACCCCCTCCTTCCAGGCAGCCTGCATACTTTATTTCCCGGGCTGGAGAGTACAGAGCTGGGAAGATAAACAATTTCACAACAAGCTGCCCAGCGGCCAGGCAGGCAGGTAATTAATATATCTGCCGGTGTGTGGGTGGGAGTAGGCAGGAAGCATACCAACCACATCCCTGGGCCGTAATGGATGTTACAGTTCTCTTAAAAGGTCATCTTGAGGTTGAAACACACTTTCCAGTAGCGTCTGCCTTTATAAATGTTAAGAGTCAGGATCTGTGAGTGGTAACAGATGCAAATGTTCTGAGCACAGACTTTTATATCATTTTAGAGATGTCACCGTTCCCTAGCTATCAATAGATGAGTGTAGGTATATCAACGCCAACTTCGACAGCAGATATTTATCGAGTGCTGCGGTGGTGCACAGCGGCTGCGAACACGGGAGGCGTAAGACAATTTCTCTCTCTGTCCTAGAGAAATTTCCTATCGCGGTAGGAAGCCGGGGCACACAACGGTGACGAAGGTGATGAAGGGAGGTACAAAACACAGGGGCATGACAACCCCTGCTGCAGGGATTCAGAGGAAGAAGGGTGACTTAAGGAATTTTTTGTATCGGAAATGCATCAGAAATCATTACGGCAATTGCATGTAGCACAGAGGTAGGAGGGGCAGCTCTGGTCAGGTGACCTGGGTTCAAATCGGTGGAGTGCTGATGAGTGTATAACAACCGCCTGTCCAGAAAAACATACAAACAGGGGCCGGATTCGTAGCATTTGCAGATTTCCGCGGTGTAAGAACTCCCATCACGGCCCAATTCAAGCTATCATCTTGATATCAACGGAATAGCACAATTTCTAAAAATTTAACAATTGCTCAGAGCCAGTCTGAGCCAGTTCCATCACCCCAGTGGTTGAAATCAAGTCTCTGCCTCTTACTAATCGTTTGAACTTAGGCAAGTTGCATCACCTCTGTAATCCTTGGTGTCTCATCTGTGAAATGGGCATGATGACACCTATCTTAGAGGGATGCTGTAGGGATTAAGTGAGGTAATGTATGCGTGGCAGCTATGAACCTTTCCTGCTACAGGGAGCATAAGTGACCGATGGCCCCAGATGCTTTGCTCTGAACCTATCACCTCGTTTGTGCCAAGGCCATGCTTCCCATGGGCTGCTCTCAACCAAACACTGAGTGTAGCAAACAGACTACGACGCCCATTCCTGCAGGAAGTAGGACTCCTCTGATGGGTGCCTTGGGCTTGAGGACTCCCCATTGGCCTGACCAAAACTTTCTTGGAACCACACTGTGGTCCAAGCTTCCGCCTACTCGATTCTTCCTTCTCTGTTCTTTGTGGCTCTTCCCAGCTCCTTTTCTCCCCACAGGCATTTCTTCCGATAAATCTCTGAATGTCCAATCTCATCTTGGAGGACCTCAGCATGCTAATCGCTTTGGACTTTGTATGTAGTAAGTGCTCGATAAGTATTTATTATTTTTTTAAAAAAGGAATGATGTGGGATTGCCCTACCCCTTAGTTTTTGAGGACCTACCTCTTCCCCTGGTAAGTGATCCTGAGAGAGAACACCCTCTTTAGGAAAGACAATGGCTACCAACCTGGGCGTGCCTCTGCACGCCTCATCAGGACAACGCAGATTAGCCCTTTCCATCACCATCTCCATGTTGTTCCTGCCCACCACTCAAGTTCATCTGGCCCCTACCCTTATCACTAAATGGAAACTATTCTGGCCCAGATGGCTTGTTTTTGCTATGTTGCTAATTCCAAGATGGCTGCGTTTTTCTAGTGTCATTTTGTTTGCCCTCCTAGAACCTTCCAACAGTGAAAACTATTTTCCTCTGATCCCGTAATGCCACATCTCTATGTTGTCCTCTTGTTAGGACTCTTGCTCAGGTTCCTTTGCTTCCAATTCAATGAGTGCTAAACAATGGGTGACCCACAGGCTCTTTTATTCTCAGCCTTAATTTCACCCCATGGCTCGGATTCCACAACTTTTAGCAAGTAATTACTGAGCACCAGCATTGTTCCAGACATGATTTCACCCCTTATGGAATATATACATTAGTAGATTAATTATCCTCTCTCCAGATACTGATAACTTCCAATTCCATATATCCAGCCCTCTCTTCTGCCTGCTGGAGGTCCTTATCACATATATGTCAGGCATTTGAAATTCCGCATACCTAAGGCAGAACTTGTGTTTCCTGGCTCTCTGTCCCTTCCTTCCCCACCCTCGGCAACACCATCCATGGTTGCTACAACCAGAGACCTGGGATCTTCCTAACTCCTCCTCTTCTCCTTCACATCCAGTCACTCATGAAGCATGTTGCTTCTACCTTACGGATGTGTCTTAATCTATCCATTCCTCTACCAGGACAATCCTGTTCCACGCCAAAATAATTTATCTTGTTTTGCTCCAGGTAACTTCCCCTGGCACAAGATTTCCAATGCAAATCCTATCATGTCCTCTCCCTTCAACCTCCCCACCCAACCATAATTCAATCTAGGACTTTTCATTGTCTTCAGCATAAAGGCCCACATACTTAGGCTGTTTTTGAAAGCCTTTTATGATCTAGCTCCTGCCCACCTTTCCACCTCCGTATCACCCTCCTGTCCTCTGCTTTTTAAACTCCATCCATATGAGATTCTCCTATTTCCTGAGACTCTTGACCTGTGCACATACTATTCCCACAGCCAGATCACCTCTCTGTTAGACGTTTAATGCCTGCTTTCCCTGATAGATTATATACTCTCTGAGGGCTGGAACCACATCTGTGTTTTTCATTATTGGATTCCCAGTATCTGCCAAAGCACTGGCTACAGAGTAGGTGCTGAGTATTTGTTGAAAGAAAGAATGAATGAATTAGCCACATTAGCATATAAAGAGTCCGATCATTTTACGCACATGATGTACATAATCAGTTGCAGATGGGTAGGTTCATTCAGAGATGTTAGTAACAAAATGCCAGACCTACAAGGCTTATTTATAACTTGAGGAAAGAACCCAGGAAGAAGAGCTGAACTTAAAAAGAAAACACTTTTATTTTTAGTCCTTGAGTATGCTCATGAGCATGTGTCCATGTAGGTGGGGGGACACAGAGGTCTACCCGTGGGGATGTGATCACCTTGAGAGGACCGTGTTCTCCGTTTCAGGACAGGGATGGGATTGCAGTTAAGTGAATCGGTAAACAGTAGATTGGAAAAGTTTAGGGGATAGCCATCATTTCCGAGCTTTATAATTTTGTTTCAGAGCTTAATGTACACCCTTCTAGACCCTCCTGCACTTCGTAAGCTTGCTTCTGACATTCTATTTCCTAAATTCACTTTTTCTGCAAAACACCCAGCTGGCCTTCACCTTGGCAGTCAGCAGCAGCACGGTGAGAGCTAACTCCACCCAAGGTTCTGACCTTCCGGCTTATCCTCACAACTCAAACAGTGATTGGAGAGGAGATAACCTCTCTGTATCTTTTCTACAGTTAAGTGCTATGACTAAAAGAGGTCGGGGGGGGGGGGGGGCGCCTGGGTGGCTCAGTCGGTTAAGCGTCCGACTTCGGCTCAGGTCAGGATCTCACAGTCTGTGAGTTCGAGCCCCGCGTCGGGCTCTGGGCTGATGGCTCAGAGCCTGGAGCCTGCTTCCGATTCTGTGTCTCCCTCTCTCTCTGACCCTGCCCCGTTCATGCTGTCTCTCCCTGTCTCAAAAATAAATAATAAAACGTTAAAAAAAAAAAATTAAAAGAGGTCGGGTTTTGGGTTTTTTTTTGTTTTTTTGTTTTCTCTTCTCAAGTCCTTGGGATCCCACGTTAAAAGAGACCTGATGACAAATCCTGTTCTTACATTTGGCTTCCTGCCTGTTTCTGGGGGGCCTCTTCATCCAATTAACTAAAGATGGCCTGATCATAAGTGAAGGGCCTTCCCTGCGTGACTCCCTTCTGGTAGACCCTGGTAAAGATATTTAATTGCGTCTCGCTGCAACTTTGTCATTTGCAAAATGGGACTAATAAGGCTATCTTGGAGAACACATTTTTGGAAGATTGTAGACTTAATGAGGTGCTCTGAATTTTTCAAAAGAAAAGCCCTTTGAAAACTCGGTCTTCATTCAGCCCTTGATGTAGAATCATTTGTTTTGACTGAATTTTAAAATCTGCAATGCTAAATGTGGCTTTGTAAGTGAAGTCAATACAGATTGTGCTCTGCAGAAGCCTGACTCGCACTCACAGCATTTAGAGAGAATTAGATGAGGTATCTTTTATCAAAAGCATTAAAATCCACACTGGATGGAAAGTGGAGACCAAAGCAGTGTTCGGGCATAGGGTATAAAACAAATAATGGCTTCCTTCAGTTTGGAGCAGCTCTCTCCTAAAGAAGATTTCTGAGAATGAAATGTTAATATTTGTCAAACTGACACCATTTAATTTACTCATAAATAAGTAAGTGCTATAGACCTCAAGTTTAAAAGTACTGTTTGTGAGGTGGCTAAACCTAACAGTGTCTCTTTTTGGCTTTGATACTGAAATATTAGTTTAATTAAATGGGTAGAACTTAATTTCATCAGCTCCAAGGGAGACATGAACGCTGAAACCCTTTGGATCCACTGAGGCGACGACTAACTTTGTTGAGGATCTCGAAGCATCCATTTTATTTAGGAAGAAGTCCAGCTCAGTCATCGGCAGCAGCCTGGAAACAACTGAGAGATCTGTCCGTAAAATACAGATCCAGAAATTTCCGTGAAAGGAAAAGCTTCAGAAGAACGTGCTGATTTGATCATATATTTACTGAACTGTGAATCTATCAAATATTCATTTAGTTATTTATTCAACAAATGTTTTCTGAGCACTTACCATGTGCTAGACCATGGTTTTTTGTTTTTTTATTTTTTTAGGTGAAGAAACGCTGGTAGGACAGATAAGTTCTCTGCAAGTACACAGAGCTTAAGAGCTTCCTATGCAGTGGGCTCCAGGGAGCAGTGAACGGGCTATTGTACACAGAGCAGAGAGGAAAGGGCTTGCCCTTCAGGACCTGGCAGTTAGGCTGGGGAAGGACAAAGGTAACAACGAGAGAGTCACGTAGAACAGAAAGAGGCAGTTCAGCCTCGTGGTTAGGAACATGTCTGCTGGAGCCAGCCTGCCTGAGTTTGAATCCTAGCTTCATCACTTAATGGGTGTAACTTAATTCTTACCCTCCCTGAACAGCAGGCTTCTCATCTGTAAAATGAGAGCATAATAATATAATAATAATCTCATAAGATTGTGTTGTGAAGGTCAAGTTAAGTGTTCAAGGGCTTAGCAGTGCCTGGAACAGAGGTGAACTCAGGAGTGACAGGAGAAGAACACCCGAGTAACTGGAATTCTAGAAAAGGGACAGCACCCCCAGGCCGGAATCAAGAGAGAGTAGAGGTGAAATTTCGAAGGATAGCTAGGAAGCAGATGAAGAGGGCAAAGAGAAGGAGGCTTTCCAGCTAAGGGGAGCAACGTAAGGGAAAGGGTGGAACCGGGCACGAGCCTGTCTGGGAAGAGGCTGGGAGCACCCTGGCTTGAGTAGTGTTTGTTTGGGACAGCGGGAAATCAAGGCTGGCGGGATAGGTCCAGATGAGTGAGACCTTTGAACGGACTTTCGAATTCATCCCGGAAGATGGGAGTCACTTAGCTTCTTGAGAATGGGATTAAATGCTGACGTGAGGGGCTGCTCTGGACAACTAGCCCGGCAGCACCAAGCAAGGTGCGAGGGGAGGGAAAGTGGCCTCAGAGAAGGTTTGCGAGGGAGCCATTGCAGAGGTAGGATAAATTGAAGGCTGCGGTGCTGGCAGGAGCGATGGAGAGGGGCTGAGGACACCTGAGAGGCATTCCAAAAGGAAAATAAAAAGGGTTTCAGTGCAGACTGGACTGAATGAATGAAGAGCTGCTTTTTTTTTTTTTTAAATCAGGATTATTGTAGATTGGTGATATATGTATATTATTCAGAAGTTTTAAATACATAAGTGATCAGGATTCGGCAAAAAAATAAGCTAGGCAAGATGTAGGAGAGTGACCGCAGCAAATTCTTCTAGGCTACCCAAGGAAGGCTGAAAATGAACGCCTGAGGAAACCCCAGGGCCCAAGTGTCATCGGAAAGAAAGAAACATCGTGAGACAGGAGGGGCCCATCTGTGAAGGGCTGGAAATGGAACTCACGGTTCAAAATAAAGAAAGATTCACTCGGGCTTTCACATCTGGAATTCTCACAGAAAAGTGGAAGGCATATACTCATTTATAGTAATGCTCTACATTGAGTGATGGGAGCAGCCAGAAATGACCAAGTTAAAGTCTCAGGAACATATTCCGTCAAAATAATTCAAGTGAGGGGATTTATTCTCTCACGTCAACTTAGTTTCCAGAAGTAAAGGAGACATAGCAGTCTCGACTCCTGGCACTCTCGCCCACCACACAGGGCTGAGAGGGAGCACGCCAGGAAGTGCAGGTCCCTTGGAAGCTGTCCCACAGAGCTTCTCAAGTCCAAAACTTCAATGAGAAACATCATCCACCCAAGGGTCCACAGTCAAGGTTCCTCTCACGGTTCTGGGCTTATTTGCTTCCATAGTTGTGTTTGAATGGATTGACAGCTGCTCAGAGCACTGGGTCCTAATCAAAGAGTCTTTGCCTTTCTAAAGTCAGGTGTGCTCAGGTTTATATCAAAGGACTTTCTGGTCCTTTCGTAGCAGCCCCACAGGAAGTCAAAGAAGACTGTGCAACAGAAGTTGGGGAGACATGTGGTCTCAGGGTCAAAGATGATCTTGATCAGGCAGCACTTTGTTCTTACGTTTGTTCAGAACGAAAGGCAAGGTGACATGTGTGCCTGATTCTACCCTCAGCCTCCAGGTGGTTTTCATGTCTCCTTTCTACTACGAAATTGTGAACGATGAATGTATTCTGCATTTATTACAAGTTATGAAATGTGGTCACCGAGGAACTGACTTGCCGGGGAAAGATCATACCCTTGGGAACAGAAACAAGCTCACATCCAGTCCAGAGACTTCTAGAGGGACTCCAACATTGAATTTACCCCCTAGTGTGTTATCTTTCCCTCACCGACCCAGAGAAAACGGCTGTTGAGAACACGGCTGTTCTGGTTACTAGATAATGGGGGCGGTTACCAATAGTGACATCTAATGGTGAAGGGTTAGAAAAATACTGTCTTTTCCTCAGGCTTTTCTGACATTAGATATTAAGATTCATGCTGCTGGGGACACCAGCGTGGTTTAGCTGGTTAAACAACCAATTCTTGATTTCCGCTCGGGTCATGATCTCAGTTTGTGAGTTCGAGCCTTTCTTCGGTCTCCCACTGTGAGCTGCTTGGAATTCTCTCTCTCTCTCTCTCTCTCTCTCTCTCTCTCTCTCTCTCTCTCTCTCTCTCCCTCCCTCCCTCCCTCCCTCCATTTCTCCCTGCCCCTCCCACGCTCACTCGTGTGCTCTCTCTCTTTCAAAAGTAAGTAACTAAACTTAAAAAAAAGATTTAGGGGCACCTGGGTGGCTCAGTTGGTTAAGTGTCCAACTTCAGCTCAGGTCATGATCTCATAGTTCATGAGTTCGAGCCGCATGTCGAGCTCTGTGCTGACAGCTCAGAGCCTGGAGCCTGCTTGGGATTCTGTGTCCCCCCCCCTCCCCCCGCCCTGCTCCTACCCCACTTGTGCTCTCTCTCTCTCTCAAAAAATAAACATTAAAATGAATTTAAAAAAAGATTTATGCTGCTTATAGTCTTCCTGAAATGAAATTCCAAACAGCCTAGATCTCAAACATTACACTCTAGTAGAAAAAAAAAAAAGTGGAAATGATCAAACACTGACCGTAGTGATTTGATTTTTACTTCAATCATCTGGTTTTTAGAAGAAACCAATTCTTACCACCACTATATTTAGCACTGTTCTAGAGATATGACAAAAACAATTGGATAAGATCTATAAAAACTAGAAAAAAAGAGAAAAGTTATCATTATTATCTGGGGACACACATTTTATCTGGTAAATGAAAAGAATTCCCCGAAAATCTATTGAGAAACAGTAAGAGAACTGAGTGAGTTGGCTGAGTTAAACATGACATACAGAATTTAATAACAGTAATAACAATATGCAAAAATAGCAAAAACAAAGATAAAATAACCTATAAATAAACTTAAACGGTGCAAGATCTAAATGAGAACATTTTAAAAATACTCTCAAGGGCTATGACAGAAGTTTGAACAAATGGAAAAGCAAAACACATGCTCAAAGAATAAGACTCTGCATAAAGATGCCAATTCTCTACATGTTAACCTAAAATTTAATGTAAACCCAGCAAGTAACGACAGCGTTTTCTGGGCATATATGTGAAGAGGGGGGGAGCTGGACAAGAGGATCTGAAAGTTCCCATGGAAAAATTAACAAAGATAAAGAGTAGGACAGTTGCGGGAAAAGATTCATGAGAAGAGATTAGATATGTAACAGTGTGCGAGTTACTGTACCTAAAGACACAGATGCATGCAACAAGACTGAAAATCAAAAAATAGTCCCCTCCAGAACCATATTATGTGCTAAAAGCAACACTTTAGATTAGTGTGGAAAAGATGAATTATTGTATTAAGGTCATAAGGATAATTTGTCAGCTATCTGGGTGGGGGGAAGATACTGGATTGATATGTTACACCAGCAGGATAAATTTCAGATGAATCAAAGATTTTAATTTAAACAATATGAACTACAACAACCCCCCTGGGAGACACCATGGAGATTTTTTTTTTTTTTTAAATAGCTTCAGAGTGAAGAAGGTCCTTGTAAGTGTAGCACACAACTCGGAAATAGCGTCTCACACCGTGATATTTACTTTCTTGCTCAAGAAGCTTGGGGACGCCTGCCTTCTGTGATGAATTCTAAAGTCCCTTCTCTGATTCTCACAGACTCTCAATAATCTGGACCAATCCAGCCTTGACTTAACTGCTTTCCCAAATAAATGCTAATCAAACCATGCTTCTCCCATCCTCTTCCCAGAACTGACTCTCATTTCCTTTTTTCCTATACTACATATTGATTAACCTCTCCCTTCTCTGTCGGTTTGTGATGCTCTTGTTCATTGAAGCTTTTAATTGACATAATTGTAGAGTCACATGCGGGTGTGATGCTTATTGATTAAATAGTAATAATAACAACAGTAGAATACTGTTGACAGATATAAAATCCCTTACATCTAAGGAGCAGAAAGACGTTGAAGAGCCATAAGCAGGGGAACGACAACGTCAGATGCGCAAACTGGACACTATGGCTATGGATTGGAGGGAGATGAACTGGAGACACGTGGTTGAGTCTAGGAGGTTTTTGCAGATATCCAGGTGAGAAATGATGAGGGCTTTTTACTGATGACCTTGATGGAGGCGGATCTGAAAGAAGTCAAGGAGGAAGAACCAACAGGCTCGGCAGGTGACTTGGTCACTCCTGTGCCACCTCCCACCCTCGTGGCCACTTTCTACTCTAGCCATTGTAGCAGCCACAGATTCACGCAGAGGTGACCTGAGATCACCCTTGCCTCGGTGGCTTAACACATCCCTTGCTTTCTGTTCTCAGTGCTATGCCCACAGGAACCCGCCTGGCACTCATGTGTGCAGAGCCCAGAGGTGAGGGAGTTAAGGGGCAAACTCGACAACCAAAGGTGAAACCGGAGGATCCATGCACCCCTTGTTTTTTCCCCAAGCAGAAAAAAAAAATTAGGGTGAATTCTACACTGTCCTCGAGAGTCCTGGCAGGCTTGAGTCTTGGTTTCCAAGGGAGTGACCGATGTGAGGACATACCCTTGTACTGGCCTTCCTTCCTTCCCCATTTCTCTCTCCAGTACCTCATGCCTATTCCCTGGGATGGCTGTCCACATTCCCACACCCAAGCCCTTCACCCTTGCCTCAGGCTCTGCTTTCTGGAGGATGACAGGCTAAGTAGGTGGCTAACTGCACATGGCTTGGGGGCGTCAGAGAACGAAAGCAGGCAGGGATGACTCCAGAGTTTCTTGTTTGGGTGACTAAACAGTATCACACTCACTGAGAGTGGAATACAGGGTTTCCCTGTGTGTGGTACAGGTAGGAAGTAGGGACAGATGCCCATCATAGTGCCTGGCACATTGTAGGTGTTCAAAGCACGCTGAAGTTTCTCATGCTAGTGGAGAAGAGAAGCATATGTCATTAGTACTCTGTATATGTATCTGTTATTAAGTATGTACTGAAGTTTACGCTGGGTTTTGGCCACAGAGCTGTGACGGGTGCTAAGATCAAAAGAGGAGATTATGCAGGGCGCCTGGGCGGCTCAGTTGGTGAAGTGTCCGACTCCTGGTTTTGGCTCAGGTCATGATCTCACGGTTCGTGAGTTCGAGCTGCGCATTGGGCTCCGTGCTGTCAGTGCAGAGCCTGCTTGGGATTCTCTCTCTCTCCCTCTCCCTCTGGCCCTCCTCCGCTTGTACTCTCTCTCTCTCAAGATAAATAAATAAACTAAAAAAAAAAAAGAGATTATGTCCTATCATCTAGAGAATTACATTTTAGTTAAAAATATAAGACATATACCACCATGAAATAATTTGGAGGATTTAAGAAGCAACACACATTAGCAAGTAAAATATATATATATATATATATATATATATATATATATATATATATACACACACACACACACACATACACACATATGTATATGTATATATAGGTATATAATCCACACCAAGTAATAATTACTGGAGAAATAAAGATTAGCAGTAATCAAAGTTGGTTGAGGTTAACCTTACCATGTTAGATTAGATCACTTTTCTTAATTGCACATAGTTTTTACTAATAGCAACCAGAGAATGCCATAGTTAGGTCTGACATTCTATCGTCAACAAAGTTTCCTCGGTCTCCTATTGAAATTGAGAACTTTCTTTTGTACATATGCTGATTTCTTTCCACCAAGTCTCATCCAAGAGGTGAGTTTATTTCAAAAATTGGAAGTGAGCGTTTAAGACGGCAGGTGACAGGGCGCCTGGGTGGCTCAGTCAGTTAAGCGACCGACTTTGGCTCAGGTCATGATCTTGCAGTTCGTGAGTTCAAGCCCCACATCAGGCTCTGTGCTGATAACTTGGAGCCTGGAGCCTGCTTCAGAATCTGCTTCAGATTCTGTGTCTGCCCCTCTCCCACAAACACTCTGTCTCTCTCTCTCTCTCAAAAATAAAATGAACATTAAAAAAAAAAGACTCTGCAGGTGGCAAAGGGGCAGCCATGTTTACTGTAAATTCATAGCAGAGTCACTTTCTCTTTAATGCAAAAGGTGATGAGTATATGAATGTTGGTACAATTCCATTGTGTTTCCACTTTGTCCAATGAAATGCTGAGCCGTTTTTACAAATCTTTACTCATCGTGAAGCTGAGTAGGTTTTGGCCAAATATCTTTCATTTAACCATGAATATCTTCATGAGCTTAGGGTCAGAGAAAAGATGGTCTGTGCACGAGTTTATAGCCAGTTCATCCCCCATCTGTCCCATTCATTCCTGGCTGCTTTCCTAGAAGACCAATGCAAGTGTCATGTGGGATAAGATCAGACTTCCGACTAAATTCCCACCAAACCACTTTTACTGGTTCTACCCTGTGACACTCATTAGTCGCTCATAAGAGGGAACGGAGGTAGTTTGTTGAGCGTGTTCTGCAAAACCAATTCGAGCTAAGACCGTCACAGTTTCCAGGCTTGATTATTTACTCTATCACTTTTCCAGGCATTTACATCTTTCGTATTTGGGGGCGCCTGGGTGGCTCAGTTGGTTGAACATCCGACTTCGGCTCAGGTCATGATCTCACGGTTCGTGGGTTCATGCCCCACGTCGGGCTCTGTGCTAATAGTCTGGAGCCCGGATTCTGCTTCGGATTCTGTCTCCCTCTCTCTCTGCCCCTGCCCCACTGGTGCTCTGTCTCTCTCGCTCTCAAAAATAAACATTTAAAAAAATCTTCAGTATTTGGAGGTGAGTTTCACCTTCTTGTTGCATTTCAGGAGATCAAGCATTAGTTTTACCAGCTTCTAGAGAAGACGGCTCTGAAGATCCAAGGCACTTGGCATTGGCTTTTGGCTCCCTAGCCCTCAGCCTCCATCTAGCCACCTCTTTTGACGAATATGCTCACACTAACATCTATACCGTGCCCCATGCTTTGGGAAGAGAACCTACACGTGGTGCTAAATGGTCAGCCATGCCCTTCTCTTAGTTTCTATCCTCCTTGCTGTTAAAAGTATTTGCCCTTCTATTTCCAGCCATGAGAGGGCAAGGCTGCTGCAGCTAACAGATTTTAAGGCTTGTTTTGGGAGAGCCCGAGCAAAGCAAGCGTTTTTCCAATTATGCACCATCTAACTCAATTTACATTTATTAGAGAAACTGCCAGCTATTTCATGTTAATATTGACATTTTCATAAGTACTTGCAATTAGAATTTAAGCTGAGGGTCCAATAAATCTCTCAGATGTTTTACACTTTTACTTTTCCTGTCTGTCTTCAAACGTTGCAAAATATTTTTCAGGACGCATTTGGAGGTCATCCCGCCTTTGGGGAATTTGTGCTGTGTATGTAACACGGTTGGGCAGAGAAAAAATATTACAATTTGGCAAAGCAAATTGAGGACAACTACAGTGGTGCGCCGGGTTCTGCAAAACAAATGCAAGGTATGAAATTCAAAATTTTAACGCAGATCAGTTGAGCCATTAACTTGGCACTTTATATAAAACTTCACCCCGTAAGTTCTTTGAATAGCAAAGCCCTGACTACATTTGGGGAACATTATTCGAAAGGACATTTCCTGACTGCATTTAAAGTGTAGTTGTATTTACCCATGTCTTTTCATTTAGTATGTATATGTATTTGTATACGACACATGTCTCTTTGATGAGGTGGCAATACAGAGGTCCTCATGCTCAAGGATTTTATTCGCCAAAGTGCTCACTCTCTGTTTTACTGCCTGAAGCAGGGCTCTAGAAAGTGAGATGTTAAAGGCACTTATCATAGACTCTTTGGTTTCTGTATAATAAATAGGACCCACTTCAATTTAGAAGGAAGCCCGGTAACACAGGTACAAGTATTCGTTAACACAGCAAACCTCGCACTACATCATCAAACTTCTTTAACGACATTTATCTGCACGGGCCAAATAAAAGCCTTACAAGCAGAAACGTTTCTGAGGGGAAGGCAAGTACAGCTTTTTCCAAAGGGGCGGAGGATACGGGAGGTAAGACTCCAGAAGATACTCAGGCGGTGCGTCTCTTGGTGAGAGCAGCGCCTGCTAACACAGCCAGTCACGGATGTGCTGTTATCCTTCGTACTTCTCCACCTTCGCTACGTGTTGCCATCACTTCCGGAGCTTGTAACAAATCCCAAAGCCCAGGCTGCACTCCAGATCAACCAGACCAGAATCTCTGGGTGTAGGAGACAGGCATCAGTAGTTCTGGAATCAGGTGATTCCAATGAGCGGCCAGGCTGGAAACTGTCACCTTTGTGAATATGAGCCAACTGGCCCAGCAGGGGCGCAGAGCTGAGCCCCCAGCGAAGAGACAGCTGCAGGGTCCGAGGGCTCACAGGGAGGGGCGGGGTGAGGAGCAGAGGAGCTCAGCTGACAGGTGGCCAGCGGATGCACCTGGCTGTGCCCTGGCGGCCCTGGGGTTTGATGCTCCTGTTGGGACCTTCCTTCAGGAGTGCATGTTGCTTCCCCTGCTCAGGGCCATCTGGAGAACTGCTTTACAGCCCCAAAGCTCCTCGCCTCCCTAAACCCTCTGCTCCAGCCAAGCTGGGCGGGTCACCAAAGAGCAAGCCTCAGGCTCTCAGGCTTTTGCACACACTCAGTTCCTATGGCCCTCTTGACCCGTACCCCTGCCTTAATCTACATCCGTCCTTAAAGATGGAGCTCCCACCTCGGCTAAGAAGCCTCCCCCAATGACCCCAACTCTCCCAGATTGCCTTCCTCACCTGGATTCTCAGACTGTGTCTCCATCATTATTTTGCTAATTAAACGTGTCCCAGCCAATGACAATTTCTGTGCTGCTGCACTGAGCTATGACCTCTCTCCTTGTTGGTGGTGAGCTTTTCAAGTTTGGTTCTTCCGTTGCTAGCCGGGCTGTTAACAACTAGGACAGTGGGGTGTTTTACACTTGTTTGTAAATGCTCCCCCATTACCACCCCTGCCCCAAACTGGAGCTGTTCCTTGTGTATGGTCAATGCTCCATAAACACTTGTTTCTTCATTTATCTCCCACTTGGATCTCTGCATTTAGCCTTGAACTAACTGGTCTATGCACATACTTGGATTCCTTCTGTATTTCGTTAGCTAATTTTTTTCAAAATGTAAAAGTTTCAGGATCCCATGTACATATGCCTCCCATGCTTTAAATCCTGAGTGTCTCCCCAGTGCTCTTTAACAGGGCCTGACCTCTGCCTGCCCACATTACCGGACTCAGCTTTTTCTGTCCTCCTTCTGATCTCTCTGCTCCAGCCTCCCTCATTCTCCCCCTCGGCTTACTGTGCTCCCTCCTGCCACCGGAACTTTGCACATGCTGTTCCCTACATCTGGATGTTCTTCCTTCTCCTCTTTCCCTTCAGATCTTACAGATCGTACAGAAAGGACTACCGGTGTTTATTGAATAAATGAATGATGACTGGATGGATGCGTCATTAGTGTTAAGGAGAAAACCCAAAATGGAGGACTGTACTCTTGGTTTTGAAGACCAGAAGCAGGGTAGCCGTAGTTTGGTGCCATGCCACAGTGGAAAACAGATGAGGGCCCCCACCTATGGACGGGACGGGTCAAGTGCCTGTCACGCTCACATCGCCTCCAGTCTCTTTAGGACCTGCAGTCCTAGGTGACGCTGTGGCAGGCAGAATAGTGGGCCTTGAAGATGTCCACACCCTAATTCCTGGTACCCGTGAATACGGTATCTTATGTGGCAAAAGGGATCCTGCTGGTGTGATGAAGGTTACAGTCCTTGAGACCGAGAATATTCCGGATTATCTGGGTGAGTGCGATCTAATCACACGAACCCTCCAAGTGTAGATCCCTCCTCAGCTGGGTTAAAGGGATGAGATGGAAGAAGGAGGAGAGATTTGTAGCAGGTAAGGGGCTCAAGTCACTAGGTGCTTTGGAAAAGGGGACCACATTTCAAGGAACGTAGACGCCTCTAGACAATGGGAATGGTGCTCACGGGAGCACCAGGAAGAAAATGGGATCTCAATCCTGCCAGCACAGGGCATGGATTCTGCCTTCCCCGAATGAACTAGGAAAGGGGTCTTCGCTTTGAACCCCCAAAATGGAAGGCGGCTTTGCCGAGACCTTGGTGTTCCGTGCTACACTTCTCACCTACACAAATGCAACGGCAGAAATTTCTGTCGTCGAAGCCACTACGCGCGCGGTCGACCGTCACAGCGGCAACGGGAAGCTAACGCAGGCCCTGCGCGTACAGGATGCTCCATCCTGTCCCACCCGTCTGCCTACCCCCTCGACCAGAGCAGAGAGGGGACGTGTCTCAGGGGCAGCCAAACACGACCTATGAGGCAGCTGGACAGACTGACCAACTGGACAAATCAGGGTCACTCAGGGCCTTGAATGTGAGCCAAAGAGAAATACTGGGCACCACTGTGGGAGCAGCGGACGAGGCCACTGAAGAAGGCGAGAGGAGGGCGAGTGGCTGGAGCGTGTCAAGGACAGAATTGCAGAATAGGGAGCTGGGGACCCCTGGGTGGCCCGGTGCCAACGTAATTTGGTGGCCAGACCTGGCTCCAATTCCGAGCCACGTCTGGTGTCCCGCCTTGACGCTGGGCTTCGCTCTGCTCCCCGTCCTTCTCATGGGCTGGGCTCTGCGTGGCATGTTCTGGTCTTTGCCGGCAGTTGTGGTCCTTCTGTCCTCATTCCTGGACACATCCTCATCATTGTCCCCACGTTTCTGCTCCCCCGGCCCCTGTAACCTGAGGTAACCTGAGGGGATCTGAGCTCCTTGTAACTCACAGGGCCTAATACGACTTCCTCACATTTGGAGTTTGACCCTATCCATGTAGCCTGTCTGGGCTCCCCTTTGGAGCCCATAAAAGGGGGTCGAGGGGTGGGACCTACACGAGGAGGTGTAGGAGGATGCTGGAAGGTGAATGAGCAAATGTGAGGAGGGCACACTAACCTGCGACCCACCAGTTGCAAGGCTGTGGCTATTTGGTGGCATCCTGACCAGTGGCTGGAGGTTCTCCGTTCTTCCCTCACAAGGCACCTAGCCAGCCTTTTCTCCGAGACCCCTTCTTGTTTTCGACTCTCCTGCCCCTCCCCCTCCTGTGCCATCATCTTCTCTGTCTGCCAGAAGCTTCCGGGGCCGCTCCGGGTGCTGCTAAACCCCAGAAGTGGTCTTTGGTTCTAGCGATGCCCGTGACCACTTTTGACAAATGGATTCCAAAAATGCTCCTCTCACGTCAGGGCTCTTTTGTCCTCCGCACCTCTGCGCGGCATGAGGGAGCATTTCGGCCCTGGCTCACCTTTTCTCCCCACTCCTTGGAAGCCGACAGTGTGCTGTTTCCGTGACTTTACAGCGCTGTGCCTACAGCTGCTTAGGTTTCCAAGCAAATAAACAGGGACAAATATATGCCAGTGGGCCGGGATCAAAACGCGCCTCCAGCTGCTGGGAACACAGAGAGAAGCAGTTTCCTTAGAAACAAATTCCCAGGGGAAGGGGCCTGGTGGGGCCATGTGAGATCTTGGCGGAGGTGGACCTCACGCTTCAGGACGTGGCCCAGCGTGGCCTGGGCTACAGGGGAACAGCAGCTCCTGTCCGTAGGAGCAATAGTCTCTACAGGTCACATGCAGCCAGTGGGTGAAAGCATTAATGCCGAAACCATTTCTGGAAACTCTTAGCTTTCAGAGTACTTCTGTGTAGAATGTCTCACTTATTCTCCCAACAACTCTGTGATACAGGCAAGGGAGGTAAAATATCCCCGTCGTACAGATGAGAAAAGTAAGGTTCACGGAGGCTAACTCACTGGCTGGGTCACCCAGCTAGGTAGGCTGTTGTCTCAGCCTGCAATCATAAGCCAAATCTGAACTAGTCGGAGACAGAGTATTACTTTTTTACTTTCCAAAATTCGGAAAACATAGATATTTACTGAAATACTGAAAGAGCAGACCATCCAAATCCCATATTTGTTTTCTTTCTTTAAGAAGATGACACTTAATAAAGACGGAGGCAAAGCCCGAGGTTTCGATCACAAGACAGCCTCAGCTGGTCAGGGCAGAGTGGAAATTTCCAGAAATGAGTATTTCATATATACATTTCCAAAGCTAAAGGACGTTTAGAGTCCAAAACTTTCAAGCAGATTAAAATGCATAGCTCTCTGCAAAACCTTTGCTGACGCTGGCCAGTTTTCAGACTTCTCCAGAATCCAACGGGGCCAACATGATTCACTGAATTCTTTATGAATTAAGAAGCTGTAAATTATGCATCTTTTTTTTTTCTAAACATGCATTACTTTCCACGCTTTACAGCCAAGGCGAATAAACAGTATCACAGAGGCGTTTTCTCCCTGGGAACGTCTCCTTCTCTCCCTGTTCTTCAAATGGAGGGTCGTCTAGTGGAAGGGTCCTCCGGTGAACGTGCAGTAAGCTTGGGTAAGGAGGCCAACCTGACATTTTTTGGAGTTTGAAACTGCAAAGTGGTATCCCTGCAGAACATTCGACCATGAACCTTTCTACAGCCAAGTTTTAGGCAAACAGCAGGCAGAAATGGCACACGTATACATAACGAACGGAGTGGAAATGCCAGGGCAAGAAATCCATTTGCAGGGAAATTCAGCAACTGGAAAAGGGAGTGGCTTCTGCAGGCATGAGATGCTCTCCCTCGCTTGTAAATCACAACAGTTGCTTTTCATTAGCGGCCATTCATTCTTTCATTAGCTACGTTCTGGGTGCCAGGGACCTCCCTGCCCTGGAAATAAAAGGAGCCTGGACTCCAGCTGGAGAAGAGTCTCACGCGCTGGGATGTATCCAAGTGTGCCTGGGCTCAGCTCTGTCCCACCTTATGAGTCTAAAAGCAAAAGAGAAAGGAAGAACCTGTGCGTTGGGTGGCCCAGTGTCTGGGTCTGGACAAAGAGATATGAGCTGAAGGGAACGGCCTTTTCACGGCGTGGCTGCTCTATGTTGAATTTGTATCTGTTCTAGCAAGAACATTTTTTTAATGTTCATTTATTTTTGAAAGAGAGAGTGAGACAGAGAGTGAGCAGGGAGGGCCAGAGAGAGGGAGACACAGAATCGGAAGCAGGCTCCAGGCTCTGAGCTGTCAGCACAGAGCCCGACGCGGGGTTCGAACCACGAACCATGAGAACATGACCTGAGCCGAAGTCGGACGCCCAACCGACTGAGGCACCCAGGTGCCCCAAGCAAGAAGTTATTTTAAAATTATTTTTGTGTGTGTGAATACAAGGGAAGCATGGTTTGGAAAGACATAGAAACTTCTAGAAAATCTGTTTCAAGAAAATATGGGAAATAGCTATAAGATGCTAGAAAATTTGGGAAGAAAGAAAAGGTTATAACAGCTGTTGTCTTTGTAAAGATGCGTCAGACAAAATGATTTTGCTCAGAAAGCACAGAACTTGGCCCAGCCCAGTCCTCTTCTTCCTTTAACATGCAGGAAGTAAAACATAAGGTCCAAATGATCAAATGATACAATTGTAGAGTTGGGGGCCCAGCTTCTCCTTCTGGTGGGGCCTCTGACCCACCCTCAGACCCAGACCCCGTTCCTACCCCCTGTGAAACAAGAGTCTCCCCATGACCTCCAGGGACCCTGCAAATCCTATGATCCCTTTATCCTTTTCCATTTTCTTCCAAACCAGCATCACAAGATGATATTATTTCACCCCCACCCCCCCACCCCCCCCAACTGGGGCAGGCTCAGAGGCCCTGGCCCTCTCTCAGCTGTATGCTAAGCAGCTCTGTGAGGCTCGGGGCCAGGAGCAGAACTGTCTGAGTTTTGGCAACTGGATAAAGCAAGTGACTTTGGAGTGCTGAGATCTGGAATAATGTGGGTACATCAGTGGACCCATTTGGGGCCAGCTCCCGTGACTCCGCGTGCGTGCAGTGTTCAGGGAGAGGTCTCATCACACGGCCACGCCTGCCTCCTTCTCGGGTGTGGGTGCACCCTGTGCGTCCCCTCCAGGGACAGCGGTCTCCTCACAGCTGCCCTACACCCCACTGAGACACAACACCCTCTTTTGAGTCAAACAACTGACCACCCAGGCTTGCCAAAATGAGGGCAGGCTCTGAAAGGGGACAGTTTTATTTCAAGGGTTTAATGGGTCCAAGGAGATGAAATGAAAAGTTTCAGCTATTAAAAAAAGTGGGAGGGGGGGATAGACCATCTTCTTCCAAATAAACAAACTATCCTTTGAACACGAAAAGAGTCTTCTAACTGGGTCAGGCTGGGGCCAGGTCACGAAGGAGTCACATGTCCCGTGGAGCCCCCTCTCTATTCCTTGCTACCCTGATTTCTCCCTCTGCTGCTTTGGGGAGCCCAGTGCTCTCCTGCTGGGGCCCTGCCAAGGAATGATATGAGCTCATTGGACACAGGCCCTTCCCAGGACACAGAGCTTCCATTTGGAAAGGAGGCCCCTGCAAATCTCTAAGGGTAGAATTCCAGGCGGGGAAAGTTCCCCAGAATCTCTCAAATCACACCATAAAGGCAGCATAAGATTTGCTTCGACTACCAACTTTCAACACTTTATGGGTTTGTTTGTTTTTTTTAAATCTAAACCATGATTTTTTTTTTCTCTCCTGTTTACAACCTCTCTGGCAAATGATTACAACTTAACTGTGTGAATACGTGCAGACTACGTTATGTGCAATGATTCACAGGATGGCAAAAACGTGACAGGGTAGAAAAACCTAGAGAATTGCTCTTAGCTTCCATATTAATAATGTGTTTGTTATTTAGTAAGTAGAATGCTATTTAGGCCTCCAGTATTTCAGCCCCTCTTCTGCGTGCCAGGGACAGAGATGGAACTTTGATCCTATCTGGTCCTCAAAGAGCTTATAGGCTGTTGGAGGGCAGAAGTTAAGACATTATATCACCCAGAGAAATGGTATCACCAGCACGGAACTTTCTGAGAGCACAGAGGAAGGTGGGTTTGACTTGGGGACATTCGTGTTACTTCCCAGCTCACTTAGAGAAGCTGGCGTCACTCATGGGGCTTTCTACGATCTGTTCTCTCCCACCCTTACCTCTCCGAATTTTCCTCCTGCCACTTTCCTGTCCCCACACCCCACTCTCCACCAGCCACACTGTTCTCCCCGCTGATCTCTGAATGAACCACACGTGTGCCCACTGCAGGCCTTTGTCCGGATGCCCCTCCAGGTGGAGCTGTGTGCCCCTCGCTGACCAACTTACCGACTTCCATCTTCTACTCTGACAGTCCCTCCAATGCCACGTCCTCACTGTCTTCCTCACCCCCTCACTGACATCCCAGCCAGTCCCCGCCCCCTCCGGCATTCTGGATCCCCAAGGCTGCTCCTCCACTTCCGTGTGTGTTTCCAAAATCACTTTTCACCTTCTGACGGACTGCGACTTTACCTGTTACCTACATTAGCGTTTGAAGAGCGGGATTCATAAAACTCACTTCCAGATCTTTGGTTTTTCAAGATCATCAGCTATAACTTGGTTCTAACTTTCTTCGTATCAGGATCGGGTCAGGAACCGTAATATTCTTTGATTAAATTGAATATGCCCCATCATTTTCAAAAGAACATATAAATGGTAACCAAGAGCCAACGCAAACCACAATAATCCAAGTAGACATTACTCCTCTAATGAGACCGGGAAATCAAAGAGACCCCGTGAAAGCAAAGGCTGTTTCTTTCTCCCCTTGGCTTCTTTTCCTGCTTCTCTTCTTGCTGGGATCTGCACCCTACTCTGCACATGCCTTACCTTAACGCATGCCCCCTTTCTAAGGGATAGAGAGATAACGATATCTTTGGAGTTTTCCAGCACAACAGATGATATCTAAGGAATGACCGGGCAGAGGTATCATGTGCCTGTTCCAGACCACAGACACTAGATATCTGCACGCCAAGACCCCTGGCTTCAGGGAACGAGCGACTTATGAAGGACGTGTGGACCCTGTGTTGTTCTGACCCGCTCCTGTATGTTTGAGAGGACACACACCCGACCCTAATCACCAATAAAAACCGCAGATCCCAAGCAAAGGCCAGACTCCCTCTTCTCGTTTCCAAATCTCCTGGACACTCCATCTCTATCTCTTTCGGTATATATCTTCAGTCAACCCTGCTTTTGCCTCCTGCTGGGTTGGATGATTTCCATCCTGTGCGAAGCCAAGGAGCCTCCTGGCTGATTCTGTGGGACTGTCCCCCACTCTGGGTCCTCAGACCCGGCCCGCCTGCATCGCTAGTAAGTGGTTCTATCCTCTGAAGATGTACTTGTCGCTGAATAAAAAATATATAGCCATGGTCATAACATGCAGTTTCAAGGAAAAGATGAGAGTTTCTGCCACTAATTTTTTTTTTTTTAAAGTAAAAGCCATTTAAAAAATATTTCACTAAAGCATTAGGTGGTTGAGTAAATCCTGAATGGTAACCGGGCTTAGTTTCTGGTCTTGGCCCATCTATGAACGCGTTGTTTCACGGCAGATAAGATACAACTCCATTTTCTCAACTCTGCTTGTGGACTGTAACACGTGAAAGTGACATCACGCAAAATACTCCCATCCTCCAAACACGAACTTTCATTACACTTTTAAAAATTAAATGAGGAAAGAGAAGCTTGGGCATTGGCTGGAATTTTGGGTAATGACACTTCAGCTCTAAGGATGCTCTGTGGCCTTGACAGCAGGGGGCACAGGCTCTGGGTCACTCTCCCACCCTGGGAACAGACTTGTACTGACCCCTCATTACTCTCTTCTCCTTCTGCTGTGCCCAACGGCCCAGGATGGGTCTGGGTGACCCCAACAGGCTCCCTGAGACACGCAGACCAGGATTTCCCCTTCTTTACCACCAGATCTCGGCTGCCCGACAAGCTTTTGTTGATCTAGGTCACAAACAGGTGACAAATGCACTCTAACTCTGTTGCTGGCCCTCCCTTTTTGTTCCCAACTCTGCCCTATGGAAACAATTACTGGGGTCACAATTAACATCCTCATGGAGCTGAGGGTCCCCAAACAAGGTCCAGAAAGAGCAGTTTTTGCTGAGACAGCCTAATTCTGTTGTGCTCTGGTGGGCAAGAACCCGGACTTGACATTGGACGACCTGTAAACAGTCACGGTTGTGCCCACATCCTTTAAGGAACCACAGGGTCTCATCTGAAGACACCCCTCTCTCATAGGACTGCCACGGGAGGCACGTTGTGCCCTTCAAGAGAGATTCCAAACACGTCTAAATGACAGTACCACCCATCAGGTTTCCCTAGGGATTCCCCTGGGATTTAGTGCGAAAGACAAACCAGGAAAAACCAGACTGGAAAGTCATTTGAGAAGATGCTCATCAGGATCTGGGTCATCTGGGACAATCAGCTTTTCACGGGCAAAAACTTCCTCCCTGAGGAAGGTGCCACAGAAGTGCCACGGGACAGCCAGGGTGGGGAGGGAGAGCTCCCCGGCCTCCAGGGGCTCGCCCAGGGCGGGGTGGGCCACTCTTAGATGCCACAGGACTTACCAGGTAGCGTTCCTCCTGCCTCATGCTGGGGGTGCGGATCATGTGGTTCTGTTCCCCTCTCCAGTCTCCAAATCGACGGAAAAAATAGTTAGATAAAAACCGGTTGACGGGGTCTCTAATGATGTTGATGTAGACGGGCTGGTCTCCTCCAAACCTAACACGTGCACACAAACATGGAGCTGGTTACGACCCATCACTTCTGGAGGACAACGAAGCCCACTTAGACTCCGTTTCCCCTCTAGCTCATATATTGTCATTAGAGGACCCAGTCTGCTAAGGTACCAGTGAAGAATTCAATCAGCGAGCAGGGGTTCCTGATCGGCACTTTATTATGTGTGGGAAATGTGTGTGCGGGGACCTGCTGGGGCTGAGAGGGCTATTCCTGGCCAGCACCATGCAAACGACTGGATTTGTCAGCAGGGAGGTGTGGACATGGTCTCGTTTTCTCCCTGGGCTGTGGGTTCCTGAGGGTGGGGGCACGCGGTGGTGGGTTTTGTATTTCCAGTGTCTGGCACAGACACACTGGCAGGTGGCTGCCCCTCATGGAACGTGTGATCAATCCCGATTGCCTCGCTGGGTGAGATGGTGCTTCTTCTATGTTCTGATTCCAACAGTCTCAGGGCAGGTGCTCTGCAGGAAGTGGGTGACATTAGCCAACGTTTATTAAACACACTCAACATTTATTAAATCACCTTCTTGTAAGCCTTTCGTGAACACCTCACAGAAGACTCACAAAGTCTCCATGGAGTAGGAACCACAACCGTCCCCATCGGCACCTGGGGCAGGGAGGGGGTGAGTAATTTGTGGCTGAGCCGGGATGTGAACCCAGGCAGGTCTGGCTCCAGAATCTGTGCTCTGAACCATGGAAAGAAGATTCCAGAGTTGAGAAAAGTAATAACGTAAGGGGGCATTATGAGCACAACAAAAATCTATGTAATTATCCTCAAATGGAGGCAGGTGGTTTTAGATAAAAATAAAACGAGTATCTAGGTGTTTCATTTTAATGCCTTCCACAAAGGTATTGGGTAAATGCTCTGAACTCTGGCCTGAGGGCAAGGCCTCCCTGAGGCAAAACGATCAGGTTGGCTGAGTTTTTCTTAAGGCTTCTCCCCTTTTTCTTTGACCCGCCTGCACACAATGGCCCTGGGGAGCCTGGGAGAACACTCTAGGCTCTGGGCACAGGTCTCGCTCTGGGGACCTTCTGGGGACCCGCAGGCAGACCCTCAGGGTCCTTTTACCCTGTGACCCTGTGGCCTTCTGATGAGGATGCCTGGACATTCCATCAGGGGTCAGAAGGAGCACAGAGAAAACAAACTGACGAGACCCCGTCTCACGACTCCCCGGCTGGCAGACTCTGTCACCTTGCAAAAGCCAGCCCAGAATCACAGTCACATCCTTCAGCAGTTCTGCCCCATCCCGTGTCCGTCCTTCTGTCCGGCACTGTCCGTGTAGGTCCGCCTCTCCCGTCAGCCTACGCTCCTGGAGCCGGCAACGATGCCACTTAGCACAGCGTGAGCCACACAGTAGGTGCTCAGCCAGTGAAGACTTGAATGCCTGGGTGTATGCTTCTAAGTTTACAGGTTTCTGCTGATATCACAGGCCTCTGCTATAGACGAAAGTCGACATACCAGGTCACCCATCCTTTGTCGTGTATTAACTCACATAAGGTCCTAGGTCTATTTGTATTTTTATCTAAAAAATGTTTTTAACATTTATTCATTTGTGAGGGACAGAGAGAGGCAGAGTGCAAGCAGGGGAGGGGCAGAGAGAGAGGGAGACACAGGACCTGAAGCAGGCTCCAGGCCCTGAGCTGTCAGCACAGAGCCCGACGCGGGGCTCGAACTCACGAGCTGTGAGATCATGACCTGAGCCGAAGTCGGATGCTCAACCAACTGAGCCATCCAGGCGCCCCATTTGCATTTTTATTTTTTTTTATTATTTAAAAAAAATTTGTAATGTTTATTTTTGAGAGAGACAGAGACAGAGCGCGAGCAGGGGAGGGGTAGAGAGAGGGAGACACAGAATCCGAAGCAGGCTCCAGGCTCCGAGCTGTCAGCACAGAGCCCAATATGGGGTTCGAACCCACGAACCCTGAGATCATGACCTGGGTCAAAGTCAGACGCTTAACTGACCGAGCCACCCAGGGGCCCCCATCTATTTGCATTTTTAACAAGAAGCTTCAGAAAGAGGAATCCAAAGGTACGAAAAGAAATGACTGTCTAGTGGTGGACTTTCAGGCACCAGGCTGCATGAATGATATTCTGGACCCCTTGACCACTCCCCACGGGAAAGTTAACCAGGGTTAGCCGTGCCAATATGAGTCTTGTATGGACACAAGGTGACGTTCACGCAGCTGGAGGCGCATGGGAACCAACTCATCTCACAAGTCAGCTGTGCCAAACCAGCTCACCCCTATCGTCCTGGAGGTATCTTCCTCTTTTTAATTAAATTGAGTTTCGTACCTACGATAAGCAGCAACTAAACTAATAAAGCTACGGGTTAGGAAGACGAAGCATGCGTCCCAGATGTGAATGCCGGGAGGCCCTCCGCAATCGCATCACGCTTTCCAGAAGCCTCAACTGTAGCCTGTCTTCATGTGAAGAATGACTATTACCGCGAATCAGCAGAAGTGCCCAATCCTGTGAAGCAAGGCACGGCTTCCCACTGTGAGAGGGCCCTCAGTCTGGCCGCTGCCATCTCCCCCCGAAGGCTGCAGACTGACAAGGCTTCTTGGACGTGGGTGACGTGCTCTGAGTTGCACGCGGCAGCCCAGTGCAAGGTTTCCAGGATAACTTTCCAAAACAGAAGTTTTAGATGGTTTAGGAATTTATTAAGTATCAGATAATATAATAGCCACTCTCTCGAAATTTCTAACTGTAGAGAGACATCTGATAGAGATCTCCCCCATTCCAGAAGTCAACAGTAATAATGGTTTCAGGCTGCCAGCCCGGTCCTTTGTCTAGGACAGAGCTCCCCCCCCCAAACTGGTAAAACTGGGGTGGCACGTCAGTTACACCAAAGAGGCCAGAATACCACCCACGCTTCCCAGGGAAACAAGTTTCCCCCCTCAACTCATCCTCTCTCGAGATCAGTTTCTCCTCCTCCTGCAATGTTTGGTCCTAATCAGAATTCCTGGTCACCCTTAGAAGGTCTCCCAGTCTCCTGAACGTAGGGCTGCTGATCTGTGCCAGAAACAGAAGGCTTTGCATGCCCACCCAATCTCAGGCCACGCAACACTCTGCCTTACGTTTTCAACCCTGAAGAGAAGACTTCCAGAGCCTCCCGGTGAAGTCCATCCTATTGGCCAACCTGACAGCCGAGGTCTTTGGTATACCAGCCAAAATTCCCAGTCTTCTCTTATCCAGATTTCCTTTTGTTCATCCCCTCGACATAAAGAATTAGCTTCTCTTTTTGTTTGTGGCCGGTGTTTTTGTTTGTTTGTTTGTTTGTTTTCGTTGGTTTGTTTGTTTTTACAACTTTTAGCCTTTTCGGCTTCAATTTTAAATCCTGTAAATTCTTTTGTGCATGTTTCTTCTTGAAAATTCCTTTGGCAGTTGTCTTCAGACTTATTTCCTTTTATTTTTTAATCTGTACTACTAATTTGGCCTTTATGAAGCTCTAAAAAATTGTGCTGACCACAACTGAGGAAAGGTTCTGCATTGTGCAAACATCCTAGAGCAGAGGAGGCGGGCCATATTTTGTTTTTCACTTAACAACCCACGCTCTTGTCCCTTGGTCACCACAACAGCTACTGCATATGTGAAGCTCTCTTTTAAGTCATCCTAAAATAGCAGGCGTTTCCACTCTTTGACTTCTGTTCATACACCATATGTATCAACTCTTCAATCACCCCCTGTGGGTCTCCTTCCGACCCTCTGCAAATTTACCATATTCTTTTCATTTTTGTGTTTTGATGAGAAGATGAAGACCCAAGGCAGAATGTAATTCTCGAGAAATGATAACTGCATGGCTCTCACTTTTTTCCCATGAATTCCTAAATATCTCATTCTGAGGATTTTCTTCCGTATCTGCCCCCCACTGCTGCCTTAATCAGTCAACCCGCAGCATTAGCCACCTCCCCAATAGCTACGCAAAGCAAAGCAGGTGGGCAAGAATTTTAGGCATACTTTCATCAACTTGCTGGTGATACTCTGCCTAGAATATTACTGCACATAGTAAACAGCAAGACTTATGACCCCAGTTGTTCTGGGGAATTAAGATTGTGTTGTCCTCCCATTATGGTAGAGTTTGCTAGGGCTGGGAACATTTTTTTGAAAGTATGTCTTCTTTTTTTTGTGTTTGTTTAAATTATGGTAAAATATACATAACGGAAACATTTTACGTATACAGCCATCCCCAGAACATTCTCCTCATCCCAAACCCGAGCTCTGTGTGACCCTCCACTTGGCCGCTGGCAATTTCCATTCTACTGAAAGTGTATCTTCTTCTCACCTCTGGCCTAAAAGTAGGGGTTATCCCCTGTGCTGTTACCTAACATTCAAAGATGGTAAGTACCCCGTGGCTAGAAGCCCGGCTTTGATCCCTGGGGAAGAGACACTTTGAAGTGACAGAAAGGCCATCATGGAAAAGGCTGTGATTGTTTGGGGGGGCAGGCTGAGGAGCTGCCCACAGGAGGAGGGAGGGAGGGATGCTTATTTTCTGGTCCTTCGTTGGAATGGGGCCAAAGGGCCACCAAGTATCCTCCCAAACCCGAGACGGGGGCACTTTGGTCCCCGCCACCAGGGAGAGGACGTCACTTCACGAAACACAAGCAGAGAAGACTGAGCCTCCTCAGCTCTGTGGCGTGTCCTGAGGGAAGAGAGGGGGATGCTGAGTGGGGACAAATGTGGGTGAAGGGAGGGCCGGCTGGGACACTGGAGTGAGGGCTCCTGCTTGGAGCCAAGGGGACTCCACAAGAGGGAAGGTTGTTCATAGCAGGCAGTGAGGCGGGCTCAGGGAAAAGTCCAGAGGACACTAATCTCCGACGGGCCAACAAAGCACGTGGGCTTATGTGTCCCCTGACCAGCGCCATCCGCTCAGGGGAAGGGGAAAGTGAGAAGAGAGCACCATTTTCCCAAGATTAGTCCAGCAGTGTTTCAACAGGATGAAATCAAGCTTCAGGAGGGAAAGACAGCGTTCAACAGCTGCTGATCTCAGCTGTTACCCGGAAGCCCTCTTCAAAGGTGGAGCTTTCTGTCACCGTTACAAAAGATTTGCAGGGCACGGCCTGAAAGTGGGTGGTTTTGCCAATGAGAGCGAAAACCAAGTCAACATTCAGAAATAAGCTGTGGAAACCAGACGGAATTATGGAATTAGTAAGACTGGACTTGTTTTGTTAAATAGTGCCATCAGAGGGCAGCCTTTGTTCACGCCAGTAATTAAGGTTTCTTTAAGGGAAGAGAGAAAGTGTCCAAAACGCTGCTCCTCGAACATCACACCCTGCCTGCTTCTTGAGTGATTGATTTATTTTTAAATATTTTGCTTTTGTGAGTTAGTGTTGGCGTGGGAGCCAGCATCTGCGATAAATAAGGAAACAGAAGAAGTGAAGGAGGGCGAGGGAGTCATGAATGAGAAATGAAGAATCCCGTGAAAAAAGGGCTCTGAGATGTGGTAGTTTGAAATGGTTTAGCGTACTGATCTAGCCTGTAATTCGCTTGGACTATTCTGACAGCACCTTGCTCTGACACGTAACTTCCTTATGTCTTCCCTGCAAGACATAAGTTGGGAGTTGAGTGGCGGTGGGGGGCAGGGGGGCACAGGTTGGAAAGTTACTGCCCCCTCAAACCCCCCAAAACCCTTGCAAACAAACAGTGGGGGCAAGGGGAAGATGAATCGAATTGTCTGTCACGGTCTTTCAGCGTGTGGATCTAAGCCGCACCTGAGGAGATGCCGTTCATGCGGAAAGGCTGACATTTGTCAAAAATTATCATTCTCTCGGTTAGTTCAACAACCGGGAATGGACACATTAGATGGCAGTACACAAATAGTAAAAATCCTCCTAAATCATCACAACAAAGAAGGGCATCTTTTAGGCCAAGATCATTTTTGACTCAATTCTCCAGTTAGTCCAGTTGGAAGACATGTGTCCGGACCAAATGTTTAAGCGGTTCAAAAACTGTATGAGGGAGCGGTCTAGTGGAAACCCTCACAGATCCCAACTGGCCTGAAATTTCTGCTGAGTTTGGAGTGTTTATCTCCTCTGGCGGGAAGCCTTCCCCAAAGCAACGATGGAAACATCAGTTTGGTCTGATAACTACTGCTTTCTATGGTTGAATTAATAAAACTGGGTATCGTGAAATGGTCCTTTTAGGTCTAAAAATAGGGAACAGAAGGAACAGAGCAAGATGCCTAGATGATGAATAAATGAAACAGCTCGGCTATCTAATCACCAAGAGCTCACAGGAGAGGATCTATATTTCAAGATAAGGATGCCATAGTTAATAGGGAAAAAAAGAAATAAAGGCAATTCGTTCTGGGATAATGCCGTACGCTTCAGAAGTTCAGAACATTTGCGTGCACGAGGTGTGGGGAGAGAGGTGACTTCCATTCTTATGTTCTGCTCACCAGGAAGTGTCTTGCTGTGTGTTAAGAATGTCAGGAAGACTAGAAACGAAATATCAACAAAGAATATTAAGCTGCACTATCAATTTTTCTCTTAATGACCTCATTATCTTGAAACAAGCCAACCATATGGCTGTCAGCAACGATCGTGGTAGGTTTCTTAAGAGTAGCTCAATTATCTCTTTGCCTTACAATTCAAAATATGGAAGTCATTTTTAAAAAGCACGGGGAAGCCCCCTTACAAGTTCCCACTTAGTTGTTTTTCTGTTAATTGTATACTGGGGGGCTTGTTCTGTATGCCCGTACATATGGAGGTCTCGTACCTGGGCACCCCTCTTCCCCCCCTGCCCCCCACCGCCTTGTGCGTGTGGGGTGGCAGGAGAGGACATGATCGCTTCCGCAGATAGCATGGGCTTTTTAAAAGGAGCAGAGCTGCTCAGGCCAGTCTCTCTTTTTTCCTGCTTAGAACTCTTGACTGCCAGCCATTTTTGCTGTGCTCACCCTTGGGGCTCCCATCTACGGATTCCTCTTGGTCCCTCTCTTTGTCCGGTTTTAGCTCATGCTGGTCCCTGTGCCGCCAGTGCCCTTCCCTTTTGTCTAACGCTGACCTGTCCCTCATATCCCAGAGGCAAGGGCTCCTGTTCTGGAAGGCCCTCCCACTCTTCCTCCCTCAGGGAGGGAGGGTCCCACCTCCCCTGTGGGAGAGACTGCCACTCTCTCTCCTAAAGCCCATCACACTTTGCTGCCAATCCTTCCTCGATGGAAGAAGAACAGACGCTTGCCCTAAAGCAGCGAAAGCGTTTCTAGTTCATTGTGGAAGCCCCGGTCCTCCAGCAGTGAACAGGACATAGAGGGTGCCCGGCAAAACACGTGTTTGACTGAACAAAATGGAATGGAAGGTGGAGAAGTCAGTACGAGCCGGGCCCTCTCCTCAAGGTATCTCGGGAGACACCGCGAGGCTGCTCGGGAACTCAGCCGTCGGCTCAGAAAGAGGCTTCGACGGCAATGCCTCTTGAGTGCCAATTGGCAACACTGTACAGGTGTCTTTCAGCAGCGGCAGAACGATGTGCTCGCTTCCGCAGCACATATGCTAAAACTAGAGGCGGCAGAACGCTCTCACAAACCACTTCGACGAGAAACTACAAAGGTAGTTTGTAGTCGCCCTAGGGCCGAACGGTTGCCAGAGACATAGGAATGCGCCATTTCTAATACACAAATAGACACACAACCTGGATGGAAAAAAAAAAATCACAAGTTATGCAGGGATTCCAGATGAGAATTAATAGGAAAGTACGAGGCAAAAAAGATTATTGGCATATACCACAGGAAAGATTACTTAGAACAATCTCCTCCGTAAGGAAAACAGGAGTATGTGTTTCAGTCTTGCTCAAGTATAAATTGCTACACTTTGTTAAGAATGATCTATTTTGGGGGCGCCTGAGTGGCTCAGTCAATTAGGTGGTCCGCCTCTTGGTTTTAGCTCAGGTCATGATCTTGCAGTTCGTGAGTTCAAGCCCTGCACTGGTGTGGAGACTGCTTGGGATTCTCTCTCTCTCTTTCTCTCTCTCTCTCTCTGCCCCTCCCCACTTGCGCTCTCTCTCTCAAAATTAATTTAAAAAAACTTAAAAAATATGTTAAAAAAAGAATGATCTGGGGCGCCTGGGTGGCTTGGTCGGTTAAGCGTCCGACTTCGGCTCAGGTCATGATCTCACAGTCCATGAGTTTGAGCCCCGCGTCGGGCTCTGTGCTGACAGCTCAGAGCCTGGAGCCTGTTTCAGATTCTGTGTCTCCCTCTCTCTAACCCTCCCCCGTTCATGCTCTGTCTCTCTCTGTCTCAAAAATAAATAAACGTTAAAAAAATTAAAAAAAAAAAAAGAATGATCTATTTTGGTACACGTTTAAGCGTGCATAAGCAAGTCAGTGTATATCTGGATTTATCTTATTTAAAATAAAATTATTTCCCCGTAAAAATATAAACTCCACTTTGCACGTATGTAATATCCTCCCCTCAAAAAAGTTGAAGGGCTTTCCTTCATTCCTGTGTTTGGAGCATCCCTACAAGGCAGGAGTGGGCAGAAACTGTTCCTATTTCATAGATGGGAAAACAGAGACCTCCCATCCCCACCCAGAGGTGAAACTGCTAGCCCAGAGTCATGGTCATTGGGAAGGTCTGACAGCCAGAGGTCCTGGCCGCCAGGCCAACACTGGTTTCTGGTGACGTGCTGTCTTCTCAAAGGTGTTTATCAATTTTTTTCTTTCATGATTAAATTAATCAAGACTAAACTCTTGGACATGTATGTATGTATGTTGCGTTTATTGTTTTTTAAATGTTTATTTTTGAGAGAGAGCATGAGTGGGGGAGGGGAAGAGAGAGGGGGAACAGAGGATCTTAGCGGGCTCTGCGCTGACAGCAGAGAGCCTGCTGTGGGACTCAAACTCACAAACTGTGAGATCATGACCTGGGCCAAAGTCAGACGCTCAACCAACTGAGCCACCCAGGTCCCCGTTGGACATGTATTTAATAGTAGAGGCCATGATAAGACATGGTTACCTTGCTGTGCTTAGTTCTGCTGACCCGATTAAGGTACTGGCTTTGGCTTATCATTAGAACTTTACACTGGCCTGGGTCAAGTATTAAAATCTGTTGCATCGCAATTTGTTTTGGTTGTAAAAACCTGACCCCTGAAGCAAGAAGAGTTCAATCAAAGGTTAGAGGACATCAGGGGTGACACGGAAGGAAGCTCACCAGAAAAGCAAGGCGCGGGGGTGGGCGTGCTCTGCTCTTTGCAAGTCGTAAAATGCAATGCCTGATAGCTAACACGACCTCGTTGTCTAGTTACGTCCCGTTATGTGTTCTCGGCCGCTGGAAGTGAGAGGCAGGGCGCATACCCCAGACAGTCCAGTACCAGGCCACTCTACAAATGTGGTGGGAAACATGCTCAGGCTACTGGGCCGCGGAGGCTGATCGGCAGTGTCCTATATGCCTATTCACCATCCAAGGGAACTCTGGGTAGCAGGGAGGCGGGGAAATCGCGGGGAGAGCTTACTTTTAAATATAAGGCAGCGCCTGCTCTTTGTCGCTAGGTAACTTGCTACATAACTTGCTCTGCTGAATCTCACCTGATTTGCACAGGGCCTGGTGCACAGCAGGGCCTGGTGCAACAGCCCTTTGAAGGCTAAAACCTCTCACCCCCTAGACAGGTAGGCATCCCATGGCAGGGAAGCTGACCCAGGCAGCTCAGGTGTGAACTCGGAAGCAGCTAACACTCAGGCAGAGCCCTGTCTTTCCCTGAGCGCCAGCCTCCCTGGGTGCCTGGCCCTCAGCGGCGCGGCGCGTTAGGCCAGCATCAGCCAGCAAGGCCTCTTGGTGCAGACCTGCGAGGTCCTATATCCCCGCGGGAGCTGCAGCAGTAAGGGAAGTGCCTGTGAGAGGATAAGGGAGGCCCAGGGGTCCCTGGGCTGTGGAGCGGATCTGCCCCCCGGGGCCCCTGTGCTCTGTCAGCGGAAACCAACTGTGAGCACAGACGCAGGCCAGCCCATGGAGAGGAGGAATCTGAGAGCCACCGGTTTGCAGTAAAGCGCAGTGACAGGGGACCTGGGCTAACGGCGGAAGAGAGTGCCCAGAACTTGGGAGTTAGCAACTGAACAGATCAAGAGTCTCACAACGTAAATTTGAAGATCTGCATCATTATCTGCAGCTGAAGAAAAAACCAGATTTCTAAAATACCCCCACCAGCATCAAATATGCAAGATTTAGAATAATCAAATGCATTATGAAAAAGGTACGGAGAGGCCAGTACTATCACTTAGATCCGATAAAATACACATCACTCCTCAACTAAGTTATGCCCAGAGTCCCGTGTGGGTTCACATGGTACAAAAATGTGCAATGAAATATCTGTCGAAAACACCTATCCCTTGCCTCTGAGTTTGTTTGTTTTAGCACCTAGCCGAGTTTTTTTCTTTAAAACACAACTATGGGGAGTGCCTGGGTGGCTCAGTCAGTGAAGCGTCCGATTTCGGCTCAGGTCATGATCTCACGGTTCGTGAGTTCGAGCCCCGCGTCGGACTGTCTCCTGTCAGTGCAGAGCCTGCTTCGGATCCTCGGTCTCCCTCTCTCTCTCTCTCTCTCTCTCTGCCCTTCCCTTGTGCTCTCTCTCTTTCTCTCAAAAATATATAAACATCGTTAAGAAATCACAACTGTCACGTCAAATGGCTGTGCATTCAAATTATTTCAAGTCTTCAAAAGATTTAAGATTAGTATTCTAGGAAGAACTGAAGCTTCTGTCCAAATATTTCAAATTTGGATCCCTCCACAGCCAAAATAAATGGATTAAAAAAAAAGTCCTTTCAAGGGCAATTACACTACTTTGAAAACGAAGGTGGATTTTAAAATAATTGTTCGTTAGAAGGAGTTTAAGTGCTAAAAAGAAATGAAAGAACCATTAAGCTGGAAAATATCTTACCTTGAGAAGTTGAGGAAATGAACATGTCGAGTGAATAAATAGGGCTGTTCGGCAGTACTTATATTTTTAATCAGTTCCATCTATTAAAAAAAGTACAAAATTAGCATATATAGGATCTAATTTACCAAACTATATTAAGCTAAAGGTTATCTTCCCTACTCCTTTATCCTCAGTTATTACCACTTGGACCAGGGCCAAACAGCTGTGTTTTGTGCAACAGTTGTGAACTTTACATTAGGCTTCTTGCTGAAATCGATAGTCTTGTATTTAATTTAGTTGATAGCTACCACGAAAACAATGTGCCAGGTTAAGTCATTTTAACTTGAGAATTCAGTGTGGCTGTACTGAAATGCAAGTAAAAAAATGTCTCTATGCCCCTTCTTTGGGAGTCAAAACAAGGCAAGAGGTTAAACATCATTTTACATTTCTATAATTACATTCTTGAGATATACAGAAATATTTGAAGCCAGGTCTGCAGAATTTAAAAGCGAGAACAAAATGAGGCAATACCTTATGATGTTCCTTTTTGATTCCAAAAATGTACAAAGCAAGTATTTTATAGGGAACACACAAAACACCCAAAACTTCTTGGTTTTCTGGTGGGTGGTCATCTGAAGTATTTATTTGCAGTTATCAGCAAGACGAAGAGGAGTTTATATTTGTCTAAACTAACGTTTACGGTCTTCTGGAACATGTCATGATACGGAAAATGTTTAGTAAAATCTGTTAGAAATTCCAAGCATTCTTCTGACTCCCTGACTTCCTGAATTCCACTTTCCTTAGATTTTCGAATTGGCCCCATCAATACTGACACACAGTGGAATTTTTTTTAAAGCACATTGAAAATTGCCACTTTGGATGTACATCACCTCTTCGGAAACAGTCCACGTAGAACACTGGAAACAAAGGCGGTCGTTCATGTGTTAGCCACAGTAGCAATAACCACAATAAAATCAGAGTTCAGAACTCCAGGTTTGGGTCGAGCCGGACAGAAAACCTGAATCTGCCTGGTTCCCTCATGTCCGGCACAGGGCTCACGTCATAAATAAATGCTCAACAAATATTTATTGAATGAATTAACTCCCCCTACTCCCTGCATTTTAGATTGTTACAGCAGGATCTCAGTGTCTAAAGCCTTTAATTAGATATTCAGGCTCACAACGACTGTTTGAAGAAATGAAATTGAATTTTAAAGGTAAATGACTGGCACTTCCTAACCTCGTACACGGTTCATCAGTGGCATGCCTGGGTAAATAATGATCTGCCTGTCCCCAAGCTTGAGTATAAAAGGAAACTGAACCCTGCTTCTTTATCTGTTGTTTATTCTGTGCACCACTCCCTCCCTCCACACACCCCCTGCATGTCCCAGCACCTGTTTTTGGCAACAGAACTTCCTGCTGGGTCACATAAATTTTCATTTTTGATGGATCTAACAAATAGAATTACAGATTTGGAAGCACAACCGAAGACTTCCGTTTGCTTAGAAACATAACTCTACGTTAAACGTGCTTAACGCGAAGACCACATAATGCTTTAATCTCTAGATTATTTTGATTCAAGTATTTCTCTGCACACATGAAAGTAATACGAGAGAGCCCCTCGTATCGTACAGGAAGACTGGAAGAACAGGTCAGAAGGGCAACTGTTTCTTTCACCTATTCAGCATCATAATATATCCTGTAAATGCATGCCAATGTGTTCAATTTAATGGAAGAGCTGTAGTGGTTCGATTTGGAGAACAGTGTCGTAATAGTCCTAAAGCTGTCTATTTCACAAGGAGAAACGGATTCGCGGTGACAGCGCGTCACTCTTTCTAGATGTACCCTTAAACGTAGGCGAGAAGTACTAATGCTCATGTTTAGTGCATTGGTACACCGAAGTCGGAGAGTATATCCAGCTCTCACACGCTCCATTGCTGCACACAACAGCGAAACCACGTACGAAGCCCCGCAAGCATGGGTGTAAGGCACTATGGTCAAGGTGTCCTTTGCTTTGTCTCCACGAATGCTAAGACTTTCCCTAGGTCTAACGGCAGGCAGTGGTCTCCTGTGCCCCTGCTGCCCTTCCCCGGAGTTTCGTCCTGGACCTCCACGGTTGCCAGCGGCCTGCCGTTTCTCTGGCCCGAGTCTTATCTGCACGGGTGGCATCACGAGTGATAATGGCACTACCTAAAATCGTCTCAGAAACCACCTGTCCTTTTCCTTGGCTCATGCGAGGCCACTGCTGGCCTTTATTCTGATTCCATTGCCTACATTCATTTATCATTCATTCACTCAGCATTTATGGAGTACTTACTAGGCTTTGGAGGCCCTGGAGATCAAAACACCATTGAGGTGAGTGAGAAGACACAGAAAGACAAGACAGTGGAGTGTGTCCTAATGGTGTCCCCAAATCCACGATGACCCGGACCACACTCTCGGTCCTCGTCCATCTTTACTCCTTATCCAGCTTACGCCATCTCTGCAGAGTGTGGTCCTGGCTGATGGTACTCTCCATTCATCCATACCTGGCTAATGGTATGGTATCCATACCATTTCACTTTTGATCTGGGTCTTTCCTGACACTCGTATTTAGTCACTTGCTGAGTTACGTTGATTTTACCTTTACTATGACCCTCAAATGGCATTTAAGGTATCCTGTGGCCAGACAAACAAGACCTCTCCTTGGTCCTTCCTTATACTGTGTCCAAGCTTGACCATATCCAAGCGCAGGCTCAAGCTTCCTCTTCTGGAATGTTCTTCCTCTTTTCTCTGCATGCCCAAACCCTAACCACCTTTTACATCCTGCTAAAATGCCTACCTCTTTCAAAGTAGCCTTCCCGGATCTCCTTTTATTCAACATCGATTGAGTTCCAACTCTGTGTCAGGCAATGTACTGCTTGGGGCTGTTGCGATAGAGATAAAAGATCGGGTTCTTGCTCTCAGGAAGCTCAGAGTCTTGCCGGCAAGCTGGACTGGTAGGGAGGTACCATTATGTGATAACCACCATGGGGTAGAATGCACAGAGGTGAGTGGCCTATCCCTGCCTGTAGGTGGAGAGTTAGTGTTTCCTCAAGGAGGCATTCCTGAGTGGTTGGCAAGGATTCACAGGAGTCAGCAAGTGAAGAAAGGGACCCGTGGCACTGCAGACAGAGGAAACAGTAGATGCAAAGGACAAACCCCGAAATGACCTGGATATTAAAACTGCCAGGAGTTCTGTGTGCTAGGCATCGGCTGTGGGATCTGCAGGGCAGTAGAAACAACTAGAGAGGAAGGTAGGAGCGGGTAATTGAGGGCCCTGCAGGCCATGTGAGGGATTCTGATCTTTATGCTATGGGCAATCCACAGTCAGAAAGGGCTTTCTTTCCAGATCTGAGATCGGGGTGGAGAATGTAAAGAAAGGAAGGGTTAGAGACAGCTTAGCTAGGAAGACGGGGCAATAATCCCAAGAGGAAATGACACTGGCATGAACTAAAACAGTGCTTCCTGGTGTGGCCCCCAGACCAGCAACATCGGCAGCAACTGGGGTCGCAACTTGTTAGAGATGCAGATTCTCAGGCCCCACCCCAACCAACCAAATTAGAAGAAACTCTAGGGGGTGGGGCCCATCAGTCTGTGTGGGGTATTTCTTGTTCGTTTCTTTATTTTGAGAAAGAGAGAGAAAGCACACGCACAAGCATGGGAGGGGCAGAGAGAATCCCAAGCAGGTTCTACACGGGCAGCACAGAGCCTGATACCAGGCTCGAAGCCACAAACCGTGAGATCATGACCTGAGCCGAAACCAAGAGTTGAACACTTCACTGACTGAGGCACTCAGGGACCCCATCAATCTGTGTTTTAACAAGTCCTCCAGTAGATTCAAAGGTACTGAGGGTTGAGGACCACAGAAGGAAGTCACTGAAAGTGAAGACAGATGGGGAGGTTTAGGGACCTTAAGAAGGATCTTCCTCAGGCCTGTGGCCAGGTGGCAGCAGAAGGGAAGGAGAGGGAGTGGTCAAGAGAGCTTCCCAGAGCCCTGGCCGGATTCGGACACAGGCTGGTGCCCATTCGTGGGGAGGGGAACGCGAGGCAGGAACACGTCTGGCTGCAGAAGTCAGGGCAAACGGGTTTGGTTTTGAACATCTCTGGCTAGAAATGCTGTTGCCTCTTTGGTCTCCCACAGAGCTTTGAGGATTTTCCAGGACATACATGTTTTTACCTTACATCATAGTTGAGTTTGTGTGCTGTCTTTGAGCCAGACTGTAAGCTCCTTGAGGGTCGAGGCTGGGCTCTAATTGCCCCCCCAGAAAGCCTAGCACAGAACACATACCCCATCATTGTTTATGGCATGAAGATGCCCCTTCCAGAAGAACTTCTTTGGAGTCAAGAAACGTACAGCTCACTGAAGACAGAATTATCTCTCAGGCAATGGAAGCTAGCCTTTCTGGGACAGACCTATACACTCATCACCCTGGTGTTACACCATCTAAGACACAGCAACACTAAACTATCATTTCCTGGGTGGTTTCTGGGCTCTGCAGTGTCCAGAAGCTCTTTCTTCACATGCTGCCATTCATCCTCAGACAACTCCACAAGTTAAGTAGTATTATCTACACTTTACAGGTTAAGACACGCAGGCACAGAAGGGCGGGCTGTGTAAATTGTTTAAGATCTCACTGCTAGAGAAAGGTGGCATCAGGATTCAAACACAAGTCGGTCTGACACAAAGAATCCTGCTCTTTATCACTAAGCTGCAATCTCCTACCATTCTCAGTGCTTTCTAATCTATACATGACCTCTTAAAAGGGAGGAGGGGGGTGCCTGGGTGGCTCAGTCAGCTAAGTGTCTGACTTCAGCTCAGGTCATGATCTCATCGCTAGTGAGTTCGAGCCCCGTTATCGGGCTCCCTGCCGTCAGCATGGAGCCCACTTCGGTTCCTGTCTCCCTCTCTCTCTGCCCCTCCCCAGCTCGCACTTGCTCTCTGCCTCAAAAATAAATAAAAAACATCAAAATTTTTTTTTTTTTTACAAAGGGAGGAAGAGGTCGGTTAGCAAAATAACTCCAGGGACTAAAGAGGGTTTATGGGGATGTGCTTTTTCTATCCGTCCTGTGATGTGTTGAAAAACTGAAAGAAAGTTACAACAGGTGGAAAAGCATTAAAAATAATTAAATACAAAAGCATTAAAATATCAGAGAAGATATGTTTTTTAACGTTCCTGGTGGGAAAACAGTACATTTTCAGCAGAACAGGAATGAATTTAAAATACTGGGGGGGGGGGGGGGGGGAGGGGGGAAGCTATGGAATGGAATGTACCTAAAGGAAGAGGTTGAATCACAGCACATCTGAGAATGAAAAAGAACTGAGGTTAAAAAAAAAAAAAAGGCAAGAATCAAACAGAATTTATAATGCAGACGATCTGCGAGGAAGTAATTTTAAACTTTGTTTTCAATCTAACTGGTGGGATGGTATAGCAGAAAACCTTTACCTGTGGTTCTACCAGCACAGCTAGTGAGTGAAAGACTCTGCTCCCGACTTCTTTAGCAAATACTTGTCAGCGGTAATTGACAGAGTGTTGACCCGAGTCAGGTCTGAATCCTTGTGTCACTTGTGAGTAACTAGACGCCCTATAATTTGGAAAACATCTTCATGAAAGAAAAGACATGTTTTTCACACATCAAAGCTAAAGAGGGAGCAGCTCAGGGGAGAAATCCGTGGTCCTTTAACCTCAAAGCGTGGGGGGGATGGCTATAGGCTCCCGTTATCTTCCCCTCTTCCTCCTGCGTGGGGAAGAAGCCTGTCTGGCTCCAGCCAGGATGGTCTACCCATCTTCAGCTCATGGCAACAAATGCCTGCGATGAAGAATACGTCCACCAGGGGGGGCAATGACATGAACAAGGCAAAGAGGGTGGGTCTGAAGAGCAGAGTCAATCTCGCCACTGCAATTGGAAGGGGAGGAGAAAACATTTGAATTTTTCAGGCCTTGTTGCTTCTATCTCCTTTTTGCCTTTTCTTTCTACTGAGTTTCCATTTAGCAGACTCGGCTTTTGTCTGTAGGAACCCAAGATAAGGCCTTGTTTGCAGAGTTCATCCTTCCTGTGGCCTGGAGACAGATTGATTCTCTGCTAATCTCGTTGGTTTGATTCCGAGATCCCGTTGGAGCAGCTCCGATGCCTGCGGACACTGTCACAGCTACTATAAAGTCAGGAAACTTTGAGGGTCGTTCTACGGAGACTTTTCCAGCAGGTTTCAAGCAAGGGACAAATGTGCAGGCTTCTGAGGAGGCACCACTCGATAATACTTCGGAGGAAACGTGATGTCTTTGGAGGTTTGAGAGACCCTCAGGTGAAAAAGGAACTTTCCTTGCTTAGTGGCGTGCTCACTTTAATAAAAAGACAAGTTTCTAATAATTAGAGCCTTTCGTGCCATGATTTTTCACTAGAATTGTGCATGAAGACTTCTTTGGGAATTTTTTTCCCTTCAAAGATACAAATACCTGTTTGTAGTAGGGCCAGGAAACATGTGTCGTGAAAAAGCGCCCCAGAAGATTTTGATGCCTGTCATGGTTAAGAACTGTTTATTAAATGGCTCCCCACTGAATAAAGTTCCAACTCCTTAGCCTAGGATTCAAAGTTCTCCAGGATCTGACCCTGGTTCACTTTCGAGTCTTATTCTCCCCCATTCTTCTTGAACACTTGCTCCTTCCTCTAAAATGGGGCGATAATACTTTCCTGACGATGTTAATTAAAGGATTAGAAATAAGGTACACAAACATCTGGCACTTAACGTGCAGTGTTATTAGTAAGTCCTTAGTAAGTATTCACCAAAACAAATGAAGAAACAATAGCGAGACCGACTCCATAAAGGAGTGAGCGAACCTTTGTTAAAACAGAGAGGCCAGGGGCACCTGGGTGGCTCGGTTGGTTAAGCATCCGACTTTGGCTCAGGTCCTGCCTGATCTCATGGGTTTGTGGGTTCCAACCCCAATGTCGCAGTCAGCACAGAGCCTGCTTTGGGTCCTCTCGGCCCCTCCCCTGCTTTCTCTCTCTCTTTCAACAATAAACATTAAACAAACAAACACACACACACAAAAAACCCAGAGAGACCAGATGCCCCTGCCCTAGGGAAACCCAGGAGGAGCCCTCATGGCCTCTAGACCATTTCCAAAGCCACCATGGTTTCTTTAGGTGAGTTTTCCATTTTGGAGTTACACTTCTACACAGACACAGTCAGGATTTGAACTTGCACTGGTGAGAGAAAGGCAAAGGGAGGTTTAAAACATGGTGAAGAAATTCTGGTTTTGACCAAGAGACTAAAGCAATCTAGAGCACATGGGCACAGGGTCTCTGTCTCTTCAATTCTTTGAATACTTTTCAAGGTTTTGATCATTTGAATAGCTGTTGAATAGCGTCAAAGCAGATGTGAAGTTTATAGTGAAATAGTAGCCTTTCCTGGCACGATTGACAGAAGTGAATAGGTTAGTCCAGCATTTTCCAAGCTGTGAGTTGGAGTTCTGTGGGATGCATGTGACAGCTACAAACATTCATGAAGGCTCCCCTGGTCAATTAAGGCTAGGAAACTCTAGGGGAAAGCCAGATAAATAGAGTGTCAACTTTGCCTTTAACTGGAGGAATTCTCAGTCTTTAAAATGTGAACAATTGTTATAAATCTCCTAGAGGGGGACCTGGGAGCAGCGTTTCCTAAATTTATTTAACCATGATATTTTCTTCAAAAAAATTTTTTTTTCAGTGTCTTAGAGGACAATGCTGCACGATAGTTTTGACAGGAGTCTTAACCCTGTGTGACATTTATTTCATTAAAAAAAAAAAAAGTTTTCTGGACTCTACCCCACAATCTCCAGGAGAAGGGCCATTGCAACTATATGTTTCAAAAGGCTCCGCTGGAGATTCTGCTGTGCGGCCAGAGTGGAAAACCACTGTGTTAGGAGAATGGCTTTGGATTCAGGAAGACGTAGGTTCAGGTCCAAACAGCACAGACATTCTATTATGTTACATTTGGAAAGTGACTTAATCTGGTTGTCTTAATTTTCCCATCCATAAAATAAAGAATTATACTCACTCAGTCATATCATTTTTGGTCCAAAAGAATTAAATGAAATAATGAAGGAAAATAATTAGCTTGTAGTAAGTGCTGTTTCCAATTTGCAATTCTCAGTAGCTCCAACATAAATAAAACTGTGAAATTATTTTCTTTCTCCATTCCTTAGGCCCCCACGCCAACAATTTTTGCCCCTCTTCAACAAGAATGAAATAATTCTGAATCCTTATATCCTGTTCCTGGGGTGTACCTTTGCTGTACTCAGACTGATGTTCTGAGAGAGTGTCAGACCATTAACGAAGATGGTTATGAGGCTGTTGGCGATCACTCTCCTGTCTTCCGCAAAATAGTTCCCTTTCAAAATCTGCGTGCTCCAAGAGTTTATCTACACCAGCCCAAGAATCCAAAATCTGGTTTCAGAGTATAAATGCAATGATGTCACCATGAGCTTGTGTCATATGCCCCGAAAAGGCCCAGCATCTGGGCAGTAGCATCTGCCTATGCTCTTCTGTTGAGGTAGTTTTAAAAATATAAACTTCAATGGTATTTCTATTTCCATAAGGGCAGATGTAATGGGCTTTTAATTGGCATTGTAACAGTTGGTGTCTTCATGCTCCCTTTCCTTTTTAATAATCCCTTCAACGTCTTATTCCATTAAATAGACTTTGTTAAACTTAGTACTACGTGTGTGTGTGTGTGTGTGTGTGTGTGTGTGTGTGTGTGTGTATAATGACAGCTATCTTCTGGGGAGAAACGTATACATAGATTTGACTCTGGCCCAGACAAGTGCCTTTGTGTATGAATGGACTGGTATAGATAATTCCAGTCTTATAGTGGACACGATTCCAAAGTTCATTTGTAAGTCAGTAGTTGGGAACTTGGAACACATTTTCTCATAAAAGAACTGTTCTACATGGTGGAGAGAGGCCTGGCCAGCCCACAAGACTCTGTTTAACTCCTACCGCACCTGAAGTGGAATTGTTATGAACTATGGAGAACAATGTTTCCATGGGAACACATTTTCGGAGCTCGCCTGCTGAAGGTTGGGAACCACTGACTGTAAAGTTTTCACTCACCTACTAAATCACTTCTTCCTTTTTCCTTTAATAAATTACCAAGCAGAGGAGCTATTCTGACCACAAATCGTTGCTTCAATATATTAGGTTAAAATAATGTTTCTTTTCCTCCTCTTGTTTTGTGCACTTTGCAACTTTAGCCAAAGGGGTGCATATAACGAGGAAAACAGTTCCTTTAAACACTCTTGGACTTCCTCACACCGGGTTCTTGTCACTTCTCGGTTCCCTCTGCATGTCACAGCCAGTCAGCTAGTGGCAGAGAGACAGCTGTCACTCTTACATTTGCTTTCACATCGAAATCGTTTGTTTTTTTTTCAACCTTATCAGTCCCTTAAGTTTTTAGGACGTGCCTTATAACTTAATAGGAATCTGGAATAACTAAGTAATGAAATATATTCTAGGTCACACTGACCACAGGAATCAGAAATGTTTCAACTACACCATACACAGATTCTGCTAGAAGTTGTATAAATATATCACAGAATCACAGGGCTGGAAAGAACCTTAAAAGATTGTCTAGTCTGTTCCCTGGCTTCCAGACAAGCCAATCATTCCAAACAGATGAGAGCTAACCTCTCTTTTAGAAGAAGAGGATGACTTTGTCTTTAACCCTTTCTAGATGTAACAATGTACATAGCATTAGTAAATTACTGTTGTCTTTATGTCTAAAATGCTTCCCATGACAGTTACAACTGTATTTCACTTTCTCATGTTTGCTTCTCGTAGGAAACAAAGTAGGTTTATCTGTGCAAAGCCCCAGTATATTTATATCTATTGTCCTTTCTCTTCTAGGGCCTTCCTGAACATCCCAGTGTCTAATACTTCTGTTCCCTTTGTCCTGTTCTTTCTGGGTTATTTGTACCCTTTGGGCAGTGGGAACTAAAGTTAAGCTACAGAGTTTGATGAGGCATCTGAGAACTGAGCGGTTTCCCCTTTCCATGCATAGGAATATTTTAAAGTAATCCATACGCAGACCCAAAGACCTAGGGCTCCAAGGAAAGACAAATTTAATAATTGTAATAAAACTGCAATAACATAGGCTATTTATTTATAGTCACTCTCTTTCAGGCAGTGAAAAGGGCATAACTAGCCTGATAATAACAGTTTTTTGATCAGGCAAGGAAATTAAAGAGAACCTACCCCTACTAAGGTTATTCATAAAATGTGATATCCTTAAATGTCACCAAGTGTAATTTTTCTATTGCAAGCCTACCGCACAACCTATAAGGGCCGATCTCAAAATATTTTTTGCTAATTGGGAATGACTATTCAAACTCGATACTCAGAGAGCCTTTCATGGAAGTTTTCAAAGGCATGGGCTTTTTGATCTCTACACTGGAAGACACTGAACATACTAGCTTTACAGCAAGGACTACTGGCTATGTTGCTGTCTTAAAAGAGTCGTACTAGCCCCCAAGATAAAAAAGAATGACAGGCTATCATAAATGAATAATGAGATCCCTTCTGTTTGTGAGGCTTTGAATGCCTCAAAGGTGAGGATTATGCCAGAAAAAAAGTAGCCATGGGTAAAAATGTTCATAATTATGGTTTCAATCTGATAGTAAACCATGTGCCATGTTTATTCCCCAAATATTTCCATACTCACTGGGTGGCGTGATGGGTAATATCGTGCGTCCGCTTGAGGGGTACCCATATGGCAAGGGGTACCCATATTAAATAATATTTCTAGGTGTGTCTGCGAGGCCGTTTCCGGATGAGATTAGCATCTGAATCCGTGGACTCAGTAAAATAGATCGCCAAGCGATACAGTAGATCACCCTCCCCAGCGTGGGTGAGCACCATCCGATCCCTTGAAGTCCTGAACAGCAAAATATGTAGAGGAAGGAGTTCTCCCTGTTTTTCCTGCCTCACTGATTAACCTTGGATATCACGTCTTATCTTCTCCTGCCCTTGTACTGGGAGTACATCATTGACTCCCCTGGTTCTCAAGCCTTCACATTTGGAGTAAGACTGAATTAGACCAATGGCTTCCCTGGGTTTCCAGCTTGCCGATGGCAGATTGTGGGACTTCTTGGGCTCTGTTATTGGATTAGCCAATTCCATATAATAAACTATCTATCTATCTATCTATCTATCTATCTATCTATCTATCTATCAGTATAGATATCTCCATCCTTTTGGTTCTGTTGTCTGAGGAAGCCTGACCTATGCTGGTGGCTACTCATACATCCTAAGTATCTAAGGGGACAGAAGCAACTTCGTGAGACTAGGCAAACACATCTGACCCTGTAAAATGATTGTGCCAGCACTGCGCCTAACTTCTGTACGTGAGCAAAGCACCTCAGTGGAGACTGTGGACCCTGCTTTTCTATAAACTTACGGAGTAAAATCTGTCTTCATAGCTTCCTGGCAGACTACAGCACCCCTGATTTACTGCCAGCATGTCCACTCACATCATTGGGCTACGTTATGACAGAATTCTCGGGGCGCCTGGGCGGCTCAGTCAGTTAAGCATCTGACTTTGGCTCAGGTCATGATCTCAAGGTTCGTGAGTTGGAGCCCCACATCAGATGAGTTGGAGCCCCACTTCGGGTGAACACAAACCCTGCTTCGGGTGAATCCCGCTTCCTTCTCTCCCTCTTTCTTCCTCTCTGCCACCTGTGGGATTCTCTCTCCCCGCCCCTAGCTCATGCCCTCTCTCTCTCAACAAACAAATAAACAAAGAAACCAGACAGAACTCTTCCTGGGAAATGGGGTAATTCTTTGGCTTCCACTGAATATGCCAAATGCTGCTTTGGAAACTCAAGACTCCCTGAGCTCACCCATAGCAAGAAGTTCCTGCCCCCATCAATCAATCAGATTCCTGGCCCAAAGAGAGCTTTCTCTGTAGTATAACCCTAAGTGTGAAAAAATGGAAAAGAAGAAATAATGAAAATAGTTTTCCTACTTTTGTTGTCAGGATGTCGGCATTATTTATAGCTCAGTGGTGTAACCATTTGAGAATTACGCATGGCTGATTTTAGCTAAATAGACAATGATGAGTGTATACTGTCCTTCACCCATCTTAATAAAAGTATCCCTTCAGGGAAACTTCCTGTCTAAAGACTGCCTTCAGACTTTAACTTACATTTCCTTCAACACTCGGCCAAAAATACAGTATGACATTGCAACTCTGTTATTCATTTGTTAGGTGTTTGAAGGATGTCTTGTAAGGCACCCACTCATTACACAAACGAATTGACACAAAGCACAGTTTAACCACGGGCAGCGACAACTTACTTGTTCATTTTTAGTAAGCCTGGTTTTGTTGTGAATGTCTGACGTGACCAAATTGAATCCGTGCTTCTCTGACAAGATTCTCAGAAGCAAGACCACAGTACGACTCCCACACTTGCCTACCCTGTTGTACACGACCTGGCTCGGGAAAGGTAGCACCTGGGAAAGAACGAGAGAGCAAATATGAGACCTCGGGTGAAAATATTTGGGATTCTTCCCTCAGTTTCAGGACAACAAATGTCTGATCAATCTAAGTGAGAAGGGTCCATGTCAAGTCAAAGAGAGAACAGGAGCACTGGACTTATGGTTGTCTTCATAGTACGACTTGGGACAAATGGTGGACTCATTACCTTTCTGCACCGACACTTACAACTGGTAAGCTTTTACGCCAATCCTAAGCCTAATTATGAAGCTTCTTTTGTTTCTTCTTAGGAACAAAATATATAAATACGTGCTGTGATGACAGTATGCTTTTGCAAGTTATATTATGCTTTATTAGAACTTCGTTTGTAGAGTGCTCAAGGAAAAATATTGAGATAGCAATAAAAAAGTCAAGATATCAATAAAAACTCACCCTTCCACAGTGGACCATTTAGTGGTTTTAATGTACTCACACAGTTGAGCAACCATCACCACTACCTAATTCCAGAACATTTTCATCATCCCTGAAAGAAACTCCCTACCCATTAACAGTCACTTTTCATTTCCCTCACTACCTTGGTCCCATGAAACCATTTATCTACTTTCTGACTCCATGGTTTTGCCTATAGTATTCTGGACATCTCTTATAAATAGAATCATAAAATATGTGACCTTTTGTGTCTGGCTTAAGTTAGCATAATGTGCTCAAGATTCATCTATACTGTAGCATGAATCTGTACTTTATATGGCTGAATAATATTACATTGTATGGATATACCATATCAGGTTTATACATTCATCAATTGATGGACATTTGGATTGTTTCCACCTTTTGGTTACCATGAATAATGCTGCAATGAACATGTGTGTATAAGTTTTTGTGTCAACATATGTTTTCGATTCACCTTGAGTATATCCTAGGAGTGGAATTGCTGGATCATATGGCAATTCTATTTAATGTTTTGAAGAACTTCCAAACTGTTTTCAATACAGCTGCACCATTTTATATTTCCACCAGCAATGCACGAGAGTTCCAATTTCTCCACATCCTTGCCAACACTTGTTTTTACCTGTTTTTTTTATAGCCATCCTAATGGATGTGAAGTAGTATCTCATTGTTTTGATTTGCATTTCCCCGATGACTAATGATGTTGACCATATTTCACGTGCTTATTGGAAATTTGTATATTTTTTTTTGGAGAAATATCTGTTTAAATCATTTGCCCATTTTAAAACTGGGCTATTTGTCTTTTTATTATTGAGTTTCAAAAGTTCTATGTTTATTCTGGATTTGCAAATATATGATCTGCAAATATTTTCTCCCATTCTATGGGTTTCCTTTTCATTTTCTTGACCGTGTCCTTTGAAGTACAAAAGTTTTTAATTTTGATGAAGTTCAATGTATCTAATTTTTCTTTAGTGACTTGTGCTTTGGGTATCATATCTAAGAAATCATTGCCTAACCCAAGAATGATTTCTCCTAAGAATTTTATATTTTTAGTGGCCTAAAACATTTAGGTCTTTAATTCATGTTGAGTTTATTTTGTGTGTGATGTGAGCTAGTGATCTAACTTCATTCTTTTGCATGTGAATATCCGTTTGTCCCAGCACCATTTATTGAAGACGCTTCTTTCTCCATTTAATTGTTTGGCACCCTGTTGAAAATCCACTAACCATAAATGTATGAGTTTATTTCTGAGCTCTCAATTCTACCCCATTGATCTATGTGTTTATTCTTATGCCAATACTGCAGAGTCTCGATTACTATTGCTTTGTTGTAAGGTTTGAAACTGAAAAGGGGGAGTTCCTCTAACTTTGTTTTTTTTTCAACATAGTTTTGGCTATTCTGGGTCCCTTGCATCTCATATGAATTTTAGGACCAGTTTGTCAATTTCTGCAAAAAAAGGCAGTTGAGATTTTTATAGGGATTGTGTTGAAACTGTAGATCATTCTGGGGACTACTACCACCTTAATAATAGTTTTCCAGTCCATGAACATGGGATATCTTTCCACTTATTTAGTTTTGTAGCTTCCAATGTACAAGCCTAATACTCCTTTTATTCTTTTTGATGCTATTATGAATGGAATTATTCTCTTAATTTCATTTTTGGATTGACTGTTCACTGATAGAAACAGTTTATTTTTGTACATCAATCTTGTGTTATGCAATCTTGTTGCATGCATTTATTAGCTCTAATAGCTTTTATGGGTGGATTCTTTAGGAATTTCTATATACAAGATCATGTCATCTGCAAACAGAGATAGTTTCCCAATATAGATGCCTTTTCTTTCTTTTTCTTTTTTTTTAAGTTTATTTATTTTGAGAGAGAGAGAGCATGTGCACAAGCAGGGGAGGGGCAGTGAGAAGGAGGGAGAGAGAGGGAACCCCAAGCAGGCTCTGCACTGTCAGTGCAGAGGCCACCATGGGGCTTGATCTCATGAACCATGAGGTCAGGACCTGAGCCGAAATCAAGAGTTGGATGCTTAACTGACTGAGTCACCTAGGTGCCCCTCTTTTGTTTTTCTAATTGCCCAGTTTAAATGATTCTCAGAGACTAAGAAGCCATTATGAAAAGCATCTGATTAAATACTTATATCCCCAATAAAAATATTTCCATTTTGAATGCTCAGCATTGAGTAACAACTGACAAATGTTAACCAAGAGTCCTTCATTCAGCACGTACCCATAACAGAAGGCCACAAGCTAAAGAATATAGTATAATATAAATATACATATACCCCAAACGTGCCTACTGTATGTAATATGAATTTTGCCTCTGTAATTACAGGCTTACTTATCTTTATGAAATATTTTATATTTATATTTACATTTATATAGAGGAGCATTTCATAAATTTGGAGCTTAAAGGCTAATTGTCATTGGAGTAAAACATTATATCTATCACTCACTTAGCAACCCATCATGTACCATTTTGATATAATTCTTCCAGAATTTTTTTTTTAATGAGCAACACCTTGTTTCTTTAGAACCAGTCAGTATCTTCTGTTGTGTGTCCTCATATTGCCTAGAACATGCCATGTATATAAATATAGGGCTTCAACAAACATTGATTGATTAGATCCTCTGAGGGCTTAATATGCTATTTAACAACGATTAACACAATGATTCTGCTAAAATGTGAGACCAGGAGAATCTTCAAACACAGCTGATCTTTCTACCCAAGTGCTAATATAAAAGGCATCAGGGTAAAAGGATAATCATTCTAATAGGTCATTGTACTTATGGTTTTATCAGTGAGTACCCCAAAATTAGCTCTCTCTGACAACAACTGCGGAAGCTCAGATACTCAGATAAATCAGATATGTTCTTCCTCATGAGGTTATGATCCAGGGAGGCTGAAATATAACAGGATGTCAATAGCGTTTGCAAGCTGGACTTTCCATAATCACCAGGCTGGGGTTTAGACTGCAGTTGTGACAGAGCTGCTGATATAAAGACAAGTTTTAATTTCTTTGAAAAAATAAACGGCTTAAGAATTGCGATCAATGTGTCTTTCCTTGTCCTCTAGCACAGTATAGAACAGCAACGGAGAGCGCTTGTTCCGTCTGAATTGCTGACCAAGATGAGTTACCGCATACCCAAGCACTTTATTCCAAGAGTACAGGTGTATCTCAGAAGATTTAAATGAAGAACCGAGAGGCACAAACCTTTGGCGAAAACACTTAATTTCTCCTGAATTTTGTGGGTAATTACACCGTGGCAGGCTTCCCATCTATTTCCTTTTGCTAATAACTAACGATATTATTATAAACCTTCTAGTTGTTTGTTGACTTTTGAAAAACTTTTCATTCCAATTCCTTCATTAGTCTTGTGGGAGGCTCTCACATAACAGTTATAAATATTTGTTATTTAAGAACACTTTTGTCCTGACAAGAAAAAAATTCTTTATGTATGGTGACAGATTTAACTACACTTATTGTGGTGATCATTTTGCAATGTATACAAATATCCAATCATCATGTCATACATCTGAAACTAACATAATGTTACATGTCAATCAGAACTTGGTTAAAAAAAAAAAAGAACACTTCCATAAAAACAAAAATTCCCTACATTGTTCCTGCAGCTGTATCTACAATAATATTTGAAAATAAAAGAAGGCTGAACATCCCCACTGTGACTCTATTATACCATTTCTGTAAACACCAATATACAGCTACAGGGTATAAAAACTGAGCTAGAAAATGTGTTTTTAGATGAAGCTTCTGGAATCAGTCTGGTGATTGTTAAAGACACAACATACATCATCACAAACATAAACCTTTCTCAAAGTTAGGATGGGGCTTTTAAATCCTTTTCTAAAAGAACCTATGTAATGCTCTGGAAATTGGCAAGTTTAGCAGGCTAAATCAATGTGCTGATGTTGGATAAGGAGTTAAAATTCGGAACGGCAACAAGTAGATTCATCCCCGCTCGGGTAGAGCTATAGATCCGCTCCTGAAGGTCTGTTTTAAAAATCATTGTCATTTTTTATTTTATTTGAAGCCTTCATTCCGGAAAAGTAGGGGGGAAGGAACTGATTTTTATGAAAGGCTGACCCTGACCCTGTGCTAGGCTTTGTGCCAGGTAAAGGCTTTTAATCCTTGTTAACAATACTGAGTCAGAGAGTGTAATTGTCTTTACTCTAGTTGCACATCTCTCTAGAAGGTTAAATTATCAAATAATTTAAGCATCATTAATTGCCCCTAAGGGACTCCCAGTGTGCCCCTCTCTTCTCTATAGATCACGGATTCACAGGGGAACAGAGTTTGAGGTCTAGAGCAATTGAGAATAACCCACCCGCTCCAATCCCCTCCCCACCCCAGCACTCCTACTCTTTGTCATTGTCACACTCAGCCCAATGTGTTTGGCTTGGCGAGGGCTTTCTTTTATGTCGTCTTTTCATCCTCTCGAGTACCCTGTGAGGGAGATACCGTGACTATTTTTAGATGAACAAACCGAGGCTCAGAGAGATCGTGTGGCATTTTCAAGGTCAAAGAGTGGCACATAACAACTAAAGCCCAGCTCACAGCTCTCTGGACCCCAAGACGACACTCTAATATGTAACATCAAATGGTGAAATAATTTTTAGTGTGACTCCTGTGAGACTCACCATCTCCTCTTTTATATCTTGAATGCGTCCAACTCCATTCAATGCTATTTTTCAACAGTCTACCACGTCATCCAGTGTCATCGGCCATTACGCATCCATTACCCAAGTCACTGGAATGCACAGGTGGAACTGACAGGAGTCACACAGCTTCTCCTTTTGCTTCCAGAGGACATGTTTTAGACGTGAACGTAATCCCAGAATGTCAAAGCGGCTAATGGGTGAAGGAGAGTAGAAGAATGTGGTGTTCCCTTCACTCCTCCCCTTAGTCTACTGTAGGCAATCACAGAGCCTTGCATATTGTGGAGCACTTCCACCAGGAAAGGGAAAAACAGGAAGCAGTAAGTCATAGTAAAACACACGTGAAATCCTAAATATACCTGAAATGCCTATCAAGACAAGCAGATGCCCCTCAAAGACAAGCTGAATGATTTTTAAAGCCCTTTTAAGGTCAACTCCAACATCCCCATTTTTTTTCAACAGATACTTGCCAAGGATCAGGCAGAAAACTATATTCCAACTGTAATATTACCATTATCTTTCACAAACAAATTTCTAACACTTACTCTTTCTTTGGATGCCCTATAAAGAAGTACACACTAAAAGTCCTCATCCTCCCCCACTCCCCAAACGATTCTTCATTCTTGGCAACTATGGTTATACGAATGTTATGTCTGTGGTTTCTATTTTATGGCCAATTTGTAAAAGTGAAGGGAGCTCCAAAATAGTTCACTCTATGAATTATATATTTTTATGCTGCCTGCTTGTAAGTTCTGCAAATGCCACAAATCCCCAGGGGCTGACAGGCTTGTGTGGAACATGCCAAATAAACAGAAGTCTTTCCAAAATCCTGAGCACAACAGTAACTACCACCAGATGACGTGTACAATTTCAATCGCTTGTCCCTGGTTTGCATTGGTAAGGGGGACAAAGAAGACTTTCTAGGTGAAAAGCATGCTTGGTCTGGACCAAGACTTCCATAGTGTATGATTACAGGACTCCTTGGGGACTGGTCTCGTTAGAAGAATTAACATCAATTCTGCTTTTAAGTCTTTGCAAAATGGCATTTAATATGGTATGTTACAAGCTGTGGTTCCCAAATGGCTGTATATTTGAATTACCTGTGGAACTTTAAAACGACAGATTTCTGGGCCCCGTTCTAAGACTAGCTGAGGGGCACCTGGGTGGCTCAGTTGGTTAAGGGTCCGACTTCGGCTTAGGTCATGATCTCATGGTTCGTGGGTTTGGGCCCCGTATTGGGCTCTGTGCTGACAGCTCAGAGCCTGGATGGAGCCTGCTTTGGATTGTGTGTCTCCCTCTCTCTCTGCCCCTCTCCCACTCCTCTGTCTCTCAAAAATAAATAAATGTTAAAAAAAAAAAAAAAAAGACTAACTTAAACAGAAAGTCTAGGAGGAGGGTCAGGAATCTAGCTCTAAAATGCCCCTGGGGTGGGGGTGGGGGTGGGGGTGGGGGAGTCTCTGCCATCACTAAGGAGCTAAGGTGGGGGAGAGGGTTGTCTGTGTAAACGCTGGAGGGGACAAGGTGAGAACCCCGTTTCCTCTTCCTTGGGTCTCCCTGGAGTGCCCACGGCCTACAACCCATAGTTAAAAGTCATGATTAGCCTGGTAAACATGCTCACACTACGTTAACGCCTACTTACCCAGAATGGTTACAACTAGTGACCTGGTTAACTGAATGTGTGCATTAACTGAAATTTACACTAAACATCATCGAAGCATTAGACCCGACTCAGTACTCCTATTATGCTGAAGGTGAAATTGCTTTCTTTGAGCAAAAAACTGCCCCTTGTATTTCACATCCCCTCTGTCCCATGGTTACTCAGACCCATGTGGGGACAGTCACAGCCAGGTCTTTGTGAGACCTGAACTCAGGTACACTTCTGCTTCTCAATGTCTCTGTCCACATGACTTTGTTTTGTTTTAAGACAGACAGAGAGAGAAAGAGAGAGCATGCAAGCAGGGGGAGGGGCAGAGGGAGAGAGAGAACCACAAGCAGACACCACACTCAGCACAGAGTCCAATGCCGGGCTCGACCTCATGACCATGAGATCATGACCTCAGCCGAAATCAAGAGTCAGACGCTTCACCGACTGCACCACCCAGGTGCCCCAAGACATTGAGCAGCAGTTCACATCCATTCGGCAAGTCCTCATTTTAAAGTTTCCTAGGACACGGTGGTGCTAGGAGCCACCCTTATCACACCTTCCTCATCCATAAAAGTGGAAAACTGGGTGGAAAGCCAATAATCCTCTCTTCTTAAACTATGAAATTCTTCCCTTTAATCTATATTGCTATTAAGACAGGACCTGGAAAACCTTAAAAATTAACACTGGATTTTAATATGTTTCCTTGTTAAATATATTCATAAAAGAAACATACAAAAAACCCGTTCCAATATTTTGTGCTGATAACATGGATTCCACCTCCAGGGTGTGCAGAAGTCTCTCCTGGAACCTTTGTCATTTCTGTCCCTGTCCCACTCTTGTTTGGGCTGCTCACGTAATAAATCTTCTCTTATGTTCTTCTTATGTTTCTCTTCCTTTCCACAGTTTTAATCACTTCCAGCTCTCTGCTTATTTTAAGACGATCACCAACACCACAGCCTGCACAACACAGGGCTTCAGGCTTCCTGCTGGGCTTTCCAGAACTCAGGAGGCATTGTCACCGACATCAAGCCATTGTAGGTCCTCTGACAAACGCACGTCCATTTGCTAATCACCACCAACTCCCCAGACCCTTGGGCTAATTTCCTCCACTCTAGAGAAGGAAACACATAGGACCCATTTAAGAACTCTATTTTCCCTCACTGCCAGACCTCTTGAATAGAGAGTTCTTTCTATTCACAACTCTCAAATATCATCCCTGTGTCTTCGAATTATTCATAACCTATCTTTTCCCAGAAGCCTTGCCAAATCTGAACCTTATGCTTTCTCCTTTATCCCTGTTCCTACCTGAAACAGTTTCATGTTGAATGCTATCTACAGAAAGACAAAAGCTACAAATCCATTACAAGCCCATCTGTTTTATTTGTGTAACAGATTGGGTATTTTATGTGCATAGTGGATACTTAAAAAATATCTGTCTATTAAATAGATAGACTGGTTGGATAAAAATACTATTCAATGTTGTTTTAGAACCAATGCTGTCATATTTGTCATTATTAAGGATGCTCTTCTGGTTTTCTTGTCTGCTAAAACTATAAGGTAAATCTATCAATTTTTCTTAACACTCATATTTTCCAACACTCTTGTGCTATATTACATAAGAAAAAGTTTGGTGATGTGGAGAAAGTTCCCTGTATTGAAAGTCATAAAACTTTGGCTTTCTCCTTGGCCAAACTAGTTGAAGGACCTTGAATAAGTGACTTTGAACAACTTCTCTGGGCCAAAGTTTCCACAAATATAATTGGGGATATTGAATCCAATGATTTCAAGGCTCCTCCCTATTCACATCTCATGATTGTAAGGCAGGATTGCACAACAGTTACAGATGTTCAGGGGGTCATCTGAATGGCATCTTGCACTTTTAAATATTCATTCCATTCTGGTCTATCTAATGTCCTTATCTCCATTATATACATCATTATGTTATTTCCAGGAATGTAATACCCTTTACATTATAACAGAATCCTCATACAAAGAAGCAATTTTCACAAGGAGCCAGAAGCAATTTTTGGATGTGATGATTAAGTCATCATAGTTGGAACTTTAAAGTATGCTTCAGAACAAAAATGATTTCTAGTTTGATTAAAAACTCAAATTCCAGGTGACCTTGAGTGAATGCTATCAATGCCACGGACAAGAAGATGAATACTTTCAAATTTTGAATTGACAAATGCTAAAAAAAAAAAACCACACAAACCCCACCATATTAAGGAAAGGCAGATTCACTTTTAATTCTGCAACATTCTTTATGCTTCTTTGTCTGGTCAGTATACAAATCACAGGCAAGAAGAAGCCCATAATCTGGGTATCTCGTTACTCTAGTAGGTTACAGTTTCTAAAGTTCAAACCTCAGTTTGGTCCATAGAAAATGGAGTCCATGGAATACTCAGATGTTTGACAGAGAAGAGAAATGACGTCCACATGCCATGTATATGAATTGTGAGCAGAATGGGGAGGACGTGTAAGTGTTAGAGGCTAACCCATCCTGAAGAAGTATCTCAAAGTGTTAACATGGGACTTAGTCTTGCTTCTACATATGCATAGTAGCCCTACTGAACTTGTGCTAGGAACCTCTGCCCATTCTCCTAAGAGCCCTTATTTAAACCCTCTGGATGGCTTTTATAATCAAAATCAAATGGAGAAACCCAAATGGGTTTGGCACTCCTATTTAACCCTCATCTTCCTGTGTACGTGTGTGTATGTGCCTTGTATGTTTTGTTGAGTTCAAAGACACTATAAGTAACGTGGTTGTAGTAAGTCTGAGCCAATTTCAGCCATTTCCAGAACTTTCTCATATGCCGTGTATTCTGTGATTTACAAGTTCCTTATTACACAAAACTCAGAAAGAGTCGCAGATTTATCAAAAAGAACACAGGATGATTCGGTCCTCAAATTAGTTCTAGCTCTAGAGCTGTTCCATTTTTAGTATTAACCAATTGACTTTTATATTAACTTTTGGACCAGGATATGGAATTATGTAGATGCTTTTGGGTAGATAATCTTTCCACCAGACCCACATACTTAGTTTTTAACTCTCCATTCAGATCTAGAACACGTTTTGTTTTCATCACATCCGTCTCCAAATAAAATACACATAGACATTTTAGTTTATACAGACGTTTAAGGGTTAAGAGTCTGCTTTAAAGTTAGGCCTTATTTATTTATGTGTTCTTTTTATCCTATTTTTTTTTAAGAATTTATGCTCTGAGCCCAACCTAAAAACTAATTTGTTATAATGCAATAGAGAAGAGGTGTTGGTTATTGATTGCAAGTTTCAAAATTTATAGCAAGTATTGGTGGCATGGGCCAACCATTCAATTTAGAAAGGTCTCCTCTGGATGTGGGGAGGTGGGAGGGGGAGAAGAGCCAATTATTCTTATTACGAACATCACAAGAGAAGACTGTCCTCACTGTAAATAGTACAAATGCTGGGGGAAGAGCCACACTTGGTTGTCAATCCCCCCCTCTCTCATCAAAGCACTGTGTAAAGGTTTAAGACCAAAGGCTTAGATTCACTGTCCGCTGTGAACCACAGCATTATTTTCCACTTAAAATGCCTGAAGCAAATTTCAGTTTGAGTGTGAATTTGTAGCAAGAAACTTCTTCTTGGATTCAAATAACCATTGTTTAAATTCCTTGGCTGCGTTTAAGATTTTCATACCACAACCCACAACTTAAAATAGTGTAGCAGATTGGTACAGTAATGGCCTCAAATTAATCCCCCTTTTCTATATTCATGCAAAAGTGTAACCTCTTTCCACATGGGCCTTGAGCCTGGCCACACAATCTGCTTTGATCAATGGGACAGTAGGAAGCACAACGCAAGCAGAGGCTTGAAAAGAGCCTGCACACTGAGTCCGGATCCTGCTTGCCTCTGGGAGACTTTCCCCTACAATATGAACTGAGACTAGCCTTCAGGAGCATAAGAGACCCTGTGGAATATTGAAAACTCTGTGACTAATTATTCAACTGATAATTACTGGGCTCTTACTGAGTGCCTGCCATTTGGTCAGGAGCAAGAAATGAATCAATTATTGCGATAATTAGATTGTTTGTCTCCAAGTAGACTCTAAATTCCATGACGGTAGGGGTATATCTGCTTTTCCTTATTCTACATCTTCAGTCCCCAGCTCAATGTCTGGCACGTAGTAGCTACTCAACAAATAGCTATTAAATGAATAAATACAACAAAGGCTATGACAAACACCCTGCTCCATGGGAACTCACAATCTAGCAAGGGAACCAAACACTGGCCTGCTTGTTCTGATACCCTGTGGAAGTGGCTGACTAGAGATATGAATATAGCAGTAGGAGAAGAGGAACAAGGGGTGATGAACTTGGCCTAACAGGCTCAAGGGAACTTTCACAGAGAATGTGACATTGGAGCTGGGCCTTGATACCTCTAGAAACTGTGTAGCCTCAATTTAGTCATTCTCCCTTTGCCAAAGTACAGCTACCTGATTCTTGTTGGTTTGAATTAATAAGGAACTTTCTAGCCCTCCATGCTTGACTTGGCTGTGTAGAATTGGCTTCTTGGCATTTTTCATATTCTTCTGTGTGTGTGTGTGTGTGTGTGTGTGTGTGTGTGTGTGTGTGTTTGCGTATGTTGCACATGTGATATGCAAGGAAAATACACCATGCTAAGTTCATCAACTTTCTGGGCTAGTGTTGCCTCATGCCCACCAGGTGTCGAGAGACAGGACAGGAAAACAGAGGACCTGCGCTCTAAGAACAACTGGCTTAACCATGACTACAGAATTCCCATGATTATGGGGTGCTTGGGTGGCTCAGTCAGTTAAGCGTCCAACTCTTGTTTTGGCTCAGGCCATGATCTCATGGTTTGTGAGATTGAGCCTCGTGTCGGGCTCTGAGCTGACAGCAGGAAGCCTGCTTGGGATTCTCTCTCTCCCTCTCTCTCTGTCCCTTCCCCCACTCATGCTCTGTCTCTCTCAAAATAAATAAACATTAAAAAAAAAGAATTTCCATGATCGTTTATGTAATATCTCCATACATCAGTGAAGTTGCTTTTGTTTCAGGTAACAGAAAACCCAACCTAATTCAAACAATAAGGAAAACATATTCTCCTACAAATAAATAAAGAAAATATATCCTCTTTCAAAATAGAAGTTATTAGGTATAGAGGTTTTTAGGATTCTTTCCTTATTTTTGTTCCATCCTGCTCTGCCACCATAGTAAGTCAATATTGTTCCCAGACTAGTGTTCCTCATGTTTCATGATGGCTGCTGCAATTCCAGCCATTACATGCGGAATAACAAAGTCCAGGGGAAGAAAAGACTATCTTTCCTGGATGTTTCCTTTAAGGTCTGAAAATCTTACCTAAAGGTCATGAGAAAATTTCCCTGCCCGTTTCCTTGGCGAGGTCCAAGCCAGCAGCCCGCTCTCCACTAACCATTAGCAAACAAAATGAGACAGTAATTATTGCCTAGAATTACTTAGTTACCTTTGAGCTGAGGATGGGATTACCTTTCCCATAGGGTAAAATATAAGCAAAGTCAGATTTCTGCTAAAGAGGAGGAGACGGTGGGGAAATGAATGTGGGATTTGCAAGTAACAGGCTCTGCTATAGCAAAAGGACCTATTGTTCTTGATCCTTCAAAAATCCATTCTTGTAAACCCCATTCCTCAACTACAGAAGACACAGTAAGAAAGGCAGACACAGAAAACTTGCTAAACAACAAGGTTCTACTTGCTGGCTGTGTCCCCACAGTGTCTCCATCCCCTCGGCACGGATTTGCTGATAGCTGGAGAAGGGGACAGATGACATACATTCCCCTTCTACAGAAGACAACATCACCACCACCACCACCCACCCCTGCCCCCCCCCACACTGACATGAGATGAAGAATTCGCAACAAGGTGAACTTGAGCTGTAAGATTAACTCCACAAAAGAATCTAGAATTCATAAGGTATTTTTAGCTAGAGATGATAATAAGACATTTAAATTGCTCTCAGATGAAGAAATGTCATACTGCCTACATGTTGGAGGCTTTTCACAAGTACATCTTTTTTCCTAAATGGATTAATTTTGAATAAGTGTGTCATGTAATGTAGACCCAATCCACCAGCATGGAGAGGAGTATGTAGGCTGGTTTTTATTTGTTTTCATTCGTTACTTGGTGCTGGGTAAACAGGTTTTTTCATAAATTCCCACCAAGATGAAGTATTTCCCATTTCCTATAGGGAACTATGATCACATTCAGACTATCAAACACTGCTAAATGAAAGAACCATTATTGCAAAAATACTTTTTAAAAAACTGACATGAATATTTGCCATTAGGATTTCACTATAATAAATGGAAATAGTAACAGAAAGAGGGGGAAAGGAAGACAATTTTCAGAGCAACACATGTCTTTATATAGTTAGAGAGCCCCACTGGATGTCAAACTTCTGATTTTCCCCATAGTTGTCAAGGAGTTGGACCCGAATAAGCCATAAGAAAATCCTTGTTAGCAGAGTTCATGGTAAGCTAGAAAAATGTGGTAAAATGAAGAAAGCTGAAGTCTGAAATGAGAGAAAGGACCACAGGTTTTAAGTGTTTAGTGCTGATTCTTGGACTGGAGCCATCCAAGAGCGCTGGGGTAAGATCCAGTCCTTGCCAAAAGGCGACCATTGTTCTGGCCAGAGCGTCAGTTACGCTGGATGACCAAGCTATGCCACTAAAGTGCAGGGGCTCATCATCCACCAATACTCCACTCCAGGCTCCCACCAGGGACTATCTCCTTGAACAGAGAGCCACTCAGATCTATCAAAAGGCTGGCTTTTTGGTTGATTGAAGAACAGAGAATCCATCCATTTCTCTGTAAACTCTGGATTTTGTCTTGGACCACGCTGGGCGATCACAAGGCTGTACATTAGAGCATAATTTCTTGGCCCCATCAAGAGCTGTCTTGACCGAGTGACATTTTCATGTCCTTGGTGGTCATCAAGGGACACTATAAGATAGAGCACCACACAATCCACTTCTGTGTTTGTGATAGGGAAGTAATTAACCACTCTCTCTCCTAACTTCCTATTTTTTTTTTTTCCTCATCACAGGGCTCTTATTTGTTGGTACCTTACATGTAATTATCTCAGTTTGTAAATCAACCCAACGCTGTGAATACAAGTACTCCCATATAAAAGATGAAAAGCTGAGAATTAGATGAATTAAGTAATTGGTCCAAGGTCAATTGCAGAGCTGGCATTCAAGCCCAAACTCATGCTCTTTAATCCATTACACTACCTGGAAAACTAGTATATTTCTGCTTCATGGAAAATAAGAACTGTAGCCATTTATCGCCCCATTTATTTATTTATTTATTTATTTATTTTTTTTTTTTTTTTTTTTTTGGCTACCAGGAAATTCAGAGTAAAGTCTTTTCAAGTACAGCAATTTTTTGGACTTTAGGGTCTCTGTATATTACAGTTTCAATTCCAATTTATATTTTCCATGGTTCTGATATGTTTTCATTTACATTTTATCATTTTATTTTATATTTTCTATCAATGGTCCCAAATTGTTTGAAGAATGAGCAAAGTATTAAATCTACCAACAAATAAAAGGTATTATTATTTTGTTGCCTGTTAAAATATCAGCTCAAAGTTGTTTTTTTTTTGTTTTTTGGTTTTTTTTGCCTATGGCATATGCATAATCTCATGATAGACCAGCTGCAAGCTTGACTCAGTTTAGAGCAGTTATTATAATTAACAAGACTTGTAATTTTCCCTCCTTCCTCTGGTAATAGTATCTCCATTTTCTTTTAGAGAATCACCCCCTTGCCTGCTCTGCCCATGAGATTTTGGAGGGCTGCCCTCAACCTTGCCTCATGGGAGGATGTTTGACCTGGGTATGGTCAACCAACACATTCCATCCACTGGACATGATAACTGGTTAACAGGCGGGCATCTGACCCTAGGTGTCCAATGAGACTCCATCTCAGGAATTTGTAGGCCTGCTGAAGGTCAAGTCCTTTTTTTCTACTACAATTAGTGAGTGAGATGCTTGCCTGGGTGTGCAGGTAGCCATTTAACCACCAAATGAGCCTACCTAAGAGTTAGGATGCCCAAGAACTGGGAGGTAAGAATAGACCAGAGCTGATGGTACAGATTGAGTCCCTGGATCCAGCCATACCTGATTGAGAGGCTTTAGTTATGTGGGTGAATATATGATCCCTTCCCCAAAGATAGCTCCACCTGTGTGCATGTACACACACACATACACACACACACAAAGACACACACACTTCTGTGTTTGTTTAAGCAGATAAAAGCAGTTGGGCTTTTATCACTTACAACATAAAGACCTGACGAACATCTTGAGAAACTGGTGAATGAGCCTATATTAAAGTCAACTTCTTCCACGAAGGCTTTTTCTAACTCTTCTGGGCCACAATAATGCCATTGTACCAGACCTGGACTGCTTCTTGCATGCAATAAATAAGCCTCATCACCTGTTTAGGCCACTGTTTAGTTAGGTTTTGTGTTGCCTTCCAGAGAACATATTTGCAAATGATGCAGCCGGTTCCCCTTTTCATTTTGCGATAATTATATTAATTTTTTTTAATGGCCACAGGTATTATTAGCCTCTGGGGAAACCAAGAGCGCTCATGGCTAAGAGAGCTCCAGTCTCCAATCATTCCTTTAGGTCCCACTATGCACCAACACTGCCGAAGCAGAGCCATTAGCTTAAAAATTCTGTTATCTAGGATCAAAATATGTCACCGGAAAGCTTTGCGCTTCCTTTCTTCAAGTGCTTTAAAATTCTTTCATTTGATAAGGTACTCTCTTCTCTGGGGTAGTTTATAAAACATTTATGGTTGGAAGTCAAAGGTAGCTGGGTAAGGAGGTACGTTATAAACACCATCTGCACGGGCAGCCTGTCAAATGTAGCTCACTGTAGTGGTTTTAATCTGCTCGGTGATGGCAAAGACTCCCTCCAGGAGAGGTGTCAGGTTGACTTTAAAAAACACAAAACGTTCTGATTTGCTCCGAAATATGGCTGCAGCATTCCTCAGCCCCTATGCACCCAGCCCCAGCTTCAGTGTAAAAGTGTTAAGGTCTGTATTTTGCATACTTTGCACCTGGAAGATGATGTGGTCAATAAACAACTCCTGACCTAATTCTGTGAGTCGTTCTTAAGGCCAAACTATGTTCTCTAATCCGTCACGGAGAGTGATCTCATCCAGACGGTCACTTGCATCCAAGGGTGGAAATGCAATTTTCTTTTTCAAGAATTTATAAACAATTCCTTTGAAGCTTCAGAGGAGTAATACTTGGGAAGCTTTGACATAAATTGTTTAGAATCGTGACTTGGAAATCTTTCCCTAGTCTTTCCGCTGGTCAATATGCTTGCAAACAACCTACATGTTGGAAGCCTTGGAGAAAACCTGTTATAAACTGCAATGTTCCATTCTGTTCTGTTCCCTTCCATTCCCTTCTCTTCCCTTCCCTTCCTTTTTTTTTTTTTTTTTTAGTAGAAAGTTAACAAATCACTGTGAATTGCAAATCCTTCATTTGCATTTGTCATTTTCCTTTTTAAAGATGTTTCCTTATCTGTTGAAAAAGTCTGTGCAGGTTTTTGCACAAGAGTTGGAAACTGCTCAGGTCTGATCCCGAAAGCACCTCGGGCACCTACTGGCTCAGGCAGGCGCTATCCTCCTTATTTCTTATGTCTTTTCACCTGCAGACTCACTGGCCTTCCTCAAGGGGACAAGGAGTCGAGGCACAAATCAATCTTTCCCTTTCTCTCTCATGCACACAAGTTCATTGAAATACATTTTTGTTTTAGCATGTAAGAAACCAAAAAATGAAGACATATCACGTCAACAGTGTTTGCATGGCTAATTCCACACAATTGCAGTGAAAGCTCTAGGTAAACACAGAGCATCTGTTTCTACACAAGAAATTCAACATAAGCATGAATATTAGAAAAATAAGTAGAGACCTAAGAAATTCATTTGAAGTGTCCCAGAGTAATAGACTCAAGCAGGTAGAGTCCCGCCTGCGTCTCTAAGACTCAAAACACACTCATTACACCTTCTTGCAGTCCAGCCCCCATCCACGAGGGTGTAAATCCTGAACCCAGGCAGCCCAGCTGGGAGTGGCAGGGGGCTCCCTGATGAAGCTGATATCCACAGGCCAAGCTTTCTGGAAGGGAGTTGTGAATGACTGAGAAAGGTGTATCTAGAAGTCTACCCCTGCATGATTGTCAAGGGGAAGTTCAGGATGTAGGCAAAATTGTGCCGTTGGCAAAACACTGTCCCCCTCCTCCTTTCCCTTTCCTTTCCCTAAATTAATATTAGTTTCCTACTATGTGCCAAGGGACTCGGGGATGAAGTGCTGATAGCCTTGTAGGGATTCTGTGTCAAAGGGCAGTGACAGACAGGTCCAAGGTGAAGAGCCCTGAGTGGGAGCACCTTGCCCTGGAGCAGGGCGGGCAGGGTGAGGGAGGGAGGGGCTGCCACAGAAGGGTTCGACAGCAGGGGCGGTAAAGTTTTACTGTCAAGTGCCAGATAGGAAATATTCTAGGCCACAGAGGGCATATTTTCTATGTCATATATTTGTTGCTTCACAGACTTTAAAAAACATAAAAACTATTCTCGGCTTGTGGGAGATGTAACATGAAGCAAACAGGCCAAGAGTGTTGACCGGTCTTCTAGAGGAAATAACATCTGTGCTGAGTTCTTCAGGACAAGACATAAAATTAACTACTGTTTAATAAATGCTTTGATCTGTCAGGCCCTGGACCAATTGCTTTATCAAGTTCATTTTCATCATCATGATACCATCAGAAGGTTCTGTTTTTATTACTCTTGTCTACCAACAAGGAAACTGAGGACCAGGGACATTAATTTACTTGTCCAAAGTCACAGCCCTAAAGCCCAGCTGAGGCTAGAAGCCAGGTCTCTTGGCTTTAAAGGAGCCAACAGCAGACCACATGTTGTGTAGATTGTGCCCTGGACAAAGATGCCCACAAAATAGGTATGAATGGCTGAAATCTAGCCCACACCCTACTGGCTAAGCCAGGAGTCTGGGTGAGAGGCGGTGTCCAGCCCACAGAAGTGGAAAGAGTGCCCAGTTCTTTGCACAGAGGTACCACCTTCTCACCAAGCCGTGTCCTTATGAGGCTGTGTTCGTGGGGGGTTTGGGAGGAGACCTATTTCTAACTGGCCCAAAGACCATCATTTTTAGGAGTGTAATTAGCAATAGTTAGGAATGGACACTAGGGTTTTGCCTAGATCCCTGAAATATAGAACCTACCAACGCTTTCAAATACTGGTTTAGAAAATGTTGTATAACCACAATGAGATAGCACTTCACACACACTAGGGTGGCTATAATTCATAAGACGGACAGTCACAAGTGTTGGCAAGGATGTGAGGAAACTGGAACCTTCATGTGTTGTTGGTTTCATATAAAATGGTGCAGCCACTTTGGAAAATAGTTTGGCAGTTCCTCAAAACAAGTTAAACATAGTTACTATACGGCCCTGAAAGTTGACTCCTAGGTATACATACCCAAGACATGGTCCAAAAAATCTTATACGTGAATTATTCATTATTCATGTAGAGCAGCAATATTTGTGATAGCCAACAATGGAGAACAACCCAAATGTCCATTAAATGATGATGGAATATATAAACTGTGGCATATCCGTACACAGTCAAATAGTACTCTGCTATATAAGCGAGTGAAGTATTGACATATGCCACAACATGAACGAACCTCAAAAACACACGCTAAGTAAAAGAAGACCAATACAAAGGGCGACACACTGTATGATTCCAACAACGTGAAATGTCCAGAACGGGCAAAACTATAGAGCAGATTAGCAGCTGCCTGAGGCAGGGGGACAGGAAGGAGGTGGGGAGTGACTGTCAACGGGTGCAGAGCTGAGAAACAGAAGAAACATAACTAACCCCGAGTGGCCGGGGCCCCGAGCAGAAGAGTGGGGCTTGGGTGGGGGTGGGGACATAGAGGGAGATAGGGCTCCAGAGAGACAGGCTCCAGACCAGGGGGTGGCACTCCACGACTGGGCTGCTTGCCCAAGGTCCTCTGTCCCCTTCTGTGCTTGCACCACCCACACAGATGCTCTAGGTCCCTCCTGGTCTGGAAGCTTCTGATCCAGCAGGCCACCCCGGGATGCCAAAGGCTCAGCGGGGTCCTTCCTCCCAGGGATGTGTGTGCTCCAAAGGAGGACTCAGGAGAGAACAATGCTTCCCTCTAACACAGCACCTTGCTCGTGGCAGAATGCCAGGCACCGAGGGCCCCTGGAGAGGGAGAAATTTTATGGGTGAGGTCCCAGCCTGGACGCACTGTAGAGGTTGAATACTTTTTCACTATAGTCCTACAAAACACTGCCTGTCCTACTATACAGCTATCACGTTGCAAGGAAAAGCCAGCTGTGATCTGTGCTGAACCCAAACACTTCCATCTTTTCCAGCTCTGGGGGATTTTCCTGTCCACCCGTTGGACTGACAATCACTAGGATGGAGCTGGGCACTAAGTTATTTTCCACTCCTTAATCTGATTGTATTTTATCTTCCCCAGGAGACCGCAGGCTCCCAGAGGCATGAGCTCTGTCTCTGGAGATCTTTTTCCTCTCAGGGTAGCGGAAGATGCTCAGCCTGGGGCCGCTCATTCTGCCTGGCTGCCACCAGCAACTGGCCATTAACGGATGTTATGTAAACCTTCGTTGTTAGAAATAATTAATGGACTCGTCTTGTGTACGACCAAGAAAATGCCTCTGAGCCTTTTGCAAGTAACTGCATCTAATTAACTCTCAAGGCATCTATTTCAGGTGCCAGCAATGCCTAATGAGGAAAGCTTCCAAAGTGGCCTGTAACACCCGCCTGGCGTGGGAACACGCGGCTGCTGTCTGTCCATCTGATATACCCGATAGGAATACAGCCGAGGTACAAAGGGAGACGTGATAAAAATACCCCGGACAAGTCTCCAATCGCCACCTCTTACAGATTCTTAGTTTTGCTTTTAAGAGAGCAAGCAAGAAATCATGGTAAGCAAACAGACAGCAAAACCTCCCCGGGGTGGGGAGAGGGGGGGCTGGGGCAGGGAAGACACCCGGGTCCTTCATCCTGGGTCTTCATCCTGAGGGATGTCAGGAGAGTTTGAAGCGGGGGATGCTGGGAGCACACCTGGGCCTCGAGAGACCACATTCGAGAGTGTGGAGGACAGACTGGAGGGGAGAAAGCCGGAGCTAAGGGCTGAAAAACCTAACACAGTGGCAGTTAGGAATCAGAGGCTCACACGCAGTGCCAGTGCTTCCTCTAAAGATCGATTCATAGCATAAAATCCCTAAAAATAAACAAAGTCTACCACATATTCCAGTACTGATGGTCTTCTCTCTTAAATGTGGGAGACAAAACTTTCTGAGGAGACTCCAAGATGATGTGTTGGGAGGCTGGGAGTGTGTAAGGAAGCCTCCATGGATGTTCTCAGGGTGGGCACGTGGGTCTGACCTCACTCACTCCTCACACCAGCCCTCTGGGCGGGGGGCTATTGTGGGTGAAGAAACTCTGGAGAGGTTAATAAACTCATCAAATTCACATTACTCGTGAATATATAGCTGGACCTTAAACTTCCGTCCGTCTGACTCTAGGCCTTAAGCCAATCTAAGCCATTTTCATAGATAACAGGGGTCAGAAATCACCTAGGAACACTCTAGAAAGTCCAAGAGGCTGAACTGACACCAGAGCAATAAAAACTGAAATATGTTTAAAAAATAATGGCTATAGATATTTAGAAGAAAAACCCTAAGGAAAAAAAAATATACTGAATAACTGCCTTTGGAAGACAAACTATTTTGGAAATGCACAGGTTCCACATTTGGCCATAACCACCATGATACTTGTGGGAGATTATTATTAGCCTGATTATCTCATTACTTAGAAAAACCTTACATGAACTTTTCCTATTAGACTGTGAACTCACCATGGTAACAGAGCAGGTATTCATTGTTACTTATCTGCAGCCCTCACCACAAGAAGTATCCTTACACACCAGCACACACACGTGCACACGCACACGTACACACCCACACCACTCCTACACCAAAGAACACTGTGGAGAGGGAAAAGGGATCTCCTGGCTCCAAAGAAACTCTGACATTTCGCTTTGCTGGGCTGGAGCAGATCAGAGGCAGATCTACTGCAGGGACGAGCTGGCTAGACCCTTGCAAAGGGCAGCCATGTTGGAAGACGCCCAACTGCCCTGAGGAGGTGGACAGGCCCAGAGGTTGGGGCAACCTCTGGTGGTAAGGGTTTGGGGAGGAAAAAGATACATCCCGACTGGCTTGGGGGAGACATTTCTATGTAGGGTGTGTATGTATATATATGTATATACACACATATATATATATATATATATATATATGTGTGTATATATATATATGTGAATGTAGGTATAAATATATACAATATTCATATCTGTATAAATATATATGTATAATTAAATATATATAAATATATACTATATATGTAATATATTATTTATTTATTTATTTATTTATTTATTTATTTTGAGAGAGAGAGAGAGAGAGAGAGAGAGAGAGAGAGAGAGAAAGAATGAGCGAGTGCACATAAGCAGGGGAGGGGCAGAGAGAGAGGGAGAGAGAATCCCAAGCAGGCTCTGCGCTGACGTGGGCTCGAACCCGCAAAACATGAGATCATGACCTGAGCCAAAATAGAGAGTCTGACACTTAACCAACTGAACCACCCAGGTGCCCCTATGTAGGGGTTAGTAAGGGGGCTCAAGTTCACTTCTCTAGGAGAGATTCTAGCATTTTGGAGGGATCACAGGCTGTAGTAATGTCCATGTAAAAATAATGCTGTGAATCAAAATGAACCCAAAGTTGGATAAATGTAGATGAATACCATAGTTTCCTCTATTCATGTTTATTAATGATGTTTATTTACACAGATCCTGCTTTATTCCAGAAAGGATACAAGCTAGCTCAAAAAGATATCTTCCCTGTAGCAAAGAAGCAGAAATTAAAAATAAGACCACGTATTTTTAAATTAATAAGAAAAAAAAAAGAAAAAAAGTACAAGGCTTAGGATCTAACACGGTGCCCGGAGTTAGAGGCTGAAATGCACGCCATAAAGAGGCTATTGATGTATTTCTGGTACTCTGTTAGATAAGGCAGGAGCCATCTGTCTGAGCCTAATCATAAAATATGGGTAGGAAATATGAACTCAATCACACACATTTCCTGTGATACTTTAATCATCATTTAAAAGCAAGTAAGAATAATAAAAAAGAGAGTATTTTGTTTGACAAAGAAGAATTTGAAGAAGATGGCCCTATAAAATTTATATCCAAAGCACTGTGCAGGCCAATTTTTAAAAAGCACTCTGCAGACAAATTCAGGTGCCGGGTGATGAAGAACCACTAAAGAATGGGAGAGTCATTAGGTGCTTTATTAAATCAAATGACTAATAGTTGAAAGTAGAAAGAAAGGTTGGGGGGAAAAAAACTATTAGGTTTTATAACTTACGTAGGACAGGATAAAAATGTTTCTTTTCCAAGCACACTCTCAAAGAAAACAAGTCTTTATGAGCTTTTTACATGGAAACGGTATCTTAAAATTTACTTTAAGAGCATTAAATGACGATTCCGAATAGGAAAGCAAAGTTCAATTGATTTGGGAAGAGTTCCAGGTTAGTATTCAATTCATAAAGCAATGGTCTTTTCCTTCTTACAGATTATGATAAAGCCCTTCTGGAATTTTAAGTACGTGAGGACTCAGATTCCATTCGTAGGGGCCAGAGTCTCAAAGGGGCTCCCTCTGGTGTGTGTGCTGTGTGGCTTGTGGCCACCAGAAAGCCACCGTTATCAATGGAGAGCGTGGGCACCGGTTATCAGAAAGGGCAAGAAGTTCTGTTTAGGCCATTTCTCTAAGTGAATCCACATTCTACCTGCCTTAGAATCACTAGGGCACGTGTTGAGAATTCAAACCCCTAAGCTCCACCAGCCTGCCCCTGAATCAGGCTCTTGTGGGTGGAGCCTCGGAACCTGCAACCTTTACAAGTCCTCAGGTCGTTGTTGGGGCCAATGTGCGAGCATTCTGCCATAGGATGTCATGGGGCGATGCTTGGCTGTTTATACTAGTCAGTGTGTTTATGTCCAGCCAGCATGTAACTATGATCGTCAACAGTGACTCTTACGCATTAAATATTTATCGGAGGCCTGCTATGTGCAAGATCTTGTGTCTTAGACATGGGAGTAAATGCAGATATCCAGGTGACTAAGACAGCCCCACGTCTCAAAGGAGTGCGTACGTGTTGGCAGAGAGAGGTGCAGGTTCTCCAAAAACCTGAGTCAGTGAGGGCCACCGCTCTGAGTTGCTCCTTCCTCCCCAAGCCAGGGCCCCAATTTGGAGCCCACAGGGTGATGAAATGCTGACTGCCAGGACCCCTCTCCTGCTACCTGTCTCCACTCTCCTCTACTCTTTGCACACAGCACAGAGGCCCAACTATGCGATCAGATCGGAAGAGCACAGGGATATGGGGGACGTCCTGGGAGCTGGGAGGGAAGCTGGGAAGGGAGGAGAGGAGGGAGGGAGGGCAACTTGATGAATAAGGTGGCAAGACATTTCCTCTGCTCTAGTCCACGTTTCCTGCCGAGGTTGGGTCCTGCTAAGTAGCTAGGTAAGAATTCTTTACCAGTGAACCTAAGCGCAAATCACAGGCCACTACAAATCACAACATTGTACCCAAACTCTTGGGGCTGCAAAATCTAGGAGGGGGTGTATTCAAATGGATGGTGCGTGGGGGTACGTGTGTGAGGTCAGCTTCAGGGGGAGAAGCCGCTACATCTCCTGGCAAGTGTGTGACGTCCAGACCTCCCTCAGAGACGGAGGAAATGAAGTGGCGGTAGTTGGGAGGAAGGAGCGCTCAGGGGAGGAAACAAGTTCTAGGGTCTAAGATCTCCTATTAAATAAACTTCCTGGGCTAAGATCGGCTGGAGTGCCCTCCACCCGGTGCGGACGGCGAGGTACCCACGACCAGAAATATGTCTGCACTCAGCTGTGAAACCCAGACGGTCTCTTCTCCCTGTTTCACTATTTACGATAAAGCAAAATTAGTGCCGACACCCCACCTCCCTCGTCTCGCTTCCTCTAACAATTCACAAAATGCACTCAAGGAGATTACTGCAGGGGCGCCTGGGGGGCTCAGTCAGATGAGCATCCGACTCTTGATTTCGGCTCAAGTCATGATCTCATGGTTCGTGGGATTAATCCCTCTGTCAGGCTCTATGCTGGCAGCTCAGAGCCTGTTCGGGATTCTCTCTCTCTCCCTCTCTCTCTGCCACCCGCCCCCCCCCCCCCACCCCACTCACGTGTTCTCTCTCTCTCTCTCAAAATAAATCAATATTTAAAAATAAAATAAGATTGATCTATTGCAATATAGCAGATTTCCAGGGTTCTTAGCTCTACCTCTTACCAGCAGTGTGGCTATAGGCAAGTTACTTGCTTCAGTTTCTCCATCTGTAAAATGGGGATAATAATAGTACTACTTTCACGAACTGTGAGGTTTAAGTGTAACCTATTCAAAACAATGTGTCGCACATGGTAAGCACCCAGTATACTCTGGCTGTTACTCTTGCCCTTTCCAAAGTTCCTACTCAAACAAAAACCAAACGGCTGACTACTTTAAATGAGCCATTGAAGTGCACAACAGTTCCAATTTCAGTAGAGTAAAAGGCACATCATTTAAAAGGCATATGCTGTTTAAAGTAGTGACAGTCTGTTGAATACAGTTTCTGGAGAAGTTATTTGTTTTATGCTCTATTACATCGGTGGATATATCTATGTAACACCTACATCCCCACACCTGGCTTCAGTGCTCACTCCCCACTCCCACACCTACCCTCTTGTACTAATTCCTGGAAGCCATTTCACTCCACATTTCACGTTGGAAGTATCCTTCCTTTTCTTGGACACACTTGACTTCAGTTCCCATTTCAGCCTGGGTTTCTTGGACGTAATGATTCAAACTTATCTTTCAATGACAGAAACTCACCAAAAGCTGGTAATAAGCTCACCAAGAATTTCTCTGCATTTTTATGTACATCTCTGTTTTTCCTACCTGGGACCAATATTTCTTTCCCAGAATTTGGTATTTATGTTGAAAGAATAATGAGTTACACCAGGATATAGTTCTATACGATATGTAATGGCCATTTATCATTTGTGGCTGCCTAAAATCTTTTGAACACCTTATCGATATTTTGATCGCTTCATAGAATGTGAATCCTGCCTTTCCAACTTTTCTGGCTTCCCTTGAAGCTATGGGTGACCACTTAAAAATAGGCAGAATTCCTTCATTGGCATTCTGGAACAGTTTGCTTGCATTTGTTTGCTTGCTTGCTTATTTATTTATTTATTTATTTATTTATTTATATTTGTAAAAGATAGTGTTTTAGTTTATTTTTTATTTTTTTTAATTTAAATCCAAGTCAGTTAATACACAGTGTAATGATGATTTTAGGAACAAAATTTAGTGATTCATCACTTCCATATAACACCCAGTGTTGATCCCAGCAAGTGCCCTCCTGAATGCCCTTTGGAACAGTTTCTTAAATTACAGTGGCTCAGTTGGGAGGTAGGCTCTTCTTTTAACTCCCTCACCTGTATCCCTACGACCAGCCTGTGAAGCAGATGTAATGGCTGGAGCTTCAGTGGCCATTTTGGACCATGAAGTAATCTCAATCATGGAAGCCAGCCACAAAAGAGTGGCTCCTTGATGACTGAGTGATTGTCATGCCAGTCTAGAACTGCCTGTCTTTGGATTTATTTATTATAAGAAAAGAAAATAAACTATCTTCTATAGGCCATTTTTATTTTGTCTTTTTTTTTAATTGTATGTAGCCCAATTTAACCATATATTTTTATATTATTTATAATGATATATTATATATTAATATTATACACTGTATTTCACTTATCAAAGGTAGGATCAAGTTTTGATTCAGGTTTCTGAACTTTCATATGAAAGATAAGACCATATTTAACAATACGGAAAAAAAAGACAGAAAAGCAGACATGTGTATCTCCTACCTAATGAGACACAATAGGAGGCATTCAGCACCACCTAGAATATATTTTTACCCAAACACTGAATTGGAATCTGAGTAAGTGTCTGCATTTAACCACCAATTTACAGGAAATACAGGAAGTAGAGCAACGTGTTCTACGATACCACAGGGATGAAAGCACCAAACTCCAGAATGTAGGAAACTCTAGCAGGACAAATGGTTCAGTTTCTTCAAAAATACATTGCAAGGTGGGGGAGGGGTGGCAAAGAAAAAAGAATTCACAGATTAAAACCGTTTTGAAACATATTAACAAATGCAATGTGTAGAAACTTTGGATACGGAGTTGAACAAACTGAAAAACATTTTGAGGTCATTAGGAAAATGCAAACACTATATGGGTTTCTGATTGACATTAAGGTCTTATAGTTAATTTAAAAAGTTATAATAACGGCGGGGGCACCCGGGTGGCTCAGTCAATGAAGTGTCCAACTTCAGCTCAGGTCATGATCTCGTGGTTTGTGAGTTCAAGCCCCATGTCGGGCTCTGTGCTGACGGCTCGGAGCCTGGAGCCTGCTCTGGATTTTGTCTCCTTCGCTCACTGCCCCTCCCCCACCTGTGCTCTGTCTCTCTCTATCAAAAATAAATAAATGTAAAAAAATTTTTTTTAAGTTATACTAATGCGATTACAGTTATATTTTTAAGTTCTTATATACATGCTTATAAAGATACATACTAATATATTCATAGAGGAAAGGACATAATACATGGGATTTGATATAAAATAATCCAAGGATGAGGTGGGGGGGTTGAGAATATAAATGAAATAAAATAGACCGTGTATCTTAGTCAGTTTGGGCTACTATAACAAAAATACCATACACCGGGTGGCTTAAACAACAAAAACATTTCTCACAGTTCTGGGGGCTGGGAAGTCCAAAATCAAGGGACCAGCCAACTGGATTTCTGGCATGAGCGTTTTGCTTGCTTTGCAAATGGCTGCCTTCTTGCTCTATCTTCCTATGGCAGGGAGAGAGATCATTTCTCTCACGTCTCTTCTTTATCAGGGCACTAATCTCATTCATAAGGGCTCTAATATTATGATCGAATTATCTCCTAAGGCCCCCACCTCCAAATACCACCATTTTGGGGGTTAGGGGATTAGGGCACAAGCATTCAGGCTTCAGCCCCATGTGTTGGTAACTGGTGCAGCTGGAAAATGGGTACGCAGGGTTTTGTCAAACCAGTCTTTCTAATTTTTGCAAATTTTCTAAAATTTAAAAACAATATTCAACAAAACCATATTCTTTAGTAGACTTCTAATATTCTTTCTTTGATAAATCAATTTCTTTCAATATGGCAGGTTCTTTTCTATAGAACCAACAATTAATAGGATTAATAGCTTTTCTGAACTGGCATAGCAAAGCCAAAATGTTGGAATAAGATTTCATGTTAAGGAATCAAAATCCCAAGAGAAGTATAAGCTACTCACTGTTGTGGGTCTCCTCTGAAATTCCTTGTTATCGTGTGCTCACAACTTTTAGGGGCATTCATCACTGACAACAGAATTATCTTGTAATGAATTAGTGTAGTTACATCTAATCCATTCTAGTTGGTTTCTTGGGTCACCCCAGTGCTCACAGATGATTTTTGGTTTCTATAAGACTGGACAAATTGCTTGCTCGTGTAAATACAAGGTTTTATATAGTCCTGGAAAGGAGTCCTGTAGCCTGATGATGGAGAGAGTCTAGAATAAAGGCACTCTTCAAATAGCCCTTACTATGGGCAGGTCACAACATCAGCACCAATTCAGGATGGGTGTTTATGGAAGTTCTGCCCTGGCCATAGCAAAGCATTTATGGATGATCTCTGCTTAAACCCTTGGTTTCCAGTTGGGCAACTTTAACGATTAAGCGAGCTGAGGGACCCATAAAGGCCACTGGCATTGCAAGTCCCTACTGGCTCTACTGATTTGGTAAGAAATTTCTGCACAAAGCTATTTGAAACTTCTAAGTTTCTCTAAAAACTCTTCTGTGTAGAGTAAGAACCAGGCATCATCAGCAGTCACGTAACTTGGAGCATGTCAGAAAGTGCAGAATCTCAGGCCCCGCTCCAGACTTACAAGAGTCCTGTTGACTCATATGCATATCACCATGTAAACAGCAACCTAGGAGCATCTACCTCTTGATAATAATGCACAGTGAACGGGTCAGTGAGAAATGATCATCAAAGTTGGCTTTCTGCAACAGCATTCAATACGTATTCTCCCAAGAGATTTTTTTTTTTAAAGTGCTCTCCTCTGCTTATCAGGGGGCGATTCATCATAAGATAAAAATAAAACACAAACTCTCAGGGGTAATCTACCACACCTTATAACTCTTTTGTCTTCATTTCTTGCCAAATCTATGAACAGGCTCTGACCAGCCAGAGAGAAATTTTTCCAGTTGTTTGTTTCTCCCTGTGGATAAATTATGGAGGCCATTACAGGCAAAGGCAATGTAGATAAGAGCTGCTCCTCCTTGATCCTTGTGTTCTCTTAAATTACACACCATGGGGTTACAGTTATTGGTTAACAACAGCAAGGCCTGAAATCCCCCCATAGTATGGAATTTAAAGAAATGTAGTTCAGAATTGATGCAATGATACCAGTTTGCTCTCCCTTTGTCCTTCTCTTCTGTCATGGTTCCTTGTTGCTATATGTCATCAGATAAGCAGCCAGGAGATGAAAAGAAGTGACAACTCATGAACTGCAACTTTCATTGACATATTTTCCAGTGGGTTATATGAACTCAGGAAATGCATGCAAGATACTATAAAAACATACCTGTAGATAGGGCATTGAATCTATTTTTATTTTTTTTATTAAATTTTTTTTTAATGTTTATTTATTTTCGAGAGACAGAGAGAGGGAGAGAGAGAGAGAGAGAGAGAGCGAGCGTGAGTGGGGAAGGGCAATGACAGAGGGAGACACAGAATCGGAAGCAGGCTCCAGGCTCTGAGCTGTCTGCATAGAGCCTGATGTGGGGCTTGAACTCATGAACCATGAGATTGTGACCTGAGCCAAAGCTGGACACTTAACCAACTGAGCCACCCAGGTGCTCCATGTTTTTAAACTATAATCTCTTTGCTGCAAAAAAGGATTTGGCACCACTATCTTCTCCATCCCTCACTCCCCCCCCCCAAAAAAAAGCATAGAACCAATAAAACTAAAAGAAAAGATAACAAGTAAGTAAAGAGGGAGAGGAGACAATATAGAAAAATATAACAATTTCGGCTTCCTAACAAATTATTTTTTCTGATAATTTCCTTTTATTTTACATTTCCCTTTTGAGCATCTAAGTTTTCAGTTGTGACTTTTTAGAAAAGCTATTTGTTTTGAAAGCTACATTTTTTCCAAAGCCAAGTGATTGAGAGAAGAATGGTTTGGAATTCTAAAAGCTAAAAAGCAAAGCCTGAAGGAAGACATCAAGTTTATCAACAAAATCAAGGATCAGTAAAAGAATAAAACAAGGGCCAGTTGCTTCCCAAGGGGAGATAAAGGTTTAGGTGGCTGGTGGATGAGAATGAAGAGGGACAAGGCTAGATGTTAGAAGCTGTCTGGGTCCTTAGGAAAAGGTCTGGCAGTCTGCCCACCTTGGCCAAGTGGTTTGGGAAATGATGGGTTGATAGAAATCCCAGAGGACAAGGGGCCAGCTTCCCAGGGCGCGTCCTCAGAGGCTCTAGGCCATATAAGGAGGCCTCACTCCTGACCAGAGCTTGAACTTCAGGGTGACTTTGGCTGAGGGAGATATCCACACTGACACGTGGCCCTGGGGCAATTCACCATGAGAAGTCTTCTGGGATTCCTCTGAAGCTCTGAGACCAGAAGGCTGGAGGCACCTGGAGACGGGACAAGGAGGATGCAGCAGGTGGGGGCCTGCTGAGCAGAGGGCCGGCCCTGGGGCCAGCATGACAGAAGCCAACAGGCTGAAACCCAAGACCAGGCCCAGTGACCGGGGCAACCCCGGACAGAGGACAGCATGGGGGCATGGTGCCGCTCCCCTGAGGACACACAACCTCTTCTCGCCAGGGAAACTGATCAGCCACAAGAAACAGATGAAAGGAAAGGGAGGGAGGGGTGCCTGGGTGGCTCAGACGCTTAAGCGTCCGATTCTTGATTTCGGCTCAGGCTACGACTTCACAGTTCATGAGATTAAGCCCCATGTAGGGCTCTGTGCTGACAGCGCAGATTCTCTCTCTCTGCTCCTGCTCCACCAGTGCTCGCATGCGCACACCCTCGCCCTCTCTCTGGCCATCCTCTGCTCCAGTACTCTCTCAAAATAAATAAACATGAAAAAAAAAGAAAGGGGAGGGAAGGAGGGAAGGAGGGAAGGAGAGAGACGTTAGGAGGTGAGTTTAAACTGGAGAAAACTAAGATCCCTTCCTACCACCAGTGGCAATACGGACTCCTGTGCTAGGTTTACCTATAGTAGGGAAAAATCTATGAATGGATAAAGGAGATGTAGTACGTGTGTATACACACACACACACACACACACACACACACAATGGAAGACCACTCTACTCGGTGATGAAAACAAATGAAATCTTGCCGTTTGCAACAACGTGGATGGAACTGGAGGGTATTATGCTAAGTGAAATTAAGTCAGAGAAAGACAGATGATTTCGTTGTGGAATTTGAGAAACACAACACATGAACATAAAGGAAGAGAAGGAAAAGTAAGATAACAGAGAGGGAGGCAAACCATAAGAGACTCTTAAATACAGGGAACAAACTGAGGGTTGCTGGATGGGCTAAAGGTGACAGGCTTTAAGGAGGACACTCTCTGGGATGAGCACTGGGTGTCGTATGTAAGCGACGAATCACGGGGTTCTACTCCTGAAGCCAAGACCACACTGTACGGGACTTAACTTGAATTTAAACAAATAAACAACAAAATAAAACAAAATGCTACATTTTTGCTCAACTAACCTCATACCTTTTACAAGTGTGTATATATGTATGTATATGTCCTTAAATTTACTAGAAAGTAGAACTAATTTTGATTAATGGAGAGAGCACGAAAGAGAGGCCCCCCCTAGTGGTTCTGGGTTAATTTCATTAATATCATTAAGGTTGTGAGTCCGTAGTTGTGCCACAAAGAGTAGGTGGGTCGGAGTTTGGCAGAAAGTGAGATGGCTTAGACTGTGCTTTGTGCCTGGCACAGAGCTCTGGAGGAAGGAAAGGGGGACGAAGTAGGGAGCAGTGTCCAAAAAAAAAAAAAAATTCAAGATTACCTTAGGGGACTGAAAGAACCTATTCTGCTTATGAAATTTATCTGTCTCTCAAGCACAATCAAATTAACTCTAGGCTCTACTAATAGGAAACAAACTTCAAAAATCAGCAAATAAATAGCAGAAAACATCCCCCCTTCTCCCAAATAATGCAAAACCATGGCCTATTGCTTTTCGCAGTAAGGTTTGTTAGTTCTTTCCACATTTGCATAATTAAGGCAACAGTTCTTAAAATAATACGCACTATCCGTCTATCCTGCGAAAATGGAACTTGCCTATTTAGCCGTCCCAACACATCACATCTGCCATCACTTCTGATGGGGGTGGGGGGCAGTAGTTGAGGAATTTCTATCCAGCCAAAGATTTATCTTCTTGCCAGGTGCTCCAACCATAGCGAAGTAATCACTTAGAAGGCAGAGCACAGGCCGGCAATTCTCTAAGTGAAAATGGAGGTGGTCTGCCAGCGCACGTCCCCTCCGCTAACACGGAGCCCCAAGGACAGCACTGCTAAACAACCGCATGAATAATGTAGATTCTGAGAGCTTCTGAGTCCCTAGGGACCTACAGGCTCCACTGCAAAAACAAAACAACAAAAACTGCTGCCCTAAGCTCCCTGAGACACCTGACATTAGACTATTAGTAGAGCCTTTTTAGAGGGAGATGGAAAATTTCACTCTTTATATATCTGAAGAATATCAAATCATACATTTAATAACATCGGTCATCTATTTTTAGTGCCGTTAGCACAATTAGGGAACCATGTAGTTTTCTACACCTTATCTGGTAACTTCTGGGAACTGGGAAGAGTGTTTCTCTCTCTGCTGATGGTAGAACTTCTAGAACTCTGTTGTTGAATCTATATAAGGCCAAAAGCAGATGGCACTACCCATTTCCATACTTGAGCATCCATTATAATTAGAGCTCTTTAAATATAAAAGAGTTGAATTACTTTCCATTAAATTTGAAGTTCTGACAACAGAGAGAAATTTCATTAAAATATACTTTTTCCCAAAGAGAACATCATGAGACAAATATAGTTTCCGATAAAATAATATTGGAAACAATTATATTCATATGACACTTTTGAAAAGTTTTGTGAAAAGATAATTCTAAGCTTTTAAAGTTATGAAATATGGGGCACCTGGGTAGCTCAGTCAGTTGAGCATCCGACCTCGGCTGGCGGTGATCTTGTGGGTTTGTGAGTTCCCTGCTGTTAGTGTAGGGAGGTGGTGAGGGAAACCCACCTCGCGCTCTCTCTCTCTCTCAAAAATAATAACATTATTTTTCTCAAAACTAAATAAACATTAAAAAATAAAATATGGGATACATACAAAAGAACCTATGAAAACACATCCTTATAATCCTCAATTTTGAATTACAGCTTTGAGCTGCAACTCAAACATTCAAGGATCACATAATCATAACATCAACTGTAAATAATTAGAAGATTAAGAGTAAACTATTGAAAATACTTTGATAAGGTTGAAGAATGAGTCCCATGTGAACAGATGGGATAATTTAAGTTCTCAGATCTGCCCCCAACAAAAGGGGATGATTCACCTTTTTTAATCAAGTCTTTTTATGATGTTGTGAAAAGATTTTCTTCTATTCAAACATTACATTACAAAATCATTTTGTAATTAAAATGAAGGAAAATTCATCTTTCATGTATGCTTTTTGGATTATGTATCTACATGTATAACTTAATAATTCAAATTACTCATGTTCACATAGAGATAAAAGAAATTTTATTTATTTATTTATTTATTTATTTATTTATTTATTTATTTATAGAGAGCAGGGCAGGGGTAGGGAGAGACTCAGGGAGGGAATCTTAAGCAGGCTTCATGCTCAGCACAGAACCCGACACGGGGCTCGATCTCACAACCATGGGATCATGACCTGAGCCAAAATCAAGAGTCAGACACTCAACCGACTGAGCCACCCAGGCACCCCAAGAAATTTGATATTTCTTACTAAAATATAAAATTATATATTTGTAAAACAGTAACTTGTTATCTTCTGTAACAATGGTTGACTTTCTCATACACCAAGAGAAAAAATATACCCTTGAAAGTCCAGAATGTTGAAATGAAATGAGTTTTCTCTGGGATACTTCACTAATGTACTACTTGGCTTTGAGTACAAAACAATAGCCAAATAGTCCTTTATGTTTTTGACTGAATGAAACAGTAATCTAAAAAAGTATCTCACTATATCAGTGATTAAAAATATATTATGTATATCTGTCAAAAACGTTTAGTAACAAAAACTCATTTCTGGTAGGAAAAAAAAATCCAGCTAAAACAATTGATCTGGTTTGAACCCAATGCCACAAAACATATGCAACAAAATTTATTTAAAACATCTCTCCTGAAAGGTCTCAGGAGATATTAAAATGGACAGTTGTTATAATGTCTACACGTATTAGCAATTCAGATCAGGACCCAGTAAAACACATGAAAGTCAGTGACATTAGGGCATGTGACTTAGATAATGAAATTTGTACCAGGTCGGTGCTAAGCATTTTATGTGGTTTCTTTCAATCCACCCTCTCAACAGCCCTTCAAGTGGGGACTTCTCTATTATACAGATAAGGAAACTGAGAATAACACACATTCAGAAATCTGTCCCAAATCACATAGTGAGTAAGAGTCAGCTTTAATCTGAACTCAGGCTCACAAAGCCCTAGAAGCTAAGCACTCATCTACCACACTCCAATGGCAATCGTCTAACAACGTCTCTCGTCAGTGTCCATCTTGCATCTCAACAAATTATGAAATTTTAGAAACGTCTACTGGCTCGCCCACATAAATCATATGTTAAGTGGACAAATGACAAGCCCACATCAGTTTATAGTTTCCTATTCTGATATTTCTACCTGTGATGCAGTTAAATTGTAGCACAGAATCAAACTTAAAGGTTTTTTTTTTACATTTATTTATTTTTGAAAGACAGAGCGTGAGTGGGGGAGGGGCAGAGAGAGAAGGAGACACAGAATCTGAAGCAGGCTCTGAGCAACCGTTCAACACAGAGCCCAACGTGGGGCTTGAACCCTCGAACCATGAGATCATGATCTGAGCTGAAGTCAGACACTTAACCGACTGAGCCACTTAGGCTCCCCTCCGGCATCAAACTTTAAGTCAAGGGACCTGAGATCCTCCATAAAACTACGCTCCACATACTTCCCTTAACACCCTGACATACATCTTCAGTGGGATATTCTTTCTGGCCAAAGTAAGAGGGGGTGGGGATGGCATCTGGTTCCAAAGAAGAAGGGACAATGAAAGAGGCATAAGAATCAAAGTTGGGGAATGAAGTGAGTCCAGGAAAGAAGCATCTCCTTTCCAGGCCACCTCTGACGGCCAATGTTCGAGGGCACCATGTTAAACCAGCAGTGCATCGTGGAATCATACAGGATACAGCTTACACAACTGACAAGCTTGTTTTGGATACCTGTGACCGCCAGATGAAAGGAGTCCTCTGGGTACACATAATTAGTACATATCCATTGAGCCATAAAAGATGTATAAAACACGCCCCACGCCTTCAAAGAATTACAGTATACTTGGCGAGAGAAAAATAGACACATAGAGGTGACATTTCAAAGTATCATATTTGTGCCAACTACTGTTACGGGAGAGAATTATAAGATCCTAAGGAACACTTTTAGTGCTTTATTTGCACACAATGATCTCTAACACGAACTCAAGCTACCTTCTTCTCTGTGAAGGAAAAGGAGTCCTTCGGGTCGATATTCCTCAAGGACGAAACTAAGCCAAGGTGGCCAGAAACAGTGCTCTCAAGATACGGTACAAAGGTTTTTAAAGCTGTTTTCCACCTGGACCCCTTTCTTGATCTCTGCTTGCCGCTGGCCTGTTTCACATTGCTCATTTTGCTCGTAGGTCCCATATAGCTTGTGCAATAAGTAAATGGTTTCCAATTTCCCTCTCATGGGGAGGGAAAAAGGCAAGAGGGAGAGTGGGTATGGCCACGGGGAAAGGCTACAGGCAGAGTCCTGATGGCTCTGTTCTGTTCTGGTCCTTAAGAAGAGATAGGGACCATCCTGCATCTTCTTACCTCCAGGAGTAGTAAAAGTCCAAGGTCAAGATGAGAGTGTGAGCCTGAAAGAGAACCATCAGGGTGTCATTTAGCCTGCCTTTCACTAGGGCAAAAGGAACCCTGTAGTTCCACACTGGGGTTCATGGGCAGAGTGTCCCCTCAGGAACCTGGGGAAAGAGAGGCAGCTTCCTGAGGACTCAGAGGTTCAGGAAACAGGCCATTACCACCTTCACCTATCAGTGTGGCAGCTCGACGACAGATCCAAAAGCATTTTTGCAAACAGTTCTTGAGTTCCTTTCACAAAAACGAGAATGTAGAGAACATGGGGAAATCATCAATACTTTTCATGTTACAAACAAGATAAACAAAACTCAGGAAGCATAGCTGGCTTTTGTCAGGTCTAAGAACTAGTAAGAGCTAAAGCCTGGGCTTGGATTAGGATGTTCAAACTCCTGGTTCTGAAGTCTTCACACACTTGAGCTTCTAGCTAGGAGCCACAGCAGGTGCAGCAGTCGGGCAGAACCCTGCAAAATGGGGAATCTGAACAGCAACAATTCAGCGGATGACTTTCGAGGTAAGCATCAATAATTACTAAACTGTAAAGAAGAGTCAATGATTAACAATATTCTTACTGGGAAAAGAGAATGTTCATTTTTCTATTATATATAAAATAAGAATGATCTTACTGGATGCAAGAACATCAAGTCTGAAACATTAGGTTGCCCCTCCTTATCCATTGTGGATTTGTCATCCATGAATATCCATCCGTGACTGATTTATAGTTTCAGCCTGCCCTGTCATGTGGGTACATGAAGCCCAGTCATCTATTATCCACCATAAGAAGCAGAATATCCTTCATTTTGTCTTTGATATTTAAACCTTATTTAAGGTTTGAGAGACACTGTGTCTATTTATTTCAGACTAGAGACGTGCTTAAGGCCTCAGTGAACAGTTTTCATGTTCTCCTCAAACACACTCCTTCTGGTTTTATAGACTTTGATCATTTTCCCAAGCCAATGTCTTTCCTGGCAAGAATCATAATCAATTTAGTCGTTTCTTCTACCTTCCAAGAGCGTTCTCGTTGTTACATTCTGGATGTTCTCCAGGTCAATTATGCCTCCTTTGATCTCTGTCGACTAAAACTTCATATAATCTTTCAGGTGTAGATGAATTGTAGCTTCCACTAGGCACCGTTATGTCCTCTGTTGGAGGATGTCCGGTGTTTTGATGGCCTTGTTGGGCTGCGGTATCACACTGGGTGGGAGCCCCTACGTGAGAGCTGACCAAGACACCAGGCTAGGACGTAGGGTTTAGTACCACTGTCCCGCAACAATAAAATAAAGAAAAGAAAAAAGAAAAAGAAAAAGAGCAGGAAAGGAAAGGAAAAAAGATCAGAGTCATCTGCCCTCAGAGACTTTTCTGAGCATTTCTTCCTCCAGGCCACCAGTAGAGATCTTAAAACAAATTGAACATTGATAAAAAGTGCCTGTTTATACTTCCCAACCTGTCTGCCCCGGTAAGTTTTAAAAGTGAAAGTAAGTTAAATTAAATCAATTCAAAACATGTTTCTAAGTGCAAGATCACAACTCACGCAGGAAATAGGATTCTCTCAAGTAATGTATGCTTTCAGAAAATTAACAATATTTTGTTAACGTGATAAAGAAAATCCATTTTAAGCTAAATACCAAAATTACAGTTAGTGATAAAAGACTTGTAGCACTACCATTAAAACTTCAAACAAAACAAAGATGCTGTCTATAGCCATTCAGTGATTTGACAAGTATTTACTGAGTGCTACTGTGTGCCAGGTACATGTTCTAAATGTGGGTGACAGGGGGAAAATGAATACACACTCGCCCATGATGGACTTTATATTACTTAATATTATTCTAGATAATGCCATACACCTTGAAACAGAATTAGATAGGAGATAAAATGGATATTGTTCAATGATGTGATTCCCTACTAAGGAAAAGAAAAAGAATAATTATTGAAATAGATAAGAAGTTCAGTAACATGAGTGTATATAATGTATAAAACCTGGGGCGCCTGGGTGGCTTGGTCGGTTAAGCATCCGACTTCGGCTCAGGTCATGATCTCACGGTCCGTGGGTTCGAGCCCCGCGTCGGGCTCTGTGCTAACAGCTCGGAGCCTGGAGCCTGTTTCAGATTCTGTGTCTCCCTCTCTCTCTGCTCCTCCCCTGCTCATGCTCTGTCTCTCTCTGTCTCAAAAATAAATAAACGTTAAAAAAAAAAATTTAATGTATAAAACCTATATATATATATATACGTATATATATATGTATGTATGTACATATGTATATATGTATATATGTATATACATATATATATACGTATACATATATACGTATACATATATACGTATACATATATACGTATATATATATATGTATATATATTGATTTTAGAGAGAACACAAGAGAGGGAGAAGAGCAGTGGAAGAGGTTTGTTTGTTTATTTATTTATTTATTTATTTATTTATTTAGAGCAGGCGAGGGGCAGAGAGAGAGAGGGAGACCAAGGATCCAAAGCAAGCTCCAGGCTAACAGCAGCAAGCCCAATGCAGGGCTCAAACTCATAAACCGCAAGATCGTGACCTGAGCGGAAGTCGGACGCTCAACCGCCTGAGCCACCCAGGCACCCCAATAATTTTTTAACATGACAGCAATCAGTTTAAAATATAGTGGAAAAAATTCCATTCAGAACAGCAACCAAAAAATAATAAAATATCTAGGAATAACCTTTCGGAAGAAATGAAAAGGCCCCATTTGGAACCAAAGAACATTCGGAGCACAGAAACAAGAACAAAAAGCTCTTGGAAATTAAAACCAGGAAAACAGTGAGGAAGAAACTCAACAGAAAGGCTGGAAGATAAAGTTGAAACACTCTTGCAGATAGTAGAGCAAAAAGGCAAAGAAAAGAAAAATAAGATGAACAAAAATAAGAAATATAGACAACTATATCCGGAGGTTCAACATACAAATAATGAGTTCCAGAAAGACAGAAAGAGAAAATGCATGGGAAGAAATCATCAGTGAAGAAGGTCAAGCAAATATCCCCAAATAAGTTATTAGTTTCCAGAATGAGAGGTCCATTGAGTGTCCAGAGCAGGACTTGAAAACTGGCACACAGTGGGCACAAAATTGTACACTTTCAGGACATTAGGAATAAGAAGCTCCCACAGAGACAGATTCGATTTTCATATAAAAAGTCAAGAATTAGTCATCTCTGCCGAGGTATATTAGAAGCTGTAGTGAAACACAGAAGGAACTAGAATTCTGAAGGGAGATTCTTTTATGGCAGAGACATTTAATGCTCAGAGCACCCAAGTGCTCGATTTCCCAGCCTCCTACAGCTGAGTGGGGCCTTGTGACCAGTTCTAGCCAACAGGGTACTCATAGAGGTGACATGTGTCACCCGTCTAGCTCCTTCTGCTCTGCCACAATGACACAAAGTTCCTGTGTTGGGATGGTGAAGCCACAAAGTGGAAATAGCCTGGATCCAGAGCAAGCTTTTGAAAGAAAAGAGCCACCAGACCCACTGAGGGTCTTACATAAGCAAGACATAAACTTTCAACGTGTGAAGCCACTGAGATTTTTGCATCACCTTAGCCTATCCCCATTATTATAGATTTTCAATATGGAATTTCACATCCTGTCAAACTATCAGTCAAGGTTAGAATAGCCATCTTCAGAAATGCATCATTTCAGATAACTTCCATACCGTGTACCTTTTCTCAAGAAGCTGCCGAAGACCAAGGAAAGAGAAAGATATATGTTAAAGTCGGAATAATGTGTACCCCCCTAACCCCGGGATATCAAAGCCCTAACCTCCAGAATCTATGAATGTGTTACCCTACATGGCATAAGGGATCTTGACCTGGGGAGATTACCCTGGATTACTCAGGTGCATACAACATAATCACAAGAATCTTTATGAGTGGAAGAGAGAGAAGAGTCAGAGTTTGAAGATGCAACAATGTTGGCTTTGAAGATGAAGAAAGGGGCCAGGAGTCAAAGAACACAGGCAGCCTCAAGAAAGTGGAAAAGGCAAGGAAATGGTTTCCTTCATAGAGCTTCCAGAAGGGACGCCGCCTGGCTGACTCCTTGATTTTACCCCAGTGACACCCATTTCAGACTTCTTTAAGACAATAAGTTTGTGGTTTTTTTTTAAGCCACCAGGCTTGTGGTAATTTGTTACAGCAGCAGAAAACTGATACAACATGGGGTACAGGAAGTGGGAGGAAACACAGAAGGGGGGGCGCTCCCAGACACGTCTGAGCAGGAGGCTGAGTCCAGGTGGGAGCCGGTGGGAAGGCCTCAGAAAGACCTCAGTAACTGCACTTGGATAAACCCCTAACGTGTTTGGAGGCCCTGGCATTTACACAACTGGAAAAAAGTTGAAGGGTAACTTGGAGGTCAGGGAAAAGCATGAAAATGAATTTACCAAACAAGACAATTACTTGCTACAAAGAAAACTAAGAGCTGAACAGGAAAGAAAACACGATCATAGTGGTCCTACTGCCACTATTATTTGCCTGGTGTCAACAGGAAAAACACCAAGCAAGGGGCCTGCCCAAATAACACATGTGGTTTAGAAGGAGGGGGCTGCAATGAAGGTGCTAAATCCTCATGTTCCAATGGAAAAATGTCAACAGACAAGGTCTAAAGCTGAGGAAAACCAAGAGGTAGCATAAGCTGGTTATTCAGAGAGATGAAAGCTGACCCTGAAGATTGGCTGGGAGAGTATAAAGTAATTGTTTCTCAACAGCAGAAAGTAATGGGGAGGGTGTAGCCAGGGGTCCCTTTGTCATAAGCTCATGAGCCATCTGGTGCTTTAAACCCTGTGTGTTATGTATGTGCATGACTTTGATTAAACATAAAAGGTACATCCAAGGACGGGCAAAATATTTGCAGCCAATGATATGTAAGGCTTTTATACTCTTAATACACAATAAAGATTGGGCAGAATTCTGAAAAATGCTTCATTATGGTCGTCTCTGAGTGGCGGCATAATGCGTGCTTATTGTTTCCTGCTACTCTGCAATTTTCTGTACTTTCCAAATCAAAACAAAATAGGAGCATGCATGGTTTTTAAAAACAAAAAGAATTGATCATATGGTCAAGGAAGACATAAAACAAACAGAAAGAATTAGGTGACTATATTGGAAGCTGCTAAAATGATTAAGTTACTACAACTTTGAAAACCCTGAGGCAATTGTTCCCCTGCCAAAAAATGGTGGCATGAGTTTTCTTAATTTACTAAAGCAATTTCTTGATTAAATATGCTTTCCAACAACAATTTGCAATTTAAAAATTTCATGCTTCATTTAAAGTCCTTTATTTTTGTTGAAGGCAGCCCAAACCTGGCAATGTATTAAGTCTGTGATTCTAAGTGGTGCTGGTTTGGATAAGGTGTGGAGAACATCTTATCAATGAAAACTGGCCCTTGGGTTTTGGGGAGTGGGGTGGAGAAGATACTAAAAGAACAATTACACAAACCACGTATTTTTAGACCTGTGGCTTTGCAGAAATCTTTTAATAAAAAAAAAAAGTAGAAGATACGCTTAATAGTACTAATCATTTGTTGAGTAAGAAATGATTCATTATGTTCTTCTTGTGAAAGACTGAGCACATTACATGCTCATAAAATTGATAAATTGAGAAGTACTGTTTCTGAACTTGGACACAGATTTCCATGGAAAGTTGAAATCTCAGGAGGCCACTGGCTGGGCCAAAGACTTCCATGTTAATAGTTAAGAGCTGTGATGAGTGCAAAGGAAGCATGAAGCAAGAATACAGGTGACTTCAGGATAAGGAAACAATACCCTATTATGTAAGGCTGATCTGTTCCCCTTTGGCAGATTCTTTCTTTTTTTTTTAACCTTCTCAGCTAGTAATTATCCCTCTCAAACAAAATTCCGAAGTGTAGAGTTCATTATGGTACCCACTGAACTCAGATGCTCTTCGAGTTATTTAAAAATAAAATATTCAAGTCATAAATTTTCCTATCATTTGCAATGATCAAGACAAAATGAGAGGGTGGATGGGACTCCTTCAAGGTCATGCTCATCTGAGTGAAACTGATTCCTAACTCCCAGCCTCATTCTGTTCTGCTCGTTCTTTCTCTCAACCTAATATATTTATCATGAATCATTAAACACAAACCTATTACCCAGTGCAATTGATTCATCCATAAAATGAAAAGCAGCTTCACTTTTGTAGTGATTTTTAAAAAGGACTTTGGGTAAAGTCAGGTGTGGACGCAGAGAACAATATAGGCTTATGAAAAGCTAAATGCCCAAGGTTGTTATGTGGAAGTCTTTGCTTAGTGTTCTAAACTAGCCCAAGGAAGAATGGGGGCAACCACAGAACCTGAAAGCTCTTACACTGGTATCTGGTATGCCAACTGACACATACTAATTGCTTTTAAAAATCCAAAAAAAAAGGGAGCATCTGGGTGGCTCAGTCAGTTAAGCACGCGGCTTTCGGTTTCAGCTCAGGTCACGATCTCACAGTTCAAGGGTTCAAGCCCTGCATCCTTAGGAATCCCTTAAGAATCCCTCCTTAGGATTCTCTCTTTCCCTCTCTATCTGTCCCTCCCCTGCTCATGCTGTCTCTGTCTCTCTCAAAATAAATAAATAAACTTAAAAAAAAAAATACAGTTGGGGGGGGGAGGTTGTTGAAAGCTAGTCTTACTCTAAGTAATAACAAAGTGAGTTACCAGAGTCTGCAAAAGGCTATATATAAGCAATATCTAGAGTACTAGAGACCCCACTGCTGGGTGCTTAGTTATGTCTGGCATGCTAGGTGTTTTCTATTTATCGCATTTAAGCTTCCAACTCTATGAGGTGGATAAAACCATCCCCTTTTACAAATACAAAATTGAAGCTCAAAGAGATGAAGTATTTATTCTAGGGCAACTGGTTACACAGCTAGAATCTGAACTGAGGTCTGACTCCCAAAGCCAGGCTCCTCAGCCTGGCAGAACCAAGAACAAATACGAAAGTCGGAATGAAGAATCTGGCAAGTTAAAAGGGTAACATGTTTTACATCTATGGAGTGGGCACATTGGTAGGTTGGGTACTCATCTTATTTGTTTTCATTAATTATCTGCCTTTGGAACGTTCCCTAACTAAAAGGTAACTATAAACACACTTCACTGTTTCTGCCTTGGATAAAAATAAGATCTAAATTTCTTGAGAATGCCACTTTTTTTTTTTCTCCTAAGAAAATCAGACAATGTGGGTCTGAGGTTATTCACAGCGGGAGGAGAGGCAGCTGTGAAACCAGAAGGCCCTCTTACCAGCAGCAATGGCTTCAAAAATTGCCAGAATGGAAGCAGCTCAACAAGGCAGGCCAAATACACCCCCCAAGTATCTGCCAGAGATTTATTTGTTTCTTGAGGTCTTCACAGACAAGAGGAAATCAAGGGGGGCGGCCATGTCTATATGCTGAAAAATAGGTTCTGAGGGATAGAAACAAGAAATTGCTTTTCCTTTCAATCTCAGCGCTACTCTTCCACGTAAGTGATTTTGACCGAGGGAGACTCTGTGCACACATAAAACTCAGCAATCCTGCCCTCAGGGAAAAAGGGAAATTTTTGATCCACAAACCCTCTCCGAGTTGACCAATGCTTGGCCAAGATACCTGAAAGTAACTGTACTTCTGGTATCTTCCAGAAGTCCTTTACCTTTATGATGATTAGATATGTGGGTTTTCCTTTTTAGGCTCCAAACAAGGAATGCGAACCATGGTTTCTCTACTGGAGAACATTAAAACATCTCCTTTCAGCTGATGTTTGTAAGGATTTATTGATAGGAAAAAAACTAAACAAACAGAAACAAATATGCAGTCTTTCTGAGGGACTTGGTAGTAGAGGTTGTTAAGTGGCAGACAGAAAAGTCTCATATAAAAATACAGACATATTTTTTAAAGGGCAACAGACTTCTTTCCTGTTTTTCTCTGGCACTCCCAGCCCCTGTATTCTACAAAAGTAAGAAGCTTCCTTTCAGGTAACTTTCTCTTTTTTTTCCACTAAGATCTTTTCCCAAGAAAAATATAACATAATATGATATGACTTTTGTATATTAAAAGCACAATTCGAACAGCAGAAATGAATTTCCAACAGAAGAAAGTGCAGACATCAGACTGGTGAAGAGGGAAAAAGAGAACTACGAAAATTGAGGAAGGAATTTCGGGGGATAACTTTGGTATTCAAAGTTGAAAAAACTATGAACATGCACTTAAATTATCTTAGTGATAGACTTCTAAGGGTGGTTTTGATGTTAATTAAATCAAACCAAATAACGCATAACAGGGCAAACCACTCAAAGCTATCCGTGTTATTGAAAATGTTAAACTTACCCATTTGAATTACTTTCTAGGGCTGCCATTAACAAAGTATCACAAACTGAGTGGCTTAAAACAACAAAACAATAATTATTCTCTCACAGTTCAGGAGGCCAGAAGTCTGAAATCAAGATGTCAGTTGGCTAATTCCTTCTTGGGGGGCTCAGAGGGACAATCTGCTCCACGCTTCTCTCCTAGAGTCTGGCAGTCGCCAACAATCCTTGATGGTCCTTGGCTTGTGGCGGTATAACGCCAACCTCTGCCTCCATGCCTCCAACCTCTGCATTCTCCCTGTATGTCTCTGTGTCTTCTTGTAGGAACATCCATCATACAGGATTTAGGGCCCATCCTTATCCTGCATGGCCCCATCTTAACTACGACATCTGCAAAGAGCCGGTTCCCAAATAGGGCTGCACTCACAGATTCTGATGGCTAGGACTTCAACGCAGGGCAACACAATTCCATCCATAACCCCACGCAGAACTGAATCTGTCACTTGTCACTCCTTTCCTACTTACCAGTCAATTTCTCTACTACACAATTTATGCTGCCATGGCCAATGTCTTCTAGGCTATCAATTTTTTTCTCTTTCTTGTCAAAGCCACGTTTCTCAAAGCATTTCATATCTTCATTTTCTACCCACCACTCCTCAAACCTCAGAAGTGAGGCCTACCTACCCCTCCTCACCCCGTCCATCCCAGATTCTTTGATCTGATTGGGTTGTCCTACGCAACCTTCAGGACTCCCACCTGCAGAGGTCAAGTGGAGTCTTCAGTGTTCATTCTATCACAGCACCTAGCAACCTATGTAATGTATCTGATCGGGCTTGTATGAGATGCTAGCCTGTCCTTGCAACTAGACTCTAAGCTCCTGGAGGGCGAGGATTGTACCTCCTACAGTCTTACAGCCCCAGCACAGAGCCCAACACAAATTTAGTGCATAAATAATGCTTGGATGAATGAATGGTTGTCTGCATAGGGTTATTTAGACTGAAGGTTATATCAGCTGTGTGCTTCCATAGTTTCTGATCCTTGGAAGCCTTGAGATGCAACTAGATTGTAAAGTACCAAATGGCAGAGATTATCTTCAACAATTTTTTGTGTCTTCCTGATCCTTCGCATAAAGAAGGCACTCAATAATTAATTGATACTAAGGGAAAATTAGCTTCTGGGCTAGGCTGGGAGGTAACAAGGACTAACCTTTATTGAGCAATAGTTTGCTGCTGGACACACGTATTATACAAATGTCATGTCAATTAAGATCACTACTTCTCTTTCATTTGAAGATGTTTGCTCAGCATTAATAAATTATAAAACCCTTCTAATGAACCCATTTTAAAATAGAATTTTGAATACTAACACTAGCTAGCACATGATTATCTAAAAACAATATATAAATATTATCTTGTATATCAAAACACTTTTACATACATACGCAGGCATCAGTAATATATCTTAACCCTGTATGCCCCATGAAGGTTCACTGCACCCAATTTTAGCTTTTTCGGCTTGCAGCTTTTTTTGAGTAGTTCTAACTATTTGTATGTATTGATATTTCTTGAATTTATTCTTTCTTAGAATGTTCCAAAGACAACATACCTTATTTTTCAATAAAGAGACGGTTTAAAACTCATTCTACCCTGCAATTACTGTCAAATAGGTCCATATTATTACAATTATATAATCATAATTATAATAATAGATATAATATAATTACCATATAATAGGGTCTGCCAGCCTCTAAAAAAATTTAAGAACCATTATGGGAGCTGAATGCTATTATTTTTTTCTCTATCTTGAGACACTGCTATTTCATCATCCTAGAATAATTACCTACCAATTATGCATCAATTATTCCCAAATATGCTTTAAAAAGACTAAAGTAGTAGAAAAATGGAATAATGATAGAATGGCTCTAACTACACTGCTGCTTAGTGGATTACTGGAATGTTCTATTCTGTGCTGTCCAATACAGTAGTCATTAGCTACATGTAGCTCTAAAGAATTTGACATGTAGTTAGTGGAAGTGAGAAACTGAAGTTTTAAAAAAATTTTTAGTTGATTTTTTTTTAAATAGCTACACGAGCCTAATGGCTATTTTCCTGAACAGGGTAGGCCAAGAGGAGTAATCCATTAGAGCAATACATCGTCACTCTTGCATTGCTCTTTGTATTTTATTGTGCTGCCCCAAGGATTGTATCATCTTTCCAAAAGATAGAAGACTGAAGACACTTTGTTGTTTGCTTTTAACTTCCATTAGAATGGGGGAGGTCAGAAGTTTTATTCCTGTCTACAATGACAAAAAGAAGAAGACTGACAGAGGGAGAGGTTCCACAAGATTGGAAGAACCATGGATGAACTCTAAGAGTTAGAGAGCAGCACTCAAGACTCTAATGATGACAATGAAATTAATTATGAAAGGGAAACCACAAACTCCAAGTCTTCAGATGGTAACATCCTGGATTAATTCTCTAAGATTCAATAGTTCCCGAGGAATCGATATATTTCTAAGGACAAAATGTATATGTATTTACTTTAATTAATTAATTAATTAATTAATTTTTATATAGTTATATATACAGTATTTTCGTGCAGTAGGTCATCAAGAGGAAGGACTTTGTCAGACAATATTTTGCAACAAGAACCTAGACCATCTCATTTTGCTACATGAATGCGAAACAGAGTTCTTTCACCTTTTATGATGTTTGTACACCAAAATTTACTCTATATGCAGTTTGTAAATGGACGAATTCTGAAGGTATATATGCATACAAAAGTGGAAGGAAAAAGACGAGATAGAAATTTAAAAACTTACTGGACTGATAACTGATAATGTACTGGAATGAGAACTCAAATGGTAGTGATGACTATTTTTCTTCTGGTATACTGAGTTAAAACTTGTTTATTGTACTAGTTAAGGTACAAGATACCTTATATGAAAGAGTAAAATTCCAGAAATAAGGTTAAAAAAAATTATTGCATTTCCACTTAAATAAGTAATCTTGAAATGGTTAAAATAAATCCTGGAAAAAACTACAGCCTTGGGCTGGGATCCCAACTCTAATACTTACTACATGACCTTTGGCAAGTTATTCAGCCTCTCTATGATCTAGTTTTCCTTATCTATAAAATAAGAATTACAAGATTACTTCCTTTTTTGGATATCAAAAAATCCCCTGAGACAAATGAAAACGGAAACACTGCAAAATCTTTGGGACATAGCAAAAATAGTTCTAAGAGGGAAGTTTATAGCAATACAGGCCTAACTCAAGAAACAAGAAAAATTTCAAATAAACAATAAAAACTTAAGGAATAAGAATAAGGAAGAAAAGAATAAGAAAGGAAAAAGAAAAGGAAGAACAAACAGACCCCAAAGTTAGTAGAAGGAAGAAAATAATAATTATCAGAATGAAATAAGTGAAATAGAGGCTAAAAAAAAATACAAAAGATCACTGAAACAAAAGAGCTGGTTCTTTGAAAAGATAAACACAAGTGATAAACCTTTAGTCAGACTCAAGAAGAAAAAGAGAAAAGTAAATAAATAAAGTCAGAAAAAAAAGAGGAGAAGTAACAACCAACATCATAGAAATACAAAGGATTATAAGAGACTATTATAAAAAATTATATGCCAACAAATTAGACAACCTCAAAGAAGAGATAAATTCTTCAAACATACAATCTTCCAAGACTGAATCAGGAAGAAATAGAACATCTGAATGGACCAGTTACTAGTAAGGAAATTGAGCCAGAAAAAAAAAAAAAAAAAATTTCCAAAAAACAAAAGTCCAGGACCAGATGCTTCACAGGAAAATTCTATCAAACATTTAAAGAGGAGTTAATACCTATCCTTCTCAAACTATCTCAAAAAAAATTCAGAAAGAAAGAATGCTTCCAAATTTATTCTATAGAGCAGCATTACCCTGATACCAAAGCCAGATAAAGACACTGAAAAGAAAAAAACGAAAGAAAAGAAAAGAAAAAAGAAAAGTATTACAAGCCAATATCCCTGATGAACACAGATGCAAAATTCCTCAACAAAATATTAGCAACCTGAATTCAACAATATATTAAAAGGATCAAGTGATCACGATGATAAAGTGGGATTTACTGCAAGCATGCCAATATGGTTCAATATCTGCAACTCAATCAAAGTGATATACCACATTAACAAAATGAAGGATAAAAATCATATGATCATAAAAACTTTCAACAAAGTGGGTAAAGAGGGAACATACCTCAACGTAATAAATGCCATGTATGACAAATCCATAGCTAACACCATATTCAACAGTGAAAAGCCATATGCTTTTCCTCTAAGATCAGGAACAAGACAAGGGTGCCTACTGTCACCAATTTTATTCAACATAGTATTGGAAGTCCTAGCCACAGCAATCAGACAAAGAAAAAGGAATAAAAGGCATCCACATTGGTAAGGAAGAGGTAAAACTGTCACTAATTGCAGAGGACATGGTAATAATATACAGAAAACTCTGAAGACTCCACCAAAACACTATTAGAATGAATAAATGAATTCATTAAAGTTGCAGGATTCAAAATTACTATACAGAGTGCTGTTGTGTTTCTATACACTAAAAACATACTAGCAGAAAGAGAAATTAAGGAAAAAATCCCATTTACAATTACATCAAAAGAGTACAATATATAAGAATAAGTTTAATCAAGGAGGTGAATGACCTGTACTCTGAAAAATGTAAGACACCTGATAAAAGAAACTGAAGATGAAACTTAAGGGAGAATATACCATGCTCATGGACTGGGAGAATTAATACTGCTAAAATGTCCACACGACCCAAAGCAAACTACAGAGTTGATGCAATGCGTACCAAGATACCAACAGCATTGTTCACAAAACTAGAACAAATAGTCCTACAATCTGTATAGAACAAAAGACCCTGAACAGCCAAAGCAATCTTGATCAGAAGAACAAAGTGAAGACATCACACTCCTCGATATCAAACTATCTTATAAAACTATAGTAATAAAAACAGTATGGTACTGGCACAAAAATAGATACATAGATTAACAGAACAGAAAAGATAGCTCAGAAATAAACCCACCCTTGTATGGTCAATACATCTACAACATAGGAGGCAAGAATATACATTGGGGAAAAGATATCTCTTCAATAAATGGTGTTGGGAAAACTGGACAGCTACATGCAAAAGAATGAAACTAGACCATTTTCTTACACCATACACAAAAATAAACTCAAAATGGATTAAAGACCTAAATGTAAGGCCTGAAACCACAAGTCTCTCCAAATAAGGCATAAGGAATAGACTCTTGGGCATCAGGATTAGCAGTAGTTTTTTGGGTCTGTCTCCTCAGGCAAGGGCAACAAAATCAAAAAGTAATTGGGACATCAAACTAAAGACCTTTTGCACGGCAAAGGAAATCATCAACAAAATGAAAAGACAACCTAGTGAATGGGGGAAGATATTTACAAATGATATATCTAATAAGGGCTTAATATCCCAAACATATAAAGAATGCATACAACTCAACACCAAAAAAAAAAAAACAAAAACAAAAACAAAAACAGCAACCAATTTAAAAATGGGCAGAGGACCTGCATAGACATTTTTTCCAAGGAAAACATATAGATGGCCAACAGACACAGGAAAAAAATGCTCAGTATCACTAATCGTCAGGGAAATGCAAATCAAAACAATAACACCTCACACCATTCATGTGTGAATGACCATAAAGACAAGAAATAACAAGTGTTGGTGAGAACGTGAAGACCAGGGAATCCTTGTGCACTGTTGGTGGGAATGTAAATTGGTGCAGCTGCTGTGGAAAAGAGTATGGAGGTTGCTCAAAAAATTAAAAACAGAAATATCATATGATCCATCAATTCCAGTTCTGGGTATTTATCCAAAGAAAACAAAAGCATTAATTCAAAGGGATATATGTACCCCTATGTTTATTGCAGCATTATTTATAATAGCCAGGATATGGAAGCAACCTGTGTCCAAATACAGATAAATGGGTAAACATAATATATATGTGTGTGTACACACACACACACACACACACACACACACGCTGGAATATTACTCAGCCATAAAAAAGAATGAAATCTTGCCCTTTGTGACAATATGGATGGACAGAGAGGCCATTGGACATTATGCCAACTCAAAGTGAAATAAGTCAAGCAGGAAAGACAGATATTGTATAATTACGCTTATATATATAATCTAAAAACAAAACAAGTGAACAAACAAAACAAAAATAGACTCCAAACAAAGGGAACAAACCAGTGGTTGCCAGAGGGAAGGGGTAGGGGCAGGGATGAAATCTGTAAAGGGGATTAAGAGGTTCAAACTTCCAACTATAGAATAAATAAGTCACAGGTATATAAAGTTCGGCATAGGGAATATAAGTGTCAGACGATAACTCCATTTACCATGGTGAGTACCGCATAATGTATACAAGTTCAAATCACCAGGTTGTGCCCCTGAAACTAATATAATATTGCATGTCAACTATACTTCAATTTAAAGAAAATGACTTCCTCTTTTATAGGGTTTTACGGAGACTGAACTTGCACTTTGCAGAGCGCTTAGCAGACTGCTTGCCACATAGGAAATGACAGACATCAGCTATGGATAGTGGTTTTATTTTCCTTGGGTCGCTTAGGACAGCTTTTCTATCTATCAGATTTGAGATCCCAACATATGTGAAATTACTGCATCCTATTTGCTACCACCAGAATTCCTGCTGCTGTTGCCCGCTGCGCGTCAGGGGCCCACCGTCCAGGGCGTGGAACAGGAGGAGAAGACGTCAACCTTCAGAGGTCAGGCTGCTCTCAGGCGTCAATGAAACTGCAGACGACCCTGCAGAGGCCCGAGCACCAAAGGCTTTTCAGCCCAACCCTACCTAATCTTATCTCACATAAGGACTTTCTCCCCTGATGTTTAGATTGAACAGGCATTACTTTAATGAATGCAAAAGTATACAGAAAAGTATAAAGAAAAGAGTAAAATGCTTTTCAAATCTTACCATCCAGAGAAAACACTATTACCCCTTCCAGACTTTTCTCCGTACAGTCATATACACACAGGTTTATTATTTTTTTAACTTTTTAAATGTTTATTTAAGAGAGAGAGAGAGAGAGAGAGAGAGAACGCATGCACGAGCAGAGGAGGGGCAGAGAGAGAGAGAGAGAGAGAGAGAGAGAGAGAGAGGATCCCAAGCAGGCTCATCACTGCCAATGCGAGGCCTGATGTGGGGCTCAATCTCACAAACCATGAGATCATGACCTGAGCTGAAACCAACAGCCAGGCACTTAAATCACAGAGCCACCCAGGTGCCCCCACAGACATATAACTTTAAAAGAAGTGAGATCACACTACCCTGGCTGTCGCATGCCTGTTTTGTTCTCAAGAATATCCTTCTGAGGGTTGCTGAGGGGAGGTGGGGGGAGGGAGGGCTAAATGGATGATGGGCATTAAGGGGGGCACTTGTTGGGCTGAGCACTGGGTGTTCTACGGAACTGATGAATCCCTGGGCTCTACTCCTGAAACCAATACTACACTGTATGTTAACTCACTTGAATTTAAATAAATAAATTTTTAAAAATTAAAAAAAAAAAAAGAGAACATCTTTCCAATTCACTCATTAGAGATCTACATGCTCATTCTTCGCTGGGCTCTAACCTGAAGCCACGTGTTCTGCTTGGTGGACATAAGTGGTTAACAAAAGAAAAGATTAACATCTGCCTTAAATAATGACTTAGATTAAAACCTGAGGTGAGCTGTGAGGTTCCAGTGGATTTTAAAAACAAGTAACAACAACAACAACAAAAATCGGAGGCATTTGGTTCTTTTTTATGAACACGCTGGAGAGAAGGGAGACCCGTGCCCTGCATGTGCTGTGTGGTGTACACCCCATTCCCTAAATGGCTATTACTTGTGGAATGTGAAACTTGGGGAATGAACTTTTCATCAAATGAGAACTCGCCCGTAAACCTCAGGACATTTTCAGGACTTGAAAATCTTACTTTATCTGGATCACAGCTCTTTCCATCTTGGCATCAAAAAGTTATTTCTGGATGCTAAACAAATATGAAAATGGTGGGTCTGCAGTCAGTTTTGCTCTCCCCTGCCAGGCTGGGGGTACATTCTAGAGGCCACACATGTGTGAGTCCTTCTCACCTGGATGCCACCACGTCCCCATACCCCTGGTCTACAAGCCCTTACTAACCAAGGCCCCACCTCAGGGGACACGCGAAGGACCTTTATCTGGAAGTCTGACCTCCTCACTCTTGGGATTCATTTCCATACTGGTAGCAGCAATGAGTGTGGGTGAAAAGATGTTAACATACCAACATTATTTTTATTCATTTTTATAGTCTTCTCCTTATTTTGGCTACTGCTCAGAAAGTCAAGAGCGCTTTTGCCACTCCACTCCTGGATAATGAAAATACATTTATAGTAAGAGAATCGGCCTCATACAAACTTCTGCTGGTTGAAGGAGATTATAGTGACAATTTCAAACTTGGAATAGAGTTTATAAAACCGGATTTACTCTGAAAGTGGTCTCAAATGATCTGATATGACCTGATGGTTTCTGGGTGTCACAGGGAGCTTGGGCTGGGGTGGTGGGGAGAGGGGTGAAGACCAGAAGGCAGGGGTGGGAGACTGCAGATCCAGGGAAAGCTCCACAGGGGCAAGGGGAGAGGGTCCAGCAGACGCAGAATCCAGGCATCAAAGATAGTAGGGAAGAGGCAGGCAGGATGGCCAACCTAGCAAGAGTGAGGCCCCAAAGCAGACTGATGAGGTGGTCACCAAGGATTGAGTTCAAGAAGGCAAGTTTATATAAAGCGGGCCTGGGTCTCCTGATTAGGTAAAGCCCCATTTATCAATCCTGAAACCCAAAATAATGTCCCAACGTGGCATTCAGAGAAACAGCTGATGGATCCCACAGAGCCCCCCGCCCCTCCCCGCCCCGCCCCAAACCCCTTTTCCTGCAGAGCAGAGAAGGTAGGGAGAATTCAACTGGCCCCACTTGGGACAGAAGCAGCTAGTGGTGCAGGAACCTAGCAGACCATCCATACAATCCTTCTCCCCCACCTCCACTTATTTGCCCTCCCAGGCAGGTTACTGACCAAAGAAAATTTGTTTTCACTATAAGTAGAGTTATGATAGTGAGTCACCATTATATTAAGAAATAGCCTTCATATAATAAGCCATACTACTCTTTCTAGGCTATCAGCAGTGAAAACAACATAGAAAATGTCCAGGGAAATTGTTTTCTTCAGATTCGTGGCCCTTAAAGCAGTGGTTCTCAAACACGGTCCCAAGAACGGCAGCATCGGCATCACCCAGGAGCTTGTTCGAAACGCAAGCTCTCAGGTCCTACCCCCGACCTACAGAGTCAGACACTCAGGGGTCTGGGTCCAGCAGCTGTGTTTCAATAAGCCTCCAGGAAACCCTGATCCAGGCTAAAGTTTGGGAACACTGGCCCAGTGGAAGGAACCTGGGCTGGGAGCCAGGACCTAATTCAGATTCCAGCTCTGGATTCCCTGGTCCAATTCAGTGAAATTTAATGAACGATCACAATGTGCTACTGCAGGGATGTGAGGGTACTGAGAGGGTCCTTACCCTCGGAGGGTGTCTCACTTCTATATCCTTTTGCTCCTCTAGGGCTTGGGCTATTGTGTCCTGCTGCTCTTGTCTTGTTTCATATTTGTATTCCCAATGCCTGCAGTGTCACAGACACTCAATATATATGGAGGGGACCAAGTGGTAGAGCCAGTCACAACTGCGATAAATACTACCGTACCATTCATCAATAACCTTAATGTGGCTCCAGTCTAGTTAACACCAGCCACTCTTTATTTTAATGCTTAGCGCAGGCCGGGTGCTGAATGTCCTATATCAGCTCATTTGATCCTTTTAGACGTCCTCTACCGTGGGTAGTATTGTTAATCCCACTTTGCACATCAAAAAACCGAGGCTCCGTGTAATTTGTCCAATGTCGCACGCTGAAAGTGGCAAAGCCAGCGATGAATCCAGCGATACCTGTTCCAAAACGCGTGGTCTTAAAAATAATAGGGTTCTTTTTCAAATCCCACAAGCTCAAAAGCCGACCTTGGGCTAAATTTCCAGCCTCGAAGGTTAGGGGATGATTATCCTCTTACTACGTACTTGAAACTGTACTTTGCAGGTTATCACCTTAAGTGGTCAAAGACTATCTTTATTTTTCCCATTTTCTGGTATCTTGACATTTAGTGTTCATTGAGTACAAGAAAGTAAATAGTGGCGGAGAACTACACTAACATGTCACCAGACTATTCTGACGCTTAATATAGGAAAACAAAAGTGGGCACGCAGGTCAGGCCAGGGCAGCCTTGACAGGGCACTGAAAGAGAAGGCCAGTTCTAAGGGGTTGAGCCTTTGATGGAGCAGCCCAACTAAGGCAGCCCAGGGAGAAAAGGGGAGAAATGAGTGTAGCCCCTAGGCCCAAAGGCAGGGGGAGGCCAGGCTATGGGCATCAGATCACGGGCCAGTACGGATGCAGAGGCAAACAGGGCAGCAAACAGGAGAAGCCGCCAAAGATCTGAAGTCAGTCTACGGCTCTAGCACCTGGCACAGTTACAGGTGTTGATAAAATAATGGCCCTTCCTCCCTCGCCATTTTGGCGCTCTTCATATGCTTCCTTTTTGTCCTCACTGTAAATCAAAGATTAACTTCACATCTGTCATCCACTATTTTCTTGCAAACAATTCACGGCCAGGAGGGCTCTGGTTAGGGTTGTTGGAGGCTGTAGGAACTGAGAAAAGAGAAATGGGATGTATAACCATAAGCAAAGACCTTACCTTACTAGGAGGTGGCCCATGATCATCCAAGTAAGTGGAATTTCCTAGGGAAGAAAAAAAAAAAAAGAAGAAAGTTGATGAATCAGTAGCTTTAAAACCAAAACGAATTTAGTGCACAGTCATTGAAAACACACATTCCAGATATATGTCTATTTAGACAACTCTACCAAAGAAAAATAGGTCATTAGTTGCCTGTTTGGTGGGATTTTGTTGACATTACCATGCTCAATTACACTTTCAGCAGTTACAAACATTGTACATACGTTGGTGTGTGTGCGCGCGCGCACACACACACACACACAGAAACACACACCACAATTCCTCACCCCGTATCTGTTGAGTTTGCTTTAGACCAGTGGTTCTCAAACCTCAGTGTGCATCAGAATTGTCTGTAGAGCTTATTAAAACACAGATTGCCTGGGTCCCCTCCCAGAGGTTCCAATTCAGTGACTCTGAGAATCTGCATTGCACAAGCTCCCAAGTGATGCTGATGCTGCAGGTCCTGGAACCATACTTTGAGAACCACTGCACTGTTTCTCTACTTCGTCTTGATGGTCAATTTCCCTTCATCTTTACAGTCTAGCTTGCTTCAGAAGCTTGATCTGTCTTGATGAACAGCCACTTTTCAGAGTACATGATTATCGTTTCCTGATGAATATAGATTCAGACTGGTTAGGGTGGGAACTAAAGGTCCCAGAGTTCCCTTTATGCAGCAGGTACCTGCTAAGTGCTTCCCACCTATTCACTTAATTCAAATTTCGGAGGTGGGTTATACTGATTCCCACTTACAGCGGAGGGAACAAAAGCCCAGAGAAATCCAGAGATTTGCTCAGGGTCACACCCTGTGACACTGCAGGAAAGACAGAAGATCGTTTCTTCCAGAGGGTGCTTGGGGATCTGTTGCTCATCTGTCTGAAAAACCTACCTACCAGCTTTTGCAGAGCCCAAGCACCAGCAACATACTCTGGGCACTGACCGTGTACCCCAGACACCAACCCAGCAACACATCTGAGCCCGTGGGGTAGCCTATGATGTGCTCAGTGTATTCAAAGGCTCCCCTCCAAGGAGATAATGCTTGTCAGTCAGGGGAAATCACCTTCACAAAAAGTGAAGACAGTCAGCCTTTCTAACACAACAAAATTTAAAAAAATATTGGAAACACAAGGATATCTAGAGAGAACAGTAGCTTAAGGAAAAAGTAAGTGTCCCAGTTGGAGTAGATGAAAGCTGATTTTTTTTTTAGAAGAATGCAAAAGTGACTTAGGAAATTGGAATAAAAAGGAGAAGTAAGGGGCACCTGGCCGGCTCAGTCAGAAGGGCATGTGACTTTTGATCTCGGGGTCAAGAGATCAAGCCCCACATTGGGTGTAGAGAATGAATGAATGAATGAATGAATGAATGAATACACTTTTAAAAAAAAGGAGAAGTAGAACTTAAGACAGAGACAGTTCAAATGGGAAAACTTATCCAAAAATAGCAAATAAGTGGGTTTGGGCCTATAGGGTTTTTTTCCTTCTTCCATACTGGGGTATCAGCCGTCCCTTTTGCTCTGTAGTCTTTTGATCTGTCACCCACTTGATGTCCACAATGACTGTACTCTAACTGGCTAGTTGTACATAGTAAAAGCACAACGGGGCCCGATTTTCATGTACAAGACGCGCAAGCACAAACACCTGGCGTGTTCATGTTGGGTTATTTTCAGGAATCTTTGAAATGTGAATATGATTAATGATTTGTTTGATCTTAATTATTGTGCAGCATTCCACGGGGAACACACAGAACTAGGAAGTGAGATCTCTATCTGACTTAATAAAGAGGATCTGCTTGAAAGAATTCAGAAAAATGACTGCCTAAGTCTAGAGAAATATTCAGAGCTATTCCAACATAATGCAGTCAGTATAGCTGCAGAAGCTTCTCATCACCTCCTCATGTGAATGTGTCTTCCCAGGACGGATGTGAGAAATCCCAACAAACGTCTGCATGTCGTCCAGGTATCAATCTCAGGGTTCAAAGATAGCTCAAACAACTAATGGTTTTGAAACAGGAGAAGTTTCCAAAAGAGACAGAGTTCCTATAAATGGATGACTTGAATGCCGACTGTTCCCTCAAACCCCAGACTCAGCTACCCACTGACTCACTCCTTAGCACCCGGGCTTAGACATCTATAGGCACCTTGCACTTTGCCAGTGCAAACAGAACTCTTTTATTTGTTGCAATTTCACCTCCACACCCCCCCCCCCAAGGTTGCTGCCTCCCTATCTTCTGTATCTGGCTATACAACACATCCTTCCCCTATGGGCTCCAAAGCCCAAGAGTCATCCTTGATCCATCTCTACCCCTTACCCAATCTGTACCAACCCACTCACCAGTCCCATTGGCTCAGCCTTCGAAACATGACTCAATGTAATGTTTTGATCACTTCCCACTGGCCCCTCTGGACCATTTGGGAGAACTCTTACATCTTTTCACTGCTTACAAATTTTCTCCTCTACCCAGATGGCAACCAGAGGGCTCTTCTAACCTTATCAATCAGGCCATGTTAGCCCTCTGCTTAAAACCTATTTTCTCTAAGAATGAAATAATCCACTCTTTACCATGGTCTATACTTCAACAGGAGCCAGGCCCTGCCCTCCAACCACACCCACCGCCAGCCACAACAGCCTTCTCTCTGCCCCAAAACACACCAACCTGTCGGCAGCTAGGGACCTTTACAGCCAGTTCTTTCCTCTGCCAGAAAAAGCTCTTCCCCACCACCATCATTGAGACTTAGTTCAAATATCCTTCCTTTCTTCCCTCTCCCATTCTTCCTTCCAGTCTCCCCTTCTCCCTGGCTCCCTTATAGAAGACTTCACTTCTTTCCTTCTGCACAGAGGAAGGAACAGGGCTGACCAGTGTTGACATGCGTGCCCCGGACCCTGTTGTTCTCTCCATCAGCAGATCCCTGAGTGCCCATTGTTGGTAGGTTTATTAGAACACAGAGGCTGTAAATGTTTGGGCTTGTAGCAGAGGTACAGAAAGGGCAAAGAAAAGCTACACACATTTCCCTACTTGGAGACAGCAAGTTTTTATTTCCTAGGGCATAACCATATTTTTATCAGATATATAGGTAGAACTTTCCATCCTATGATCTTATGCTTTCATAGCACAAAGTAAACAAAACGGTCAGAATCTTCAAACCTGATGTTGGTAACTTATTGGCTGTGGAGATCAAAGGAGGAGCCCTGTTATCAAAGTAAGCCTCTCTGAATGGGCTCCCGGGCACCGGAGGAACTTCTGGTCACTCTGCCTCGTGGGGGACTCAGTAGAGGGTGCCAGGTGGGGAAGGAAATCAGACTAAAGCCCTCCAGGCCTTTGGGCTTGGAGCTCAAGGTGCAAATTCAGAAGGAAAAGGCAGAGGAGGGCTGATGAATGATCTAGAGCCAGGAGAGAGGACAAGGTCTCCCTTGCCACCCACTTCCACCTGCCCTGGGAACCCCCAGTTTCTGATCCCAGGCTGCAGCACCCTATGAGGCAGTATCTCTTATTTATGGAGGCCTATAAGGGCATATCATCTCATTTATTTCCAGAAAGCAACTCACGTCTTTAGAGCTTGGACTCCAGCCTCCTGTCTTAAGTCTTTTCTTTGAGGATCGAGGGTTACGATACTCAGTCAATGTAGAAAAAAAGGAAAGGCACACCCCACATGTTTCCACTCCTATCACTGGTCAAATTTTTCAGAAAGGCCTGTCTCCAAACTGCAAGAAATTGCTAGCTCAGGCTGGCATCGAGCTAAAACTCTTACAGAAAGTCAAGTTTGTCCAGGCTGCTGAGGTACGGACAGGACACGGTAGGGACTATTTGCAGCAACACTCCAGGCCTTCTAACTCCATGTGGCTGGTCTATAACCTGATGGAGGTCATGCTTACGTAGCTCTGTACACGGATTAAAACCTAGAGAACTATACATCAAAACCAACACCAACAAAACACTCATGGTTTAATGGTTTTTAAAATGCCCTGACTAGAAAGCAAGTGATCTCAGACTTTGCAACCAGCGAAATTATACCATGTCCTCAATCTCACCCTAGCCATCTAGCCCTTCATATTGGACACCTCCCCAGGAGGTGGCAACTATAACGTGAGAGATCGCGTGCCAAGGTGCAGAGGTGTTAAATCCAAGTACATGGGAGTTACAGTCTGCATACTTACTACAGAGTATGTGTATGACCAGGGTCTTTGCAGGGCGGTATGCTAGTAAAGTCTACCTATCTCTGCTATCATACAAGCTATTTGCAGCAAAGATGCATTTCAGGACACTCATGTGACGTCTAGTACGAAAAATCAGGAGGCCGGGAGATGTGACCTGGAATCTGAAGGTTCTTAACCGATTACTATCTCATAGCCAGTCTCCGGTGGCAGAGCCAAGGCACGTTGACCATCCAAGAGCCATCCAAGTCTCCCATGATAAGGGAAATGACGTGAACAACCAGATACAATGTATACCTACACAAAAAGGTTTCGTCTCACTTTTTAACAGAGAATATCCCCAAGAAGCATCATTCAGCTCTGAATAAATTGCTTTGTCTCCTCAAAGTCTTCCATATACACATCTGTAAAAGTGAAACAAGCTCCTAAGTTATTATAAGGAGTATGCAAAGGTAATTTCATTCTATAAAAAAATGCCTAGAACACTCCTCGCACACAGTAAGCGCCTAGTATGTTTGTTGGTAATACTTGTTTTGCACTGCTAACAATACTAATTGTATGACCAGGGGTCCTAGTAGTAGCGAAAATCCCTCCTCCAACGTCTCTCCATCCTCTGTCTCACTAGTTTTCGACCCCTCACTGCACAGTCCACTTGCCTGCGATGCTTTTTGAGAATGTGGATGCCAAGCCCCAACCCTAGCTCATCCAATTTAATTTGGGGACAAGTCATGTAGCATTTAGTATTTCCTAAAGTTCTTCAGGGCATCCTAATGCTTCGCCAGGGTTGAGAATCACTGAGTTACAAAAAACAATTAATGGACTACAGAATTCAGGCTGAATCGCATTTTCCAGAAATAAAAAAAAAAATAACAGACCAAATCCAGGCTGATGTTAATCATGGGTCACTCCCATCATCTCTGGTGAGAGACTGTGCAACATGGGTATCACGTCAAAGGGGAATGTTGGTAGACAGCTGATGGTCACAGAAGGACTCCCAGACTCCAGAAGACCACCGGGCAGCTCCCCGTTGGGGTACATAACAAACCTGAAGAGGGCCAGCTCACAGGCTGCCCGAGGACTGGCATAGGCACCACTGGGCAGGGGGAGAGCTGACCTCCTAAGCCACATGGGTTGCCCAATTTTGTGGGTCTTCACAAGTCTTTCCAAAAATAATTTTCAGAGCTTATACTTTGACATATTGTTCCTGCAAGCAATGCTTAGCACATGTTGTCCCGGTGAACCTCTTGCTTCAAGGTAAAAGGGGAAGTGAAAACATAAACCTCCATCCCCAGGGTTTCTCCAGATCCTACTCGACTTAAACAACCAGAGGGTATTCCATCAGTCCTGGAGACACTCATAGGCGATCCCTACAAACGCTTTAAGGGACCACAAGGATCTGAAAGGAGGAAGCTTCCAGAAAATCTGTAGCAGACGCACAGCCTGGTCCCAGCCCAGTGAGGTGCCTGTCTTGGCAGGCTGTGGGCCTGGAGTGGAGAGGAGGTGAGCGAACCTGGTCAGCGGAGAGGCTCGATGCGGCACCCAAGTGGATCCAACAGAGACTGTGAACACAGCTGATAGAGGAGAAACTGCTGGAAGCAGTGATGTGAAGAACTATTGAACAGAATGAGCAACAGTCACTCTTATGTGAGAGAGAGAGAGAGAGAGAGAGAGAGAGAGAGAGACAGACGGGGGGGGGGGGGGCGGGGGAAAGGAGCCCCAGGGTCATCACTGAATGGATTCGGGGAGATACGGCTTATAGCACTGACTGTCACTGGTGACAAGGGTAGCCCGGGGGTGATAGAGGGAATACGACAGGCGGCAGAACAAAAGACCTGGGTTCAAATCTCAGTCCTCTCTTATACTCATCGAATGGCCTTGGAATCAGCACTTAATTTCCATAAGGCTTAATGGCCTCATTTGCAAGATGAGGATATTAACAGTAGCAGCGACAGGATTGTTATGAGAAGGAACAAGACATATATAAAGCATTGAGCACACTGCCTGCCTGGCATATAGATAGTAAGTGCTTAACGAATGGTAGCTTCCTCACCTTATATTATCTGATTTTATCATCTATAATCAATTTGATAATTGTATTTATTATTGAGGAAATCCAAGAGAATCCTGAGGCCAGGGGCCAGGTTTAAGGACGAATATTAACATGAGATCATCATTTGACAGTTTCTATTACTTTCTGATTCTATCTTTGATCGGTCTTCAAAAAGATACAAAAAATTCTCCCCAATAGCTTGACAAAAACACCTTTAGCGATGTGCAAATGCATTTACAGAACCTTCCCGGCACAGAAGTTATTCTGGACTCCTAAGTCTCGCATTAGCAAATCCATTTTTGTCTGAATGGGTCCCTGAAGAATAAAAACGCTTTAATTCTAATCCCTCTTATGGAAACCATAATATGCATCAGTGTCAATGTCAAAAGAGCCGCCTGTACACTCCGTCAAATTTGATCAAACACCAGCAATGCTTTTCAGAGTCTTTCTTCAGCCCCCTTTAAAAAATCACACTCATAAGCAACTGAAATCCTTTCCTGTTTTATTTAGAAACAGCCATTTCACACAGGGTTCTGGTTACCTACAACACAATCATCTCCCCCCCCCCCCCCCACCCCCCACCCCGGAGTCTGGGCCTCTGATAAGACACTGTTAATGAAGGAGTCACTGTTAAAGGCAACACGGCAACTTAGCTTTGTCCTTGCCAAAAAATTATGTTAATGCCACACTTTCCACCATTAACTATGGGTTACGTTTCTCTAAGAGGCAGCTGTTAGCACACAGCAGCCGTGGTTAACAATGAGGAGTTTGTGTGCTGAGTAAACGTCTCCAATAGCTCCATTTATTATAATTAACGCGGCCCCAAAGACACTGTAATGGAGGAAAATTGCTTGCACAGCTTTATTTAAGCTTTAATAGAATTATTTTCCACTGAATTAAAACAAATGGCTTTATGAACTATCAATACTGGAATACATCGATAAAAATGCCTCTCAGAAAAAAATCTTAAGTGTTTATCCAACCAGTTAACAAAAGCAGAAACATCCTGAAAATACTTTCTTGATGCTAAGTGATAAAAAATGAGCATTCCAGAGACTGAAAAACATATTCAAGTGAAACTGCCATCAAGCACAATTTAGAAAGTGGTTTCCATTTCTAATGAATTTTAAAAGAAAATTAACGCTCCCCTCTTTGTATTTCGGGCTCAAAAGCACTGTTTTGTTTTATAATGCATCTCTCTCTCTCTTTTTTTTTTCTTCATTAAATCTGAATATACATTTTAGGATGTCAAGGGCACATTTGTAGAAGGAAATTACCTTCGGGATCAAATGATCAGTACACTACTGCTAAAATAACAACCTAAATATAAATATGAATTTATTGCCAAATTAGCTCAGGGATTCATCATAATCATATATGACCTCATCCAGGTAGGCGTGGCATGTCAAAGAGAGATAGAATCACCTAGGTTTCTGTTTCGTCCCATTAGATTTTCCTCCCAAAGTAATTACTATAGTCAACTGATCCTACCTGTGTAATTCTAACACCCCCATTAACACAGCAGCCCCAAGCCCTGCACAGGGCAAGGCTCGAACGAGCTGCCAGGTTAACTTTTCTTCCGTAAGTCGTAGCTACCATGAGAACGGACACTTCCCATTACATGCTTACTGCACAAAGCACTCTTGATAACTATGGTGGAAGACAAGCAGGATGTAGCCAGTTTAAGAGAGAAACAAAACGAGGCTGAATCAATCAGCATCTGCATTATCGTCACTGATGGTTAGCACCGACACCGATCTAAGCACCGTGCTAAGTATCCTCCAGACCTCACCCTGTTGAGTTCCTATGACAACCATCCCGTTACCTCCACTTTACAGCAAAGGAAGCCGAGGCTCAGGAAGGTGAAGGTGACCGTGCACGATGCTGCACGGCTAATCAGCATGGGATCCTGGGCTTGACCACAGCTGCCTGCCTCCCTGCCTTGCTCAGAGACTCCAGGCTGGGGACAACGTGCTTTGAGGTATTGAGCCTTCTGGCTCCAAGGGCAGCTCAGGCTGGGCAGTCTGAGGCCACCCAGGGATGGCCGAGGCAGAGCAGGGTCTGAGCTCTCTAACAACATCTGGCACTCACCAGCTAGACAGGACCTCTGACTGAACGTCACTCCCCCCACCTCACCCAAGGGCAAGGGGTCTGAAGACAGTGGAAGAACTTAATATCCTGGGAGTCCAAGGAACCAGCACTGCAATGGGTAGGAGAGGGGGGAGGGGGGGGCAAGTTAGGTGGGGCCCAGATTCCAGGGGCAACTCAGAACCTCTGGCTGCCTCGGGTCCATTTCTAGCTGATGTTCTATTTTAGTGGGTCCTGATTAGCCACAGGACGGTACGCTGTGAGGGCACGAGCCTTCTGCAGTCATCATTATTTTGAAATACTTGATACAAAGAGTTAGCCTGGGTTAGAAATCCATTCTCATTATTGCAAAAAATGCCAACGTCGTATTTGTCAACTATCGAAAAGGAAGCTCTGCTTGATTCCTTAGATAAAACTTCAATTGATGCAAATTTTGTGAAGGGTAGTGTGGTAGGCTGAATAAGGCCTTCCTCCACCCCCACCACAAGGTTATCCACATCCTAATCCCTGGAATGTGTGGATATGTGACTTTACACGGCAAAAGGGACTTTGCAGATGTGATCAAGTTAGGGATCCTGAGGTGAGAAGCTTATCCCTGATGATCTGGGTGGGCCCAATATAATCATAAGAGTCAGGAGGGCCAGAGTCCAAGTGGGCATGATGATTAGAGGTTGGTGGAATGTGCTTTGAAGACAGGTGGAGAGGCCACGAGTCAAGGAATGTAGGCGGCCTCTAGAAGCTGGAAAAGGCAGAGAATAGACCTTCCCCAGCATCTTCAGAAGGAATGCCACCCTGCCAATACCTTGATTTGAGCCCATTAGAACCCATTCCAGATGAACTGTAAGATCATGAATTTGTGTTGTGTTAAGCCATTAAATTTGTGGCAAATTATCACGGCAGCAATAGGGGATTAGCACAGCTCTTAAAATGGTTTTACGTTTTAAAAATCACCTCTTAGGACACCTGGGTGGCTCAGTCGTTCAGGCATCTGACTTCAGTTCCGGTCATGATCTCGTGGTTCCTGGGTTTGAGCCCCGCATCAGGCTCTGGTGCTGACAGCTCAGAGCCTGGAGCCTGTTTCGGATTCTGTGTCTCCCTCTCCCTCTGCCCCTCCCCAACTCGCTCGCTCTCTCTCTCTCTCTCTCTCAAAAATAAACAAACATTAAAATTTTTTTAAAAAAATAAAAATCACCTCTTTATGTAAATAAAGTTTCTTGTCAGTGGTAATTCTCAAGGAGTTGAAGAAATTTTCATCAAAAAGCCTACAACGGGGAATTGGATGAAGTCTTGTAAAAGGCTCGTCACTCGCAGGGATAAATTCGAAATGTTTCTCTTTGTAAGTTTCCCATGACTTCCAAATGTAAGATCTTCCCTAATGTTTTGTATCTTGTTTTTCTAACAATTAAGCAATTAAAAAGAAAACATAACAAGTGTTTTCATCATACCTCATATAGATACCCCCCTCCCCCCATCCTCACCAGTTTACCAGTGTGCCATAAAAGCCTCAGCATTTTCAAAGTATTTCTGGACTGGAAAAGTTTTGACGCACTGTTTCACTTAACAAACACACAGAACATCAATCAAATAGAGTGCTGCCTTTGACAAAGGGCTTCAGTCCGACCAAACTGCCATTGCTCTAAGTCTGGAATTTCTCTTTGGCTTTGTTATCAGGGCCAACAGTATGGGTCACACCCCATTACACACACGCGCGAGCATGCGCGCGCACACACACACATCATACGATTTCAGAACAGGAAAATCACCACAGATATACAGTCCAACCCCTCAATCTACAGAGGACACAACTGAACCAAAAAGAGGTCGAGTAATGAGGCCAAGACACAAGGCTGATTAGCAAGGAAGGGTTAAGAATAGACCTAGGTCACTGGTGCTCATTCCACAACATAACAGTCTTACCTCATGCCACGTTTTTACCCTAAATGGTATTTTCAAGCTTAAGCCCCTGGCTTACTCTCCGAGCTTAAACTGGAATGAGTTTGTGCTTTTCTGACACCCTCAAAATTACCTCTCTACGGGTAAAGATATCTCGCGATTGAGAGAGTTAACAAAAACGTATGCCTCGAACACTGAAGATAACTCCCAAAGAGAATATTTTACACGCCCTGTGCACGGCTGCGGGGAGTTCACAGCCTCTCAAGGCTGATACGCTAATTTAGATGTTCAAGTTTCGGCAGGTTTGATGGAAAAGAGTACCTGTGCGTCGACTTCTGTAAATGAACCAAACACGTAGGAGACTGTGCCTTGTGCAGAAATGTAAGTGAAAATACTAAATACCTGAGGAAGTGCAAAGGATAAGGGACAGCAGAAGGCGAGCGTGACAGGGACGGACGAGAGGCAGGACACTTCCAAGTTCACGTGTCAGCTATTTATGGAGCGTCTACCCTGCACCTGGCACTGTGCTGGGTCCTAGGAACACTTACATGAGGAAAAAGGCAGGATCCCTGTCAGACTTTGGCAGTGTGGGCTGCTATAGCAAATCACCGTAGACTGGGTGACTTCAACAACGAATATTTATTTCTCCCAGTTCTGGGGGGGGGGGGCTGGAAGTCTGAGATGAGGGTGCCAGCAAGGTCAGGTTCTGGCGACGGCCTTCCTCCGGACTCACAGATGTGGTCTTGCTAAGCCTTACATGGCGGAAAGAGAGCTCTCTGGTCTCTTCCTCTTCTTCATAAAGACATTAATCCCATGGGGGTGGGGGACCCTACCCTCATGACCTCATCTAAACCCATCACTTCCCAAAGGCTCCACCTCCACCGTCACGTTAGGAGTCAGGGCTTTGGCACATGGATTTTAGGGGGACACAAACACACAGTCTGTGGCACTGGCAGTAAAAAGAGATGACAGGCATTAAACTATGATTACAAAGTAAGTATTTAGTCGGCACCGCGATAGTCTTATAAGGAATAAAGTACCGGGGGGCCTGAAAAGGAACAGAAGCCCCTAAATTCAGGACTGAGAAGCCGTGAGGACAACGAGTGATCCAGGCAGGTGAGGGCAGCCTGTGTCGGTGCCCAGGTCGGCGAGGAGCCCAGAGGGGACTCTGCTAGGCGCACGTTTGCAATGAAGTCAGGCACGGCTCCGTGGAGGGGGGTTTCCAGCTACGTCTCAAAAAAAGAGAGGAGCAGGTGTCCCCGGACAGGGTACCGGTGCCACACAGGGGCTGTGGCACTCAGAGGTGGGCGTGTCATACCAGCACATCCCTGCAGGATGGCGAGTCCAAATTAAAGATGTCCTTGTCACCTTGAGGTCAAGATCAGAGGATGAAGTCTCATTCCCTCATTTAAGGGAAGTTTGTGCAAAGAGGCCGAGGGTTTTGGGGCACATCTGAAGTGAGCTCATGTGGGTGCGAAGCTCTAATGCTCCCCCACCTCTGACCCCATCAACCACGGGAGATCGGCACGCAGAGCGAGGATCCTCCTTTACCAGGAAGGAAGCTGAGCCCAAGGTCACACGGCTAGGAGGTGTCAGAGCTGGCCTACGACTTGGGTTGGGCTCAAGCTTGTGGGAACCCCAGTCCGCACTGGCTCAGGGCTCAGTGCAGCATGGGCAGACCAGAGGGTTTCCCGCAGGCACAACATGTGAGCCTGAGGCCAGAATCCGGATGAAGAAGTCTGTGAGGACAGAAGAGGGAAACACCGTGGGCAAGTTGCCAGAGGCTGGTGGTGCCATAACCTCTTGCTGGGTTATGGATCACCACTTGCTTGAAGGTTGGTGTCAAGGCATACAGATTTTTACAGGGGTATAAAAGATTTTATGTTTCTAGCTCTGTCTCCTGCTTGATGGGTGCCTGGGCCATGGCCCAAGGCCACTGGTAAACAAGCCATCTGTGTCTTCTATACTGTAACTGGAATAGTCGTATGTTTGACAGAAAAACGACTTGTCACTTGCCAATTGCCTTCCTGCTTTAGGGAAATGAGTATGAAGGAACATTCCACGCAGTGTTTCAGCCAAACTGCACTGAAATGCTATGCACGTGAAAAAGAGATTTGAAGAGCTGCTCATAAATGCTGATGTTGGTTTAGAAAGCGTGTGGACGAAATGGGTCTGATGGCAAAGTTGGTCTCACATCGTGGTCGTGTGTACACAGAACTATCCCATCTGGGATTATGCCTTCATATACACTTCCCAGGAACACAACAAAGAGATCATGGTTTCTTCTTTATTAGGTCTTCGACTGGAAAGGGGGATTTTTTTTTTTAATATATTTTTTTAACGTTTATTTATTTTTGAGAAAGAGAGAGAGACAGAGCATGAATGGGGGAGGGGCAGAGAGAGAGGGAGACACAGCATCCGAAACAGGCTCCAGGCTCTGCGCGGTCAACACAGAGCCCAACACGGGGCTCGAACTCACGGACAGCGAGATCATGACCTGAGCCGAAGTCGGCCGCCCAACCGACTGAGCCACCCAGGCGCCCCTAAAGGGGGATTTTTAATGGAGCAGCAGCAATCATTGAAATCATTCAGAATAGTAATCGGCACAAAATTAACCACCAATCTAGCATACGAGCCCGGCAGTGTTTATTTAAACAAGAGTGAGTTTCAATAAATTTATCAGCTCTACTTTTCTATCATTTCTCTAGTTCCATTTTGAATCAGATTCAATAGGATTTCGGTGAGGTTCTGTGGTTCATAGAACTATAATATTGGAAGATGGGAGAAGATTCTTTTAGCTCCATATGTTACTCCACAGGCCCGGATAAACACAAACACCCGCAAATACAAAAAGGCAAAACAAACAGGTGCTTGAAAAATCAGAAAATCCTTGCCAAAGATGAGCCGAAGGTATAAGGAAAAAACATGTAGAAGAAAGAATATGGGCTCTGCAGCTGAACGGTCCAAGGTGGCAAGCGACTTACTAACTATGACCTTGAGCGAGGTCTTAAAGTTTCTAAGCGTTCGTCTCCCCACAGGTAAAGCAGGAAGAATAAAACTTACCTTATAGAATTGGGGGGATTAGAATTACCCTTTATAAACTGCCTGGCATGCATACAATAAAATGTAGCTCCTATGATTATATTTAAAACAGAGCCAATTTAAAGACCTGGTGCATTAAATAAAACCTCTTCCAAGTAATCACATACATAAACATCAGTCCCAGGCACTGAAATCTGCATCCCTCATTATGCACTAGAATGGCCTGTCAGTGTCTTCCTCCACATTTTTCAGGATTTATGATGGGAGGTTATACCTGGGTATGAATGAAATGTAATTTTTAAAACCCTGGCAGGATTTGGGTCTTCCTAGGCTTTTATTGTTGTTCTGAAAGACAGAGTGTACTGGAGGTCATAAATACTCTTTAGCACATATTAGATCGCTTTCTTCTCTAGCAAAGTTTTAATTCTGCCTTTCCACAAAAAGAGTTGGGGCCAGGGTGAGGTGGGGGCGGGGGGTGGGGACCAAAAGGAGTCCTTCCTAAAAGCCTGGCTGCCTTGAATGCATCACAGATCTGGAAAAATAACGTCTCTCAAAGTCTCAATGAGATACTCACTTTCCTGAACCCCTAAAAGGCTGAGTCTGCGGGCAAAGGCAGGTAGTCTTGTATCAAAGGCCAGTGCAGGCCTGGCTGGAAGAAAACTAGAGTTCATCTTCGCATCAAAACAAGCAGGTGGTTTGTCCTGCTTTTCACACTCGCGGATTCCAAATATATCCGAGCCTACTTGACATCAACTTGCTTGTGGGAAAATGCTTCTTAATAAAAAAAAAAAAGTTTTCTCCAACAGCAGAAAACATCAGTCAAATGAATCCCATTCCTACTTAAAATAACTGCATTGTTAGGGTGCACAAGGGAGCTTTAGCTCATCAAAGACAGAGCTTTCAGTCTGAAGAAATCAACTGATCAGTCCTGGTCTGAGACTTTAAGGATATGCCTTTCCTGAATGGAAGGAGGTCCGTGGTGCCCTTCCCACCTTTCTCCCAATTCTCAGATTTCCTGAAGATCCCTTCTGGCACTAGAAAATGAAATTGCTCATCTTTTAAACATCATTAATTTATCAAGCAGATTTCAATCGCAGAGGTAAGTGTGAATAGTACGAATGGTGATATTGGTGACATCACAAAGACATTTTAACATATGGGCATAACTCTAACACAGAATTTGACAAATGAAATGGCTTTAAAAAATATATGTGTCGGGGAGCCTGGGTGGCTCAGCTGGTTAAGCATCCGACTTCAGCTCAGGTCATGATCTCACGGCTCATGAGTTAGAGTCCCACATTGGGTTTTCTGCTGTCAACACAGAGCCTGCTTCGGATCCTGTCCCCCTCTCTCCCTGCCCTTCCCCCACTTCTCTCTCTCTCTCTCTCTAATATATATGTATATATATATACGTATATATGTATGATATATAGCACTTCAACCCTGCCTTAAAGAAAGGTAGACTAGGGAAGGGAAAGCTGATCAATGCAAAATAAGTTCATCTTTCAGGAACTTCATGCCAGGCAAATGGCATAAGAGTCAGATTTTTCTCTGTTGTGAATGCCAGGCAAGCATGTCCTGATTTATCCCAGTGAAGTCAGTGGTAGAAACTGGGGGTTACATGAAGAGGAGACAGTCTCATTTCAGGACACAAGGACTGAAGTTAGAGTTGATTCAGCAGAATCAAAAGATCCCTGTTACGGATTTTGTAGATAAGGTTTTACAAGAGAAGCCCCACAGACCAGGCAACAAGAAGAATAAAGCAAGATTCTGGGTCAATCCAGAAGCCTTCAGACTCAAGCAAAGCCACTACAAACCTAAACAAAAACCAGAACCAGACATGCTTTGTGAGGGTCGTAAAAAGATAAATCATAAGAGAGTATGTGAATGCTTTTATACGTAACAAAGAATAATTGAAGAAACCACTGGGCAATGGAGAAAATCTATTTCGGGATGGTACAGAGAGGCACTGGAGCTTGTAAGGATTATAAAAATAATAATGTAGGGTTATAAATAATATGAGAAATTGAATATGCTAATGGACTCGTGACGATGAAAGCTGGAAACAGAGACTTAGGTCGGACTAGCTAACAGCACTATGAAGCAGTGGAAAATGGAATTTTAGGTGGGAGCGAGCCCCTGATCCTTTCCTGAGGCAAACAGCTACAAGACTCACGCATGAGGCAAATCATTACATAGAACTCTCTCATTCAGTGTTCAAGGCTTCTCATCTTGTGGATGAGGAAATGACCCCCAGAGAGGTCACAAATCTTTACCACCAACGAACAATGAAGCCCATGGCAGGGTCAGGACAGACTCGGAACAGCACGTTTCCAGAACCCGCTGCGCATTCCCCTGACTACTCCGACCCACCACACGCTTCTGGTTCTTCTGAGTAACAGCAATAATTTAATAAGAGGGATTTTGAAATGTCTTTCGAAATTAGTGGAAGAAGTAAGGTTTGGGGGGGGGCCATCGTAGGTTTTTAAAAGTATGTTATTTTACTTTTCGTTTATCACATGAAATAACCAATGTTGTCATGGGACAAGGTAGGGAGGAATTTTAAAACTCCCTTTTTATATACCACACATATATTCTGAAGTTCTAAAGTTATATAATTAATGGCACATAAAGCTGTGCATAGAAGAGATGTCTGTCCAGGGGAGATATGTATCTTGATTGAAAAGACTCATTCTCTCTCTTTTTTAAAAATGTGTATGTATATATGTATGTATGTATGTATGTATTTTTATTTATTTTTAAATGTTTTTTTTAAATTTTTCTTAATGTTTATTTATTTTTGAGAGAGAGACAGAGCATGAGTGGGGGAGGAGCAGAGAGAAAGGGACACAGAATCCGAAGCAGGCTCCAGGCTCTGAGCTGCCAGCACAGAGCCCGACGCGGGGCTCGAACCCACGAACTGTGAGATCATGACCCGAGCCGAAGTCGGACGCTCAACCGACTGAGCCACCCAGGTTACCCTTCATTCTCTTTTTAAGTAAGTCCCATGCATACTCCCAAGAACGTTTCAGTCAAGTTTCCAAAAGATGGTCTTTACCTCCTACTTTTCGCCCATCCAGATTTGGGCCTCTGAAACCTCATCTTACTTCTTTCACTAGGTCTATTTTTGAAAACCCTAGGCCACATTCATTCTCTGCATTTCCACTATGACAGGGGGAGATAGAGAGAGAGAGAGAGAGAGAGGGAGAGAGAGAAAATACATATGTTAATTTTTATTCATTTGTTTTTGTCAGCTTGGACAGAAAGGTCTACACCAGGCCCGGACAGTGAATCAGATCTGACTGCTGCACGTTCCATTTCACTTTGGTGACCCAGCTGTCTAACCACCAAGTGTCTCTCTTCCTTTTCATCCTCTATGCTAAAAACAAAAAGTAAATGACTTTCCCCCAAAGCCAAGAAGATTAAGAAAATAACCAACTTTTCCCCCTGCCATACCTCTAATCATAGAATTAGGGACCATACTGAAAATCAGTGCTCGATTTGTCCCTCTGGGAGTCATTCCAAAGCCTTCAACACCACAACCCATGCCCCCAAACACACTCGAGAGACGATTTCAAAGGTGGGTTCTGCTGTTATGTGACTCCAGGAATCATTTGAGCATCTATTCCCATCAGTAACGTTGCCCAAAAATCACGTAAATACTAGCAGACAGAGCTGTATTTGTGGCCAAATTCCTCCGAGAGCTGTCACCCTTCAATGTGCCATACCAAACACACAGAGTCACCCAGGTAGTGTGTGTATCACCTGTCCTTTCTCGAGGCATCCAGATGGCGTTCACGGTAGAGGCCAAATTAATGTTTAAAGTTCGAAGCCCGCATAACGTTCACAATCGTGACCACTTCTAGACCTAAATATTGCCGAGTACGAAGTAGCATTTTTTAATTTAGTTTATTTAGGTTTTAAATCTTTCATGAATAAAACAACAATATACATAATGCAAACGAAATTTGTAAATATTTTTCTTAGCGCTCACAGAGAAAATAGACATTAGCGCTTCGGAACACTCCTGGTTTTGCACACTGAACCCCTGTGTGCTGGGGGAAAAAACCAGAGGAGCCAGAGGAAAGACGGATGACCCGTTTCACTGCCCAGGAAACTGGACTCTAGAACATTCTATTCTGTCAAGTTACGATTCTTTCCTTTGCTACGAATATTGATTATGACATTTGCAGAAATAGCCGAGGATAAGTACTAATTAATACGGCAATCCTAACACTCGCACCCAATCCTTGCAGAGTGTTTCACAACCTCAGAAGTCAGTACATGAGTTTGCCTCACACAATATCATTCTATAACGTTGCTGTGAGTGAACACCACTCTTTGCAGTCAATATGTATGTGGATTCTTCTCTTTTCACCCAGGTTCTGGATTCTCACCCGGTGAGTATCCTTGTCCATGGACAGGAGAAACTACCATCCCGTGGTTTCTCAACCATTAGCCACCCAGGCCTGGGTCAGGCAGAAAAAAGAAACAAAGGCAGAGATGCCTTGCTATGCTTCTTCCTCTTAAAGCATCCAAGAAATTTGGAAGGGGTAAGAGCTCTTCAAGGACACCTCAAATCTGTGTCTTGACTTCACACATTAACAACCTATAAAGTAATGGTCATATCGCATAGCTTCATATGCAGTCTTGCGGTTAAGACGAATATATTCAAGTAACGTCATGGTGTAGGGGCGCCTGGGTGGTTCAGTCAGTTGAGCATCCAACTCTTGATTTCAGCTCAGCTCACGATCTCACGGTTCATGAGATCGAGCCCTGAGTCAGGCTCTGCACTGACAGTGTGGAGCCTGCTTGAGATCCCCACCCCCCTCTCTCTCTCTGCCCCTCCTCTGCTCACTCTCTTGCTCTCTGCCTCTCTCTAAAAATAAATAAATGAAGTCATGGTGTAAACACTCTGCTATGAGCTCTGTCTTCAGCACCTGCCCACAACCCTCTAATTACACTTATCCAACTGTGTTAATTGACTTATCCACTGACCATAAAGTCAGAGGCAGGACAAGGACCTATGTTGGCAGAACTTAGAACGGAAGTAATACTTAAGTCGTCCCTTAAAGGTTGAACGTGATTCAACTCTGATGTGACACAGGGAAGGGCATTTACAGCAGGGGAACAGCAAAAGCGATCAGAATGATAGGCAGTGTCGGTCTGGCCTGTATGGATGCCAGGCACAACATCAAGGGCACTGCAAGAGATAAAATTGTAAAGGAAAGATTAACATAATGGTATCCGCAGCTCTCCTTTGAGCATTTTTAGAACCTGTCGTGGACTGTGTGTGAAAATTTACCCTCGAAGCCAAGTTCTGTTCACTTAATGTGTATACCGGTTCCAAGATTCTCCTAATCAAGCTCCTCACAGAAATGACCAAAACCTCCCCAAAGGTAACATGACATATTACTATACCTACATTCCATCCTTCAAATATAACAAAGCATATATATAAACACACACATACATAAATCATATGCAGCACACCATTCTCAGGCATTTCTCTAATAATCCAACCGCAAGACATTGTTCACTGTGAAATGTTATCTCTGGGGATCAAAAAAGGAGGAAAAGGAGAAAGTCTGGGATTTGACCACAGTAATGATTTCAGATCCCAATTCTCAATCAGCTCTGGTATGAAGACCAACCTGAAATGTAACTTAGGGCAAGTTTATACTCGTCCATCTTCTAATCGGTTCAAAGGCGGTGCTCCTGACCGAGTAGCTTGTGCGTACTTGATTTACCTAGATGTTTCACGAGAGACTGTGTGGCGGAGCCCACCCCCCAAGTCTCATCCCACCTCTCCAAGACCTAGCGATGCATGTCACTGGCATTCGCGTGACTAAAGGAAAAGCCACTGTCAAGGACATTTACATACACAGCAGCCCTGCAAGTACATCTCTTTATAGTACGCGAAATAAACAATAATATTGTCAAGGTTGTTTGCAGCCTTGCTAGGTTGCAGAAAGCTGGAATTTCCCCTACTAAACACGAAGGAAGAAACATCTCACCCGTCAAATGTCGTTGTTTCCAGGTCTGAATGCTGCCAGTTCCAGGGTGCACGAGTCACACAACAGCCCCGCATCTGCGGGGGGACCTATGGGCTCACCCCAGGGGCACACGGCCTGCTCAGCACTCTAGCTAACCCCGTTGGCTCCAAGATCCACCTTTTCTCCTGGAGTCATATGATCATTAGCGAACAACGCTCAGTGAGAAGCAGACACAGGGTGTCTCTACCCTCGTGCACGTAAGGGATGAGACCGGCCTCTGCCAAAACTGCTTCCAGACTCAAGTTCCCACCTGTCTCGGGTTCCTCTTCACTCTGGATGGAAACTCCCGTTTAATCTCCTTAGTTACCCAGATCTAAGGCTCCAAACAGATACTCTCCACATGAGCAGCGACCTTTCCAGAAGGTGGCACATTCCTGCTCTCCTGCCTGTCCCTGCTGGCCTTCCTCCCCGACCTGGCCTTCATTCACAAGAAGTGGTATGTACTGAGTTAGGACGGTCTTGTGTTGCTTTGGGCGGTTGGGGCGGGGCGGTGGGGGGGGGGGGGGGAGGGGGCGCAAAAATTCCTCCCCTAAGAAAAGCTGTGTGCTCTGGGACTCACCGCTGACTGCTGGGGTACCAGGAGAGAAGAGAACGGACAAATCTGTGGCAGTAAGGCAGGTAGGCTGTGAGAGAGGGGCCTCTCTCCGAGCACGCTGTGCCAAAAATTGGAAAGGCTGCTCGCGGAGAATTATCACTAGAATAACTGATGCCAACCACAATGCCAAAATATTTCAACAGCAGAGACTACTAAAATACCTCCCTACCTTTCGTTTCTGCCGACTTCACCAAGTGTTACCCATTACGCGGTGATCTACGTACCCACATGTTAACTTCAATTAATCAGGAACCGGGAGCTTTTATCTTCCCACCAGCCTAGCTCCTTCTCCTCCCTAATGTTCCCATTCCAGTGACACATTTGTCTAAAATTGTATTACGCTGACTTCTCCCAAAGCACGGTGATATTCAAATGGAGGTTTGGTCCCCAGTGAATAGCCTTTTCCCGAAATGGAACACAAGGACAAAACCAGAGTCATAACCAATACGCCAGACAGCACGTCGCAGTGCTAAGAGCACAGGGGACTATGAAGAAAAGCACGTTTAGACCAAGTTCGATTCTCAGCTCTGCAAAAGGAGAAGAGAAAGAGCAGGCAAGATCTTTTGAAGAAAATAGAACAGCCTCTCTGTAAAGTGTGCACTTGGTTGGCCTGAAATAGATCGGGCGAATTCCTCCCCAGCCACACGTTCACAATCATGTCCACCCTCCCTGGGCTTGCGGTGCCCAAGCCCATGATTCTGAGCCCCTGTGGAGCAGGCTTCAGCAGGACAGGGAAGGGTGCCAGGCTCCAGGCCACAACATGGAGGGCGGGCTGCATTTGGAATGCTCACTGCAATGTTTCCAAATCCTATTCCTATAATCTAGTCAAAGCAATCTTATTCCAAAAACTACAGGTTTGCTTTTGTCTTTCCATTTCTGTTTGTTTTCTGACGATTTACCTACCAGGAGCTACCACAGTTAATCACGTATGCTGTTTGGGAATAAAGACATCCGTTAACATGAGGCAAAAGTTGCCCATTTTTGTCCTTATGTATCTCGTGAAGTGGAAATCTCAAATGTCACCTCAAGATTTGGGGTATGCAGCGGGGAGGCACGGAGGTGGCCCTGGGAGCAGGAAGTGCTGGCCGGTGAATGGCGGTCCCTGCTAAAGGACAAACGTCTTTGAGGAGAGAGCTGTCGTCATTCACTCAAGAGATGTCTGTTAAGATCATGTGGCGGGCTCTGTCCTAGGTGACGTGCTTCTGATCCTCACAGACCATCTGCCTGGTGAAGGATGGAGACACGTTGCAGGCAACTGGAACCAGGTGTGAAAAGGGGAGGAAGGCTGGAGAAGCACAAAGGAGGAATAGTCAACTCAGGCTTGGGAAGTCAGTCGGGGAAGGCTTCCCAGGGGAAGCACCATCGGTGCCCCAATGGGAAAGATTAGTAGGAATTAGAAGATGAGCAGGAGCTTGGTGAGAGAGAAGGGTGGTTTAGACAAAGGGCGTTCTAGACAAAGGGAACAGAGTTCACTAGGCCACTCCTATCTCACATGCCCTGAAAGCAATTTCTGATGCTTCCAAAGCTCTGAATATTATGGTATCTCCTCGTACACATGGATGAAGAAGAGAATGAACTTGGTTTACACAGTGATAGAGGGTAATATCTATCAGTAGAATCCCTGGGCTGAGAAAAGGGGCCTCACTGTAACACAAACAAGACGAGGCTCGTTCCCGGGACTGTCACAGCTCAAACATACATTCAGATCCCGGACAGGCACCATAGGCCTTGGCAGTGGGAGGGTAAGCGAGAGATTAGCATTTAACCAAATACAACATGTGTTTCTAATAGATTCAGTATAATTTATCTATTCACACGGACTGTCACTTTGTCCCAAAGGAAAAATCAGTGGTCTTCGTCCACATTTGTTTCTAAACATTTTAAACGCAGTGGTCCTGCCTCTGCTTTGCGTTAGGTCCTTTCTTAATTACAACCCTGGCATTCATCACAAATTCAGAACATGAGTCGAGTTAAAAACGTCCTTTCTGGAGAGAGATGAAAAGAATCTGGTGGCTGGTCTGCTTGATTCCTTTGCTGCTAATTAAATCAGCCCAGCCATCATCCTATGGTTCCTCAAGTCTTGTATGAACAGGAGTAAAAAGCCATTATTCAAAACGTTTCCCGGTCTCATGCAGCGTGTGCTGTCCCTCAAGGGCTCATCGGGGCCAGCTCCAGGGTCAACACCGCACGGCAAACACCTACCACTTCTATTTCTCCGCTCACTGCCCCCTAAGCGACCAGCCGGAGGGCTCCTCCTGGCTTCTTCCATGCCCTACCACACACCGCGTCATCCCCGTGTGCACAGCAAGTTTTCAAAGATTCAGGAAAGTCTGCACAAACGCAGATGTTCTGATAATTCTATTCCTGCTGTCTGCTCAACCCCAAGCAAACCTGGTCACAACATTGTTGGTATTTCTGCTGACGAAATGATGATCTAGATCAATCACCTGACCATGAAAGAATGCACACCCTGTTGGGTCGAAGTTTACCAACAGCCTTCTTAGTATGGCTAAATTCACACACAATGACATGGGTCATTATGTAGGTACATATGCAAAGAGATGTGCGTGAAAGGGTACCGAAAATATCAGTGCTTATTTTTAGTAAACAAAGCCTTATCTGTGAATGGCTGCATTTGGGGGGATTTCTACCTTTTTTCTTTATAAGTGTGCATGATGCCTGAATTGTTTCTGTAATGGCAATGCTTTGTTTTATGGCCAGTAAAAACTATAGATATATAGGTACATATAAAAAGTATGAATATGTAGCTTCATACAAATATGTTTTACATATAAAGAACTCTATGTGCATGTGTATAAATATTTGCATACTTATTTAGATGTATAATAAGAACTCACTTACTTATTTCTAGTATTTTTTCAGCAAAGTAAGCCTGTCCCCAGACTACATTTCAGGGACAGATGGTGCTAAATGTGCATGACAATAACTGTGCGTTGCTCAAGATGTCCGGGAGAAGGAGTCAGCCCAGCTTCAGCATGGTCACAACAGCAAGCTGAGCCGTCCTCTGCTCTCACTGCTCTTACCCCACCAGCCCTCCACATGAGGGGAGGAGGTCTTGAGCTGTCTTCTTCACAAGGGTAAGTTCTGGAACAGGACAATGCCATTTCGATATGGTGGGCGTCAAAGCCTAGGGGTCCTGGGGCTTTGTTTTGCCTCTAGCCCACAAATGTCCCAATGCCATGCGAGTTGCCCACAGAGCATCCATGGATGCAGCAGGAAGTCTTTGCTGGCTCCAACTGTGGCTCTGTGGAAGGCCTCTTGAGAGTGGGACAACAGGAATTGCGCTGGGGGCAGGTACTGGCTTAGCGTCCATGACACCAGTGAGACTACGACTGCTCTTTAGGAACAACTCATCTCTTCTATTTTCCCTTTCCTGGCTCCTCTGCGCTCCTATGGGTCAACCTGGAGACCACGCTTACAGATGCCACTTGGGACTTTTCACAGAGCTCCGACCATCACTGAAACTTTGGGGGTTGGTTTTTAATCCACTGGGGGAAACACTGTGTGTTGCCTTTCAGAATCATAATTAGGCCATCTTCGTGGGGGTGTTTATTTTCTTTAAAATAGTGAAGTGTGGGCTTTCTTCGATTGGTTGTCCCAACCCAGAAGCTTGTGCCAGGCTGGAGCGAGCGTGCTTTTCTGGTTTATTTGTTTTCCTTAAGCTGGAATGCACTGGTTTATCTTAGACCCCTTTGTTGATTCTGCTTTTTTAGTGTTGGGAAGGCTGGCTCTGGCTTACACATGAAAAGAAAGCAAATTCCTCATGACTGGGGACAGTGTGACAGTTAAGAACAGAGACTCTGGTCCAGGCTGCTGCTGTTCAAATGCTGGCCCCACGATGGAATGGCTGTGAAGCCCCAGGCAAGTTGCTCAACCTCTCTGTGCCTCTCTTGCCTCATCAACGCAATGGGAATAATAATAGTACCTACACCACAGAGTTTATCAAAGCATACTTTTCAAAAAGTTAAAACACTATTCTCATGTAAATATAGAGCGAGCATGAATCAAATACTTATTTTATTCATTAGCAAGGGAACCAGCAGGTTGAGGACACTGGGGTTCACAGAATATGTGAGCTAATGTGTATATATACTTCCAAGTTCAGGCATTTTTATAACAGGTGGTTATGAGAAGACTGAATTAGTACATATATTTATGTGTATATATGCTAACAACATATGTGTATGTATGTAATAATATAGGTATATAGGTATGTATGTAATATAGGTATATATTTACTATATATACTATGCTGGATAGAACTGAACTTGACACATTATAAGCACTACATAACTTTCACCATTATTATTATTTTGTAACTAAAATAAATTTTTCTCTCACTATGTATCCATCGAAAAAGGCATTTTTGTTGCTTTCAATGTAAATTGCCTAGAATGAATTTGAAATGTGGCATAAGAAGTTTCTAAATGTCTATTAATATTGTCTTTCTTTTTTAACTAGAAGAGATAAATCTACAATTTTCCATTTCTTTGAAATGATTAATTCATATACTCAAGGAAAGTGGGTTATGCAGCTTATTCAAGGAGATGAATCTTGAAACGAACTTTTTTTTTCAAGTGTAGCTATATGTGGTCTTTAGCTTCTCAAAGCTTTCTAAACTATTAAAGGATTCTAATGTTTCCCAAAAGTCTGGAAGTGAGCCTTTGTGCTTGGTTTAAATTTGAAAAAAAAAAAAAAAAAAACCAAAAAACATTTAGGGAACTCCAAATGCTTAATTATTAAGGACAGACAGAGTAAATACCATATGGTCAAGGTTGGACAAGGCTCTGCTGTCTTCCTTAGCTGGCCAAACTCCCCAAAGCTAAGGGTTAAAGCTTGAACATCTTCCAAATTATCTTCTAATGAGTAAAATATGCTGTTTGTGCTGGTCTTTATATACGTGACTTACTTTTTAAATTAAAAATACTCTCCCGAAAAGTATAGAAAATTTGGTTTCCTATGACCCTCAGGATTTCTTCCTGTGTTTTGTCTGGGTCAGTCATTCTATTACCGATAAGCAAACTCACGGCCAAGAAGTTTGGCTTCCCATGCTTGTGTTTAAGGGGTCACTCTGCCCATCGCTCTGTGTCTTTAATCCATGGCAAATTTCAAAGCAGGAGCTCAGTCCAGGAGCGGATCATAGAAAAGACTCAATTCATCTACACTGAATGAACCCACTGAGAAGCATTTATCCAGAAATCACTTCATGCTTTCCTATCAATCTTCCGTACAAGTGGACATTAACTGCAGATAATTTATCCAGAACAGTGTCCCTCTGTGTTGGGGTAAAACTGGAGCCTCTGAAACTATTCAGTAGAATGGTAAAAAATTTAATGCGCTCTTTGGGTCAAAACAACTACTTTGCTCATAATACCTGTATTTTCCACTTTGGAAAAGATAGAAACTGACGCTCTGTGGCAGACAGACACTAACATGACCTCCCAAGTGTCCTCACCTCTTGGTGTTCATCTCCTTGTGTAATCCTCCCTCCTTGAATGTGGGTAGTATCTGTGACTTGCTTCTAACCAATATTGCAAAGGTGACAGGATGTCCCTTCCGTGATAACGTTACATAAAGCTGTAACATCTACCTTGCTCGGCTGTGCTCCCTTGCCAGCTTTGATGAAGCAAGCAGCGGTGTCCAGGAAGCCATCACACCGGAAGGAACTAGGAGCGGCCTGTGGCCACCAGCTAGCAAGAAACTGAGGCCCTCAGTCAAACAGCCTACACGGATCTGATTCCAGCTAGCAACTCTGTGAGCTTAGAAGGGAATCCTTCCCCAGACAAGCCGTGAAATGAGCCCACGGCCCCAGCCAACCCCTTCACTGCAGCCATGTGAAATAGAAGACTCCTTTAAGTCATGGCCAGACTCCTGCCATAATAAATGTGTGTTGTTTTAAGCTACTAAGTTTACTGTCATGTTATTATGCAGCATTTGACAACCAACACGTTATCCCAAAAGACAGGGCAGAGGCTGACGTCTATGCTTTCAGCGATGTCCAAGTGGACTTCTCATGTCAGGTGTGGCTACTACTGGAGAACAGCCTCCCGGCACACAGTGGGACTCACCAGGCCACCTCGCTCAGGAGAGCCAATGCTCACTCATCAGGGATCACCAATCTGCCGCTTCCCTTTAGAAAGGCTGCTCCCCTCTAAAGATGATTATCCACAGGCCTTTCAGTTTAGAACGATCTGCATGCTACATGGCATGAGGTTAGTTAGATTTCTAGATATCCATTGCTGGAAGGGATCCTGACAACCATTTTTGCAATCCTCAAAATTAGTTTCATATGCATCATATTTGTGCCAGACGCTGAGTTAAGCAGTGTGGACACAGAGGTGGATGGCACCTACGTCCTGATCTCAAGAGGGGCTCACAGCTGAGTAAGAAAGAGGGCATTTCAAAAGGTAACATTAAATTGTAACAAGAGTGACAGAATCAAATGGCGGAGAAGATGCGGAGACCCTAGAACTCTCATACATTGTCTATGAGAGTACACATGCAATCGGACAGCCACTTTGGAAAATGGGCAGTTCCTTACAAAGTAAAACAGGTCTCTCCTCTTTAACCCACACACAGGTATTTGCCCGAGAGAAATGAGAACGTATGTTCTTAAAAAGGCTTGTGCGCGAGAATGTTCACAGTAGCCTTACTCACAATAATTTAAAACTGGAAAGAAAACGGATGCCCATCAACAAGAGAATGGATAAACAAATTGTGGTATATTCATAAAATGGAATACGACTCAGCAGTGACAATGAATACGTCATCCATATGGTAGACACCAGCACACAACAACACGGATGAATCTCAAAAATACTATGTTGAGTGAAGCAAGTGATAGACAAAAAAAAAAATGTATATATCAATTTCTGTAAGTTCAAGAACAGCCAACCTTCACCTTGGGTGGCTGGAAATGACAGAGAAGGGGCACGAAGGAACTTTCTGGGCAGTGGAAACGTTCCATATCTTGACTGGGTAGACAGTGACACAGACGTGTGCACTCATCAAACCTTGTAAACTACACGCTTAAGATATTGTGTACTTCACTGCATGTAAAATTTGCCTCGATTGAAAATTAAAGAATACACTGAAAGCCCAGACTTTAGGAATTGGTAAGATCTGGATTCCTACTCCATCTCCGGAATTTGCTAACTGTAACCGAGAGGAATTTATTTAATCCCTCTGAGCCTCTGTTTCCTTACCTGTAAAATAGGATAATGATACCTAAGGTTTGTGTCTCCCGGGGTTGTTTTGAGAATCAAAAAGAGATAACATCTGTAGTGTATTTAGCTTAATGCCTGGCAAGTGGACACCAAATGAAAGCTACCAATCCCACTTTTAAAAAAATCACATGGAAGTATATATAAAGCGATGAGTCATACATAGAAGAAGCATTTCTGCCTCAAGGACAAAGTGGACCAGAGAAAGCTATATAAGTGAGATAATGGTATGAACCAGCCCTTGAAATAGGATTTTACCCAGGTGAAAGACAAGTGGAGAAAATCCAACTCTGCAGCTTTTGAAGGGCTCAAGATACCAGAAAACGGGTTAATTCAGCAAGTATTTATTAATTACGTGCCATAGGCATCACATCATGCTATCTACTGAAAATGGAAGAAACAGCAAAACACAAAAATAAACCATAAATACCTGGCTTATACTGGGAGTGTGGTTGGCTCCACGTAAATGGGAAACCTAGCCAAATCATAAAGGTCTTTGAACCTGTAGGCCCATGTGATACTGAGTCATGGCTACCTGAGGCGTTTGGGGGAGGGGATATGGTTTTAGACAAAGCTGGGTCTGGAATCTGGAACAGACCCCCGACTTGCCAAGTGGACTTTTTACAAATCAGAGCCTCAGTGTCCTTTCCTGCAAAATGTCTTCAAGAAAGTTATCTCGAAGATAAAATGAGATAACTTGAGTAAAAGCATCTAGTAAAATAGGTCTACTGCAGTAGAGTACTTTGTGTAGCAGAGGCTTTAAAGACTCTGGAGAGAGCTACGAAAAACTCAAAGACTTGAGTTAGAATATAGCCATGGGGAAAGGGTGTCCTTTAACCACAATCCATAATAGTCCTGGTCACTGTCATTAAAATTTTCGTCCTTTCGTTGATTTTTTAAATATTTACTTATTTTGAGAGAGCAAGAGAGCCCGTGCATGCACGCGAGTGGGGGAGGGGCAGAGAGAGAGAGAGAGAGGGAGTGAGAGAATCCCAAGCAGACTCCATGCTCGTGAACCATGAGATCATGACCTGAGCCGAAATCCAGAGATGGATGCTTAACCAACTGAGCCACGTAGGCACCCCCAAAAGTTAGTCCTTTTGAAAGAAAATCTTACTTTTAGATTCCAAAGAAATCTGTATTTTAAATCACAAAACCATTCCACCATAATGATCAGTATCTTCTGAGTTGGCCCCAAGTGTCCCAGTAGAAACTAAGCGATTGATATTGGCAGGGATGGACTGCCTTTGAGATCTTACACGGTAAAATGAGCCCCTCAGAAGGGAATGCTTCTCTTGTGGATGCATGTCTCATTCAACATCTGCTCCCTGTTCCTCCTATGATCAGCCAAACCAATTTCAAAATATTTTATCTAACTAAGACACTTGATATAGACGTTGCTTTCCTGAAATTTTAATCTGGGAAATGATGTTTGTTTATGCACAGGAATCTTCAGGTGCCTAGACCACACTCAAATTTAGGGTTTCAAAATTTCATTTCTGGCAATAATTACATAGGTGTGTGCTTTATTTCATTTAATATCTTTTTCCTGTGTTTTATTTAGCTTCTAGAACCACACTGAGTATGTCATCACCGCAACAGAGTGGTTTTTAAACTCTCTAAGTGCTACTCACCAGCATTGCCACAGACCAGCCCTGTTATAAGAAGCCTCTTAAAATACACAGAATAGAGCCACGCTGTGTTCGCTGCCTCCGAAGGTATGAATTAAGGCTAAGTGCAAGCATATGCCTACCGAGGAGAGAGTCTTACCCTTTTCAAACATATCAAATACTTCAGCAAAATAAAGTCCACGGTTTAAATAATATTCTCACTCTGTGAGGATAGCCACAGATTAAGGGGTGGGCGGATGAAAAAAAAAATCCCCACAACCTTCCTTTAGGCTACTCCCACTTTAGCGGACTGATACCACTCAGGTTCCTCCTGAAAAGGCTTACCGTTCTTAACAGAGTAAATGGACAGCCTCCTAGTGATCATGACCTAGATCTCCTTCTTGGTCTCCTCATTTGGAACCCAAGAAAATGAAACCACAGTTTTTGCAGTGAGGAGAACAGTTCTGTCTTGTCAACAAAATCATGGTTGGCATAAGACCATCACAAACAATACGTGCATGCGACTGACTTTTCCTTAAACCATCAGGTGAGGAAAGATGGTTTCCAAGCCCCTTCTTGCCTACACAACTGAGGTTTCTCTTGTATTTTTTTTTTTCTGGAAAATACTGAAAACAAATCTTCACGATTTTACAGATATTTTCCATGCCCTAATGACAGACTTTAACCATCCTAAGGACGATTGCAAATAATGATCTGTGATGACCTTTGGATTTCGAATTGACTTGTGATTAGCTTACTGCTATTATAGCATTACAGTGGTAGTTCAAATGTAAAGCTACCATTGCTCTTCCTTAGAGACTATTATTTGTTCTAGGTCGACCAAATAAAATAATTCCCCAAAACTGCCCAGAAATGTAACAGCGCGCTTTTGCCTTTTCACAGGAAAAGCTAGCAACGATTCGCTGTGTGTTCAAACACAGGGGGAACAAAACCAGGCATCCTGGGGCAAATTATAAGGCCCAGCTAGGGAGAAAATGAAAAGTCCTTCCAAACTTTTGAGTAGTAATTGTCAAATAGTAATTCAAAGTGGAACAGAAAACGACGACAAAAGAGATCTTTCGATTTATTGGGACTTTCTTTTCCCTCGTTCCAAAGAACAATTTCTTTTCACACGTGGAAATTTGGACGGGAAGAAATTCTGGCGGAAAAAAAAAATCATTTCAATAATTTCTTCTCTCTTTAAATATTACATTAATCATAAGAGAAGGAAATTATGCCAAACAAACGGCTGGCATGGGAGTTTGTTTTACGGATACAAATTAATTACTGGTGCCGTAAGAAACTTTCTGACTTCATTTAATAAGAGGTCATCTTTCTCTGCTTTTTAAAAACATTTCCTTCACAAGTTAGGAGAGAGACATTTTATTCTATTTTAAGTCTTACTAGTCTTTATTTTTAAAAATCTATTCAAGTATCAAGAAGAGCCACTATAATTTTACAGGTTTTTTTTTCCCTTCACAAGCTTCTTTGTCATTGAAGACATTCAATTAGGTTTTGGAAGGCAGGCATGGTCAAGCACAAAGCCATATTTTCACTCATCAACACCAGTGGTCACAGCTCAGTACAGTAAGGACACATACTACATGGCAGAGAAAGGGTAACCACAGAAGGGACAAGACAATGAATAGAGGGTGAATACCTGGGGCTGGGGGACCGGTCACTAGGGCTCTGCAGGCGAAGGGCCCAGAGCGGAAGAGGGGCAGACTCTAAATGCCCGCGAGCCACATCTGCTTCCTATCAATGGCGACCACTAGCACAAGACCAGTGGTTAAAAAGTCCAGCTTTCAGAGCATCTATTGCATTCTTTTACACATAGAAGAGGTGCATTCTAGCAAAAATGGCCTTCCAACAGAACGCATGTGTCAAACCCCATTTTCCCACTGACAAGCCTTTTCCAACAGAGTCATGGTTTGGAGGGAACTGTAGGCCCAGTGGTTGTAGCATTGACGACCAGAAATGGCGCCTCTGGATTCAAGTTCACAGTTTTCAGCCCAGGGCTGCAGCGGCTTCCTGATCTCTGGGAACATCACTTCCCTTGTGTCCCATCTGCAACTGTCCCTTCCCTGAGCACCCCCCACCCCACAACTGTAACCAGTCTCCTGTGTTAGATGCCCTCTGTTTGAAATACCTGAGTTTCTGTTTTGTGGTTGGAACCTGCTTCATACAACGTTCCTCTCAATATCTAGCACAGTGAGTTTTGCCCCAACCAGGGAAGTAGGGAAATGGTACAGTACTATGAAAAAAAGCACTAAATTTGGAGTTAGAAGAACAAAGGTGAAATCTCCACTTCATCGCTTCCTGGCCACGCGACCTAGGGCAAGTTAATTACCCCCTTTTTACCTCCTCTGTGCAGTGGGAACAACAGTCCTGGTTACCTCCCTGGGAAACTGGGTGAAAGCTTCTGGCTCCAAGGCTCAGCCTGAACTATACATTAGCACCACCTGGGGAACTCCTTTAAAAACCCAGGTCTGGGCTCGTCCCCCCAGAGACTCTGATAAATCACCTCAAGTGTGATCCAAACGCTGGTCATTTTTAATGTCTCCCGTGACTCAGCCTCGCAGCACGATTTGAAAACCACTGACAGAGCTCAGTGTGTGCTCGGTAGGTCAGCAGCATCGACCTCACCTGTTAGGAAAGCGGACGCCGAGGCCCCACCCCAGACCTACTCAACCAGAATCTGCTTTACAAGATCTCCAGGTGATTACCATGTATTTTACTATGTACAGCTTGGAAAGCACTGTTCTAGAATATAGTAGGCCCTCAATGAACAACGGCAGGGACTAATGTGAGCCTTACTGAAATACTTACGGAAATTGAACACTGGGTCGCAAATCTGTACAGTACGCTCAAGGAGAACCTACTGGAACCTCGGGAGTCACAGGCCTCAGTCACATGACCCTGAGCGTCCATACCCTCCAATGCACTACAATAGCTTCTAGCTGGTCTCCCTGCTTCTACTTCTATTTCTCTGGAATTCATCCTCCATTCTCCACAGGGCAGCCCAAGTGATCTTTTAAAACACGGATGAGACCCTTGATACTCCAAGTCGGGTCCATGGACCAGCAGCCACGGCATCACCTGGAAGCAGCTAGAAATCCAAAAGCTCGGTCCCCACCCCAGGCTTCCCAAGCAGGGTCTGCAGTTTAACAAGTCCGCCAGGTGATTCGAATGTATCTGCGTAAAAACTCTAACAGCTTTCGTTACAGCCGTCAGTAGATGAATCTGCAGATTCGTCTATTACATTAGGAGGAAACCTACACTCCCAGAAGATCTGGCCCCTGCCTTCCTCTCTGACCTCGCATCCAAGCACTGCCACCCACACTCACTCTGTTCCACATGCACTGGGCTTCCTTCTGTTCCTCCAGCCCACCAAGCCCATGCCTGCCTCAGGGTCTTGGAACTGGCTGATCCTTCTAACCCTTGTCTGCCAGGCCTCCACATGGCTGAGTCCTCAGCTCATCTGTCACCTCCTAAGAGTGCCTTGCCTGTCCACCTTATTTCATGAGCTCCCCCTTCCCTCACCCTATCCCCATAGTTCTGTATCATTTTATTCTTTTTTTTTTTTTAAGTTTATTTCTTTACCTTTGAGAAAGAGAGAGAACATATGCACGTGGGGGGGAAGGGCAGAGAGAGAGGGAGAGAGAGAATCCTACGCAGGCTTCTTGCTGTCAGTGCAGACCCCAGTGCGGGGCTCAATCCCATTAACTGTGAGATCATGACCTGAGCTGAAATCAAGAGTCAGACGCTTAACCGACTGAGCCACCCAGGCACCCTTCATATTATCCTGTTCTAACTTCTTCAAGGTATTCATGAATCTTTGAAATCATCATATTCATATGTTTACTTATTTATTACTGCCTCTTCCCCAACTAAGAAGAATGTAAGCTCCATAAAGAGAGAGACATTGTATGCCTTATTCTCTCCTATATCTCAGAGCCCTGAAAAGTGCTTGGTGTTTGGTAGACATTTAATAAATTCTTGTTGAATACGTACTTATTTCATATTTTTCCGCCACAGTTCCCAAGGTCACAATGAGTTTGATGCTAATTGTAGGAGGAGTATCCTTTTTCCACGCCTTGGGATTCCAAGCTAAGGAACTTCAGCCAGAGAACATTCCTGGCCTGATGTCTCTCCCACCTCCTTTTAGTGACTTATTTGATGGATGAGTTTTGGAAAAAGCAACAGAACATTTCTGGCTTTTCAAAGTAGCCTATCTCCTCAATTCTGACATCCTCTGCCCCTAGGGTCTCTTAGTGGGGTAGTCTTTGTTCCAGTAAAGAGGAGAGAGGTGTCCATAAGTTTAGGAGGATAAATTCAATTTAGAGAAGAGTTGGCAAGCCCATTTGGATGCAAATCTAAAACCATTTTGATTTCAAATTGCCTGTCTCCAATGGCTCATAATTAGTCCAAAATTCAGAAGAGGACTAAAGGGTAGTATTTATTAAGCTTCACAAAATCCTCACATGAATCACAAGTCATATCAGGGATACTGAGATATATATATATATATATATATATATATATATACACACACACACACACACACACACACACATATATTTTAAAGACGTTTTATTTTTAAGTAATCTCTACACCCAACATGGGACTCGAACTTAAAACCCTGAGATCAAGAGTCACATGCTCCACCAACTAAGCCAGCCAGGCACCTCACAAACACTTATTCTTATGAAAGTTAGAATGGATCTTTTTTTTTTTTTTAATTTATATCCAAGCTAGTTAGCATATAGTGCAATAATGATTTCAGGAGTAGAATCCACTGATTCAGCCCCTACAGATAACACCCAGTGCTCATCCCGACAAGTGTCCTCTAATGCCCCTTGCCCATTTAGCCCATCCCCCTACCCCAAACCCCTCCAGCAACCCTCAGTTTGTTCTCTGTATTTAAGAGTCTCTTATGTTTTGTCCCCCTCCCTGTTTTTATATTATTTGTGTCTCATTGGAGAGCTAAATATCTTACTGAAAGATCCATGGAAGTACTTAAAATTCTCTTTTCTCCTCCAATCTATGCCTTCATGAGTTTTCAGCTGAGGAAAATGAACCCAATTCCAGTAGTTCCCCATTGCTTCTGAGAACTGCTAATCTCTTTTTCATGGCATAGTGATCCCTTTCCAGGATCTAAGTGTGTTCAGAAAGCTGAGCCCTTGTTTTGCCTGGGAAGAGTCCTGCTTTCTCACCCATCTTGGGGGAAAGTTCTTGGCACCCCAGGGGATCATCTAGGCACCCCTCACACTGACTACTTCCCATCCTGGATACCCAACGGACCCAATGCCCATCTTTTGGCAGGGTCTCCCAGCGTTCCCAGTGACATCCCTAAATGGTAACAAGTCTCGGAGAGCTGCAAATTCATCCCAGGAAAAATTAGAATACGTTCCTTGAGTTCCAAATCTCTAAATTCCATCAGAGCTAGATGGAAGCTAGAGATTTTCCTGTCTCAAGAATCCAGTGCTCAGAAAAGTTAAGTGATTCGCCCAAGGTGACTCGGCTAGAGCGTGGCAAGGCCTGAACACTGTATCCGCTCAAGACGGGCCATCTTTACTGTGAATCGCGATAAAGAAAGTAGGCAGTGGTGTGAAACACTGCCTTCTGCCAAGCAGGTCCTATGAGATGTTTGCTTGGGTTTTTGTGAGAGGGGGTTAGCACAGGCTAACGTGAGCCAGACATCAGAAAAAAATGATGAAATGGTGCCAAGTCATTACAGCACCAATAACAACTATAGCTAAGAAAAGTAACTCATGACTCAGAATAAATAATTTCCATACACATTGAATTAGCATTGGCTTTTGGCAAGAACATACTAGAGTGTATGTAACTGCAGGGATTAATTGAAAATGCTGTCAAGCAGATACCACCCCTGTGTGTGCTTGGGACTGCTTTTTTTTTTCCTACCAAATAACACGAAGTGCGATAGTTAAAATGAAAGAAAAACATGAAATTGCCAAAAGTTGTGATTTTCATCACCACAACGCAGACCCGTAAATCAGCGCCGCTCGTTTTAGTAAGTTATTGGCTAGACAACAAAAGCAGTGGTTTCTTATAGTCTTTACTGAAAATAATTGTGTGTCATCATGAAAGGAAAATACTCATCTTTAAACTAAAGTTTCTAACATCCCTCTTTAAAAATAGCCACGCAACTGAAAAGGAAAAATATTTTCCAAGGAAAGTTGATTGCTCCGAACTTCCTGTCCTACACACTCCCATATTTTTGCACAAATGTCAATGCTTAAGATTCAGAAATGAATCAACCAGGCGTCCTCTTAGAAAACCCTAAAGGCCCCCAACTAAGCATGCAGCCTGGCCAAAACTCTCTGGGTGCCAGGGAACCAGCCGCCTTGTTTTGTGCACGCAGGATGCCCATTTTTCAACGTGGCAAATGACAGATTGGAGATTCAGAAAATGATGGCATTTGAGTCCTTCGTGACAAGACCGCTTCACCAATAAATCAGTTAAATCTCAGCAAGCCATGACGAGAGCTGACTGGGGACAAGAGAAGTGCTTGATTAAGACACAGTCTCTCTGCTAAAACTTGCGAAGCCGTCACCTTTCTCCCAACTGGAAAATAGAACACTGATCACCTTCTATGTATTTCACAAAGATGACAAAACCTTTTGTATTCCTCTTTAATATAATAATATTATATTAATAATAATAATATATTATTATATATTATATATAATATATATTTTATATATTTATAATTATAATATATAATAATTTATATTATATATAATAATTTATAATATTATATTATAATATATATAAATAATATATATTAATATATATTATATATAATTAATATATTATTTATATATTATATATATTATTTATATATATATTTATATATATTATTTATATATATTTATATATATTATATATATTATTTATATATATTTATATATTATATATATATTTATATATGTATAAATATATATAATAAAAATAAATATAATAAATATAAATATATAAATAAATATAAATAATATTATAATGATTTATAATATTATATATAAATAATATATAAATTATAATTTATATATATATTATATATTATATATATTATATTAATATATTATATTATATTATATTATATGTATATAATATAATATAATATAATATAATATATTAATAATAATAATAATAAGGCTATGGGACGTTTTTCCCATCCATTCCAGAAATGAAGTTTAGAATCAGTAGTAACACACTGCCTTAAAGAATGGTTATTTCGGGGCCCCTGGGTGGCTCAGTTGGTTGAGCCTCTGACTCCTGATTTCAGTTCAGGTCATGATCTCACAGTTTGTGAGATCGAGTCCCATGCTGGGCTCTCCACTGACAACACAGAGCCTGCTTGGGATTCTCTCTCTCTCTGTCTCTCTCTCTCTCTCAAAATAAATAAATAAATATTTAAAAAAGAATGGCTCTATTTGTATACTTTGGGTGTTGCATTTTGATACGTCAGGTTGAACAGTCATTTTCTATTAGCAAGCTTCAGATGAAATTCATCTTTAAAGAGTATGAATTTCATGACAGCAGGATCTGTGTTTTACTAACTGAAATATCCCTGCATATAGCACAGCACCTACCTCGTAGTATGCCCTCAGCAACTCTTTCATAAACAAAGGACTAAATCAATGAGTGGCTTGCTTATTGGAAATAATGCTGTTTTAGCCAAGAGAACACTTTCCCAAAATGGTTTATTCTCACTTAGAAATCTAAAGGTTACCTACTAATAAGGGTTTTCCTCCAAGAAGTGACTAAATGGTAATAAACTGTGTTTTGTTTTGTTTTTTCAGTTAGTCAAAGTAAGATTACTTTGACGTTGAGTATTTTTTTTCTCTTTGTTTAAATGTGTGCAAGGTTAAAATGAAGTGAATTGTATAAAAGATATGTGATTTTTTTTTTTTTTTCTCCTTGGTGTATCACTGCTATTCTTTTCAGGTCTTTTTTAAAAGCTGTTAAACAATATAAAACCATGGAGACCATAGGTGGAAAAAATTACATGTTCAAGACAGACTCCTGCCCATACTGTTTCAATAACAGCATCAATTTCTGAAGAACAAACAAGACAAGGAAAAGGTCAACATGGCAACTGGTTCTCTCGACATCAGCCATTTTACAGAATGCGCATCTTGATAAGAAAAAGACTTTTGTTCTTTTTTTTTAAATTTTTTTAATGTTTATTTATTTCTGAGACAGAGAGAGACAGAGCATGAGTGAGGCAGGGGCAGAGAGAGAGGGAGACACAGAATCAGAAGCAGGCTGCAGGCTCTGAGCTGCCAGCACAGAGCCCGACGCGGGGCTCGAACTCACAAACCATGAGATCATGACCTGAGTCGAAGTCAGTCTCTCAACCGACTGAGCCACCCAGGCGCCCCAAGACTTTCGTTCTTAAACCATCAAGATATATGCAGCCCCTGAAGACTGTGCTTAGATCTGGGGAAAAAAGTTTTTTCCTTTAGCCTTTTGATGAAATGGCTGGTTTTAAAGGTATGTTTTCTTAAAAATAGTATTCGGATCTGTGCATGTTGAATTTCAATCACTCTACTTCTCTGAGCTGGAGACCCGTACAGTGGACAACTCTGTCAAGGTTATACATAGGTGGGCGGCTGGCTACAAAGGTTGAAACATTTCCAGCAAGGGTAGAACGTGTATAGCCTATTTGTCCTCTGCCTCAATTTTCTTGACTGCAAGGTATCCTTTTATCTTGGACACACATTCTTTGCCAACTAGGAATAAATTTATAAAAAAAATTTTTTACTACTTGTTCTCATTCTATAAAACCAGGGATAAGTCTTCTTTTCTCTTTCCGTAGGCTCCCCAAGTTTTAAAAACATGTTTGTGATGTCTTCCTATCATCACAAATAACTCTCTGGTTATACCCTGCCAGTAACGTCCTCGTAGAACTGAATGAATCAGGGCAAAATGTCTTCAAAGGTCTGGTGCTTTTTCTGAGGAGGACAAAAGGGTCAAGAACGATTCCGTCAAATGGCTTTGAATAAAGGAACTTCTATACCTTCTTTTCTGGTTACTGAAGTCTCTACAGGAGGCTTTTTTTTTTTTTTCTGTTTCATCATTTTCTAGTGCATATTTGTCCTGAAAGTTATGACAAAGAAGAGACAGTATGATTTGGCACTGATTGCTAGTTATAAGTTGAAAAACAAACAAACAAAACCCCCAAGGAATATAAGCAGCTCAGAAGCTTTGATTCCTTGCCTCCATAGCAAATAGAACTCATCTGACAATGAGTTCCAAATACAAACTGACCACACTTCTTCACCAGGCATCCCCTCTACAGGGTTTGGCTGATGCAATTGAACCTGAGTTTTCTTTTTTCACTTTCTTGTACAGGATTACTTTGACTTTTCCTCCTGAAAGTGCTCCTCCAAATCATGAGATCACCATAAGGGTGATGTCAACTCAACATGCCATGGTCTGGACGCTCTCACCTTCACACCTCTCCCACCGCCATGCTATCTGAACGGATCAGGCCTGGGGATATGCCGTACATTGTCGTTTTACTCTGTCAGGTGCTGAGAGCTTTGAGGTCTCTCTCAGCTTCACCTTTAAATTAAATTTGCCCCAGACGAGGATCCTAAAGGCTTCATACTAAGACATGTAAATTACATCCATCAGCAGCACATTTAGTTTATTGATCTTTTACGAGCTACCGAAAATTAATGATGTACACTGTGAGTGTAGGCTGAATGTTGTGTACTGTCCACGTGGATGTGTTGAGCCCCATACTCCCAATATGATGATATTCGCTAGTGGGGCCTCTGGGAGGTAGTTAGGGCTACATTAGTTCATGGTGGGCCCTTCAGGATGGGATTAGTGCATTTAAGAAGAGGAAGACGAAAAAAACAGAAAGAGGAAGACAAATCTCACTCTGTCCAGGCACACACACTGGGACAAGGCCAGGTGAGCACAGGGCAAGAAGGTGGCTGTCTACCAGCCAGGCAGAAGGCTCTCACAAGGAAATGAACCTGCAGACACCTTGATCTTAGACTTGCCAGCCTCTACAACTATGAGAAATAAATGTCTGTTGTTTAAGCCACCCAGTCTATGGTACTTTGTTACAGCAGTCTGAGCTGAATAGGACACACACCAAAACTTGCCGTCCAATTTTGGCTGGTTTCAATAAGGATCTAATAACCTCCTTAGACAGACACATCCCTGAGTGAAACAAAAATGCATTTTACGATGTCTGGTCTAAAGTTACCTAACATTGTCTCAAATGCATTTATAAGTATTATAACCAGAATAGGTCACCGAGTTTAACTGTAACACATCAAAACTAAATTTCAATCCACCACTTACTAGCTCTATGACTTTGAGAAAGCACTTAGGCCATCTGGGCCTCAGTTTCCCTGTTTTTGAAGTGGGGATAATAATTGTACCTATCTCTTGGCATTATAGTAAGGACTGTATGAGTTTTATGCGTAAGGCACTTAGAACAATGCCTTGCTCCCAATCATCACTATATGAATGTTTGCTAAATGAAAATAGAAAATATTCACAACACCTGGCACACAGAAGGTATTCAATAAAAGATCTAAATTCTGAAAATAAGGGCAATACAGCCTTAATAAAACAACACTAAAACTACAAAGCAAATTTCCTGTAATAATGGCATTATGTAGTAGAAAAAAATTCTCTTTTGTGAGCCATGAAATGGCTCTCAGTCATAAATACACCCTGTGATAATACAGTTAGACACTTTCTCTCTGCACCTGAACTTTTTCATCTGCGAAATGAGAGAACTATCCCATAGTAGTCTCCAAACGCAGGTATGTGGTTGTAAGCCAGTCAGTGCCAATGCATTCTGTGACAAAATGGGAAAACAAAGGACAAAGAATTGATTTTTTTTATGAAGTTATATTTCATATCTTTAAACAAATATTCTTTTATTTGAGATCCCTCCTTCCCTTTCTCTCCCTCTCTTCCGTCCTTCCTTCTTTCCTTCCTTCCTTCCTTCCATCCATCCATCCATCCATCCATCCATCCATGCTTCCTTTCATTCTTCTGTCTCTTTCTTCCTTTCTTTTTGATGTGAAAATTCCCTTTCTTCTACGCAACAGTCATGAAAGTAGATATTTTTAATTGCAGCAAAATATGCACAACATAAAATGTGTCATTTTTAAGTGTACAGTTCAGTGGGATTAAATACATTCTCATTGTTGTGCAAGCCTCCACTATTCACCTCCAGAACTTTTGCATTACCTGAAACTGAAACTCGGTTCCCAGTAAACACGAACTCCCCATTCCCCCGTCCCCAGCCCCTGTCTCCACATTCTCCTTTTGGTCTCCACAAATTCTACCCTAGGTCCCCCTTGTAAGTAGAATCATGTACCATTTGTCACTTAGCAGAATATGCTCAAGGTAGGATTTTTTTAATGCTCTTACTCAAATAATGTTCCCAAATAATGTTCTCACTAATTTCTCATCCACAAGTCTGGGAACCGCTGGATGAAAAACCTTTAACTCCTCTTCCAGCACTAGTATTCTGCAGTTCTATGATCGAGGGCAAGGGTCACATTTTCAATATTCTGTGGCACCCAACACTTTAAGGAAGTGCTCAACAGACTTGGAATAATGTGGCAAAGACCCTGGCTGGGGCTGCTCAGCGGTCTTTGCAGGGGCAGAATTGGACTGAGCCCGTGTTGGGTAGATCACTTCCTGTATTAATTGCCAAATCTCCTTTGTGCTCTAAATTAGTAGAGCCACAGATGCGAAAATGAGACGATAGCGGAAAATACTATTTTTAAACACGTACGTCATGGCACCAACAAAACCTGGCCCACTTGCTGCAAACTGGCAAAAAGAGGTTGATGGGCTGGTCCAGTTTCTACTTGATTCCACAAAGCATCTGCTCACGTCTGCTCCAGAAGAATTCACTAAGTCGCTTTATTAAGGGAACTTGAGGCACTGGTTCGTCAAGTTACCTTGAAACTCACGTATCTCCCTCTTGGAGTTCTGCTATCCAGCCACATGGCCAAGATGCCTGAGAACTTACAGCCCTTTATGCAGCAGTTAGTTACATCTAAGTGCAGTGTCCGGTGGGTTTTTGTTTTTGTTTTTTTTTTAATGTTTTGGAGATGGCGTACAAGTCTTTATCCATGCTACTAAGTCCAGAATGTTTCTGCACTTCAGGTCACCAACCATGAAATTATGAAAACAAACAAACAAACAAACAAAGGATGAGAAACAGAATACACCAGCTTCCAAAATAATACTCCGTAGGTCATACCAAAGCGAGTGGAGAAGTACCTAATGATAGGTATGGCAAAAGCAGGTTCATTTTTGGAACTAAAGCTACAAGTGACCATCAGGAGGAAGAGGAATGCAGGAAGAATAAGAAAAAGTGTTACAAATGGAGGTCTATGCATAAAAATGAGCCCTACGCAATTTAAAACAATCAAGGCGTAAAAATAACCAGAGAAGACAAGGAGAACACAAGTGACCAGAAGCGAAAGGCTGGTGCCAGGGCCCGCACGGAAATGACGGGCTACCAAAAGGGCAGGTGGAGGTGGAGGGAACAGAATGGATTCAAGCCGGATTTTGGAAGCAGACTGACCAGGACAGAGCATATTTTAAAATACTTGCACCTGGACTTTCTCACTTTATATTGTTATCTCCAGTACTCTCCCAGGCTCGCTGTGATGCCCGGACGTGGCTGACAATATATGCACTTTCCAGGCTGGGAATTTGGGCACAGAGATGGACATTACAGCACAGGTGTCTGCTCAGATGGCTGAGTGGGAGAGGCAGAACGAGGCAACACGCATTCATGGGAGCAAAGGATGTGTACACATACAAACGCCGAAGCTGGGGTCTATTTCCTCCATCACTGTTAAAAAAATGTGTGATCTTGAATTTAACAAGGAAAAAAAAATCAATCCCAGGGCTTAACTGGAAATAACCACTTTGTCCCTGGGTACACTCAGCAAGATCAGGGACGCAACTCTTGAATGGATTTTGCACTTCCTACTCGAAGGGATTGGTGGCATTGCGTTTCTGGTACGTGAAGTGTATTTTGAGTAACTCCTGTGTATTCCCTCCTAAATAAATATCATCTGCTTGCTAGTTTTTAAGAAAGAGGCAAATCTGGTTTGAGTTGACTTAGTCAAACGGAGCTACTAATAAAAAGTTAACCGCAATGCACCATTGGTTATGAAATGTTATTGTAACGTTACATTGTTTCTACTCTCAATTTGATAGAGTGATTTGTGAAGCCTTGAAAAGTGGTTGATATTTCATAGGTGCTTAATAATGATTACTTAATGAATACTTTTACCCTAAATCTTAGTAATAATAATAATAATAATAATAATAATAATAATCAGCACCATGGCAAACACTTACTCACAATGGATTAGGCATTTCTCCAAGTGCTTTATGTATATAACTTTGTTTCATTTTCTCCTCCATTTTATAGGTGAGGATAATGAAACAAGTGGGGTAAAGTGACCTGCCCAAGGACACATATCTAACAAGTAGCAGCGTCCAAGATTTCAGTCCACGCGTGCTACTTCTAGAGTCTGTGCTCTTAGTATCACATTTTCCTGCCCCTCTTAAGCCTCTAAAGGGCACACAATTATTTAAACGTATTCCTCAAATATTATGTTGCTGTAACTCACTCTGCAAGGCTTAATTTCCAATGATAACATAATGGCATCATTAGCTTATGATGTTGCTCTTTCTGAGCTCTTCCTATATACAATTCTTGATGTCACATCTGGTGCCGAAATGAGAATCAAATTTCTGATCAGCACAATTACAGTTTTCTTTGTTTAAAAAAGAAAAAAAAATCACATAGACTAACAAAGTCCTTGAGACATCAATCTGTCAGACTTAAACTGAGTAAACAGGTAATTTAACGGAAGTCAAAATCCCATTGGATTACCCCAAATCCAGAAAGTGAATGGTTCAAACTCATTTTTAAAGGCATGGAAACAATTGGCAACCTCTATGAAAAAGCTTCCCCCTCCCCTGCCCCCAAATGACAAGTGAAAATAGATAGCTATAGGAAGAATTTCCCACTCTCCTTATCCAATCATTTCCCAAAAAAGGCATAAAAACACAAGAACACTTTTAAAAATCTATGCTTGAGGGTAAAAATCCCCTACCATATGTTTTAAAAAACCATATATGCTCATCTAAATATCATGTTAAGGTTATTTTTTTTCTAATGAATACAGAGTAAACTCTTTAATTCACAGTTATACTTTTTGAAACAAACTAGAATAATTTTAAAATTGAGAACATGGGAAGGTGACCAGGATCCTGATGGATATTTTTGCTGAGATCACCTCATTTGAAGTTTGGTCTTTTCTCTTTCTCTTTCTTTCTTTCTTTGGCTCTCTTTCTTTCTTTCTTTCTTTCTTTCTTTCTTTCTTTCTTTCTTTCTTTCTTTCTTTCTTTCTTTCTTTCTCCCTTCCTTCCTCCTTGCTTCCTTTCTTTCTTTCTTTGGCATTTTTCTCTTTCTTTTTTTTTTTTTTTTTTTTTTTTTTTCTTTCTTTCTTTCTTTCTTTCTTTCTTTCTTTCTTTCTTTCTTTCTTTCTTTCTTTCTTTTTCTTCCTTCCTTCCTTCCTTCCTTCCTTCCTTCCTTCCTTCCTTCCTTCCTTTCTTTCTAGTAAAAGGCCACAGATTCCTCTCTTAGAATAAAAGAACAAATCGTATATACTTCTTCGTATCCAGAATCTTGTTCCATTCCATAAGCAGAATTAAATTAGTGAACCTGTTTTGATGATAATTGGAATGTCCAAAAGTCCATTTGCCAGCAAATCCCAAAGTCTGTCCTATATATGAATCACTCACATTGCAAGAACAAGCAAGATCGTGGGCATTTTAGTCATGATCAGCAGTGCCCTTACTTACTGATATTTATTTGTAAGCAGAATAATGGCCCTCAGTGCGGTCCGTGTTCTAATCCCCAGGACCTGTGACTCTGTTGTTACCTTACATAACTTTGTAGATGTGCTTAAACTGACGATCTAAAGGTGGGGACATTTGGATGATCTGGGGGGGGGGGGCAATGTAATCAAAGAGAGTGACAGAAGGGAAAGTCACAGAAGAGGACGTGACAACCAAAGCAAGATAAGAGAGATGCAATGTGAGAAGGACAACCTGACCTTGCTGACTTTGGAAATGGAGAAAGGGGGCGGGGCATGAGCTCAGGAATGCAGTTGGCTTCTGGAAACTGGAAAACTCAAGGAAATGGATTCTCCCCTAGTGCATTCAGATTTGTTCATGTCTTAATTTTCATAGCCCAGGGAGACCCTCATTGGACTTCGGACCTCCAGAATTGTTAAGATGACAAATCTGTATTGTTTTAAGTTACTAACTTACTTGAAGCATCTTATAAATATGACAGCTTATTTGAAGCTAATGACAAAGCTTTGATCACATGCAAAAACTCTACCCCTGTACCCACCCCCTCCATATTTTTTTTTGCTGTCACGATTTACATCTTTTTGTATTGTACATCCATTAACATATTACTATAACTTTTTTTTAAGTTTATTTATTTTGAGAGAGACAGAAAAAGAGCATAGGGAAGGGGGAGAGAGAGAGAGAGGGAGAGAGAGAATCCCAAGCAGGCTCCATGAGCCCATTGAGGGACTTGAACTCACGAAACCATGAAATCCTGAACTTGAGCCAAAACCAAGAGTCGGTCGCTTAACTGAGCCACCCAGGCACCCCTGTAACAGTAGCTATTTTTAGTCCTTTTGTCCTTTAACTTTTACACTAGAGTTAAGTGGTTAACATGCCATTGTAGTACAATATTAGATTATTCTGAATCTGACTATATACTCACCTTTACTGGTGTGTCTTATATTTTCATGTTTTCATGTTACTGATTAGCCTTTTGTTTCGGCCTGAAGAATTCCTTTTAGCATTTCTTGTATGACATGTCTAATGGTGATGAACTCTCTCGGCTTTGATTTGTTAGGCAAAGTCTGTCTCACCTTCGTTGCTGAAGGACAGCTTAACTGGGTAGAGTAATTTTCATTAGCAGTCATTTTCTTTCAGCACTTTGAATATCTCACCAACTCTCTTCTTGACTCCAATGTTTCTGCTGAAAAATAGGCTGATAAACTTCAGGGGTTTCTTCGTATAAATGAATTCTAAAGTTCTCTGCTGTTTTTAAAATTCTCTCTCCATCTTTGAGGCACCTGGGTGGCTCAGCTGGTTAAGTGACTGACTCTTATTTTTGGCTCAGGTCATAATCTCACAGTTTGAGAGTTCGAGTCCCATGGGTTCTGGGCTGACATGGGTTCTGGGCTACTTGGGATTCTCTCTCTCTCTCTGTCTCTCTGTGTCTCCCCTGCCTGCTTTCGTGCACATGCTCTCTCTCTCTCTTTCAAAAATAAATATTTTAAAAACAAGAAAAACGTTTAAAATTAAATAAATGATAAAAGAAAATTCTCCATCTGTGATTTTAGACAGTTTTATTATAATGTATCTTGAAGAAAATTATTTCAATTGAAATAATTGATCAAATGAAATAGATGTGATCTATTAGCTTCTTGAACTTGGATGTCTAAGTCTCTTCCCAGATTTGGGAAGTTTGCAGCCATTATTTTTTTTTAAAGGAGGTTTCTACCCTTTCTTCCTCTCTCCTCCTTATGGGACTGCAATGATACATAGATTGATTTTCTTAATGGTTTTCCCTAAGTCCCCCTAGGCTTGCTCCATTCCTTTTCATCCTTTTCTCTCTTTGCTCTTCTGACTGGATAATTTCAAATGATTTGTCTTCAAACTCATTGATTCGTTTGTTTCCTCCAGTCTGCTACTGAAGCTCTCTGTTGAATTCTTCAGTTCAGTCTTCTTCAGATCCAAAATTTCTGTTGGATTCTTTTTAATGCTTTCTATCGTTTTGTTGAACTTCTCATTTTGCTCTCGTATTATTTTCCTGATTTCATGGAATCTTATAGCATTTCTGAGCATCTTCAGAATAATTATCTTGAATTCTTTGTCATGCAATTCCTGTATCTCCATTTCTTAGGTCAATGACTAGAAGTTTATTGTGTTCCTTTGATGGAGTCACATTTCCCTGAGCTTCCAAGGCTTCTGCCGCCTTTTGTAGGTGTCTGCACATGTGAAGAAGCAACCACCTCTTCCAGACTTCAGCGACTGACTTTGGTAAGGAAAGACCTCTACCTGTGGGTTGAGGACATTCTGGAGTGTGCTGTGGCCCTGGGTCTAGTGGTGCAGGGCACCAGGTGTAGCCCCAGATCCCGGGGGTACACAGTGACTTGTCACCTCGGGCTGCTGGTCACCACAGCAACTACACCGGCATGGTCCTTAATGAACACCATGGGTGGTCCACAGAGGAGCCAAGGGCCACTGGGTGAAACTGAAGTGGGTTCAAAAGGAAGCTGGTTTCTTATCCTGTTCTCTCTTTCCAGCAAGGAGGGCTCTTGTTGGGGAGTTCCTTCTTGGAGAGGAGTCATGCCAGCTTAGGGGAGGGAATGATGCAGGCAAAACGAAGCTCTCCTTCCTTTCTTTTTTTGCATGTCATTCTCAAGGTTGTTTTGTGTTGTGTTGTGTTGTGTTGTGTCGTGTTGTGTTCCACCATGTGGCTGTAGTGTCTCAAGTGGACTCCAGTGCTCTCCCATGATTCTTTTTCTTTGTGGCCACTGTCTAATTTTTGCCAGGGGAGGTAGGCTGGGGCGTCCTACCCTGCTGTCTCAGGGGTGTCACTCGATTCTGAATCCAGAATTATGTAAACACTCCTCCCATCCCAGTCTACAGGGCGCAAGATAGAATCCACCGGAGAGTAGTATTAACTGAAAGTCTAAACACAGGCCTATCTTCCTAATAGAGGATACAGTTTTTTTTTAAAAAAACTTTTCTTTCTCACCCTTCCAAATGAAGGCATAGTGCTACCACTCTTCATATCACTTTTCTGTTCTGCGCTATCCATTAAACGATGAAAAGGAAATGCAGGTAACAGGATAAGGCAGCACCAGCAGCTAATAAATTAAGGCAGAAAATATAATCCTCTTCTAAATTATGTTTATCACAAAAGTGCACAATTGCTCTGCAGCTTAAAACACAGGAGCCCAACTGTTCTCTGCAGGCAATCAGATTACTATTGATTTCAAGAATACCTGATGTTAGCTGCAGATATCATTTTCAGAGCAAAGGGCTGCAGATTAATTTACAGGTCATTTCTTTCCTAAGGTAATTTTCGTATGGTCACTGGTAAACTTCACTTTTTTACGGTTTGCTTTATTTAGATTAAAAAAAAAAAAAAGCTTTCCAAATCATTCTTTTGAATTTTGTCATAAACGTTTATACAGTCTGAAAAAGCATGCAGCTATGCAGGAAAAACAGTCCCCAAATCAACATTTCATATGACATTCCACATTTTCCAACGAAAAGAATGGTCCCATACAGCCTCCTCTTCTAAAATTAAATGGAATTATCTACACCTCTGTAGTGGTGGTTGGCAGATGTGGGGGGACTCACGCCCCTCTTAGCGTGTGCACACGTATGTAATAACACCCATCCACCCCAACACACACAAATACAAATACCCACAAGTCACGTTAGAGCCATCAATACACTGCCTCAGCTTTTTAATTTTTTTATTTATTTTTTATTTTTTTTTAACATTTATTTTTTGAGAGACAGAGAGAGACAGAGCATGAGCAGGGGAGGTGCAGAGAGAGGGAGACACAGAATCCGAAGCAGGCTCCAGGCTCCGAGCTGTTAGCACAGAGCCTGATGCGGGGCTCAAACTCACGAACCGTGAGATCATGACCTGGGCCGAAGTCGGTCGCCTAACCGACTGAGCCACCCAGGCGCCCCTGCATCAGCTTTTTTAAATGGCAAGGTTATTTAATTATCTTATTAATAAAAACAATGAAAACTTCAGTTGCTTTTTAAAAAAATTTTTTTCCACTACCCATAATATATATAGTCCGACTTCTCAAGTTCTTTCATTAAGATTTTTTACTTTTGATGCAAAAGTCAATGTTTTAGGCTTATTTATCTATTTTGTTTTACCTTAGAAATGACAAACCCTCTCCCAAAAGAAAGGGAATCAGTTTTGTTCATTTCATTGAACAATGGTAAATTACTCATATTCCCAACATAAATGTCTCAGAGCCCATAATTACTTAATGTCTATATGTCAAAAATCTGCCTTGAAACTGAACTCAGGCTTGGTTTTATAGACTGTGCAAAATACTCTATTCTCTCTCTCTCTCTCTCTCTCTCTCTCTCTCTCTCTCTCCTGGGAATGTTGCCAGTTAAGGACTACTGCATGTTTTTTCTCACATGAGGTCAAGGCCAGTAGGGCAAGAGGCAAGGAGGCAGCCCATGGATGGGAGGATTGGTTATTCAAAGGCTTAAACAAAATATACTGAAAATAATTGGGGTCAGTTTCTTCTCAGAGAGGGAGTTATACATAAGGATAGAACGTTATTCTTCTGACTAAAATAAACCTAAGATACTGTATTTGAATTAGAGTATCAATGTAAACACAAGATTTTTTTTTTCTTTTTTTTTTCAACCTTTTTTTTTTTTTTTTTTTTTTTATTTATTTTTTTTTTTGGGACAGAGAGAGACAGAGCATGAACGGGGGAGGGGCAGAGAGAGAGGGAGACACAGAATCGGAAACAGGCTCCAGGCTCCGAGCCATCAGAGCCCCAGAGCCTGACGCGGGGCTCGAACTCACGGACCGTGAGATCGTGACCTGGCTGAAGTCGGACGCTTAACCGACTGCGCCATCCAGGCGCCCTTTTTTTTTTTTTAATTTTTTTTTTAATGTTTTTTATTTATTTTTGAGACAGAGAGAGACAGAGCATGAACGGGGGAGGGGCAGAGAGAGAGGGAGACACAGAATCGGAAGCAGGCTCCAGGCTCTGAGCCATCAGCCCAGAGCCCGATGCGGGGCTCGAACTCACAGACCGCGAGATCGTGACCTGGCTGAAGTCGGATGCTTAACCAACTGAGCCACCCAGGAGCCCCAAAACACAAGATTTTTAATACATGAGTAACAGATAGAGAATCAGTATAGGGATGTGTGTGTGTGTGTGTGTACAGTCACATATTTTCTAGTTCTGTTCACTGAGGCCTAGAAACAATCACCTTCCAGAACCAACGTCTAACACCCAAATCTTGAATTTTAAATACGATTCTCAACTAAAAAGAGCCAGATATCATTAGAGAAACGTTGATTCCATGGCAGGGAAAGTACAAGGTGAGTCTAAAACATCTTTTTAGACCACGAAATAAGGAAGTGCTCAAATAATGATGGGAACTGTCCAAAGGACATAGGAGCCAACTTGTTGGAGTGCCCCCATCAGCCAAATCTGGGAAACTCTGAGCATCAAAATAAATATGGTTGACCCTTGAACAACACAGGAATTAGAGGCGCCAACCCCCTGCACAGCTGAAAACCCATGTATAAGTTTTGACTCCCCCACAACTTCACAAATAGCCTACTGTTGACCAGAAGCCTTACAGATAACATAAGCAATTAACACGTATTTTGTATGTTAAAATATTATAAACTGTATTCTTACAATAAAGTTAGCCAGAGAAAAATGTTATTTTAAAAATCATAAGAAAGAGAAAAATAAAATAAAAAATCATAAGCAAGAGAAAACACATTTACACTACTGTGCTATATTTATTGACTGATTTTTAAAAAAAAATTTTTTTAATGTTTGTTTATTTTTGAGACAGAGACACAGCGTGAACAGGGGAGTGGCAGAGAGAGAGGGAGACACAGAATCCGAAACAGGCTCCAGGCTCTGAGCCGTCAGCACAGAGCCCGACGCGGGGCTCGAAGCCACGAATTGTGAGATCATGACCTGAGCCGAAGTCGGACACTCAACCGACTGAACCACCCAGGCGCCCCTGTGCTCTATTTACTGAAAAAAAACATCTGATATAAATGGACTTGCACATTTCAAAACTGTGTTGTTCAAGGGTTAACTGTAGTGAGGGCAACAGATTATAGTCCCTTGAATCAAATAAGACTTCATGGTTCTATAGTGAAAGAGAGAGACAAAAAATAAAGAAAAGAGAGATTTCTGTGTCACAGTAGAGTGCCATGAAATAAATTAGAAAGAATGAGAATGAGAATGTTGCCATTTGGCAACAATCTGGTATTAACTGAATACATTTGATAAAATCGATTCTGTCAAGAATCATCAATGGATGCTGAAACTAATGGATGAGAGTCTGATGAACAACAGAATATTTAGTTTTCAATGCCACCTCATAAAATATTTATTAACTACTTATTAGTTCATAAGCACATAATACTTGTTACTTAAATTTGTATGTAGAAATCTGACAAATGCCACTTTATCAAAGTAATAAGAGTTAGCAGTGATGAATTCCTCATCACTCTCACCAATGATGAGACAAGTCAGCACCGTGTACCTCCTGATACGATGCACTGGAGATTTGGTATCACTTCCCCAGTGTTTATTCACATGCCCCACAATGCATCACCGGAATCTAACTAACCACAGTGAAACATCACACAACGTCAAATTGAGGGACGTTCTACAAAGCTATTGACTGGCACTGAACAAAAAAAGATTACTCCAGAAAGAGAGAGCAGAGAGACGTGACAATTAAATGTACTACATGATTCTGGACCAGATCTTAGACCAATGAAGAACATTACTGAGACGAGTGACATTTGAATGGGGCTGGAGCATTGACTGGTAGAATTATATCTATGTTAATACCCTGATTTTGATGGTGTTCTGTGGTTATGTAGGAGAGAAATATTTTTTTAGGAAATATATATTAAAGTTTTAAAGACTAACAGGACATTGTGTCTTCAGTTGACTCTCAAATAGCTCAGCAAACTAAATGACATATAGAGAGAGGATACCACCCACACACACATAACAGAGTGGGAGAGAGAGAGAAAGTGAGAAAAAAGGAAGAGCAAGAGAGAGAGAGAAGTAAGTACGATTAACTATTCATTTGGGCAAACGGTGTATGAGAATTTTTTGTTTTCTTCTTGCAACTTTTCTGCAAGTGTGAAATTATTTCCGAATAAGCATTTTTTAAAGGGAAAAGATTAGAGATTTTAATATATCGGTACCTTTAGATAGGGCTTACTGAGCACCTACTACGTGCCAAGCTTTTGCGACCCACTGGAGCTTGGGGCTTGCCATCTAGAGGGATGATGAACACATGCGGTAAGATGTGACACACCTTGGACGACTAAGCTGGTGCCCAGAGTCGAAGACACTAGTCGGGAATGAGAAGTCGAGTTTCGTGGGAGGAGTAATGGATTACAAGACTACTTTCAATCAGGAGCGTTTTCAGTAGAAGATGCTAGTTTTCCCTTTTTCATTCATAGAAAGGTTCCAGACAGGCTACATTACATTTAGTGCAACGAAGATCCTATTGCTGATGATGACAGTCACACTCATGATGCCCGAGCATAAATTACTACTAATACGAAGACAAAATCATGCTCTTCAATGTCCGTATACTGACTTTACAAATAATCTGGAAAAGATGCAATTCCAATTTTTAACTTCCTCAAAAGCATAAAATGCATTATTACCCAGCTGGAAACCCTTCCATCGGAAAGTGTACAAAGCCCGTGTAAGTTGTCAGCAGGCAAATAAGAGATTCTGAATATCTTTCTATCTTTAAGTCAACAGGTTTTCCAGTCCGATTCAAGTCCCAGTCTTGATTACTTTTGCAAATGGAAGTATGAGGTAACAGGGCTTAGTTTTTTGACCCCAGGGTAACTACGCAATGAACCTTATGTCAAATCATATTTTGTTCTACTGAGTAATGGGAGAGAGTAAATCAAGAACCCACAGTGGTATTTTTACAGTCTCTTTTAACATTTAAACCATACTTGCTTTGCATTTCCTTATTATCTCTGCTAACGGGATCAGTGATTAAATTCAGACTATTTTTCAAGCTGAAAAGTAACCTAAATTGAAATCTGTTACTTTCTGAAGGTTGCAAGTCTGCCCTATCTTTGCGATGGGAGGTTCTTTCGGAGAACCCAGCGGGGGATTCGGCTTCAAATGTAGTCTCTCCATGGAAGTGAAAATTCCATGGAAGTATTAACCCTTCATTTCTCAGATCTGACTAATTTTTCCCCCACACAGTGATCTTGCATTACATAAGAGCCCAGATTTTCATTACCACCCCCCAAACAGACACCCCCACAGAACACCATCAAAATCAGGGTATTAACATAGATATAATTCTACCAGCCAATGCTCCAGGGCTGGACATAAAGGACTATGTGGATCTGAATCCCTTAGCAGTTAGGCGCCAGGAGATGAGAAAAGAGAAACAAATCCACTCCTTTGCCTTTTCTCATTTCTCTCTCTCCTTGGAGATGATCCTCTGTTATGAAATACAAGCACAGATTCGCATGTATGAATGTTCGCGGATACATAATTGGAATAGACTCAAATGATGTTAATTTATCATCCCAATCAAATTCAGTGAACAACATCATCTTGCCCTCAAATAATAGAGCATTGCTTACGGTAGTTCGCATTTTTCTTAATATTTGGCAAATAGTCTTTGAGTTGGCTACCAGCCTAAAATTTCCTCACAATCACAGAATTTGCCCCGGGGTTAAAAGCCAGCCACCCACGTTTGAAACATTTATGTCTGAACCTGCAATTTGTTGGCCACCCACACCCGCTCATTAAAATGTTGGAACCAAATTTGCTTTGCCAGCTCAATTATCAAAGCCAAGAAATCCATTTCCCACCGACTGAATCAGTGACAGCATTCTCTCTCAATGAAAAAATGAAGACCTATGTATATCACCCCTTTCTCTAGATTAGTTAATGCACCTGTCTACTACCAAGGAAAAGTGAGATTAGAGCAAGTCTCGAGTGCAAGGCAACAGTCAAACCCAGCACAGGGCCAGGTGTGTCCCTCACCCCAAGTCACACTTCGGTGAATGAAATGAATCACCGATTGCATTCATTGGCCTGGGCACGTCTTCTCTTTCAAGATCTATGCAGCTTTAATCTTCTATTTTGAACTTCCCCCGTTCTGGGTCTTCTTAATTTTTGTGGCTAATGGAAACAGATTCCTGCCCGACTCGTGAAGTATCAGAGCCTGCCGGTGAAGGTCTCACTTGTTCTCGGAGAAACGGGAGCGCCGTTATCGGGTACGTGTTCGTCCTTTAACACGGCGGTGGGCAAATTTCTTTGGTAATGGGTCAGACGGTAAATATTTTCATTTTTGCAAGCTATGTGGTCTCTGTCCCCGCCATTCAACTCTGCCATCGGAGCATGAAAGCAGCCATGGACAATGTATAAACACATGGGCACAGCTGTGTGTCAATAAAAGCGCATTTATAAGAACCGGAAGAGGGCTAGGTTTGGCCCACGGGCTGTTGTTTTCCGACCCCAGCGTTAACATTTCTTGTCTAGTGAAACACAGCTTTTATAGAGAAAACAAAACAAAACAAAACAGAAACAACACTGGAACAGAGTTTCTGAAAGAGTAATTCATACATCATCTGTATCAAAGTCTGCCAGCATGTCTGAAGGCCATTCATGGACCCTGGGCTCCAACCCTACTTTACTGAATCAGGGTCCCCAGGAGGGGGGGGTGCAGGAATCTGCATGTTGGCAAGCACCAAATTTAAGATCTTTAGGGCCATAACTGCAAGGAAATAGGATATAAAAGTGTGCATCTGTTGGGAATGATGGTTTGGGGGAGAACTCTATCATCCGAACCTTAAGCCCAAAAGAAAGATTCACTCTCATCTCAAGGGCTATTTATGACCCCACCGACGAGTGTAAGTAACATTCAGCTGTTTGCTTTTAAAAAAAAGGTTTGAACGCAACGAAGAGAAAATGAATGTTCCATATCCTATTCTCCACTTCTCCTATACAATGGCCATTTAATCTCAGTTTTGGTTTTCTTATACGTAAATAGCTGGATGCAAGCCTTAATTGCTTAATGCTTTACGATCCATTCTTCACACATCTATGTTTATGTAGCTGATGCCATCGCTCTTTTGATTTGTTTTGGTCTGGGCATCTCAGAAAACGTTCATTTCAATGGAAATGGCTGTACAACATGCACAGACAGCTGCACAGAATTCTATCAACTCCCTTCACACATCAGACTTTGTACAAAAGCTCCTACCAGGGGTCACAAGGGACATTTCCTTTCTGCCCTACCTCTTCTCTCAGTAACACATGCTTGATTTGGAATTTAATTATCTTTTCCCTCTGGACTGAGAAACACTTCTCAAGTGGGTGTGAGGCTCCCCTCTTCACACGTTCCACTTGTCTGTCACACTGCACTTGAAACACCATGTTGAGATCACCTGTCGTTCATTTTCCCTACACGGTGACCATGTGGTTGGAACTCACTGCTGGGGACCAATCAGGGGCCTGTGGTGCATTACAAGCCATTGGTTTACTTTTTGTGGCATCTCCTGAGAATTTTAACTGAAGTGTGCAAATCTGGGTGAAAACACCACAGTATGCAATTTAGATCATCCATTCCCATCCGGGCTAGCCCATCCCAAGGCATCACACAATCCCTGCATCACAGAATCGCGGCATCTACTAGGTTTCGGTCAAGCCTTCCCATATGTCACAGTCAAGCCCCCTTAAAAAGTTTCATCTTTGTTGGGAGGCTCATCAGATCTGCTGCTCATGAGTAAAGAAATGTCCCACACAGGGAGATAAGGAGAAAGGTGGGGAGTTGAATATAATGGAAAGAAAAGCAGACTCAGGTTTCAGCCTGTGTTTTTAAAATTTTTTTTCAATATTTATTTTTGAGAGACAGAGATGAGCATGAGTGGGGGAGGGGCAGAGAGAGAGGGAGACACAGAATCCGAAGCAGGTTCCAGGCTCTTAGGTGTCAGCAGAGACCCCGACGCGGGGCTCGAACCCACGAACCGTGAGATCATAACCTGAACTGAAGTCAGACACTTAACCGACTGAGCCACCCAGGCGCCCCAGGATTCAGCCTGTCTTTAACTACAAAGTCCATGATCACCCAATTACTGATAAAACTCTCTAATCATATAATTCCCATTCACATAATTATTTAAATCTGAAGACAGGGCTTTACACAGAATGGGAAAACTGCTGAGAAACTTCAAGAAAAATACATCTCCAAACCCAGACTCGTTTTCTCCCAAACAAGAGAGCTTTTCATGCTCAATTCCTTTTTGTGTTCGTTTTTCTCTCTGACCAAGACACTGTTCATATTGAATGGCAGTCGGTTTCTTTGTTTTGTTTTAATTTTATTTTGAGAGAGACAGTGAGAGAACATGGGAGGGGCAGAGAGAGAGAGAGAGAGAGAGAGAGAGAATCCCAACCGGGCTCTGCACTGCCAGCACAGAGCCCAGTGCAGGGCTTGAACTCACGAACCATGAGATCATAACCTGACCTGAAACCAAGAGCCAGTCACTCAACCAACTGAGTCACCCAGGTGCCCCAATGGCATTAGTTTTTAAGTATATAATATATACTTTGAAAATAAGAACAAAGGGTGGTTATCCGCAAGGTACATATTTTTTCAGTGGACAAATATTTCTTGAAGGTTTGCCATGTGCCAGGCACTGTGCAGTGGGAACATAATAGTTCAACCAAGGGGGCAACCTACAGCTTGGTTCTCTGCCCTCCGGGGATTCATTTTTGTCCTGAGGCTCACTCCCGCCAAGCCTTGCTTCAACGTTGCGTTCTTTCAGTATTGCTGTTTGTCTGTTTTATTTACTTGGTTCAAGACTCAAAAGGCACAGGAACACATCCTCGTACTTCTGTCTTCCATCTACCCGCTTCCCTCCCTAGAGGCAACCAATGCTATTAGCTTCTGATAAAGCCTTCTAGAAAATGTCATACAATTCAAGCAAACAAGCAGATCCTCCTTCTCTCCTTGTCTTTAAGTACAATAAATACATCAATCACATGCTCTGTTTTGCACTTTGCTTTTTATACTTGACAAATCTTGGAGATCATCCCAGCTTAGCACATCCTGTTTACAGCTGCAGAGTACTCCACTGTAAACCACTTTTTTTTTTTTTTACCGTTTATTTATTTAATTTTGAGAGAGAGAGAGAGACAGAGAGAGAGAGAGAGAGAGAGAGAGAGCAGGGGAGGAGCAGAGAGAGAGGGAGGGAGCAAAAGAAAATCCCAAGCAGGCCCTGCACTGACAGAGCCCGATTCGGGGCTCGATCTCATGAACCATGAGATCATGATCTGAGCTGAAATCAAGAGTCAGCCGCTTAACTGACTGAGCCACCCGGGCGTCCCTATACCACAATTTCATGAGTGCCTTTAAAGGACAATTACGTTGCTTTCAATCTCTTATTATTATGAACTATTAACATATAGTTTCTCATTCGTGCACATATTTTAAAATAAAAAGCTATCCTTAATGGCGTGACTTGGCTTACTTCATTCCTTGCTACTCAGGCAGCCGCTGGTCCATAAGCAGAAACAACCCAGGCTGCCCCTGAGCCCCCGACCCTGGTGAAACCCCCAACACTCCTGAAGAGACACATCAAAGAGAAAGTGCAGCCGTTCGGATCCTGCTGTGCTGTGTATCCTGGAGAGTTTCCTTGGGAGAAAGGGAAAGTGAAGAATCCAGTAGAGATTCTGGGAAGCCTGCAAATAATCAACTTGTTTTTCTGAGGTCTCCAAACAACTGCAGCGAACTGCACCGAGCCCCAGAGCAGCCCGAAGCGGACCGGATCAGCGGCGGGGTTAAGAGCTTACAGAACCGCAACCCTGGTGTCACAGATGGAGTTCAGGCACCGGGCATCATAAATCTACAAGAATTTCTTGGTCAAAAGCCCCGTTGGCATGATTTTTTTTTTCTTTCAAAATGCTGTGAAATGCACAGAGCCCTTCTCTCCCTCCATGCAGCTGCAAACTTGTCCCTGCAAGAAGGCATAACTGGAGTGTTTCCTTTTAAACCTTTTAAATCAAACACCTTCCATAGGTACTTTGGCAGCCCTTCTAAGTCTCTAAAAGTGAGGGGGCAGAGACAGGACCACCCACGTGCAGTTTATTTGCACGGGCGTAATCCTTGTGGTTGGCCCTACAGGACTGCCCCTCCTCCCACTCCTTGTACAGGTGCTCCCTCCTCCTGCTCTTGGCCGGGACTTTGGTCTCAATGCAAACCTTGTCATTAGTATAAACGACCAGAGTCCTGTCCTTATTACCCCATCATTTCACTTGCTAGTGGCAATTTACGGAGCACCCACAACAGGGCAGGTGCTGTAAAATTTATTAAATTTCTCAGTGATTGAAAGTGCATCATGTAAACGAATCCAGAGGTACTTCTGGAAAGGCTGAAAAGATTTTTACAGACACGAAAATGAATCAGTCATAGGTATCTCACATAAATGGCAAGGGCGGGGGGGGGGGGTTGCGTGTGAACTCACAAACCGTATGAGTATTCATTTACAACATATTAAATTAGTTCGCAGATTGTAATAAAAGCTTTAAAATCACCCAACGTAGAAGGGCCCTTTCAGTACCCTGGTCCGGAGCACATTTCCTTCATGCCGCCTCAAAAACAGTAAATGATAGCAGACCTGTAACTTGGCAGAAACAGCGAAGGGCCTGGTCTATTTTGTAATGGTCAAGTTTCTTGCCAATGAAAATTTCATCCGTTAAAGGAACTTTTAATGACAGCGGCTTACGTGAGGTTGGGGGCAGTGTGACCTAACTTACGGAAACTGGGCACTCAATGAAAAAAATTAACAGTTTCTGGGAGACGATGGGACCCGGCAGCTTCCCTCTCTTTTATTTCTCCTTCTTCCAAACCACAGCTTGCGGAGGGCACTCTCTGGAAGCTCACCAGCAACTACACACTTTGTAAAATGTTCTGAAGTGTTTTATGCACACATTAAAAATATGAGATTATGTAAAACTATAACAAGATCTTACAATGTAAAAAAAAAAACTTTACAAGAATATCTTACCATTTTTTAAATATCTTACAATTCTTTTTTTTTTTCATGTTTATTTATTTTTGAAAGAGACACAGAGTGTGAGCGGGGAGGGGCAGAGAGAGAGGGAGACACAGAATCCGAAGCAGGCTCCAGGCTCTGAGCTGTCAGCACAGAGCCAGACGCGGGGCTCGAACCCACCAACTGTGAGATCGTGACCTGAGCCTTGGTCAGGTGCTTAACTGACTGAGCCACCCAGGCGCCCCTCTGATAATTCTTTAAAAGGTGTCACTGACTTGTGGATCTCTGTCAGCTTGTACCTCCACATGAGGGGGATGTGCTGAAAGTAAATGTGTCCTGCCCGTGCATCAATGCAATTTGAGGGAACATATTTCCAGCAACATGCAGTATCCAGTCTCCCACATGGCTCCCTTGGTGCTCCCCGCTCCTGGCACCCACACGCATGTACACTCCCCTCCTACAGTGAACCAGGGCTGGTCTGTGTGGTCAACAGATTATGACAGAAGTGAAGGCACATCATTTCCAAGATTAGATTATCAAAAACCACAGCTTCCATTTGGGCTTCTCTGTCTCTTCCAATCTCTTTCGCCCTCATGTTCTCTGCCTCCCTCTCATGATTCACTTGGAGAAGTCAGCTGTCCCATCATGAGCAGTCTTATGAGAGACCGGCGGGGCCAAAAATGGAAGCCTCCTGCCAGCTGCTACATGAGTGAAGGCGGAAGCTGACACTCCGGTCCCAAGGAAGCCCTCAGATGAGACCACAGTCCCAGGCGCAGCTTGGCTGGGCCTACAGGAGACACCCAGTGGGAAGTCAAGCTACTCCTGGATTCCTGACCCACCGACACTGCAGACGATAGGAGACGGTTACTGTTTTAAGCTGCTACATTTTGGGGTAGTTACATCCCAACAGATATCCAACACTGAGATCCTCAAACCAAGAAAATGCTAAGCCAATGACAATATTGTTATCTTGATGAACTCCTAGATAATTAAAGTGAAAATTACAAGCATTTTGTGCATATAAACTTGAAAATAAAGTAAAGTACAAGTATATACACTCATTAAACTGTATAGGAAATGTGTATGTGTGTGTTTTCTCAAAGACCATGGAGAACTTGCACTGAAATCAACAGTTACCCTTCTTTATTTCTTGGGTTAGTTTATAACATGCAGAACTATCTAAAATAAGAAAAACATCTGGTTGTGTAAAATGTAAGCACACTATTGTGTGACTATGGAAATAGTCAGCAATAAAGATATGAAAATAATGGCACTGTGACTTAACATCACAGAGTAAGGTAAGTGATTTATCTCCTAAACAACTGCGGTAGTTTTGTGGAGAGTTTAAACATGTCTGCAAATTCACCAACACTTCTTGCAACAAGAGATAGGGTCTATTTCACCTCCCCTTGGATTTGGGCTGACATCAGTGCTCAGTTGTTACCGACAGAAAATACTGGAAGTAAAGATACATGGTTTCCCAGGCTACAACAGACAAGGCCACTCAGCCTCTGCCTGGTTCATTTGGACACCCACTCCAAGGGGCGTAACCGTCAGGTAAGTCTGCTTACATGTTGGAAAAGTCATGCATTGGCATCACCTGCTAGCCATGGGAGGGGGCCATCTGCAATGCCCCCACCGAACCTCCAGATGACTGCGGACCTAGCCCAAGTGACTCCCAAATGAGAACCACCAAACTGAGCCATTCCCAAATGCTTGAGCCACAAAATACGACTGTATTGTTTTATGTCACTACGTTTTAAGAAACGTGTTAAGCAGCAGTAGGGATCAGAAGAAGTCAATCGCAAATTTGGTACCAATTTTCACCAATCCTCATATGCATATTCTTTGCTATGTGACATTACGTAGTAGAGTTTTTGTCTCCACTTTTGAGCCTGGGCTTGATTTATGGCTTGCTTTGGCCAACAGAAGCAATGGTGTACTGCTTTCAAGCTTAGGTATCAGTGGCCTTCTGCCCTTCTACACTGTCAGTACTCTGCCACTGCTATAAGAATACACCTAGGTTAGTCACCTAGAAGACGAAAGACCACAAGAGGCTCACCTGCCTCTGAGCTGTCCCAGACCAATCAGCTCCCAGCTGACCCTAAACACTTGAGTGTGCCCTTCACTCGAGACCAGAAGAACTGTCCAGCTGACCAATAGCACCAATAAATGCATCGTTGTGTATGCCACATTTTTGTGGTTGTTTGTTACACAGCATTACTGAGGCAAAGGATAGCTGATATAAGCAATCATATTAAAAGCAATGTCTGGGGGTGCCCAGGTGATTCAGTCAGTTGAGTGTCCAACTTTGGCTCAGGTCATGATCTCGTGGTTAATGAGTTGGAGCCACGTGTCGGTCTCTGTGCTGACAGCTCAGAGCCTGGAGCCCGCCTTGGATTCTGGGTCTCCCTCTCTCTCTGCCCCTCCCCCACCCAGGCTCTGTCTGTCTGTCTCTCTCTCTCTCTCTCTCTCAAAAATAAATAAAATATTTTAAAACATTTAAAAAAAAGCAATGTCTTTGATAATCAATGTACCTTTTACGAAACTTGAAAATGTCAGTTTGCAAAAGCTCCATGTTACATGTGTCAAAATTTCTTTTATGGCTTAATGCAGACTAATTAGTTATGCAATAGTCCAATTTTGTTTTAGGAATTATTGTGTAGCTTAATTAATGATCTATACTTATACTGATGTATATAAAAGGATAGTAGTTAGTTTTAAACTAAGTAATCTAACCCCAGAGTTAGGTTAACTAGCAAAGCACAGTGCTGGAAGTAATGATCTGGTGGGTTTTAGAGGGTTTTTTTTTTTAATTGTTTTTCTTCTTTGGTAATGGTAATATCCCCCTCTTGTAGTTTTGGGACTATAGAGAGAAGACAGAGGTGAGCCCACCTCTGAGAAGGTCGAGAGAGAAACTACCTTGGTACTTATTTTGATGCCATATTGCTTAGCAGATGGGCAGTAAGGTTCAGACATGACCCAGTAGTAGGGTTGATCTTACCCACACACTTTTCCTAATAATAGCCAGGCAGTAATTACGTACGTGGCAACTATGTACCAAACTACTGCGGTGATCTATTTAAGTCACGGAAACAGAAATATCTACATACAATACTTATTACTCATAGGAAAAGACAAACTTAAATACTATTTACATAAATTCAGATAAGGCACCACCTCTAAAGCCAATGGCAAACCATATAATGAAGTGTCGAAAGGACGTTTTTGAACCATATTTATGGCCTTTATTCTAATCCTGATCCAAAGCAGCTTACCCGAAATTCCCAAAGCAGCTATAATTCTAAACAGACTAAAAAAAAAAAAAAAAAAATACATTGCTATTCAGTCTGCCCTCTTCCTAACCTTGTAACCCCAAGAGAGTCAGCCGTAAGGTTCAATATTATGGTCAGAGTTCAAAAGTTTTAATGCTCAGGTTACTTCTGGCTACTGGCTTTTCTCTTCTAGCTACTAATTTAACCCAATTGCATTCTAAAACTGACTCTGGCAATACATTTAAAAATGTGGGCAAAACAAATAAGATGGCTCTGTCTCCTCCCTGTCCTCCAGTAGGGAACATCCCTGCCCACTCAAATTGACATCCAATGTTCTAGACTGTAGACACCAACTGATGTACAGCAGAAGAGCTGGGGTGAGGATGGGCACCAAAACACACTGGGCTGGACCACAGAAAATTTAAATAAAAGGTCAAGACAACTGTTGGAAAGATGCCACAGGGCAGTACCTGCGAATTCGAGAATAAAATGTGAGACTGGACGAAGTGACATTTATGGGTTCTTCCAACCCGGAGACTCACTGATAAATAGCCACACAAATGGGAAAGGAGTTTGGAAACGAGACAGCTTCTACCAGGCAGAGATATTCAAGCCGGCTAGAAATAACGACACCGCACTAGCAATCCGCAGAGCTCCTGGCTTTTGCTGCCTGAATGCCATTTCCCAGCTCCGTTGCTGCTTAGGATAGAGACAGCTGCAAGAGAATGTCGCTCCCACCCTAACCATAAAAAAAAGACAAACAGCTAATCTACAAAACCACAAATTTCAGAGCCAGTTAGAATGTTGAGGTCAAAAGGCAACTAAGTGAACTGAATTCCAAAGGGTGATAAATGTCTGCGGGGAGAGAGGACGGTACACTTTCACCTTTGACAAAGGGTGGGAGAAAGGGGTGGCGGTCAGAAAAGCAGGAGAGGGGCAAATAACTAAGATTTTAGCAAATTCTGTGTGGGTTAGCGCAATTAGCTCAGGACCCCTGGATCCCTACAAGGAGAGTCTGGCCCCCACCTGCCAACTCTTTTTTATAGGTTTTCTGCCAAATGCTCATGAGAAACTTGGGACAGAGTGAAGCCCTGAGAGGGTCCTTCCGCGCACAGGCCTTGTTGGGGTTTGACGGGGGAGCAAGGGTATCTTGAGAAGCCCGTATGCCCTTTGGGCCTGGCACAGGCACAAAAAATGAGTAGTTGCAAATGAGGGACGGTGTCTTTATCAGCTTGGCCTGCAAGAGTACGGTACCACAGACTGGGGAGGGCTCAAACAACAGACATTTATTTCCTCCAGTTCTGGAGGCTGGGAAGTCCAAGCCCAAGTTGCTAGCAAGTTTAGCTCTCAGTGAAGGTCTGCTTCCCGGCTGCCTCCTGATGTGGTGGAGAGAGAAAGCATTCTGGTGTCTCTTCCTCTTCCTATAGGGACACAAATCCCTTCGCGGGGGCTCCACTCTCACGACTTCATCTAAACTTCATTACCTCCTAATGGGCCCATCTCTTAATACTATCTTGTTTGGAGTTACGCCTTCAACATATGGATTTGGGGTGTGCGGGAAACACAGATTCAGTCCATAACGAATGGGCACAAGAACTTCCCGTGTCCCAACCTTCTCTAATACCAAACAAAAGCCATCTCCTGCTGAGGAGGGTCGAGAAACTGCCCACATTCCAGAAGTGCCCCTGACATGAGGCAAAGGCAATATGTCACTGGAAGAGAAGCAAGAAACCCTCCCAACTCTCACCCCCCTGCCCCCAGCCTCCTCCCCATCCCAGGTAAGGACAGCTGCTTTCGAGGGGCAGAAAGTCACTCCCTTCACTGCTACTGGAAGGAACTGGGTACAAGCCATTTCCTCCCTGAACAGGGGCTGGTGTCCAGGATCTTGCACTGGTATAAAACAGAAAAGGTAAGAAAATGTTTGCCTGTAAGGGTGGACTGTCCCCAAAGCCAAGGGACATGAGTGAGAAGGTAAAAGGACTTAGTGCTCCCCAGGAAACCCTGCTCGCTCACGCGCACTAGGTTTCCTCAAGCCCCGCCTAGAACATCCTCTCTGCGGGTTGACACAGACGGAGTGGAGCACTAACGCTCCTTACGTGTATCTCCCTTACGACACCCACAGAAACTCCTGCCACGTGTAGAACAAAGGTGGCTGCTCTTTGGAAATCTCAGTCCTGGTTCGGATGGCTCTGACCTCATGCCAGCCCAGCCGTACCTGCCATCCAGGCTCCCCGACCGGTGCCTACTGCTCACTGCTCAAAAGTACTGCTCACTGCTGGTATCCACCAGGTCCCAAGCATGGTGCTATGAAGTGCCAACTGTGCTATTCTTCCTTCTGGTTGGTTGCTTCTCAGACAGAAAGTGAGTTCTGATGTCTTTCAGACCATGACACTGATATCCACACCTGACATCTTCTCCGCATAGAGCAAGCATCCACAGGGACCCTGTAATCCCTTCCAGACACGAACCGCAGCACGTGTGGCTACAGGCCAGCCCATCGTGGTTTCTCAGTATGCAAATACAGCCTTTCCCATCCGCCTCTTACCAACCTACCCGAACACCCTGGCTAAATGTCCTCTATAAAGGTCCTACAGAACACGTTCCGTAAGGTCTCCTAGACACGATCCACCCTGCAGCGCTGTCTTGTCCCCACTCCTGCCTGGAAGAGAGAAGGGAGCGAGCACGCATTGCACACGGCCCGGCCAACAGGTGCTTTCACACACACTCAGTCCTCGTCTCATTATTCTCCTCGTCCTGTGCAAAACGGCTGCACGGCTGGAAAATAGAGACCTGGGATTGAAACCACTAGCCCCACAGCCCACACCCTCCCTCCATTCTTTCGCGTGTCGTGAGAAGGCCAAACGGGGTAGGGACAATGAAGAAAAGATGGCATCTCTCCATCGCGATCAGGTGATGCGGCAGGGGCTTCGTCAGACGTTTCTTCCAGCCACCTGTCCGGAATCACTGGCAGCAATTTCCCTGCCAAGAGGTTGACACTTCCCAGTCTGGGCAGCCGAAGGAGGTACTGGCCAGACCCACATGAGAGCTCTTTTCCAGGTGACGACAAAGTGACTCCCCCTTGTGTAGGGAAGCCTTTCAATTGCCCCTCTCCTTCACATCCTCCAAACTTCAAAAATGAGCTCCTTTCAGTATGCAGAGATTCACAGAGAAAAAGAAGGAAACAAACCTAAAAGATACAGGGAGGGTAAATCCCTCCCCTTTTTAATTTCAAGAATAAGCTTGAGAAGCAATAACTTTTCAAGTAACATAACCACAGGGGAAATGCCTAAAGATGAGCTTGATTAAGTCTGAGCCTAACAAAACGAATTCTAACCAAATTCAGGATTCTCTTCCACATTCAATCTGAATACACTCGGGTTAGATTGTAGACAGTAAAACACCACTGCTTACAAGTGAAGCAGCGACCACATGTACACATGCACAAGAGGAAAACTTGTCCCTTTGATTTCTCGAGAAATGTGTATTTAAGCCAGCAAGGACACTACTTCCGGTTCCTGTGAACTTGAGTTTCATCTTTTTTTCCCCTCCCTTAAATCAGCTCTAGCACTTTCATAAAGATAACGGAAAACGAACAACGGTTGCTTTGAGCACCCGAAGAACAAACCTGCAGCTAAAGTGTCCATTCTCTGGCTCCATAAAGTTTTTTCGCAGAGATAAGAATGCAAAAAATGTTTTGAAGGTCTAAAATGTGTTTTAGCCTCCTCATAAGCTGAGTCTTCTGGATATTCACGACTTTTCAAGATACGACAGGGTGAAGTTCACCTTTCCAAAGTGCCTATGATTTTAAGGGATATGAAAAGTTCAAGAAAACGAAACTTTAAAAGAGCCTGAATTCTGAACAGTGTTGGAAAATTACATCAACTTTTGGTTTCCTCTCCAAATGTGAATAGCCTTCACAAGAGATGTATTCCCTTTTCTGGCAAACTTCTTTCAGAAAGCCTCACCACTTCATTGTTATTTTCACTTACAATTGGATGACTGTTGGGACATTGAGTTTTTAAGAGAGAATCGTTTCCCTCTTTTCTCACGTCTTTTCTACATAACTTTCCAAAGGAAAACAAAACAAAACCGAAAGCCCTCCACTAATTTTCCAATATCTCGGGGTTTTTTTTCCAGTTGACTTTGGGGTGACTAATCATGGAATCAAATCTGCAGGCAGATTATTCATTTCCTATTCTTTTTCTAATTAACATGATCTATGAACATTTCCACACAACATAACAAACACTGAAATAATCCTTCTGCAGATGCCCCGGAAGACATTTACATAAACAACCAAATTATACGACTTTGGGATTTTGAAAGATTTCCTTCAAGAGTGAAATCTCAAATAAACAAAATGATCTGAGAGGACAATTTGAAGCCCTTAGCTACATAAAATCATCTATTTTCTGCACATGTTTACACCAATCCTCAGATACAGAATTTTGAGCATGTGGATTTCCAAAAACTATATACACACACACCACACGTACATTGGAAAAATACTGTACTTTCAGAAATTAGAATTTACAAAATTAGGACATAATACACTATATGGAAAACCCTAAAGATTCCACCAAAAAACTGCTAGCACTGATTCATGAATTCAGCAAAATTGCAGGATATAAAATCAACGCGCAGAAATCTGTTGCATTCCTATACACCAACAATGAAGCAACAGAAAGAGAAATCAAGGAATCGATCCCATTTACAGTTGCACCAAAAACCATAAAATACCTAGGAATAAATCTAATCAAAGAGGTGGAAATTCTATACACTGAAAACTACAGAAAGCTTATGAAAGAAACTGAAGAAGACACACAAAAAATGGAAAAAGATTCCATGCTCCTGGATAGGAAGAACAAATATTGTTAAAATGTCAATACTACCCAAAGCAATTTACATATTCAATGCAATCCCTATCAAAATAACACCAGCATTCTTCACAGAGCTAGAACAAACAATCCTAAACTTTGTATGGAACCAGAAAAGACCCCGAATAGCCAAAGCAATCTTGAAAAAGAAAACCAAAGCAGGAGGCATCACAATCCCGGACTTCAAGCTATACTACAAAGCTGTAATCATCAAGACAGTATGGTACTGGCATGAGAACACACACTCAGATCAATGGAACAGAACAGAGAACCCAGAAATGGACCCACAAACGTATGGCCAACTTATCTTTGACAAAGCAGGAAAGAATATCTGATGGAATAAAGACAGTCTCTTCAGCAAGTGGTGCTGGGAAAATTGGACAGTGACATGCAGAAGAATGAACCTGGACCACTTTCTTACACCAGACACAATAACAAACTCAAAATGGATGAAAGACCTCAATGTAAGACAGGAAGCCATCAAAATCCTCGAGAAGAAAGCAGGCAAAAACCTCTTTGATCTTGGCCACAGCAACTTCTTACTCAACACATCTCCAGAGGCAAGGGAAACAAAAGCAAAAATGAGCTACTGGGACCTCATAAAAATAAAAAGCTTCTGCACAGCGAAGGAAACAATCAGCAAAACTAAAAGGCAACTGATAGAATGGGAGAAGCTATTTGCACATGACATATTAGATAAAGGGTTAGTATCCAAAATCTACAAAGAACTTACCAATTCGACACCCAAAAAACAAATAATCCAGTGAAGAAATGACAAAAGACATGAATAGACACTTCTCCAAAGAAGACATCCAGATGGCCAACGGACACATGAAAAAATGCTCCACATCACTCAGCATCAGGGAAATACAAATCAAAACCACATGAGATACCACCTGATACCTGTCAGAATGGCGAACATTAACAACTCAGGCAACGACAGATGTTGGGGAGGATGCAGAGAAAGAGGATCTCTTTTGCACTGTTGGTGGGAATGCAAACTGGTGCAGCCACTCTGGGAAACAGTATGGAGGTTCCTCAAAAATCTAAAAATAGAACTATCCTACAACCCAGCAATTGCACTACTAGGCATTTATCCATGGGATACAGGTGTGCTGTTTCGAAGGGACACGTACACCCCCATGTTTATAGCAGCAATATCAACAATAGCCAAGGTATGGAAAGAGCCCAAATGTCCACTGATGGATGAATGGATAAAGATGTGGTATATCTATACGATGGAGTATTACTCAGCAATCAAAAAGAATGAAATCTTGCCATTTGCAACTATGTGGATGGAACTGGAGGGTATTATGCCAAGTGAAATCAGTCAGTCAGAGAAAGATATCATATGACTTCACTCATATGAGGACATTAAGAGACAAAACAGATGAACATAAGGGAAGGGAAACAAAAATAATATAAAAACAGGAAGGGGACAAAGCATAAGAGCCTCATAAATATGGAGAACAAACTGAGGGTTACCGGAGGGGTTGTGGGAGGGAGGATGGGCTAAATGGGTAAGGGGCATTAAAGAATCTAGTCCTGAAATCATTGTGGCACTATACGCTAACTAATTTGGATGTAAAATAAATAAATTAAATAAATAAATAAATAAATAAATAAATAAAGCGCAAAAAAAAGAATTTACGAAATTAGACTTTCATTTGCAAGTATATTTTCATTTCATGAATCACGCATTTTATACACACACACACACACACACACATAACAATCAGCCCACTGAAAAAACACAGTAATTACAGTATCATATATCTCGTATTAAATATTTGTTTTATGAACCTGAACTCAGGTTTCAAAATAATATGAAATCACTTACACTTCAAGTGTATTACACTCTCACATAAATCTTAAAGACAAATTCCTTTAATGTTCATTAGAAAACAAATTATAAAATTCCAGCCTTGGGGGGCCTGGGTGGCTCAGTCGGTTAAGTGTCCAACTCTTGATTTCAGCTCAAGTTCGTGAGTTTAAGCCCTGCGTCAGGTTCCACGCTGACAGTGCAGAGCCTGCTTGAGAGTCTCTGTCTCTCTCTCTCTCTGCCCCTCCCCAGCTTACTCTATCTCTCTCTCTCTAAATAAACATAAGACAATAACACAAAATAAATTCCAGCCATGACTTCCCTCTCTGAAATACATTCCCGGAAAGCCTCACCCAGAGAGCCACTAAATGTAATAAGGGCACAAACATCCTGCAGGCTGTTTACATGCAATATTCAATAATTGGGCCTTGTAAACAAGCAGAGAGTACCAGGCCCTCACCCTGGTGTGTGGCACTAAAGTCACCAGAGATGTCCCCCCACAGCAGGTGGATGAGAGGGGCTCGCTCCAGGCTAAGGGATGGAAACTTCCACGTCTAGCCTGCAATCGACCAGTGCAGGAGGGCAGCAGAGGACACAGAGTTGAGCGGTGATGGGGGAATATTTAGAAGGGATCATCTTGCAGGGAAGGTTGATATGCACCATCAAACGGAGCCTCCTCAATGTAAGAGGAGGAGAGTCTGCACCCCTCCCTCTCTGAGGCCGGTGCATCATCACTTGCAAAGCTCCGCATCAGCCACTCCATCTGACCCCTCCTGATGCGTAAATGGCTCAGAGGTTCACAGAAGCACTCCCCGACAGTTGCCCTGCCACTCAGTTCCTGCATGTGCCTCATTTCCGGTCATGTATTCAACAAATATTTACTGTGTCCTTCGTACCAGGCCACTGTAGGCCCCGGAGATACAGTGGAGACTGAAAGCAGATATTTCCTCCGGCCTCCGGGAGTATATAAGCAATGAGGGAAGATGATGAGGAGCTGGAAGGCATACAAAGGGATCATTTGACTCAGCTAAGGATTCAGGGAAGGCTCTCCCGAGATCGGAAGGACAATTAGGGGTTAAGTAATGGACTGGAATCTTCTGGCAGTGGGTACTGCAGTGCAAAGGCTTGTGGTGAGACAAAGCAGGGCAAAATCAAGAAGGCCAGTGTGTCCAGAGTTAGGACACCAAAGTGAGGAATGATGTAGAAGCAGGAGAGGAAGACAGAGCTGGCTCTCGCAGGGTCTCTTCTGCTCAGCTGGGGAAAGAGCTCTAAGTCATGGGAAGCCACGGTAGGGGGTCAGGCAGGCTGGGAAAGGCAGGAGGGATGGGAGGCTTTATCTGATTTACATTGTGAAAAATTCACTCTGGCTGCAGAGTGAAGAACGTTTGGCATGGAATCTGAGTGGATAGAGCTAAACTAGTTTGATGACTGCTCCAGTAGCCTGGGGGAGAGAATATTGTGCTTATATTGCAGTGTCAAAAATGGAGTTGGACCAAAGTAATAGAACTCAAGAAGTATTTAAGAAACAAAATCCACAGGACTAATGACAAGCAGTGCATACATTTTCTAAGGGATGACTTCCAAACTTGAACATGGACCCTGGCCAATATATAGAGGAGAACCATCATGCTACCTCGGGATGTCACAGTGATAGTAAAGAATTAGAGACCAAGATCCTGAATTCAGTTCGATACCATACCTGAAGTTTCTTTCTTCCTTCTCCACGAGGAGAAGCAGAAATAGATCTAGAAGGGAGAGGACAGGAGGAAGAATTATTCTTGTCTATGAATCTGTAAAGTACCAGGCTTGCCTAGCATGAAATCCTATTATCAGAAAAGTCAGCACTTGAAAGCACTTGAAACAACAAATCTTATTATTCCAAAGACTCTGAAAACCAGCCCCTGTAGTACAAATTATTGAGAAGACACAGTCTCCAAAAATGATGAAAATTATGGTAACAAAACTGGCATACCATTATGATCGTCAGTATTAAAAAAGAATTACTATTTTCTTGAGAGCCTTGTAGCGGGCAACAGAATGGAGTGCTTAATCCTTACAAAATGATCACCACACAGCTGACGAGGCAAAGAAAGCTCAGAGCTGTTCAATCAAAACGTGTCCCGGTAAAGGTTTAAAACAACCTCCTTCTGTGTCCACTATCCTGCTCAAAGCTCTAAGATCTCTTTCATACTTTCAATTCTAAAATTCTTCTTGCTGTCTGGGTAGAGACATCTTCACTCATGAGTATACACTGGTGTCTTTGAATTTCTTGGTACTTCCCAAGCACAGAATCTGGGACAGCACATTAGCATTTTCTCCCACCCTGGCCCTCAATACATAGCACTTACAAATCTGGCTATATTTCAGAGCCAAGAGAGTATATATAAAATCTCCCATAATTTATAAATGACACACGGGGGTGGGGGGCGGCGGGAGAATTAAAGTGCGTCTTAAAGTGATTCTCTAAAGACCTTAGTCCTTCATTTTTAATCAAGTTGGTTCAGATAATCTCTCCTACTCATCCTTTTCTGCCCCAAACCACCAAATCCTACATCTATTTGAACCTCAAATAAACTCACGCACATAATGTATGCTCATAAGTAAAAAATTAAGATAGAAAAAAATTAGGTAATAAAAAAGTGTGACAGGTGGCTTGTGCGTTCTGGATTCACTGGTTTATTAAACAATCTCAGCTTTAAAGAAGGATGATTGCTTGTTAAATAAAAAGCATTGTGATGATGTCTCAGGTTAAGTTCTCTAGAAGCAGAGTCTGAGATAGGAATTTGGACACAGTCCTCCAGAGAAGGGGCAGCTGTGAATCTTAGCAGTCTACACTCACAGAGGCTGGGGATTTTAAGCATCGACCCAGAGAGGGACCTAGGCAGTGCACTACAGGCTATTTTTACAAGGTGATCTTACTTTCTTATAAAACTTTTCCGTATATAGAGTGCCCTGGGAGCTTATGATGCCCCTCTCCCTCTACCAAGAAGAAAACTGAAATTCAGAGAGGTGGAATCACTCATACGAAGCCAGAGAATCAATTAGCAGGGCTGGTACTTTAACCCAAATCTTCAAACTTCAACTCCCATTTATTCAATCTGACAGCCTGAAAACTTTCCCAGTATAAAATATGTAGAAATGTTGGATAAAATATAATACACACCATTTTATAAGCATGGTTGAGCTCAGAGAGAGAACAGGATATGTTCAGAGGCCAAAAAGAAAGAAGAAACTGAGTGGTAAGCATGTGTTGGTGCCCAGGTGGCCCCTGGGGAGAAGGGTGGGAAATCTAGGAGTTTGGATTTTAATGGCCAAAGAGGGTTGAGGGTTTAATCCTAGACCCAAAAGTGGGCTGGAGTGAGAACTAAAAACCCCATGAAAAGCTGAGAACTTCACATGGCTACCCTGAAGGGATGAACTAGAAACAGAGTCCACCCACCAAGCATAGTGAGACAGTAAGGATGTTCATCTCAGTGTGAGTTCTGGGTGGGAAAAAAAAGAAAGAATAAGAGAACGTTCCAGTGGAAATTCATAATTGGGAGCTGACTTTCCCTTTGGGTTTGGAGGTCAAATCTATACTATCAGTGAGTCTAGGAACCATCAGGACAAGAGATTAACATAAGTACTTTCAGGCCAGAGATCTCCTGGAGCACAACTCAGAAGTAAACATAAAATCTCTCTATAAATAAATAACCAGACCCCAAAGAATCCTACAGATAAAATGCACTGAAGAGGAGCCCACAAATCAAAACTACAAAATACCCAGTGGGGAGAAATCTATCATGACCGCATCAATAGACACAATAAATAGCAAAACTAGACCCTCATGTTTTCAAGTGTTACTCCTACCATTTAACTCCCAAGAGACAAGGTTGATAAGGCAGCTTTACTCTCGAGCCACATTATTTATGGAAATGCAAGTCATGCTCCAGTTCATTAACTTAAAAAAGCTATTCAGTCGCTCAAAAAAGTTTCTCTTTGATTTTGGCTTTCAGGAAAAAGTGACCATGGCCTTGTAATCTTGAAAACACATGGATTTATCAATATCTTTTTTAGGTAATTTAAATATAGACCTAGCTGGAGGCAAGCAAGTGGAATAATTTTCTTCTTTAATTCCCCTGGAGTCTTAGGATTCTATGAAGATTCCTCTGAAGCCACGTGTCTCAATCTGCTTTCAAAAAAAAAGTATCTGATCTGAAAATGTTATGCAATCATTGGCTGTAATCAAAAAGAGGGTGGGCGAGGAGGCTGTATTGTTTGCCAACCAAAACAGTAACTAGACTAAAAAAACCCAACTTTTTTGTGTTTGGCAAGCTCTCTCATTCTGAACCACAGATGATACAAATATCCCTTGAAGAAATCCAGAGTGGCTTGTTGTAAACAAATATATAATCATTCCTCATGACTGCTAGTGCAGGTCACAGACAATAGCCAAGTCTCATAGTATGAGACCAGGACATTTTCCAGCTTGTACTCAAAGCCAGATTGTTAAATAAATACAGGGAAAGGGAGATTTTTCTCTTCATAATAAAAAGATTATTTGACTGTTTTTCAACGGTTTATTCTAACTAAGAGCAAAAGATGGGATAGGAAGAAAGCTGACGTAAAAATGTGGAGTTAGGAAAGAAAGACAACTTTAAGTACTGATTATGATGCAGCAGTAATTTGAATATATTGGTTCACTGAATCCTCACAAAATCTTCTGGCTTCTGAACCAACTTACAGATGAGAAAACTGGGGCCCAGTGTGGGTCAGTAACTGCCCGCAGCCACAGAGTCACTGAAAGGCACAGCCTTCATCAGGTCTTTCTGACTCCAAAGCCTAGAATTTTCAGTAGACTGTGTTCCTAAAGTCCATATTCACACCAAAGGCTCATGAAGCTAGGGAGAAAGAAGGCTCTTCCTCTCCTAGGATCAGAAGAGTTCTGATAGTTGTAGGCTTTAAAGTTTTAATGAAATATTTCTCATATTGGCACCTCACAGGCTTGATAACATTTGCGTTTACTAAAACATATATGTCCCTCAACAAACTGGGTGTGGAAGGAACATGCCTCAACATAATAAAGGCCATATATAGCAAACCCACAGCTAACATCACACTCAATAATGAAAGATTGAAATCTTTTCCAAGGAGATCAGAAACAAGAGAATACTTTCACTACTCTTACTCAACATAGCACTGGAAGTCCTAACTTGAGCAATCAGGCAAGATAAAGAAATAAAAGTCATCCAAATCAGAGAGGAAGAAGTGAAATTATCAGTATTTGCATAGGATATGATCTTACATATGGAAACATTTTAAAGGCTCAATCAAAAATATTTTGGAACTAATAAACAAATTCGCTAAAGTTGCAGGATACAAAGTCAACACCCAGAAGCTGTTGCTCTTCTACACACTAAGAATGGAATATCTGAAAAAGAAATAAAGACAGCTATCCCATTCCAAATAGCATCAAAAATAATAAAATACTTAGAAAAAGAAATTTAACCAAGGAAATAAAAGATCAGTACAATGAAAACTGTAAGAATTTGATGGAAGAAACTGAAGAAGAACCAAACGAATGGAAAGATACCTTGTGCTTGTGGATCAGAATTAATATGATTAAAATGCCCATACCCTCAAAGCCATCTATACACTCAATGTAATCCCTATCAACATTCTAATGATATTTTCCACAGAAATAAAAACAACAACCTAAAACTCACATAGATCCACAAAAGGCCCCAAAGAGCAAAAGTGTTTCTGAGAAAGAACAAAGCTGGAGATATCTCACTGCCTGACTTCAAACCACATGACAAAGTTATAATAATCAAAACGGTATGGTACTGGCATAAAAATAAATATGTAGATCAGTGGAACAGAACCGAGAGCTCAGAAATAAACCCCTACATATATGGTCAACCAGTATTTGACCAAAGTGTCAAGAATACTCAATGGGGAAAGGATAGTCTCTTCAATAACAGGTGTAATCAGAAAATGGGGTAACCACATGCAGAAAAATGAACTGGACCTCTATCTTATTCCACTCAGAAAAATTAATTTTAAATAGATTGAGGACTTCAACTTAAGACCTGACACCACAAAATGCCTTAAGGAAAACAGGGAGGAAGCTTCTTGACATTGGTCTTGGCAAGATTTCTTTGGATATGATATCAAAAGCATAAGCCACAAAAGCAAAAATCAACAATTGGACTGCATCAAACCAAAACACTTCAGCACAGCAAGAAAACTGAATCAACATAAGGAAAAGGCAACCTACAGAACAGGAGAAAATATCACCAAACCATATATCTGGTAAGAAATACAATCTAAAAATTGGCAGAGGAACTGAACAGACATTTTTCCCAAGAGGACAACCAAATGTCCAACAAGCACATGAAAAGATGTTCAACATCACCCATCATCAGGGAAACGAAAATCAGAACCACAATGAGATATCACTTCACACCCATCAGAATGGCCGTCATTAAGAAGACAAGGGACAACAAGAGTTGGTGGGGATGTGGAGAAAAGGGAACACTTGTGCACTGCTGGTGGGAATATAAAGTGGTGAAGAAGACAGGAATAAAGGGAAAGGGAAAAGGAGCGAGGGAGTCAAGAGCCGATAAAAGAAAAGCCAGACGGAATAAGTCTTTTCTTGAATGGCTTAAGTATGGAGGGTTGTAAAAGATTTCCCTGAACAAGAAGGAACCATTCAGCTGTGGTGTACCACTTCTGCTCCCACCTTATCACCTCTGTCAACCGGCATCTATTAACTGACCACTTTGGGCCAAAAATTCATGTGTCATGTGACCGACAGATGCAAAGGAGAACAAACTATGGCCCTGGCCATCAGGGAGCTTAGGGCCAATCTGGGCAAGTTGGACTTTTTAAACGAACAGCTACAGTACAAGACAGAGAGTGGTAACTGCCATAGCAGCAGCATGGATTAAGTGCTATGGGCCATCAAGAAAGAGAGTTGGCTCCTGTTTGAGCAGAAAGAAGTCAGAATAGAGATCAAAGGAGCTAGACTATAGTGGCCCTGAGGGCAGAATTGTCCTTCACTTCCTACAGGCCCCAAACACATATCCTCTGCTCCCACTAGAGACATCTCTTCATAAACCGCCATCACACTGTCACCGCCATGGTTGTGCTAAATTACTACATTGACCTGGGATTCTGCATACCTTCCCTCCATTATCCACATTCTACATGAATTTTAAAGTCTTTATTTCAACCCTACCTCTTCCTTCATTGCTTTTCCTGACCACTCCAAGCCTCAGTCATTTCCCTGTCACCTGGATTCCTAGGAGTTAATCTTAACAAACGTCGAGCAGCATTTACTGTAGGCTAAGCACCTTCTGCAGTGTCTGACCCTAGTGAGTGCCCCTTCTTGAGACTTCCCCTCCCTGGCATCCATCACGTCACTGTCCTGCTTATCTTCCTGCATCTACTTACCCTTTTGAGGTTCCTCTTGCTCTGCTCACCAATCAAATGTGGGTAGTCCCCAAGGATCCATGCTTGGTCCTAGACCACACTCTTTACCCACTTTCTAGGCGACTTCATCCACATCCTCTAATTTACAGGGCAGTCCTATGCTGATATCTCCCCAGTTGCTATCTCCAGGCCAGAGCTTGCTCCTGACCCAACCATCTATGTATCATTTCCTCAAACACAAATATTTACACCACAAACTCAGCATTCCATAAATACAACCCACTAGCCTCCCTCCCATTCACCACCACCAAGCCTGCTCCTTTTCATGTATTCCATATCTTAGCAAACGGGGAAACCAACAAAATCCCTTCTTTCTTAAAGAGAAGACAAAAACCAAAAACAGAAAAAATGAAAACAGCCACTGCTCTCTCACCTTGGCTCTGAGGCAAGCTGGAAGCTAAGTTGTGTGGCGCAGACAGACCCCCCTGTCCACATGGAATCTGCCAAGCTTAGCAGATTCTGCTTGTCTAAAACCCCACTCTGTTTTCACCAGTGTGCCTGCAGAGTTCAGGCTCTTTCCCTTTTCTCGTCTGAATTATTTCTCTATCTGCTCCCAGTCCACACCAGCCTTTTGCAAACCATTCCCAACCTTGGCCTCAAGAAGAACATTCTAAAACTCAAATCTGACCACTTTGCCCATCCTTCAGGATGACCGCCAAACTCCTAACTCTTCGGTGTTAGTGGAGTACACAGGTGTGCTCTTTATGAACGGGCCACTGACTGTCTAGCCGGCCTCATCATGGGACACCACTCGTACCCTCCCTGACACCCATCTCCTCATGCCCTAAGTTCTGGACGTGCTGAATAATGAGTAGTCCTCAAAGATCAACAAATTGGCCTTCACATGCATGTTCTTTCCGTCTGATTGCCTTCCTTCCCTCCTACGTGTGATCAACTCCTCCCCATCCTTCAAAACTCAATGCAAGTATCAACTTCTCCGGGAAGCCTTCCCTGCTTACATCTTCCATAAAACCCCGCACCCTTCTGTGCTCTCACAACATCCTGTGAATATAATTTCCATCATACACTTAATCACCCTATACTCTGAGCACTCGTTTATCTTATGGTCTTCCCTTCAGGCAGGAGTTGAATCTTTTTAGATTTTGTATTTCCGGTGCATACAACAAGGCCCATAATAGGCATTCAATGCTTGTTTGTTCAACAAATGAAGAAAAGATTAGCAATGTTTTCTAATATGGCTCTTTGCTTTTCCAGTGTATTAACCTTTGTGTTCGTTCACCTGTGGGGGTTAAAATAAATAAACAACACACAGGACAGTGCCTTTTGATCTGTTTTAATTACCAGAAAACATTGGCTTTTAAGGAACAACACTGTATGGGGATAGGGCCTGGATGCTGGGGGGCCAGTACCCCTGAACTTCACTTCTGAGGCCTACCAGCACATTATCTATCGTCAGTGTGCTTCATTTTCTCCCTCTCAGCTCTTAAACTGTGACTTGACTTATAAACCTTCAATTTATAGACAATTGTCAAGAAATGTTCACATGTTTCTAAAAACACGACCTCCCTTCTAGGTGTGTGGATGCACGTGCTGAAGAGAAGAGCCAAGTCCCATGTGGATTCTCATCTCAATCTTGCTCCTGGATAAGGATTCAAAAACCCCTTCCACCAGGTTTTTGGGCTGGATAAGTCACCCGAGAGCACTCTGCCCAAGCGTTGCGACGGGAATTAGTGCAATTACCCACCACGGTGTCCTACCTTGTTTGTTGACTGATTAAACCACAGTTACGTTAGGCCTAAACAAGATTAGCGGGACAATAAATATTTTCTTGATGATAGTATATGCAGGTGTCGTTAAGAACCAACCTTTGTTTTGCTTATAATAAACTACCTCTGGAAGTAAAACAAAATTAATGGCTGTATATTACTTCAACCAGCCCACAATGAATGAGCAGAATGAATGAATCAATATTATTACATAAACATTTATCACACCTGACATAACAGTTATACAAATCAAGTCCGTGGCAGGGTTTTATAGCTCCATTAGAATGCAAAAATACTTCATCTGAGCAAAAATGGAATATTTTTGAGTAGCACTAATCACAGGCTACAGACCTACAGAAAGCCCCCTCCCCCACCGACCCATTCCGTAACCCCATTTAAGGGTACAGTTCTTCAAAAATCCCTGCGTAAAATAGAGCAGGTGTTGAGAGGACTCTTTTTTTTTTTTTTTCATGTATGGCAGGAAAAAAAAAGAAAATTCCTAAGTCCCAGTACAGAGCTTTGCGCCCTGCCCCAAACCCACCCTTTAAGAAAACATATTCACACTAAGTCCAAGAAGTCAAACAAGGAAGCACTTTGTGTCCCAAATCAGAAGCACATCCGTGACACGTTCTCGCTCATGAGCAAGGCAACCTCCAAAGTTAACTAGCCTTGTCCGGGAACTCCCAGGGAATGCCCTGAACGCCCTGAAGACCAGACGATTCAGCTTCTTCACCCCACTGTGCATTTACACCACAAGGCTTCTTGTCGTTAATGTTCCCCCACTCGGCTCACACCTCCACGCTAACCCTGACACTCTCAAATATTTCTTACGACCCCTTTGTAAAGTTTTGAGACTTATTTTTCCATTATAAAAAAAAATATTACAAATCACATTACAGAAAATTAGAGAAATAATTCGTTGCAGTTGGGACAGAAACAGAAGTCAGGAAACTCTAGACTCATTAGACTTTGCCCCAACAACCAGTGCCCTTTAATATTTAAAAGCAACATGAGTCAGTACTCAGGATGACTGACTGCCTTTCCTTAGGATGTGGAAAAGACCACGCAGCCTTCAAAGACAACTGTAGACCTAAGCACTCAGTCAGAAAGAAGCTTTAAAGGACAGAAGTTGCTCATGGCAGTATAGAGAACATGGAAAAAAGGTAAAAACAGATGGTATAAGTGCCCCTGATCTCCATACTTTATTAATTATTCCACAGATTTATGGCCCCAAATGAAAGTCCTTTCACACAATGGTTTTGTTAGTTCACTGGATGTTCTACACACAACACCAGCAGCCAGTTCTGTCAGGATCTGCCCAGAGTAGGGTAACGTTTTGGCTCTGGGTCCAGAGCAAGCATTATATGAATTAAATCTTCTGCCATTGGGTCTGGTGAGTCTCCCAGCACTTAATCAAATATTTCTACCTCTAACTGTGGGAATACTGGCTTTAAAAAGTCATCAATAAGATCATCAAATCTTTCACTCCTAATCTAAGACTGACAACAATTTACAAGACGATTTCGTATCTTGAATCACACCACACTAGCACTTTTTAACTCAAAAAAGGGACTTCCTTACAAGTAAAATTCTGCTAATGGTAATGGAAGAAGATGATACTCTTGCCATCCAAATATTAGTTATTAGAAGAAAAAAATGGTTACCTGGTCTTCAATCACAAGAGGCGTATGAAACTTGAAGCCATTCTGCACAAAGAGAAGGTTCATCCTGAACATCAAACACCACTTGCCTCAAAAAACGTAGACAGCAGCTCAGAGTTCTCTAGCATATCTATTTGATATTCAAAATATAGCTGTCATCCTAACTGAGGTTGAAATTATCTGCAATCTGACAACATCAAATAATCTGTACAGTTCAAAGCCACTTAGGGAAATCTAGCGATCAGTATTAGAAAACACAAAGGGAAAAAATACAGAGATAGAAGTCTTAGTTGGTACAACCACTTTGAACCAGCAATTTCATTCTTAGGTGCTCCCCAATGGAAACATGTGCTCATGTTAACCCAAACAGTTCTCACAGTTAGCACTATGCTCCCAACCACAGACAACCCAGATATCCATCACCAGTAGCATGGACGAATTAAACATGGTATACTCATCCAATGGAATACTACGGAGCCATGAAAAAGAACAAGCTATCCACACAACAGTAGGAATGCCTCACAAACACCATGTTGAGCAGAGGCATCCATGAATCCAATAGGACATACGTTGTATGATTTCGATTATATCAATTTCAAAAACAGGCACTGACCCCTGCAGGTTAAAGTCAGGACAGTGCTCATCCCTGGCAGTGGGTGGGAGGAGTTTTGCTAATTTACGTTCCCAACAGCTGTGTTTAAGAGTTCCTACTCAGAAGACATTAACTTTTGAAGAGTGGGGCAACCGATAAATGCTGTTTCAAATATTCGATTTCCCACCCCCCGCCCGCCATACAGAATTTTTAAAATAGATCCCAGAAAATGTATAAAGAAGTAAAACCATAAAATTTCCCATAAAACTGAAAACACCAGCTACATGAGTCTTAAGTGAGTCTCAACCTGAAGTCTAAGCACAGGCAGTTTTGGACAGTATCCCTGAGTCACAAGCTGACGGCAAAAAAGTGACATATGGGAGGCGGTTGATATCCAGACGGCCCTCACACATTCCCTTATGGATGATTTTCCAAAGTTGTCTTAATCCTTCAATCAGAAGCATCTAGAAGGCTGAGCGGCTTCCACATTTCTGGCCCAGGGGACTTCTGGGTTTTGTGGAACACAGAAGCCTGGGGCTTGGAGTTGGCAGCAAGGAAGATCTGTGAGCCCTCGCTGCTAGCACAGGATGAGCTGTGGACAAAGGGGCGGCCTCTCATTTTTTTCAGTTTACAAAACTTGTGCAACCTGAATATATTTTGGTCTGCATCGTGCCAAGGTGCATTTATGCAGTGTAGAAAACAATTTTGAATTCGCACTGATGGGAAACAGGTTACTCTCTAGGTCAGCAATTAACCCCCAGTATCCTGAAATTCAGTGAAGATTTCAAAGGAACTGGTGAGGTCCTGTCCACCTTCTCCTTTGAGCCACCTGCCACTCTTCGGGCTCTTGTCAGTCTTCCCAGGCACCCTTCCCTTGAAGACTATGCAGTCTAGTTCCTCTTAATCTAAGCACCAGGGGCAATTCGGATGAACTATCTGAATGTGCTGCTTCCAGCTGAATGTGTTAGAGTCAACCTATAAGCTTAGATACGGCACCATATGTCCTGTGATTGAAGCTTTGGTGCCGACTGATTCATTCCTTCAATCTTTTCACGGGCTTCCCGCTAATGGATACAAGTTCCCATTTAACACATGAAACTGCCAAGACAACAACAGGAAACCTAAATTCCAAGATCCTGATATGGAATTCCTAGATTCACATTTCCCCTTTATTGTTACTTTAGACAGGCAGAAGGCAAGAGGAAGGATTTACTATTTCTATCCCAAGAAAAACAGAAAATCTAGGACAAGTAGTCCTAAGACCCTGGACAACAGGAGTATTGTATTTAAATGTGTTTCTCCACAGGGCTGGTGATCAGAGCTCCTACCAGCCTCAGGCTTACAGAGTAGAAGCCTTTCCCCCACCCCCACCCCTACCCCGGGGAGCAAATGAGTGGAAATATTGACTTTGAGTTGGTGTTTCTCTGACCCTACAAACCGCTTCTGCGCGGATCTCCAGTCAACGTAAACTATGCAAAACCTATGTAGCAAAACTATATTTATCCACATGATAGTTTTAATATGGAAGCTTTTTAAAAAGTATTTTAGTGTTTATTTTTGAGAGAGACAGAGAAACAGAGTGCGGGCAGGGGAGGGGCAGAGAGAGAGGAAGACACAGAATCCAAAGCAGGCTCCAGGCTCTGAGCTGTCAGCATAGAGCCCGACGAGGGGCCTGAACTCACGAACCACAAGGTCATGACCTGAGCCGAAGTCGGAAGCTCAACCGACTGAGCCACGCAGGCGCCCAGTGGAAGGCTTTTTAAAACATGGAGCCCACGCCCTAGAAAAATCTGAGGGAAGTACAGTATTTAATTCTTACTTCAACCGCCTCATTCATCCACTGGGGTTGGCCCTATTGGAATTTGGGGCTGGGGTACTTCTTCACTATGGAGAGCTGTCCCGTATACTGTAGGGTGTTTAGCAGCATCCCTGGCCTGTATCCACTGGATGCCAATACAACCCCCAAGCCTCCAGAAGTCGCCAAATATTTCCTGGAGAACATGATCTGCCCCTGTCGAGAACCACTGCATTGGACGCAGTCAGAACGTGGGCCTGGCAAAGAGTTGGGTCGAGACCGGTTCTGATCTAGATCCGGCAGCTAGTTGACTGTGTAACCTGGTCATTGAGGTTCTCTGGGGTTCAGTTAAAGCAGCTCTTTCAGCCGATGCTCAGATGCTCAGGCAGAGGTGTGCGTGCACGCGGGCGTGACCTTTAAAGAAATGAGGGAAGCAGGACTGGGCACAGAGAGAAAGTAAACTGCATGTGACTGCAAGGGAGACCTCCACCAGTCCCACAGGGAGCCCCCACACTGGGACGGCCCTTCTGAGCTGTCCCAAACTGAGGCACCCCACAACCACCAGGCACTGCCCCCGCGGAGGAGGCATGACCTTGGGCAAGGAGGTGCCCTTCAGCACAGGGCGATGCTGAAAGAGGGACCCAGCTGTGAGCCATCAGCACACAGGGAGGACCGAGTACCTCTCTGCACGGTGCCACATCACAGCATCTCCTACAGGATCCGAATGATGCAGGAGTAAGATTCGCCAGACACGAACACGTACGTGATGGGGCATTAAGAGCAAGGACTTGAGACGCAGATGAACTAGGTAGGTAGCTGCCCTTGGCCACGCTGACCTGTCTGCATCCGAATCACTGGTCCCTACTACTCTGACTCTAGTGAGACAGCAAAAATATAGCGACAGGCCACTCTGTACCAGGCTTTGGAGATACAGGAGGGAACAAAATAGGAGTCTCTACTCACCAGGAACATTCGACCTAGCAGATGGGTATGGAGGAGGAGGAGCGAGGTGACTGCAGGCTCGAGGTGACCTACGGGAACTGCTAAATGCATCCAGAGAGGCTGAAGCCCGAGGAAGAAACAGGGAACGCCGTCCGTGAACAAATCACCGTAAGCAGCCGAAGTCTAAACCGCTTTAAGGACGAATACGACAATAACGTGAACCTATTAATTCCAGGGAAAGCAAAGCGCTAAAGGAATCGGCTTCCTGGGGAAAAATAATAGCAACTTACAGCTGAAAATACCTTGAAATCCTGAGGGCTGAGAAAAAAAAAAAAATTTGGCTTTTGGCCGACACACGTGATATTTATTTATGAGTCCTCATTATCGAAGCATTACAGTGTGGCATTATTTTCTTTTAATTCCATGATCACAAGCATTTATAAAATAAATAAAATTACAACACTTCAGGAAGACAGTGCCTGCATGTGTGATCTGTAGAAGAGTTCTAGATCCTCGCTACTCAAAAGTGTGGTCCAAGAGGGGAGGGACGGCTCAGTCTGCTGAAGCTCTGCACAGGTATGTCGACGTTCTTTTGCTATAATGTGTGTGCAACCTGTCACCCGACTTTGTCAGGCATGAGGCCTCAGCCCAAACCCCAATGCAACCCAAACCTTCCACTTAGCCCATCTTTTATGCTAACTGCCTCCCATTAATAAAGAAAACATATAAAATCTCTTCATCATTTAGGCACTGGGTAGCTATTTTGGGTGCTGATGCTGATAAACCAGCAACAATCATAGTGCAAATTTGTAGTGTTTCTGTTCCTCAGAAACATTACTTTTGGGAAAAACACACACACACAGAGCTGTCGGAGTCAATAGCACTTCGCTGATAGCCACCCTGGAAATTATTAAAATTTTCAAGCTGCTAATTCTAGTGGGGAAAAATGCATGTTCACACCAAGCCTCGCTCCCCAAATTTTTCTACACATTATCAGCGTTCAAAGAAAAAAAGAAAACAACAACACTGTGAAACTGTGCATTATAGTAAAGTTAATACTATACTGTCAAAAAAAAAAAAAAAAAAAGCATGGTCCAAATCATGCAGTGCTCACAGAAAAGATTCTATTAAATGCAGATTTTAATTGAATGGATTTGGGATGGGTCCAAGAGCCCACATTTCTAATCAGTTCATAGATGTTGCTGATACTGCTAATTCAGAGACCACACATTGAAGAACAAGTTTCCAGATCATTCAGCTCAAGTGGTTTTTGAAGTTGAGGTGAAGAAATAAGTAAATAATTGAGCATCCTGGAAAGAAAAAGAAATGTGGAAACAATATTGCACCAAGGATCTAGTAGGTTAAATTCTGCTGTCTTAGCAGCAAAGTGAACCCTAATTAAAACTTGCAACAAATCAAAGATATTTCCTTTAGCATTTAAATGTTAGTCTCCGGATCTAAGACAAACCTAGGTAGGTACCATTTGCTGGAAGGCACAGGTAGTTACATGGACTTTGGACATATTATTTACAATATAAATACCACAAAACAAGACCTGAATAATATCACTCCCTATGAAAATGGGCCAACTCTAACCACAGCATTTTTCTGAACTGGCATTCACAACAATTCCCCTCAAATGGCCGAGCAAGCCCTTAAGTAGAAATAATTTGCTACAGACATCATGTTGATGATATAGTTACTGAACATTCTTAATAAAAAGAGTAAGAGTTGGTCTTAAAATTAAACAGACTGCTACAGCAAAAAGTATTTGAGTTTCTCTTGACAGTTTTATTCTAGATGCCTGGCACCATTCAAGAATTTTTTCTTTTTTTCTTTTTTTTTTTAAAACAGCTCATAAGATATATTATAAGTCAGCATCTCGGATGGTATTTTTTAGCATAGTCATCCAGATTGGATGTGTCAGATAATTATTATATGAGGAAAATGAGTGATCTGGGGGAATGGTTCAATTTCACTGACATAAACAGAAGTGTATAGAATGAATAATAGCACTTTCAAGAGAAATTCCTAATATATTTTAGTGATCTTTTCATATAATAACCTTTCCTCAAGGTGACTCATATCTGTATTATTTAAACACCCAATAATAAGGTTTGGCTGGTTAACTAATAAAATAACTATTACAATATATATACATATTATCTATATAAATTATATTTCATGAAATACATTAGAAATATATATGTTTTAGTTTAACCACCTATTATTAAAACTTGATTAAAATTCAAGAAGGCAAACTATTTAAGAAATGACCTAATGGGAAGAAATTACCCACAAAGATTTACCACGTATTGTTAGTGGCTCTGATTACAATTTTTTCAAATAGCACCACCAGCGAAGGATCGTTATTCATGATGGTAGAATTTGTGCTAGCAGTCTTAAGATTGGGTTCCAGTTGCCTTTCTTCTTGGGGTGCCTGGGTGGCTCAGTTGGTTGAGCATCCGACTTCGGCTCAGGTCATGATCTCACGGTTCGTGGGTTCAAGCCCTGCGTCAGGCTCTGTGCTGACAACTCAGAGCCTGGAGCCTGCTTCAGATTCTGTGTCTCCTTCTCTCTGTCTGCCCCTCCCCCACTCGTGCTCTGTCTCTCTCTGTCTCTCAAAAGTAAATAAATGTTAAAAAAAAATTTTTTTAAATAAAAGATTGGGTTCCAGTTGTACTATATTATGGGAGAAAAAGGCATATTTTTTTGTATGAACAGAGCAAAATCAAATAATTCTTATTAAATTCCATCCCCTAAAATACCTACGAAAAACAAATTCTACTTCCCCAATATCCTATGTCAGTTTCTGGATTCGCATATTTTTTTTTCATAATCAGGGGATCAATAATAAGCAAACATGTATGTTAGGGAACTACTTTTTTTAAAGCATGTGGTTTAGGGCATCTAGTTCGAGTTGGTCTTTTTCCTATATATTTCTACATCCTTAATACAATTCCAGTGTTGGAGTGCTAGTCATGAAATACACTGCAGACTCTTGAAGCTTCATTCAAATGATTGTGTTCAGGGGCGCCTGGGTGGCTCAGTTGGTTAAGCATCCGACTTCGGCTCAGGCCATGATACAGTGGTTCATGTGTTCGAGCCCCGCTTCAGTCTCTGTACTGACAGCTCAGAGCCTGGAGCCTGCTTTGGATTCTCTCTCTCTCTCTCTCTCTCTCTCTCTCTCTCCCCCTCCCCTGCTCATGCTCTGTCTCTGTCTCTCAAAAATAACTTAAAAAAATTTTTTTTAAATGATTGTGTTCAATATAGCTTTGATGTAAAGGATAATTTATTATCATCTCTCTTTATTAACTAGATATTTACTACACTTCTATTATCCAGAATATTCGAATAATCAGAATACCATATTCTCCAACTATTCTTTATAAATGGCAGTTTAGTGGTCATTTTAATAGTGTCCAATTTCAAAATAGCCAAGTGAGCATAGTACTTTAGTCTTCAAAAAGTGATTTTCATATGAGTGCTTCATTTAATCCTTAAACAATCCTTGAGGTAAGCGTTATAACTATCCTCATGTGTAGATCTGAGGAATCTCATTAAAAGATGATATAATTCTGGGGCGCCTGGGTGGCTCAGTCGGTTAGGCGACTGACTTCCGCTCAGGTCATGATCTCGCAGTTCGTGAGTTCAAGCGCCACATCGGGCTCACTGCTGTCAGCCTGTCAGCACAGAGCCCACTTCAGATCCTCTGTCCCCCCTCTTTCCCCCTCTCTCTGGCCCTCCCCGCTTGCACTCTCCCAAAAAATTAAGGGGGGGGGGGAAGATGTTGTAATTCTCTCCAAATCATCTAGCTATCAGGGAGTAAAGTCAGGATTCAAATCTGGGTCTTCGCTGCTGTTGTCTCCAAAATGCGCTGCCTCTCCAAGATAACGTAAAGGAAAGTACGACATGGACTGACCGTAAGAGATAATGGTTTAAGTCTTCTTACTGCTTAAAAGCATTAAGATGTGCTCTTCACAAGAACTTAAATATCCCATGGTTGTGTTCTGCTGTTACTGGGTGCTCTACCCTTCACGACCACTGCCAAGATATTTTAAAGTGACTTTGGACGTGCTAGTATGACAGTCTGTTGGTTTTTACCTGACTTGATGTAACAAGCACGATCACGTTCCATTCATTTGTTTGTTCACTCAACAAATAGATACTGAGCTTCTACTATGTAGCAAGAACTGTTTGAGCAAGACTGCTTTGAGTCTTTCCAATGGCTCAGTGGATATACACAGAACATAAACCACCCATATATATACAACTTCTCACTCATTCTTCTTTCCAGTGGCATATTCTGATTGCAACAAAGTCTACGTTCTTATAACTAGCCTAGAAACAAACCAAACTATGATTTGCTTGACATGGCCCTCCAATGGCGGGGGGGGGGGGGGGGGGTGGGGTGGGTGCGGAATAACACCTAATGTATAAAACACACATCATTTGTTAGTGGAACTTGAGAGGATTTCAGACAACGTGTGAGTGGGCAAACATTACCTAGACTTACGCAGGGAGAATATTATTTTCTACCCAATCTTCTTTCAGATTACATAAACAAGAAAGGCATAGTTTGGGGCGAGTATACGCTGAACATCTCTATCACTGGATAATCTCTCTTCTTAGCAGAGAGAAAGCTTCAATCTCAGAACCTTGAATAGGCAACTTTGGTTAAAATGTAAAGTATCTTTTGCACTGCATTGAGTGTTACTTTTTTTGTCATGGCAAGTGAAACCAGCTCTTATAGAAAGTTCCTTTTATAAATTATTTACATATCAAAGGCAGTCTACATTTAAAATTATTTTGTCTTTGATGGAAGGTGGGGGGTACATGACGTGGCATGAATTATGGAAGTGGTAAAGAAATTGCTGACATTTGGGAAACACTCATAGGGAGAAAACACAGCGGATTGATCAGCAGAAGCCTGGCTCTAGACCAAGTTGCGTGACTTTGAAGAAGCTGTTGAACCTGGCAGCCTCACCTTCTTCATCTGTAAAATCTGGGGTTGGACTGGATCAGTAATGCAATGTATTTCTGTCCCCAGTCCCGTAGACTTATGACACACTCCCATTAGGCAGAATAACTTCACTGCTACAGTGACTGCAGAGTAGTAACTAGAAGGTTAGAAGGAAATGTGTAGCTTTTTCAGTTTCCCTGGCTTACACTCCCAAGAGTGGAAGCTGTCACGCTGAGAACATGCTTGGAGGTTTAGAATCACCAGATAAGACAAGCCCAAAGGCCTCTTCCAACTCTAAAACTCTTAAGAAGCTCTGGTTTTACACATAAATGTTAGTGGTAAAGGATCAGGACCATTTGTTAGCTGTGAGAAGAAAATATGCCCATAATTTCTCCAAAGAAGGAAGAATTATTAAAGAAAGAATAGGGGCTCCTGGGTGGCTCAGTCAGTTGAGCATCCAACTTCGGTTCAGGTCTTTATCTCACAGCACATGGGTTCAAGCCCCGCGTCAGGCTCTGTGCTGACAGCTCGGAGCCTGGAGCCTGCTTCGGATTCTGTGTCTCCCTCTCTCTGCCCCTGCCCCACTCATGCTCTGTCTCTCTCTCAAAAATAAATAAACACTAAAAGTAATAATAATAATAATTAAAAATAATAATAGTTCTGCTTTTTTCAAGAAAAGGTATAGCTGGCTCTCTAGGCTCCAAGAGAAAAATACTCTATGCAAGGCTGGTTCAAACTTGAGCTCTGTCCAGCAAAGAGAATATGAATTATCTGAATCTGGCAAAATAATCCTACCCCACTAGAGACATGTGTCTGTTTCTCTATGTGTGTTTGTATATATAGGGTACACCATAAAACACAGTAATGCCTCCCTGATCCATAACTCGGTGTCTGGAGACTTCTCATATCAGGAATAAACCTGAGAATCAATAGATAAGTCGCCAAAATAAATATCATAAAGCCTCTGTTCATGTGGCCTCCAAGAACGACACTCACAGCAGTTACAATATGCTAACAACAATGGAGTGAATTGGATTAGAATATGCAAACCCCAAATATGTCACTCTGGCATGAAGATTATTTTGAACTGAAGACAACTGAGAAACAGCAGACACAGGAGGCACTCTCGGTCCTCCCTTCATCTGCCTAAAAGCAGGGCTTAAATTTTCCTTTGTAAAGGTGACATAAATTTCCACTTGTAAAGGTGTCCTTCTTTCCCACACTAGGAAGAGGATGATGATGTTCATGACTCATCACCAGAGACCACTTGATTCTGCGTAACAAACTATTAAACCGGGGGCTTCTTTACTCCCCCAGAAGCCCAAACCCTTTTTTCTTTTGTGTAGTCACCTCTGTACAACTTACCATCCTTTGTTAAAATGATATTTAAGCTCCCATGTCTAACCACCTCTTTGGGCTTTCCTTTCTTTTCTGTGAAGCCCCTGTGAACATAAAAATATTAAAATGTGTATGCTTTTTCTCCGGTTTGACCTGTCTGTTGGCAATTTAATTGACAGGCCCCAGTAACTTAACCTAAGAGGGTAGAGGAAAAGTTTTTCCTCTCTTACAGGAGGGGGAAAAGAATGTGAAAACCTGCAGTTTAAACATGAATTTCCAAGTGGAGAATAATTCACTATTTCCTCCACTTAGTTGACCAAAAGCCCTCTTTTGTCTCAAAGCCATATTAATATTTCCAGTAATGATGGCACCTACATTTCTGAGGCTCCTTTAACTTCTGAATTTTCCAAGTGCTTCCACATCCACTGCATCTCATTTTGTCTTCACAACATCTGGGGGATTGGGCTGAGTGGGAACTATTCTGCCCTGGGGACAGTGGAAGAAACAGAGACGGGCCCAGAACCAGGACCTCCTCAACCCCTGCGCCTTCCTCCAGACAAGCATTCTCACGGCTGTTAGTTAACTGAAGTCCCCTGTCCATCAAATGCGTCTCCTGTACAAAGCTGGAGATTTCCTTGAAAACATCTTAAATCTCTACAAGTATCCTTTGAGAGTGTCGTGATGAAAATTTAATATTACATAACGCTTCCCGTCACGTCTTTATTTCATCTCCTCACTGAAATGGCAGGGGCCTAAAATCCATACTTGAAAATTAGAAGGAAAACAAACAAAAAAAAAATGCTGAGTCAAGGGAAGTACGGTGATATTTCTGAAATAATGAGGAATTTTCCAGGAGGCTTTAGGGGGCACTTTCTGGTTGACAAAAATGTTGCACAAGGAACATTCTTCGGTGAAGTAAAAGCTTAGTCATTCAGAGGGAAAAGAGAGAAGTGTTACATGGGCACCACAGCAGGTAAGGACAGCCACAGCTGTGAGCCATGGCCTCACAGAAGTGCTGGGCTGCTGTGCCCCCCACGGGGATGGGGCACAGAAAGGAGAAAGTGGGAGATATGCCATGGACAACGCATTCTGGGCAGGATGGAGTGGACAAGGCTTAGGCGACACCACAGGAGACCAGAGCTCTAGCTCAAGGCCACATCTCACCACACACCGGGTTTCCAATCCTTGGCAAGTTGCCCAAAGACCCTGGGTTTCAGTCCTGAAGGCAACACAATGTCAGTGGTGATGACTTGTGTGCCTGTAGATGACAGGCGCACTGGATAGACTCTGAAAGCTCAGGACTCAGACCCTGTGGCCCTATGATGACCCTCCTGCCAGGCCCCATCTTGAAATTGGGACCCTCACCGCAAGGACCACTCCCCACACCAGCATGCCCTGCTCGAAGTGGCCTGGGAGAGGGCAGGGCTATTCACTAAGCCATGGTGCCCTGTCCTCTCTGATGAAGGACACCTTTGCAAAATGAGTTAGTCCCAAGGGGGGCATGCTATTGTATTTCTCACAAAGATGCTGTATGTCTAGCAGGGCGTGGAACCTTCAGGACTTTAACTCATTTAGCAAAATCGCTCGATGTAAGAAAATAAGACAAAAAATATCCCCAACAGGCAAAATCTCCTTACCTTGCTTCTGAAATTATTAAGAGAGAAGAAAAAGCGAACAACCGTGCATGAGTGGCCTGAAAAAGAACAAACACTAGGAACAGGGACTGTCTACTCCAGAAACTCCTTACAGGGAAAGGAACCAGCTCTCTCCTTCCAAAGGCCATCTCCTGCTACTTTTTTTCATTTTTCCTTTTTATTTATTTTGAGAGAGAGAGAGAGAGCTGGGGAGGGGCAGAGAGAGAGAGAGGGAGACAGAGAATCCCAAGCAGGCTCCGTGCTGTTGACATAGAGCTGCACACAAGGCTTGAACTCATGAACCATGAGATCATGACCTGAGCCAAAGTTGGGTGTTTGACTGAGGCACCCAGGCGCCCCTCTTGCTACGTTTCTAAATTGAAAATTAAAGTTAAATTTATGATTGTTTGCCTTACTTTAATTTTTGTTATTTTAACTTTGTTGGTACATAAATGTAAGGACACCTATTTAAAATATTCATAATATGCCCTACTTAAGAAAAAAGAATCTTTTATGGTTGTTTGGCTTCACGTTTGATTTGGCGTTATCAGAGAAAAACCCGTCAAAACTGCAGTCCACCAAAGCTTATTTATTCATTCATTCATTCATTCAGAGTTTTCTACCAGGCTTACCCATCTAAAAGACAGCGGAATAGGGGCATCTGGGTGGTCCAGTCGGTTGAGCATCCGACTTTGGCTCAGGTCATGAGACCACAGTTTGTGGGTTCCAGTCCCACATCGGGCTCTATGCTGACAGCTCAGAGCCTGGAGCCTGCTTTGGATTCTGTGCCTCCCTATCTGTGCCCCCCCCCCAATAAACATTAAAAATAAATAAATAAAAAACAGCGGAATATAGGAGGTAAACGAACAAAACGGCTTCTGGTGACCTAATGGCCAAAGTGCTAGCAGGTGAGCTAGGTGTTGAGTGTAGAGGAGAGAATGACAGCAACACCAGGCAGGGCTCCTGTCAGTGGGGAAGGACACATCAGGTGAGCATTGAGAGCTCTGCTGAGAGCTAGTCCCCCTTGTTTTACAGACAACTCGGACAAGTTCTGTAATTTGCTATTAAAACGCACTGCTGTTTAGAAGCAACAAGTTAGCAGCGGGAGAAGAACTGCCCGCTACCTGCGAGCAGGGAAAAGCACCAAGGACAAGCCAGGAGACAGCAAAGCTCCAGAAGACAGATCCAAGAGTTCACAAAGCAAAGCTGACTCCGGGCAGGTGCAGGGAGGACAGCAAGCGCCTTAACAGCTCCAGGAAGCCCGGCTGAATCACAGCGCGCTCCCTACGCCCTGCCTCAGCAATGCCTACAGCCCATTAAAAAAAAATCAGGGACGCCTGGTGCCTCAGTTGGTTAAACGTCCGACTCCTGGTTGCGGCTCAGGTCATGATCTCATGGTTTGTGAGTTCGAGCCCTGCGTCGGGCTCTGTGCTGACCGCTCAGAGCCTGGAGCCTGTTTCGGATTCTGTGTCTCCCTCTCTCTGACCCTCCCCCGTTCATGCTCTGTCTCTCTCTGTCTCAAAAATAAATAAACGTTAAAAAAAAATAAATTCAAAATGCTCAACTCCAGGGGCGCCTAGGTGGCTCAGTCAGTTAAGCCTCTGACTTCGGTTCAGGTCATGATCTCGCAGTTCATGAGTTAGAGCCTCCTGTCAGGCTCTGTGCTGACAGCTCGGGGCCTGGAGCCTGCTTCGGGTTCTGCGTCTCTCTCTCTGCCCCTCCCCTGCTCGTGCTCTGTCTCTCTTTCTCTCTCCTTCTCAAGAATAAATAAACATTAAAAAAAATGTTCAACTCCAACTGCTGTATCTCACTTTAAAGTTCACTTTAAAACAAGTCAAGTGCAGAGAATTAGATGATTCTGCACAAAACTGGTAGTTACAATAAATCAGCTCGATTTCTAAGTCCCGGAGATTCTGTTACATCACTGACCACGCTCCCACCCTCAAAAATCCACCTCAAACACTTCTGCTGAAAAAGGACTGAACACATTGGAAAATGTAAGCTAACGGTCATGATTTTTTTTTTTTTTTTTTAATTTGGAACAAGCTTCACTAAATGCCTGAATGAGAAGCAGAAAGAAAGCCTCTCCTGGAGAGCAGTCCTGGAGGTCTGAAGTGAGATGTCCCAACTGCCCTAGCCCAGGATAGCATCATGCTGGGATTTAAAGACAAGATCCATCATTTTTGTTTGTTTCTTTGAGATGAGGTAAACTGCCCTATTAATTCAGCCAAAAGACACAAGAAAGACTCTCTGAAATGTACATATCCCTTAAAAATGCAGAAAAGAAAATATAAACAAACCTTTGAGCTCAGTTTCTCCAAATTAAAAAAAAAAAAAAAGACAACTAAAGATATATCCCTTGCTCTCCTAGAGTCCCGAGTATGAAATTCATATTTCATCAAGTGTAGATAATTGACTGTGACATCATCAAAATAGTTCCCATATTTGGGATTCTTTCCCAATAAGGTTAAAACTATGGCAACTTCACTGCCACGGGCTAACAACAGACCAGTGCCTGGTGTGAGTAAGATTGTTTCCCTTCAAAGCCTGCATCTCCTACCCCGCAAATTATTGGTCCCTAAGCCTCAGCTTGTCCATTAGTAAAATGGAGTTCTCATAACTCACAGGATTTTGTGAAGATCAAGTGAGATCAATGACACAGCGACAGAGCCCAGGGTAGACAAGTAATTAACATTAGAATTTTTTTTCACCAGACTATAAGCCCCTGGAAGCCCCCTGGCACACAGTAGGTGTTCAATAAATCTTTTTTAATGTTTATTTATTTTTGAGAGGGCTAGAGACCGAGTGCAAGCGAGGGAGAGGCAGAGAGAGAGGGAGACACAGAATCCGAAGCAGGCTCCAGGCCCTGAGCTGTCACCCCAGAGCCCGACGCGGGGTTCGAACTCACGAACCGTGAGATCATGACCTGAGCCGAAGTTGGATGCTCAACCGACTGAGCCACCCAGGCGCCCCTAAATATTTTTAAATAAATGAATGCATCAGTACGATATAAATTCAATGAAGTTCCAATTTAATTGTATCTGCATCGCATTTTCCCTGCTAAGCACGAATGCGACACAAGATGCCGTGACAAATCAAAAAAGATGTGTGAGACATAGTTCCTGCCTTGCCATCAAAAAATTTACAAACATAATTGAAATTAAGTGCACGGCACAGTTAAACAGCTTCTAATAAGGGTTGGTGGGATCCAGTTAACTCCTATCCACCACCACCACCACAATGAAACATGATTTGTACTGTGACTGAAAAAAAGAAATGATGTGCTATTTATAGTCCCTGCTGCTTCTAAGAAACTGGCAACTAAGTTTCAGCTGAGTGAAGGGATGGGGGTGGGACGTCACAGTTTGGAAAGGCTTGGAGGAGAGTTAAAATGTTCCCAGTGAGATCAAACAACCTCACAGACAGAAACTTGCTTGGTTTAATTTGTTGTTTTTAACCAAGGGTATAGCTCAGAACAAGGACAGGTTGGGGAAGGATGGGGCGGAGAGTGGAGTACAGAAGCAGCAAGGGGGGGAAGAGAAAAAGGATGGAGAAATCTAGTTTTCCTGCCTCTCTGGAAAAGAGATGTGAAACCAGAACATCTTTCCATGTGCAGCCATGCTCTCAGCTACCGAGACTTGGTAATAGCCCCTGGTGTCCTGTCCAGGACAGTTTCTCCCACGAAAACCTCTGAATACAAGCCACAGGATTCATTTCCACCCATGGTGGTCAGCTCTGTGCTCCCTCAACAGAATTCCAAGTGTTAGAACAGCAAGGGCACGTCTATTCTGTGATGGCTGTCAAACTTTTATGCTCAGAATTACCTTATAGGAATTCTGAAAGACTTACATGCCATAGCACGCTTGAAGTTGACATGCAGAATTTTTCATCTTTTGTTTAAAAATCTGCAAAGGATACAATTTCCAGGAAGACACATACTAACATGTTAAAAATAAAATAATAGCGAGGCGCGCCTGAGTGGGTCAGTTGGTTGAGTGTCCAACTTCGGCTCAGGTCATGATCTCAGGGTTCCTGAGTTCCAGCCCCGCACTGGGCTCTGCGCTGACAGCTCAGAGCCTGGAGCCTGCTTCAGATTCTGTGTCTCCCTCTCTGTCTGCCCCTCCCCTGCCCATGCTCTCTCTCTCTCTCAAAATAAATAAAAGTAATAAACTAAATAATTACATCATTTTATACATATATCCAACAAAATACTCCCCACCCAACACACACACACACGAGCAATGATACCTGCCACTGTGAGTATACAAAGTGAGTTTCATGTAAGGTTAGGATGCACGTGTGTGTGTGTGTGTGTGTGTGTGTGTGTGTGTGTGTGCACGCGCCCCTGCGTGATGAATAGAGGGAAATTCACAGTGAAATTACTAAAGCCTAAGCCTCAGGAGCCTTTAGACCTGCATAAATAAACTTACTAGCAATAAATTCAGTTGATCTTTACTCAAAGGTAAGCTGCTTGACTGCAATTAGTTAGGACCACGGTCTCTTTCCACTTTTTAACTTCTCCTTATACACCCTTCCCAATTGGGTGACACCAAACTGGTTGGGCATTTTTAACTCCTTATTTTTTTATTCTTTTTCCTTAGGAAAAAAAAAAAAGCTTAGATTTGTATAGTATTCAAGCCCCATGAAAACTGGCAGAGAACAGTAAATTCAAGATTCAGAACACTAGTTACCTAGGCAGGGGGGAGACCAGGAGAGAGTGGGAGAGGGTAACACAGGTATATTTAAGTTATTCTCATTAGAGGAAAATGTAATCCTCATTAGAGGCAAAACCATCATGAAGGAAGGAAGGGGAGGAGGGAGGAACTAACAGACTTTTCTTCCATTCACTCATTCTTCTCCAGTAACTTGTATCATCATTCCATGTCACCCCCAAATTTTTGTTCTAACAGAATGTATTTTTATGTTTGAGAATATGTTCCATCATTCCATTCCATTTTATATAACAAAAATGTATACAACTTGAAATTCCTTTTTTAAAATTTTCCTGTGACCATAATGCTCTAATAGTACAAAAAATATATTCTGAGCTGAGCTATTATTAAAATTACCATTGGTTCACGATTGATCAAGACAGCATAAAGATTTTTACAAATTTCACAAATAATGATTAAAAAGCCAAAGTAAAACTTAAATGAGATGCATTTATTCTATTCCTATTTTTCTTTTTAACAATAATATGAACACTGAGAAACCTCGTTCACACAGATTAGTAAGTAGGTAGAGACTGGAGAGTTCTATTATAGTCACTCACTTCTTTTTCATGTCTTTCTAAATCCCACGGTAATCTGTTGATCCCCTACCGGAAGAGATCACTGATTACTTGAATGATGAATGATTTGATTCCTTGATAACTTGAACTCCTTCACTTTGGTTGAAAGCACAGAACTGAAACCACCTGATTTACAAAAGGATTTGGTTACCTTCACTACTCACAGCACCAGCCTTCTGCGTCCTTCCATAAGCACCTGGCAGTGTTTGGCCCCCAGCTTAGTGTGATTCAGGCAAACCTCTCTGCAGAGTGGGGGAAGGCAGAGGGCCTGGGGGTGAACTAGTGGGAAAGGAGAGCCAGCGTGGAAAGGTCTCAGGGAGATCAATTTGAGGAAAGAATAACTGGGCAGTTGACAACGGAGAATTTGATTCTCTCTGACGATCCCTGCTCCGTACCCCCTGGAGAGTCTTTGTGTGCACAGTGGCCAAAGCTGTGTAAAACCCTATTCTGAGGTGCCACAGAACCTACGCCCAGCATTTGGTGCAAGTTCACAAATCTGCTCTCACATCTCTCCCTCATACTGTCCCTTTCAAAAGGTAAAAATAAATAAAATGTCTATGCATGTCCTGTAAAAATTAATTAAACAAAACATCACCCAATAAAAAGGACTTGAATTTACCTTTCCCAGTGTACTAAAAAATCCATGCTGTGTGTGTCTGTATTTGCATGTATGTGTGTAAAACAGACTTATGGTGTTTCCATTTACATCTGAAAAATAATTAGACTGTTAGTATGCATGTCGTCTTATTCCAAAGGGGAAAAAAATGCCCATTTCTACTTCACATTAATATTAACTGAAATTAAAAGATATGGAAATTATCACTACGTACTTTATAATTGATTTCACAATATCCTTTATTTTTTTTCAAAGTTCCTCATACATTTTTGTAAGATCATGTATTCAAGAGTGCCTAAAACATGGCAAGACTAATAAAAGTTTGCTGAATTGGAAAATATTATTTTCATCAGGTTCTTTTAATTTTTTTTATGTTTATTCATTTTTGAGAGACAGAGAGATACAGACTGCGAGCAGGGGAGGGGCAGAGAGAGAGGGAGACACAGAATCTGAAGCAGGCTCCAGGCTCTGAGCTGTCAGCACAGAGCCTGACACGGGGCTCGAACTCACAAAGCATGAGATCATGACCTGAGCCGAAGTCAGACTCTCAACCGACTGAGCCATCCAGGTACCCCTTTTTCATTAGTTTTTTAATGTTTATTTTTGAGAGCGAGAGAGCATATGTGAGTGGGGGAGGGGCAGAGAGAGAAGGAGTCAGATCCCAAACAGGCTCTGTGCTGATAGCAGAAAGCCCAATGTGGGGCTCGAACTTAGGAACTGCAAGATCATGACCTGATTCGAAGTCAGATGCTTACCCAACTGAGCCACCCAGGTGCCCCACATTATTATTATTACTATTTCAAAAGGCACAAAAGAAAAGCCAGTAAAATGAATTCCGTTCTCTCATTGACAAGTGAAAGTATATTAGATATTAAAAAAACAAAAAGAGTCCTTCAAGGGATCAAGTGTTAAGAGGATTCACAATATGTTTATTCAGGGGCACCTGGGTGGCTCAGTCAGCTAAGTGTCTGACTTCAGCTCAGGTCGTGATGTCACAGTTTGTGAGTTTGAGCCCCACAACAGGCTCTGTGCTGATAGCTCAGAGCCTGGAGCCTGCTTGGGATTCTTTGTCTCCCTGTCTCTCTGTCCCTCCCCTGCTCATGCTCTGTCTCTCTCTCTCTCTCTCTCTCTCTCTCTCTCAAAAATAAATAAACATTAAAAAAAATTCAAAATGTATTTATTCAGAATTTCTCTCTCTGAGAAAGATTCTGGCCCAGATCTCAGCTACCAGATCAGGAACAATGCTGAGACTCCATGAGGGTCCTGCCCAAGGCTCGACCCTTCCCCAGGCCCAGCAGATCCCAGATGGGATGTCTGATGAGGGAAGGTGAATGCAAACTCACCCCACCCTGAATTTCTGCACCTCAGCACTTAACATCATTCACCCAACTGCTCTCCCGTTCCTGCCAAAAACGAGGCTGAAGAAATTGATACTTGAGGAAAAACAATCAGGGCCATGGGCAATACCCATTGCTCTGTGTTTTCTCAACACATAAACTCACTGAAAAGCAAGACACCTAAACTAAACAGACGAGACACTTAAACAGCTCAGCTCCCCAAGGAAATGCAATTGCTGACCTGTGATTTTATATCATGCTTTTCACTTTCACCAAGGGCTGATGTACGACACAGTCTCATGAAGAACAGGTCATTTTCTGGGGGAAAAAAATACTGTAGGAGATATTGTCCAATATAATACTTTTAAGATCAAATAAATTTCTCCTATAATTTGAAGGTAGGAAAAGAGAGGCCACCCTTTCCCAATGAGCAAGTATGTTTCTTATACAGATAAAGACAACATGACACATTTTATTCCTTTTTTGCCTTGGCCTCCGGAAAATTCAGATATATATTTAATATTTTTTTAATGTTTATTTCTTTTTGAGAGACAGAGAGAGACAGAATGAGAGTGGGGGAGGGGCAGAGAGACAGGGAGACACAGAATTCGAAGCAGGGTCCAGGCTCTGAGCTGTCAACACAGAGCCTGATGCAGGGCTCGAACTCACAAACCGTGAGATCATGACCTGAGCTGAAGTTGGACGCTTAACCGACTGAGCCACCCAGGAGCCCCTCAGATATATATTTAATGTACAGTCACAAAAACTCTGTCCCTCCAGGTACATCTTATAATTACCTTAATAAACATAGATCACCCAGTAAGTGCCAGACCCTGGGCAAGTTTAGCCAGGCTCGGGTACAGAGCACCCACTTAAGCTTTTTATCCTTCACCTCTTCTCTAAAAAGATGTACTGCCATTCAAGTGCTCAAATGACCATTTGTCTTTTTAATCTTTATTTTTGAAAGAAAGAGACAGAGTATCTGTGAGGAAGGGCAGAGAGAGGGAGACGCAGAATCCAAAGCAGGCTCCAGGCTCCGAGCTGTCAGCACAGAGCCCGACGCGGGGCTCAAACTCTCCAACTGCAAGATCATGACCCGAGCCGAAGTCAGATGCTTAACCAACTGAGCTACCCAGGCGCCCCTCGAATGGCCACTTTAAGGACTACCTACCCTTGTATCACAATCAGCACAGTTCAATTTTTTTGTAACCTGGTTCCCATTCCTCCAACTGTGCTTTAACAAGATTAGAGATTTAGAAACCTGCTTCTGGTCCAAAAGAAGCACAAACAAAATGACCAGAGCATTTTGCCTGAAAGCTCGCAGAGCAGGTGACAGCACAGGTAGGTCAGAGTTTCCCCCAGCAGGGGTTAGATGGGCGAACAGCTTTATAAAAAGCTACACTCAAAATGCAAGGTCAATTTTGGTTCAGGTCATGGGATCAAGCCCCGCGTCAGGCTCTGCACTGAGCATGGAATCTGCTTGGAATTCTCGCTCTCTCCTTCTCTCTCTCTCTCTGTCTCTCCCATTGCCACTCTCTCTCTCTCAAAAAAAAAAAAAAAAATTTAAGATCAACAGCCCCAGCATACAGGACACAAGGCAAGACATAAGTGGAGTCATCCCTAAAGAATCTTCAATAAGGCAGGCACCTGGGTGGATCAGTTGGTTGGGCGACTGACTTAGGCTCAGGTCATGATCTCACAGTTCGTGAGTTCAAGCCCCGCGTCGGGCTCTGTGCGGACAGCTCAGAGCCTGGAGCCTGCTTCGGATTCTGTGTCTCCCTCTCTCTCTGCCCCTCCCCTGCTCACACTCTCTGTGTCTCTCTGTGTCTCAATAATAAATAAACGTTAAAAAAAATTAAAAAAAAAAAAAGAATCTTCCATAAGGCTACAGAGAAAGTAAGCCTGCCATCCTCCATGAACAATCATTTTTAAAACAGTGAGAAATTACAGCCTAAATGCTAAGTTCATCTATGACAAAATGGCATAATCGAAGTTACAGAAATAAATGAAACATAAACTCAAGATACGATATAGCCTATCCTAATAAAAACGCAGTGGGGATTTTTCTTCCCATTTTAGCTAATCAGAGAAAATAAACCATCAGCTTGTAGAACGCTATCATAACAGGAAAATAGTGGCAAGGAGGCAAAGCGACGTGAATCTATTATACTAAACAAATACCTGCAGGGTAAGAATTAAGTTGGTTTTCCTGTCAAACTTTCTTTATCAAGATTAAAACCACTTTGAAAGTTCTCATTAAAAGAGTCAGAAAAATACTTTGGTGCTTTTGTTGAAATCTGCCTCCATATGCAAGCAGTAAAGAGGAAGAGATCCCTGGGGCCTGAGCCGACTTGGACCGGAAACAGAACACCTCCTCTCCCCATGTCACCAGCTGGGCCACTCGCAGCCTTTCACGCATCTCTGGACTCAGGTTCCTCATCTGCAAAGTGAGCTTAACACCCGCCGCACGGGAGTAAAAAAGCAGGTGTGATAATACTTGGGCAAGTACTACTCTATGAACTTCAAAGGCTATTCAAACCTGAAGACCATTCCAGACCCACGCTTAGACTTTTCCATGGTGTTCTGTTTCCAGAGTTATCTTCATGAATAACAAAGCTGCGATCACTCTGTTGTCTTAAAACCATTCAGTGGTTTCTTCGCCGCAGGCCAGTTAGTGTAACATGCTTGGGTTCCTTCACCATCTACTGTCTTCCCGTAGGAGCCTCCCTTGCAGCAAACCTCCCCCCCATCCCCCTGCCACAGTCTCTCGCCAGCCACCCTGTACTGCTCAGAGGACCCAAAGGCACCACGATTTTGCCCACTGGCTGGCCCTTGCAAGCGCTGTTCTCTTCCTGTTTGAAATGCCCTGTTCCCACCTCTCTGCCCAGCAAACTCCTATTTACACTTCAACACCCAGCTCAGGTGCCATCTCTTCCAGGAAGCCCTCTTGTACGAATTTTTCCCTCCCCTGTGCTCCCCAAGCACATGGATGAATCTCTAGTAGCACAAATATACATGAAAATGATTAAGTTATACATCCATATCGGAGACTAGACTACTAGCTCTTTGGAGAGTTTTTGAGTCTCCGGGACACAAATTTTGAAAACAGTATTGAAAAAAGTAAAAACTTATTAAATGATCACAGGGTGTTTTAGAACGTTTAATCGTCAGGGGCACCTGGGTGGCTCAGTCAGTTGAGCGTCCGACTTCAGCGCAGGTCATGGTCTCACAGTTCGTGAGTTCGAGCCCCACATCAGGCTTGCTGCTGTCAGCCTCGGATCCCCCGTCTGTCTGTCTGTCTGTCTGTCTGTCTGTCTCTCAAAAATAAACACACACACAAAAAGAACTCTCGCTCATCAAACTGTTCTTTGCAACTTAAAGTGAAATGGCCAGAGGCCTTAGGACATACAGAAAACTCTTTGTTTAGTCCATTAGGACAACAGGGAAAGTGTAAAAATATCCAAAAGATTAAAACATAATTTACATTATCTTAGGAGGCCTTCTTCATGCAAAACACTATAACAGAAAGAGCAGAACTCTACACAGCAAATAACTACTGTGTGTGAAGGCCTAAAGGCAGAATTCTAATGGGCTTGTTTGTTTGAAGACAAAACACACACACATCCCACAGTAAGTAACTCCTACCCTCACTCCTACACTTTGGAGCTCTGATCAGGCTTCTGCCTGGAAAACTAAAATGAAGATGTGTATTAGCAGACATTACAAATGCAAATTTTCATAGTATTCCAGGCAGCAGAGTACCAGACAGCATTCTCTTTATAAGCTGGTGGTGGTTGTTCTGGAACAGAAAGAGTCCCTCTAAAGGAGATTCAGAGAGTTTAAGTGAATTCCCCAAGGTCACACAGCGGCACAGTGGCAATGCCAGGACTCAAACAGAGAACTTCTGATTTGGAGCCCAATGCTCTGTTACACTACGCTGCCTCCTGAGATACTCAACATCCCGGTACAGGCAAGTTCACAGTCGCAACACGATTTCCTGAAAAGAAAATTTAGCTCCGCTAGACCATATGGTTGGTCTTTAAATGTCCGCGTTTTCAAATTGTGATCCCTTGAGTTTCATAAACATGTAAAAGAATAACAACCCACGGGAACTGAATAACTTATTGTCATCTAGCTGCTTATAAAAATAGCGTTACAATGAGTGCTGTCCCCATTGCCAAGATGCTGCAAAGAGCTGGTCCTAGAGCCAGGCTGACCTTCAGGAGCTAACCCATCGCCCTCAGCTAAGTTTCCAGCCAAACTGAACGGGGTGCAGGTGGCTGCCGGGAGGCTCATTTTTAGCTTGAAACCCAGTTAAGAATCCAAGAGGCTCAGATTTATAAATTTGTCCAATCCTGCAACCAAGCAACTCAGGGCAGGCAAGGAGAGTGGTCGTGTCTGCCTGGCCTGAATGCTGGCAACTCTACAATCCGCTGACACAGAAAGTTCTGTCCAGAAGTAATTGCGGGGGCTGAGGAGCAGGGACCTACACCCACAGGTACAGCTGGAGAGGCAACAGAAGGAGAAGAGGCCTAGCCACAGGTTCCAGTGCTACAGAGAAGGACCAGAGGGCCTCTGAAATCCCTCCTGCCCCCAAAAGTGTAGGATTAAATAGCAAATGGGGTTTCGAATCCTCTAAAAAGCATTAAGGTCAAATCAGTTCATCTTGATGTTTGAAAAATTAATTTACTGTTCAAGAATGACAGCATTCAAGTATGACGACTTTTTCTCCAGCTAGGCTTGCAAAATCGAGTTAATTTACACCAAAATAATTGCCAAAAAGGGTGAGAAAGTGAATGAAATAATAAAATAACAAATGAACTGGAAGAAAATACACAGGCTATGTACTTGATGTCAGGATGTAAGGCCTTTCTAAACATAAAAGCAAAGAAAAAAATAATAAATGGAAGACGGTTAATTAGTGCACAGGAAAAATAAAAGATACCGATTTTAAAAAACTACAGGGTGGGGCTCAATTGGTTAAGTGTACAACTTCAGCTCAGGTCATGATCTCATGGTTCATGAGTTCGAGCCCCATGTTGGGCTCTGTGCTTATAGCTCGGAGCCTGGAGCCTGCTTCGGATTCTGTGTCTTCTCTCTCTCTTTCTCTCGCTCTCTCTCTCTCTGTCTGTCTCCCTCTGTCCCTCCTGCTTGTGCTCACTTTCTCTCTCAAAATAAATAAATCAACAACTTTAAAAATAAAAAAAAAAAAAAACTACAGGGCAAAGAAAAACAAGGAGATTATTACAAATGATAAGAGAAAGGAGAACACATAGAAAAAATGGGGAAGGGTAAAACTGTCATTCCCCAAAGAAGAAACATGTCTCATAAACACAGTCAAATTGTTCGGAGTCATTAATATGCAAGCAAATGGGAATTACAGGCTTAAGAAGATCACTTCTCACCAATCGAACGCATGAAGAGTTTTATAATATTATAGCCAGTGCTTATAAGAGCATAAGCACAACAGGTTGCAGACTGCTGCTGAAATACAGCTGTCCTAAGAGCATGCACTTTCATCCAGCAGTTCCAAGCCTAAGAATTCATCCCAGGGAAGGAGACAAGAGTACAAAAGCTGAACGATGGTCATCATAGCTGCACCTAGAAGCTTGAAAAACAGGAAAGAGGCTACCTATGAAAAAGGCCCTACTAACGGGACCACAGCACACTCACAAGATACTCTGCCACCATGCAAACCGACATTGTAGAAAAAGGTTTGAAGAGGTAGGGCTTCCGGGATACCGCACAGGGGAGGAAGACGTGACCAAACCAAAGCAGTCGTGAGTAAAGCAATTCGTGTGCCTTTTGTTTTCCTCTTTGTGCTTCTATATTTTCCAGTTTCCTACAATGAGCACATATTCATGGTTTTAAATATTTCTTTAAAATGCGTGTTTTTAAAGCATGACACCAAGTCATTCTCATTATTTGCTCTATTTGCATCCAATTATTTGCCCTGGCCATAAAAAAACAAAACAAAACAAAACAAAAACAAAAAAACAAACAAAAAAACAATTCCACCAGGAATATTTGGATAAGAGGGGCACTTGGCAATGAATTCTGATACTATGCCTCAACATCAAAATTTAAAACGGTGCAAGAATCTGCCAACAACTATTTGAGGAAACTTCATACCCAGGACCAGTTGCTTCCTTTCTGATGCTTATTAATGAACTTGACATGAGGTCAAAATCTGTACGGTCACAAATCTCCAAACAGCCTATGCTTCAATACTGTGTATTACAGAGATTAAAAGAAAAGAAAAAAAAAAAGGCATTTTAAATTTGAATCATGCAAATGTGTGATTCTCCCTTAAGAAACACCTCGTGTTCTTAAAATTCGAACAAATGGGTGAATGAAAATTCAATTTAAAAGAATGCCATGAAACATTTCAATGCACCAATATTTGGTGGGCGGGGCTATACCTTGACTCATGGGTCTGTTTACAAGTATTGATTATTTCCTACGAAGGCTACAGTGTAGACCCTGCTCCTCAAAGTGTGATCCTCTAAGTGCAGTGCTGGTGATACCTGGGAGCTTGTTGGGAGCGCAGGATCCCTGGCCCCACCTGAGACCCACACTATACCAGAATCTAGAGTTGAACGAATCCCCAGGTGATATGAATGCCATTAAAGTTTGAGAAGAGCTGCTCTAAGAAGTCAAAAGCTCAAGTGTTATGTCACAACCAAATAAAAGATTTAAATGAAGTGAAGCACCCCTGAACAGCCCCTGGAAGAAGACCTCATACACACACCAAACCGCAGCGCCCTGCATCTGCTACGGTGGTTCCCCACCCTGGCCGCGAACCAAAATTACCTGGGAGCTTTTAACACGTGCAGGTGCCCAAGCCCCACCCGGACCCAATGAATGAAAATCAGCATTTTCCAAAGCTCTCCGGGTAATTCTATCATGCAGCCAGACTTGAGAGTTTGAGACTGGCATAGACAGACCCTTAACCAAAGAGATCGCCAGCCTCACCACAGCCAGGCACAAATAACCCCTGCTTCTACTCTCTTCCGGTAGCTTCTCACAGGCCCCTGTTTATCACTCCCTACACTGATCCTCAGCCGTTCTCTGCCCCTACAGCCCCGTGAGCGCAGTGTTATTGGTCACATTATCTCCAGCACCTGGCACTTCGCTGGAGTTGGATGAACATTTGTTGAAGGAATGAGATAGAAGCAAGAGAGGGCAACTGCCAAGCTGAATGTGACGGAGGGTGGGCAGGCGGAAGCAATCGGGAAACACATGTTCTTTGATCCTCTAAGGCTCATCGATGTGAAACTCCCATGAAGTATAAGCCTTGTGGGCAAGACTTACTCTAAAATTAAAAGATCACCTATCATTCCAACGACGTGGCTGGGGTAAAAATTCTGCACAAAGGGGACTGTGTTTTCAAACAGCAATGCATCATGCTGTGAAAGAAATGCAACACTAAAACAGAAGCCCTCTTGGTAACACAAGTATGTGTGTGTGTGTGTGTGTGTGTGTGCGTGTGTTTAATGTTTATTTATTTTTGAGAGAGAGACAGAGACAGAACATGAGCGGGGAATGGGCAGAGAGGGAGACACAGAATCCAAAGCAGGCTCCAGGCTCTGAGCTGTCAGCACAGAGCTCGAGGCGGGGCTCGAACCCACGAACCGGGAGATCATGACCTGAGCTAAAGTCGGTCACTTAACTAAGCCACCCAGGCACCCACCCAAATGTGTTTTAATATGTTCTCCCTCCAAGCTAGGGCAGCACACCTATTGACATGCTACCCACACTCTCTCTCTATGCCCAAGTTCAGGTCGGAAAGACCGGCACCTCCATAACTGTGTGCATCCCACGACCCAGGCACAGAGAGGGAACTTACACACCCCTCCCCGGCCATAAGGAACAGGACAGCAAGGCACAAGAATGCTTGAATAAAGTATTTTCCAAAAGCACTGGAGAAGTCTGTGATCAAACTGCAGGCTTATGAGATTCCAGCGTTATCGCGAAATGCTAACTCTAGATATCCTCTGCCCCAGGGTAAAGGGCAATAAAGAGAGGTTTTGGATCCTGACAAACACTTCCCTCTCCCTCCCTTCGATTTCTGGGAACCTCTTCATCTCACAGCATGACTAGAAGAACATAACCACAAATACTTTAGACTCCAAAAGGCCTCGGATCTCTGCTGGGCAAGCAAACAAGAGCAGCCTTTGGAATTGGGAAAAGCACGAGCAAAGAAAATAATACGGCCTCACTCCTGTCATCTGGTGAAGCAAAATAAAGACGCCGCGCCATTTGGTTTTTATATCTGTGTGGCTTTCCAGAACGCTTTGCTCCATTTTCACATCCGTGTCCTGGGCAGATCTCGGGAGCAGGGCTCCTGCGAAACTGTCTGGAGAGTACACGACGCGTCTCGGGAGTAACCAATGTTCACCTCACAACTGCTGCATCTGGCATTCTACTCGGAGGTGAGGCCAACACTCTCCCCTGGCAGGTCTCCGGCACAGGCCCTCCTCACCTGACCTGCTCAGAGAGGACCACACCGCAGCCCCCAGGCCAGTCTGGCAAGACAGGAGACACGAGCGTCCCCACACCCTGGTCACGCAGACACCTCATCTCCCCGCTCGGCCCTGCCCCAACGTCTCTGCCAACCGGCACTTTCTGTTTCCTTCCCCGCCCTGGTAAAAATAACTTCCTCTTCGGGTGTCTAAATCTGTATGTGATTTTACACACATTTGCTGGCACATCTCTGGATGAATTCTGACACTAAAGCAGAATGAAATCGCAAGAAATCTGCAGTCACATTTCCGTAGAACTCCATCCAGATGAGTCAGTTCCACTTGTTTTCCCAGATATTGAGAAAATACTTCCAGGCAAGGTGCTGCATCCTAAGCGCGGCATCAGTTCCTTCTGCCCTCTGCTTCTTACGGACTCAGCAAAGCCACGGAGAGGCAGGGCACGGGGCGCGGGCACTGCTGTGCGTTAACTGTGTGCGGTTCACTGGCTGCAGTTCCGAGTGGGGAGAAGGGCGTCTCAGTGAGCAGACCACCCAGCACAGATGTGGCATCAAGACCCCAGCGAGACTTCCTTATTCAGGGCCCGAGTCGGGGCTCCCGAGAGCGCCCGCCAGATCCACTCACCTGTCATAAGGACAGAACGGTGGAGGATGTGTCAGTCGTTCTCAAAAGAGCACAGGTTGGAAGAGAGACACTTCTGATCGTGACTCTTCTCTGCAAAGCAGGCTCACAGATGGAGGGAACCGGAAGCTTCCTCAGTTCTACGGGCCAGCGAAGGGCCACAGAGACAAAGGGGTGAAGGTGCTTAAGAGAGTGAAGATCATCGAGTCTTCTCAAATTGCTTACTGGCCAGTTATGTCTCCTCTCCTACAAGCTGCCTGCTTATATTCGTTGCCCATTTATCTCACAAAGTGTTCTTCTTCTTTATTGATTCATTGACCACTTAAAGACTGCATATTTGTCTCATTTCCTAGAGAAACATCTGTCCCCAGTCTGGGTCTTTTGCCTTGCTTATGGGGTGCCATTGTTCCGAAGGTTCTACTTGTACAGTTGTTTTCTTCCCTTTGCTATTTGTGCTTTCTGTGCTGAAGATGACTTCAGATGAGGAGCTAAAATAGAGTAGACATCTATTTTTCTGGACAATATTCACGTGGGGAGGGGGTAAGACAATCATCTTCCTATCTTCAGTCCTCTGAAAGATGATGCAGTTCAATGGACTATTCTGTGTAGCTCCCAGAAGAACTAGCAGAGGCAGAGTGAAGCTACCCGGGAGTAGCTCATCATACGGCAAACCACTCCCTCAGTCACTGGAGCTGTCCACAGGGCAATGGGACGTCCAGCGGCAGGAAGCCGGGCGGGGCTGAGAGTCTCCTTTGAACAACACAGCTTCTTATTCCTATGTGTCTTCCTTCTTTCTTCCTATCGCATTGTTAGATTTTGAATTCTGGAAAGACATATCTTAGTCTGCTTTCTCTCTCTCTCTCTCTCTCTCTCTGCCTTCCTAGGGATATTCTGCTTCCCGCAGTTTCTGGAGCAAGATTCTCCCACTATTGCCCGGATAGGCTGTGGCAAAATGGTGATGATGGAGAAACATGCTGCCAATTTTAATGAAGACAAAACAACAAACAAATGAAACAAAACCAAAAAGACTATGATTCAGATTTTGAAAATAATGGTCAAAAAAGTTTTTGTGCATTCTACTTGCCTTAGTCACTTGACTTTTACAATCTTTTAAATAAGCATTTGGTACCAAAGGAAACAGCCTTATAATTTCAGTTGCTAGAGTAAAAGGACTTTCTTATCTCTTTCACAAGATTTTAAGAGTAGACAGGCCCGTAGAAAACACCAAATGCAGTGATTCTAAAGAGAAAAGCAGCAGCATCTCCTGGGGCTACATATAAATATCACCTAGAGAATCTCTTTGAAGAACCCCAAATCCACCCCATTGTCCCAGTCCCGGCCAATGGGACACAGTCCCAGACAAACCATCAAGGCAATATGGACACACTGCTGACGATGGGGGTCGTACGAAAGAAAAACAATGGAGAATCATGGACCTAATCAAACGTCTTCATTTTAGAGGTGAGGAAACCTAAGCCTAGGAGGTTCATGTGACTTAAGAGCACCGACCACTGAACTATTTGGGGGACCCTTCCAGAACCAGGTCCCATATCCCTCCCAGCAACCTGCATGGCTTTGCCACTGCTTATTCAGCACAAAGGCATTCACGTCAAACAGCCCTCGTGTCAGAGCAGGAAGCTCTGCGCTGGAACTGCAAGGTCATGGCTTTTCCAAACAAAATTTAACTTTCTATTCAACGATGTGAATCTGCATTTGCTTTCAACTTCTCAAGGAACTGGGTGACCAGCTACGGCAGAGAGTAATGGCCTGTGGCTCTCACGTGCCCCGGCGCCCACCCAAGGCTGGGAAGGTCCTGGCAACATGAAGAAGCAGAGAGGATGGAAAACAGAGGCAAGTTCACCTGCCTCTGGGCAAAGGCATTGTCCATGACTTGGGTTCACCACTCTGGCCGTGACTTCCAGTAGAAGACAAGTAGGAACCGGAGAAAAGCAAGTGACCGTACCGCTGGGCATGGTGGTTCCATCTCTCTTGGGAGAAGCCCTCCTACCTGTCACAGTGTGTGCCTGGCATTCTGATTGTCTGAAAGGGCGTAGCTACAGGCCACTAATGCCATTCTCAAAGAGCAGGCCATCCCAGACAGTCGGCTGCGCCATGCGCCCCACGCACAACTGTTCTTATTTTGCGAATGTGGGGGGAGAAAGCGTGGATAAAGTCAAAACAGAGGGAAGCACACCGTGCCTAGAATGTGTTCTTTCAAGACTGTGTCTAGGAAGCAAGCAGAAGGAAGAAACTGGAAGGTTCCTGTGTGTCTAATTAACAGGGCAAATGACTGGACCTTGCCAGCCGTTGACGAGCCCCCACGAATCGGAGGGTGAGGGTGACAAGATGAGCCACAGGAATACTAGTTTAATACTTTCGTGTTTCCTGGTTAGACTGCTGCTTTCAACTGGAAACCAAGCCAGGGATGAGTCTACATGTATCACCAGCATGGGTGTTGGTACAAGCGTGCGTCCCCAAGAATGTAGGTTTTCGTGCCAGAAGAGAGGGGAGTCTGAGAGAAGCGAAGAACAAAGTGATAAAGTTGACATTTGTTGAATTCAACTGCCAGGCCGTGGGTCAGGTAAGTATCCTATAAAACAGCACTTATCAATCCCGTCATACGGATCAAAACACCTGAGGTTCAGAGAAGTTAAGAAAATTGCCCAAGTTCTCCCCGCTGGTGAGTCGCACTGGGATTTACATCAAAATCTCTCTCTAGGGGGTGCCTGGGTGGCTCAGTCGGTTGAGCGTCCACTTTCGGCTCAGGTTATGATCTCGTGGTTTGTGGATTTGAGCCCCGCATCGGCTCTGTGCTGACAGCTCAGAGCCCGGAGACTGCTTCAGATTCTGTGTCTCCCTCTGTCTCTGCCCCTCCCCTGCTCATGCTCAGTCTCTCTCTGTCTCTCAAAGATAAGTAAAAAAAATTATGAAAAAAAAATCTCTGCTCTAAAACCTATATTCTTTCTAATGTCTGATGCTTCTGGCTCCCAAGCCTTCCATGAATATTTGCTGAATGACTGAACAAAAGAGTTTGTATGTTTCAGAATACTTCCATTTTTATTTTCATCAAGACTGTGAAACTCATACTCACTGAGCTAGGAAAAAAAAAAAAAAATCAATGGTGTTTCCAGAAATGCAATACGGCTAAATGTAAATAATTACTTAAATCACCCATCAATGAGTGAATGAAGAGTTGCTTAACCAAAGCTATGACTTCAAGGTTATTCAATACCTTTCATCAAACAAGGGTCAATGGGTTTGTGCACTGAGCCCTGATTTTATAGTTTCTCATTTTGCCATTCTAGGTTAAAATCCATTTGCTCACAATTTCAAAAACCACATCATCTTTTGGTCTCATCTCCTTAAAGACAAAAAGTCATGCTTGAAACGTACTAGCTAATTTAACACAAATCGCTATGTAAGGAAAAGACACCAGCTTAGAGAGAGAAATAAACTATCTGCAGACTCCCAAAGCAACTGGTCGGGGTTCAGGAAAATGACAAGAAACAAAAAGTCTGCATTCTAGTTATATGCAGTCAAAGCTCTAGATTGACCTCAGGTGTTCTTAAGAGGTGAACAATTATCCCCATGCATGGAGGAAATCTTTACAGAACTATATGTCATAGTGGTTTTAACATCTTTGCTTGGAACATATGCTTCAAACAGCCAGGAAGAGACAGGCTGTAGACATCACCTGAGCTTAAGTCTTTCCTGGCACCCTTCCCCATGTTCTCTACTTAAAATAGAGACCAAACAACGCAGGATGCGGAACCCTAGTGAAGAACATTCTGCTTAGCAAATATATTGAATCAACAGATAGTTACTGAGGGCCTGTGCAGGAGGCACAGGAGAGGTGTCAAAGTAGAGATGGAGAGTACTGAATAAGCTTCCTCCTTTCAAGGAGCTTGCCCATGAACTATCACAATACAAGGCAGAATGTCACAACTTCAGACGTGATCATGAAATAATTACAGGAGTTCGGAGATCATCACTGGAATCTGAGCTTTCTAAACCACCAGCAGAGAGGCAATAGCAGAGGCAAAGTCACATCATGAGACCAGAAAAATGAGTCAGTGGCTATCTTTGGGAAATTACAGACAACTAATAGAAACCCTGAGACAGACCAGGAGGTATAAGCATACCCTCAACAGTAAGCAGCTATCTGGCTCCCCTGTGATTTTCAGTATGTGAGTGTTACAAATTATTCAAATTGAGCCTCTACCAAGCAGCATGGAACTGACTGCATCTATCTTAAAGCTTCTCATTTTGAGAACACCTATTTTTTAAACATACCAAAAGTGTCTAATGCTCTTACAAAACCAAGTAATATTTCTTTCTAAAGCCTGCAAGTTAATTTACCAAAGAGAAACAATTCTAGGAATTGTAAATTCCTATGTGTTTGTCTTGTATGTTACACCACAACATGAATAACAACCAAATTGCACGTGAATTCTAATTTTATGAGAATTCTCAAGATCTCCTTGGTATCCTGGTAGTAAATACCTTGTATAAGGAACATGATGTACCCAAATGTTTTCCCCTGATGAGCTCATCAGTTCCATTCCAGTGAGCAAATACAAGACAGATACTCACATCCACTGTACTATAATCTGCTGTTCAAAACTGGCTTCACTTACATGTCACATATGAGTCACAGCAATCTCTTCAGACATCCGTAATATGGGTAAATGCTGGCTATCCAAGAATTTACATACGTGAGAACTAAATGCAGACAACCAAAGGGATTCCTATTCAAAATAATCCATACCTCATCACTGCAAACAAGACCCCCAGGATTCTTTTGAAGAGATCCTTGCTTCCGTTCACTGTTAGGAATGTATTTAGATTTCATTCTATACCCGGACACTGTAATTAGCACTTTGAAAGTGACTAAAAAGGAAACTTTCTTGCTCCTTGAGAAGGTGCACACCTGTTACACAGAGAACAATACGCCACAGTATTGTTTCAGCCAGTACCACCTTTTGCAACTTCAAAACAAATAGCAAAATCATACATCTGATAAGGGTCTAGATTCCAGAATACGTAAAGAACTCTTCAAGCCCCAAAACAAAAACACAACCAAGTTCAAAAATGTGTGAAGGATGTGAAGAGACATTTTTTTCCAAAGAAGCCACACAAATGGCCAACCAGCTCACAAAAAGATGCTCGTCGTCACTAATCATTAGGGAAATGCAAAGCAAAACCACAATAAAATACACTTTGCATGCACTAGGATGCCTACAATCAAAATAATGAAAAGGAACAAGTGTTGGTGAGGATGTAGAGAAACTGGAACTCTCGTACATTGCTGGCGGGGATGGCCGCCGGTGCAGCCACTGTGCAAAACAGCTTGGCAGTTCTGTAATAAGTTAAACATAGAATTACCATATGACCCAGCAGTCTGCTTCTGAGTACGTACCCAAAGGAACAGCAAGTAGGTATTAAAACAGAGACAGCATGCAAAAGTTCGTAGAAGCGCTATGCACAACAGCCGCAAGATAGAAACAACCCCAACGTCCATCAACACCTGAATGAATAAACAAAATGTGCTATATCCACTGGCATATTATTCAGCCATAAAAAGGAAGGGAGCATGATGCATGCTACAACGTGAATGAGTCATGAAAACAATATGCCAAATGAAAGAAGCCAATCACAAAAGACCACGTATTATATGGCTCATTTCTAGGAGATGTCCGGAACAGGCGAATCTACAGAGACAGAATGTAGATTACTGGTGACTTAGGGCTGAGGAGATGGCGGAGGGAGGGGACATCCAAAGGGTATATAGGGTTTCTCTTTGTGCTCTAAAATCAACTAGAATAATGGCTGTATTTGTCTATGAATATACTGAAAACTATGAAACTACTAAACACTTTAAATGTGTGGCCTGTATGATTTCTGTATTATATCTCGATAAAGCTGTTTTAAAAACTTAATAGCAATAGTGAAAGGTGCTTCATTTGGAATTTTCTTGCCCAACAGTTGCTACGGTTTTTTGATTTTTGCAAATCAGAGTTTTGGGTGAAACAGTAGTGTTTGTGTCCCCAGGTCTAATAAATAAAACGGTTTATGGCCATCACTGCTTAAAGTTGAGTTTCTCTAAATAAAAATCAATACAGGTAAGACGAAATTTCCCTGCGGTCAAGTGTTCCCATCTATCAAAAACAAAAACAAAACCCAAAAGAGCAAATGATAACTCGTAACAATTCAAGTGGCCAGGATCTGTCAGATAAGATGCCTTTTCATTGTCCATCACTGCTCCCCTTCAGGACAGCTGCAAGGCAAGAGACAGTGTCTGCGCCTAGAGCTTCCTTGGGGGAAGCAAAAGATACTATCTCTTTCGGGACCCAAACAGCTTGACCACTTTCATTCTGGCTTCTCAAATACAAAGCCAACTAGTGTTTTAAACCTGGGTTGATGACAGGGAATTTAAGGAAAGACAGTATCCAGATAATACATATTTATATGTGCTTTCAAACAATTCATACTGAGACTAGTCTACAGCAAAAATAGTTTACAAAGCAGAATGCTTTTCACCATTCATGTGCTGTGTTTACTGACCAGTCTGCCATTAATGAATTCCATTTTCTGTCCTTCTTCTAATACAGTGCTACTGTGTCCCCAACCAACCCCATAAAACACATTTGCAGCTATGAACAAGAATGCCATTTTGTTTTTTTGTCAACAATTTCTATTGATAACATTATATCTAATGCATTCATTTCCTAGATTGCTGTCTGGGGCCCAAACTATATTTATTTTTATTTATTTTTTTTTTTATTTTTTTTTAACATTTATTTATTTTTGAGACAGAGAGAGACAGAGCATGAATGGGGGAGGGGCAGAGAGAGAGGGAGACACAGAATCGGAAGCAGGCTCCAGGCTCTGAGCCGTCAGCCCAGAGCCCGACGCGGGGCTCGAACTCACGGACCGTGAGATCGTGACCTGAGCTGAAGTCGGACGCTTAACCGACTGAGCCACCCAGGCGCCCCCAAACTATATTTAAACCATGCTTGATGTGCAGAAGACAAATTAAATTTGACTTGTAAGGTTTAAAGAAATGATTTTGTAACAGATCAGGACCTCTATTTTGACATTTTCCTTTAAATTCATTTAAACTTAGAGAATTTCAAATGCAACACAATTCCATCTTTTTCTCTGTCGTCTTTTGACTTGAAATTGCCATCCTCGTATATAATATATATAAAGATTGGCAACTCTGGAAACTGAAATAGAAGTGGTACATCTCCATTTAAAGTAGTACAACGTAAAAATGGAAAGGAAAGCATGTCAATTTGAGATCGACCCAACAAATTTAGTTCCCATAAAGGCTAAATCACATATCCAAGGCTTGATGATAAATCATTAGAGTTTGCCAGTTGTAGAAGATCTGTAGTAAGCCATCTGGCTTATTCAGTTTACATCAGTGTAACGAGTGTTATCCCAAGATTCTGATATTTCCACAGCTCATAAGTAATGAGGCTACTGGCAGAGGCTGTATCATAACCTAATTTCTGGGGGGGGGGGGGGATCTTATGTGATTTTTATTTGTTTTCCATAGCAAATCAAAGTCTGAATGCTGCTTCAAAACACAAAAATGCATTTCACTGAATTGGAAGGACTATGGTAGCCAAGTTTAGGCACAGCCTTTTGCTAAATCCATCCATTTACCCCACTGTATGCTCGTGTTCTCCCTCTACCCATTTCAAGAAAGAAAATACCAAGGCCACAGTTATTCCTGCATGATCCACCCCCCTAACTTACTTTCCTTTTTGCAAATGTGTTGCAGCAGAAAGTACCTTTCAGGAGAACATACTCTGCCCGTTCCCAAAACAGACCAGAAAGAACTGTTCCACTGGCTTCTGTGGGAAGAGAAAGCATCATCGCTGCCTCCTTTCCCTTTCTTCCCCCACTATTCCTTCTGGTTACCAGCTCCACCCCATTCCATCCATCTCCTAACCTCAGAGAGTCTAAAGCCAGCTGGAGCTGCGGCTGTTGGCTGGTCTTTCCCTTGAAACAATGAGGCTTAAGCGGCAAAGCAGATGCATTTTTCAAAGTCGAAATGTAAAAGATGAAACCACGCACATCACCTTTAAAATACTCGGTAAATCTCCTCTCTTTCATCTCCTGTCTTTCGCTCAACTATACAGGAGGCTTTCTGAAAGTAGAGCTGTATTCCGGAACGATGGCTCTCGAACTTCAGCCTGCATCAGAGTCACCTGGAAGACTTGTTAAAGTACAGAGTGCTGGGCCCTCCGCCGAGACTCTTTCATTCAATTGGTCCGGAATGAGCCCTGAGCATCTGCATTTGTAACAAGGTTCCAGGTGATGCCGATGCTGCAGATCCGGGGCCACACACGCAAAGCTACTAGCGTGGACAAAGAACAAATCGCTAAAGGAAGGCAAAAGATCGGGGATTTAAGATTCTAATTCCCATCACCTCCAGTTGTGTGGCTCTGCGAAAGCTGAGTTCCGTGGCACACGGGGATTAACACGGGAAGGTGGAGCTAAGAGCAGACCAGCTGCTTGACTTACTTCCCTTCTCTGCTGGCCCCTGAGGATGTTCAGAACAAAAGTAGCAAGAAAAGGAAAGCGAAATTATGCAAATAAGTATGACTGTGTTCAGCCAGTCTGCTCTTGAGATCTGCACTTGCCTCCTGGCTGACTGGAGAGCTGCGCAGGGGGTGCCCGAATCAGACGGAGTTGGGTTCAGGTCTGGCCTACTGGCTGTGTGTCCTTTGGCAAGTCAGTGAATCCGTGTTCTCAGTTCTGCCATATCAAAAATGGGAATAACAACCGAACCCACCTGTAGCATTGCTATGTGCATACAATTTCATTCTGCATGTGCACTGACGGGACCAGACACAATCAATGTTAGCTTTGATCGTGAATGGTCATATCTCCTGGCTCTACTGTGAGAACATCCAATATGCTCAATGTTGTAAGACCTATTCGATACAGTAGGTTCAGTTATTAATGCCAATAAATAGCAAGTGGAGACTCTGTGTCAGATGTATAATGGCACACAAGTATATTAAAATAACACCCTGACAACAATTTTTGCTAAAATGTTATTCTGATTTGGAACATTTTCACTTTATCTGGACTTATATTTAAGGAAAACACTGGCCTCCAAAATTGGCTAACTCAGGAAATTGAGAGGATATGTTGACTAACCACAAATTTTGTTTTGACAGACACTAGAATAGTAGAACGGACGAAACAAGGGGAAAGTATTCTGCAGATACCTTGGCCTTATATTATTAAGGGTATATTTTAGACCCTCTTAAAGACCACAAGCCCACTCTTCCCCAAAATCATTATATTTATGCAACAAAACAACAGGGAACAAATTTGGCCAAGGTATCCTATTTTCAGTTTACAGAAGTGATGTCATTTTTTTTTACCCCATCATGTCAGTCAGAAACTTCCTGATGAGTTACTAACAGGAGCGATGTTCAACCGATCAGTCCTTCCCAGTTCCAGAGTGAAGTCACCCTTCTACCAACGGAGCCCCCAAATTTATCAGGCCTCATCTTTTGAAATATATGATGAAAGCATTCAATTCTGGGCACAACACACTTTGGGCTCAATTTTCAAAAGGTTAACGTGCCAGACGTCACAGTTTCTTGATTTTACCCCCCCCCCCCCCGGGGTCGCCTCTGTTCTATCCTCCTCTCCGGTTTTCCTGTCCCCAAGAAGGGTATCAGAACCACAACATCTCAGGAGCTGGATGGAGGTCTGAGCTACAACCTAGTGCAGCCCGGAACTCTATTAATGAAAAACCTGAGGCCCATGAAGTTTGAGCGCCCTCCCTAAAGCCAACTGCTTTGAGGGCACTAAACACAGATGTCTTCCTTCTCCATGCACTATATTTTCCCTGCCCCACTGGCCTCCACATTTTGCTTGAAGGGAATTTCAACAAAGTATTCGTTATCAGATTTTACAGACCCCTAAGCTTCAAAACCACTTCCCAGTGCCAGTTAACAGGGATTATGGTTGATGGTTTAAAAGAAAAAAAAAGGGGGCGCCGGGGTGGCTTGGTCGGTTAAGTGTCCGACTTCGGCTCAGGTCACCATCTCACGGTCCGTGAGTTCGAGCCCCGCGTCGGGCTCTGTGCTGACGGCTCAGAGCCTGAGCCTGTTTCAGATTCTGTGTCTCCCTCTCTCTCTGCCCCTCCCCTGTTCATGCTCTGTCTCTCTCTGTCTCAAAAATAAATAAATGTTAAAAAAAAAAAAGAGAAAGAAAGAAAAAGTTACCTTCGTAGCACTAGCAGGTGTCTGAGACCCTGTGAAGTCTCCATGAGACTCCAAAATGCAGAACTCAGGGAAAAAAAAGAGATTTGACTCCCTAATAAAAGTGCGTTATTACCCCCAATCTTCTAAGAAGCCTGATGCTGAGGATTGTTATTTGCAAATCTGCTCGGACAATGTTTTCGTTTAATTTTCCCTAAAGCATCTTACAAAACCAGAGTTCTCCTAAGTTTCTACCGAAACAGGAGCGTACCTTTTAAAATCTGAGCTTCTCTGCGTGGAAAGGGCATGCTTGTTATCTGCGTTTCTACTTCAAAACGCTTCAACCCATCTGTCACTTTGCTGAGGTGGTTCCTGTCCTTCGAAAACGGCCTGCTATCCAGACCTGTGGCTTCCGCGACTCAGGGACTCTTGAGGGAAGTGTGGAGGCTTCCAGCCCCCTGGAGTCTTTGGCCCGATACGGCCCAGCGCTCCAGAGGCTTCCCTTTGCGCACCCGCTCGCGCCAGGCAGATGCCGGAGGTTGGCCGGGTGGCTCAGGTTCATCACCTCGGACGCGGGCAGGGAGCTGGCGCCTCCCCAGCCTCTCCCCCCGCCCCCGCAAAAGCTCTCCGGCCCGCGCGGGCAGGGGCGGGGGGTGGAGATTCGGCCCCTCCCGGACCGGGGCGCGCGCCAGCCGCGGAGCCGGGACCCGGGCGTGCGCTCGCGCGGCTCTGGCACCGCTCTCCCCGCGCCCGCACCGAGCGGCGGGTCACGCCCTCTCTCTGCGGCCGCTCTCTCCTCTCGCCGCACAACCCTTTCCTCACCTCTGCTAAAAACGGGCGGCCTCGCTCCTAAGACACCGAGCGCAAGGCAACCCCCCACCCCCCCCCAAAAAAAGTTCTGACTTGAGACGCACGCAGCGCAGAAGAGAGTCGGGTCACAGCAGGCGACACTGCCGGCCAGGCTGACCCGGGGCCCTCGAACAGCCCCGGATCCCCGGACGCAGCCCCTCCCCGCATCTCCCTCGCCGCCGCCGAAGGACAAGCCAGCCCAGGGTCAGCACGGGGGCCCGAAAACTGCCCCTGGGTCACGGAGGCCGGCGGGCAGGAGAGGGACTCGCGGGACAGAACTGGCAGAACCGAGCGGGGAGGGGAGCTAACTCCACCCCCCACACGCCCCCGGAGTGCTCACGAGACAGGACTACGGTCACCGACAATGCCACGGGGTGGGGGGAGGGGGACTGTCCCTTCCCCTCGCCGCTCCCCACACCTCCAGGCCACAAAACACACACTCGTACACACCCACAAACACACACGCCCGCACTCCGCCCCGGACCCGGGGACAGAGGCGGGGAAGGTATGCGGCGCCCCGCCCGGGGTACCTGCCCGGCCCGCCGCCTCCGGGCGGACGGACGGACGGCCGCACGCACGGACCCGCGGGAGGGAGCCGGCACCCGGACGTCCCACCTGGGGAGCCTCGGGGCGCCGGCGGGCGGTCGCAACGCCACAAGTCCCCGGCGCGCCCCTGTCCCCCCCCCTCCCCCGCACAAGTTCGCGCGGCCGCCGCCGCCCTCGCCCGGCCCCCCTTCCTTACCCAAATACTGCCGCAGGTCGAGCAGGAAGCGAGGGGGTCCCCCGCTGAGCTGATAGAAGAGGGAGCCCAGGCAGAAGACCAGCAGGGTGGCCATGCAGAAGCCGTAGTCCCGGAGCGAGAAGCGCAGGAAAGGCAGCAGGGGGACCCGGCGCTTCCAGCTGCCCAGGCCCGGAGGGGCGCCCCCCAGAGGGGTCCCATGGGGCCAGGGATCCGCGCCGCCGCCGGGATGCTGCTGCTTCTTCTTCATCGCCTGCTCCGCCGCCTCGCACAGCCTGCCCGTGCCAGGAAAAGGTCACCCATCCGCCTGCGAGGAGGAGAGCCCGGCCGGCCGGCTGCACATGGGCAGGGCCGCGCCGAGGGCAGCCCGGGTGGGGGCGGGGAGGGGCCGAAGTTGCCGGGCTCAGGAGACTTTCCTCGGCATGGTCCCCGCCGCCGCGGCCCGAGCGGCCGAGGTGCCCGGCCCCGGCTCGGCCCGCGCCCGCGCCCGCGCCCGCTAGCGCCCCCGCGCCCCGCGCCCCGCCGCGCCTCGGGCTCGCTCGCGGCCGCCGGGGCTCGCCTCCAGCGCCAGCGTGGACCCCCCGGCTTTGTGTCTGTCGGTCTCGGTGTGTTTTGTCCCTGTTCAGACTCCTCTAAAAGACGGCAGGGAGGAACGGGAGGCGGACACCGTCGCCTCGCTCCACCTCCTTGACAGGGGTTTTCCTTCTTCTCCTCCCCTTTCCCTCTCCGGCTCTCCGCGGCCCTCTCTCCTCCCTCTTCCCTCCCTCTCGGCGCTCGGGTCTCCGGGTTTCTCTCGGGTGTCACGTTACTGCCTCTGACCGGGGAGCGGGGCGGGGGGCGGCGATTATTCGCCACGAGGAAGAAAGTTTCTGGGTGTTTTTCTCCTTCCCCCTTTCTCTACAGTCTGGCCTCAGTTTCTGCGCCACCAGCGACCTCTGGGGGGCCCCGCTGACTTCCCTCTCTTGTAAACAGTCACCGGCAGGAAGAAGCACGACTTCTTTTACTATATGTTTTGTTTCGGTTTTTTGTTTTGTTTTGTTTTGTTTTGTTTTTTCATTTCAGGAACTCGATTCTCCTCCTGGATCCCGAGCTGCCTACAAAAGGCCGGTTAAAAAAAAAAAAAGGTACTTGGGTATGTGTTCGAGACTTGACTGAGATGGTCCAAGAGCAAGTGGTGTGAATTGTAATTCGACATGACCCCTGGGGTCAGGCTTCTCGCTCCGACTCCTGGTAGAGAAAGGAAAGAGGACGCTTTCCCCTTGCTCACAGAGCCCCTCATCCACGTAGCGCCCAGAGAGGCAAGGCGGTGGTACAGGGCGGACTCCCGGAGGTCCTTCCTCTAGCCGATGAGGCGGGGAAGGGCCCTTAGGAACCCACTTCATCGCCGCCTCCCTCCCTTCCTTGGGAAGTTTCTGGACCTGAAAGAGAACCTCCCAAGGTAGAAAAGACCGCATCCAACACCGATCTGGTGATGGGGGTGGGCGATGCACGAAAGGGCTGCTCTCATCAGCCACACTTTCAGTAAGAATCATTTACTTCTGGAGACAAGCTGTACCACTTGAGGCTCAAGGGACTTGCCCCAAGACACAGAGCTTCTAGGAGTCCGGTGGGGAGCTGCACTGAAGTCTGTCTGACTCTCCAGCCCACTGTACTAACCACTGCCATGCACTGTCTCCCAACCGGGGCCCTGGCCCCGGGCCCTTTTCTCTTAATCTGCACAGTGATTGGAGGAAGAGATAAAACTCACTCAGCCCAGGCCACCTTGAGAAAGGATGCCCTGGGTTTTTGGTGCCTCTCACTGCAACATTCCAGTAGCAGCCAGCCAGTTGCAAGAAAGAATCAGGAGCCAGGGACCCCTATGATTCTAAGACCGTTTTCCCGGGCCTGCCCAGGGTCTAGAGACTCCTCTCACAGAATGGGTTGGGAAACCTTCCAATTCTTTCCCCTCAACAAAGAAATCTGAGCAAGAATGAGGTTATAACGGGGAAATGAAGCAGGCAGGAAGGAAATAAACATCTGTAAAAGTAAGTAAATATGGGAATAAGAGGGTTTTTTTTTTTCCAGTTGTGAAAAAGTTTTGAGGCAAGCACAAGGAGGCAAGGGCCCAGCTTAGAAGAAAGAAGCTGTGACATGAAGAATTTTAGAAAGAAAAAACAGGTCAGTTTTTAAAAGGTTGCATTAATGGACTAATCGTCTTTAAAAAAACTCAGGAAGGGGAAAAAAAATCAAGGTACAAAGAAGTTGTATGTGGGGGGAAAAAATGCCTTGCATTTTCACCTAACAAACACTGAGATTTGGGGGTAAAATTTTGCTCTGTGAAGTCTTGTAAATATCCCATCCAAAAAACAAACAAACAAACTTTTAATCTAAAGTACTTACACTGATGAATGGTATCTTTATTCAAACCGGTTAATAAATCAACTGATTATGGAAATTTGTGAACAGTTTTTATGGATAGTCTTATACTTAATATACTTTGGGGCGCCTGGGTGGCTCAGTTGGTTAAGCGTCCGACTTCAGCTCAGGTCATGATCTTGCAGTCTGTGAGTTCGAGCCCCGCGTCGGGCTCTGGGCTGATGGCTCAGAGCCTGGAGCCTGCTTCCGATTCTGTGTCTCCCTCTCTCTCTGCCCCTCCCCTGTTCATGTTCTGTCTCTCTCTCTCTCAAAAATAAATAAACGTTAAAAAAAAATTAATATACTTTGTTTAACACCTCGAGTGTCTTGGGCTTCTTCATCCCTTTTCTCATCAGTGACTTTTCCTCTCTCTCATCGGAGCCCCTCATTTTCAGCAGGAGCCTCTCTGACCATCAGCAGCTGCCCTGCTTGGTTCCCCAAATGTCCACACTCCAGCAATTTTTTCAGCCTTTTCAAGAACCCTCAACTTTTCAATCCATCGCTCGTCTTGTGTGTTCACTTGCCCCTTTCCCCAATTTAGATACCTGATCCATCGTTGTGATCCCTATCTTGCAGACACCCCTTCGCCCCCTGGTTCCTTTCATTTTATATGCTACGGACTCATCTGGCAAAACCCTGCGAAGCCCGCCACTGCCACTAGATTGGGCCACAGAATGACACACAGTGTTGCTGACTGCTTCACTTTATATTGGCCCAAATGACCAGCAGAGCCTGCCCGTTGCTGCCCAACAATCCCTTGCTCTAACGTGACTGCTTCTGTCTCTCTCTCTTCTCCCATCTGCACCTTGTATCTCTATTCCTTCAGTCTCAGCTGATGACTTGGCCTCATACTTTGTTGAGAAAATGGGAGCATTGGATAGGAACTCCTTCATTTCTCCGCCAGTCTACATCCCACGCTCCCACCTTCCTTCCTGTTTCTCTGTGTCCCTCCCTGCTTCAAGCAAGGCCAACTTGCCACTGGCCTGGACTCTTGATTCTGCCCAAACCCAGAATCTCGCTCTCTCGCTAGCCTTCTGCATCTCTGCAATTAATGGTGCTATCAAGATGCTTGGAGCAAAACCTAGAAGTCTTCCTCAGGGTTTCTCTTCCCCTCTCACCCCTGTGTCTAACCCGTCTGCAAATCCTAAAGGCTCTACCTGCAAAAACCTAACTAGAATCTGACTTGCTTGGCTACCACTCTGGTCCACCACCTCTCTCCCCTGGAGGACTGCAGCGGCCTCCTATATAGTTATGTTTCGGTTCAGCTGCGTATAACTAAAAAATCCCAAGTAGCGATGGCGTGGGCAATATGGGAGGGCACATCTCTCTGCTGTGAAACAAGTCCAGAAACAGGCAGTGCAAAGTTGGTGAGGCATCCCGCTCTCACCAGGGACCTATCAGAGCTTTCTGTTCTCCCATCCTCATTTGAAGGGTCACCTTATGAGTCACGATACCCACTGCAGCTCCAGCCATTATGTTTACATTCCTGGCCGGTGACAGGAGGAAGCAAAAGAGGAAAAAAGGCCTCCTCCCAATGGAGTAAGCTCTTTTTATGCAGCATTCCAAAAATGCTACCAATCATCTTCTTACACTTCTTTGGCCAGAACGTAGTCACAGGACTATGGTCCGGTTCTGAGAGAGAGCCAAGAAAGAGATTTCAGCTGGGCACAGGGCTGCTACCAAAAAAAAAAATCAGGGTTCTAGCACTAAAATAAGAAAGGACAGGTGGTGATTAAGTGGCAACCAGTAGTCCTGGCCATAACTCCTTCCTGCTCCCAGCTTTTCACTGGATACTCATCCCCCACATAGCAGACGGAATGTAACTCCCCTGCTCTAAACTTGCCCGCGGCTCCCAAAACACTCAGAGGCAAAGCCAAAGTCATTTCCGTGGCCTACAAGACCCAATGCAATCTGGCCCCATTGTCTTCCTGGCCTCATCTCCGATCATTTTCCCTACTCCACCTGCCCCATCGCTGTTCACTAGACAGACAAAACTTGCTCCTCTATCAGGGCCTTCACAGCTGTGGTCCCCTCTGCCTAGAAGGTTCTTTTCCCAGATCTGCACATAGCTTGCCCTTGACCTCCTTCCAGTCTCTGCCCAGTGTTACTTTATCAAAGCAGTCTTCCCTGACTACCGCATACAGAATGCACACACGCACCTGCATTCCTTATTTCCTTGACCTCCTTTAACTTTCTCCATAGAATTTACCATAGTCCAAAATGTTGGTATTTTTTATTTGGTGTGTATGTCTCCTCCCTGGAAAACAAGAACCAGGGGGCTGTGATTGTGTCTCATTCATGAACTGCTCTTTCCCCAGCACCTAGGATAGTGCTGACAGGCAGTGGTCATTCAATAAATATTTATTGAAAGAAAAGTTAGTTTTTAATATGAAGGAATTGAATGAAGTTCATGGAGTCAGATCTCATTATTCCATGTCTGCCCAATTGGGGATGAGAGGTAGAGGGAATGGAGAGCAGATCTGCATCTCCTAGAACATTCAAATGATCATTGAAGGAATTCTTTGCGGTTAAAACTATATTTATTGAAAGGAAGAGTGGATGGGAGGAGGGAAAAGAAAGAAGGGACAGAGGAATGGAAGGAGGAAAGAAAGGAGGAACCTTCATTGCCTCCATGACCCCTAGTCTAATTAGCAGTTTAGCTGTACCCTGGGATTAAGAATGCCTCATGGAATAATAAAAGAAACGCAAACCCATGAGTTTTGCCTGCTGCTACCATTCACCTTGGCAGAAGGTGCCAAGATAAGGTGCACCTTATCTTCGAGACTGTTGTTCATTTCAGGGATTGAGGAATTCACTCTCCCGGAAGCCCAGCTCTTTGAGCTTTGGCTTTAGAAGACCACTGGGGCTACGTTTGTATCCTCTTTCTCTCACTGCCCTACTCAAAGTAGGTCCGTTTCCAGGAAAGTTTTTGAGCTAGAAGGTTCGTATTATAAGGATGATAAATCACAAGCCAGCCTGATCTGTTCCTCTGCGTTGGAATTGTGCAGTCAAATGAGAGAACAAGGTGTTAATAAGATTAAAATATCTCGTGGATCCCTGGTCATTGTGTCTATGGGAACTTGGTCTTGGGTTCTCTGTACACTCTCCAGTGTGCAGCACACCCTCCGAACTAGCTACACACATCAAGAACAAAAGTGCTTTCCAACCAAGCACGCTCATTACTCTTCTCCCTCTCCTGAGGAGTCAAGGCATAAACACGGAAGCAAGCAAGCCAAGAAAGACAGATAGCATTCAACAAAAGGGACTTTTAAATCTCAGATGTCTTGTGATTAATAATAATAGCCAAACTGTGTTAGTCTCACTATATTCCTAGCATATTCTAATCACTTTACATGAATTAAGTCATTTGATCCTTACAACGTCATGCTGTAGGTACTCTTGTCTTCCCCACTTTACAGATGAAGATACAGACCATAAGAACAACGAATATTAGCTGTGGGAGATCTGGTCTGGGATGGCTTCCTGGAAGAGGTGGAACACGAACTGCATTGCAGAGTGAGTAGGACTTATAACTGGGGAGTAGCCCAGAAGGCATTCCAAGTAAAGAGAACTGACTGAGAAAGATTGCAAAATGTGTTTGCGGGGCAATGACGAGAAGAAAGGTGGAGATCTGTGGCTGCATCATTGCTACGAACAGGGGACCTCAATCACAGGAAGCCAACTGTAGTTCGTCCAGAGGTTCTTTAGAGATTCCTCCCCTGTGCCAGTGCCCATGGGGCTCTTAGCTCTCAGCAAGTGTTCAGCAGAAACTCTTGATGCTATTTCAGTTAAACAGATGCTGCTGAGAAAATAATGCCAACATAGGGAGTGCACAAAAGACAGGCATGGCTTACCTTTTTGCATAAAGAAACCACTTATCCAAACGGGTACTGTAACTATAGACTGTGTTTCATAGTCCTAACCTAACACCGTGAAAGTCTAATTCCTCCACCTCTGAGAAAAGGGAGGGCCTCCAACAGACTGTTTTCTTTCCATCGTGAATTTTCTTTAAAAGTCTTTGTTTAGTGCCTATTAAAAGCCTAAAAAATTAAGTTTGTTTATAAGCAAAGAAAAACATTTTTAATATGTCCAATTATTGACTGTCTTACCTTAAAAGGTAAAAGCTATATCACTTTAACAGTGCAGATTGCTGTTTGGATCATATTTTTAGATCTCTTGGCAGTACAAGTGATTACACTAACCTCAGAGTGAATTGTCTGGCTGATTTATTTTTCAGCATGCTCAGAAGAGGTTCTATACTGTATCCAAGTTTTTATTTATATTTTTCTTACAAAAATTCTTGACTAGACTCTTCATCTATGATAATATAGCTTAGAATTATATATTCCTTTCAATCATGCAATAAATAAACATTTAGCACTGTTATGTGCCTATCACTCTGTTAATTACAATAAAGCAAAACAGCAAAGTGTAACACCAGATGTTCAGCCTTCAAAGAATTTGCAGTCTTTTCAGGAAGACAGGAGTGCCATAAGTGCAGAAATTTGACAATAATGCGAGGCATTATTGAATACTAAATTGCTTGCTACATACCGTAAGTAGTAAAGTCATTAAAATCTTTAGTGAAGTTCAATAGTCAATTCATGTCCAAAAGGAATAATTTTTCTTTGATTTTTAAAGTTGTCTTACAAACCTTTGTCCTTTGAGTATGAAAGTGATTTTTAGATTTGAGACTTGCTTGCCAGCAAATACAATGAAAAAGTTAGATGATCGAATTGGTGACTATTTTTGGTCCCAGAGTGTTAGGATTCTGAATTCATGGTTATGAGTTCCATGTGTAGCTTTCACATTGACTGTATCTGATGCACATTGGTGGGGAGGAAGCCAGATGTCAGGCTAGGGAGAGGGAGGGAGGAGTCTATAGGGGGCAAGGACAGCCTGGCAGAGTGGGAACTTACATGGGGCCTTTAGAGACATTATTTCCAATAACTAGCTGAGTAATTCTTTTTCAGACGGACTTTGTGTAGAACTTCATGTAATGCAATGTTATTGGTCTATTATGAAATATGCCTGGTGCTTTTCATGCAGCTGAACACAAATATAAATTCTACTCTATTCATTTATCACAAGATTTTTTTTCTTTTGCTTTTAATTAGTTAGATCAGTAATTTGATGGACTCCCCTGCCTTGCTTAAAAGGCATGACAATAAAGTAATAGGATGGCTTTCTTTTTACTTGTTAATCCAAATGAGTGTTGTCACCCTCACATTGTGGATATTTGTTTAAATCCCAATGCCATCGCTTAAAATATGAAACTATGACACTTTCTTTATTTCCTGTTAACTGATCACATCTTACTCCAGAGGCCTAGTCCCTCGAGTGGTAGGGGTTAGGGATGGCAGGAATCTGTCTAGCTCAGCTCATCTATCCAGCCCTTCTGGTTGTAAACAATCTCTTTCAGGTTACACTTACTACACTTGGTCCCTTTGGGGTCAATATTCTGTCAAATTTAAGCTGAAAATTCCCTGCAAAGGCCCCCCTCTTCCCCGCAAAGATGGTTCTGTGTAGGAGCATGTAATGTGTCACTGAGACAGGTGTGGCTGCTGTGGCTCACAGTCTCCGATGCCCTGGTGACTCCAGTCCCTGCAGTCCATGGCTGGCGACCTCTCCACTTGCTCTCTGCTTCCCACTGGCATGGCTCCTAGTGCACAACCACCTGTGCTGCAAAATCTTCTGTTGCATGAATTGACCACCAGCTCTGAACAGCCAGTCTCCTTCTGTTGGCCCTCTGCTACCTCGAGGGAGCACAGGAATTTTTCTGGATCTTGCTGTGTCCTACTTATCTTAGGTAGATTTGAGGAGCCATCTCAGGCCTTCGCTGCTTAGAATCTGTCCTCGAGGAGCGCCTGGGTGGCTAGGTCGGTTAAGTGTTGACTCTTGATTTCAGCTCAGCTCATGATCTAACAGTTGGTGGGATCAAGCCCCACATTGGGCTCTGCACTGGCAGTGTGGAGTCTGCTTGGGATTCTCTCTCTCTCTCTGCCCCTCCTCTGCTCTCTCTCACCCTCAAAATTAATTAATTAATTAGTTAAAAATAAAATTAATTAATAATAAAGAATCCATCCTCGGCCACTTCTAAACTCTGGCTGATTGGCACTATGATTCTCCAGAAGGCTTAATACCTCCTGCATCTGTTCCAAGGAAGGATGAACAAACCCTACCGTTCTGAGAATGCCCTTGTGTTAGTCATTGCAGGCTGCCATACCAAAATACGACAGACTGGTGGCTTAAACAACAAGCATTTATTTGTCACAGTTCTGAAGGCTGGGAAGTCCAAGGTCAAGACATCGGCAGATCCAGTGTCTGATGATAGCTTGCTTCCTCATTTGTATCCTTCATGGCTCTCTGGTGGGGCAGGGGTGAAAGAGAAGGAGAGGATGCGAGAGAGAGGGAGAGATATTGATCTAGTCTTCTCCTCTTCAGTCCAAAGAAGCCTCAAATTATCCAGTGGTTTCCAAACTTCCCAGAACAGTCGTATTTAGACCTGGAGTGGGAGAGCCAAGACTAATGTTTCTCATAACCTGCCTTTTTTTCTCTCTTTCTCTACCTTCCACCTCAGCCCCCGTGAACCTAAAATGCTTTCTTTGTCAATGTTAACAAAACAGCTAAAGGCAAAGAAACTAGAAGGCCAAGATAATAATTCAGGGAAATAATTCAAACTATACCATCTTCATTATAAGGCACCTTTGGGCCTTATATTTCTGAATTTCCCTTTGTGTTGTCAGTTTCTTGAAGGGCACATATCTTCATCCTCTGAAGACTGATTTGATTCTTAGAGACAGCCAGAAGTATTCCAATGCAAACATGGTGAATAAAACGGATGAGATACTTGATCTCATCATAGACGAAGGCGTTGATAGGAGGGAAGAAAAGGAACCACAAGGCAAAGACAGAGACAGAAAGCAGCTGGGGAGTTAATCTGATATATGGGACAAAAATGCGCTGAAAACAGTCAGGAGCTGGTAACACCTGCCCTTTCCCGTCCATTCTCTTGAAAGCCTACCTAACTTAAGTGTGCAGCCCAGTGGTACGTTTCAATGAGAGGGCAGCAAAAAACAAACACTCAGTGACCAACAAGCTATTGCTTATATTTCAACTCCTATGCATTGACACGACTTATGAAAACTTAGCTTTTAGCTTATCCTTAAGGATAAATGTAGTATTTAAAACCAAAATTTGCACTGCATGGCTATTCCCAAAGACTGACCTCTGTGATATCATTGGCCACCTAAAGGCTCTGTTGGAAACTGTGCAGTATTTTCTCCACTTTTTACAAATTGTAATAGACCATTTGTATAGATAGAATGAATAGAGAAGAAATTTAAGTCAGATACTCACCAGTTGCTTTCATGTGATTTTTCAGCTACCTCTTACTCAGCCACATAGCTACAGAGTTGAATCTCTGGCCAAACTTAATTCCTCATTTCCAAAATCCTTGTCAATTCACAATGTTAAGCTGGCACTCTCCTTATTTTAGAGGTCATTGTCTGGTGTTAATGTGTAAGAGTCGACATCGATGTAGAAGTGATATCCTTTTTCCTCCCTTCTTAACAGTGTCATTAGTCCTTGTTCAATGGGCATGTCACATACCTTCCTGTCTTCTTAGAGAAAAATATTGCTCAAGCTTTGCAAAGTACTTTAAACTAATTTTTTGAAGATCAGCCAAAAACTGAACTATGAAGATAGAGAGTCAGCTCTCCAGTAAAACATTTTAGTACAATAAAGATTCCCAAGGTCGTGGTAATAGAATATGTAAGAAAATATTAGAGTTTGCAGTATAATCTTCCAGCTCTGCAAATTACTAGCTTTCCGACATAAGGTCAATTACTGAACCTCTTTGTACCTCAGTTTTCACTTCTATAAAGAATGGATAATAAGATCTATACTCCTCGGCTCCCAGAGCTCTTAACTGGTTCGGTATGAGACTTACCTGGTAGAAGAAACACATCACCAGCTGGCTGCTTTTCTCTTTATGCAGGGAGGTGAAGCAAGAAATTCTCCTACCTGGGGAAGATGTGGTGCCAAAAGTATGGCAAGGCAAACTCTTACAAAGAGCAGGAATAAGGAGAGTGGAAGAAGCATGGGTCTTGGTCTAGAACTTACCTGGGGATGAATGTGAGCTCAGGCACGTGAGCTGAGTGTGCTCTGAGCCTATCATCATTATCCATAAGATGCAGCAAAGACCTAGCATTTAGTGATGAAATTAAATACACTTTTACAGTGCCAGGTACACGGAAGCTGGAATGCAAAAGAATTATTTGTAGAGATGAGGAAAGTAGAATGCAATGAATTTACAGAACCTGCCCAAATTTATATTTTTTGCAGGAGGCAACGCTAGACCATAAACACTGATCTTATGAGTCTATAATACTTTTTCTCTAATGAAGTAAATTTTATTTGGGTCAAACCTCTCTGAGGATCTGTCACACCTATGAACTCACTCCCCCCAAACATGCACATCCATGGACCTTCTAAGGGACCATGGACCCAGATTAAGAACCCCTGTCCTATAAACTGTGGTCTCTCCTAAATACTTCCAGTGAATTTACCAAATAAGAAGATCATTTTCATCCTATATCAAAAGACTAGGGTAGATTACTTGGTGCTAAAGATGTATGGAAAGACTTTAAGTGATATTGGAAATATTAAATCTTTCCTCAGACTATCATGGTGTTTAAGTTGCTAAAAATGTATCATATTCAGGCATTCATTCCGCCGATCCTTACTGAGGACCCAATGTATGTGTGGTCCCGGAGGTACAGTGAGACCCAAGACAAGCTCTGCTCTCATGAAATTTATATTCTCTGTGAGGGTCGATAGGCAATCAACAAATAGATTATGCCACATAGTAGTAAACGCCACCAAGAAAATAAGACAGGGTAGTGTGACAGAGAGTTATGGGTTGGGAGGGAGACTCTCCTGAAGGCTGTGTGGACAAGGAAGTCTTCTCTGAGAAGTTGGCATTTGAGCTGTGACCAAAAGAATGAGAAGGAGCAGCCTGGAGAAGATCTGGAGAACAAGTGCTCCATGCATGGGTAACAGCCCATACAAAGACCCCAAAATGGAAATGAACTTGTGCATCACTATCACTATGCTGGGAATGGGCTAACCAAGAGGGCAAGTGACATGAGGTGAGACTGGAGAGGCAGGTAGATGGTGTCAGTCCCTAGAGAGTCTTGTAGACCAAGGTAAAGAGTTTGGCTTTTATTCTACATGTGATGGAAAACACTGGAGAGGTTAGGAGAGTGACTTAATCTGATTCATGATTTTAAACGATTATTTGGGCTGCTGGGTGGAAATGAGTCATCAGGGGGCAGGAGTAGAAAAAGAGAGATGCATAATCCAGGAAAAGGATGATGCTGGCTTTGCTCGGGGTGGTAATGATGAAAAAAAGTAACACATCTGGGATATGGTTTTTGGAGGTTATGGTTCTCAGACTAGCCAGTGAGGAGGTAAAAGAAAGAGTAAAGTTAAGGATGATACCTAAGCTTTTGCCAGAGCAACTGGGATTTAAGGTTAAAATATTTCTCGAAGCACAGGAGCCTGGAACAGGAGGATTCGGGGAGGAGTGGGGGAGCAAGCAATGAGCAGTAATGATCAGCCCTGTTAAGTGGGCAGTTAGATATATGAGTTAAGAGCTCCAGGGAAAGATCCTGGCTAAAGATGCAAATTTAATGTTATTTCTATCTAGATGGTATAAAAAATAATATGATTGCATAAAATTAGCTCTAGAAGCATGTAAACAGAAAGAATAGAAGATGACACAGACATAGCCTGGGAGAAGTCCAACATTAGAAGTCCAACAGCAGAACTAGAGCCAGCAATGAGACTGAGAAAGACCGGGGAGAAAGGTAGGGGGAAAACCAGGAAAGGGTTGTGTCACAGAAGTCAAGGGAACAAAAGTATTTCAAGAAGAACAAAATGATGAGCTGTGTCAAATGCTCCCAGGATGTTGTAGCAGAGACTGCTAATTGTCCCCTATAACCAGTTTCTCCATTGTTCTTTGAGTAATAGGAACCATTGAGTTCTAACTGGACACATGGCCACCCATACAGAGACTGCATTCACCAGTTTCCTTTGCAGCTAACCGTGGCCTTGTGTCTAAGTTCCAGTTGCGAGAAAAAAAGCATTTATGCAAGCTGCTAGATTTGGTCTTAAAATATCAAGTGTGCATTCCTCCATTCTCTTTTCCTGGTTCTCATAACTGGAATGTGGACATGGAAGTGACCCAACTTTCATCATGCACGTGAAGACAGTGCTCTAAGGAATGTCAGAGAACGTGATGAAAGAAACCTTGATCCCTGAATGCTCTTGTGAAGTAGAACCGCCCATCTGCTGTGGATGGCCCACCTTCCTCTGGATTCTGTTGTGAAAGAAAGAAATTAACCTCTCTCTGGAATCACTGTCTTTTGGGCTGTTTAGAAGCTTAGTCTATTCCGTAACCTATATACATACCAAGAAAGTGGCAGAGAGGCGATGCGTAGCTGATTAGTGACTGAAAATTTCAGAGGTATCAACGGGACACAAACCTGCTAGGAGTATATTGAAGAAATCATCCATTCTCTCATTCATTCAAGACATTTATTGAGTTTTTAATATGTACCACACCCTCTCCTAAGCTCTGGGATATAGCAGAGACCAAGAGAGATAATGCCCTTGCCTTCATGGAATTTGCATTCTAGTGGATACAAATGGTAAACACACAAACAGATAACAAATAAACAGGTAAATATACAGACCAGGTAGTAATATGTGCTAAGAAGTAAATACAGTGGAGAGAGTGGATAGGAAGTGCTGCTTTAGGTAGAGTGCTCAGGGGAGGACTTTTAGAGGAGATTATTTTTTAGTAGATTTGAATAAGTGGGGATTAGGGAGAAAGCTACAAGAAAATTTCGGGCGAGAGTACATCAAGCAGAGGGAACAGAAAGTACGGAGTCTGTAAGGCAGGAATTTACTTGTTCAAGGACTCGCAAGCAATCTGATGTGCTCTGGAGCACAGTGAAAGAGACAGAAAGAAGCAGAACATGAACATGGAAAGAAAGGAGGCTGCCAGGGCATAGGAGTCCTTGTAGACAAGAGCAAAGGGTTCCAATTTTATTGTAGGTATGATGGGAAACCATTGGAATAATCATAGAGGATTTGAGCAGATTTTGCATTTTAAAATATTGATCCTGGTACAATTTAAAGAACTGAACGTAGGGATAGGGGTCGAATCAGTTGGTTGAAGTAACCCAGGCTAGAGATGATGGTGGCTTGGACTGGAGTAACAATGGTGAAGGTGATGAGAAGTGGCCTTATTTGGAGAGCATGTGTGCTAGGGTTGCGTATAGAATAGCTATAGAAACATCTTTGAGATGATCTGCTATGTAGGGGAGCAGAGAAATGGGTCAATAGCTGGAAAGTTTATAGGCGTCTACAAAGAGTACAGGAGCATACTCTTATCCTAGAGCCAGGATCTCTGCTCTCTGTCTCTGTCTCTCTGCTTCTCTCTGTCTCCTTTGTCTGTTCCCTCTCTAGTAGGAGATACTGGAATTAGTCTGGTGATGGGGATGATCCAGTGGAAAGGGATAAATTGATGATGCAGGAAAGACAAGTGATATGTGTAGGAGGAGGATGGTTCTAGAACCAAGTGGAGGGTTTGGTCTTTAACAGGAGCAAAGACTTTCTCCCTTGGAAAAGGGAGCATGTGTTGGAAATTTCCTGGTAGAAGAAATAAAGTCTTGTGTGATGGTATCTGCTTTATTAATGGAATATGAGGCAGCTCAGTGTGCAGATATGGTCAATGAAGAGGTAGGAGGTTTGACTAAGAACGCACTGTGGCATGATTATTTCAGAAAGTGAGAAACATGCACCTGAAGAGAGGGGCAGAAAGATTGCTGAACAGCATTGAGCTCATTTGAAATGGGTGGTTCTGAACTTAAAGTGAATCCAATCGGCACCAGTGTTGTGTTTTCCGGTGGCCCAGTTCAGTTGCTTGTGTGCAGGTGCTGAGAAAGGGTTCATTATTGCTTACCCTTCGCTGGGGCTTTACTAGGGAAATGGAGAGAAGGCAATGGTGTTAAGGGTGTTTGCAAAAAAGAGGGTATGGTGGCCGACCCTGGAGTCTAAACCAGCTGAAAAGAAAAATAATCAAATGCAGGGAACAATGATGCACATTTTATGGGCCCCAAATTAATAGAATTTGGGGGCCCTCTTAAATCAAAGAATCGAAAATGATAAATCTAGAATTAGATATGAGAGTTCATATTTATTTAAAATGACAAAAACAATTATAAGAAATTATGAAGTTTATAAAGCTGATTGATTTTGTGTGTCCATTTGGCTCTGGGGTGCCCAGATAGCTGTTCAAATGCTATGTCTGGGTGTGTCTGTGAAGGTATCTCCAGGACAGATTAGCATTTGAATTATGGAACTGAGTGAAGCAGATGGCCGCTCAACATGGGTGGGCATCATCCAGTCTGTTGAGGACCTAACAGAACAAAAAAACGAAGGAAGGGCAAATTTGCCTTCTCTGCTTGTGCCGAGATATCCATCTTCTCTTGTCCTTGGACACTGGCGCTCCTGGTTCTTGGGTTGGGGTACCCAGATCTGGACTTTCACCACCAGCTCCCCAATACTCAGGCCCCTTTGGACTCAAACTGAATTCTACTACCAGCTTTCCTCATTCTCCAGCCTGCAGATGTAGCCCATGGGACTCCTTGGCTTCCATTAACTGTGAGTCAACTTCTAGAAAAAAACCCTCTTATATACACCTATATGTATCCTACTCATTCTATTTCTCAGGAAAGCCCTGACTATATACATAATACACAGACATGTATCATAATCCTAACAAAAGCCAGAAAACTTACGTGATATTTTTATGAATTAACTGCATGAAACACCTCTATTATATCATCTTCCTTACATATTATGATTGCATAAACTTTTATCACCTCTTCATGTGGCAACAATTTTGTAATGGTTTTTTTATACAGAAAATAGGAAGATAATCCAGTCCTTCCTCTAGCATGAAAAATGTCTGGGATACAAAACTCATGAACCCTCGCACACAGATACACTTGTTCTTTGTAGTACAGCTACAAGTCTCTGCTCTCTCCTGGGAATTTTAATAAATTGTATTTTATATAATCCCCATCATAAAAGGAAGAAATGCAGGGTGTTTTCCCTTGCATCGCAGTCATGACAGGAGAGAATTTCTGTTTTGAATCAGTGAGAATCAAAGGCAACACTTACTGTTTCATGCAACAAGCTTCCCTGCATTTGACACTAGGTCCCTTCTGTACTATTCTGTACTACCCGGTGTGGGCCCTGTGATCAAGTAGTGCGATGTCCCCTTGCTCTGCCTCTCCGTGTCACGCCCCCAAGGGGGATGGTGTAGCAGGCAGTAAGAGGAACCCCAAAGCCATTCCGCCACGAAGCAACAGCTAGCGATGACATGACTACCATCGGAGGTGACTATGAACCCTCTATCACAATAAAACCCAATCTAAATGTACGCGCGAATAAAACTTCCCCATAGCTATATCCTTGAATATACCATCTTACCTAAAGGAAAGTGTGACAGAAGGGATGGCAGAGTGAAAGGGATACCATTCTTAATTGTCACTGTTAAATATCTCACAGCCTGCACTGGTGGGTCTCAGTTTAAGTCCTTGGCCCTTTTTGCTCGAAGTTATGGTCTTCTTCCCCTTTGTGTTTTATGTATTATTAGGCTTAAAACTTTTGCTTGTTATATTTTAAGGTGAAGAGGAGCAAAATGCACCACCACAGACAATGCTTCTTTGGTATATTATTTCTTTTAAGCTGGCAGTTTTTAAGCAATGGCAAACACAGATGAAGCTCTGAAAACTAAGTGGAAGTTACCCTTTTTCTAAGACACATTTACTTTCCTAGGAAAAAATCTCCATTTGTAAGGGCTTCTCCCTCTCTATACAGTAGTCTCCTCCTTATCCACAAGGGATGTGTTCCAAGAACCCCAGTGGAAGCCTGAAACCATGGATGGCACTGAACCCTATATGTATGTCATGCTTCTTCCTACACATACGTACCCATGATAAAGTTAAATTTATAAATTAGGCATAATAAGAGATTACCAACAATAACTAATAAAATAGAATAATTATAACGGTATACTGGAATAAAAGTCATGTGAATGCAGTCTCTCTCTCTCTCTCTGACAATATTATACTGTACACAGCCTTCTTGTGATATTTGGGGTGATAAAATGCCTACTCAGTGAGCACCGCCATGATAAGATGAAGTGAGGTGAATGACATCGGCACGTGACCTCGTGTTAGGTTGGTGGTGACCTCGGACTTTACATCAGAAGGCAGATCATCTGCTTCCAGGCCATGGTTAACCACAGGTGACTGGAACTATAGAATAAGGGGGCCACTGTATCAGGAAGAGCAGGACTCTAAATCTCTAGAAACTCCTGTCAGTGGGGAAGGCAATGACTTCAATCTGCATAACAACCTGACCCTATTTACCATGTTTTTCCTGCTCACTACTTTGTCTTTAGCTGGAGATGATATTTAAGGTGGTGGCTTAGGTCATTTCAAGGATGGACTCAGTTCTCCTAGCTCCCTCCCATGTATTTAGGAAGTTTACATGTTATTAGACATTTGTTTGTTGTACTGTTAATCAGTATTTGTATTACAGGAGTGTTTCCACGAAGAACCTAAAAGGGTAGAGGAAAATAATTTTTCCTCCTCCACAAAGGCCTGGTTGGAAAGTCTCTCTGAGCACTTACTCACCACAAAAAATATCTGACCATATGAATTCCTTGCTAGAGCCCCTTCCAGGCCTTGCAAAGGGTCTTGGAGGGGTGCCAAAAAGCTTAAGCTTTGCCAGCTTCCTCATAAACCTGCCTCTGGCTCAGGCGGAGATATCGGAAGTACTGATGAACTTTTAAAAGATTGCTTTCCTGAGGCGCCTGGGTGGCTCAGTCAGTTGAGCGTCAGACTCTTGATTTTGGCTCAGGTCATGATCCCAGGGATTGAGCCCCACGTCAGGGCCTGTGCTGAGCATGGAGCCTGCTTCAGAGTCTCTCCCTCTACTCCTCTCCCCTACTCGTGTGCTCTCTCCCTCTCTAAAATTAAAGGAAAAAAAGATTGCTTTCCTTACTGAGAATCCAGTCCTCCACAGCTTCCTCTGCTGCCCCACTGTCCCTGACTTATGTTTCCCTTCAGGCCCTCGTACCACCTGCGCTCATAGTGGGGTGTGTGTGCTGAGTAGTGGAAGGAGGAGGGCAGGTCAGGATTGGCTAGGAAAGCGTAAATCCAAATCTTTGGACCTCATACTTGGGTCAGCGGTTTCTTTGAGGCTTGATTTCTGGTTCATTATGGGCTTGGAGTTCACTCTTCAGGGTACGAGTGAGGACACAAATGAGAAGAGAAATACATGGGAAAAGAAAACCATACTACTATTTCACAATGCAATCCAGCCGAAACCGGATAAATGAATTTAAAATAGCTCATGGGTATTTGATTTCTCAGAAGATGAACAGCCCCATATAGCTGTTATTGCTGTTGAAACTAGGCTTATAACTAAATCTCTCTGCAGGGCTTGCCTTCCTGGAAGGCCCCCAACATTCACTTCTGTTTTCCTCTATGAAGTCCAGCCAGAACGTGCTTCCTCAGTAAGATCTACAATCACAGATCTACTTGAAATTTCCCCTGTTGGAATATCCCCTTCAGTTCTTTCAGGAAGCTGGTTAACATGTAACTTTTATCTGGAACAGATGCATTTACCTAGTTTAGTTTCTAAAGTCAGTTTAGCAAACAGTCTACTTAGGGCACTAAGTAGAAATGTGAGTGAAAACGGGTAGGTTTTGATGCTGCAGTACCATCAGGAAAGCTGAGAGCAATGAGATAGTGGCGGGGGGGGGGGGGTCAAGAATAGCAGAAAACAGGGGCGCCTGGGTGGCTTAGTCGGTTGAGCATCCGATTTAGGCTCAGGTCATGATCTCAACGCTGGTGAGTTCGAGCCTGGAGCCTGCTTCCGATTCTGTGTCTCCCTCTCTCTATGTCCCTCCTCTGCTTGCTCTCTCTCTCTCTCTCTCTCTCTCTCAAAAAGTAAATACACTTAAAAAAAATTTTAAAAATATCAGGAAACACAACATACTTCACAACTGACCCTAACTCGAAATGTGAACCTCCATAAGGTTGTCCTCTTAGCTGCTTGGGAAGTGAACTTATTCCTCAAATCAGGAATTTGAGGGGAAATTTTTCAGGCTGAGAACGTAAACAACTCCATCGAGAGGAAGTATTTTTACAGAAGGTATTTCTTCTTTTAATTTGATGGGAAAAGTGGACAAACCTAAAACCGCCCGCTACCAAACTAACATCTGTAGAAATACTGTATAGGAGATACTGGAATTTATGCCCAAATGTAAGTGAAAGATTCCCTCAGAAAATGGTTAATTATATTCTGTCCTTACAAAGTTTCTCACAAACTTGCGATTATGGGATCCTCTTGCGATGATGCTATTTAGAACTAAAAAAAAAAAAAATATTTTGAGGAAGTCCTATAGTTTGAAAATGGGCTTAATCAATGTTAGCTTGCAGTGCTAACAGAATAGATGGGAAGCCAAGGAACTTTTTTTCAGTTTCCTTGAGGTATAATTTATATACGATAAAATTAATCTATTTTAATTGTGTATTGTGGTAAGACTTAGCAAACTTATATAGTCCCTCAACCAAAGATTACAGTCATGTCTTAGGCTAATTCCGTCATCCCCTAAATGGGATTAACTTCTTGCTCCTTCCCCAGCATCAGGCCACCACTGATTTACTTCTGTCACTAAGTTTTGCTTTTGTAGATCTACATATGGAATCTTAACGTACAGTCTTCTCTTGTTCCTTTCACTCATAGGAAGTTTTTGAGATTCATCCTTGCCGTTAAATGTAGTAGTCTTGGGGCGCCTGGGTGGCTCAGTCGGTTAAGCGTCCGACTTCGGCTCAGGTCGTGATCTCGCGGTCCCTGAGTACGAGCCCCGCGTCGGGCTCTGTGCTGACCGCTCAGAGGCTGGAGCCTGTTTCAGAGTCTGTGTCTCCCTCTCTCTCTGCCCCTCCCCCGTTCATGCTCTGTGTCTCTCTCTGTCTCAAAAATAAATAAACGCTAAAAAAAATAAATAAATGTAGTAGTCTTTTGTTCATTTAGTTTTGGTACTTAATTATTGTGGTAAAATATACATGACCCCCAATTTACCATTTTAATCATTTTCATTGTGGGTGTGACATTGTCATTTATAAGGAATGTCTGGGGCGCCTGGGTGGCGCAGTCGGTTGGGCGTCCGACTTCAGCCAGGTCACGATCTCGCGGTCCGTGAGTTCGAGCCCCGCGTCAGGCTCTGGGCTGATGGCTCGGAGCCTGGAGCCTGTTTCCGATTCTGTGTCTCCCTCTCTCTCTGCCCCTCCCCCGTTCATGCTCTGTCTTTCTCTGTCCCAAAAATAAATTAAAAACGTTGAAAAAAAAAAATTATAAGGAATGTCTATTCATCTATATGTGATATTCTTTGCCCTGTCTCTGTCACAGAGCACCTCACAACACAGCTGAAGTTTCCTAAGTGCAGAAAACGGATCAAGGTGTCTTTTGTTATGTTAATCAAGTGCCTTTTGGAAAGCACCTACTGAGGAGGGTCAGTAGCCGAGGGCTCCAACCTTGTGGTTACAGATTTAGAATTTTCAGTCCCCCACTCTCCCCACTACCTCTGGGGAGGGGGGAGGGGGAGGGGCTGGAGGGTGAATTGATAGCCACCGGACAATGATTTGATCAATCCTGAAGCCTCCATAAAAACCCCAAAGGATGGGATTTGCAGAGCGCTGAGTTGGCAAACACGTAGCGGTTCAGGGCGAGTGGCATGCCGGGAAGCTCTGTCTATTCCCTTTTGCCTTGCCCTCATGTGGCTGTTGATTCATATCCTTCGATATCCTTTGTAATAAACCGGTAACTTAGTGAGGAAACTCATTTTCTGAATCCTAGGAGATGCTCTATCAAATTAACTGAAACTAAGGGGGAGATTGGGAGAACCTCTGATCAGTAGCCAGTGGGTCAGAAGCACAGGTAACAACATGGATTTGTGGTTGGCGTCTGAAGCGGAGGACAGTCTTGTGGGACTGATCCTTACCCTGCGGTCTCTGATGCTATCCCTGGATGGACCTGAGTTGAATTGTAGGACCTCCAGCTGAATCGCTGCTTGGTGCGGGGAAACTACCACATACCACACTCACACCTTGTTAAGACTGAGTGCGAAACAGTGGTAAACTATGCAAGCACGAAATTTACCATTTTAAACGTCTTTTAAGTGAGTAGCTCTGTGGCATTAGGGTACATTCACAATATGGTGCGGTCATCACAATTAGCCATTGCCAGAACTTTCTCATCTTCCCAAACGGAAACTCTGTACCCATGAGATACTAACTCCTCATTCCTCCCTCCCTCCAGACTCTAGCAACCACCACTCTACTTTGTCTCTATTCTGAATCCTGCTTTTAGGTGGAATCATACAACCCTTCTCCTTTTGTATCTGGCTTATTTCATTTAGTACGATGTGTTCAAGATTAACCCATGTTGTAGCACATATTAGAACTGGTATTAGGCACCTGGGTGGCTGAGTCAATTAAGCACCTAACTCTTGATTCTGGCTCAGGTCATGATTTTATAATTTGTGAGTCTGAGCTCCACTTTGGGCTCTACACTAATAGCACAGAGCCTGCTTGGGATCCTCTTTCTCCCTCTCTCCGCCCCTCCCCGCTCATGTTCTGTCTCTCTCTCTCTTTCTCTCTCTCTCAAAATAAACAATCATTCAAAATTACTTAAAAAAATAACATCATTCCTTTTTAAGACTGAATAATGTTCTACTGTATGGATATGCCCCATTTTGTGTATCCATTTACCTGGTGATGAACACTTGGGTTATTTCCCTGTTGACTCTTGTGACCAATGCTGCTATGAGCATGGGTGTACAACTGTCTGTTGTGGTTCCTGTTTACAGTTATTTGGGGCCCATTCCTAGAAGTGGAATTGCTGGATGATATGGTAATTCTGTTTACTTTTTGAGGGACTGCCATTCAGTTCTTTCATTTCTTTATTGGAACTACTCTGGTGGATGTGTATCTTACTACGATTCGAATTTGCATTCCCAAATATCCAGTGATGTTGAACAGCTTTCCATGGATTTGTTTTGGCCTGTGGTACATTTTCTTTCTTTTTTTTTTTTTTTTAATTTTTTAAGTTGATTTATTTGAGAGAGAGAGAGCAAGCAAGGGAGGGACAGAGAGAAAGGGAGAGAGAATCCCAAGCGCTATTAGCTATTAGTTTAAGCTGCGCCCTAAACTCACGAACAGTGAGATCATGACCTGAGCTGAAACCAAAAGACGGACGCTTAACCAACTGAGCCACCCAGGTGCCCCTGGCCTGTTGTTTATTTTCTATTGTGAAGTATCCATTCACCTCTTTTTCTCATTTTTGGGGTCTATTTTACTTCGTTACACCATTTTATTAAGGTATGATTGACATACATATATTGACCTGTTTGTCTTATTGATGAATTGTAAGAGTTCTTTTTATATTCCTTTTACAAGCATATGTTTTACAAATATTTTTCCCAATCACTTGCTTATATTTTCTTTTTGAAGGAGCATGCATTTAAAAATTTTGGTGCTGTCCAACCTATCACATTTTTTTTGCAGTCAATTCTTTCTGTGTCCAATGTAAGAAATCTCTGCTTAACCGAAAGTCCTAAAGACCTTTTGCCTTTTATTTCTTCTAGGACTTTTATAGTGTTAACTCTCTGTCTAGGTCTACCATTCATTTTAAAATAATTTTTGTCTATCACATGAGGAAAGAATATTCATTCTTTACCATGTATTCAGTTATTCTAATTTCATTTATTGAAACAAACTACTCCCCCCGCCCCCCCTGCCACTGAATTACATGGTCATTTGTTGACTATGAATCAATCCTAATTGTGTGAGTTTATTTCTAGACTCTCAGTTCATTTTTATGGATCTACATGTCTATGCCGATACCACACAGTCTTAATCACCAAAGCTACATGGTATGTCTTAAAAGCAAGTGTTGTATGTCCTCCAACATTTTCCTTCCTTCTAAAAATAGTTTTGACTATTCCAGGTCCTTTGCATTTCATATAAACTTTAAAATCAGCTTGCCAATTTCCACATATAAAAAATGTCTGCTAGTATTTTGTTTTGGGTTTTTTTTAATGTTTATGTATTTTGAGAGAGAGAGAGAGAGAGAGAGAGAGAGAGAGAGAGAGAGAGAGAGAGAACATGCAAACAGGGGGAGGGGAGAAGAGAGAGGGAGAGAGAATCCCAAGCAGTTTCCATGCTCAGGGAAGAGCCCAATGCAAGCCAGGCTCAATCCCATGACTGTGAGAGACCATGACCGGATCTGAAATCAAGAGTCGGACACTCAGCTGACTGAGCCACCCAGGTGCACCCTGCTAGTATTTTGACACGGACTGCATTACATTTTTCGATCAATTTGCGAGTGCCATCTTAACAATCTTGAGTCTCTCAGGCCACAAATATTTATTTAGGTTATCTTTAATTTCTCTCAGTAATGTTTTGTGTCTTTAGTACAAAGGCTTTGAAATCTTTTCTCTCTCTTTTTTTAAAATTTATTTATTTACTTTGAGAGAGAGAGAGCGGGGAGGGGCAGAGTGAGAGGGAGAGAGAAAGAATCCCAAGCAGTCTCCACACTGTCAGAGCAAACCCAGTGCAGGGCTTGAACTTACGAACCATAAGATCATGGCCTGACCCAAAACCAGGAGTCAGACACTTAACTGACTGAGCCACCCAGACACCCCTGAAATCTTTTCTTCAATTTTTTTCTAAGTATTTTAAATGTGATTACGAATGAAATGTTTTAAGTCTAAGGTTTAGATAGTTTCTGGTGTATAGACATCCTAGATTCACCTATGAGTTCTAGTAGTATTTCATAAATTCTCTACAATATTCTAAATACACCATGTTTCTTGAACAAAGAAAGTTTTGCTTCCTCCTTTTCAATCTATATTCCTTATATTTCTTTTGATTGTCTTATTTCACTGGCTAGAACTTTCAGTACAATGTTTAATAGAAGTGGTGAGAGAAGTTTTGTTCTTGATCCTTGGTAGAAAGTATTCAGTTTTTCACGATCACATGTGATATTGTCTCACATGTAATTTCTTTGTTGATGATTTATTAGATTGACAAAGTTCTCACCTATTCTTATTTTGTTGAAAAATAGTTTAATCACAAATGGGTGTTAGAATTTTTCCAAATGCTCTCTCTATGTTGAGAATTTTCTTCATTAGACTATTATTAGAATTCTATTGTTATTAATTTACTTTATTAGAGGTATATTGTAGTAATTTATTTTTGAGTATCAATACATTCTTGCATCTCTGTCAGAAGCCTCACTTGCTCATGATCTATTATCCTATTTGTACGTTGCAGGGTTTGAATTTTTCATGTTTTGTTAAGGATATTTGCATACATGTTTGTGAATTATATCGTTCTGTACTTTGTGTTTTTTACCTTGTGATGCCTTTTTCTGGCTGTATTATCAGGGAAATTCTGGCTTCATAAAATGAGTTGGGAAGTTTTCTTCATTCTCTATTTCCTGGAAGATCTTTTTTATAGGATTGGATTATTTACTTGATACAGTCTTTCCAGATTTTCTATTTCTTTTTGAGTCAGTTTTGGTAATTTGTGTCTTTCTAGGGATTTGTCTATTTTCTCTCAGTTGTCAAAAATACTGGTATCAATTTGCTCATAATATTTCCTTAGTATCCCTTAAGTGTAGGATCCATGGTGATATCCTTTTACCATTCCTGATATTGGTAGTTATTATCTGTCCTTTTTCTCTTGATCAGTCTAGCTAAAGTTTTATCAATTTTGTTCACTTTTCAAAGAAGTGACATTTAGTTTCATTGATTTATCTGTGCTGTTTTTCTACTTTCTATTTTATTTATTCATATATTTTATTTCTACTTTCTATTTATTTATTCATATTGTTGTTCCCTATATGTGATCTATCATTTTTCTCTTGCTGCTTTCAAGATTTTCTCTCTGCATTTTGATAATGATATTTCTTGGTGTGATTCTCTTTGTTTTTGGCTAACTTGAGGTTCTTTGAGCTTCTTGATCTGTAAGTTAAAATTTTTTATAACATTTGAGAATCTGGGAGTCATTGTTTCTTCAAATTTTTTTCTATACATTTTTCTCTCTTCTTTCCTTCTAGACCTCATTTATACACATGCTGAAAATTTTGGTATTGCCCCATATATGTCTGAAACTATTCATTTTTTTCCATTTCTTTTCTTTTTGTTTGTTGTTGTTTCTTTGATTCAATAATCTATTCATATATATTCAAATTCCTTGATTCTTTCTTCTGATACCTCAAATCTGAAGTTGAATCTATCTAGTGAATTTTTAATTTCAGTTATTGTACTTTTTCAGCTCCAGAATTCCTATGTGGTCCTTTCATAGCTTCCATTTTTCTATTGAGAGTTCTTATTTTTTTTAACCTAAAGTTAGCATTTTTCCTTTAATTCTTTGAAAATATTTATTTTGAAGTCTTTGTATATTAAATTCCATCATCTCGGCCCACTTGAAGTTTCCACTGACATTAAAAAAAAACCACCTGAATGTTTGTTTTGTTGCTTTGAATGTCCAGTATTTTTTTTTTTTTTTTTTAATTTTTTTTTTCAACGTTTTTTATTTATTTTTGGGACAGAGAGAGACAGAGCATGAACGGGGGAGGGGCAGAGAGAGAGGGAGACACAGAATCGGAAACAGGCTCCAGGCTCCGAGCCATCAGCCCAGAGCCTGACGCGGGGCTCGAACTCACGGACCGCGAGATCGTGACCTGGCTGAAGTCGGACGCTTAACCGACTGCGCCACCCAGGTGCCCCTGTCCAGTATTTTTTTAAAAGATTTTATTTTCAAGTAATATCTACACCCAGTGTGGGACTCAAACTTTCAACCTTGAGATCAAGAGTCACATGCTGTACCAACTGAGCCAGCCAGGTGCTCCTAAATATCCAGTATTTTTTTTTTCATTGAAAACTGTACATTGTAGATAATATGCCAAAGCAATTCTATATTCTATTTTATCTTTTCAAAGTGTTTTTTGTTTGTTTGTTGTAGTAACTTACCTATAGTCAATCTGGGGATTGTCTATACCATGATATATAATCTGTGGTCTCTTTGCTCAGACTTACTTGTTCATTTTAGCCTTGTCCCATTAGATCTCCTTGTGCCCGCATAATTTAGCGGTCAGATAATTATTTGGTAGAGTTTATACTCACCCACTCTGAGCCCATAAAGCTGCTGTCCTTTTTCACCCAGGCTGTGTGTAGGTTCAGGAATGCTTTCAGAGGCACAGCAAATTCTCAAATCTCCTTCGATCCCACTTTTTGTTGCACTCTCTGAGATCTCCCCTATATATATGTAGTTTAGCAATCATCGAGAGATTTGTGGAGAGTTTTAAGCCAGCCCTTCTATGACCCTCACTTCCAATCTCACATTTAAATTTCTAGTTGGTAACCACGTGCCTTCAGCTGAAATAGTAGACTCTGACTGGTAAAACTACAAGTTTCGTCTCCCCACTGCAAATGGAATCTGCCACCTTCAGCTAGAAACAACCTGATTTTCACCACCTATGACAAACAAATCCACCACTACCAGCTAATGGTCTTTAATGCTTAGGCTGGAAGAAGGGAAAAGATAGGAGCGTCTTCAGGGAAGAAGCCACATTTTTTTGACCTTACCCGATGCAGTAACAATTTTTCATGAGAAGACTCTCCTCGATTTGTTGTCTGCCTTGGGTCATCCTCTAGTGCCTTGTGATGGTTGTTTCCAAAAGTTTTGTCCAATCTTCTACTAGTTTTCTGAAGGGGGAAAGGGAAGTAATTTTATACAATGTTTTTCATTATACTTAGAATTTTACAAGTATAACTAGATGATTGCAAACTACACACACTTAAACAGCAATATTGAAAATGGTTAGGTTGCGGAGATCTAACAAATATGCAATCTACTAGATGAACAACAGCAGCAAAAGTCTATCCTAATGTTTTGCAAATGGTGCCTTGGTTGTTCATAGAGAAGCCATGACCTCCCCTTCTTTCTAATAGAAGTAGCATGTGCTCACATTTTGTAAGATACAGGCTTCATATGTCCCTTCCCAATCTCAGGAGATAAATATTGATTAATCTTAGCCAATTATAGTAATTCATATCCTTTGAGGGTTATCACTATAGGCATAAGCTTATGTCACAACCCCAGTCAACGAGATAAAAGGAGAATCCTGCCATGTGGCTTTTGGAAAGGCTTTTTTTCCCTCATACAAAGAAACATAAGACAGGAATTCACTCACTGTCCTGTTTTTGATGGTTGTTCAATAAAGAAAAAATGCTGAGAGCTGCTCCCAAATGAGCAAAAGCCAAGGACAAAAGCCTCGGTGATATGATAGGGTTACTATCATCCCAGCTGGCCCAAGACTGTCTAAGTTTTAGCACCAAAAGTCCTGTGTCCCAGGAAGTCCTTCATGATTGTTGTGGTGGGCCAACAGCAATGGCCTCAATTTGCCACTGAGGGAAAACAGCAAAATAAGTTCTGTGAAATCAGAGATCTTATCCATCTTGTAAGGAGCTATATTCCCCATCATCTAGCATAATAGCACATGGCAGGTAATCAATAAATATTTATTGAATGAATATTGCTCATTATTTTTACTAAAATTTGTCAAACAAATAAGGAAGTGTCCCTGGTACCACTAGGTGAATTCACCAGTGAAGTTAACTCCTTGAAGGTATTGATTTCTATATCAATGTTAGACATATCTAGTATACCACAAATCAGAATAAGCTAGCGGACTTGATATCTTACTGGGGAGGGACAAAGGGAAAGCAAAGTCAGAGATTCGGGGTCTTGGGGTGAAGAAGAGGTATATAGCCAACGACTAACTCTAGATATTGATAGAAAAGTATATATTTAAAGGGTGTCTGGTGGCTCAGTTGGTTAAGCGACCGACTCTTGATTTCAGCTCAGGTCATGAACTCACAGTCATGAGATCAAGCTCAAGCTAAAAGCACAGAGCCTGCCTGGGATGACCTCTCTCCCTTTTTCACTTCACCTTCCTCCAAATAAATAAATAAACTTAAAAAAAAAAAAGAAAAGTATATATTTAAATAAGTTAAAATTTGGGGATAACTTCACATTCTAGAGTGTATAGTTTTAAATGATGCTGAAATGCTGTGGCCTGGTCAGGAAGAGGCAGACCTTGGTTTTAAATGAATAATGTGGATGTTGAGTTGAGAGCTAGTGGGCCAGCCATGAGCAAGTGAGCCCACAATAAAGATTGGGAGTGGACAGCCTGTCCAGCTGGCTGGCTGGAGACCCTGGCAAAGACGTAGGAGTGTGCAGCCAGCAGGAGCCAAGGTGAAGCTGAGTCAGCATGGGGAGTGGTGCTAGGCACAGAGCCTGAGCCGAAAGGATAGACCATGAGTTCAACAACTGCAGACCTCAGCTTCAGAGACCAGCTGGGTGCCTAGCAAATCAAGTGGACGGGACATTGCCCCAGGGTCTAGAGGACGCCTTACTCAAGGATCCTTAGTCTCCCTTCTCCCCTCGTCTACTGTCATTATCTTAGGGAGAGAAGCAGGGAAGGGGAGGTCCATGTGAAAGACAAAATTATTTGATTTAATAGAGAGCCAATGTAAAATATTAGATTGGACGAATCTTTAAATATTATTATTATTATTATTATTATTATTATTATTTACTGTTGGCCACTGATTGGGAGCCTATGAGGATGGCTGTATTAATTACAGACCAGATAAAGAAATCTTACTTTTTCAGTATGTGAGTTACTATTGAGTTAAGTTTTGTGACCCTCTTGCCCCCACATACATATTACACTGTAAGGGGGAAAAAAAGGAAGCTAGCTTTCCAGGGAAGTTGGAGCTGGAGAAGAGAAGCATTGGGGAAAGAGTGAAATCAAAAACAACTTCCTGGATTGCTCAGAATGAAAGTCTCTGAGGACACAGCTGTGTGGTTTTTGATCCCAGAAAACACTGGAGCAAACTTGAATCTGCTTTAGTGATTTAACCTTGTGCTCTTGATCTATGTTGTTCAATTTCCCTTTGCTCTAACCTCCTCTCTTTATTACTATTTACCATGAAAGAATGTCTACGTGGGCCTTTTCTATTGTGTAACCCACTGGTTGGGTAGGGAGTCAGTGTTTATGTAGTCAAGCTTCCCTCTCCACAGCTAGCTTTTGCCTGGGCTCTCATTTCAATTGTTCTGGTTGGAAATCACCTGATAAGTTCATTTGTACTAAGGTGTCTGATATTAATGGTGTTTTTATCTCAAAGGTATTTTAATGAAAACTAAAAAAAAAAAACAAACATCAAAATCTAGAGTAATGAATGTGTAAGGTGACTGTTTCATGGTGGTTTTTAAGTGTCCAATATATATATAAATATCCTAGAAATATGCTTTATTTTTTTTTAATTTTTTAATGTTTTTATTTACTTTTGAGACAGAGAGAGACTGAGCATGAGTAGGGGAGGGGCAGAGAGAGAGGGAGACACAGAATCTGAAGCAGGCTCCAGGCTCTGAACTGTCAGCACAGAGCCCTACGCAGGGCTCGAACTCACAGACTATGAGATCATGACCTGAGCTGAAGTCGGACACTTAATCGACTGAGCCATCCAGGCGCGCCCCCCCACCCCCGCAGAAATATACTTTAAAAATGCAGATTCCTGAGTCAGTTCTGCCACCCCACACTCTGAGAATCTGATCTAGGGTCAAGAGTGGCCGTCAGCAAATTCACAGAGACAGGAAGTGAAACAGGTTACCAGGGGGTGAGAGGAGGGGGGAATGTGGGGGTTTTTTAAGGGTGTAGTAGAGTTTTTGTTTGAATGATGAAAAAGTTCTGGAACTGAATTGTGGTGATGGTTTCACAACAGTGTAAATGTCCTTAATGCCACTGGGTTGAACACTGAAAAATAATTAAAAACGGGCGGCGGAGGGGGGGGGGCTGGGTAGATCAGTTGGATGAGCATCTGACTCTTGAGTTCAACTCAGGTCATGATCCCAGGGTTGTGGGTTCCAGCCCCATGTCGGGCTCTGTGCTGAGTGTGGAGCCTGCTTAGGATTCTCTCTCTCTCTCTCTCTCTCTCTCTCTCTCTCTCTCTCTCTCTGCTCCTCTCCCCCACTTGTGTTCTCTCTCTCTCTGTCTCTCTCTAAAACAAAATTAAAAAGATAGTTAAAATGATAAATTTTAGTTCATGTGTATTCTAACATAGTAAAAGAGGGAAAGAAAAGAAAGTGGGCTACAAAAATGAAGCTTTGAATGTTTCCTATAAAGAAGTGGAGGGTTACAAGTAATAAAAGAACATTATACAAATAAATAAGGAAATCTTAAAATTACAATAAAAAAATGTACACATTGGGAATTTGCAACTTCAACAGGTATCCCTGCTGATTCCAATGCAGGTGGTCCATAGAGAAACATTACAGATTAGATCTCATGACAAGAGCAATGGAGAGTTCTTTATGGTCTAGCAGTCTTGTCTGCCTCTATTTCATTATTTATATCTCAGGCCATCAGTGATCTCCCAGGGACCCCAGTCCTTTCTAATTCCTTCTCCATGGTTTCTCATAAATTCCTATCTTCCACCAGATTCCCACCTGGCTTTATGACTTACAGGGTAGCTGTAGCTGGCATAGACTGATGCTCCAAATGTATCAGGAGTCTCGTTCTACCTTGATTATTACCCGCATAATAGCTACAAATGGATGTTCCTGCCCCACTTCCAAGAGAAGTTTTTTCCTTATTGGTGGTGTGGTTATGCAAAAGCTTAAAGCACTAACATTCTGTGTCTTTCCATTTCACAGAGCAACTGGGAATGCCAGGTTTATTAACTTGCTCTCTGTTGGGGTCACCACCCCACAGTCTATCCAGGACTCTGGCTTGGTCCAAAAGGGAATAGACTGTCCGTGATTTCATACCAAAACATGCTCAATAGGCCCTCCTTGGCAACCCTAAGTGTTTTCCCCATATTTTTTATTCAGGGTGAGTCTTTTCCCACCTGACATATTGTGCAGGGGATAAAAGGATATCTCTGGTTTCCCTGGGGCTCAGGGGTCTTAGAAGTCTTGGCCTACTGAGTAGTCAGACTTAAAGCACAGATTCCTTTTCCCTTCATACATCATGCACCTTGGGTCTTCATGCCAATATCTTTCTGGAAGTCCTACCCCTGCAACCTTTTACATATGTCTAGCAAGTGAGAGTTTCTGAATCTACACCCTTCAGGCCGACAGTTTGGGTTCTATTTCCACATGTGTCCAAGATTCATGACTCTGAATTACATAGCCTATTTGAATATATTGTATGTGTGCTTTCAAATAGAAGTTTAGGAAATTAACAGGAATAGCAGGTATTTCTCAAAGTTTTTAACACATTTTAATTTCGTGGTTTCAAATTGGAAACTTGATCCAATAAAGCCTTCCAGATTTAGGCTCCTTGAAATGTGGATTAAACACCCTGTTTTTCAATGCAAATTGCTTATAAAACGAATTTCTCTTTGGATGTGAACTAAATCTTACAAAGCTGTATTTTGATGAATGATGTTTGAATTATTTAAAAGCCGACAAATTTAATTTCACTGAAATATACAGGGGTTTAAGAATTAAAAGTGCTTGCTAGGATGTTTCTAAAGTTTAAGTAACTGAGTAGTGTATTGGTTGGTACAATATATTTTCAAGTTTCCTGTGTGTATTTCCATTTTCCTAAGTACAAATCCAATTAAAGGATTTATAAGTTGTATTTTGATAAATTATTACAATCTGATTTTCTCAATGTTTCAATTTCCCATCATAATTCTTTTCAAGGTATTAAAGAGAGAGAGAAAGAGAGACAGACAGACAGACACTCTAGTTTCCTAACTAGCTGTCCCCTTCTTTCCTTTTAGTTAAGCTAACTCCTATTTTTACATCACTAGAGTACAATACAAAGATTATGAAGAAATCGTACTTAGCATTTCTTTATGAAAACGCATACACGCCTATTAAAATTTAACAATGTTTTACTAATACAAAGTTCTTTGAACCAACTTGGATTCCATTTCTTATATTCTTGGGATTACATATGTGTTAATATCATAATTTACGTGACTAAGCTATACATACATTCTCTCAAATACTCAAGAGATTATTTTACATAAGAACTTGAAAATTGCAACTACTTCTAATTCATAAATGCTCATTTCTACCAATGCTCACTCAACAGATGTTCATCGGAGTCCTTTTATGCCATTGCCAGGGACGTAAGATCAAATAATCCTGGCTCCTCATAGGTTTCTTAAAGGCTTTGTCTACCAGTCTGTTTTTGATCGGAAATGCAGTGCTTCCGATTTACGAATAACAAAGGACAAATTAAATTATTTAATCTTAGCATTTCATTATCCTTTCCACAAAAATTTTTTTTTAAATTTAATTTCCATTTATGGTATTGCCCTCCTCTTCCCTAGTCAAACCACATACTCTTCTGATCATGATATTTTCAACATGTTATAATAGGAAATACATCCCGATCAAAGTAGAAGTCATTCAGGCATCAACTACTTGTTTACCATTATAGGTCAGGCATTGTTCTAGGCATTGCGGATATGGAAGTGAAGAAGACAGGTGAGGTTCCTGCCTTTCAGGAGTTTACATGCTATGCAGGAAAAAGGACACCCCTGGTTGCCTGTCTAGTCATTTCATTCTGCCTTACTATTAACTATCAGAGCCCTGACTTAGTTCAGAGCAATAATGTACCCCATTGGAAATACCTGCCTAGTCTTATGTGCAGCTAAGGATGGCAAAGTGACCATTCGGGCCACTAACAAATAATTGTAAGTTGCTAAGTAGGACTTCTTTAAACGTCTTAAAAGGCATGCTCCTTTGTCTTTTGCTCTCCACTCTCCACGCTTCTTCCCTAGAGCATGCAAATGATGCCTAGAAGTGGAGCAACCATCTTCTTACATGGAAATGAAATCCAAAGCCCAGTAGTGCTATGGCAGAAAGCTAGAAGGAACCTAGTTCCTTGATGGACACAATGCACCATTTACTCAAAGATATGTAAACTACTTTGGTTAGCTATGAAGGTAGGGTTTCTGTCATATGAAACCTAAGGCAATTCTGGCTAATTTTTAAGGGTTGGGTTCCCTGGCAGCAGACTGTGAAACAGTGATTTTCATACAGGAGGTTATTAGGTAGTGCCTTTGGGATCAACACATATGGATTGGGGGAAGGAAAAGTTGGGCAATGGGTATCTTTGAGACTGGGATGGCCCATAAGACTTGATTTAAATTGGATCCATGGCACTGGCCTTTACAAACATGCAGTGATCAGTCATAGCATATAGGGTGCCCAGAAAGGGAGTATGCTTCAGGTGAGACAACCCTTTTCAAGAGAGTCACTTCCGCAAGAGGGCTAACAACAGGAAATTGTCCACTCGCAGCACTTCCAGCAACTGGGGGAATAAATCCTCCTCTCTTTTTTTTTTTTTTTTTAATTTTTTTTTCAACGTTTTTTATTTATTTTTGGGACAGACAGAGACAGAGCATGAACGGGGGAGGGGCAGAGAGAGAGGGAGACACAGAATCGGAAACAGGCTCCAGGCTCCGAGCCATCAGCCCAGAGCCTGACGCGGGGCTCGAACTCACGGACCGCGAGATCGTGACCTGGCTGAAGTCGGACGCTTAACCGACTGCGCCACCCAGGCGCCCCTAAATCCTCCACTCTTAAAGGAATGTCTGGATAGTGTATCACGGCATCCACAGCTGTCCATCCTATATGGTCATTGAATACATTTATTAATACAAGTTCTATGAGCAACCCCTTTGGATTCCATTAGGCCTCTGTTATTGAGGGAAACTTGGATACAAAAGGTTACCAAAGCCCCCAAAATATTTAATAGAAAGGGAGAACTGATGTGGTCTTGGAGTTACAACTGAAGCTCAATGAATCCTTCGCCCACTCTCCATTTTACATTCCTCTCATCTTCAGGTAGCACCTCTGCTTACGTAGCAGTATGAGTCAGACCCTCATCACTGAAGGGTCTGAGCTGCTCGTGACTGTGACTTCTTCAGGCCAGCATAGCTACACTTGGCCATTAACCATCAAAATTGGACAAGAGACTACCAAGAGATGCCCAAGTGGATTATTAAGGGCCAAATATTTTCTTCTCTGCCCTCCTTGTATAAGAGCAGCCTTACATTCTTCTGATAACCAGGGTCAATTATCCCTAATAAGATAATAAGTACTTTTCCTATAGGTCCCTTGGTACTCAAAGACAAAAGTACCTAGACAACAGTTGTAGCTTGTAAATCAAAGGGACCATTGATGTGTCCCTTGGTAGAAGCATTTCTCCTTGTGAATCAGAAGCTCCAAACCTGGGGTGTCTGGTGGCTAATCAGTTAAGCATCCATCTCCTGATTTCAGCTCACGTCACGATCTCACAGTTCATGGGTTCGAGTCCCGCATCAGGCTCCATGCTGTCAGTGTGGAGCCTGCTTGGGATTCTCTCTCCGTCTCTCTGTACTCCTCCCCCCCCCCCCCCGCCTCATGGTGCCTCTGTCTCTCTCAAAATAAATAAATAAACTTAAAATAAAAAAGAAGAAGCTCCAAACCCATGAAGCACAGAACTGTAGAGACAAGAAGCAAGGACTTCCTGAGTGGGTCACTGAGAGTTATGGTAAGCAAGACCACTCCTATTTCCTCCCATTGGTTCATGGCCCCATGTATTTCAACAATGGGAACCCGGACCCACATAAATGTCTGATTTAGATTATACCTGGCCTTCCTGAAGATAATGTTTTACTGGAGAATCGGGGTTAGTTTCTGTTACTTGCACATTACTGCTACCACTGGCTGTAGCAGTAGCTAGACCAGACTTAGTAAGTGGGAGGTCACACTGTTGGGCTCATGCCGATACCCTGTTCCTATGACTCTCACAATTCTATTCATGTTCCCATTGTGCTCGAAGTGGGATGGCTGGTGACAGAGGTAAGCTCAGTATAGCGGTGACATAGTATCAGTGGAGACTCAATGGAACTGACTCCATAGGGAACTGTGAAGCTGAGATGGCCCTTTAGAGTGGAGGCTAAAGGACTGGAAAGGCACTTCCTGAAGGGAACTGACAATGAAGTGCTGTTCTCTGGACGTGCTTTCTGTAACTGTGGCAATACGTCCTTCATTTCTAAAGAGGGTTCTTGGAGATATGACATTATAGACGATACCAATACAAAGATAAGGGCATAAACACCCAAGCAAATAAATAAGAATATCGGACAAATGCCATGAGGAAATGAATGGCATGACGGGACCCCAAATGACTACAGTGGGAGAGGGGAGTGATAATTGAGAAAAAGTTTTCATGAAGTCCCTCCTGAGGACTTGGCAATTGTACTGAGAGCTAAAGAATGAGATGATTCAGCAATAAGGACAGCCGGGTAAAGAATTTTCTAGACAAAGAAGACTGCAAGCGGGAAACTCTGCGGTGGGGACGACCTTGGTTTATTTGAGGAACACAGAAGATCAGTGAATTTGCTGTGGAGAGGACAGGGGAAAACGAGTATAAAGTAGAGGCAAGTGGAGGCCAGATTATGTGTGATCATTTCGGTCACGGTGAGGTCTTTCCTGTTTATTCTAAATGCAATACAAAGTCTTTAGAGGATCGTAAGAGGGTAACGCCTAACACCTTCTGGTTACGGTTTTAAGGGATTTCACTGGAGGAAGCTGGAGCAGACAGGTATAGAGGAGGCTACTGTTTTTGAATCTTCCCAAATCCCACCCATAGGAGCATCCAGAAATTAGAATAGCAAAAACAAAAATCCGTAGGTAACATCTACAAAAACACTAAGTAAAACAGTAACCTCATCAACGCCAAAATATAGGTGAGCTCTACCCTGACAGCTTTAAAACCTGCAGGACATCGGTGTTTCTGAAGGAGAACGCAGAAGAAAGCAATGGGTAATGCACAGACCTAAGAACTCCAGAGCAACCACAGGTACTTACTTGAGTGCTCTGCACGACAGTTTGGGAACAGCAGCTAAATCTAGGGGGAGGTTTCACGCTACCACAACAGGTCAATGATAAGGTCTTAAGCTGCTGGGGTAGTCTGGACCTATAAGCACTCAAAACCAACTAGCAAAAGCTCCATTGCAGGACCACATCCGTCACTGAAGTGAAAGTCTTGGCAATCCAATCACAACTATTCAGGAGATGGTCAATGGCGTCACAGGAAAAAGGAAAGTCTGTATAAAAATAGGGAAAGGGAACAGGGCTAAGAAACCTCGAAAAGCAAGCCATTATGTTTTCAAACACCTCACAAACAACAGGAGAGGGAGTTCGAGGCCCATGAAGTTGGAAATGTGAATCTCAAGTTCAGGAATATACATTTCATATAAAAATGAGCAATATAAGGGGATTAAGGTGAAATCCCATGCAAAGTTATTTTAGGAAAAAAGAAAAGGAAGTACAAGATAACATTTCTAAAAAGCAAGCTGGAAAGACATGTCCTCAAATAGATGAAAAACATAAGCCAATATTTCAAAATAATACAAAACACATTAAGAAAATGACACATCTAAAAGAAGAGAATAGGTCAAGAGAAAAAACTCAGGAATAGGGTCATAGAGCTAAGGGAAGAATGACAAAAAAAAAAAAAAAGAATTTTTCTGAAATAAAATCTAAGCCAGAAGAAACACAGAATGGATAAATAGAACACATCATGCTTTAAGAAAAATTGGAGATTAAAAGGGGCATTTAGGGGCACCTGGGTGGCGCCTCAGTTGAGCATCTGACTCCGGCTCAGGTCATGATCTCGCGGTTCATGAGTTCGAGTCCCACGTCAGGGGGACAGACAGATGGGAGCCTGGAGCCTGCTTTGGATTCTGTGTCTCCTTCACTCTCTGCCCCTTCCCCGCTCATGCTCTGTCTCTCTGTCTCTCAAAAATGAATAAACGTTTAAAAAAAGTTTTTTTAATTAAAAAAATAAATAAAGTAAGCATTTAATACAAAAAACATAAAGTATATGGGGCGCCTGGGTGGCTCAGTCGGTTAAGCGTCCGACTTCAGCTCAGGTCATGATCTCGCGGTCCGTGAGTTCGAGCCCCGCGTCGGGCTCTGGGCTGATGGCTCAGAGCCTGGAGCCTGCTTCCGATTCTGTGTCTCCCTCTCTCTCTGCCCCTCCCCCGTTCATGCTCTGTCTCTCTCTGTCTCAAAAATAAATAAAACGTTAAAAAAAATTAAAAAAAAAATAAAGTACAGAAAGGTTAAGGAAGAGTAGAAAGAAAATGACAAAGATAGAAGGCAGGCAAAAAGACCCTGTATATACACAACAGGAGGCTCTAAGGACAAAAACCAAGTCAAGGAACAGGACAAATAACAAGAATCACAAAAAAAAAAAGAAAAGAAAAAAGACTTTCCTATACTAAACAGCAATCATAATAAAAATCAAAAACACAACTCAGAATGACCAATATTGAAATATAATCTAATAAAATTACTGGATTAAAAAAAATCTTTTGGGCACCCAGCAAAAGACCAGGTCACTTACATGAAGGAAATAAAATCATATTGTCCTCGAAATCTTTGACAGCTTTATGCTAAAATGCTTTATGCTAAAAAAAAAAAATGGAATAACATATTTAAAATGTTCCAGGAAAGGACATGGGAGCCAAGGATTTTATATCCAGCTAAAATGGTTTTTGAACATTAAAGGCTAGGGACAAACTTAATCAAAACTCCAGAATTCAGAAAATACTGTTTCTATGAGTAATTTCTTAAGAAACTAAAAAATGTATTTCAGATAACCAAAATTGTAGGAAAGACCTTAACATGGTAAGCTCTAAATATATACTTGTATAAAAAGTTAACACTAATTGAGATATAGAAAGGAAAGGAGAAAGTATGTGGTAATAATATGGTCTGACCATATAGAAATAGTACAGCTATTTTAAAAAAGCAGGGGGACACCTGGGTGGCTCAGTTAAGCGTCCAACTTTGGCTTAGGTCGTGATCTCATGGCTTGTGGGTCCCAGCCTCATGTCGGGCTCTGTGCTGACAGCTCAGAGTCTGGAGCTGTTTTAGATTCTGTGGCTCCCCCTCTCTTTACCTGCCCCCCCACTCACACTCTCTCTCTCTTTCTCAAAAATAAATAAGCATTAAATTTTTTTTTAATTTTTAAAAAATTTGAAAAGGCAGAGGAAGAGCTTTGGCAAAAATAATTTTTAAAATACTTTCAGTAATCCTATTGCTAAAAATATTCATGTTGTTAACCTTAAATTGCTTTATGTGTAGTTTAGGATAAATCAAATGATGAATTATATGAAATAATTTCTAGCATGAGCAAGATGTATGGTGTGAGTGACAGGAGAAACACTTTTCATATTGAAAAGACGAAGTTAAAAACTCTGTCGTCTTGAATTTAGAAGCCCTGGTGTCTTTTAGTGGGGAGCACTGTTGTTAGATCCAAATTGCTGCTCAGGATGGTCATTTTTTTTCCAGACCTTTCAGTGTTCAGAGCTGGAATATGTATCTCTTCCTGATTACACGATGTAAACCCCCTGGATCTTAAATGCCACTCTGAGACGGATAAAGGGCAGACAGTAGTCCTGAATGGACAGAGTCTGAAGGTGCTGAGAAAATACTGAAGTGGCCAAGAAACCTGGAATTCAGTTTTCTGCCATCTGTGGAATGAGAGCGAGAAGACTCCATTCAGTTATAGAAAAATAAATGCATTTTCTCACACTCGCATTTATGATTTTGAGATTTGTTTCCGCCATATTTCTGTCGCTTAAATGAAAACTAAGGCAAGGTCATCAGCTTAGAAGGGAAAGGGGGCATGAGATGGTTAGGAGGAAGGGAGATTGAAAATAGCCGCCACAGAGGAGAATGATAAACCTGCCCAGGGGAACTGAGTAAGGGGGACTGAGCAGTACTGAGTGCCTTTGGAGGTCTGTGAGAAAGTGTTGACGGTCAACCTGACAAAAAGAATACTTTCAACAATGTGCAGGGGAGAGGTTTGACCTAGGCTTGGGATTAGCCAGCGAAGCACTGTGTAATGGAAACGAGAGAGGTGAGATTGGTAAGAGTTGGCAACCTTGATATATTTCAGTATGTTAGAATTAAAAAAACACAGTGCGATGTATTTTTGTATTGTATGTGTCAGGAAAAATATATTCGATACGGATGCAACATGTCCTCATGGATGTTATTCTTTCAAATAGCCACCCACATACACTGCAGAAGTATCTTGAGCAAAAATAGAAAATAATTGTTATGCCTAATTTGTTATTAAAAACCAGTATGTTTTATGTATAAATTTTCAATGTGAGTTAAAGAAACTGCTTTGTAGTTTATTATGTTTATTGGGCTTCAAAATCATTGTTTCATTCTTGGGGTGCCTGGGTGGCTCAGTCTGTTAAGCATCCGACTCTCAATCTCTGCTCAGGTCGTGATCTTACGGTTTGTGAGTTTGAGCCCCATGTCGGGCTCTGTGCTGACAGCATGGAGCCTGCTTGGATTCTGTATCTCTCCCTCTCTCTCTGCCTCTCCCTTGCTCGTTCTCTCTCTTGCTCTCTCTCTCTCTCTCTCTCTCTCTCAAAATAAATAAATTAATTAATTAATTAATTAAAATGAAACAAATATTTCATTCTTAGTGAATTTGACTTATTCCCAGGAAACCATATGACTAAAATGAACTTATCTATTTTTCACATAGGAAAACTAAAACCTAAGGATAACTATACAATAAAGTATTGCATAAGGACTGAATGTTTTCTTCTCAAAATCTGTATGTTGAAGCTCAAATCCCCAAGGTGATGGTATTTGGAAGTGAGACTTTGGGGAGGTAATTAGGTTTAGATGAGGTCTTGAGGACAGAATCCCCATGATAGAGTTGATGCCCCATAAGAGGATAAGGACACCAGAGCTCACCCTACTCCTTCATGTAGGATACAGCAAGAAGGGGCCTTCTACAAGTCAGGAAAAGAACCCTCACCAAGAACTTGACCATGCTGCCACCCTGATCTCCGACTTTCAACCTCCAGAACTGTGAGAAATGACTGGTTGTTGTTTATGTTATAGCGACCCGAGCTAAGACAAGTTTATAAGGTATTTTAAGATGAGGAATACAATTTATGTTGCAAATACATATGAAATTCTCAGTTTAGAATCTATCGTATTTATACCTCGCTTGTCAAAAGAAACCAAATGTTTATAGGACATTAGAAATTGTGACTGTCTTTTCTAAAAGAAAAGACTCGTAACTTATGTTCATAGCATTATACAGTTGAATTTTACACCCTTCCACAAACAGGTTCAAGAAGAACGCTAGTATCCACTGGGCTAACTCATTCAGTGTACATGTCCCAGCTAAACGCCACTTCCTGTGGGAATCCTTTCCTGACCCCCTGAGTCTGAGTTAGGTGCCCCTCTGCTGTGCTCTCATAGTACCATAAATTTACCTTTGGTCAAGGGGTATTAGAACTGCCTGTCTCTCTGTCTCTCTTCCTAGTGATCCGTCAACTCTTTGGGAATAGGGTCTTGATGTTGTTCATCAAGGCATCCCTGGCATCTAGCCCAATCCAGCTCAAGTCAAGATAACAGCTCTGTGTTGAATGAATAAATGAATTGTCTCTAGAAAAGCGAGTGGCCAACTTGAGAACTGTAAAATACACTTTGGAAAATGCAAGGGACTCCCTCCTTCCTATTTTTTTTTTTTTAATCAAAATGAACAGGAATTAAAAAAAGGAAAGAGCCAGAGTTTTTTAAATTGCCCATGTGTTGGAAATGTTGGAGGCATTAAAAAAAAATTTAGAACACTAAAGCAAAACAATGAAATTTGCCAAGAAGGAAACAAGAATGTAACATTAAAATTAGCATCGTCATTCCAGAATCTGAAAGGGCAAATATTTACAGGAATTTTTGAGAATAATAATAAAGTTTCTGTTCACACAGATGTGAATGAGTACATACACAGTTCATACAGAGATTTTGTTCAAATCATTGCATTTTATGCAAACCAGCTAGTGAGCCCATTTTGGCACTCTGGTTGGTTGTTGTCTTTGTCCGAAATCATGTGCTCCGAGGACAACTATGAATTGGTTTAAACATTAACAGATGCTGGATTTAAAGAGTGATCACCCTCTAAACTGCTGATCACCATGGAAAAACGAAATACACACTCTCTGTTCTGTATCAAGTTGGAAGCTATTTTACTATAAAGAGATTTCTTCTGTTTGAGAAAATCTAAAATATGTGCCATAAAAGGCAATGGTTTAATGGCTACTCGTCTCTCCTTTGTATTTGGAGGTGGCTGACGTCAACCGATTCTTGCTAAAATATACCCAGCACGATGATAATAGCTCACAGTTACTGAGGGCTTCCCGTGTGCCAGACATTATTCTAAAGGCTTTATGTGTAATAACTCGCTTAAGCCTCATCATAACTCCACGAGAGGTATTATGGGACATTTACAGATGAGGAACCTGAGTCATGGAGAGAAATTTGCTTAAGGACACAAGCTAGCAGGTAGGACATCTGGGATTTGAACCCAGCGGCTGGGCCTCGGCTCTTTCTTAGTCACAAGGCAAAAAGCCAACTTTGTTCAACTTAGCAGCAGAGGACTTTATTCAAAAGCTAGTGGGCAGCCCTCGGGACTTTTGGGAATGCTGGGGAGGTAGGCATGGGGATAAATCCAGGAACAGTCCCTGAAACCACAGCACAGTGCTGCCCAGGCGAGAAAAGCCTTGTTATCATCTTGAATCCTTGAATCTTAGTGCATTTGTGACCACTGGACGTGCCACGTGCAAGGCACAATCAATCTTTCATGTTTGACATGAGCAGGCAACTGAAAGTCTCTCTTGCCTTTTTTTTTTTTTTATTTTGTATAAACCAAACTGACTTTGTATCACCCTTTTACCGATGTTATTCCATCTTCCACTGAGGCAGAAAATTGTACTTATCAGCGCCTAACGGATGCACCGAATCCTATAAATGTGGTGAAAATGGTTCTCCGTAGTGAAATACCGTTTTTGAACTAAAAAGATAAAGGATGTGACCGACAGGGAAAAGGGTGCAGGAAGACTGTCAGGCCTTGCTGTGTTTTAAAAGCCTGGTGATATTTTTTTCATCGTGTTTGGCAAACTCGTGCATGCGTCAGAGATTCGGGGTCAGGTAACCAAGCCTTATTTAAGGGACAAGGAACCCCTAGGAATCAAAGATCAGGTGCAGAGGGTTAAGTCTCCTTTCTAATGAAGTAGTTAGACATGATTATCCATACCAGGCAGGAGCCTGAAACCTAATTATACTCATCTATTCCCAGTACCCATTTAGTGACACCGTGTTGGTGGCTTGAAATAGGTCATGGGGTGATGTTGACATCACAGGAATTGGCGAACAGCTCCAGAGCACCAATCGTTAACCATTTACCCATTAGTGAGATGTACTAGTGACAGGACTGCTGGAGAGGAAGCAGAAGGGGTCTCTGCACAGTGTTTCCATTACACAAAACCTAACACTGAATTCCAAAGGAAGACACGTATTGTGTTTATTCACTTAACATTTGAAAAGTTATGGAGGAGGATGAAGCTCAAGCTCCTTGGAATTTTCTTTTTTATTTTTTAAAGCTTATTTATTTATTTCGAGAGAGACAGAAATGGTGTGAGCAGGGGAGGGGCAGAGAGAGAGAGGGAGAGAGAGAGAGAGAAAAAAAAATCCCAGGCAGGCTCCGTGCTGCCAGCACGGAGCCTGACATGGGGCTCCAACCCATGAAACTGAGAGATCATGACCTAGCCAAAACCAAGATTCAGATGCCTAACAGCATGAACCACCCAGATGCCCCTGGAAATTTAGTTTTACATGAATAACTAGAATAGCGTCCCCATTGGTACACTTTTGCAGTACAAGTAATTAGGTTTCAATGTATCGTACTTCATAAATAATAGCTAGTATGCGCAAAATATATTTAGACCAAAGATCTTTTTTGAGAATGTTCATTTGGAGGATGGGAAAACAGGAGAGGACCCCCCCCCCGAAAAAAAAGGATAAAAAGAATATTCTCAGTAAACAGTAACAACCAGAGCACTAAAATAAGAATGACTCAGGGGCACCTGGGTGGCTCAGTTGGTTAAGTGTCTGACTTCGGCTCAGGTCATGACCTTGCAGTTCGTGAGTTCGAGCCCCCCATCGGGCTCTGTGCTGACAGCTCAGAGCCTGGAGCCTGCTCTGAATTCTGTGTCTCCCTCTCTCTCTGCCCCTTCCCCGCTCATGCTCTGTCTTTTTCTTTCTCAAAAATAAAATAAACATCAAAAAAAAAAGTATGGCCAAGTAATCTTTGACAAAGCAGGAAAGAATATCCAATGGAAAAAAGACAGTCTCTTTAACAAATGGTGCTGGGAGAACTGGACAGCAACATGCAGAAGGATGAAACTAGACCACTTTCTTACACCATTCACAAAAACAAACTCAAAATGGATAAAGGACCTGAATGTGAGACAGGAAACCATCAAAACCCTAGAGGAGAAAATGGGAAAAAAACCTCTCTGACCTCAGCTGCAGCAATTTCTTACTTGACACGTCCCCAAAGGCAAAGGAATTAAAAGCAAAAATGAACTGTTGGGGCCTCATGAAGATAAAAAGCTTCTGCACTGCAAAGGAAACAATCAACAAAATAAAAGGCAACCAATGGAATGGGAAAAGATATTTGCAAATGACATATCGGACAAAGGGCTAGTATCCAAAATCTATAAAGAGCTCACCAAACTCCACACCTGAAAAACAAATAATCTAGTGAAGAAATGGGCAGAAAACATGAATAGACACTACTCTAAAGAAGACATCCAGACACTGGGTGTTGTATGGAAACCAATTTGACAATAAACCTCATATATTGAAGAAAAAAAAAGAAGAAGACATCCAGATGGCCAACAGGCACATGAAAAGATGCTCAACGTTGCTCCTCATCAGGGAAATACAAATCAAAACCACACTCAGATATCACCTCACGCCAATCAGAGTGGCCAAAATGAACAAATCAGGAGACTATAGATGCTGGCGAGGATGTGGAGAAATGGGAACCCTCTTGCACTGTTGGTGGAAATGCAAACTGGTGCAGCCGCTCTGGAAAACAGTATGGAGGTTCCTCAAAAAACTAAAAATAGATCTACCTTATGACCCAGAAATAGCACTGCAAGGAATTTACCCAAGGGATACAGGAGTGCTGATGCATAGGGGCACTTGTACCCCAATATTTATAGCAGCACTCTCAACAATAGCCAAATTATGGAAAGAGCCTAAATGTCCATCAACTGATGAATGGATAAAGAAATTGTGGTTTATATACACAATGGAATACTACTTGGCAATGAGAAAGAATGAAATATGGCCTTTTGTAGCAACGTGGATGGAACTGGAGAGTGTTATGCTAAGTGAAGTAAGTCATACAGAGAAAGACAGATACCATATGTTTTCACTCTTATGTGGATCCTGAGAACCTTACCAGAAGACCATGGGGGAGGGGAAGAGAAAAAAAAGGTTAGAGAGGGAGGGAGCCAAAACATAAGAGACTCTTAAAAACTGAGAACAAACTGAGGGTTGATGGGGGGTGGGAGGGGAGGGAGGGTGGGTGATGGATATTGAGGAGGGCACGTGTTGGGATGAGCCCTGGGTGTTTTATGGAAACCAATTTGACAATAAATTTCATATTTAAACATTTTTTTTTTAAAAAAAATGAGTCAAACAAGATGTCACTAATTATTGTAAAAAAAAAAAAAAAAAAAAGAACAAATCACAGCCCAACCTATGCAAGTTTCTCTGCCCTTATGCCACCTGCAGGCACTGCCCCTCGCCCCACAAGTTGCTCCTAATGGGAAGAGTCCATTCGATCACAGCCACAGCACAGGCTGCAGACAAACAAATGAGGTGTCAAGGAGTGGCAGGGAGAACCATAGACTTTGATGGGGGTAAAGACATCAAAATACACTCCATTGCCAGAAGTGGCCCCCAAAGATCAAGCAGAAAGGCCGAGTTCAATTACCGACCCCTGTGGTTTCTTTCCTGATTACCCACAGGTTGCTGAGCCTTGATGAAAGTTGCTGACCATCTGTGTCCCATCTGTAAGATGTTATGACAGTGCTCGGTGTGTCCAACAGTTGTGTCAAAGGCTTGAGCAACATAAGCTAGGCAGACACAAGGGAAGTCATTACCCAGAAGTCACATTAAAAATGCTGTCTTACCTTAGGATTTCCAGAAACATCTGTATGTATGGGAGAAAATACCATTACTCCAAACATGAAGGGCAGCGAGATGGTATTTTTTGATCACAGGCTTCTAGGACTGCCAAGGCTGATACCATTTGTGTCTGACAGAAAGAATCTTATATGATGACGATCTCCCTCTCTGAGGGAATGGTATGCTGTTATATTAGTCTGCTGGGGCTGCCATAACAAAACACCTTCAACTGGGTGGCTTAAGCAAAGAAATTCATTTCTTCATGAGGCAAGAAGTTCAAGATCAAGGTTCCAGCTGATTTGGTTTCTGATAAGAGAGCTCTCTTCCTGGCTTGTAGATAGATAGCTATGTCCTCATGCATGCAGAGAGAGAGAGAGAGAGAGAGAAAGAGGGAGAGACAGAGAAAAAAAAAGGAAGGGAAATGGAGGGAGGGAGGGAGAGAAGGAGAGAGAGAGAGATGGAGGGACAGAGAGCGAGAAAAAGAGGTAAGGGGAGGGAAAAAGAGGGAGCATGAGAGAGCTCTCTGGTGTCTCATAAGGAAATTAATACTTTTGTATCAAGGCCCTACTCTTATGACCTCGTTTACCTTGATTACTTCCTTAGAGATCCCATCGCTAAACATGGCCACATTGAGCATTAGGGCTTTAATACGTGAATTTGGTGGCAGGGGTGGGAGAGCAAAAACATACAGTCCTTGACAGCCATTGTCCAGCCTTGACAGCCATTGTCCACAGCAGTCTGGAATAGAGGGTCCCTCACAACCTGGAGTCAAGCATTGGGCACAGCATCTCTCCTTATTGAAATTTAGTCCTCCTATAGGTTTTCAGCTGTTTTCCCTTAGGATGAGGAAAGAGACTGAAGACGAAGATTTCCCTTTTGTTTCCCAGGTTGTCAGGGCTGAGGAAAACAAGGGAAATAGGGAAAGATAGTATAAATAAAGGGGTAAGGTCCAGGAGGGGGCAGGGTAAATCCTATGTAATGATTTTTACCTCCTCCATCATTTTTGGGAGTGCCCCATCCCCACAAAAGAAAAAAAAAGAGACTTTTCACTGGGGCCCAGAGCCCCCATTAGGGCCTTGTGACCAGTGAGTGAAAACTAAGCCCGTCCTGCTGGGAAGTCAGGAAGTCTCTGCCCAGGTCTATCCTAAAAGATCTGGGTACAGAATATGAAGGGGAACTTGCCATAGCCTAGACAACGAGGCTGAGAAAAGAACTCAAAGGCTTTAACGATGTTCCCCAATTTTGAAACTCAGGGATAAAAATTTTAAACCATTTTTTTTAATTAAAAAACATTTTTTAAATTCCCCTTCATGGGAAATCCTAATGCTGCCATCACAGTGATGAGTCCCCAGCCATGCCCTTGGGGTCGTCATGGAAACGCCCCCAGCGACTGCCATCTTGAGGGACCCGGGTGTTGCCCTGGGTGTCTTCATTGAGGACCCAAGCCTGAGGCTCCCTCAGTTTTGCCTCACCACTTCTTCCATTTTCTTCGAGCAGTCTGATTTTTGTTGTTGTTTGCGAACATGTGGGCTTTGCCCACTGTCTAATTATTACATTCCATCATTACAGAGGGCGAGTCTGTACCAGCTATTTGAATGAAAGGCAATGTTTTATACTGACATTTTAATCAGTGGAACTTACTGTCATAAAAATCTCTGTGAGACAGTAATGATTTGCAAACCTAATATTACATCTTCTGTAGAGTCTGGCATCTGTGTATAATTGAGCGATTTATTAGATGCTTGAGGTTTATTGATTTTCTAGACAGAAAAAAAATTGGATTGCAGTTTCTAGCTGCTATTTTCTTCAAATTGATCATGTTGGTTCTCACAAATGTTCCCTTTGTTCCCCTCATGCTCTTACTTTTTGCACAAAAGAAACTGTATTATATACAGTGTGGTGTCATTGGCCTTGGAATTAGAGTCAGAGTTTTGTTTTTTGTTTTCTCCTGCAGAAGCTCTTTTGTGCTGTGGTTGCAAAGTATTTTGAAGGCAGTTTTATTCAAAGGAATTTTCCTTACAAAAGCCTCCTTATTTTCTGAATATACATCTTTTTGTCTACATTATCCCTATAAAGGGAAGTTTTCTGAGAGCTACATTGCTTGATTTATAATGAAGCCAAACAAATAGACATTTATTGACAATTAATCCTGGGACTCACTGCTGATGGAAGGATGAATTTCAAAAACATTTGCTTTATACTATTGCTGATAAGAAGATATTTCTGACTTGAATGGGGCTTTTACTAAAAAAAAAAAAAAAAAAAAAAGTCACAGTATTTAAACCTAAGGCCACAAAATGATTCAAAGCAAATAGTTGTCCCTTACTTAAAACATGATCCAACATATGCAGTGAGGCAGGTCTGTGTTTAATACATACGAGTTTAGGCTTACTGATTCTTTTTTTAAATTTTTACTTATTTATTTTAAGAGAGAGAGAGAGAGAGAGAGAGCATGGGAGGGACAGATAGAGAGGAAAAGAGAATCCCAAGCAGGCTCTGCTCTGTCAGCACAGAGCCTGACTTAGGGCTCGAACTCACAAACTGTGAGATCATGACCTAAGATAAAGTCAAAAGTTGGACACTTAACGAAATGAGCCACTTAGGCACCCCCAGGATTACTGACTCTTTTTTGAGCTTACGAGAAAAGCTAGAAGTAAACAGAGGTATGGAAAAAATAATAGAAATAGAGGGAATACTTCCTAACTAATTTTGTGAGGCCGGCAGAACCCTAATACTAAAACCAGGCAAAGACATTGTAAGAAAGAAAACTACAGACCAGTATCTCTCATGAACACAGATGCAAAAATATTGAACAAAATATTAGCAAATTGAGTCCAACAATGTATAAAGTGATTTATAAGCCATGACCAAGTGGGATTTATTCCAGGTATGCATATGCAAGGCTGGTTTAACATTTGAAAATCTTTAATGTAATCAATCACAACACAAGTTAAAGAAGAAAAATTATATGATCATATCAATAGATTCAGAAAATACATTTGACAAAATCTAAAACCCATTTATAATTTTAAAAAACGCTGAGCAAATTATGAGTAGAGAGAAATCCCCTCACATTGATAAAGAACATGTACAAAAACCCTACAGCTAAAATCATACATAATTGTGAGAAATTAGACGCTTTCCTTCTAATATCAGGAACAATGCAAGGATAACCACTCTCACTACTCTTATTCAACACTGTATTGAAAGTCCTACCTGCAATAAGACAAGAAAAGGAAATAAAAGGTATACAGATGGGGAAGGAAGAAATAAAACTGTCTTTGTTCACAGATAGCATGACTCTCTAGGTGGAAAATCCCAAAGAATCAGCAGTAACGATAACAAAAATCTCCTGGAACCAATAGGTAATTATAGCGAGGTCACAAGGTACAGAGTTAATATGCAAAAGTTAATTGTTTTCCTGTATACAGCAATGAACAGTTGGAATATAAAATTAAGAACATAATACCATTTATATTAGCACACCCAACTGAAGCACTTAGATATAAATCTAACAAAATATGTAGAAGATATATATGAGGAAAACTAAAATCCTCTGATGAAAGAAATCAAAGATGATTTAAATAAGTGGAGAGATATTCCATGTACATGGATAGGAAGATTCAGTATTGTCAGGATGTCAATTCTTCCCAACTTGATCCATATATGCAAGGCAATCCTAACCAAAATGCCAGCAAGTTATTTTTTAATATACACAAACCAGTTCCAAATTTTATATGGAGAGGCAAAAGACCCAGAATAGTCACCACAATAGTGAAGGAAAAAAACCAAGTCAGAGGACATACACTATCCAACGTGGAGAGTTATTGTACAGCTACAGTAATTAAGATAGTATGGTACTGGCAAAAGAATAAACAAATAGAAACATAGAACAGAATAGAGAGTCCAAAGATAGACTTAAACAAATCAAGTGAACTAATCTCTAACAAAGGAGCAAAGACAATTTAATGGCAAAAGAGAGTCTTTTCAACAAATGATGGTGGAACAATGGGACATCCACAAGAAAAAAGAAAAGAAAAGAAGAGAAAAGGAAAGAAAAGAGAAAAAAGAAAAGAAAAGAGAAAAAAAGGAAAGGAAAGCAAAAAAAAAAAAAAAAAAAGAAAGAAGGAAAGAAAGAAAGAAAGAAAGAAAGAAAGAAAGAAAGAAGAAAGAACCTAGAAAGAGACACTACTCTTTTCACAAAAATCAACTCAACATAGATCACAGAACTAAATGTAAAATAAAAAACTATCAAACTTCTGCAAGATACCACGGAGAATATATAGGTGACCCTACATTTGGCCAAGACTTTCCAGATACAACACCAAAAGCACAATCCATGAAAGAAAAACTGGTAAGTTGGGTTTCATTAAAATGTAACATTTTTGCTGTGTATCTAAAAGACACTGTTAAGGGAATGAAAGAACAAGCCACCAACTGGAAGAAACTGTTTGTAAAACATATATCTGATAAGGGACTGTTATCTACAAAGAACTCTTAAAACTTAACAATAAGGAAACAAAAGAGCTCAATTTAAAATGGGCAAAAGACCTGAACAGACACCTCACCAAAGAAGACACACGGATGGTAAAGAAACATATGAAAGGATGCTCAACATCATATGTCACTAGGGAATTGCAAATGAAAAGAACAATGGGCCATTTCTATATACCTATTAGAATGACTACAATACATAAAACTGATCCTACCAGATGCCAGGTGAGAATGGGCAGCGACAGGAACAAACTCTCATTCATTGTTGGTGGGAATATCACCTGGTACAGCCACTTTGCAAGACAGCTTGAGTTTCTTACCAAATTAAACATTCTCTTACCATATGATCCAGCAGTTGTGGTCCTTGATATTTACCCAAACCAGCTGGAAACGTATGTCCTGTATGTAAATGTTTACAGCGGCTTTATTCTTAATTGCCAAACTTGGAAGCAGCCAAGCAAGACGGCCTTCAACAGAGGTGAATAGATAAACAGACGAGGGTACATCCATCCAAGGGAAAACTATTTAGCACTAAAAAGAAATGAACTCTCAAACCACAAGACATGGAGGCATCTTAAATGCACGTTGCTAAGTGAAAGAAACCACTTTAAAGGTGCGCCCTCTCTGATTCCAACACAGAAGACATTCTGAAAGAAGTACGACAGAATTGTCTCCATTCTGTGGAGGCAGTAAATGTAAGAAGTAAGAAGTAAGAAGATCAGGGGCTGTCAGGAGTTTGGGGTAGGATGGGAGAGGTGAAATGGTGGCGCCACGGGATTTTTAGGGCAGTGAAACTGTTCTGTATGATGTTATAATGGCAGATATACGGCATTATGCAGTTGTCAAAACCCATAGAACGTACAGCCCAAAGAATGAGCCCTAATGTAAACTGTGGATGCTGGTTAACAATAATATGTCAGTATTGACTCATCAGTTGTAACAAATGCACTAAGATTCAAGGATTCAAGATGATAACAACACGGGAAACTGTGGGGAGGGGCAATGTATGGGAACTCTGTCCTTTCTGTAAGCCTAAAAGTGCTCAATAAAATTAAGTCTATTAATTACAAATAATAAAATAAATAATAGAAAATAAAATAATAAAGAATAAAACTTTCAAAATCGATTTTTTTAAAAGGGCAAGGGGAAAAACATAAAAAGGGTAAGGGGAGAAATGTAGCTATGCAAACACATAGGTTTTGGGATAAAAGGGAAGCTTTGGCATTAAACACAGGAACACACAAAAGGGGGCCTACACACATGAAAAAGCCACTAGGAATCCCTACATTTTGTGGTAAATCGGACAAAAACCAAACAAAACAAAAGCTAGGAAAAGCAGTCCGAAAGAAAATAACGTGTCTACTCAAAGTAGAAGAAACAGAACCACGAGGGAAAAAATGAGCCCCCTGAAGGGGGCATGATGTTGAGCAAAAGCACCATGACCCTAAAAAAATCCTCGTCGCTGACGCTGTGTGCAAGTTGGGCTGGCCAGCCCCCTCCGCAGACGTTCTGTGAGGGTCTATTTCAGCAGCCCCTTCCCAGCTCAGGCGAGGTCCTCTGGGTCTCGGTCCCTGTCCGGGGGAGAGTATCTGCAGGTGTGGAGGTCTCGAAGTCAGAGAATGTTGCAAGCTGGGACGGCCACGCTATCCATGGTTGACCTCAGATGGGTCATGACTTCCCAGACTGTAAACCAGAGGACAGTGGAGCACAGATACAGTGTGTACGGGATCTCTGGTCACACCACATGGGTCACATTCCAGCTCTGTCCCTTCCTGGCGGCGAGGCTAGGAGAACCCCATGAGCAAATGAGTGAATGTGTTAGCTGCCAGTATTCTCTTTTACTCCACTACCTACCCAGTCGATTCTCTGCTTGACCCCTCCGGATTGTTAACTCTACTGGACAAAAGAGAAGACTTTTGTTTGCCTGCACTGGATGCTGCCTTTTCTCTCTCTTCTTTTCATATAATGCTGCTTCTGTCGCCTGCCCAGATTCTGGGTCTCCAAATTCCAGCCAAGGCTCAGCAAGCGAATGCTGCTTATTTTTAAAGGGAGAACAACGCCTATGTAGCTCTGTACCTAAATGTTCCTATCCCTGTGCACCAGGTACCTAAAACACCAATGCCAATATGGCTTTACTGGACCTATGGGGTTAGGATAACAGTTATTGAAAAACCAATGGAAAAAGGAGAACTAACATTCTCCATGCAGTAGCAATGTGGAAGTTGAATCAGAAGGAACATGAAACGAACTTTATTTAACCAAGTAAGAGGCTATCAGTGGTTATCGTTAGGCAATTACTTGGGTGGTTGCACCGGTCATGTATATTGAACAGGCTCCTGAATCTGAGAAAAGTCGAAGAAAAAAGAGTGTGTGTCTGCGCTCGGGCTGTGGTGCCACACAGCTGGGCTGCAGGCAGAGCCATTTCGCATCTGCTTCTTCACACCCTAGTGACCGGGCAGGATTTTATGGTCAATAACAGCAAAAATTTGGCAACTGTACACGTGAAACCCAGAAACTGAATCACCAAAGCAATCCAAGGGGGAAAAAAAAAAACAGAGAGAAAAATAGGAGAAATCAAACTCACCCAATGACTGGAAAATAAGATAAAGAAGATTTTTTAAATAGAGAAGGGCAAACTTTGGGTCAAAACAAAACAAAAAAGAATACAAAAAATGAATAAAAGCGTGAGGAGGGGAGCATTACGGAGAAACAGAGTTTCCAAAGGCTTCAGGAAATGAATGGGATGCTTTTCAGAAGATCCAGAAGTTGCACAATTGTTCGTTGGAATTCGTGCAAGATTAGAGAGGTAAAGATAAGGAAACATCTAGGACACAGTGACTAATTTCTCTGCATCTGAAATAAATATTTGCTTCATTAAGGAAAGAAAAGAAAAAAGGAAAAGAAAAACCACGAGTGTTTCAGGAAACTTTTCAGTTCAAAATTATATACTTAAGGCCCCAAAAACTAGTCCAATATTTAATCTCCTATTAAAAGCATAAAAAGAGAAGACACCAGAGGTCAACAGACCCTAATTCTGAAGAAATCACGTTTATTTATTATACTATGGGATCAGCGGATTTTTAAGCGGCAACTCAATAAAGTTAGTGGCTATTGATTTAATTATCAGTAATAATGGTAGATGCTGCTTTTTAATAAAGAGTGAGGTTAATAGAGTAAAGGGAATGACCTAGATTCTCCAAAGTATTGAGTGTCAGAGTTTGTGTTCATGTCAGAAGAATCTTTTACACCTAAATAATTTATTTAGAAGAGAAACTTTTTGTCTAATAGTTGTATTTTATCAGTCTAACCCCCAACCTTCTCCCTGCACAGTGATTCAAAGCACAGACCCTGATATCAGGCTGCCTGGGCTCAAATCCGGGCTCTGTTCCTCATTTTCTGGGTGACCACAGGCAAATTACTTATTCTCTATTCCTGTTTCTACATCCATAATCTGGGGGGTATTAGTAGTATCTACTCTAGAAAGTTTTTGTAAAGAATAAAACAGTTAAGGGGTGCCGGGGTGGCTCAGTCACCTGGGCGTCTGACTTCTGCTCAGATCATGATCGCAAGGTTCATGAGTTCAAGCCCTGCATCAGGCTCTGTGCTGACAGCTCGAGCCTGGAGCCTGCTTTGGATTTTGTGTCTCCCTTTCTCTCTGCCTCTCCCCTACTCACTCTCTCTCTCTCTCTCTCTCTCTCTCAAAAATAAAATAAACATTAAAAAAATTTTTTAAAGAAGGGTGCCTGGGTGGTTCAGTTGGTCGAGCATCCGACATCAGCTCAGGTCGTGATCTCACCTTTCGTGAGTTCGAGCCTCCCATTGGGCTCTGTGCTGACAGCTTGGAGCCTGCCTCACATTCTGTGTCCTCCTTTCTCTCTGCCCCTCCTCTGCTTGTGTTCTGTCTCTCTCCTTCTCAAAAATAAATAAACATTAAAAAACGTTTTAAGAAATTTTTGAAGAGTTAAAACAGTGAACTAGGCAGCAGATGAATAGTGTCTGGTGGATTGAGCAACTTAGGGAGCAACTCCCTCTCTACTCACCCCTTGCAGCCAGAGCCCATAGGTGGTACCTCGGGGGTCCAGACATTCCCCGATGCCTGACAGAGTACGCAGACTTTACGTGGGCAGTAGATCCACCAGGAAGTTCTCCAGAAGAAGTCCAGAGGATCCCAAAGCAAGACTGAGGGGTGAACCCTCTCAAGGTGGCCTGATTCTAAATAGAGGGGGGCCTCAGAAGAACTGCAGCATGGTGAGAGCCACGAGAGGGCCAAGTTACCAGGGCAGGTGACCCCTGGGCCTGGAGAATATCGAAAGCAAACTAGGAGGTATTCCGGCGCGGCCATGGGGGCCCCAGACAGCGAGGGCAGAGTTCCATGCTTCGTGACCCAGAGGGATGATCTGCCCTCCAACCAGAGTTCAACGGGAACAAGGACCGCCAATAGCCTTGGACCAGAGGATCCTCCCTTACATGCACACTTTTCAGGAAACTTCTACAAGACACAAATGTTACCAGGAGAGGGGAAAGAGGAGAGATTCTTTGAGAGCCTGAGCATTTGCCCCTAGAGAGGTTGAGTTATGCTAAATCTGAATCAAGTTCTTCTTAAATGGTAAAATTGAGTTTTTTCAACTCTTTGCAGAAATAGAGGCTTAAGGAAGAGATAAGTCTTTATAAAAAAGAAAGGGAGGAAGGAAGGAAGGAAGGAAGGAAGGAAGGAAGGAAGGAAGGAAGGAAGGAAGGAAGGAAGGAAGGAAAGGGGAAGGGAGGAAAGGGGAAGGGAGGAAGGGAGGAGAAACTGGCTACCGTAGCACTTCTCAGAGTGCCTGTTGTCACCAAGGGGAACACGGTTTTGGTTTACTGAGGGTGATTCTGCTGGACTCCTGTCCCAGCATAACCAAATAGCATCCTTTTCACTCTTGACAGGGTTCCAAGTTGGATGATTTGCAAGGGTACCCCGGTTATAACCCACTTGATTCCAAATGCTTTATCCAGAATTTCCAAGGGTTGGTATATGGGCTTCTGACACTAAATAAATAATAACCCTCAATATCAAAATGGAGCCAAGCCATTGAGAAATGGGGTGCAGCGTACAGATGAGCTCTCAGAAGCAAAAGAAATGTTGAAAACAAAGAGCTGTGGTACCTCCTGGTGAGGTGCTGGAGAAGAGTTTCACCTAGCGTGCCGTCCAAATGGAGTTAGACAAGCTGGCCTACCCATTCCGAGGCAAGAATTACAAAGAGTAATTTACTTTGATTTTTTTTTTTTCTGGGATGCAAAGACTTATCCATTAGACGAGTATGAATATGACAGTGTGATGCTTGTGGCAGTAACCAGAGCTGCAGAAAGGCAGCTGGCGGGATGGGGGGTAGGGGGCACCTGGGTGGCTCAGTCAGCCAAGCGCCCGACTCTTGATTTCAGCTCAGGTCATGATCTCACGTTTCATGAAATTGAGTCTGTGTTGGGCTCTGTGTGGGACCTACTTGGAATTCTCTCTCTCTCCCTGTCTCTCCACTCCTCTGCTCATGTGTGCTTGTTCTCTCTCTCTCTCTCTCTCTCAAATAAATAAAATAAACATTAAAAAAAAAAAAAAAAAAAGAAAGGCAGCCTGGGGCCAGTGAGGGGCCAATCAGGGAAGCAACTCACCGGGTCCTCACTGCTCTCCCCAGGAATGGGCACAGGCCAATCTCTCAAAGTCAGAACAACCAGAAAGAGGGGATGTGATAGGCTTGAGAATAGGACAGAAGTCCTGGGGTGGGCATTTTTAACTGACCAGTGACAGAAAGAATACTTGGCTTTGACTAGGTCATGTGCTACTCGGGAGCATGTGCAGTGCCACAACCATAAAAAGTCATCAATATTGCAGGGAGAAGGTGTCTTGGAGAAGGTCCTAGAATCTGCACTCGGTGGTTCTGACAGGACATTTGGTCTACATGCCCACCCTTGGAGGAACACTGTTGCTGGCATTAAGTTTTGAGGTCAAAAATTCAATATCAAAGGAGAAGATTCTTCCTTGAATGGGTGAAAAAAAAAATTCAGCAGTCATGTTAACATCAGAAATCTGAGGTCAGGTTAAATCAAAACAATTTAGTTTTTAATGATCGTCAACAACTTTTCCCAGCTCCGTTTTATGCCCTTCATTCCTCAGGTTACTCACTGCATTTGTTTTGCATTTTTATGTTTCTTATTGTTTATCTAAGTATAAGCCACATCATAAAAGAAAATTATTGAGCTATCCTTGGCTCTTTCTGTTTTTCTTTTAATCCCTTTCCAAGAAGAGACATGAACGTTGGGATTTTCCTTCTCAGGGAAGTTTATGTTTCAAAGTCAGGTGGAAGCTGCCTGAAGACAGCCTCCCTTTCTGGGTTTTGTTTTTGAAAATAAAAAATGAAGAGCTTTTGACAGAGGAAAGAGAGATAGGTATCTGGTTTGGGAGTGAAGGAGACGATAAGAGACAAGAGAATGTGCAATTAAAAAAAAGAAATGGTAGTTAGATCTTAACTCTTAGTGATTGAGGGAGGGTACAGAACCTCAGAGGAGCTTGCGTGAGGGATTCTGGCAACAGGTGCACAGGCACTGAGTCCCCTGCCCTACAGTGGTGGCACTGAAACTGTGGGGCAATCCCCGAGGCCCACAGAGTCATAGATATCTGTAATATAGGAGGTGGCCGGTATGGGACACACAGCAGTGGAGTTTCCCAAACGTTCCGGTTTGTTGTAAGACCTCAGAAGCCCTCAAAAGATCCTGGCTGGAAGTGGGGGAAAGATGGTGAGAAACAGAGAATCGAGTTCTAATAACAACCGCTATTAGCTTTCCCCTCGAAGTTACATTTGACTTGATTTTTGAAAAAATAATGATACATTCATTTCTTAACATGGTACAGGGAGGATAGACATCGACCAAAAAAGAAAGATAACAGGCACCTCGGTGGCTCAGTCAGTTGAGCGTCCGGCTTTGGCTCAGGTCATGATCTCACGGTCCGTGAGTTCGAGCCCCACGCCGGGCTCTGTGCTGACCTCTCAGAGCCTGGACCCTGCTTTGGAATCTGTGTCTCCCTCTCATTCTGCCCCTCCCCTGCACGCACTTTGTCCTTTTGTCTCTCTCTCAAAAATAAATAAACATTTAAAAAAATTTTTTTTAAAAAGAAAGATACAAAAAGGAAATTCACCAGAAATGGTTACATATAGTTGAAGTGCATAAAAAATAGTTCCAAATGTATTAACATTTTAGATTCAGCTCTTTGAGCTGGAGATGCCAACAACTATTGAAACTGATGAATTCAAGTTTTACTTCATATTAACTTATTCTACCCTTCTTCTAGTGGATGTCCTAATGAGCCATGTGTTTAGGAAGGAGTGGAACCAAGGATGACACAGACTGGCTGCAGAAGAAGACAATGGACCGACTGGCAAACCAACATCTAAATTATGGAGGAGGCTAATATTAAGATGTTTTAATGCTAGAATTACTTGTGTTCCCATAGGGAATAGAGACAATTTAATATCGCTCTACCTCTGAATTGGCTTGTCTTTTTTTTCAATCTTTGTTTTCTGAATTAAGGATCCCTTTTAATTGATGTTATTTTCAGGACTATTGACAAAGGGCCCTCTACCATAATGTTTCTTTAACATGGAATAGAGTTTCTGATCATGGACTCTTGGTTCTTCTGAATAGATGCAAAGGTAGCATGACTCATCATCAAGAAACTCAAACAGTTCGTGTTCAGCAGAAACCAGGATATTATCCTTTTTGTTATAACCTTTTAGGAAAAGTGCTAAGGATACATTAGTCACATTTCACGTTAGTAGCCGGGGGGTGTGAGGGGGTTAGGGTTGGAAATTTTGATAAAGAAGCAGGCTGTCCATGCCCATAGGAAAGACTTCCACTTTTGCATTAGTATGTTGCCTATCTAACTATAATTTTACTTTTTAAGAGTCATTTGCTTAGTTTCAGTGGGATTTCCCCCAAGTAAATTATCCAAATTAATAAATATTAGTTCCTAGCATTAGTCGCTTCCCACACCTTTCTTTTTTGTACGTTTTATTTATTTAAGTAATCTCTCTACCCAACATGGGGCTTGAACTCACAACCCCAAGATCAAAAGTCTCATGCTTCTCTGACTGAGCCAGCCAGGTGCCCCTCCTTACACTTCTAATTATCCAGTTAGAAGAATTTTCTAAGGAAAACGTCTTTCGAACCGAAGACTCCTGACTTTGGCCTCTGGAGAGCAGGGACTTCACTGAGTCTCTACAAAATGGCAGGCTGTCGGCATGAACCTATTTCTGTGGGGCCGCCAGGCCTTCAGCAAGCTGGTCATGAAGAGATAAACCTTGGATGTGAAGCAAGGTAAAAAGTGATTGAGCTCACTGCATTCGACTCCGTGGGTCCTTTGAAGAGTTTCCTTTTTATTGAAGTGAGGTTGAGGATGAGCCAGCGATCTAGCCTTGCTAACCCCATTTAGCCTCTGCTCCGTCACCATAAAGTACAAAAAGTCCTCATTATCCAAGAATAATTGGTACCAGAAAAGAGCCATTCAAAAGTGAATCTGCACAAAATGGGAAGCAAACGTTTAATAGTAAATAGCAAGTACAAAAGGAAGTTTTATTAGGATCTTATCTTGCAAAATGAAGCTACGGTTATGAAAATTAGCTTTCTATAGAACATTATAACTTTGAGGCTATTGCCGCATCTACATAAGAATTGTTAGGATAAAGAAGGACTCAGGTATTGCTTGCTTTTGGGGGGTAGAATTTTTTTTCCAATGAAGTGATCTCAGCATAGTTCTTCACATTTGACTTTCACTGCGAACTAGAAAGAGGGTTATTTTTCTCTGCAAATATATTCAAGGATGTCCTCCTGTTGTATAATATCTTTTCTTAATCTTTTGATATTCAAGTCATTCTTTTTCAAAGTAGCATCAGCCCTGTCAACTCTCTCTTCTTCAGTGTCAGCTCTCTGCCAGAAACCTACTTGCCAGTGGCTTTGTGAGTGGCTGGAGTAGTTCTTCAGATTCAATGACTTTGTGAGAGTCTCTGTATGGCAAGATTTGCCATTGTTTTTCAGTATTTGCCTTGTAGGGTAGAATGTTCCTAAAATCCAACTACCATCGATATTCAGGTATCCAAAGATCTTGAAACATATTCAAAACTATTTGAGCAGGAACTCTTTTATAAATGTGGTCTGCTCACTGTTAAAAATGTTCAGGTTGTGGGGCTCTTGGGAGGCTCAATCAGTTCAGCGTCTGACTCTTGATTACGGCTCAGGGAATGATCTCACAGTCATGAGACAGAGCCCTGCGTTAGGCTTCCCCGAGTATGGAGCCTGCTTAAGATTCTTTCTCTCTCTGTCCTTCTGCCCCTCCCCTCTTCAAAAAAATGTTCAGATTGTGACATCTTTTGCAATCTCATCACATTAGGGATTCAATAATGATTGTTCAGACAATGAGAATACCTCTGTGCAATGCAACAGTGAGAGGCGTTTGGGTGGAGGAGAAAGGACCCGGAGCCAATTGTTAACAGTTTAAAAAATTTTGAACACCTTACCCCTTTATTTAAAAGTAACTTAAAAACATTGACCGTTTCTTCCCACTTTGCCCATTCTTATCAAAGAAGTCAATCAACATGATTGAAAGGAGACTGTTTTCTCTATTGTCATAGAGAGAGACAGTCTAGGCTGTGAGTCCAAGATCAAGTCAGCAGGGCTGGTTTCTTCTGAGCTTCTCTCCTTGGCTTGTGGATGGCTGCCATCTTCTGTCTCCATGTTCATATGGGCTTCCTTCCAGTGTCTTCATCCTAATCTGTTCTTATACGGACACAGATCTTACTGGATTGGGGTCCGGTTGTACCCGAATTATTTCTGTAAAGGCCTTGTCTCCAAATACGGTCACATTCGGAGGTACTGGGGGCTTAACGCTTCAGCGTATGAGTTTGGGGCAAAACACAATTCAGCCCATAACAACTGGGCACAGAAGTCTAGTTTTGAAATTATTTTTATTCGGAGTTTTGAAGGCATTGATTCACTACCTTCCAGTTTTCAGTTTTGCTATTTGAAGGTTACAAAGCCATACTGATTTCAGATCATTTGTGTGTGACATGATCTACCTGGATGCGTTAGGATCTTCTCTTTTTCTCCAGTGTTTTGAAATTTCACAATAATGTAAATCCATTTTCAATTATTTGGCGAAATCCTTGGTGAGCCTTTTCTTTTTTTAAAAAATACTTATTTATGTATTCACTTATTTATTTATTTTTAATTTAAATCCAAGTTAGTTAACATATAGTGTAATGATGATTTCAGGAACAGAATTCAGTGATTCATCACTTACATCCCAACAAGTGCCCTCCTTGATGCTCCTTGCCCATTTAGCCCATCCCCCCCCAACACCCTTCCAGCAACCTTCAGTTTGTTCTCTATATTTAAGAGTCTCTTATGGTTTATCTCCCTCTCTGTTTTTATATTATTTTTGCTTCCCTTCCCTTATGTTCATCTATTTTCTATCTTAAATTCCACATGTGAGTGAAGTCATATGATTGATATTTGTCTTTCTCTGACTGACCAATTTCACTCAGCATAATACACTCTAGTTCCATCCACATTGTTGCAAATGGCAAGATTTCATCCTTTTTGATCACCAAGTAATATTCCATTGTATATATAAACCACATCTTCTTTATCCATTCATCAGTTGATGGACATTTGAGCTCTTTCCATACTCTGGCTATTGTCAATAACACTGCTATAAACACTGGGGTGCATGTGCCCCTTTGAAACAGTAGTCCTGTATCCTTTGGAAAAATACCTAGTAGTGCAATTGCTGGGTCGTAGGGTAGTTCTATTTTTAATTTTTTGAGGAACCTCCATACTGTCTTCCAGAGTGGCTGCACCAGTTTGCATTCCCACCGGCAGTGCAAAAGAGATCCTCTTTCTCTGCATCCTCGCCAACATCTATTGTTGCCTGAGTTATTAATGTTAGCCATTCTGACAGGTGTGAGGTGGTATCTCATTGTGCTTTTGATGTGTATTTCCCTGATGATGAGTGATGGTGAGCATTTTTTCATGTGTCTGTTAGCCATCTGGATGTCTTCTTTGGAAAATTGTTTATTCATGTGTTTTGCCCATTTCTTACCCTGATTCCAAACCAGACAAAGACCCCACTAAAAAGGAGAGCTACAGGCCATTTTCCCTGGTGAACATGGATGCCAAAATTCTCAACAAGATACTACCAAATCGAATTCAACAACATATAAAAAGAATTAGTCACCATGATCAAGTGGAAGTCATTCCTGGGCTGCAGGGTTGGTTCAAATATCCACAAATCAATCAATGTGATACATCACACTGATAAAAGAAAGGGTAAGAACCATGTGATCTTCTCAATAGATGCAGAAAAAGCATTTGACAAAATCTAAGTCGTTTCTTGATAAAAACCCTCAAGAAAGTAGGAATACAAGGAACATACGTCAAGATCATAAAGGCCATATATGAAAGACCCATTGCTACTGTCATCCTCAATGGGGAAAACCTGAGAGCTTTCCCCTAGGGTCGGGAACATGACAGGGATGCCCACTCTCACCACTGTTGTACAACATAGGGTTGGAAGTCCTAGCCTCAGCAGTCAGACAACACAAGGAAGTAAAAGGCATCCAAATCGGCAAACTTTCACTCTTCACAAACAACATGATACTCTATTGGAAAACCCAAAGACTCCACCAAGAAGCTGCTAGAACTGATACATGAATTCAGCAAAGTCACAGGATATAAAATCAATGTACAGAAATTAGTTGCATTTCTATACACCAATAATGAAGCAGCAGAAAGAGAAATCAAGGAATCGATCCCATTTACAATTGCACACAAACACACACACAAAAACAACATAAAATACCTAGGAATAAACTTAACCAAAGAGGGGGAAAACCTATATACTAAAAACTATAGAAAGCCTATGAAAGAAAGTGAAGAAGACACAAAAAAATGGAAAAACTTTCGATGCTCATGGAGTGGAAGAAAAATATTGTTAAAATGTTGATACTACCCAAAGCAATCTACATATTCAATGCAATCTCTATCAAAATAACACGAGTATTCTTCACAGAGCTAGAACAAGCAATCCTAAAATTTGTATGGAACCACAAAAGACCCTGTACAACCAAAACAATCCTGAAAAAGAAAATCAAAGCTGGAGGCACATCACAGTTCCAGACTTCAAGCTGTATTACAAAGCTGTAATCATCAAAACCGTATGGTACTGGCACAAAAGCAGACACATAGACCAATGGAACAGAACAGAGAACCCAGAAATGGACCTACAAATGTATGGCCAACTAATCTTTGACAAAGCAGGAAAGAATATTCAATGGAAAAAAGACAGTCTCTTCAGCAAATGGTATTGGGAAAACTGGACAGAGATATGCAGAAGAATGAACCTGGACCACTTTCTTACACCATACACAAAAATAAACTCAAAACGGATGAGAGACCTAAACATAAGACAGGAAGCCATCAAAATCCTAGAGGAGAAAACAGGCAACAACCTCTTTGACCTCAGCCACAGAAACTTCTTACTTGACATGTCTCTGGAGGCAAGGGAAACAAAAGCAAAAATGAATAATTAGGACTTCATTAAGCTTCTGCACGGTGAAGGAAACAACTAGCAAAACTAAAAGGCAACTGACAGAATGGGAGAAGATATTTGCAGATGACATACAGGACAAAGGGTTGGTATCCAAAATCTACAAAAACTTATTAAACTCAACACCCCAAAAACAAATAACCCAATGAAGAAATGGGCAAAAGACATGAATAGACACTTTTCCAAAGATGGGCCTTTTCAACTTAAATTTTTTTCCCTCAGCTTTACTGAGATATAATCAACATAAAACGTTGTGTAAGTTTAAGGTGTATAACACGATGCCTCAATACAACGTGTGGCAAAATGATTACCACAATAAGGTTACTGAACACATTCATACCTTACATCATGACATTGTGTGTGTGTGGGGGGGGTGTGGGTGTGGGTGTGGGTGTGTGGTGAGAACATTTAAGATCTACTCTCTAAGCAAGTTTCAAGTATATAATACAGACTTGTGAACTACAGTCACCATGCTGTGCATTAGATCCACAGAACTCATTCATTGGAAGTTTATACTCTGAGCAACATCTCCCCATTTCCCTCACCCCCCGGCCCCTGGCAACTACCACTCCATTCTGTTTCTAGGAGTTTGCTTCATATGGGTGGAAACATACACAATATTTGTCTGTCTACCTATCTCTCTGCCTCTCTCTGTCTCTTGTTTCCCTGAGCATAATGCCCTCAAGGTCTAGCTGTGTTGTTGCCCATTGCACCCCACGCTTTTCTCAACAAACGAGAATAGAATTCTGCTTATGAATGAGGGCTGTGATGAAGGTTCCATGAACAATAGTTGTAAAGCAACTGAAATAGTGACGACACACAGCAAGTGCGCAAATAATTATTATTAAAGATATATACACAAATATACATCTGGCACAATCTATTATCTGCTAAAGAAACTGGAGCATCAAGGACAATGGAAGGGATTTCTCAGAAGGGCTTCTGGCAGCTTCATGTTAACCAATATGACATCCCTGGCAATTTTGCCAAATTAAACAAATTACACAAGATGTATTCAGACTTCCATTTGAAAACTCACGGAGCGTTGTATATTTTTCTAGAAGAACAAATATGCAGCTCTCTAATCTATTTTGAGACTGGGAGGTCTTACTCACTAAGGACACCAGACAAATTTGGAGCTCCAGGCCTGTGATGGTCATCACAGATCTGCTGCTTGCTCTTGGAATTTAGTGTGAACTGACCACAGAGCTGCCTCTGGTCTACAGCGCCCATGGGCAGCAGGGTGGTGGCAGGACCATGCATCCCTTGGTGCTGGCACCCAACTCAGTCATCCCACAAAGCCTGCTGACCGCTGTTGAGAGTCACTGGAAGCCAGTTTCACAGGTGATGGATGGATGGATAAGGAGGTGGCATCACGAGTAATGATGTAAGAAGCATTAAATAAATGGTATTAGGGACCTGTGGAGGACACAAGATCTATGTTGTTTCAGTCAGAAGAGTCATCGCATTTTAGTAGTAACAGTCTTGTGCCTTTCCTTTCATGGTGAAAAATAGGAAAGTAGCCCAGAATGGAAGATTTGACAATAAAGTATGAGAAGGATGGTTCCCGGATCCACGTAAGAAGAGATGGTGCCTGGACACCACAAAGGATCTTCTTCTGACTGGACAGTCAACGCATAGGTAAGCTCCCCTTCTTTAGCCATGATTTCAAATCTTCCCTGATAAATCATCTTCATTCTCTATACCTTACAGGGACTGAGGAATTTGAAAAAAAAAATGTGAAACACATTTTTAATACAATTGTTTGTATAGACAGAGGTCCCATTAAAAATGCTTGCCCACGGCTCACATCTTGGGGACTGCCCTGGTTGAGTGTTGGCTCTGGAGCTAGACTCCCGTGGTTCAAATCCCAGCTCCCCTACTCACTAGCTGTGTGTTCCTGAGCAAGTTGCTGATCTTCAGTTTCCTCACATGCAAAATGGGGATGATACATCATAGGTTGTTGTAAAGATTAAGTAGATTAATTCATGTAAAGCGAATGCCTAGCCGATGATATGCACTCGACAAATATTATTATTTTTATCATTTCTGATTATTTCCTTAAGATTAATTTCTAAAGGCAGAACTGCTAGCTCAAAGACTGAGTATTCATGTCTATTGATGGGATTGTGAAACAGCTTTCCTGAAAGTCTGGTCACAACATTTCAAAGCCTGTGATTTGATTTCATCACATCTTAAAGTGGCCTATTTAGATCAGCCAAACAAGACGGAAGAATCGAAAAGGAAAAAAAAGGGAAACAAAGCAGAGAGAAGTAAGAGCCAAAACCAAAAAGGAAAAGAGAGAATATAGGAAGAGGAGGGAGATTTTTTAAAAAGAAAACATGAATGAAAATGCAAAATCATCCTTAGCATTTTAAATACTTGTGACTACAAGTTCATGTGGACCAGCCCCTGTTGATGAGAGTCTGAAACTTAAAAGGGGGGCTGTCTATATTGTCCCTCCATTTCCCTCAACCCCCAGGAGTGACCCTTTGAGGGTCAGGACATCTCAACCAGACTCCGCAATATCTGTCTGGGATCTAGCACTCTCTAGTAATTAAGAAGGAAAAGCATTTATTCTAAGTAACCCCAAATTAAAAACATTAGCCTCATAACAGTACATTAAATTCTTTAACCTCAAGCTCTAAGTAAAATTTCAGGGAAAAAAATTAAGATCTACTTTTCATAACACATGCTAGGTACTGAATTTTTTAAGGCAACGGATTTACCCTTTTTATTCACAAAAACTCTCCAAGTTTTCATGTACTACAAGAGCTACCGGAGGGGTCTTCACTGTAGAAGAATTATAGATAAATATGATTAAATTTACAGGGCTTTAAATCTCTTTCTGTAAAAATAATGGGACTTATGTATTGTATCCATCACTGAGTAATTCTTAAGCTCAATGCAATTAGTGCTAAGGGGCAGCTGGGGTTTTAACACATTATTTTTATTTCTGGAAGAAAAACAAAACAAGACCAAACAACAATTCCTTTGAACACTATTGCAAGCACATACACCTCAGTCCTGTCTAAGATGCACCACTGGGGTGAATTCAGGGTATTCTAGAAAAATGGGATCTCTTCAGAGAGGATGAACAGAAATTAATTTCCACCATCTCAAAAGATCTTTTGCAACAATAAATATCAGTCTCCTTCAGTCTCTTACCCTATCTCTGCCCAATCTGCAAAATCATGGTTGAACAAAACACTAAATTACATAAATGGGCAAATATTTACCGCTAGGCTTTGCGACGGAATGTGCTTTGAGGTTATAAACATTCCTTAATCCTTGAAAATTTTTCGCTTTCTCTCTCTCCTTATCTCTCATCTCCACTTTTTATAGGTAGTACAGATGTTCCTGTTTTCCAGTTCTATAGCTTCCGGTGCAACTCCTGTTTTAGCAAAACAGGTGTCTACCTGTTAAAGTGGCTCACCAGCTACTACAAAGCCTCATGGAAATTCTGACTTTCACATATCCTTAGCATCATGTTTGGTCAGCTTTCAGATCATCTCCCATCTACCCATACTCATGTCCAGGTCAGCAAAAAGAAGGTCTGGCACCCCTGTTTTGTTCCTCTAATTTTGAATATATCCATTGTCTCTTCTTACCGTCCATCCTGTCTGGGTCTCTGGCAGTTTGGCCGCAGCTCTATGTCGGGTGAGATGGCTCTTTCTTTGAAAAGAACAGACATGGGCCGCCTGGGTGGCTCGGCCTCAAGCCTCGGACTCTGGCTCAGGTCATGATCTCATAGTTTGTGAGTTCGAGCCCCACGTTGGGCTCTGTGCGGATGGCGCAGAGCCTGGAGCCCGCTTCCAGTTCTCTGTCTCCCTCTCTCTGCCCTTCTGCTCATGCTCGCTCTCTCTGTCTCTTTCTCTCTCTCAAAAATAAGCATGAAGAAAACTTTTTAAAAGGAAAAGAAAAGAACAAACTCTATTTGGGACTTAGAATGTGTATTGGTCAGAGCCCTCCAGAGAAAACACACACACACACACACACACACACACACACATACATATAAAGAGTCTTATTATAAAAAGTTGCCTCATGGAATTATGGAGGCTGAGTAGTCCCATGATCTGTGGTCCCTAAGCTGGAGACCCAGGAAAGCCAATGGTATACTTCAGCCTAACTCCAAAGGTCTGAGAAGCAGGGGAGCCAATGGTGTGGACTCCAGCCTAGGTCTGTAGGCCTGAGAACTAGGAAGATCAATGTCCTGTCTCAAGCCATTGGGCAGGAATGTCCAAGTTCTTCCTTCCTTTGCCTCTCTGTTCCATTCAGACCCTCCATGGATTGGGTGATGCCCACCCACATTGCGGAGGGCAAACCGACTTACCGAATCCACCAACACCAGTGCTGATTTCATTTGGGAACACCCTCCTAGACACATGCAGAAATAATGTGTAGCCCAATATATGGGCACTCCATGATCCAGTCAAGCTGACCCATAACGTCACCATCACAGAATAGGATGGCATGTTCCTGGACAGGTCTGTACAAGGAGAACCTCGTGGCATTTAGAAGCACTGAGGTATGAGGAAGGCGGAGGGAATCGGGCAGCCTTAGCCAGGCCCTTCACTGAAGAAGAACTCAACCACCTTTCAAGAAATCAAGTTTGCTCCGTTGCTCTCATCTAAGTGAGCATAGGTTGGTGGTTTCAGAGTACATCCGAATGGCCCTTTGGTCAACTTATATTTTGCTAAATTTTATCCTGAAGTTGTAGGTTTGCTTTGCCACGGCTGCAAATATGTTTTCCGAAATGTCCTAGGAAGCTTAATTATGGAGCCCTAAAAGAAATGGAAACATTTCTCTGCAACTTATAAAAACCTACTTGTATTACAATTTGAGAAAGAACATATGCATTATGTAGATATATACTTACACCACACACACACACACACACACACACACACACACACACACCACATGGGTGGGCCTTCTAACATATAGAGTGCATTCTAGACACCTTACTGGGTTTGGGGATGCGTTAATCATACTCCTCCTCCTCTGGGTTCTAATCAATATGATATATACACACGTGACAGATGGGAGGAGCCGGGGTGCAGCAGAGGTGGGGGGAGGAGGGAAGTGTGGCTTCCTTGCCCCCCTTCCAGCTGAACCTGGCTGGCCCTGCAGCCAGAGGCAGTGCAGCTGGAGGACCTCAAACAGGATGTGTCCTTCCTGCTGCCTGACCGCAGGGGAGAGGGAACAGAGAGGAGATCGAGACGCGGGCCCGCTTTCTGATTCCAAGCTCCACTTCTGCACTGGCTTGCTCCACAGCCTGGTGGGCTCTCCCATCTCTCCTATCAAGCAAATCACTCCTTCTTCCAGGGAAGAGCTCGTGAAGAAGTAGGAAGAAGTCTGAAGCTTCCTCGTTCGGTCAAGTCCTAGAGATGGTGGGCACGTTGGTGGAGAGGGAGGAAGCTCTTATTTAATGCATTGAAGTGAAGTGAGGGGAGAAGGGTGCCTTCCTTCAGGACAGGTAATCGAGGTTAAGTGGTAGATGCAGTTTTTGATACTTAACATGAGCTGCAGGAGAGCTGGCCTAAATGGCGGAGAGGTGTCTTTAAAGCAATCACGGTACAACGAAGCACTGCTTTAAGTTCTCATCCAGACTGAGCTGTTATTTTAAATTGGGATTTTTATTGGAACTTAAAGCCTGTCCAATTCATTGACACACCCTCCCTGACACGCACGCGCGCGCGCACGCACAACACACACACACACACACACACACACACACGTGAATAGGCAACGTGGTGGAAATACACAAAAGCATTCCGGGTGATTAAATTAAGATGGCTTTTTTTTTTTTTTTTCATCCTTTGGTTTACCTGTTTTTTCCTAAGATTTCCAAAATATGACTTTTGCAGTAAATAAGGGAAAAAGGAAATACGCATGTTTAAAGAAAGAGTGTACTCTGGAGCTTCTCAGCACGATCTGATCTAATACTTGAAAGCAGGAAAAGACCAAGTCAACCCGTCACTGTCCTGGGAAAACCCTGGAGGCAGATAAAGGACTTGGAAGAGGAGGAAGGCAAAAGCCAACAAGATTGAGCAAGATGCACCCTTGATACCCAGGGAATGGGGGCCAAGCATGGTCACGTGTCCCCACAAGATACATGGAAGTACCTTTTAAGGCTGTGAGGAAAATTAAATCAAGTCCGTGATGACAGCTAAATTAATTCTGATTGTTGACATTTTGGAATGCTTCCAAGCTGGGCTTTTATAGCCAGTGGACTTTCCCAAAACATTCCCACATTTCCATCGCTTGTTTCATCCTTTATTTTTCCTTGCCAAAGACATTTTTATATTTAAAACTTAGGAATATATGTTTACGATCTTATTTTTTTACAGCTGTAATTTTATTATAAAATATAGACATGTAGAGAGAAGGAGTAAATTTGCCCTAGTCCAAACACAGCCACGCTTAATATTTCAGGGCAACTTCTTCAGTCAAGGGCGTTGCCTTCCTGCATCAGCACCGGGAAACAGCCACATGCCATCATGTGTGATGATGGCCAGGTGAAAAAAGAAAGCACAGAAGGCCAGATCAAGCAAAGCAGATTTTCTTGCACGTAGAAGCTACGGATGATTTTTCTGTCTTCAATTTAATGTAATATTCATGGCAAAGAGATAGTTGTCTTGGTTGATTTTCTATGGCTGTTCCTACAGACAGGAACATAATGCAGGGGGAGAATAATGAGCTTGAGCTGGGGTCCCAGCCCTATTTATGACTGTGACCTTGAGAAGGCTGCTTATCCACGGTGAACCTTGGTTTCCTTCTCTGTGAGATTAATATGCCCATTTCGTATGGCAACTGAGAGAACTAAATGTGACAATATACCAAAATACTAGGCACACCATACGTCCACGTATTGTTTTAAGATTCTAAAATAAATTTAGTATCGCTGGTAAAGTTTAACCCATTTATCTTCCCACTCTAACTTCTTATGCTTAATCACAGCATTTTTTAAATTTTTATTAATTTTTAATTTTTTTAATGTTTATTTATTTTTGAGAGACAGAGAAAGACGGAGCACAAGGAGGGGAGGGGCAGAGAGAGAGGGAAACATAAAATCTGAAGCAGGCTCCAGGCTCTGAGCTGTCAGCACAGAGCCCAACATGGGGCTGGAACCCTCAGACCGTGAGATCATGACCTGAACCAAAGTCAGATGCTTAACCGACTGAGCCATCCAGGCAACCCAATTATAGCATTTTAAATCAGTATACTTGTATTTGAAACTTAGAGAAAGAATTGCTGTTCTTAACATGAATTAGCTGTCTTTCACTGAATTACATATTTTTTTAAAATTTTTTTAATGTTTATTTATTTCTGAGACAGAGAGAGACAGAGCATGAGTGGGGGAGGGGCAGAGAGAGAGGGAGACACAGAATCCAAAGCGGGCTCCAGGCTCCGAGCTGTCAGCAGAGAGCCCAACGCGGGGCTCGAACCCACGCACCGTGAGATCATGACCTGAGCGAAGTCAGACGCCCAACTGACTGAGACACCCAGGCGCCCCTGAATTACATATTTTTAATCATGGAAAAACCCCTGACAAAATCTTCATCTATGCAAACACAACTCCAAACATCTGGATTAGTAATTATAGGTGTCAGAAAATGGGGACTGTTGGGCCAAGTTTCAGTTGTTCCTTTATTTTAAGAAAAGGATACGGAATATTACTAAATTGTAATTTGAGGATGAGGATGACTTTTTTCCTAGATGTTCACAACAACGGAACTCCTCTTAGTTGGAGATAGGAAAAAAAAATTACCTGTGCTTTAGTTTATATCTATCTCTCCCTTTTAACCGTGTCCTCAACATTGAGCGATGAATGAAGAACATTAATAAACCATTAGAAAATAAAGTCACTGAGTGAAAATTTATTTTCTTCTTGGAGAGTTCACTTTATAAACTCATTCCAAGGGAAAAACTCAAAAATGAAGAAATCAGATGTCAGTTGTGAAATCAATTATTTAGGTGTGGTGGGGCAATACATGAAATATCTGAACTTGAAGGAGCTTTGGTAGCGGGACTCCCTCCAGATTATCCACAAGCATTAAGAAGGCTCACTATTTTTTATCATTTTCTCTATTCTTAAATTTTTTAACTTCTGAATTGCCTGCGACCAAATAAAGTCCCAGCAGTTCTCAAAAACTAACCAAGGCAGGGGTGCCTGGCTGGCTCAGTTGGTAGAGCATGTGACTCTTGACCTCAGGGTCGTGAGTTCAAGCCCCATGTTGGGCGTGTAGCCTACTTAGAGAAAAAAAAAAAAATCTAACCGGTACAGAATGTTCTTCTGAAAACCTGGGGGGTGAGCAGCTGTTATTGAACCAAATGCCTAAAGCAGTAAAAGATGCTATGGCCAAAGTAAAATCATGATGAAAATTCAGAGAAGTAAACCATCATGACCTATAACACACCTGCCTTATATATATCATACACAAACCTGTATTTCACAAATATTTCACGAATCCCAGTGGTTACATTGCTGGTATTTATTCAAAAGAGAGAAAATTTCCAAGTTCTCCTTCCTAAGAAATATCATCACCCCCTGCCTGAGTTGATGGGAAAGGTCATTCAGCAGTGTCACCAAAGGAGGCAGGACCCCTGCAAAGCTGAGTCCGTAGCAGGGTAATAGCCACGTTGGATGCTAGCACTTGACAGGTGACACGCATTTCTGGACCCAGCCTTTTTCAGTCATGGCTCTACACCGATGCCTGCCGTCAGTAAGTAAAAAGTTTCTTGGTGTCCACGGTTTGCTTCTCTAATTCTGAGGACTTCTGTGTTTATAATTATAGTTACAGTTTAACTTTATCAGAGCAGAAAAGAACGTTCCGATGCAATATGAAAATGATTCACCTTTAGAAAATTCTTTCTAGCATGATATACCAAATGAACTGTTTTTCGTCTTTCTTGAGATATTCCTGACATAGAGCATATGTAGGTTTAAGATGTACCATGTGATACTTCAATACATGTATATATTGCACAGTGATGACCACAATAAGGTTAGTTAACTCCTCTGTCACCTCATGTAATGGCCTGTGTGTGTGTGTGTGTGTGTGTGTGGTGATAACATTTAAGATCTGCTCTCTTAACAACTTTCATGTATATAACACAGTATTGTTAATTACAGGCACCATGCTGTAGGTTAGATGCCTCAAACTTATCTATCCTAGAGCTGGGAGTTTGTACCCTTTGACCGACATCTCCCTGTTTCCCCCACCTCTAAACCACCAGTCTGCTCTCTGTCTCTGCGAGTCTGGCTTTTTAGGTTTTGCATATAAGCGAGAATATAGTATTTGTCTTTCTTGTATGACTTCTCTCACTTAGCATAATGTCCTCAAGACCTATCCATGTTGTGGCAAATGGCAGGATTTCCTTCTTTATTTTTGAATGGTTGAATAATATTCTTGTGTGTGTGGGTGTGGGTGTGGGTGTGAGTGTGGGTGACATTTTCTTTATCCATTCAACCATCCACAGACACTCTGGTTGCTTCTATGTCTTCTATGCAGTGAGCAATGCTGCAGTGAATATGGGAATGCAGGTATCTCTTCACCATCACGATTTCATTTTCTGATGACTTCCTGTTACTCTTGTTTAACCCTCTTGCCTGTCTGGGCCTCTGGCAGTATTTGGATCCCTGAGGGAGGTGGAGAAACTTCTCTTCCCCAGAGTTCTTTGAGAGCTAAAGTAGTAGAATGTGCAGCAGAGGCCCCCACGCTCCTGTGAATTTTATCTTCAAAATTTAGAACATTATTTCTAATAGTCTCTCCAGCACCATCCCTATGTGCTTCTGAAGCTGGCAAAAGCTTGCCTAGATGACCTGAGGGCCCTGTAAGAATACACGATGCCACCAAGTGTCCCAACTGTCCATGATCCTTTAGGCTTTTCTCCAGAGAGCCTCATCTGAACTATCTTCTCCTCTGGAGCTAATTCACGACGTAGCGCCCTGAATTCACTAATCCAATTACTTATGATAAATAGTGCCCTAAGGAATACAGAACAAAGAAGGGGTGGGGGGGGGGCCTGGAAAGATCTGAAACACAGCCCATTACGAGCAGAGAAAATCCTGTAACCAGGAAAAGGAAGAGTGATCTCCACAATTAGAAATTCCCTGTTTCTCGGAAGTATCTCTACCTCCCCTATTACTGCTTTTGCTCACCGGGTTATTCGCTCGGCACAGCCTTGCAGGACTTCTTCTCTTCTACACATGAGCCAAATTCCTTCAAGCCAGGGATGGTCCCCTGGTTGGCTACCTCTTTTCTCATATAATGTAATTCTTTCCTATGAAGATGGATTTGAGTAGAAATTTCATAATGCTGCTGTAATATTTCTCTCTCACTCTCCTCCTTCACACTTGCGGCGACATTTGGGCCAATTTCGTTTCAGCGTAATGCATGGTCTTGCCATCCATAATTCCAAGGGCAACTATGAATGAAATGAGCATTAAGTGCATTAGTTTTCGATGCTATTAAGGCCATTAAGCATATTAGCAGGCCCATTACTTCATTTTCCTACAGATGTTTTCGTAATAGTGCCCACTGCGATCTCCGGTCATGAAGAAAATGTGCGGCCTTCCCAAGCAGAAGCGGCCCTGGATATAGACAGGCGGCAAAGTGCACGTGGACCCAACTGGCTCATTAGTGGAAAACGATGCAGGCTCCAGCCTGCCAGCTGACCCGGGCAAGCATGAGACACCGCACACTAACCTGTGCCCACTTTGCCACCCACCTAGTTGTATACAGCTCATTAATTTGAAAACCAAAAAGAGAAAGAGAAATTAGGAAGCACAGTCTTAAAGTCCCTTTCGTCTGCCCTTCATAATGGCAGCTTCAGAAGCAGAAGAGCCTGAAGCTCCAGAAAAATGCAAAAGCTTCTTGATTTAAGTGTTAAAAATAAAAGGACCGGAAAGCCTTAAAGAAGCCAAAAGAAAGAACCTCTAACTGAAGGAATCATTTCAGAACAAGCTTTGGAAACATTCAGCCTATTCCTTTAATGAATTTATTCTAAGGATGGTCCTGCAAATATTACCTAGCTAACCTTGCGGCAGAAGGGAAAATCTCCGACTCTGATTTCTGTGCACATTTGTTCTACCCTTACTGAAATGGCTAGTTCACTCGTCAGGAAAACCACCAGGCTCAGTTCCTTTCCGGAAATAATGTATCCAAATGAGAAGGAGGCATTCTACAGCAGAAGAGATGCCAACAGAGTTGGGTAGGAATGTTTTAGAACTTCACAAGTTACTGTAGGAAAAAGTTAAACTTAATGTAAAATTTTAAACTATAGCCTCAGACTCAAAAATTCTGGTTTCCTAGCATTTCCTTTGTCAAAGTGAGGAACACTTACAGTTGTGAGTAACCAAAGACCTGTTCTTAACCATGATGATGACATTTGTCGTTTACTTAAGAGATGCAGCAGCCCAGTGAGGTCCTCAGGGAGCCAAACTCTTTCTATCTTTTCACTCTGCCACTCTCAGTATGTTGGCCTTCTGGTTCCATGACTGCTGCTTCATTATCACAACGTGGCTACTGAGGTGCTGGCCATCACGTCTATAATCCAAACCAAAAGAAGAAGGGAAGAGCAGCCCAAGAGCTGAGGGCCTACTAAAAAGTGCAGGCCCTCTGCACTAAATTGCAAAGTCCTTAGGATAGAGACTGTAGATACAGTAGAGTAAATTAATCTGAGAGTAAATTAATCTGTCTCGTCTTTGTACCACCGCCCTGTCTGGGCAAATGCCATAGGGACACATAGATACTCAAAAATCGTGGATTTAAAGAGAAAACCATGTACTATACCTAATCATGTTTGTCACCAAATACTAGTCAGTAGGTTTTTTCCTTTGGGTCACCCTGAAAGCTCCACCCGGTGCATTCAGCTCACCAGGTCCGGACAAACAGCCACAGAGATGCCACGTATATGGAGCATAGCCTGGCAAACCACAGATCACACGGTAGTGACCCTGATGAGCAGATGTGCCAAGAAGAAGGTACCTCCAAGAGCAAATTCTTCCGTGTTTAAAAACAGAAATCATGACTAACACAATGCATGGTCAGTTTATTAGCACAGCTTGGTGCTCAAGGGATGTTCTTAACCGAAAGGCGTAAGCAAAATATCTTCATTCTCGACTTACAATTTTTTTCTGTCCTCAAAGGGTTAAACATAAATATGACCAATCCAAAGCCAAACTGGAAAAATGCTGGAAAATGATGTTCCCTTTTTCCATTTTTAGGCAGTTAGGTCAAATGGTTTGTAGTCCTAAATGGATTCTGACATAATATTGTCAAATTGCCTTCCAGAAATTTCTTGGTAAGCAGTGATGAGAATGTCCCTAAACAGAAAATCCGTGTATTGATCATTTACTCCTGTCTTTGGTACCCCCACTTTGCTTCTGCGATATACTAAATTAGGAAGAGTGATCCAGGGATATGCCTGACTACAGGTGACAAATACTATTCATGGGGCTGGTCTGAGTAGTCATTATTTTTAGCTTTCTGTACCTCTACTCCCCATATCTGTCACCACCAGCAGCATGAAGTCCTGCCTTTAAGAGAATCGCCCAAAGGCGGTATTTTTACAGCCTTGCTCAGAAATGGAAAGCCCTCTCTTGCCAGTGTCTTTCTTTTCCCTCCCACGGAGGCCAACCAGATGCTCTCTCCTGAACTTTGAATCTTCTGTGACTCCAGCAACAGCAGTGGGTACTGTTGGAATTCATTTGTTCAGCGAAAATAGCAGTGTGAGCACCATCTGGCTCGTGCTGTGTGATCCTTCTGAATGTTCGTGGTCCCTGACTATTATAGCAACTCAGTGAAACTGTAATCTCCTTCCATTAAACTCCTCTTTTTCTCTAAGGTATCCAGGATGAGTTTCTACTGTTTGTACACATGGATTTCTTTTTAAAATTCGTGACCACACATCTCCAAGGGCCTCCCAGTGGTGTCCAGCCATCTTGCCCGGATCTTGAGGAAGCTTCAACCGAACTTCCTTCGATTCCTATCGCCAAATTGACAACCTCATCTATAGCTACATTGGCTTTTCTGCGTTTCCTCCCGCCACAATGAAAGAATTGTCTCCACCTCCCCCCCACCCCCCCTCCACAGCCAATCTTGGAACATGAGGTAGAAGCCATGTATGTGGAAGTCACAGCAATAAAACAGAAAGGGGCTTGGGTTCTGGAAAAACAGACGCGATGGATACCACGGGGCACTATACAAACACCCGCCTTCAGGACAGAAGCATCCACTCTTCCTGCTTCCAGGAGGGTTGGCAGCTGGCTGCGGTCAGCCGACCCCTTGTCTGGGACTTGCCCTCATAAAGAGAGCAGCACCACTTAAGGTCAGGTCCTCGTCCCCGCAGCAGCCCTCATCCAATCACAGGACAGTGTGAAGGTATGAAGTGCCATCCACCTTGCCCCAATCTGAGACAACGCTGCAGGGCTACCCTCGCTCCAGAATGATCCATAAAGAGAAGCCTTGTATCAGCTGCATCACAGTTCACCTTTCCTCTTTGCCAAAATCCTATTTCCTTTGTGTCTGAGAGATGCCCTAACACAGCTACGGTCAACATCTCTCTCATCAGAGTCTGCTTTCTGAGGAAACTAAGCAGCAACAGTTAATGCTGGAAGCAGGCCGAGCGAGCAGATTCTAAGCGAGAGATTTTGGAGCTGGATCACCAGCTGGCAGCTGACAGTTCAGGTCCCATTGCTGGTGCTGGTTACTGGTAGAGCCTGGCACGCAACTGTTAACACTTTTACTGTGATGAACTGAGACGTTATACTGATAGAAGGACATGTGCTGGCAGCTGCAATATTTGAGGCATTTGGGAGATAGAGGAAAAGAGTATAAGGAATGAGAGGGCTATTACTAGGGACAGTCAGCGTTTTGGAAAGACAATGAAAGGCTGAGAGTAAATTAACCGGCAACTAAAGGCTACCTGTGAGAGCCAGAGGGCCTTCTTGGCCACAAAGGAGATTGAATCCTCAACTTCAACAAGTCTGTTATGCCAAGGTCAGCGTCCTTCTTGGAAAGGAATGGGACCCTGAGAAATAGAATTGGGATATCAGGGCCACGCCTGAACATTTTGAATCCCTAGATTCTCTTCAGCCCTTTGGGTTTCCAGAAATGGCCCACTGCTGCCTGTTAAAGGTTAGCACTTCTCTCTTGCTACAGCACCCCCTCCTCTATGGGACATGTGCCTCTCTTAGTGTCAATTTAAGGAAGACACGGTGACAGAAAATGGAAGGGGAAGGAAAGTTTCCCAAGTTTTTATATGAGTAAAGCATTTCCCTGATAGGAAATATCTGTATCCTCCTTTAACAAAAATAACCAAAACAAACAAACAAACAAAGGCAGGACAAGAAACAAATCTATAGACCAATAGATTTCATGATCATAATGTAAAAACCCTTAAAAGCATTTTAACAAATCGAATCCAACAAAATATAAAGATCGGCAACTGAGGTTTGCCTCAGAAATATAAGGTCAGTTTTTAACATTCAAAAATCAATCAAGGTGGGAAACCTACTGAATGGGAGAAGATGTTGCAAATGATATATCCAATATGGGGTTAATATCCAAAATATATAAAGAACTTATACAACCCAACACCAAAAAAACAAACAAACAAATAACCTGATAAAAACAATGGGCAGAGGAACTAACTGAATAGATATTTTCCAAACAAGACATCCAGATGACCAATAGACACATGAAAAGATGCTCAACATCACTAATCATCAGGGAAACTCAAATCAAACCCACAATGGGATATCACCTCACACCTGTCAGAATGGCTAGAATCAAAAAGAAATAACAAGTGTTTGCAAGAATGTAGAGGAAAAGGAACACTTATGCACCTGTTGGTAGGAATGTACATTGATGCAGCCACTTTGGAAAATAGTATGGAGGTTCCCCAAACAATTAAAAACAGAAATACCATATGATCCAGTAATTCCACTACTGGGTATTTACCCAAAGAAAATGAAAATGCTAATTTAAAAAGACATATGCACCTCTATGTTTGTTGCAGCATTATTCACAAGAGCCGAGATATGAAAGCAACCCAACTGTCCACCGATAGATGAATGGATAAAGAAGACGTGGGGTATATATACAATGAAATGTTACTGAGCCATAAAAAAAAGAATGAGATCTTGTCATTTGTGACAACATAGATGGACCTAGAGGGTATTATGCTAAATGAAACCAGTCAGGCAGAGCAAATACCATATGATTTCACTTGTACGTAGAATCTAAAAACCGAAACGAGAGAACGAACAAACAAGAAACCCACAAAGCAGAAACAGACCCACAAATGCAGAGAACAAACTGGTGGTTGCCAGAGGGGAGGGGAACGTGGGTTGAGGAAAACGAGTGAAGGGGAGTGGAAGGCACAAGCTTCCATTCATGGAAGGAATAAGTCACAAGGATAAAAGGTACAGCACGGGAAATATAGCCAATGGTATTGTAATAGTATGGTATGGTGACAAATGGTAGCCACACTTGTGAGTACAGCATAAAGTATAGGCTTGTCAAATCACTATGCTGGGGGCGCCTGGGTGGCTCAGTCGGTTGGGCGTCCGACTTCGGCTCAGATCTTGATCTCGCTGTCTGTGAGTTCAAGCCCCACGTCGGGCGCTGTGCTGACAGCTTGGAGCTTGGAGCCTGTTTCAGATTCTGTGTCTCCCTCTTTCTCTGACCCTCCCCTGTTCATGCTCTCTCTCTCTCTGTCTCAAAAATAAATAAACGTTAAAAAAAAATCACTATGTTGTACACTTGAAACTAAAGTAACATCGTATGTCAACACCTTACTTCTATTTAAAAATCTATGTTGTTCACCGTACTAACGTACTAAAAATGAAAAATGATATGATTATCTTGAGAAGTACATAAAGTCCACTTAACAGTATTCAGCATCTATTTCTGATACAAATTCTCAGAAAAACGAAGAATAAAACGGAACTTCCTCGTCCTGATAAAGAGCATCAGCAAAAAACGTAGGGACTTAGTGGTGGTGAAAGACTAAACATCTCTACCCTGAAGATGAGGAGCAAGGCAAGGATGTCTGTTGTCATTGCCTCTATAAGACATTGTATTTTAGGTCCTATCCATGGCAATAAGGCAACAAATATAAATAAAGGGCATCCAGATTAAAGAGTAAGAAATAAGCTACCTTTATCCACAGATATGGTAACTTACGTAGAAAATCTAACAGAAGCTACAAAAGGCTACTGGAACGAAAAAGATTAGCAAGGCTGCAAGATAAAGATCACCACACAAAAATCTAAACTATATTTCCACACTGTAACAATGAACAACTCAAAATTGAAATTAAAAAAAAAAATCACTTACAAAATGCTTAGGGAAAATTCTGGCAAACCGTGTAAGACTCATACGCAGGAAACTATAAAACAATGCTGAGAGAGATAAATGAAGACATAAATAATTTGAGAGATATGTCATCCACATGGTCCGGAAGGCTCAGTACCTCTAAGATGTCACTTCTCCACAAATTGCTCCATAGGTTCAATGCATCTTAATCAAAATTCCAATAGACTTCTTGTAGAAATTAGCAAGCTAATTCTAAAATGTGTATGGAAAGACAAAGGATCTAGAATAGCCAAATTTTTTTTTTTTTGTAAAAGGACAAAATTGAACTGTTTACACTACCTGATTTAGATATTCTAAAAAGTGTGGTATACTACCTACAGTGTGGTACTGATGTAAATACAGACATATAGATCAATCATATCAGTGGAATAAAATAGAAAGTCCATAAATAGACCCAACCATATATGGCTGATGGGTTTTAGTATATTCACAGAGTTGTGCAATGCTTCCAGGTTAATAATATGTTTTTTACCCCCAAAAGAAACCTTATATACATACATTATCCCCTCTTCCATTTTCGCTCTTCCCTTAGCCCCTGGCAACTAATAAACTATTTTTGCCTCTGTGGATTTGATTGTTCTTGACATTTCATATATGTGGAATCAGACAATAGATGACCTTCTGTATCTGACTTCTTTGACTTAGTGTAATGTTTTCAAGGTTCATTCCTGTTGTAGTATGAATCAGTAAGTAGTTTATTACTTTTTATTGCTAAGTAATATTCCATTATATGGATATGTCACATTTTGTTTATTCATTTATCAGTTGATGGACATTTGGGTTATTTCTACCTTTTAGCTATTGTGAATAATGATGGTATGAACATTTGTGTACAAATGTATATGTAGATGTATATCTTACTTTCTTGGAGATATATACCTAGGAATGGAATTGATGGATCATATATCAACTCTATGTTGAATAGATTTCTGAGGAATTCCCAATTGTATTTCAATTGTATTCTGGGAATTGTAGTCCCAATTGTATTCTGAGGAATATGGGATTTCTGAGGAAATCCCAATTGTATTCCAAAGGAGCCACACTGTTTTACATTCACACCAGCAGTGACGGAGGGTCCCAATTTGTCCACATTCTCACCAACACACCTTATGTCTTTTTGGGAAAGACACACCTTAAATGCCTGTCCTTTTTATTATGACCATCCTAGTGGTGTGAAATGGCATCTAACTGTGGTTTTGATTTGCATTGCCCTACTGACTAGCGATGGTGAGCATCTTTTCTTGTGCTTATTAGCCATTTAAAAAACATCTATATTTCTGTGCCTACTGAGGTGGACATGTGGTTTTTCTCTTTTATTTTATAAATAGAACATATTATACTTGATTTGAAAAAAATATTTTTAAGGTCTATTCATTTTTGAGAGACAGAGAGAAACAGAGCGTGAGCAGAGGAGGGACAGAGAGAGAGAGGGAGACCCAGAATCTGAAGCAGGCTCCAGGCTCCGAGCTGTCAGCACAGAGCCCAGCCTGGGGCTCAAGCCCATGAACCGCAAGATCATGACCTGAGTTGAAGTCAGACGCTTAACCGACTGAGCCACCCACGCACCCCTATTATACTTGATTTTTACATATTACATCACTCTTGCATTCCTGGGAGAAATCCCACCTGATGCTGGTGGATAACCCTTTTTATATGTTGCTGGAATCAGGTTGATAATATTTTGCTGAGGACTTTTGCCTCCATACTAATAAAGACTAATACGTATATTTCTTTTTTTGTCATGTCTCTATCTGGTTTTGGTATCAGGGGTAATCCTGGCCTCATAGAATTATTTGGAAAATATTTCCTCCTTTTTTATTTTTTGGAAGGGCTTATGAAGGATTGGTATTCATTCTTTAAATGTTTGGAAGAATTTGTTAGTGAAGTTATCTGGGACTGAGCTTTTCTTTGTGGGAAGGTTTTATTTTTTTTTAATATTTCTTTATTTTTTGGGAGAGTGCAAGCAGAGGAGGGACAGAGAGAGGAGAACAGAGCGGGCTCTGCGCAGACAGGCTGACAGCATTAAGCCCGATGCGGGGCTCCAGCTCACGAACCAGGAGATCATCACCCGAGCCAAAGTTGGATGCTCAACCGAATGAGCCACCCAGGTGCTTTTGTGGGAAGGTTTTAAATTACTAAATCCATTTCTTCACTTCTTAGACATCGATTCAGGTTTTCAGGCTTTTTTTGGGAGTCAGTTTCAGGAGTTTTGTGTTTCTAGCAGTTTATTCATTTCATCTAAGTTATTTAATTTGTTGCCATCCAATTCCGAAGGCCTGCCTCTCTCTTTGGGCAGAAACTGTACCACTGCACAGGATCAGGGAAACAGATCATGGCCTCCTCATCGAAGAGGGACATCCTTGCTCTCCCAACGGATGCTGAAGGGGGCAGGTGGCAATCTCTAGTCTTCTTGGCTTGCCCGCACCTCTGTCCTGTGCAAGCTGGAGAGGAGGCTATGGTGTCCCTCGACTGCTGGTCCTGTAATAGTGTTTCTACCCTCTGAGGAGAGTCAGTGAAAAGAGCCTCATCCTCTTGGGTCACGGATGATAGGAATACAGCTTCTGCAGCACAGGGCTTGGGGACAGAAACACGGGCAGTCTGCCGCTCCCAGAGTGAAGGTGCAGCCATGTTCGAGGACACAGCAGGGAGACCGAGCCCCCATATCATTCTTGGCTGCAGCTGCCTTAAGCAGGGTGCACAGAGCAGTGTTTCCATAAGATGCAGCTTGAAGGTGGACAGGAAGGAAGCAAGTCATGACTCAGATGCCAGAGACTCTGGCTTTTACCGATTAGTAGGTTTCCTTACCTGAACGTTTCTGCATTTGCTGTGTCACATTAGAACAGTTCCCAGGAACTAAATGGTTGAGTTTTTAAAAATAATTTTCGGGGTGCCGGGGTGGCTCAGTCAGTTAAGCGTCCAACTTCAGCTCAGGTCATGATCTCGCAGTCTGTGAGTTCGAGCCCCGCATCAGGCTCTGTGCTGACCGCTCAGAGCCTGGAGCCTGCTTCAGATTCTGTGTCTCCCTCTCTCTCTGCCCCTCCCCTGCTCATGCTCTGTCTCTCTCTGTCTCAAAAATAAATAAAAACATTTAAAACAATTAAAAAAATAATTTTCTCCAGTAAAATGATTTTTCTAGTGGGGAAAGGGACCACCCACTTCTTCATCCTGGAAGTCTGTTGCCTATCATTCCCCCATCCCCATCCAGTCAATTGATCTGATTTTTGGACAAAGGTATCAAAGAATTTAATTGGGGGGGGGGGCAAGGATAATCTTTTCAAAAAATAATGCCGGAACAATTGGCTATCCTTATGCAAAAGGATTACCCATGTTCCTTATCTCATACCACACACAAAAATTAATTCAAAATGATTATAGACCCAAAAGTAACAGCTGAAACTATACAATGTCTAGAAGAAAACATAGGAGAAAATCTTGGTAACCTTGGGCTAGGAAAAGATTTCTTCATCAGGACACCAAAAAGCACAAAGTATGAAAAGAAATAGAAGATGCACTAGATTTCATAAAATTTAAAAATTCTCAGTCTTCAAAATGTATTTAAGTATTGAAAAGGCAAGCCACAGGCTGGGAGAAAATATTTGCAAATATTTTCTAACAAAGAATTTGTATCTGGGTGACTCAGTCGGTTGAGCATCCAACTCCTGACTTTGGCTCAGGTTATGATCCCAAGGTCAGGATCAATCCCTACATCAGACTCTGAGCTGAGCATGGAGTCTGCTTAGGATTCTCTCTCTCTCTCTCTCTCTCTCTCTCTCTCTCTCTCTCTCTCTCTCTCTCTCTCTGTCTTTCTTTCTCTCCCTCCCCCGGCTCCTCTCTCCCAGATGCTCTCTTTGTCATGGAGAATATTCTGTGTGTATTTCAAAATGATTACTTTTCCTCTGGGCATAATTTAAAGGGTTACATTTTTTTCTCCTCCTTCCTAAGACAGGAGAGAATTTTTCTCTGATCTTTGCCAGAAGAACCCGGGGGACCCTTGGAGGTAAATTGCACAGAGTATGAGCCTTCCCTAAGAGTAACCACGCAGGAGTTTTTAAGCCTCAGCCCAGTCCACACTCAGCCTTCAGCAATTTGTCAAGATGACCATGTAAGTGTTTCTACAGTTACTGGTTCTAGCCACTTCTGCTCCCAGTAAGCTAATCATTGCTGTGATTTTCTTTATTTGCCTATTTCTCCATTTCTGTGGAGGCCATTAGCCCTGTGACCTCAATTCTCCAATGGATCCAAGAAAAGTCATCGGTTTTCAGTCTGTTTGGCTTTTTTCTTGGGAGAATGGGAATGGTGACTTCCAAGGTCTTCCCATGTTGGAACTAAAACCAGAAATCTCTCTCTCTTTCTTTTGTTCTCTCTCTCTTTTACTTTCCATTCCTCCCTCCCTCCCTTCCTCCTTCTTGGAGCAGTGTTGGTGCAACATTAATATCTGTTTAACCTCAGTGATTTGAGTTCCCCTAAATTCAAGCTAGAGGCAGCATTCCTTGAGGAGGCCATGCTGTTCACTGAGAGCTTGAATTTACACTCCAGCCTCACTTAGCAGCTATTAAAACAAAACGGGCCTCAGTTTCTGTAAAAAGACCCCTGGTAATCAAATCAGCAAGAAAGCACATAGACCTCCAAAGCTCATTCCTAGTCCTTTGGCACATTAGAAAGGCATTTTAAAGCATTTCAGTGGCTAACACTTAAGTGTATTCCAGACAGGAGATATTGCTTTGAAAGTCTTTCCTGGAGCATCTGACTCATCTGCCTTCCCTCCAGAAGAAGCAAGGTTCATGAGGGTTTTCAGTGAGTTAGACTGTTAGAAAAAGGCCCTCAGATGACTGTTCATACCCACTCAAGGTTCAAATTGAAGCATTTTATTAAGCCAATACTCCTGGATTGTTAAGCTATTTAAGATTCCAATGATCCCTATTAGTCACCGTTACGATAATAGCAACAATAACAAAATATTAGTCTCGTTTGGCACATAATTCCAGTAATGCCTGGTTTTATGTATAAATGGTTTAACATGGCCACTATTATGATTTTTATTTGCCTTTATTCATAAGTAAAAGTTTATCAGAGATTTACATCTTTTGGGGATCTTGTTGACTAACTTCACATTCACAGTATTTGTTTTTGCTTCATATAAGTACACACCAAATGGTCTGGCATGAGTTTAGATGCCCCTGGTATACTGTTACCTACCAGCCACAGCTGCTTCCGAATGTTAGATTTCTCCCCCTACAGTGGCCAGATTTTGCCATATGCCCTTCTGCTGGCGATGTGGTTGTTATACCTGTGGAGGTAGTTATATTTGTTATATTATATTATATTATATTATATTATATTATATTATATTTGTAATGTTATATGTAATGTTATAAGTTATGTTATATCATATCAGTCAGCTAGGGCTGCTATAACAAAATACCGCAGACTGGATGACTTCACAATGGACATTTATTTTCTCGTAACTCCAGAGACCAGAAGTTCACGATCAAGGTATCAGACAGGACTGGTTTCATCTTCACATGGTTTTCCCTCTGTGTCTGTGTCCGTGTCCTAATCTTCTCTAATTGTAAGACACCAGTCATATTGAATTAGGGCCCACCTTCACGACCTCATTTTCACTTAATCACCTCCATCAAGATCCTATCTCCAAATACACTCACATCCTGAGGTGCTGGGGTTAGGACTGCAACATATGCCACTGTATTTGAGGCACTTTACACGATCTCATCCTCACAAAATCTCTTTGTAGGGGGGGTGGTTATTATTTCAGATGAAGAGACCAAAACAGAAGGTCGAGGAGTGGGTTCCACGGCGTCGTGGTTAGCACTGCGGACTCTGAAACGTGCAAGTCAGGCTGTTAGGAAACGGCAGAGTCAAGATGAACGCGTGGGTGTGGCCAGCTTATGAGTTCGTGTCTGTCCACCAAACCACACTACTTACCTTTGCTTTATCCCAGAACTGTTTACTCCTCTGTGTCTCGCCTCCTTTGGCCCTCTCCACTTGAGTGATTTGTACTCTTGGCGACACCACTGCTGTCGATCGACAGATCTGGAAATGAAGACGAGTTGTCACTAGAACAGGTAACGGGCTCTTGTCCTCGAGTGGTCCAAAGCCTCAGGCCTTCCTTACAATCTCTAGGTCAGCACAGACTCGGTAACGAGCGCACTGCATGTACGAGGGCAGTTTCTCTTGATGTAGCCTCCCGTCTTGGGATGTTCCAGGCATCACTTAAGGCAAATCACTACTGAGGGATCTGGTAGCATGTTCGGAGGCAGTTACTGTCGAAACGCCTAGTATCGCTAGGTACTGTGTCCTGGAAATACCTCTTCCGAGTTTAGCACATTCTGAGTTTAGGACTCATGGCAAAATAATCCTTTGATACAGGCATATCATATGCCAAACACATTCATGAAACATTTGCATTGCTTCTTTTAAAACCTACAAAGAGGACCAGCCTGAATGTAGGCAGAGGAGACAGCTGCCTCTGGGATGATTTCAGGATACCCAGGAAAACGTCCTTGGTTAAAGAACTTTGTCTCCCACTGGATACTGCCTTTTTTTTTTTTTTTTTTTTTTTTTTTTTTGCTTGTGTTTTCTTTTTAATTGCCTAAATTTTCCACTCTACCGTTGTGACATATGTTATTTTTGTATTATTGAGCAATTAACTCATCTTCTATTTACAGCTCTCAGAAAATGCTAAGCAATTGCTTTCTCAGAACACCCATCCCCATTTGCAAGTAACTTAGGTTGATTTGCAAAGGGTTCAGAGCTTTGAATCAAATTCAACCATTTGATTAGTACTGATGCTGACAGAAAGCAAAAAGAGAGTCCCTGGACTTCAGTCTTCAGCCCTGCCACACACACATACGTATTATTTCATATTGATTTTTGCAGGCAGCCCGCCCAGGCTGATCTGCTTCAATTTAAGGAGATGTATTTGTAGTCAGTATTTGTAGTCATGAGTAAATATTAATCTATAAAACTTGGGTATTTAGCTCTAAACAGAATAAACTATAAATATAGACAAAAATCATAAGAACTAGAGGGGAGTTAGGGATTATTTATTTCAGTCCCCTGATTTTTGTGTCTGAGAAAACCCAAGTTTAATAAAATTAAGAGATTCATCCAAGGCTTCACAATTAGTTAATGACAGAACTAGACATTGACCCTAAGCCCTGGTTTCTCCCTCCAGCACCATTTCCTATTATACCCTGCATATGTATATAACTTCATACGTATACTTGTTTTAAATTATCTGTTCTGGCCTCTAAAATTGGGTTTCAAAACAACATCGTTTTTTAAAGACAAAATATAAGTCAGGAAAACTCTATGTCTTAGTCTTTAAAGATATTCAAATAACTAAGTTATGACTTCTGCCAGCTTAAAAAAAGAGGAAATGCCATATTTAAAATGGCATACTAAAATATCATCTATTTCCTAAGTTTATTTCAATTTACAGTAAATATTTTTAAACCCCTATGGGTAGTTCCTGTACTTCTCTGATGTAGCTCTGAGTCTAAACTAACAGCTGAAAAAGAAAATACTAGGCAATAGATGCAGTCCCCAAATCAGGGTCATTTTCAGAATACTCCCTAAAGCGTTCTGAGGGGACACTGTCAAGGATTATAGACCTAAAAGCTAAATGTGTTTGGTTCGTGGGCTCAGACTGATACAAATTATGTCGCTGCTCTTCTGGAAAGTTGATCTGACCTGCACACAATCTGCATCCTTCGTGAGGGCAGGTGGGCTCTGGGCTTTCTCGAGGATGCAAAGGGCATTCTCAAGTCCTGCCCTCTGGGGTGCTTCTCATCACATGTGGAAATGGGTGTTCGCACCCTTGCACTTTACAGTAACTTATGATGTGACCCCCCCACCCCCACCCTATCGATCGGATGTGCTGACTAGTACCGTACTTACGTTCCTGTCCTAGCTCCCTTAGTAGATCGGAGGATCACCATTTTCTGGTGTGTGTGCCCATCACAGGACCGAGGGCAGTACTCTGCATGTCATATGTGGCCCAGAAATACTTGTTGGATAAATAAATAAGTGCAAAACTGACTAAGATGAAAAATCACATCTGTTACAAAGTGCTTGCATAAGAAAATACAATATATTTTGTGTGTTTAAGAATTAAAAAGTTTATTATGAAAAGGAAATGTCATTTCTTATAAATGTGTATGGATGGCCATTATTCTTATTAATCACACTTTTCTGTCCTGTTGGTGGATTTATCTGTTACTTTTTCATCTTGGCTTATATTAGTGAATATAAGTTATACCGAAGGTATCTATGGGGATGCCTAAAATAGTCATGCATCTATTGTGGCAAGAGAAATTTAGAGTAGTCCAAGTTTCTTAAATCAAGGCTTGGAAAATTATATTTGTTCAAGGTCAAAAGTAAAAGCAAAGTGATGATAGACCCCTATATTTGCTATAGATATCAAATAAGGATTTTTAGTTTATTAAATACAGTTTATTATCAACTTAGCTAACATGCAGTGTATACAGTGTGCTATTGGCTCAGGAGTAGATTCCCATGATTCATCACTTACATACAACACGCAGTGCTCATACCAAAAGTGCCCTCCTCAATGCCCATCACCCATTTCCCATCCCCTTGCCCCACACACATCAACCCTCAGTTTGTTCTCTGTATTTAAGAATCTCTTACGGTTTGCCTCCCTCTGTGTTTGAAACTATTTTTCCCCTTTTCCTTCCCCCATGGTCATCTGTTAAGTGTCTCAGGTTCCACATATGAGTGAAAACATCCGGTATCTGTCTTTCTCTGACTGACGTATTTCACTTAGCGTAATACCCTCCAGTTCCACCCACGTTTTTACAAATGGCAAGATTTCATTGTTTCTCACTGCCAAGTAGTATTCCATTGTATATATAAACCACATCTTCTTTATCCATTCATCAGTTGATGGACATTTAGGTTCTTTGCATAATTTGGCTATTGTTGATAGCGCTGCTCTAAACATTGGGATACATGTGCCCCTATGAATCAGCACTCCTGTATCCCTTGGGTAAATTCCTAGCAGTGCTATTGCTGGATCATAGGGTAATTCTTCAAATAGGGATTTTTAAAATACATTTGCAAACTATTAAAATGCATGTACTTGCACACACCTCTGAGTGTTTTGGCCTCTATGTTGAAATCAACTTTTAGGAAAGAAGCCAAATTATAATTGGAGTAAAGATCCTACATAAATATGCCATCATCTTTGCTTAACTTTGTGGACAATGCCCTAATATTAAAGAGAGTTAAAAATTGACATGGATTATTGGGATGAGGAGGAAGAACAGCCCAAAGGAACAGGCTGAGTATTCTAATTTCTCATGATGCCATAGACTTTTTTTAAGTAGTAAAAAAAAAAAAAAAAAAAAAAATAGAAGTGTGGAAAGCTCGCCATGACAAGCACTGCTACCTTTGAAAAAAAGTCTTATCATTTGGGGAAAAGTTGAGTCTTAAAAATACAAACTTTGAATGGCTGAAGTCATTCAAGGTTGACTTAATTTTCTGTCCTCTCTCATCTCAGGGACTAATGGCTCTTTTCTTTCTGGTTGATCTACTCATTTTCAGACCCCTGCTCTTCCCTATACTTCCCTCCTTGGGATGCCTGACAAAGACTCTTCACTCTTCACATCTAACTCAAATGTTCTCTCCCTTGAAGAATTTAATCCTCTATGTTAGAAGTTCACATTTATTCCATCATGGTGGCTTTTATCTAGAGCCTGGGTCCCTCAACATGATAGGACCCTCACCAGCTCCTAACCCTCTAAGCTTGGTCACTGTCCTGGATGTAAGTCCCAACTCTGGGCTTCCTCTCTCATGACCATTGTTCTCAATTGCTTCCTACCTTCTCCTTTTCCCCATTCGCAAATCTTTGTGCTGTATACTTGGAAAGCCATACTTCAAATAGCTTTGCAGATATTTTGATCATGAACCAAAAAATAAATCCTTTTCTTTTTCACAACTCAGAAAACACATGGAATATGTACACATTTTATAAAACAATGTGGATTGCATTCTGGTATCTTCCATTTTCTTTTAAAAAAAAATACTCATGTGACTCTCAAAAATGAATAAGTGTTAAAAAAAATTTTTTAAATGGGGCCCCTGGATGGCTCAGTCGTTTGAGTGTCCGACTTCAGCTCAGGTCATGATCTCACGGTCCGTGAGTTCGAGCCCCGCGTCGGGCTCTGGGCTGACGGCTCAGAGCCTGGAGCCTGCTTCCGATTCTGTGTCTCCCTCTCTCTCTGCCCCTCTCCCGCTCATGCTCTGTCTCTCTCACTCTCAAAAATGAATAAATGTTTAAAAATTTTTTTAAATAAATAAAATAAAAAAATACTCATGTGGGACAACTGTATATCCACATGCAAAAAACTGGAGTTCTATCCTTCCCTCATACTATATACAACATTTAACTCAAAACGAATCAGAGACCTAAATATAACAGCTAAAACTGTAAAATTTCTTGAAAAAAACGTAAGAGAAAATCTTTTTGACCTTGGGTCAGGCAAAGAGTTCTTAGATAAAAGACCAAAAGCAAAATCCATAAAATTTGATAAATTGGATTTCATTAAGTTATTAAGTTATTAAGTTAATTTGAAAAAATGATAAACTGGATTTCATTAAAAACTTATGTGCTTCAAAAGATGCCATTAAGAAAATGCAAAGAGAAGTTGCAAACCGGAAGAAAATATTTGCTAAGAAAATATTTGCTAATCTTGTACCTGATAAGGGAATATCTCAAGGATTCTTATAATTCAAAAATAAGAACATAAACAACCCAATTACAAAATGCACAAAAGATTTGAAGATATATGAATGGTCAATAAGCACAGGGAGATGTGCTCAACCACATCAGTCATTAGAGAAATGAGAACCACAATGAGATACTACTACAGACCCACTATAAAAGTTATAATCAAAAGACTAATGCTACCAACTGGAGAGTGTGCAGCAACTGAAACACCCATACATTGCTGTTGGGAATGTAAAATGGTACAGCCACTTTGAAAAATAATTTTGCTGTTTCTAAAAAGTTAAACATAAACTTTTCATATGACACAGCAGTTCCACTCTTTTTTTTTTTTTTTTTTTTTTTTTTTTTTAAGCAGGCTTCACACCCAGTGTGGAGCCCAAAGCAGGGCTTGAACTCAGGACCTTGAGATCAAGACCTGAGCTGGGATCAAGAGTCTGACTAACCAGCTGAGCCACCCAGGCACTTCTGCAGCTCCATTTCCAAGAGAAATGAAGACATCCATCCATCCAAAAACTCATACACAAATGTTTATAGCAGCTTTCTTTATATTAGCCCCAAATGGGAAACAATCCAAATGTCCATCAACTGTTGAATGGATAACACAATGTGGTGTAGTCACATAATGGACTATTCAGCAATAACAAACAAACTATTGCTACGTGTTTAACATAGGTGAACCTCAACAACACCATGCTAAGTGGAAGGAGCTAGACACAAAAGACTGTATGTTGTGTGACTCTCTTCATATGAAATGTCCAGAAAACGTAAATACCAGGAGATCAGGGGTTGCCTAGGGCTGAAGATGGAAGCAGAGATAACCTGCAAACGGCACAGCAAAACTTTTCGGGGTGTTGGAAATGTTCTAATACTGGATTATGGTGATTGCTTTATAGCCATAAATTTACTAAAAATTACTTAACTGTACACTTACAATAGGTGAATGTTATGGTGTGTAAATTATACTTCAGCAAAGCCACTTTAAAAAGTAAAATATGGGGGCGCCTGGGTGGCGCAGTCGGTTAAGCGTCCGACTTCAGCCAGGTCACGATCTCGCGGTCCGTGAGTTCGAGCCCCGCGTCAGGCTCTGGGCTGATGGCTCAGAGCCTGGAGCCTGCTTCCAATTCTGTGTCTCCCTCTCTCTCTGCCCCTCCCCCGTTCATGCTCTGTCTCTCTCTGTCCCAAAAATAAATAAAAAATGTTGAAAAATTAAAAAAAAAAATAATAATAAAATAAAAATTAAAATATGGGCGGCTGGGTGGTTTAGTCGGTTCGGCATCTGACCCTTGGTTTTGGCTCAGGTTGTGATCTCACAGTTTATGAGTTCAAGCTCCACTGTCAGTGCAGAGCTGGCTTGGGATTTCTCTCTCCCTCTCTCTATGCTCTCCTGGGCGCGCTCTCTCTCTCTCTCTCTCTCTCTCTCTCTCTCTCTCAAAAATAAATAAACAAACATTAAAAAAATAAAAATAGTGCTGGTCAAAACCTGCTAAACTGATTTTTTGGCTCACTAATGAGTCATGATCCATCGTGGAAAACATTGCCTTACAGTAAACAAACACCCCAATATTCTTAAGCTTCTCCCTGAGAGTCCCCCCCCCACACACTTCTTGTCTTAAATGGAACCAGAACATCAGTTTTCTTTCCCAACGTTGTGTCCAGATCTCCGCCCCCCCCCCCAAACCTAGGTTCACGCTCTTCTCCTGTGGGGTTCCTATCATAGGGTTTTTCCCTCCTATACCCCTTCCTCGCATCTCATCAATGGCCAAGTCCCCCACTGATACTTTCTCGAACCCCGTCACGTCTCTCCATCTCTATTCTTCTGCCTTAGTTCAGGCCACTAATCTCTTGGCTGCGGATTATTGAAACAACTTTCATTTGGTTGCTTTGACTCTACTCTTGCCTCTTTACAACTGACAGGCCCTTCTAAAACACAATCTGGTGCTACTACCTGTTTAGACATTTTAATGGTTTCCAGCGTCCACAAGGTGAAGTCTAAACTATATGCCTGTCTCCCCTAAAAACCGAACACTCCTCTAGGATGGAGATTTAAGTGTTTATTCTCATTTGTCTTCCCCAGCCCCCAGCACAATGGACTCTACACTGTCCTAATCTGCTATGCATTTGTGAGCGAATGAATGGAAATGGGCTTTTCAAAGAACTGTATTAAAACTCAAGAGTTTCCCCCAAGAAGTTCTTGGCTTTGGTTTCACCAGCAGAGCAAACAAGAGGCTCCTGGTAACAATATGCAAACTCACCAAATGTTCTACATTCCTGAAATCTGCCTGGGGACTCATCATTCAGACACTGTTTTGACTCAAGAGAGTTGATTAGCTTGGCTCTGGGCTCCAGTGAGCAGCCTCTTCTTGCCAGGCACTCCTAGAATCTTCCAAAGAGGAGGAAGAATACATTTGACATTTACATGGAACATAGAGATTTGAAAGATACTATGCACATGTGTGCTAATAGTTTATATCCCAAATGTCTTCAGAAAGGCTTAGTCAATGTCATTATTGAGCCTGGCAAAGTGACAGGTCTGCTCTACAGGAAGTAGTACAGGAAAGCATCGCACTGTCCTTTCCTGTCTGCCAACTTGAAAATAAACTCTGTCAAAGTGCATCTTCTTGGTTCACTGCTAAAGCAGAGCTGGGCACCTTCAGGAATTACTTGGCTGCCTGTGTCTTAAAAGGCTGTTTTTGTTTGATTCTAAAGTTCCACTGCATTTTCAGAAGAAGAGTTGGATGACTATTTTTTTTACCCAGAGTTCTTACTGAAAAGGAAAGTCACCATTGCATTCAGCCAAATTAAGGCTGCTTTCTGTTAGGCAAGAAAGGAATTCTCGTAAAGGACTTTACACGTAGCCATTTTGACACTTCTCTTGGCCTTCAAAATTTAATTAGATCATGTTCTTTGTTCAGGAAGATAAAAAAATAAAACAAAAGAACCAGGATTCATAGAGCAAACATTTTCATTGAACTGACTTTGCAGAAGGAGCCATTTTTAAATATTAAATTATCTTTAGGGTTATATTTTATAATGTTTAAGACATTTTCACAGTTAAAATTCCCTGCACCCTCTGTTCTTGCTATCTCTTTGTTTTTTGCTTATGCTTTTGTTTTATTCTAGAAGATCATTCTCTCTCTGTTCTGGCCAAGGCTTCTCTTCCTCCAGCACCCAGTTTAGGTGCCATTTCCTTCAGGAGGGCTGTCCTGAACTTGAGCCATCACTAACACTTTTCTGGAGAACTATTTATTGCATTTTGAGAAAAGGTGGCCAACAGGGGCTAGGAGTTAGGGGGAGGGAAGCACATAAGAATCTTAAGGATGTCATAATATATTTTGAAATAAAAGACACACTATTATGATGGATTTAGTGATATGAAAAAGAAACAATCTTCTCGAGAGATAGAAGGTGATCTCTCTTGCATCCACCCTTTTCCCATCAGAATCTCTAGGTGCAATGCTTTTTGTTAAATTAAGAAAAACTAACACGGAATCTACACCACACAGGGCACTTAATATGTAATACTCAATGTGCGTAAAGTTCTTAACAGTTTATGAAGGGCTCACACACAATTCTCAGTTAGTCCTTATTCTAACCTCACAGGTGGGATCAGTATTATCATCTCAATCGTAGATAAGATAGCTGAATGTCACAGAAATTAAATGTAAGAAATGACACAATAGTAGGAAAGGGGGGACCCAGCCTAGGATCTCTATATGGTTGCTTTCTTTTGTACCATGCTATCGAGGGGGATCAGAATATGCCACCCCTAAAATATGCCACGTTGGCAGAAGGATTGTTTTTGAACGGAAGGCAATTAAGAAAACAACAGTCATAGGAGGAGCTCTCTGTCCTCCCTCTTTCTGCCTAAAAGCATAAATTTCCCTTTATGAAAATGTCCCCCCATCCCTCCCCCATGCTGGGAAGAGACCATGACTCTTATCACTGAAGAAAACACTGACTTAAAAATTAAAAAATAAAATAAAATAAAATAAAATAAAATAAAAATAAATTTAAAAAATTAAAAAATTAAAAAAACAAAGAAAGCTCTGACCTAAGTCTGCATAACAAAGCTTACTAAATAACCGTTATTTGCCATTACTTTCTCACATATATTTACCTTCTCACAATTTACTGCCTTAGAAGTGGGCACCCCTTTTCCTTTGGCATGTCACTTTGTCACAAATTTATCATCCTTGGTTAAAATGGTTTAGAAGATCCCAGGTCTAACCACTTTGGGCGCTTGTCACTTCTCCTCTGTAAGGCTCCGCATGTGCATAGGATATAAACCTGTTCTGTTCATCTGTCTTTTGTCACATTGACTCACAGTCCCCGGACTAAGGGAGTAACCTAAAAGAGTAGAGGAAAGATTTTTCCTCCCTTACACTATGATCTTGTTTATCTCACATCTGGTGTCTCCAAATTTTGTGAGAGATCTTTTCCCTCAAACTTTTCATGGTATCTAGTACAATTATGAGTGAGTGCGTGAGTGGATGGATGAGTGGATGAATTGGCTATAAGAGACATCTTAAGTTTAACACGTAGGTGTTACAGAATTCAAACTAGAGGGATGAATATCTGGCTTCCCCAATACCTTGTTAATATTCTCTGAATTAAGACGTCCATAGAAACCCTAAAGCTATTTAGATGTTAATCATGATTACTAATTTGATACAGCTGGAAAGATTCATGAGCTAGATTTTGATCAAGGTCACAAGTTCTTGGACATTATTGTTCATTATTGTTCAATGAACACTTACTATTCATTAGAAATTATATCTCTTCTCAATACACATTTGAGCATGCTTGTCTGTAGTTTAAACAGACTCTTCAAATGAGAACTAACATGGTCTTTGACAAAGACGTGAAAACAATCAGTAAACTAGTCATCAGCTATTTTTTCATTTAATGTAGAATTCCTTTCTCTTTATGAAAGGGAAAAGATGGGACAAAGTAGTTGGGCCAACAACGTCTGTACCCCAGAGAATCATCTGACATTTTTGCATGCAAAAATGGAGTATCTGTGCAAATCCAGCTGTGGCCTCAATGGGCATTTAGGAACAATTGATTCCCTTGGTGGCTTTGCCTTCAGATCACTGTTTCCCTGACATTGAAGTAAGTACGGCAAGTTCATCAAAGCTGACTCCTCCTTTCTTAGCTGAGATTAAGAAAACTAGGTCTCTTGTCAGCTCTTGCTAATGAAGACAAAATAAACCGTGCTTGTTGTTAAGCACGGGCGCATACACTATACCTGCTCTGGGAAAATAGCACATGATTCCAAGGCCTCTTCAAATGCATAAGGACACACTATCTGCCCAAGTAAATCTGAAGATCTTTGGAAGTAAAATCTCCAAGGAAATTCCTTTTTTCCGTACATTTCTAGCTCGGTGAAGACTTTCATACTTGATCCTTGAGGGCCCACTATGTGCCAGGAGCTTTCAAGAGCATTATTTTATTTTCTCTCAGTTATTACAATGACCTCAGGCTCTGGCCACAACACTCCACTGTCTTCAACTACCAGTGATTGGCAGAAAACGTACAAGCATATTTTTAAAAATTAAAAACATTTAGGAGAGCTCTGTTTTTTTTTTATCATCTTATTTGACAGGTGGGTTCCACCAAGGAGAAAAACCAGAATCTCATCATTTTTAAAATATGAAAATTATCTTTATTAGAACAGTTGGTGCAAAAGGAAATGCTGTCAAAATAAATCCTTTTGCCCCTCAAGGGGATCATGTATTTATCAAATTCCCTGCATTTAGTTCATGCTAATTATTTTATTTCAGGCTGGAGGAATCATAGAAATTGCATGATAATTATGAACCCAGATAAAGAAATTTAGGCAAATTCCCTAGTGTTACAAACATCTGATTTTTCTCTTTAAAATTTTTAAAGATTGAACATTAATGTTTAGAAAGATTTTTCAAATGTCATATTTAAGTACTTTCTCCCCAAAGACTACATCATGCTTTTACTAATTAAGCAATGTGATGGCTTCTGGCCAAAATAAACTCTTTAGCAAAATTACGCTTGTGTGTTTACCATGGTGCAGTTATTTAAACGTTTGGATGCCAGGAAATGGCGTTTTAAAACATAGGTAAATACTTTTTAACATTATCCAAGTGGCTCTGTTAACTCGATTTACAAAATCATTAGCAATTTCTGCTGTAGACTGTCATTTCAGCAGAAGGCTATTCTACCAATCTCTTAGGAATGACTCTTAGTGTGGGTCATCCCAATTTTGTTTGACTCTGAAGAAATTTAAAATCAACCTAAATCATTAATATACAGCTACTTCCCAGGGATATGGACAGGACAGCTAAACTCCAGATACTAAATTTGGAGTAAGGATACTTGAGTTTGAATGGAAACTTTTAGTTATAGTTGAGGTTCCTGGACACGACTGGGAAAGGGTACCATTTTATAGAACCATTTGAAGCTCCAATTCCCTAATCCGGGTGAAAACTCTTCATACGTAGACATTCAAAAGTTATGTGCTTCACCTGGGATGACAGCATCCACAGTTGTGACCGAACCAATAAAATCAGCTGTAGCACCAGGCAAAGTACAGGTTGAAACTCATTCTTTACCTTTGCCCTTGAGCTAGGATTTCTGCTTTGCCACAGAATAAATCAGAGCCCATTCACCCCAAAGCAGTCATTGACCCCACTGCCCTCCATGCCTGCCCCTCCCGGCATAGCCGGCTGCTCACAGACCCCACCTGTTACTAACTGCCCTCCACCCCCACCCCTTCCAATTGCCCCAGGTCTCCAAGAAAACACAGTCTTTCTCACCTGCATTTCCAAATTTATTCATTCATATAAAAGTACTTATTTTCCATGAGCTTTTATAACTGATTCCCCTGGTAGTGTTTTTTAGTACGATTGCAAAAAAAAAAAAAAAATGGAACTGTAAGATAGTCACTTATTAAATAGTAAAGTTAATTACCAAGTCTCACACACACACACACACACACACACACACACACACACACAGATGATAAAACTATTTTTTTTTCTACACCAAACTCAAAATGCCTAAAACTATTTGTTGAAGGATGTCTCACTGACCATCTACCTCAAGGCCATATGGGGTGTTGTCGAACAGGCAGATTTATCTGGAGGACTCCGTAGTTGGCCACCCATCTACTCCCTAGGGAAATGTCACCATGCTGACATTTGGGCATGATGGTAAGCATTCAGTCAGCACCTGAATGCATTTGGATTTACTCAGGAACCAACATATGTAACTACAGTATGACACTTTCCCCTTTTATTTCTCTTCTTCATCTACAGTACATCCACTGTTACTTTCTAATCCACCGCTGACCCTTTGAGCCACTTTGCCCAGTCCCAAAACATGTTATGAGCACTTCATGGTTGGGGGGAGTGGGGTCCTGCTTGTAAAGTCAGTCCTGAGCTACTTGTTTCTCTGTTCCTCAAGCTTGTTCCTCAAGCCTGCATCTGAACCTCACTGTAGACAAGGGAAGTAAACGGATTCCGGAGGGTGGTGGCAAGGACAAAGTGGCAAGTCCTCATAACAGTAGCACTAGATCTCTATGTAAGGGGACAGAGACAAGCAAGACGCTTGTGAGAAATTTCAGGCTAATGTTACTCCAACAACTTCAATGTGTTGAGTAATGTGAATGAGCACGTTTATTTCTGCTGTGTTATTTCACCATTAGTACCATCACCACATCTCCTGGAAACCGAAAAGAAGGCTTTAGGGCCTCTGGGGTAAACATTGAAAAAACAGAGTGTGAAAGTACACTGCTCAAAGAGCCAAGTTATTTAAGGTGAGATTAATCGACAAAGTATCGTTCATCTCTCAGCCGATTTGGCCGATTTCTCCATAATATTACCCGGTCTACATGGCTCTTTCAACTTGGTTACCAATTCCAAATGAATAAACCACCAGTCCAGTCTTTGAGCTTCCTTCCTTCGTGATTAGATATCGTGGACTAAATAACAAGCACTCATGCTTTCTCAAGTCCTTGATTGGGTCTCAGAAATCACATACCGTAGTGCCCCCTTTGTCTGCGGGGGATGTGTTCCAAGACCCCCAGCGGATGCCTGAAACGGTGGGTAGTACGGAACCCTATATATACTCTGTATGTATGTATGTATATATGTGTGTATATTTATGATAAAGTTTAATTTATAGAGTGGGCTTAGTAAGAGATCGACAACAACAATAATAAAACAGAACAATTACAACAATATAAAGGAATGAAAGTTATGCGAATGTGCTCTCTCTCAAAACATCTTACCGTACTATACCCATCCTACTCCTTGTGATGATGTGAGATACAAAATGCCTGCTGATGAGGCAAAGCGAGGTGATGTAGGCGCTGTGACATAATGTTAGGCTTCTATTGACCTTCTGAAGCTACGTTAGAAGGACGATCATCTGTGTCATGGCTACAGCTGACCACAGGTAACTGAAACCACAGAAAGCAAAACTATGGATAAGGAGGGTAGGGTGCTCCTGTACCGGGTAATGCCTCTGAGACCCCAACAGTCTCTCTGTAAAAGCTACAGCCAAGATTAAGCCAGTAACAGCAACAGATGAAGCTATACTTTGTACGGCAATGCTCAAAGACTCAAGATTACATTTGCACTGAGTCTCTAGATTCTTGTGCCTCTGTTTAGTCCTTCATTTTGAAGTTCTAAACTGAGTTACGGTTTGAGAAAATCGCCACCAGAACCAATGAGCATGGGCAGGAAGGCTGCTATCCGAGGAGAGATGGCACCAAGGAAAAAAATCCCTGCAAAGAGCTGGTATGTTTTGTTTTTATTTTCTATCTCCTTGAAAATTATAATATAGAGCTCTTCACCATCTTTCCGTCTTACCGGCGGCCGCAGCCATGAAGGTCGAGCTGTGCAGTTTCAGTGGGTACAAGATTTACCCTGGACATGGGAGGCGCTACGCCAGGACCGACGGGAAGGTTTTCCAGTTTCTTAATGCAAAATGCGAGTCGGCATTCCTTTCCAAGAGGAATCCTCGGCAGATAAATTGGACTGTCCTCTACAGAAGAAAGCACAAAAAGGGACAGTCGGAAGAAATTCAAAAGAAAAGAACCCGCCGTGCAGTCAAATTCCAGAGGGCCATCACTGGTGCATCTCTTGCTGATATAATGGCCAAGAGGAATCAGAAACCTGAAGTTAGGAAGGCTCAACGAGAACAAGCCATCAGGGCTGCCAAGGAAGCAAAAAAGGCTAAGCAAGCATCTAAAAAGACAGCAATGGCTGCTGCTAAGGCTCCTACGAAGGCAGCACCTAAGCAAAAGATTGTGAAGCCTGTGAAGGTTTCTGCACCCCGAGTTGGTGGAAAACGCTAAGTTCGCAGATCAGATTTTTAAATAAATATCTGATTATAAAAAAAAAAAAAAGAAAATTATAATATAGAAACAAATGCAAATCCAAAATGCACCAGCTGTCATGCTTCTTTGACAAATCTATTAAGACCTTATCAATATCTGGGAGCTGTCATCACAGCTCCCTCTCTATTCTGCTCTCTTCTTGCCCCTCTGGCTTGCCGCCTCTCCAGCCACAACCTTAGTTCAATTCTCCACCCTGACTGTGCTATTTCCATGCTGATTTGGCTCAGGACCCTCCTTCCCTGGCACCATTTCAGGAGTGACTCTCTCACCCAGAACCCAGGTCACTATCCCCATTTTAGAACTGTTTCCAGAATGTTCACTGGGAAAGTCATTGTACTCGGCACAATAACATTTATAAAAAGTAGATTAAAACATGGATAGGAAATATAAAGAGGAGATCAGACAGATAAATGGAGATTCTGAACACATACTTTCATAGAGATTAAGAACATATATATGTATTCTGATGTCGCATACATAATTCATGATAATTTAGGGAGATTACTTTGTTTCTTGAATTCTTGATCTACAGAAATCCACTCAGTATGTCAGCACCACCAAAAGATTAATTGTAGAGATACTAATGCCCCTGGGTGGCCAGATGCTTCATTTTTGAACAGGACTACAAATACAACAGAGTTTTTATAAGGTTTTTATAAGGCATAACTCCTAACCCTTATCAATTCCTATCCTTATCAATTGCTACATAAACACATGCTCCAGGAAAATGGGACCTGTCACCTTGGCAAAGAGTTGGCAATCCTCAACACTTTTCCATAGGGTTCCTGGCAACAGAAAGTAAAGAAACTCGGTTTTGTGGGTAGTCCCTGAAAACCCACAGGCCAAGAGTCAATAGACCGTGGTATCGCCCAGGGAGCTGACAATTTGGAGACAGAGCAGGCAAACTGGGATTTTCTGGCCACTCTCTGGAACCCAGGAGGAGCTGAGCAGACATTTGATGGCACCAGCTGTACCCCAGACCAGCAAGAGGCAGAGTGGTAAAATCTTCCCGAAAGAAAAGAAAGCAGTTCATGCCAGAATCCGGGACCAATCCAGAGAGGGGTGCACTGGCCATTCCGGATTCTGGGATACGGGAGACAGTAAAGCACAAGTTTTAGAGGCAGATTGACTCCAATTCTGATTTGCTACTTGTAAGCCAGGTGACACGGCCTTGAACAAGTGACCTGGTATTCATTTTCATCATTTATAAAATGGAACTAGTCATACCTTCTTTGTCGTGGGTGTTGTGCGATTTGAAGAAGGGCATACTTATGAAATCATTTTTGGCACACTGCGATATTGCTTCTTACAACCGTATGGACTTGGGGGCGCCTGGGTGGCTCAGTCGGTTGAGCGTTCGACTTCGGCTCGGGTCATGATCTCGTGGTTCGCGAGTTTGAGCCCCGCATCAGATTCTGTGCTGACAGCTCGGAGCCTGGAGCCTGCTTCGGCTTCTGTGTCTCCTTCTCTCTCTGTTCCTCCCCTGCTCGTGCTCTGTCTCTCTCTGTCTCAAAGACAAAATCAACATTAAAAAAATTTAAAAAAAACTGTATGAACTTGGCAAGTTATTAAACTCTGCACCTCCATCTGTGGATTGATTACATGACAACAATCATAGTATCTGCTTCAAAGTGGTCCTTTGAGTATTAAATGAGATAATACGTGTGAAGTACTCAGAATCATTCCTAGTAAATGAGATCAGCTCTTATTAGTAACAGCAATGAATGTCAGCTGTTAATATTAGGAGTAAGCGCTCAGTAAGTGAAAGCTATAATCACTATGATTATCATCATCATTATCATCATGCAGAGACTATAAGTGAATTTACAGAAATATTCACTACAGAATTTTCCGAAATCACCAGATCCACTTATTGCAGAGAATAAAACTGATCTTCCTTCCTCCTAACCAGCTTCCTTCAGTCATAACGTGATCATAGCGTTTATAAATAGAAATCTCCAGGTCATGCTATCCGTGGCATTTCTGAGTCTCCTTAGTGCTTAAACTTTAGTGAAGAAATGCGAAGTAACATTTGCATCCTGGGCCTTTCCAGCAACAGAATATCACATTTATACAAACGCTGACACATACACACGTGTACAGGCATTCACAATCCACTTGGTCAAAAGGGTTGAAGTTTTCATGGTCTTTGGCAGTTTGAAATATCTAGATTCCAACGAGGCTGTCAGGGTAGTGCATTGGATGCTTGCCATATCATTTAAAGATCAGAGAGTTACAGGATCTTAAGGATAAAATAGATACCCTGGTGGTCATCTAATTCAGCTTCCCACGTAATAGAAGCTTCTTCGTCAGCAACAATGCCTGCTAGTCCCTCCCTTTGGGGAGAGCTTGCCTAGTGACCAACCATCGTTGGACAACTGAAGTCATGATAAAATTTTTTCACATAAGGGCACCTGGGTGGCTCAGTCAGTTAAGTATCTGACTCTTGATTTCAGCTCAGGTCATGATCTCACGGTTTGTGAGTTCAAGCCCTACACTGGGCTCTGCACTGATGGTGTAGAGCCTGCTTGGGATTCTCTCTCTCTCCCTCTGTCTCTGCCATTCCCCATCTCTCTCTCTCTTTCTCTCTCTCTTGAAATGAATAAGTAAACTTAAAATAAATAAATAAATAAATAAATAAATAAATATTTTCCACATATTGAACTACAGTTAGCTTCCCAGAATCTTCTACCCAACAATCTTAAATTCTTTTTTTTTTTTAACGTTTTTTATTTATTTTTGGGACAGAGAGAGACAGAGCATGAACGGGGGAGGGGCAGAGAGAGAGGGAGACACAGAATCGGAAACAGGCTCCAGGCTCCGAGCCATCAGCCAGAGCCTGACGCGGGGCTCGAACTCACGGGCCGCGAGATCGTGACCTGGCTGAAGTCGGACACTTAACCGACTGCGCCACCCAGGCGCCCCCCAACAATCTTATTTCGGCCCTCTGAATATAAGAAATCAAGTCAACCCCCTCTTATCCATGAAGACTGTTCACTCACTCTTCACAAGCTTTAAAACAGCTCTCACGCCTCCCTTTACTTTTTTCATCTCCGGTTCTTCCAACCCTATTTCATCCAGCTTTATCTAGTATTATCATGAATAGTACAATGGGAACATTTCCTCCAGGGTGGATATCTGTTGTGTTTGCCCATCTGGTATCCATTTCCCTCTGCTTCTATTCATAGGGTTCCTCTTCCTATGGGAACCTATCTTATGTATTTTCTATAGGCATAGTTGTACCTGCTGGTACCCACCTCTCCAAATGGAGAATGGGCACATGACCTACCAATGGCCATCCTATTCTGTCCGCAGTGATTGTTTTAGGGATGTGACCTAAGACAAGTCAAGGATAGCCCAACTAAGGGTTCTGCCAGAACCAGTGGGGAAGGGGTTTTCATTGTGCTAGTGAATGTAACTCCTAGATGTTAAAGGTCATATGTGTCACCATTCAGTAAGAACATGTCTTAGAATGAATACAACCACACAGGAAAAGAAAAGTCAAGAGACTGAAACAGGCAAATTTCCCCCTACAGTGAGCATTTGGCTCCAACTATGCTGCGAAGAAAGTTTATCTCTGGAATTTTTAAGTATGACAGACAATGCATGTTGTGTTATGAAACTTTATTTATTTCATTTTCAACTACAGACACAACTGATGAACACGCCTCCCTCACCTCTGTCGTGGAAAGAGGGCAGGCCCAGGCATGGGGTCCAATCTGCTTGCCTTCTCCACTCCCTAGCAGCTGCACAGCTTCCCCTGAAATAAGGCCCCATGAGAAGTGGTTATCAGTTGTCTTAGTTGGGGATCCTCTGATTGTAGGAAGAGAAACTGACAGAACCAACACAAACGATAAGAATGTTTGTTGGAAGGACACAAGAGTGCAATCATAAATAAAGGCTTCTCCCCTTTGAAGATGGATCTAATGTATTTTGCTGCAAGCAAAACATGTTAAGATCACTGTAAATATTGATTCCATCATCATTTGAATTAATTGTTTCTGGCGGGTGTGTATCTTATTCATACTGTTATGAGTTTGCCTTCTGTGGTTTACTAAACCACCGATACAAGAGCAAAATAAGACAAGGCCTCAGAGTCCATGCCCCCAACCCCCACTAGAAGTGTATACAGTTTAACCTGCCTCTTCCTTAATATCCCTTGGGTCTAGTTAGCCAGCCAGCTGCAAAACTGTCTAACATTTCTCTAATCTAGCTCACATTTCACCGTCTCAATCATAACCTATCTCAAAGGAGATTCTGAAAAATACTTTTCTTAAAAGGGAAAGGAATAACCCACTGCACCTGACATTCACCATCCCCTCCCCACTTTCCAGTGGTAACTGCTACTTCCCATTCTGAATTGTGAGCGTCTGTCTTTCCAACAAGACTGTGAGTCGCTTCAAGTGGCTGACCTCAATGTCTGCGTTAGCATATTGGTGTTTCTGTGGTCTCTTGTCACAAATTCAATTTTAAATGTTTAATTTTATCTTGCATGCTGATGTTGAATTCAATTTTAAGTGTTTAATTTTATCTTCCATGCTGATGTTGGAGGAAAAAAGAGGTTAACTAATTAGAAAAAAAAAAAAAGAGAGAGAGAGAGAGATTGGAAACAGGGAGGAGGAAGAGAGACAAGAGTTTTGGCAATAACCCAGAATGGATCAGATTGGCCCTTTTCACGAATTTATAAAACGATGGCATTGGGTTTCGTTACATCAATACTTAGTTTTCCTCAAGAATAGGGGTTTCCTTAGTATTATTCTTACAAGCCATGATTAGGAAATTAGCCAATAACAAATGAATTAGGTAGAAAGGGGAAGAGACAGAAAAATAAAGGAGATAGGCTAAGGTGGAGTGAAATGAACCACAGGGGAGCAAAAAAAGAAAGAAAAAGAAAGAAACAGAAAAGGCTGGAAAGAGAAAGCACAAAAGTTGCTTGCTCCCCAGTATGTGGATCAAATAATCCTCTTCCTGGGCCTCTGGCCCCAGCACAGGGAGGGTTACGATTTGGTTGTTGTGGGCTGGCCCCCAGGAGAGAGAGGAGATGAGCTGGTCAGGTAAATAGGAGGTATCACTTGCAATAGACTGAATGTTTGTGCCCCCCCCCCCCCCCACTGCATTCACATGTTGAAGTCTAATCCCCAGTATGATGGTATGTAGAGGTGGGGCTTTGGGGAGGTGACTAGGTCATGAGAGTGGAGCTCTCGTGAATGGGATCTGGTCACCCAGAGAGACCCCTCACCCCTTCCATCGTATGAGGACACAATGAGAAGACAGCCTATGAACGAGGAACTTTAAAATAATGGTTTCATTAAATAATTATCAGACATTGAATCCTTGGGCTCATTGATCCCGGGCTCATCAGGCATTGAATCCTTGGCACATTGATCTTGAACTTCCCAAACTCCAGGACCATGAGAAATAGTATTCTGTTGCTTATAAGCCACCCTATGGCATTCTGGGTATTTTGGCATAGCAGCCCAGACTAAGACACTACTATTTGGATTTCCTGACTTTGAGACTTAGATGCAGTTCAGATGAACTGAAATGTACAGTCACATATGTGAGAATACCTTCTACCAGCAAATTACTGACTGCTACAAAACATCCATTTGAATTTCCAAATAACCCTAAGGAATGATAATATCACTCCCCCGCCCCCCCCCCTTTTTTAGATAAACTGAGGTGTGGAGATAGTAAGCAGCCGTCTTTGATTAATGCCTAATTTGTAATGTTGCCAGAATGTGATTCCAGGCCATTCTTGCCAGGGCTCACGCGACTACCCCGGGCTCTGCGATTTCAGGCCTGGATTTACAGCTCACCAGGGACTAACAGGTTAAATGTGTTTATCATTACCTATTTTTTAAAGATTCCTGGATTTTCTTCTTAAACTGTGACACTGAACTATATTTTATCACTCACTGTTTTTTCAATAAGGTTTTTAATAAACTTCAAGGTTTGGATTCTCACTTTAAAGCAAGAAACAAGGCACTTTGTAACTGGAGGTGCTATTCATCACTGTGAGGTCTGAAGGATATTGGCTTGCTCACGTGTTGAAAGGCAATGCAGCTGCCTGCAATGAATCCCAGGTCACAGACACGGGACAGAGATGGTGAACGGGGTCTGGTCGAAATAAATGGAACATCTGGCTGAAGAATTTAGACTTCCTCCTTTAGTTTTCCCCTCTCTCCAGTGCCATTGCATAACCTCTGATGATCCCTGATGATCCTTGGAAGTAAAGCCAAGTTGTTGGTCACGCTGTCAATATTTCTTCTGCACCATCATTTTAATTGTGAAAGCCATGATGAAGCAAAATAAAATAAAAAATAAAATAAAATAAAATAAAATACCCACTTCTTCCAGAAAGTTTGCAACTTCCAGTATTTATAAGGGCAATGAATGGACTCTGTAACTGACTGTTACTTTGTTTCTTTAATAATTAATCAGGTATTAAGTGAATCTATTATAATGGATAATTATTTAATGAAACCGTTATTATAAAGTTCCTGAGAGCAGAATGCAAGCCTTTACATTCATCTTCTTCCTGGGCCGCTGGCCCCGGCTCGGGGAGGGTTACAATTTGGTTGCTGCGGGCTGGCCCAGGAGAGAGGGGAGATGAGCTGTTCACATAAACAGAAGCTATCACTTGCAATAATAGCTCAAAGGATGCGATTTTCCCACAGAAACTACTTTATACACAAGATAGTTGCTAAAAAATAACACTGTCACCATAAGAACGCACATCAACTCCCATTTTCCTAAAGCGTCATTGTGTTCCTTCCTCTTTCGGGTCCCCACATCCCCTTTCTGGCTCAGTGCTTCTCAAACCACTGCTACAGGAACTGATATTAAATATAGAGCCGTATGACGGGTTCTGACCCTGAGACTTAGATTCCGGGCATGAGAACTACCCCCAGCAACTCTCTCATTCTGATTGCCGGGCCAAGACTTGGTTGGTTCCAACCCTCAGAGGAATCCAGGCAGCTCTCTGCTGCCCCCAAAAGTGGTTAAAGGTTTCCCTTCAACAGATCCCAGAGGCAAATTGGTAAATTGATTTGGGGTTCCAAATCAATTGTATCTTTTTGCTGCAGTGTGGTCTATGTCCACTGGAATCACTGTCGACTGAAAGCCCCCAAAGGACAGGCCCACACTCAGATGCGGGAGACAAGGTGAAGGCCACAGGGTCCCCAAGCCTCCCACCTAGCAATCGCGTATGCCTGTAAGCTTCGTTCTTTGTTCTTCTTTTTGTTTTGTTCCCTGGAGACGAGTGACGTATCAGGAGTAGTACGACCTCTGAGATCCTATGAAGGGGTGAAAAAGGTCAATGAACTATGGGAAGAAAGTGCTTAAAAAATAAAACGATTGTGTTGGGGCCCCTGAGTGGTTCAGTTGGTTAAGCGTCCAACTTCAGCTCCGGTCGTGATCAGATGGTTCGTGAGTTTGAGCCCCGCTTTGGGCTCTGCTGACAGCTCGGAGCCTGGGGCCTACTTTGAGGCCTGTCTCCCTCCCTCTCTGCTCCCCTCCTCATGCTTTCTCTCTGTCTCTCTTAAAAGTAAACATTAAAAGTAAATGATTGTGGGGGCGCCTGGGTGGCTCAGTTGGTTGAGCGTCCGACTTCGGCTCAGGTCACAATCTCGCGGTCCGTGAGTTCGAGCCCCGCGTTGGGGTCTGGGCTGATGGCTCAGAGCCTGGAGCCTGCTTCCGATTCTGTGTCTCCCTCTCTCTCTGACCCTACCCTGTTCATGCTCTGTCTCTCTCTGTCTCAAAAAATAAACTTAAAAAAAAAAATTAAAAAAAGTAAATGATTGTGAAAAATAAAATAATTGTGCACACTTCATGAGAAAGGAAAGGAGACATCTGCTCAGCAGGTATAAGGGAGAGAAGATTCAATACAAGTTGAAAAAAACTTGAGAACAAGGAAAAAGCCCATGGATACAACCGATAAGGCAAGCCACGAGCCATATGTGACAAGTGTGGAGTGGCCAGAACTGGCCCCCCCACCCCGGGAGCAGAGCTGGTAAAATGCCAGGCAGAACTCCTTCCCTTTCTCAGCAACGCTCTCAGGACAATGAAAGAAGAGTTAAGAATAGGTCTTCCAGTCAGAGCTCTGGATTGCAGAGAAATAGGAAGCTAGACAGAGAGAGGGACACTGAGAAGCACCACAGAATCTAAGGTTAGGAAACAAAGTATAATCCTCCCTGCTAGGGTCTGTAAAGCCCTGGGAATAGGATTTCCATTTGTCAGTGGTGACATGGAATTTTATCAAACTTCTCTACGTGCCTCCTCCTTCTCTCCCTTCTTTCAGGCTTTCTTCCTCAGCTTACTAATCTGCTGCCCACTCTATGTCCCCAGTTTCTAGTACCTTCCCATTTCAAAGCTCTCTCTCTCTCTCTCTCTCTCTTTTTTAAGTTTATTTTTATTTATTTTGAGAGAGAGAGAGAGAGAGTAAGTAGGGAAGGGGCAGAGAGAGAGAGACAGACAGAATCCGAAGCAGGCTCTGCACTGTCAGGACAGGGCTCCATGTGTGGCTCGAACTCACGAACGGTGAGATCACGACCTGAGCCGAAGTCAAGAGTTGGACGTTTCAGTGATGGAGCCATCCAGGTGCTCCAAAGCTCTCTTGACTGACAGAGTTCTCCGGACAAAGTAGTTAAATACTGAGGGGAAAAAAGACTGATTGAGATAGCTCATTGGTCAAAGCTGGATAATACATGGCCAGCTGTGTGCTTAGGCTGCTTTCATAGTTTATTCCTGACTCTGTCAGTGTGTACTTAGGGCAACTTCTAGAAGTCATGAGTGAGATGGGCATCATGGCACAAGGATATTCTGGTATAAACCTAGAGAGATGAGAATAAAGGAGAAAAACATATGCCTTCGCTCAGCGAACATATGTTGAGATCTTTATGTGCCCAAGTACCATGCTTGGTGTTTAGAATAAAACCTGTAAAGGGCTTATCATCTAACTGAAGTCATAAACTTATAAACACCCAGCAACAGTATAATGGAATGGATGCTTTAGCAGAGGTTTGAATCAATTGCTATGTGAAAATGGAGCTAAGAGAATTAATTCTTCCTGGGAGACTTGGGAAAAATCTTCAAAGGAGCTGATGTTACCACCAGGCCTGGAAAAGTCTATGGGACTTTTACAGGGAAGTATGAAGAAACTTTCTTTCAAAGCACTGTTATTTGATCCTTCTAAAAGTGCTGTGAAGAACATTGAGCAGATTGTTATCATCACATAAAGGAGGAAACAGAGTACCACAAAAGTTAAATTAATTGATCAAGGCCACATACCCAATGTGGGATAAATTCCAGATAATCCTCCAACTCCTAGTTGATTGATTTTTTTTTTGTGATATTTTGTGCGCAGAGACGAAAGGATGACTTTGTTCCTTTGCCATCAATAGTCCTAGAACCATGAATGATATTACTATGAGTTAAAGCTGCCTTCCTTGGACACCTGGAGGGCTGAATCGATTGAGCGTCCAGCTCTTGATTTCAGCACAGGGTGTGATCCCAGGGTCTTGAGACTGAGCCCCATCTCAGACTCTGCACTGAGTATGAAATCTGCTTGAAGTTCTCTCTTCTCTCTCTCTCTCTCTCCCTCCCTCCCTCCCTTTCTCCCTTTGCTCCTGTCCTCTGCTCATGCTCTCTCTCTCTCTCTCTCTCACTTGCATGCTCTCTCTCTAAAATTAAAAAATAAAAACTTAAAGCTGCCTTTGCTGAGTTCGATTTCCATCACTTACTTTGCAAAAACTCGTATATTTAGAACATATATCTGTCCAAGTCTTGATGGGAAACCAATGGCGCACTCAAACAATACGATTTGGGGAGAATTTAATAAAGGGATTCTTTGCCTAAGTGTAGGCAGGGTTTAAGCGAATCAACAGAAGACAGTGTAGGATCCCAGAACTGGCAACAGTAAGGGTCTTTTGTCACTGTTACTACCCCTGGGTTTGAAGGGCAAAATGGTAGTGGAGTTACCAGAACCCGGACAGAATAGCATGGAGAAGCCACACGGGCACGCGCTGTGGATTTCAGCTCATAAGAAGACACAGACCACAACTTCACTCACTTCCGGTTTTCAGAGCTCCCTCCAGTGCCTTCCATTGACCAAACCCGTCAGGAGTCAGAGGTCACAGAAACCCACTGATGAGATACACAAAATATCAGCTTTCCAGAGCAAGATCCCATTGGAGAAGGGTAGAAAGTGAATCTGGAGAGACAAACAAGCAGCATCCAGCACAAGGAATAAAGGGCATATTCAATGTGGGAGGCCAGCGGTTTTCAATCTGTTTCGTTTTACTGTTTTTCCACTCATACACCTCTGGAAACACACACACACACACACACACACACACACACAGAGTTCTCTTTTCTCCTTCTCTCCTTGGTATTTCCTTTTGTATTTTGGAAATCTGACTACACGAGTTAGTGCCCTGGGTGTTCAGCCAGGAATCTGCTCCAGGCCAATGGAGCCAAATCTACATCTTCCAGTCTCTTGGTCATTGTGAGTCCTGAACTGAACTTGAGGATGTATGCTTGCCAAGGTGAAGGATGCAAGGTGCAATGGAAGCACTTATATGATTCTGAGGTGTTCCAAACCCTGTCCTTTTCAGGACCTTCTTGGTATAGTCTGAGGCTGATCTACAGGATCGTTTTGAGGAAAAAATCTTGGATATCCAGGCTAAAGTGTATCATAAGCTCTGACGGGATGAGCCACTGACTGTATTGCACCAGCTGAAATCATTCTGCTCTCTTCTGTAATAAGAAGGGAGGGCTAAGGTGGGCCAACCTAGACGCAACAGATGACTGCATCACGGCAGCTAAAAGATCGCCTTTAGAGGGGACTAGCCGGGGAAAAATTTGTTTTCCTCAATGTATCAGGGCACCTAAAAGTTTACTTTTGTGAAAAAAACAACTCCTTCGTTTGTTTTGACAGTGAATGAAGTTTGCCTTGATGGCCACTTGTGAGAAGAATTCATAGGCATGTGAATTATCTTCCTAACCATATTCAGTGATGTTTTCTTCTCTGAGACTTGATAGGAAAGCCGATTTTATTGCAAAGTGGGGAAAGGACAGTTTAAAAGGGGTGGGATGGGACACTGTTTATTTTAGAGCATGAAGATGAATTTCACAAAATCTGATGTTTACGCTAATAACTACGTGGCCATTGAAGTCAAACCAAAATCTTATATTCAGATGATATTGAAACTATGTTTTATAAATGAGAGGTCTCAAATCAACAGTGGGCAGTAAGATGTTTCTGGAGAACCATTTGTGGTGGTCCATTGTTGTGTGTCCCTCTCCTCTACTTTATTTTTGCTCCTCAGAGCCCCCAAAATTGCTTCTAGCCGAGTATTCATCCGTTGGGAGACTACCCACCCACATTAGTCTCCATCCTGAACTTTGCCCTAAAATACTCCTAAATACTTTTTTATTTAGTGTTCCTGCCACAGGCAATAAGGAGCTCAGCTGTCCTGCGATTAATCTTATCCTAGAGATATCACAAAGGAGTGCAGAGAGAACACCGAGGGGATGTTAATGTAGAAGTACATTGTATCCCACAACTGGCAACGTTTTGCAGAAAAAAAGATTTTTAAGAGAAGAAGGAAGTTGATGTTTTGAAACCAGCATGTCCGGATTTTTTTTTTTTTTATCTTCCCCTCTGCTTTGCCTTTTAATTTCTTTCTTCTTGGCCAAAATTTTAGAGTTGGGAGGAAGTTTTGAGCAAGTTTCTAATGTATCAACGGCAAGGCTAAGGGACTTCGCCAAATAATGGCTAGGCTCTCGTCTAATGATATCTGGTATTTTAGGGGATGAATGTCAGGCCAGGTAAGAGCAAAGTCATGAAACAAGAAGTGTCTTCCTCTTGCACATTGTCCATCTTCCCCCCTCATCACTGTGGCTAACTTCTCAGAACACATCCTTGAGATCCTCCCAGCCAGCAGTGTCTCACGGTCACAGCCTTCGCAGTTTTGAACCCATCGAAACAACCAAACCACTTGACTTCAGGGCCCTCCGTATCCAACTTGAGGGAGCTAGCTAGCTCCTACTGACGCAAGCAGAGAACTGAGTGCCCGACAGGGAACTAATTCCAGGTAATGGAGTCGTACGAAATGGAACTTCTCGGAGACGCTGCTCAGACACACAGAAACTGCCCTCGTGGTAAGGATTTGGAGAACGTCAGCATGCGACGAGGCAATTGTGTTCTGGGTGGGCGAGGCCTTTTGGAAGCCTTCAACTCTTGTCGTTTCGACCTCAATTGTGCCTCTTTCGCGTAGGAGTGACCCTTGAAGTCTTACCACGGAACTGGTTGAGAGTTGAGGTCGTAACCTCCGGGCCTCAGACTCAAATATGGGCGAAGTTTGTAGTTCTTCGGCTTTGTTTATTTGGTCTTTCAAATACACAAGCCAGATGGCACTCGGGAAGATCCAAGATTAGTGGTGCTGCTGCTTGATGACTAATGCAATTAAGTAAGTCTTGCTGTTGGCACAGCACCACAGCAACAAATCCCATAGTGTCAAATGCTTTTGCCAGATGGATTGCTCAAACCTTTGGAAGCATTCTCGAGTACACATACTTAATCACTGCCGGCCGAGTTCATGGAAAAATGACATGGTGCTTGTGTGGGCGGAAGGTTCCTGTCACTTTCTTTGGGCAATCAATCCCATTGTCAGCGTCCATACCCAATACTGTCCTTACGTCCTCTCTGACAGGCTCACTAGCCTACAAGAATTCATTAAGTTAAGTATTAGAAACACAGTGAACTTAGGAGATCTAATGAGTTTTTCCAAATACATTCAATTTTTCTAGAAAAGCCCTGATTTCAAGCATCTTGTCGCACTGCCTTTTAAAGTACACCCGGGGGGCACCTGGGTGGCTCAGTCGGTTAAGCATCCGACTTCAGCTCAGGTCGTGATCTCACAGTTCGTGAGTTCAAGCCCCACATTGGGCTCTGTGCTGACAGCTCAGAGCCTGACGCCTGCTTCGGATATTAGGTCTCCCTTGCTCTCTGCCCCTCCTGCACTCGCTCACATGCTCTCTCTCTCTCTCCCTCTCTGTCAAAAATAAGTAAACATTAAAAAAAAAAAAGAAAAAGAAAGGGAAGGAGAGAGGTGAATGATACTGGAAACAAATCTATCAAGTCTAGATAGAGGAATACAGCGGAAGACTGAGTCACATGTTCTTCTAACCGCAGCGACAATGCCTACGGTGATCACCGAGTAAATCTAGCTACACCAAATTGAGAGAACACTGATGCCACTGACAGAGAGCAGAGCTTGGAAGGGTTTCCTTTGGGGAGAGGAGATAAACTGGGTGTTTGAATTCATGGCTGTGAGGTGATAAAGGGAAATTCAAAGGAAAATACCTCTTAGACCATGAAAGAGACACACTGATCTCAGGTGAGGACATAAAGAGAGTCGCCTGCAGGAATGGGATACTGAGGCCCTGGTAATGGCTGACCACTCACAGGAAGAGAGGCTGGAGGAAGAGAGTAATAGAGGCCCGGAGAAAAGGCTCATGGGTCTTGAGACTCTTATCCCTTAAGTCTGAGGACTAGTTATGTTCTGCCCATGGACTGAGGTCTCTCCAGGTCTGAGATGTGACAGTAACACAGCTGGAAGCCTACCTCGCATACTTGATCAAATGGCATTTCATTATTGAAACTCTGGGAGCTGTTTTTAAAAACGCATTGACTTCCGCTAAATTAAAAAACAAAACAAAACACGTGTTCACAATTACAGGGATGTGTTTCAACCTTGCAGCCTGAAGCACTAGGTAAACCGTCCGTGAACATGATGCGTGGCATAATTTATCTTTCACCATCTCTGCTTCTAATCTGACACAGATGGTCACACAACTACCTTGTTGAATTGCACAGTCGTTATCATCCTGATTCTTAGATGAGAAAACCAAAAACCACAGGAACTTTGTAGCTTGATCCGGACCAAATGGTAAAATGGCAGAAACATGACTGTGACCCGGGTTTTCCGATTCCAGATGCTGTGCTCTTTCTGCTCTGTGATGAGAAGTCATGTTCAACAGCGATGCAGAAAAGGTGGGACCTCTTCCAGAAGGCCAAATGAACAAATTCCCACAACACTCCAAGAAGAATCTCCCAGGGAAACAGACTGCCCAGTTCTCTGCACTTCCTACGTCCCCCAGCTCACGCACACACGCACATCCATACGCACACACCCAAGCCTCCTGACAGACCTGTCAAGGTCTGGAGTTGAGTTATGGTCCACTGCAGGTACCTAGGTGCGCGATGCGTGGGGAGTAATCTGCTGCTATGTATCCATACTTCATAAATACGAGTGCTTCTCCATTTACACACTTTTAACTCGAAACCAACCACACAGATGAGCGAACCTCCTTTTCAGGGCAAAAGCCCACCATCCCCGCTCTTCCCCAACAGATGGCACCACGGTTGTGCACAGACACGTTAGTCTCTACCGAAGTTCGTTAGTCTGCGGCCAAAGTCATAAACTCAGGCAGGTAAAGTAAAGGAATGAAGTGAGACCAGTAGACGACAACGGGGTAGCAAAACTTGTGAGAGACGGAACAGCAGGTGTCTGGCCAAAAGAGGGCAGCCAAACCTCGGCTCTAGCCAGCTGACAATCATGAGGGTTTGGGGGCCCATGTTTGCAAGATACTCCGATTTTTCAAGATGGTGTGAAAATTCCGATTTTTTTTATGTGAAATCTCCTGGTTTTCAATTTTGCAGCCAACTCACATTTAATAAAAGCACTGTGCAGACTAAACACACCCCACATCTGCAGGCCAGATTATGTTGGTGTTTTCTGAGTTGGTTTATTAACATTCTTAACTCTGTCATGTCCAAAAAATGCAAAGCTTTTGGAGAGTGGTAAAGTGATAAGAAGAGGGCCAAGAAAATCCGAAAGTCTGAGCTAATGCCACCCATGTGCACCATTCCCTGGAGAAAATTGGGTTTACATAGATGTGGGTACATGGACTGATTCAAAAGTAATGCTTTGGACTTAGGAACAAGTGGACTTAGAATCAGCTTTGAAGAACCTCACACGCTCATCAAGACAGATGCACGGACAACAAACAACCGTACTGTGATTCTCCCAACATGTTTATAAAAGTAACACTGCTCTGTGATCCAGGTAGATTGAAAGTCTCTGGGAGTTAAAAAAAAAAAAAAAAAAAAAAAAAAAAAAAAAAAGTTACATCAAATGTGAGTTTTGAAGGCAAGATTTGGCCACTAAATGAGAGAGGGACTAGGAAAGACACTGTGATGTGGTGAGAAAACCTGTACAGGATTTGGAGTCAGGACCTGGACTTCAGTCTTAGCTCTGTTATTAACACGTGCCTGACCTTGGACAGGTTTTGCAACACTTAAATAGTTCAATTTCATTTTCCGCAGCACAGGAGTTAATAACTACTTTCAAAACAAAATTGTTGTAGTTGTGACGATAATGTAGCATAGCTTACAACTTGCAAGGCTGAAATACAATTTGAAATATCACTATTAAAATGATAATGAAGATGACAAGGAAGAGGTGGGCAAGAAAGAGTAAGCATATCCAAAAAGCACACAAAGCGGAAGTCACTTGGACGCTGCAGAAAAAAAATCTCCACTGGTGCTTTTAGGTTGAAAGAGAATACAGACTTCTCAGGAAGTTTTCTGGAAAGGACGCTAATTCCAAAATTACGTGAGGATGGGCAGACAGCTGCATCCCACCAAGGTACTTGAAGCAAAGCTAGCTTCAAAGCCGGGACACCGTAAATCCTGGGTAGTGGTTTAAAACACTTTGTTCTTACTTTGATAATTAAAGTCATTTCCGTTGCATGGCAAAAGCTTGCCCCGGGGACTGGAATGTATCGGGGGGCACACCCGTGCACCAGACTTGCAAGCAGAAAGGTGCAAGGGATAAGAAGAGGCCAACTCTCATTACCTTGGGAGTTCTGTGCTAGGATATGGGTCGTAGGCAAGGGAATGATAGAGAAATAGTGCCGCATCTCATCTCTATCATTTCATACTAAATTGATGCTTATCTCAATTTATATCATTTTATAACAAGCATTTGACAGCATGAATGTCTAGATTTTCTCAGCTAATATATTTAATTTAAAAAGATTTTATGGGTGGGGCGCCTGGGTGGTTCAGTCAATTAAGCGTCCAGCCCAGGTCATGATCTCATGGTTTGTGAGTTTGAGCCCGATACCGGGCTCCCTGCTGTCAGCGCAGACCCCGCTTCGGATCCTCTGTCCCCCTCTCTTTCTGACCTTGCCCCCCTTACACTATCTCTCTCAAAAATAAATAAAACATTTTTAAAAATTTAACAAATAAAAAATGAAAAGATTGCATGGGAGGGGCGCCTGGGTGGCGCAGTCGGTTAAGCGTCCGACTTCAGCCAGGTCACGATCTCGCGGTCCGTGAGTTCGAGCCCCGCATCAGGGTCTGGGCTGATGGCTCGGAGCCTGGAGCCTGTTTCCGATTCTGTGTCTCCCTCTCTCTCTGCCCCTCCCCCGTTCATGCTCTGTCTCTCTCTGTCCCAAAAATAAATAAAAAACATTGAAAAAAAAAAATTAAAAAAAAAAAAAAAAAAAAAAAAAAAAAAAAAAGATTGCATGGGAGACCTCCATTCTAGCCATGGTGCATAATGGATTAGACTTACCCTCTCATCATGAACAACAAGAAAATTGGACAAAATACATGAGGGGACAGTTTGGAGATACTGGACAATGGACAAAACAGGACTGTGATCTCTCAGAGAACGGAAATGCATGAGGTGAACCCAGTGGTCACCCCAGCTCTCTGTGTGGAGGCTTTTCTGGATCATGAATCATGGAAAGAGAGATCCCAGGTTGTGTGGCAATCTTACTTTATTTGAGGAGACAGAGCTTGAAGTTTGAGAAGACTGAATTGGCTGGAACCCATGGGGCAGAGTACTACAGAGGGTGGAGGACAGTACATGGAGAAAGAGTTCCAGAAAACCCCATGAGGATCACCAATCATGCTAAATCAAAATCGTCTAAACACTCCAGTTGAAAGGTAAAGATTGGGGGTGCCTGGGTGGCTCAGTCGGTTAAGCGTCTGACTTTGGCTCAGGTCATAATCTCGTGGTCTGTGAGTTCGAGCCCCACGTGGGGCTCTGTGCTGACAGCTCAGAGCCAGGAGCCTGCTTCAGAGTCTGTGTCTCCCTCTCTTTCTGCCCCTCCCCTGCTTGCTCTCTCTCTCTCTCTCTCTCTCTCTTAAAAATAGGTAAACATTAAAAAAAAATATTTTAAGGTAAATATTATCCAATTGGATAAAAATGAAGGACCCAACTATATGCTACATACAAAAAATCCACTTTAGTGGCACCTGGGTGGTTCAGTGGGTTGGGCATCGAACTTTTGATTTCGGCTCAGGTTATGATATCAGATCATGGGATTGAGCCCAGTGTTGGGCTCCTGCTTGAGATTCTCTCTCCCCCGCCCCCCTCCGGCCCTCTCCCCCGCTCACACACTCTCTCTCCCTAAAAATAAACACATACATACATACACTCTCTATATAAACACACGAATCGGTTAGAAGTAAAAAGATGAAACAACATATATCATGCTGATCCTACAAATAAATAAGAAAAACATTTAGGCTGGAGTTTCTATATTAATGTCAGGCAAAATAGATTTCACAGCAAAAAACATTACCAGAGATAAAAAGGTTAGTTCATGATGATAAAGGTTAATTAATCGAGAGAACCTAACAATCCTAAATGTTTATGCAACTAATAATAGATCTTCAAAATACTTGGAACAAAACTGATAGAATTGCAAGGAGGAAAAAGAAATCTGCAATTATAATTAGAGAGTTCAACACTCCTTTCTCAGGAACTGATCAAATACGTTGACAGACAATCAGTAAGGATATGGAAAATTTAAACCATTCTAGCAACCAAATTGACCTAACTGACATTTATAGAACACTCTACTATACAACAGCAGGATGAATATTCATTCTTGCACACAGAATATTTACAAAGATAGACTACATCCTTGTTTGCATAAAAGAAGTCTCAAAAAATATAACAGAGCTCAAGTCATTCAAAGTTGTCTGGACAAAATTAAATAAAAAATTCATCACAGAGGGGCGCCTGGGTGACTCAGTCAGTTGGGTGTCCAACTTTGGCTCAGGTCATGATCTCGCGGTTCGTGAGTTCAAGTCCCCCGTCGGGCTCTGTGCTGACAGCTCGGAGCCTGGAGCCTGCTTTGGATTCTGTGTCTCCCTCTCTTTCTGCCCCTCCCCCACTCACACTGTCTCTCTCTCAAGAAATAAATAAACATTAAAAAAAATTTTTTTTTAATTCATCACAGAAAGCTATCTAGAAAAGTCATCAAATATTTGGAAACTCAAAGAAGAAACCAAAAAATAAATGAGAAAGCAGCTCTAATTAGAAAGTATTCTAATAAATTAGAAACGAGAAAGTATTTTAGCAGAAAACTCTTACCAAACAAGGTCCCCATGTAAACCTGAACACAATGACTTAAATCCCACCCTTGGAAGTGATACTCTGAAATGTACTGCCTGCTGATAACTGGTCTTTCTCACCCATTCTAGGAAATGAAACAGCTGAAAGTCTTAAGTGGCAGGGAAAACACTAGAAACAGAGGCAGGTTCTCTGTACCTAAAAGAAAAACAAAGCTATACCATGGAAGAGATAAAATTTTAGAGTTAAAATTTAAAAGACAAGATACCGGGCATCTCCTGGGAAGCCACTGATGCTGGCTCCCAGCCCTTCCGGTGAGGGCGTAAAGTGGTAAAACAATAGTTTGCGTGGTTCCGTGGTTCCGTTTCCATGAAATTCCATCATTGGGAATACTAGTCAATAGTGACCAAAAGCAGATCAGTGGTTTCCTGGGGCTGGCCATGTAGAGGGAGCTCTGACTGAAAAGGGCCACAAGGAACTTTTTGGGGTGCTGAAATGATTATCGCGGTGGTCACATGGGTGAATACATTTGTCAAAGCTCTAATTAAACTCTACACTTAAAAGGATGGATTTTATTACATACAAATTATATTACACTGATGTGTTTTCTTTTTAAAAGATTCTTAGCGGCTTCTATCTCCTGCAGTACAAGGGAATAAATATCCTTTTTAACTCTCTTTTTGCAGAAGGCTCTGCTGAACAACAGCGGGATGATGGCTCGTTCTTGCACACTGAATATTTACCAAGGTAGCAAATAAAAACATAGGTTAATATTTAATGTTTGTATTATTTTGATTATGAACGTGCCACCCATAGCTAAGTCTTAGAGTAGATTATCATTGCTTTTTTTAAAATGTTTTTGTTTGTTTATTTATTTATTTTTGAGAGAGAGAGAGAGAGAGAGACAGAAACAGAGACAGAGACAGAGACAGAATGCGAGTGCGTTAGGGGCAGAGAGGGAGACACAGAACGCAAAGCAGGCTCCAGGCTCCGAGCTGTCAGCACAGAGCCTGACGCGGGGCTCAAACTCATGAGCTGTGAGATCATGACCTGAGCCGAAGTCGGACGCTCAACCGACGGAGCCACCCAGGTGCCCCTTGCTCTTTTTTTTCCCATGCATTTAAAAATTGTTGGTTTGGGTTTTTTTCTTGCCTTAGGGTTTGGGGGAATAAACACAGACCAGCCACACGAGAACAAGCAAAAGCTATTTATCCGGAGCTCGTTGTAGCAAAGCAGTCAGTCGCAGGGACTCGGGGTTCAGCAGAAACCCACAGGCAGGCAGTGAAGGTGGGAAAGCTTCAGAGTGGCAAAAAGCAACCGTGTCCGGTCTGCCCTGATTGGAGGCTGTTGGCCTGGGGAAACTGTAGGCGGGCTAATCGGAAGTGGGGGATCCATGTGGTTGGCTGGGGGGTACATATTTGGCTTTCTCTCGTTGGCCTAAACTGGAGGTGAGAACACACGTTAGAAAAGCTGTCAGTTAGTATTCAAGTCCTGGCTGTTTTTGCCTGATTGTTACAGGGATCGCTGTTGGTCTTCCCCAACCAGTTGTTAGTCACAGCGGTCTGGCTTCCTACAAGTCTCACCTATAGATGGCAGGCTGGCTTTCTGGGCTGGTTCCCTGCAGCCAGTGGCTTGGTTTCCTCGCCTAGCTGCTGTAGGCTGTAATGCTGTAGACCATTTTTACACATGGTCTGGCCATTGTCCATTTCTATATTCAATTTCTCAAGTTTATATGACCTTATCCTTCATTTAACCCCCGAATCATCATCAGATAGTTAAATCCCTTTCCAGGTATTCTACCCAGCTTTTAAATATAGTCTAGATCTCTAGATACCTTCTCAGGTATCTCTCTCTTTAATCTTCAGGCTGAAAACTACCGGGAATCTTTGAGTCTGCCTTTTTAAAATTCATTTATTTTTTTAACATTGTGATATTGTCACAGAACACTGTGGAAGTTCAAGGTGTGCGTGTGCTGACTGGACACGTTTACATATTGCAGTACGGTTACCACCCTAGCGTCACCTGGCCCCTCTATCCCATCGCATAATTATCATTTCTTCTTTGTGGTGAGAACCATTCTGACCTAGTATGTTAGCAACTCTGAAGTTGATATTGTCCACTAATCACTATGCTGTGCATTAGATCTCCAGGATTTATTTATCTTTCTATTTATTTATTTATTTTCTTTATTTATCTATGAGTCTGTACCCTTAAATAACATCTCCCCAGCTCCCCCCACCCCCCACCCCCTGGTAACCACCAATATTGGAATTAGCATTTCTTGTCCTCCTAGAGATTCCTTTTGTTCCTTTCCTGTATTGGATCTCTTTATGTCCGTATTCCATGCCCCCTCTCAGTTCAATCCCTTGTTTTGGTGGCACACCTTACTTTCTCGAGGAAACTTACACGGGAGGTAAAATCTGGAGGACTTAGAACATCCCAAACTCTCTTTAGCCTAACCTCACAAATAAAGAATAGCTTGGAAAGGTAGAGATTCACGAATAGAAAATATTTTTCTTCCAGAAAATGTTCCTTCGGGAATTTAAGGCATGGCTCCACATTGCCTTTCCACTTTCAATGCTGCCATCATTCTTCTCTCTCTCTTTTGTTTTAATAAAGGTTAATTTGAGAGAGAGAAAGAGCGTGCGCATGCACATGCATGAGTGGGGGAGGCGCAGAGAGACGGGGAGAGAGAAGAATCCCAAGCGGGCTTTGTGCTGTCAGCACGGAGCCCCACTTGGGACTCCAACTGATGAACGGTGAGATCACGACCTGAACCGAAATCAAGACTTGGACGTTTAACCAACTGAGCCACCTACGTGCCCCAATTCTTCATTCTTTATATGCAACCTGCTCTGTCCCTCTCTGGAAACTTATGGGATCTCTTTTTGCCCCTAACATGCTAAAAGTTCACAATAATGCATCTTGGCATCGGGGCCCTTTGACTGATGGTACTGGGCACTTAGTGGGCCCTTTTAGTCTGGAAGCTGCTGGAAAGTTGTCTTGATTTACTTGGTTGTTCAATTCCTCTCCTCTATATTCCTTGTCCTATTTCTAGAACTCTTTCTTCAGGATATTTAATTTCAGAGATTACTTCTTTAATTTTGTTCTTTTTTCTCTCCTTGTTTTTTTTTTGTTTGTTTGTTTTTTGTTTTTTAATCTCTTGGTCTTTTTGTTCTATTTTCCATCAAACTTCCTCAAATTTATTTTCTAAGCATTTAAGTGAGTTTTTCATTTCTGCTACTCAAACAACCACTCTGTTTTTAGTTCTATCTTCATATCCAGATGTCCCCAGTGGTGACAAATCAGAAACACTTTGGGGGTTTGCAATGTGAATTGGGTAGCTTCTTGGCTTTTTCCTCACAGCGAATTAAAGAATTAATCTTCTTAGTCTACCAGCAGTCAGCTTCTGCTCTTTTATTTGCTTTGCAGTTTCCAAAAGTTTGTTATTATTGTCTCCATTCCTGTTCTTTGTCCTTCTGGTTTTGAGCCGTAACAAAAATATTTTTGTTAGCATTTTATGGGGGTTTGAGAGAGAGTGAAAGTAAATACATGTGTTTAATCTACTTCTTAACCAAGAGGTGCTGACCAGGACAACTTTACTGCTCCCTCAGCTTGACTAAACCGTGTACAGACTTCTTCCGGGCTCTAGGCCCCTGACCTCCTTTCGCTTAGAGCATTTCCTTCAATTTTTAAAAATGTTTATTTGTTTTAGAGAGTGAGAGAGAGACAGAGTGCAAGTGGGGAAAGGGCAGAGACAGAGAGGGAGACACAGACTCTGAAGCAGGCTCCAGGCTCTGAGCTGTCAGCACAGAGCCCAATGTGGGGCTTGAACTCACAAAGCACGAGATCATGACCTGAGCCAAAGTCAGATGCTTCACCAACTGAGCCACCCAGGTGCCCCAATTTAGAGCCTTTACTTTAGAAAACTTGCCATCATAAATTCTTTCCCCCTCTCTCGGAGATGTAAATCTTCTCCTGGCTTTTTACCATACCTAGGAATGTCTTTCTCAAGGACCTGGCAGGCATTTCCTTGAAATGTAGTCATTAAGAAACATAGGGCCCATATATCCCAGTTTTTGTGAGAGGGTAGGAGCCTAACAGCAAACCTAATCGTGGTGACCAACCTCCCCCCACTAACATCCTCTAGGACCTGTTCACTAGCGCACCCTGGTGTTTAAAAATTCTCCTCACCTTTTGTTTCAGCAAAGTCAAATTCAGTCTCTCTCCCCTATTACAGTAGTCTTAAACAAAGTCTATCTAGACTGTTTACCTCTCTTTGGTACAATTTTTCTTTTGCAGTACGTGTGCCTTTTTATTTTTAAAAATCATCGGGATCGGTAACTGATAAAAGCAAGCATCGTATCTGGAAATACGTTTTTGACACGCTGTCCAACTCCGTAAGCATTTCTGGAGCACTTGTGTCTGTGTGTCGTGCTCATATTATGTCAGGCACTGAAGACAGGCCCTCCGGCCCCCCCCCCACCCCCACCAACACAAAGCAATAAATTCAAGGAAAGGGCAACCACATCCAAAAGCATCTATTATAGTCATTGAGTTTGACTTGTTTACTTATAACCAAGATAAAGACTGGCTTTGTGATCTCAGGCAAATTCACGCTCCTCTCTGTACCTCTGTGTCACTCTGAAAAACAGTGGTATTAGACCACGTGGTTTCTAAATTTCCTGTTTGGTTCTTAGATTCTGAGAAGACTTTAAAGCGATTCAACAACTTGTTTTGGGCAATAAAATTAGTAAAAATGATTGCTAAGTTTTTACCTTAGTCAGAATTTATTTACATATGTTACTAGCTTATTTTAAATAGTGGTAGAATTGGAGAGAAACACCACAGCTAGGCACAGCTGAGTTCTCTGAGATGTACTTACACGTCAGTATGTGAGCCCTAGCCGAAATCCTAGTGATTTTTTTTCCCCTTGCAGGACATAGTTTCAAGGTCCAAAGAGTATCTCCAGAGAGTTTTACATTTTGGAGCTTGCTAAGTTCTTCTATAAATACTCCAGCAAAAGGAAAGAAAACAAGCCATCAGCAATCACAGTGACAGGGATTTATCGAGCGGCTCAGACTGCTGGACTTCGGTCCTGACTGCCGTCAGGGTTATAAAAGCAGCAGAGTCATCTGTCAAATGGATCTAAGTGCGCGCTGTGTGCAAAGACCTTCCTCACCTCACTGCTAACAAGTTAAGATCGATGAACCCCCGAGTCTCTTCAGCCTTAGGGGGTGCTTGGCACAGCAGAACTCAAAACAGTGTTCTCTCCACTCCAACCCCTGGCTGAGGTTAGCCCAAAAGTAGTGCTGAGGTTATAGAGACGCAGAAGTAATCTGCAGTCATATAGAATTGAGTGCCGTTCCCCATCTGTTCCCATTTACGAGTTGTAGGACGGTGGGCAGGTTTACTTAACCATTTTGAGCCTCATAGATGTCACAGATGATGTGACCTGCTTGAGTGTAAGTGCCTGGCATATAAATGTGCTTAGTAAGTATTAGCTGAAAATTTTAAGAGTAAGAGCTAATGTTAGAGGAAGCCATGGCAGTTTAGTCTACTTTATTTGCATCGGAGGGGATAAAAGCATGCTCCCCCAAAGCACCTCGCTTTAGCATAAGAATTACTTTGAGCTGAAGCCACTGAAGAAAAAGCAGATGCAAGGACGCCTGGGTGGCTCGGTCGTTAAGCATCTGACTCTTGATTTCAGCTCAGGGTTCGGTGGATCAAACCCTGTGTCGGGCTCCCTGCTGACAGTGCGAGTCGGCTTTGGATTCTCTCTCTCCCTCTCTCTCTGCTCCTCCCCAACTGGCGCTGTCTTCTCGAAATAAATAACTTTAAAAAAGAGAGAGAGAGAGAGAGAGAGAGAGAGAGAGAAAGAAAGAAAGAAAGAAAGAAAGAAAGAAAGAAAGAAAGAAAGAAAGAAAGAAAGAAAGAAAGAAACAGCAGATGCAGGGAGAACTCTCTGACCTCCTCCTTTTCCCCTAAACGTAGGACAAAAATGTCCCACGAGAAAGGTGCCCTTCCTACACCAGGAAGGGCAGAATGACTCTTATCCTTTTATCAGCCCAGACATGGAATCTACATGGCAAACCTTATTGAAACAACCCTTATCTTCCGTTGGTTTCCTTATATAGATACATCTTCCCAGTTTACCACTCCTAAAAGCCTAAAGCCTTGTTCCCTTGTTATGGCTACATATTTGTTATTCTTTGTTAAGTTGCCAGACAAGCCCCAAGTTTGAGTTGCTCATCCCTGAGTTTTTCCCATGTGTATGTGCACTACACAAGTTCATAAGTTGTTTTTCTCTTGTGAATCTGACTTTTGTCAGTTTAATTTCCAGAGCCCCAGTCACCGAACCTGAGAGGGTAGAGGAGAAGGGGAGCCTGGGTGGCTCAGTCGGTTAAGTGTCTGACTTCGGCTCAGGTCATGATCTCACAGTTTGTGAGTGGGAGCCCCACGTCGGGCTCTGTGCTGACAGCTCGGAGCCTGGAGCCTGCTTCGGATTCTGTGTCTCCCTCTCTCTCTGCCCCTCCCCTGTTCATGCTCTGTCTCTCTCTCCTTCTAAAATAAATATAAACATTTGAAAAAAAATTTTTAAAAAGAGGATAGAGGAGAAGACTTTTTTTTCCTTCCCCTACAGTGTGTGTGTGTGTGTGTGTGTGTGCATATATGTATGTATGTATGTATGTATGTGATAACTGTGTATATCCAGAGGGACATTGATCTCATCTATCGAGTCAGGAAGGTTTTATGGAGGAGAGAAGTCACAGGATAAATGGCTTATTAAAATAGGAGGAAACGAGAAATTTGAGGGGATCCTCAGACAACAGAGGGATGAACATCCAAAGTTGTGTCTGAGATCCAGTCTCTCTCCAGTGGGGTTTCTTACCTAAGCCACATAATGCAGAGAATGATCGGAGTCACTGCCATGTTATAGGACGCGTAAGGCTAAGACGTGAAAAGAGATGGTAAGTTTGTCAGCGGGAGCCGTGGGTAGCCAGGCGTACGGTGAGTAGTGAGAAAAGAAAGCAGTAGAACTAGGCACAGGAGTCATTGCAGGTGTTTGGGGGCAATGCTGAGTAATCAGAAAATGTGTAGGCTGAAACATGAGGGGCAGGGATCCGGACACAGGCTGGGGCTGGCTGGGTCATCCGGGGGGAGGACCCGAGGGCTCTCGAAGATTGCCTCGCCTTGAGTGCAGGGAGCAGTCATCTGCCTCTGGAAGTCCGTGAGCTGGAGGAGGAGGGACGACCCAGGTCTGCTGGCCCCTCACATCAGTTACTGGATCAGAGCAATCCCACGTGTCAGTCGTTTTCGTAGCATCTCCACGGTTTGTACTCTATCTTCACAGCAGCTCTCCAATCATTCATTTTTTAAGTCGAAATAAATGTGGCTCCCTTCCGAGCAAGAACGCCCATGAAATGAGTGTCTCTGTTAGTTATATTTTCTGCCTCACAATATTTATTCAAATAGCTTTCAATGCCTTTGTCTGTATCCCACCTAAAATTGTCAGAGCACATTTTGGGAAGTCCCAGGTGATATCACATATTAGATATGTTATCTATTCTATTACATTGCTGTCACTGAGGTCATGCTCCTTAGAAGAGGAAGGCGGGGCTGTTACGTATTTAGACAGGAAGTATCTGCATTTAGAAGAATGTTGATAACTGGAAAAATAACACTGATTGGCAGACTGAGCACGTGACAGTAGTCCTCACGCATATTAGTTGAAGTCCCATCAGGGCAGAGGAAGGAGAGTCCTTGGATTAGGACTCAATTAAAGGAATTAGACCTGACAAAATTGTGGGAGCACCTAGGAGGTAAAGGCCTGACAAGGAGAGGTGGAGGTTCGGGAAGAGTGCCCTCACCAGCCCTTCTGAAGCATTGCTGTGGACGGGCTACGTGCGGCTTGCAAGGATCCAGGAAGCCGGGCACGTCCAGCTACCGGAAAGGAACCGCAGCGGAGAGCTGGTGCGGCAGCCTGTGATCCCTACGTCTGGCGGTGGGCCAGGGTTGCTACTGGCTGGCAGGGCCAGCAAGGAGAAGGAAGAGCTCAACTCGAGAGCAGCAAAGCATGGAGCCACCAGCAGCAGCAGCTGGCATCTCGGCGTCTGTTTCTCTCGGCGACAGAGAATCCTAAGCAGGCTCCACATCGGTGGCATGGAGCCTGATGCAGGGCTCAAACTGAGGAGCCGTGAGATCACTACCTGAGTTTGAAACCAAGATTTGGACGCTTAACCAACCACCTGAGTCACCTAGATGTCCCCACGTTCATGGTACGGCCCTGCAGGATTGTGTTTACAACCTTGATGCACGTGCACAAGCAACAGCTTATTAGGTCATCCGGCCATTCATTTGCCAAGTACTTGTTGAGTGCCTACATGCCAAGCACTGTTCCAGAAGCTGAGGATATGGCAGTGAGCCCCACAGATCAAATCTCTGCTCTCCTGTGAACAGTCGGCAATAGCCGACATATGAGCCTACTCCATGTAGGATGGAGATAAAAGTTATGAAGTCAGAGCAGGGTACAGGTCTAGAAAGGGGGTGCTCTTTTTAGATCAGGTGGTCAGGGAAGCCTCTCTGAGGAGAAGTGGGTGAAGCATGGAATTCTGTGGCTCCCTGGAAGGAAAGTCTTCCGGACATACGCACGGCATGTGCAAAGGCCCAGAGAGCAGATGTTTCAGATGCTGTAGGAACCACAGAGTCCAGTATGACTGTGGCAGCAAGGGCCAGGAGGAGAGTGGTAGGAGATGAGGTCTGAGGCCAAGGAAGTCTTCGAATTTCATCTCAGAGGAAGTGAAAATGCCTGAGGGTTTGGGCGGCACGGTGACCTGCCGTGAATATGAGGGAAATGGAGCAGTTCTGTGGCTCGTTTATACCCGTGTGAATAAGTAGGGCTCGAAAGGAAAATATGAGGGATAATTTAACTATCAGCTGAGGGAAAGCACTGAGGTATTGAGACAGCTCAGTTTTCTCAAGGTAGGTTATTTTGTTTCAAAACTATGCCCTGCAATTGGTCAAGGGCCTCATCTGTAAGAAACACAGCCTCTGCCTTTAGCGTGCGGTTGCCACGCTTGTCTAGAGGCCAGAGCCCTCCGTGAGGCCCGAGACAGCCTGGCGGTGGCATCCTGTTGGCTTCCTGCCCTAGTCTCTGCTTGTGGTAGAGGCAGGTGAAGGGAGGGCTTGTTTTCCTGCACGAGGGGGTCTAACTGGTGAGTGTGAAAGGCAATGATGGAAGCAATGTGCTAGGTCAGAAGAGGACTTAGCACAGGGAACAGGTTGTATGAGTATAATTTCAACTTCAACTTCTATTTCATGGCCGAATGCCAGTCTTCGTGGTCATAAAATATTAGAGCTGGAACAAAACCGTTTGCAGAACTTCAAGTCCTATAAACGATCAGACTGTGCTGAGGAACCCTAGGATTGCACAGAGGTGACGCGGGGACACTTTGGAAAGGGGATGTAAGGGAAAGCCAGTAGGTTTCCTCCACCCTGACCTCTACCCCACTGCTCCCATCTTAGATTAAATATTTATCTAAGATTATTTTGGAAGGAGGAGTTTTGCAGCTAAAAAAATAAAAGGTTTGAAAATCACAATACACTCAGTTTAATCATCTCGTCATGGAGATGAAAAAAAAGGTTCAGAGATTGATTACAAATGTTCCGGACAGACTCTTCTCAAACCTGGCCTCTTAATTACATATTGCCTAGGAGCTATGTTATTTAATGAGCATTTACTATGTGCCAGCCACTTGACTGAATTTTGTACAATGTTTATCTCATTAATCCTCCAATAAACCTATGAAGTAGGTATGAATGGCCCTATTAATGAGAAAACTGAGACTTAGTGAAGTTAAGTAGTGTTTTAATGCTAATGGGTAGCAAGGTCAAGATTTGAACCCAGGCCAACCCATCTGACACCTAAGGTATAACTCATAAGTTTCATGTTATCTTTAAAAGAAACAAAACAAAACAAAATTACCAGCCAAGGTAATTGTCATTATCATCCAAAGAAATTTGTTAAAATGCTTAGAACGGCCACAGAGTCTAATATAACATTTAGAGAGCTTTTAATATTTTATTTAACATTCTTTATGTCATACTTGCTGTAAGCAGAACACTCTTACAGGGGATTTACAGATATTAACTCACTTAATATCTCCAATCGCTCTAAGAGGGAGTTTCTAGCAATAGTCCCAATTTGCAGATGAGAAAAAACCCAGGCACAGAAAAATTAAATGATTTGCTCCCTGCTGGCAGAGGAGGGACGTACACCTATCAAAGGCCACACACAAAAAGAAGTGATTCAGGGTCTAGGCTCCTTTCCAACCTAGGCACTCTTCAACCCACGCTTCCTAGGTCGCCAGGGAAAGTAAAACAAAGTGACAGGTTTTAGGCGCCAGAGCCCGCTCAGGCTTCACTTCCTCTCACACCCCATTGGCTGGAACCCGACCACATGACCACAATTAACTCAAGCGAATCCCGGAAATGCAATCAGCGCACGGAGGTGGAAGAGGAAAAAGTCACGTGCATCTAGCGCTGCCCCTATTACAGAGAAGGACGCAGTAAGTGATATAAACTGGAGGGGGAAAAAAATCTAGTTTCTGTATTTAATCGTTTTTAATTACACATAGAGGAGGCTCAGTGAATACAGGTCGTGAATTCCTTTAGCAAATGGCATTTTCTGAGGAGCCGCGCGCGTGCCCCAAGAAAGAATGCACAAAATTTACCACTTGTGCCTGTGCCGTGGGGAGGCAGTGTGCGAAAGCGGAGGGCTTTGCCTTCCTTTTCCTTCTCGCCCCGTACTATGTGCGCCCCTGTTCCCTCTCAGCCCTCCCCTTTGCTTCGCAGGCTTGTTTTGCTCCCCTCCGATCCCGTCCAGGCATGAGGCCGGGCAGGGTCACCTCACACCGGTGGTGGCCGTGGGGCAGGAGGAGAAAGAAGCTGTTGGCGGGGGCGGAGAGAGCGAGAGCTGGGGGCAGACCGGTGCCCTGCTTCTCTCCGCCCCAACACCGGTCCGCTCTCCTTGACCCGAAGCAGCTCTGCTGCTCTGAACCTCAGTGTCCCCGCTCGTTCCGGTCCGGTTTAGACCAGATGTACTCCCGGAGTCTGAAAGGAGAGATCCCACGTGTGGGGTGACAGGAACTATTTCAGGGGAGTCCAGGGTGAAAATCAGGGCTACTTGGGGTGAGAGGCAGGTGCACCTCAAAGGTGGCCAAAGTGCTGACTCAAGGAGAAGCAGGCCACAGAGAAGTGTTGATCCTTCCCCAGGCACACACACCCCCAAAGCTACTAAAGCACGCGGGCGGCCAGGGCGAGAAGGGGGTGAGGCCCCTAAGGGAACACCGCGGGCCGGCATCACGCACTCCGACCCTCTGGGGACCAGGGGAGCACCTCGAGATCCCCGCTGGCCGATGGGCGCCGCGGTGAAGCGGGGAGCCCAGGCCCAGTCCAGCCCCACAGCTGCCGTGTAGGAATCGGGGGCCAGTGCTGCCGGAATACCTCGTTTTCAAAAGGAATAGGAAATCGCGGCTTGCTGTGCCTCCAAAGTGTTATGTGTTTGAAACCATTGCAAAAATGTTGCGAGTTAAACAAAACCTGGGCACAGGCCAGACTGACCCCAGGCAGACAGCGTGTGGTGGGGATTACGTCTACGGGGCACGGTCCCCTACGGAGAACTGTCTCTGTCCAATCGGGAACCGCCCGGGACGCAGCCCCGTGTGTTGGTGGCTGTTCCGTGTTTGGGGCCCCGGAGGAGCGAGGCCCTGGACTCAGCGAACCGGAAGCAATAAAGATGAAGACCGCGTGCTGTTGGCTTACCTCCAGGAGCACTTTCCAGCGGCGGGGAGAGGAGTCCGGCTTCTTCCTGATGATCGCAGAGCGCGGAGTCTCGGCCTCCGCTGCGCAGAATGACGTGCTCAGGACATGCTGCCCTCGGCCCCTCGCGCAGGCTCCCAGGTGTGGCTGTGGGCTCATCCAGCGCGGGAGGGGTGGGCCCGGCGCACTTGCCCGCAGACCCCGGGACTGTTGAATTTATGAGCATTGGATTGAACTAAAAACACACTTAAAAAGCTTGATGTTTGTACAGATGCCGTGGGGGAACCTTTTGCAAGCCCAAGAATCTCCTGGCAAAGTGGATAAACCATGCCTCACCTGACTTCAACCCTCCCAGTTTCTCGTTCTCATCCAGAATGGGAGAATCCGGTTTTCTGAAGTTGAGACTCGCGTGCACCTCAAACAGGAAAATGGGGGAAGGGGTCGTGGAGGGACACATTTGGGCACCACTTGAGGAGTGGGAATCCCCCTCACCCATAACCCTGTGATCATCAGGGTGGGGCGGGGAGAAGGTTGAGAACCGTATGCAAGTACAAAAGGACAAGATTTTAAGAAAAAAATCATTTTCTTTGGAAAACTATTCATTATTTAAAAGCATGACTTAATTATTTAAAACATTTAGATTTATGTAATTATTAAGATATATTACGTTGCAATTATATTTTAATGTATATTTATGTAGGCATAATGAACATATATCCATCCATTTGTATGATTATTAAAATTATTTTTAAATTATTAATGAACAACAGAAAACACACTATACATATGATAAGCAATAGATTTTCAGTTATAATAAATATATACAGTATTGAGAAGAAGGAAAATAAGAATTGGAAGTGAAAACAAGATTGGGGAACTTGGAGGGGGGCCTCTGTTGGTTCTGCCTGCATCATTGTGTCCCGCAGAACAGATTTTCTCCTGCTCTCTCTGCCCTTTGAAATTCAAATCGTCTTTGGGGCGCCTGGGTGGCTCAGTTGGCTAAGCGTCCGACTTCAGCCCAGGTCATGATCTCGCACTTTGTGGGTTCGGGCCCCACGTCCGGCTCTGTGCTGACAGCTGGGAGCCTGGGCCTGCTTCAGATTCTGTGTCTCCCTCTCTCTCTGCCACTCCCCTGCTTGCACTCTGTCTCTCTGTCTCCCAAAAATAAATAAATATTTTTTAAAAAATTCAAATCGTCTTTGTAATCTCTTGAATGGTCCTGACTGGCCTTATTTCCATCTTCAAAGTTTACATTTTATTGATTTTATTTTTTTTAATGATTATTTATTATTTTTTAGAGAGAGAGAAAAAGGGAGGGAGGGGCAGACAGAGACAGCAGAGAGAGGGAGAGAGAGAATCCCAAGCAGGCTCTGTGCTCTCAGCCCAGAGCCCAACACCAGGCCCTATCTCTTGAACCATGAGATCATCACCTGAGCCAAAATCAAGAGTCTGATACTTAATCGACTGAGCCACCCAGGCACCCCCAAAGTTTACATTTAAAATTTTTTTTAAGTTTATTTATTTTTGAGAGAGACAGAGTGAGTGGGGGAGGGACAGAGAGAGAGCGAGAGAGAGAGAGAGAGAGAGAGAGAGAGAATCCCAAGCAGGTTCCATGCTGCCAGCAGCAGAGCTCAAAGTGGGGCTCAAACTCACAAATTGTGAGATCATGACCTGAGCATAAACCAAGAGCCAGACGCTTAACTGACAGAGCCACCCAGGTGCCCCCCCCCCCACACACATGGATTTTGGAAAGCATTAAATGTGAAGAAACTTTGAGATTACATTGGCCTGACCCTGAATTCCTGTGACACTGAAAATTCCTTAGCCTTGACCTTTTGTCCGAGATTGTTTTCCTTGCATCCTAAGTACCTTAGCATTAGATATGGGACCAGCATTTGTTTCATTATTCCAAGTCATTGTTTTTACAGCCTAAGTGTATGGATGATGGATAAATTCCAGTGAAATTTGGAGGCATATCTTGAAAACCACTTTCAAGTAGTGGAAATGAATGGGGGTCATTGTCATACACACCCCCACTGCCATATTATGTCAGTGATGACTCATTTATGATGTTAGTGATTTAATTAATTAATTTTAACATAAAAATTAAATACAGTGCTTACCCTTTATTCTAGTGAGTTGTCAAGCCCCCCCACTCCGCCAAGGGGTCCCAAGGTAAGTCCTTAAATGGGTCACCTCAATGTACTCACTCTTCAGCTTTTCCTAAAATGTCTCTGAGGCATAAAGGAGAGAACGTGGGCCATTGGGGTCTCTAAGGGAAAGGAGAGCTTTGGCCAATGCAAAGCAAGTAATAAGATATTTCCTTGAATTCTTTTGTTCATCTTAACGTTTTATGTACATTTCGTCTTCCATTTAAGAACATTATACCTATGCATGTCTAATCGAGCACATTTGCATCAAAGTCAGGTAAATCTGACAAAAAGTGATAGTTTCGGCAGACATCTGTGCTTGGCTTGTTGTTCAAGTGCCTTGAATTGTTGAAGCACGTTGGTAGGATAAAGGAGTAATGTTGACGTGAATTTATCACTGAAGAAAGCCAGCTATTGGCCAAAGCGTTCATTCACATGCTCCCCAGGAGCCTCTAACTTCCCAGAAATATTAATAAGAACTCTAAACTTCCAGGTAATAACTTTTAAAAGCTACTCTTTTCATTACAGAATAACCACGGGTAGCCTTAAGCTTTGTTAAGGGCGATTGGCTGCTTGTAATAACTCAGCAATTGAAAAACTGAGTGTAGGCTATCTAGCGAAGGGGGTGCAAAAGAAGACACGTATTTGTAGGAAGAAGCTGTGCATTGGAACACAAACCTCCTTGAGTCATGGACATAAATAATACAAGGCAGAGGCTTAAAATTTCATAAATGAAGTGTGGCTCCAGTGCTGTGGGATGTTGAGTGGGAGGGAGGAGTGGACATGAAACTCTTGAAGGAGGCCTTGCAGGTGTCCTGGGGGCAGGACTAAGAAACCCAGAAATGGGCATAAAGGGAATAGGCTGTACAACTGAAGAGCCGCAGCAATGATTTCTGAAAGGGTTGAGTGTATTTGTTTCGTGATGGGTAATATAAATAGTCATTTATTTGTGTATTAGTTCCCATAATTGACTACGCACGAGACCGTAAAAACATTTATATATTCATCATAGTGACAGTTTATTCTTCAAATATATGTGCAGCCATAAATATCATTTTTTAAGTTTATTTATTTTGAGAGAGAGAGCACAAACAGGGGAGGGGCAGCAAGAGAGAGAGAGAGAATCCCAAGCAGGCTCCACACTGTCAGTGCAGAACCCGATGTGGGACTCGAACTCACGAACTATGAGATCGTGACCTGAGTCAAAATTGAGAGTCAGATGCTTAAGCAACTGAGCCACCCAGGCACCCCAGCCACAAATATAACTTTAAAGCATGATGCAGAAACTTGTAAATGCTAATTATTAGCTCCTAAGAGTTCTATTTTGTGCATATTGTTTGAATTAGACTTCTTTTTTTTTTTTATAGGAGCAAAGAAAATTAAATAGTACTAACTGGTTTATAACAAAAAACAGTGGTCCCCGCCTTACCCCTTCACTTCTCATACCTCTGGTTCTGATCCCCAGAGGAGATCACTTTAAATTCTTCAACTGTTTTGTTTGATATGTATTTCTAGGTTTCTGAATCGTATGCTTATATGAGCTTTTTAAAAGTTAGACATTACCCATTGATTTCCTGTTATGCTAAATGACAATTTTGTGCTCATATGTTCCCTACCCCATGTCCTCTCTTGCCATATTCCTAATACTTATGTCCCATCTTTAGTTAGGTCAATAAAAAGTATTGACATTAGTATCTTCATCTAAATAATATTCACTGTAAAACCTAAGTCGTCTCCTATTACCGTGTTTTCTTGCCTGGAAAATGCTTTGTTTCCCTGGACTTATAATTTCCTTATCAGTTTTTCTGTTTATAGTTTTCTGTATGTGGAAGGTTTGATCTTCTCCTATAAAGTTGTTTATATACCAACCATTTTTTTAACTTGTTCTAGTTCTTTTTTTTTTTAATCTTCTTTAATGTTTATTTACCATTGAGAGAGAGAGAGAGACAAAGTGCGAGCAGGGGAGGGGCAGAGAGAGAGGGAGACACAGATTCTGAAGCAGGCTCCAGGCTCCAGGCTGTAGGCTCTGAGCTGTCAGCACAGAGCCTGACGCTGGGCTCGAACTTCTGAGCTGTGAGATCACGACCTGTGCTGAAGTCAGATGCTTAACTCACTGAGCCACCCAGATGCCCCAATATCAATATACTTAAGCACATCGAGAAGTCTGTCTCTTTATTATTATTTTTTTCCTGGAAACCCTCCTGACACCCTTCATCCTTGTACAATCTGCACTGGTTGCTTCTTAATTAAGCCTGCCACACAGTATCATCCTGGGACTTTGCCGCTGGACTTTCTGTTTCCTGGGTGTTGTATTCTGTTTCCCCCCCAGCTTACTCTCTCGTTTTTCTGCCACATTCTTCCATAGCCAGTCTTCAGCGGTCCCCAAGGATCCACACTGCCCGAGGGTTTTGCCCTCGTGTAACCCCCTCCTACACCAAATCCAGACTCACCTGAACTGAGTGCAATAAAATCGATGGTGTGTCACCTGTGAGGCTGAGTCACGAAGGGCGCTGCGGCTCCTGCCTCGCTCTCTTGGATTTCTCACCTGCTTTGTGGGAAGTCAGCTCCCAGGACAGACGGAGACCCTGCCAATCAATGACGGGGAAGTAGTGCAGAGGCTCATGCGTTACCAGTGCTGGCCAGAGGGGGGCAGCAGAGACACCAGTAAGAGAATTTCTCATTTCAATTTTGCACCGAGCTAATATCCTTAGATTTGTTAAACATGGAACACATGGATTCACTCTGGTTTTACATGTATTTATTCATCTCTGGGAAAGTCTGAGGAGATAGGGCATCATTCCACTGCCCTGAGGCACCGTAATTGGCCCAAGCCACTGGTGACCGTCATAATTTAGTGAGCTGAGCCAGAGATGCACTTCGTTTGCATCTCTGTGAAGGATCTACTTAGCTGCTAATGCCATTAAAAGCAAGCTTATAAATCAAGTCACTGTGTCACAAAATGTAAATCAAGATTTTCAGAAACGAAGCAAAAGTAATCAGAGGGCTCTCACAGAAAATGGCACTTCTGATTGGTGATAGGTCAAGGGCACTTGGCACCACTAATAAAGTAAAGCAATTTATTTAAATTGTTGTTTATTTTGTCTTTATCTTATACTTTTAAATCTCATTTATGTTTCATAGCGGGCATAGTATGTTAATAGAGGAATGCATTTACATAATCTGTTAATAAGGACACCTATATTTAGGGTGTGCGTTCAAAAGTTTTAACTGACAAGCAGGCAAGGTCAAAAAAAGTTTGGGGAGCACTGATATCATGAAGCATACCTTTTCAGGAACTGCTCAAGAGAGGGAGTGCTGGGGGAGTGCTCCCCAGGCTGGCCCAGCAGAGAACCTCACTGTGGCCCTTAATGCTCCCCCTTCCTCACTGCTGTGGTCTTCATATCTAGTGTGAGGGTTTCATATCTTATCTTGTTCTAGGAGGTAAATAGTGACCCCATTTTCCACATAAGGACACTGTGAGTCTCTGGGTTGTGTAACTGGCACCCCATTGTATGACAGTAAGTGGCAGAGTCTGTATTTGAACCCAGACCATACTGATTCCAAAGCATACGTTTTGTTTCGTCTTATGCTGCCCAGACCTTCCACACAAGTGGCCTTCCTACAACTCCCATGTTCACTTCATGAATACTCTGCTTTACGAGTCCTAAGTTGTACAACTGTTTTACACTTGAAAGCCTGAAAAACCAGGCTGCACCTCAGAACTGATGGGGTCTCACTCCTGCTTACAGCCAAGTGGCAGCAGGCCTGATGTAGTGGTCACTGTGCATGCACACACGTCGCTGGTGTTCTGGGTCAAGGCTGGTCTGTTACAGCTATGCATAGTTTTGGACCGCAGCAATTTAATGACATAGGAACTCTGTGTGTTGAGAATTGTGATCTTTTTTCTGCGTTTGATGTTCTCACTTCCTTCAATCATTGCCGATATGGTTTCCCTAGCAAACTATGCGGGTTCTCTTCATACCTTTGTTTCCGCTCTTCTGTCTGGAACATCCTTCCCTTATTTTTTTCCTGGTTGGCTATTTCCCAAGCCTCAGTTAAAGCATCACCTTCTCTGACACACCTTCCGACATCTAACATAGCTAACACGCATCTAACACAGGTTTCCTCCCTTGTCGATCACCATTATTCTTCCAGCTCTTGGAGATCAGGGCTTCAGCCACCTCTGTGAACCTCAGCATACAGAATTTAGCATATGGTAGTCAATATAGGCAGCAGATGTTTGTTGAATGAATAAATGAGGAAGTGAATGAATGAAGCCAACATTTCCACAGGATGCAGACTGTGGCCATCTTGGTGGGGCCAAGACAAGCTGGAGATCCACGCCATCATCTTTAGCCTGGAAGAAGCTCTGTGCATTAGAGGGCACTCAGCCTTTGGAAAAACAAAAACAAACAACAAAAACACAACCGAGTTTGAGTCCCTGCATGGGCACTCACCAAGTGAGACTTCTTTATACCTGAGCATGAGAATAATTCCTACCTCATAAGGTTGAGAGGAATTAAAAGCAGAGTGGCACACACTCCATGTGTTAGGTCCCTTTACTCTCATATCAATTAGCATTTAGTCAGGAGTAATTATCTAGTTATGATAAGGGTGTTAGCTATAAGGGGACAAAAAAGGTATCTCTAAAGAATACCCTGAGCCTGAGAGAGAGGGCTGAAAGAAAGAGCAAACTTAAAAGAGGTGATATGGGTTGAACCGTGTCCCCCAAAATCCATACGTTGAAGTCCTAACCCCAGTACCTCAGGATGTGACACTGTCTGGAAATAGGATCGTTGCAGATGTAATTAGTTGTTAGGATAAGGTTATACTAGAGTAGAGTAGGCCCCTAATCCCAGGTCGCTGGCATCATATATAAAAAGGGGAAATCTGGAAGCAGCAGGCACACAGGGAGAACACCAGGCGAAGATTAAGGCAGAGACCACAGGGATGCTTCTACAAGCCAAGAAATGACAGAGATTGCCAGCAAACCACCGGAAGCTACAGGCAAAGCTTGGACCAGATTCTCCCCCCCCCAGCCTTCAGGAGGAACCAACCTCGTCAGCCCCTTCATCTGGACTGCCAACCCCCAGAACTGTGAGACAATAGATATCTGTTGGTTGACCCGCCAGTTGACGGTACGTTGTGAGGACTGCCCACTTTGAGGAATTCAGGCCTCCCTGAAGAAGCTGTGGTTCCGGCCGAATGGAAGACAGATCTGTTTGCTGAGTTGGCTCCTGTTAGAACCGGTCCAAGTTGCAGGGCTCAGGCGGACAGGAAACGCCCCTGCCTCTCCCAGGCTGGTAGCGGGAGGCCTCCTGTGGGAGCTGGTGGGTCAGAGCTGGTGGGCAGGAAAGGGCAATATGGAACTCGCTAACGACGTGGGGTGCCGCTGGAGCTGGATGGGGGTGAGCGCCAGTGGATACTCACCCCCATGCCCCTGGTAGCCGTGCAGTAGGAACAAGAAGAAAAGGAAAGCAGGCGGGCTACTGAGAAGGGTCCCTTCCTCAGGCAGTGGTCTCTCCAGCACCCCTCCTCTTGCCCTTGCACGTGCCCACGTGCGCGCGTGCTCTCTCTCAAAATAAATGAATAAATAAATGTTAGAAAAGCACCAGATGTACCAGTGGGTCTAACAGCTACACGCTTTCTAAGTAGCAGTGACTGGAAATGACATTGTGGAATATCAGTAACCCCTGTGAGGTGATCTGAAACTAGTTTGTATCGGATAGTGCTATTACTGGTGGTGTGGCTTACATTCTTAATGAAAAGAAAATGCTGAATTTCGGTCAGAGGTTTTGGGGGGAAAGAAGGATGTAATTCCTCTCTTGAAGTTTGCGGACCCTCTGAGTTCGGAGCCCCTGTCAAGAGGTAATTCCGGCATCAGCACTGAGGTTGACCTAGACCTCACCACCCACTGGGCGCGTATTTTTAAGACTCACACCAGGGGTTCGAATCACCTCAACCCAAGTGTCAGCTGTTCTTGTTTTTCGTTTTGTTTTTTTTTTTAAATTTTTTAAATGTTTTATTTATTTATTTATTGAGACAGAGCAAGCTGGGGAGGGGCAGAGAGAGACAGGGAGAGAGAAATCCCAAGCAGGTTCCGCGCTGTGAGCGCAGAGCCCCACGCAGGACTCAGACTCGTGGACTGTGAGATGCTGAGCTGAGCCGACACCAAGAGTCGGAGGCTTAATCAACTGAGTCCCCTGGGTGCCCCTCAGTGCCTGCCATTCTGATGCGAACACTGTGCTCTTATGGAAGCTGTAGACACCTCTCCGCACAAGCCACCACTGAAGGCCTCTGCAGCAACTCGTGGCTCACTCCCACCATAGTTCCTGCCCCTTGCTCGGAAAGGCGCACAAAACCCAAGTGCACGTGGCCTTGAAAGTGAGGAAGAGGGAAGTTCCCAGCTTCACGATGCTCACTCCGTGAAAACCGAATGACACCTGCATAGTTTTTGGTGGGGGGGGGGGGGGGGGGGGTCACGTGGTTCTGCCCACACCTCGGCCAAGTGAGTCAGTCAAAGTCAAAGAGGAAACACTCGTGTATTTGCATGGGTGGCGCTGGATGGGACAGCTGACCCACTGACCACTTGGCTGGCGAGGATGAAAACAAGGCTGACTTCTCTCATTGTGTCATGCAGCTTGGAAACCTCAGTCCTGAAAAACAGGCTCAGAAGACAGGGCAGAGTGACCCAGCCAGGCCAGCACAGGCTGGAACACACACCTAAAGTCCAAAGGCTGCATGCTCACTTTTTGCCCAATTCCACCCCCCTGGGGCAGCCTGCGAAAAGAAAAGAAAAGAAAGAAAAGAAAAGAGAAGAAAAGAAAAGAAAAGAAAAGAAAAGAAAAGAAAAGAAAAGAAAAGAAAAGAAAAGAAAAGAAGAGGTGCTGGCATCCTTTACTGGTGTGTTCTCTTCATCCAACAAATATCTTTTGGGCCCTAGTGTGTGCCAGGCACAGTGCTGGATGCTAGGGAGATAATGATGAAGTGTCCCAAGCCTCCGGGAGCTCCATCTAGCGAGAGAAACAGACAAGTAGGAAAATAATCAGCGTATCGTGATAACTATATGGGCTCAGAAGTATATCCTGGTGCTATGGGAGCAGGGGCCACGAGGATCCATTCACCTCATTACAAAAGAGCTTCATTTAAAAAAGGTGACATGGGGCTCCTGGGTGGCTCAGTCGGTTGAGCAGCCGACTTTGGCTCAGGTCACGATCTCGCAGTCCGTGAGTTCGAGCCCCGCGTCGGGCTCTGTGCTGACAGCTCGGAGCCTGGAGCCTGTTTCGGATTCTGTGTCTCCCTCTCTCTGACCCTCCCCCTTTCATGCTCTGTCTCTCCCTGTCTCAAAAATAAATAAACGTTAAAAAAAATTTTTAAAAAGGTGACATGATTTGTGGGGCACCTACCTGGGTGGCTCAGTCGGTTAAGTGTCTGACATTGACTCGGGTCATGAGCTCACGGTTTGTGGGTTTGATCCCTGTGTCAGGTTCTGTGCTGACAGCTCAGAGCCCGGAGCCTGCTTCGGATTCTGTGTCTCCCTCTCTCTCTGCCCTTCCCCCACTAGTGCTCTGTCCCTCTGTCTCTCAAAAATAAATAAATGTTTAAAAAATGTATTAAAAATGAATAAGCGTTAAAAAATAAATTAAAAAATAAATGACATGATTTGAAAGTTGCTAAGAAAGTAGGTATTAAAAGTTCTCATCACTGACATTAATAACTCAGGCAATAACTGATGTTGGCGAGGATGCGGAGAAAGAGGATCTCTTTTGCATTGTTGGTGGGGATGCAAGCTGGTGCAGCCACTCTGGAAAACAGTATGGAGGTTCTTCAAAAACTAAAAATAGAACTACCCTAGACCCAGCAATTGCACTGCTAGGCATTTATCCACGGGATACAGGTGTGCTGTTTCGAAGGGACTCACGCACCCCAATGTTTATAACAGCAATATCAACAATAGCCCAAGTATGGAAAGAGCCCAAATGTCCACTGATGGATGAATGGATAAAGAAGATGTGGTATATATATACAATGGAGTATTACTCGGCAATCAAAACGAATGAAATCTTGCCATTTGCAACTACATGGATGGAACTGGAGGTTATTATGCTAAGCGAAATTGGTCAGTCAGAGAAAGACAAAGATCATATGACTTCACTCATATGAGGACTTTAAGATACAAAACAGATGAACATAGGGAAGGGAAGCAAAAATAATATAAAAACAGGGAGGGCGACAAAAAACACAGGAGACTCTTAAATATGGAGAACAAACAGAGGGTTGCTGGAGGGGTTGTGGGAGGCGGGATGGGCCAAATGGGTAAGGGGCACTAAGGAATCTAGTCCTGAAATCACCGTTGCACTATATGCTAACTAACTTGGATGTAAATTTAAAAGATGAAATAAAAAGTTTTTTAAAAAAGTTTTCATCACAAGAAAAAATATTTGTAACTGTGAGGCGGTGGATGTTAAGTAAACTCTGGTGATCATTTCACAACATATACAAATATCAAATGCTCATGTTGTACACCTAAAACTAAGATGACGTTATATGTCAGTCATATCTCTTTTTTCAATGTTTATTCATGTATTTTGAGAGAGAGACAGCGCGCGAGCGAGGTGAGGGGCAGAGAGGGAAGGAAAGAGAATCCCAAGCAGGATCCAAGCTGTCAGCACAGAGCCTAATGTGGGGCTTGAACCCATGAATTGTGAGATCATGACCTGAGCCAAATTGAGAGTCAGGCACTCAACGGACTGAGCCACCCCAGGTGCCCCAGTGTCGATTTTATCTTAATAAACTGGGTGGGAAATGCACATATTCAAAGCAAATGCTTTCACCTCCATAAAAGAAAAAATAAAAACAGCAGGCAAAATGCATTACTTTAAAATTTTTAAGTTTATAATCTTTACACCCAATGTGGGGCTTGAACTCATGGTCCCAAAATTGAGTCACATGCTCCCCAGACCGAGCCAGCCAGGAGCCCCAACAAAATGCTTTACTTTAAACTATGAAAACAGGGGCGCCTGAGTGGCTCAGTCAGTTAAGCATCTGACTTCAGCTCAGGTCATGATCTCACGGTTCGTAGGTTTGAGCCCCGAGTTGGGTTCTGCACTGACAGCTCAGAGTCTGGAACCTGCTTCGGATTCTGTGCCTCCTTCTCTCTCTCTCAGCACCTCCTCTGTTTGTGCTTGCCTTCTCTCTCTCCCTCAAAAATAAATAAATAAACTTAAAAAAAAAAAAAAAAACTATGAAAAGAAAACCCTCCAAACCCCAGGTTATTTTTCTTTTTAGTGGTTTTACCCAATGCAGAAATATAAGCAGCACATATCAAGTCAAGGGGAGAGAATAGGGATGGAATTTCTCGTCATCACCCCTTGAGAATGGCCTCGATTTCCACCCCCTCCCACTTCTCGCACACCTTTACCCCAGGCCTCCTCCCTGCCAAAGCCAACAAAAATGCAAAGAAGTAAAAAAAACAAAAAAACAAAAACAAAAAAAACAAAAAAAAACCCTCAAAACGAATAGAACAGTTTATAAAATTCCACAAGGCAGCTAAAGTTGAAAACTAATTCTGGCTGCCATCCCGCTGAGAGACACGAGCCAGCTCCACTGGGGATGAGCCGGGGACACCGTCCCAGAGACTCAGTCCCGTGAGACCCCAGGCACCACAGCCGCCGACAGATGGGTTTGGCAAAGGCCGAGAAGCATCGCCGGCTGTGGCGTGCTTTAGGGTCCCGCTTCCCCGGGGACCTCGGGCAGGATGAGGCAGGGAGGAGGCCTTTGGGAGACATGGTGGTGTTTCCATGCATGTCGATGGAAGGAGAGGCTCTAAGAGCTCTTCTTCGCCATGACCCAGTGTTCTCCTCGGTGGAAAAGTGGGAGCCAGAGGCTGGAGCCGATGGCCTGAGCACCGGCACGGTTGGTAGCCTTCAGGACACTCGAGTCATTGACGCGTTTCTGGGATCGCCCCCGGTAAAGTAACGGGAACTGGGAAGTCCTCCTTCCCTTCCCGGGCCAAAAATAGCAGAGTACATAAATCGTGCAATTTGTACCTTCCGAGAGTGCCGGGGCTTAAACCGGCATTCCTGCCTCAGGCATCTGTTTGGCCTCCCCCGGCTGTGTTAGCCATGAGCCTGAAGATAAAGAATCGATTTCTCCATTTGAATGCTCCAAAATGAATGCTATACATTTTCTCCGATCTTGGAGCGGCCCGGGGGTGGGGGTGGGGGGCGGTGGGGGTGCGGAAATACCTGCAAGGAAAGTTTGGGTATTTGTAGCATCCTCCACGATCCACGATCCAACAGGCACGAACCCCTCATCAAACAACCTTTTGTGCGCAACTCCCTTCAACCTCAAAGCCAACGGGGCGGGGGCAGCGAGGGTGGCAGGTTCCCAGTGGCTTGGGCAGCCACAGTCTCCATCCGTCCCGCAGCGCAGAGAATTACTACGGTGCGCCTCCCAGCAAGGCCCTATTCCATACGTTCCGAGCCCGGGACGAAATAGGAAGTGCCCAGGTGCCAAAGTAAATGAGGTTCCTCCCTGGAGTGGTGCCGAGGCCCTGCATTTAGAGCACAGCTGAAAGGGCCCTTGGAAAACTTTTGGAACCCTCTGCTGGGAAAATGGAAGAAATGCACACCCTGTCCCTGCGTCCAGTGAGAAGGCACCGGGTCTTGCTCTGCCAACCGCTGGGGGGCACCACAGCTTTCGGATGCGGGCCCTTCGTTGGGCCAGAGAAGGCCCCAGGCAGACTAGGGGTCTGTTTTGGAAGTAACAGAAATAAGCAATTCTGAGCCAATGAGCCTGAACCGGGAGAAAGGGGGACCTTCTTGTCAAAGGCTGAGGTCCCAGGGCTAGGGCAACTTTTAATCTCTCCCCCTTTATTCTCCTTCCCTCCTATCCTGCCACTACCCGCTGCTTCAGAAACACCACCCTGAAAGACATTTTCGGTTCGGCACCTGCCATGGAAGCCAGGAGGAGGGTTCTGGGAGGTAAGTGAGGAATGACATTGGGACTGAAATTAATCCCAGAAGAGGACAGATGAGTGGTGCGGGGCCACCTTCCCACTGCCATGATGGCCCAGGTGTGGCACCTCCAAGCCCTGTCCTACCACCTATCCGCGGGCAGCCTGCTCCCAAGGCTTTCCTGGGTCCTGCCTGAACCCTCTTCCCCGCAAGTGCGGCTTCCCCAGCTCTGCTCCCCCAGACCAGCTGCACCCACACACACCGTGGAAGTGAGGCTCACCAGGGCACAGTCAGTGCCTGGTCAAAGCCTCTGACTCCTGCCACGTGATTCCATGCAGTTCTGACCAGAGCTCCCACGCTGGGGGCGGGGGTGGGGTGGGGACGGGCACTTTGAGCCCCTCAAGAGCTTAGAGTCTGAACACTTACGAGCCCAACTCAGCAGAACTTTAAGAAACTGCTGAAAAGAAAAGGATCAGCTAGGATCAGGCCCTTGCAGTCACTAGAGTGACACCACCCAGTGATTCTGTTCTAAGTACTAACTGCCCTGAGATGATTCTGACCTGAGCCACTCCTTGTTATGCAAAGTGGTCACTTAGAGGAAATTGGGTAAATTTGAATGCGGACTGAGTTGCCACCTGTGCTGCCACCTGAGTGTCCTGTGCTCTTCCCTTGAGAGGATGTAATGGGATGGGACTCAGACACACTGAGATGAGTCCCACGGGAAAAGACGCGAAGGGCCTCCAGCTCTGTTCCGGGGAAGCGTGAGTCCAGATGATAACCTGGGCCCGGTTCCCCCACCAGAAAGGGTCCATTTGGGGGGCCGGTTGGGGCCGATCGTGTGACTAAGGCTCCAAGTGCCTTCAATCCTGCGGGGCTGAGTGTGAACCCCTTCTGGGGGCTTTAAGGCTCAGACAGACATAACTGTGGAGAGATCGGGGTTGTCCTTTGTCCTCCCTCAAAATAAAATATCGCTTTGGCTTTTGAGCTCATTTGGAGTGGGAAACGCAAGGACACATTGAACCATAAAACACAGTTTTCAACAGTTACCCCAGAGCAGAAGAAATTATGATGGCAGAAAGCTGGAGCCCGTTCATCGTTGACTGGCTCCTCTGGCTCGGATCCCAGCCTTCTGTTAGCAAAGGAAGCAAGGCGTGCCTCTTTGAGTTGAATAAATCCGGGGATTCTCGGGCAAGTTTTTCAGGCACGTCTTAGGAAGAGATACAGGATGCCATGTAATTTGGGCAAATGGGAGCTAAAGAAATTAAATTTGGAGGCACCTGGGTGGCTCAGTCGGTTAAGCATCTGACTCTTGATTTCGGCTCAGGTCATGATCTCATGGATTTTGAGTTCAAGCCCGACATAGGGTTGGTGTGGAGCCTACTGGGGATTCTCTCTCTTTCCCTCTCTCTGCTTCTCTCTCTCTCTCTCTCTCAAAATAAATAAACTTAAAAAAAACCCTAAATTTAATAGAAAAAGACTATCCACATTGGTAAAGGAAATCAATCCGTGTAGTTATTTTCAGAGATAGAACAACAACCTTGAAGCTGTTCACAGTATCCCCTTCCCTTCTATTACTGGTTCTTTAGATGAATAACATGCTTAAGGAAACTGAGGAGCACGTATAAAAGATAGCAAAATGTCATTGAACACAACTGTAGCCACTTTGTGGCACTTTCAAACAGGGCTTTGGATTGATTTACGAGGAATTGATTTATTAGGAAGAAATAAAGGAAGAAATGACTATGATATGATCTAGCAATTCCTTTTCTGGGTATATGTCTGAAGGAAATGAAATCACTATCCGGAAAAGATAGATGTACTCTCACGCTCACTGCGGCATTATGCATCTACGATAAAGACGTGGAAGCAACATAAGTGTCCATAGGCAGATGAATGGATAAAGAATATATATATTCCGGAAATCTATTGAGCCATAAAAAAAGAAGGAAACCCTGCTATTTGCGACAACGTGGATGAAACTTGAAAGCAATTACACTAAGTGAAATAAGCCAGACAGACCAAGACAAATACCGTATGATCTCACGTGTGGAATCTAAAAATCCAAACTGGCAAAAATAGAGATCAGATTGGTGGTTGCCAGAGACAGGAAGTGGTGGGGGGGGGGGCGGTGAATTGGGCAGAGGGGGTCAAAAAAAGTGCAAACTTCCAGTTATAAGATAAATAAGTTCTGGGGATGTGATGTGCAACGTGAGGACCATAGCAAACAATTGTGTATATTTAAAAGTTGCTAAGAGAGTAGGTCTTAAAAGTCTTATCACAAAGGAAAAAAGTTGGCAACTGAGTGAGTGATGCTAAAATGTGGTGATCACTTTGCAGTATGTACACGTATCAAATCATCATGTTGTACACCTTAAACTAATACAGTGTATTAGTCGCTGTATATGTCGCTGACATCTCAATAAAACTGGAAAAGATAAAAGGAAACAAGACGAGACAAGGCTCGGTTGGCCTCCAGAGGGCTCCCTCCCTCAGTGCCCTTGCTTGACCGTGAGGTCAAGTGCTCCGGCAAAGGGCACCATGACGGGGCTCTGGGTTGTCAGGAAGGGGGTGGTGTGGATGAGTTCCTCGCATCTTGCTAGAGGAGGCTAGATCTAAGATGGTACGTCTGAATCCCATCTTAGTGAAAGATGGTGGGCAGAGGATTCCAAGCCAGGAAGGAAATCCAAGCCCAGATGAACATGCGAATCGCCACGGAATATTCTAGAAACACTGAAGAGACATGACACCTCCGACCGGAGAAGGGAGCAGCTGTACTTGTGGAGGGTCTTGAATGCTACTGTCAAGATTGATTGCTATATCCTCAAAGAGCCTGTGGTAAACAGAAGGCTGTCTACATGCGGAGGCACTGGAGTCCGATGGAGTACATGTTCAGCTGGGTTCCTGAGCTGAGACTCTTCTGTCTCTACAACCCACCATCTGCTCCACAGACACCAAATCCCTGGGATGAGATGGCTGCAGAATCTTACTCTCTCTCCCGGCTCCTTTGACTACTGCTAATCAGGGAAGGTGTTTACAGCAAATAGTTTATAGTTACTGGGAGGAAATGGTATCCTGGCTCTCCAGTGGCATCGAGGACCCAAGTTCTGTCTTTCTGCTTTTCCCCTTCTGCAGGTGGGCTTTTGTCTGTTGACTTGGGCCACATGGAGCGGCATCATGTCACTCCTCCTCAGTGACCGATGTCACTCCACATCAGTCCCCACCTCATGACTGCAGGTGAAGCAGAGGGAGGGGCTTGCTCTCTATTGGCGGAGGAAATACTACCCCAAAGGCCATAGTCAACTTCACCTGTATCCGGTTGCCCAGAAGTGGGTCCAATGCCCACTGCTGGCTGCAAGGATGGCCGTCGAAGGGGTGCCTAAGGAAGGGGCTGCCACTGCCGAAGGCTGCTTGGGGCCAATCACAACTCATCTCCTGGGGCTGGGAATGGTGAAGCCAGACAAAACTGAGATTCCGAAATAAGAAAGAAGGGGGATGGCAGTTGGGTAAAGGTTAGTGGGGCACTTTGGGCCTTTCCTTCCATTTCCTCCTTTCCTGGATGATGACATCGAGGAAGGGGCCTGTCCAGGGCCACGGAGCAAACACAGAGCCAGAGTGTGCTCCCTCCAAGGCGGTCACTCTCTTCTCTGTGGTGATCCCACACAGAAAACCGAGTACTACTGGTGGCCCAATTCAATTCCTGAAGGCCCTTTTCTCACTGATGGTGCTCATAGTTCTTAACTCTCACTACGCATCAGAGTATCACGGGGCGGGGAACTTTAAACGCAGGAAAAACAATGAATATTCAGGTTCCATCCCATGTGATTCAGATTCAACTGGTTTGGGGTGAGGCCCTAAAAACCTACTTTTCAAAAGCTTTCGAGGTATAATGGTATTTTTAACGTGTCAACTTGGCCAGGCTACTGTCACAGACTGTTTGTATTCCCCCCAAATTCATATGTTGAAACCCCACCTCCCAGGCGTGGAAGTCCTGCTATGCCACCGGCCACCGCATTTCCTTTGGGGGCTGGTGGCACCGCTGCTCCCTCTAGCGGTGCCGGGTGAGCACTGTCCTCCCTGGGATATGCCTCCACCTCCCGCCCTCGGCACGATCAGGTCAGGCGTCCGATCTGGCACGTGAATGCCCTCTGGTGGCCGCACGCCGCAGCGACTGCTCCCTCTACAAGGGCTGGTTTCCTGCAGCTCCGGGATCTTTGCGTTGGCTCTGATTTCTTCTTAAGCCTCAGTTGCTCACATGCTCCAGTGAAGCCTTTGATAGGTAGAGAAGGTCGGACTCTATCGATTTACTCTGTCACCAGCCATCTGTGTATGACCTCAGCTGCTCCTGTCAACTCTCTGGGTCCTATCTCCTGGCCTATAAACGGAGAGGATTGGAATAGATCTTGCCAGTTTTAACATTACGGATTCAAGACCTTGTCGTTCAGGGACAGTGATTTATTAAGCAAATACAGTGTATCGAGTGTAGAGGTTCAGGCTCAAAGGAGAGCAAACCTGTGCATTCCTCGGCAGAAGGAGACAGATAATAAGCAACATAGAAATAAATTAAGCAGTGAGTCAGAAAATGATGGATGCTGCCGCTAAAAATAGAACAGATGAGGGGGTCAGGAGTGGAAGGAAAGGTGAAGGCTGAGATGATGGGTCAGGATAGGACTCGGAGAGGTCACCTTGGAGCAGAGACCTATAGGAGGGGGTTAGTCATATGGATTTGGGGGCGATGACTCTACCAGTCATTCCAGAGGGAGGAAAACACCCTGTGTAGGCCCGAAGCACAAGCCTGACTGACAAGAGTTGGGGACCAGTAAGAAAGAAGGCCTGTGCTGGTGAATACGCCCGCCCGAAGGCTACAGTGATGGGGTGTGGGGAACCGAATAGGAAAAGGGGGGACACGTACCTAGAACCCTGTTGGCCACTGCGGAGAATTTACCCTTGACTCTTTGGGAGAGAAGCCACTAGAGGGTTTTGAGCAGAGGGGTATGATCTGCCCCATGTTTTCACAAGATCCTGGTCTGTTCAGGCTACCAAAATAAAACACCATAGACTGAAGTGGCTTAACCAACAGAAATTTACTTTCTCACAGTTCTGGAGGCTGGAAAGTCTAGGATCAAAGTCCCGCAGGGTCCCGTTTCTGGTGGGAGCCCTCTCCCCGGCTTCTAGAGGACAGACAGCCTTCTCACTGTGTCCTCGCAAGGTGGAAAGATGAAACCCTGGAGTGCCTCCCTCTTCTTATCAGGGCACCAGTCGAACCCCAGGGCTCCCCCTCAGACTTTCATTGAAGCCTAATCACCTCCCAAAGGCCCACCCCCTAATACCATCGCACTGGGGGTTAGGGCTCCGACACAGGAATTTTGAGGAACACACACGTTCAGTCCAGAGGAGTCACTCAGACCGTGCCGTGAGCTAGATGGCAGGGGGTGGGTGACGGTGGGGGTGGGGAAAGAAAGGGGCTGTGGAACAACCCAGCCAGAGGGGCGGTGGCTGTGTCATGGCCAGTGAGGTAGCAGTGGAGGTGGTAAGAAGCAGTCAGTTTCTGGAAATGGAGGTGAAAGGAGAGCCAGTGGGATTTCCTGACAGGTCGAATGTGGAGGCTAACAGAAAAATAAAAGGATGGCCACGGGTTTTGAACCAGGTATCTGAAAGTTGAGACCTGTTAAGGTTAAGATGTCTATTTGTGGAGAGAATTGAATGTGGAAAGCTCAGGGACTTCGGGGGGGGGGGGGGGGGTAGTTGTTGCTGGAGATAATTACCATACTCTAAAGGGCAAGGGTTTTAGAGTCAGACAGACTTGTGCTCAAATCTCAGTCCCGTTATTGACTGGCTGCATCAGTCTGGGAAAGTGTCTTAACTTCTCTGAGCCTTGCTATTCAGGACGTATTTATTCATCACCCCTGTGTATCAGGTACTGTTCTGGATGCTGCTAGATGCTGCGAATACAGAAATGAATCAACCAAAGCCCCTGCTGGCAGGGTGCATCCCACTGGCAAAATAGGGGTGAGACTAAATGGCCACTTGGAGTTGGCTGAATGTTAAAGCATGTAAATTGCCTCCAACACTCGATATGGTGCTTTGTCCAGTAAACAGCTGATTCTACCGCCCTCTTCTTGCTTTCTACCAATCAGAAGAGTGGCAGATGTTTGAATGGACCAGTGAGGGGCCAGAGGACATTTGGAGTGGCAGCCTTCCAGTTCTCCAGGAACGATGGAACTGACTCCCTGGGAACAGAATGTAGAATGTTCTTGTAGAAATAGAATGAGATGCTGCCTCCACAGAAGAGCACAGCCTCTGATTTTTATTCTTTGGCTTTGTTCCGGAGCCCAGCTGAACCCGGGATAATGTTACAAATGAGATGGTGCTGGAAGAGGAACCGTTAGTCTAACAAGCTCATAGCAAATGGCTGCGACGTGTCTTAACATGTAGTTGGCTTTTGTTGCAAAGCATTACATTTTTCCTTAAGTGATAGATGTTTGGGATTACTTCTTTTGTTCCAAGCAGGCTTTTCTTGGTGAAAAGTGAACCACAGAGAGGAGATCACCAGGGGCGAGAAGAGGCCCTACACGGAAGTCTGAGGTTCTAGAACATTCGAGAGGTAGGGGGAGGAGAGACGCTGAGAGGCAGCAGCTGTAGAGATGGAGGAGGGCAGGAGGGGTCGAGAGGAAGCTCTGGGAGAGGAGCACACAGGGATGGGCTCCAGGAGGTCAGAGGCGGGATGTGGACACTGGATTTCACGTCAGGACATTGATTCCGTCAGTGGCTATAGGTGCATCCAGGGAGCAGTAGGCTGGGGAGTATATGAAGAAAATATAAGAAGAATATAGAAAGAAGAGACCACAAGAGCAGGAAAAGCGTTCAGGAAATGTATCTGTGAAATATGTCTGTGGGTGGGAATTATCTAGACCAGAGAAAAGTGCAGTTGAGAGAGAATTTTTAAAGTGAGTAATGGGTATTATTGTTCTGGTTGGTGGATCTTTCCTCATAGGCAAAACCAACAAACATCTCTGGCTCACGAGCAAGGTTTGAAATTTTTTTAAAGACCCCCAGATGGGGTTACCTGGATGGCTCAGTCGGTTAAGCACCCGACTCTTGGTTTCGGCCCAGGTCAGGATCTCATGGTTCCTGAGCTCAAGTTCCACATTGGGCTCCACGCTGACAGTGGGGAGCCTGCTTGGGATTCTCTCCGTCCCACCCGCACCTCCCCTGCTCTCTCTCTCTCTCTCTCCCTCTCTCCAAAGAAAAACAACCACACGTAGCCTACCTCACAGGCCTTGAGTCTGAGATGCCACTGCCTTGGATTGCGTTAATACAGGACTCTGCTTCTAGATCAACATAGTCCCCAAACTGACCTGCCTGAGGACGCTTCCTGCCCACATGCCTTCCCCACCCCTTCTTCTATACATGCCTTTCTCTCGTTTCACGCACACACGCTAAAGTACATCGTAACAGCACATCTTAAAAGTACGTTCTTACAAAACAATGCATCAGTCCCACTGGCTTTGGGTCGCAGGATTCCAAACGGAAGCACCTTCCAGCAGTCTCTTTCAAGTACTTTTTGCCCAATGAATCATCATAAATCAAAGCAACAAGATGTATTTGGAGCACTTACTACCTGTACATTTGTGGCCAATGGTTAGATGTAAACATTTTCTATTGTACAGTATTAGGTATACGCTGTCTAACTTTTGGTAACTTTATTGACATACACTTCATATGCCCTTTAACATGTACAGTATAATTCAGTGGTTTTTAGCATATTCACAGATTTCGTGCTGCCATCATCCCTTTATAATGTTAGTACATTTTCATTACCCCCAAAAGAACCTTCTACTTATTAGCAGGCACTCGTACTCTCCCCAAATACCTCAGCAAATTCTGCTACTGGACCCTTGTCAGGTAGATGATTTACAAATATATTCTTCCATTCTATGGCTTATCTTTTCATTTTTTTATGGCTCCCCTTGATCCATAATAGTTTTTTAATTTTGGTGAAGTCTATCTACTTTTTCGTTTGTTACTTGTGCGTTTCTCTTTTTTTTTTCCTTTTTTTTTTTTTTGTGCTTTTCTTTATCATCTCCAAAATCCTTCGCTTAATACAAGGTCATGAAGATTTACTTTCAAATTTCTCCTAAGATTTTTCTAGTTTTAGCTCCTACATTTGGGTCTGTGATCCACTTTGAGATCATCTTGGTATATGACGTGGGGTAGGTGGGGGAGGGGGAAGGAGGTCATTCTTTCACAAGTGGGTATCGGGTTGTTCAGCACGCCTATCTCCCACTTTAATGTCTCATTTAATTTTCACAATAGTCCAGTGAGGTAGGAATTATTGGTCGTGCTTGCAAGTGAGGAAACGAAGGCTCGGGGAGGTTGAGCGGCCAGAGACCCTGAGGAATTCCATCTCAAGAGGGAAATTTAGGGGTGCCTGGGTGGCTCAGTCAGTTGAGCATCTGACTTTGGCTCAGGTCATGATCTCACTGTCCATGAGTTTGAGCCCTGTGTCAGGCTCTGTGCTGACAGCTCAGAGCCTGGAGCCTGTTTTGGGTTCTGGGTCTCCCTCTCTGCCCCTTCCCCACTCATGCTCGCTCGCTCTCTCTCTCTCTCTCTCTCTCTCTCGGTCAAAAATAAATAAACATTAAAAAAATAAATAAAGAGTGGAATTCAATGTGACTCCAAAGGTAAGTTTCTTTCAACTATACCAAAATGAGCATCCACTATAATGCCAGGTGGTTGTAAAACAAACACAGAAAGAGTATTCCTTTAACACCTTTACTTTTTTTTCCAATTAGATACACCATTCCTGAGGAGCTGTGAAGCGTCAAGAACTCTAAGGCTAGGAAAGATAAACAAGACCTGTTCTTGTTTTTAAAAAGCTAATAATAATACAGTAGAAAAGAGGAAATTTCCTACAAATAGGATGGCCTCGGAACCGTGGAAGTTAATTAAAGGAAACCTCACTAGAACAGGGCCAGGAGTTTTGGCAACGAGAGCTCTCAGGCCCTACCACTCATCGTTAATTGCAAATTTGACGGGAAACAAGGCACCTTGCAGTTGCGAACGTCTTTACCACCCAGAGGAGGAAGAAAGGCTTTGCTCCTCCCCCGGCAACAAGCCAGCCAATGAGAGATAGTCGCAACACGGCCAATGGGAAGCCATTATACTTCTAACTCCCAGTTCACTCCAATGAACTCTGTGTTTACAACAACCTCCCCAATTCTCGCTTTCGCTGTAAAGGAACGCCCATCTCCTTTTCCCCCCAGGGCTTGCCTGGGGTTTTGTCCCAGCTTGTTTGTCCTGGATTGCAGTTCTCGGCTATTCCCGAACAAGCCCATCTTTTGGTGGTAACATAACTGGCAGTTTTGTTTTGAAGGTTGACAGAAGTCAGTCTTTTTGTTAAAAGCAACAGAAAATAGTTTCCGGAGACAGAGTCCCGGGCTCCAGAGGGTCATCAGGAGACTGGCGAACCGATAAACCGCCTGGAATCGAGGTAGGTGCAGCAGCTGCGAAGCTGGAAGCCAGGGGACGGTCCTGGGCCAAGGCAGCAAGGCCAGGACATCGCGGCCGTGTGGCACCGCACTGTAGACCAACTGCGCTCAGGTCTCTGCATTGGTAGATCTGGGTCCAGACAGAGGTGGGAGAATCTGGCTGGCTTGTGGAGCTTGAGTTGTGTCCCCCACCGTGTGGGCATGGGACTGAGGGGCGCGCCACATCACACACAAGGAGGCTTCCTCCCAAATAACAAGGGGAGTCAATGCTGGAAATGCCTACTCGGAAGACAGTAGAGAAACCACTCTTCTCTCTGCTAGTCCAATTGCTTTTTTTTGCATTGAGGAGCCACAAAGCCACACTGTCTCCATCTTAACTTTTAGGCCTCTCAGTATTTCGCATGACCTGTTCTAATGAGTTTAAGATCTCCCTGTGGTCAGGAATTTTACCCACCACTACCTTGGATCTCCCGTGGCACCTTAAATACAGGCTTACAGCATGTGCTTTTAAATTGCTGACGATGCCTATTCGGGTCCCCCAGGGACCACAGTCAGTTCTTCATAACCCCACGTGTGGGCTCTCCTTGGCCAATTCGTCATCAGTTTGATTTTCTTTCCGGCCCAGAATGATACCAGCAACTCTACCCTCATGACCCATTGGGGATGCGCAGGTGTTGGCCCCCTTCGACGTCAGCCTCATTCGAATGAGGGGCCCAGAGTGGTTGGAGATGGACGGGCTCTGTCCGAGGAGGGCTGTGAGCTATAGCTCGTAGCTATAGTCTTGCCTGTACAGATCTGTGAATACTGCTTCATTGGGAAGTTCAAAGTGGGAGGCTTTAGAGTTGGAATATTAGGAGTATTTGAGAAAAGATGTTTGGCCAGTGGCATAAGGAATCTAACAAAAGAAAGGCTGAACGAGCTTTGGAAAGGACAGGAGGACCGCGGGTTCCTCCATCGCTGAGCTTCCTGGGCCCCGCCATCAGATAGCTCAGTTCCAACCCTGTCGTGTGTTGACACTCAACTCCAAAGCCCAGTCCTGCGGTCATGGAGGCTAGGAGCTCTGCTCACCACTCGGAGAGGCCTGGGGGACACCAGGACGAAAGGTTGCACCCGGATCCCTGGAAATGTGAGGATTGCTGTTGTCCCAAAGGAAATGCAGGAATTACCCCCAAAGGGGGGCTCTGGATGGGCCTGGAAAGCAGAGCACCAGCCTGCTGCAAACACGTTCAAGGGGAAGCTGCAGAGAAGCGAGGGATCCCAGGACCGGATCTTGAGCACGGGTAGGATTAGGCAGATGGAGAGATGCCCCTCCAGTCATGCTGTTGTGAGGAGGAAATCGGAGGTGAGGACGTGGGGGAGTTTGCAAGTGTGCTGAAAGGAGGTCCGGAGAGGGGGGGGCCCAGGACATGGCTTCCAAGTTTTTTATTAATCGGGGGAAAGGATCATCCAGTCAGGATGAGAGGCGAGTGGATCAGGAGGTGGGAGGGAGAGAATTTCTTGCTTATTTTCTCATGCTTTTCAAGACTTAGTGTGTTTGAGGGCTTAGTGCTCTTAGCACACAGGCACACAGTTATAAGCCACATCGACTGCCTCCTCTGACTTGTTTCTCTCCTTGACTGAGTCGGGTTTTCCTCTGGTTCCCACAGACCTCCGTACACATTTCGCTCGTGGCTGTGACCTTCCTTATCTGTTACCCAGGTGTTGAGAATGCATGGGATGGCGGTAAAGGCCCATCAGCTGAGTCTTAACTGCCATGGTTCCCCTGCACATCCCGGAGTCCTTCCACACTTGTCTCCAACGTGGTTTGATTAGGACCTTCAGGTGCTTTTGCTAAAGGGCACGAGGACAGGCAGCTAAATTCCCTTTCTCTGGGAGGGGGGTGGTGAGTAGTGTTGGAGGGACTGGGGGAGGAATGGCGATGCTTGCAAATAAAACTGCCCGCAATCCTGAGGGGAAGTCCAGACACCTACACCTGAGTATTCACCCTGCCTCTCACACTCACACATGGACGTGCACTCCAAGGAAGGACTGTGTACAGTGAGCTCTGAGTGGGTCCTCCCAGCTAAGGGTGAGAAAGCCGTCATTCCAAGGTTTCCAAAATGGCTTGTGCGGTTAAAGAATGACCATCATCCTTCTCTCCTTTCCCTAATCAAATGTATGTCGTTGTAACTTCTCTTTTTAAAAGTTTATCCCTTTATTTTGTGTGTGTGTGTGTGAGAGAGAGAGAGAGAGCGAGAGCGCGCGTGCATGTGAGCACGAGTGAGTACGAACAGGGGAGGGACAGAGAAAGCGGTAGACAGAGAATCCTAAGCAGGCTCCATGCTGTCGGCACAGAGCTGGACGCGGGACCTGAACCCACAAACTGTGGGATCGTGACCTGAACCGAAATCAAGAGTCGGAAGCTTAATGGACTGAGCCACGCAGGTGCCTGTTCTTTGTAACTTCTAAGTAAAAGCAACCCAAGTGTCCATATATGAAGTGCACTTAGAACAAACACCAAGAGTCGGGTCATGGTTTCTTAGGAATCACAAGAAAGTATTTTCTTTGAATTGAACCGTTGAATCTTAGGAGTCAGTCTGAGAGAAGATTGGAGACTTATAGTTATTTAAAATAATTCAGCCCTTCAGATGAGCCACCACACTAAGAATACATGAACTCTCCCCATTTGCAAAATGGATTAGGGGATAGAGCGTAAGACCCGGATTTAGAAATAAAACCTATCTTGGTAAAGCTTCCTTTAACGAAGTCTACCAGTGGATTTAAAATATTCTATCAAGGGGCGCCTGGGTGGCTCAGTTGAGCATCCGACTTCAGCTCAGGTTATGATCTCGTGGTTTGTGAGTTCAAACCCCGCATCGGGCTCGCTGTTGTCAGCACAGAGGCCACTTCAGATCCTCCTTCCCCCTCTCTCTGCCCCTCTTCCGCTCGTGTGCTCTCTCTCAAAAATGATAAACAAAAGAAGGTAATCTTTCCTATTCTCAATCCCATTCTGATGCATTTTCTCCAAAAAATTTGGCAATATTTCATCTTTCTGTTTAAAAAAAAATTCTACCAAAATCTAAAATACATGTAATTTTAACACAGTTCCATGTGCTAAGTGATAGTGGTACAAGGATATTCCTAGCAGCTCTTTAAAAAAAAAAAATGTCTATTTTTGAGGGGAAGGGAGAGGCGGAGCAAGAGGGAGACACAGAATTCGAAGCAGGGTCCAGGCTCTGAGCTGTCAGCACAGAGCCCGATGTGGGGCTCGAACCCACGAACTGTGAGATCAGGCTGAAGTCAGATACTTAACTGAGTGAGCCACCCAGGCACCCTCTAACAGCTTTTTTATAACAGCAAGATATTGTCCTTTCACAGGGTAGTGATTAAATTATTGGCATAACAGTATTATGTGGTCTTTACGAGAATGGTGGGGTATTGACATGGAAAAATCTCCAACATACATTGAATGTAAAATCACGGTAAGGAAGTGTGAAGAATATAAGGTCATTCCTGTATGGAAAAATACATAGGCAGTTGTATTTGTAAATGTGTGGGCATTTCTGAAAAGATACGCACACACTGGTTATACTACTTACCTGCAAGGACGGGGATAGTGGCTGGGAGGAAAGGAGCGGGCGCTTTTTGTTTTTGTTTTTTTTTTAATCTCAAGTATGGGTATCACCTATTCAAAATTTTATTACAAACAATGTCCTCCTAATAATAAAAAAAGTTTTTATATCGATTGTGATACACCAATTTGGAACATGATTTTTGTCAGGTCAATTTCTGGAATATCCATCCGAACCTAGATTTTTTTTTTTTTCCTCCCTCAATGCAAGATTTGGGTTCTGTTACCACTTAGCTGTATGATATTGGATGAGTCAACCACCTACGTGGACTCTTCATTTGAAAATGATGGGCTTAGACTGTAGATGCCTTCAAAATTCTTTCTGGTCTAAGATGCTGTGGTTCTGGGATTTGATTATGCAATATTTGGGAGAAGCAGTACGTTAGCATATTGCAAAGAGAATGAGTGTGTGTGAGTTTTGTGATGTGGCAGAATTAATTGTATACAATTGTTTTTACAATAGAGTTCATTCTTACACCACACTTTTGTAAATTACCTTTCATTTCTACTCCGTTCATCTTTGAAATACCCAAGGAACAACAAGAGAGGCATAGTCAAGTGACGAAATTTATTTATTTTTCCTAGGTACATAAGATGACATAATTATAGACAAGTTTGATACATAGGAAAACCCTTCTGTCCACCTTTCTCTTTGCTAAATGAATCATCACAATAGTTTTTACAATTTTTAAAACAATACACAGCTTTCCTGGGCTGAAGCAATCGCAAGGACATATCGGTACTGGTATATTACAGCTACTTACAATGTTTAAGAACAGCAATGGAGAAAAATAAGTTATTTAAATATTGATTTCATATACAGAAAGTGCAATGTTGTTAGTTGTTATATAACTTGCTTGACAGTTTCTTGCATTTCTCTATCAATTTAAAATCAAGGTAACTTGGACTCAGACTACTATATTTTCTGAAAATAATACAGTACACACAATGCAGCATTGACTTGGTGAACTGATTTCTTTTGCTGCAGTTATGAAAGCAAATTTTGCTATGTCAGGAACTGGTTTGCAATAGACTAGCAATTTCCAATTTCACCCACACCGGGGATCAGGACAGAGAAAAGGGCTGCTAAGAGAAGGCCATGAAAATGTATCTGCTTCCTGGTTATCTGGGAATGTAAATAGTGGTTGGGGCTGGCCGCATGTCCTTCTAGACAGCTTTACAGTAAAAATTACACACAACGGATATGTAGCTACCTGAGCCAAACTGCCTTTCCAGGTTTCTTTTGTGCTTTCCAAAGACGACACTTTAAACCCTTCCTCAACATTCTGTACCAAGTGCAACTGATTAAAACCGGATATTGCTGGCGCCTAACACCTACCTGTCTTCTGACACGCGGTCCCTAAACCACCTTAGTCAAATGTCACACACAAACATTCAGGCTTTTCTAGGATCAAATTAAGAGTTTAAAGCAAAAGACCAAACAAATAGTAACAATAACAAAAAAAATTTTTTTTCTTTAAAAGCACGATAAAGTAAAAATCTCAGACCCCTCAGGTTAGGAAGATCTTCCCACTAAAAATCATTCATGGTCCCTGAATTTGATTTTTCTACGCAAAGGCAATGATTTCCAAAGAAGAAGGACAAAAATAGGGTTTGGCATTTTCAAGAACTCCAGAACATTCCCTTTTCTGGTGCCACTTAAATGAAAATCTGACACTGAAAATGAACTAACACTGGGAAATTCACAGAAGATGACCCCTTCTCCTCTGTTATCTGTTGTGTGACTTGTGTGTGGTCGGCTTACACTATGAGCAGGATCTCAGAATGTCATGCTGAGGCTCCGTGTCCCTGCACCTGTCTCCACCACAGCACAAGCGCTACAGTTCGACGGTATCGTCACAGTCCACGTGGGCTGTGTGCACAACCCGAGATGGCAAAAATGGGCTGTTTTTCAGATTTCGGTAGAAAGTTGGCAGCTTTTAGCTTTTATTCTGCATTTCCACAACTTTTTCACATGGCGTCTTATAGAAGGTGAATACTATTGAAGAAACGTATTTTTTTTAAATGTATACCAAAGCGTGAAAAAAATATATAACCTGAGAACATCCTTTTCCTCAGAAACACGGATCCAAGTACATAGAGCAAATGCTGAAGATGGCTTTGTAATGAGTGAAGTTACTCCCCCCCCCCCACCTTGAGGGGAATCGTTTTAACGAGGAGATGAAATGTTTAAGAGCTTTTGATCAAGGCTTTGTCTTCAAAGTGTTTGTTGTCAATGATCACATTCAATGCTTAGAATAGTTCTCATGACTAAGAATGTAGAGGAAATTCATTTAGTAAGCAACGGAAACCTTAATTTAGTTGCCTAAATTTCTGTGTGCTAGAAAAGTCAGACACCAGACTAAAAGAGAATGGTAAACGCTCTAATCAGTAGGAAAACAACTGAAAATGGCAAATACTTAATACATGGCTAACGTGCTTTGTCTGGCTCCAGAATGAACTATTATCTGAATTAAAACAATGATCTCTTAATAAAGGGAGGAAAACAGTACCTTAATTATAAAAGTGGAAAAAAAAACTTTAAAAATCTCTTATAAACTACTTCCCTTTTAAAAGCATCTTTCTGAAATATTCAACCTTACGGTGGCTTTGCAAAGGTGACCTGTTAGCTGATGAGTGAATTCTGGAATGGTCGTGGTCGGGAGTCAAAGTCAATACTGCAGCACGGTGACCAACATCGTAGACAAAACAAAACTGATTTAAAATGAAGGTAGTTTCTATACACACGCGCTCACACATGGACACACATGCATGCACGCTCACATACACACCTGACCTGTGAGTTTCAGATAGCTTTTTACTGGATTTGTGGTTAGTTTAAAAACTGAAAGCCAACATGAAGTTTGTGCCTGACAAACACCCCTACAAATTAAGCCATGTTAGAGTGAGGCAATTAGAAAAGCCCTTTTTTTTCTTTTTTTTCTTTTCTTTCTTTTTTTTCTTTTTTCTTTTTTTCTTTTTTTTTTGCTGAAAACATCTCTGGTATGTTAGATGGCAGTCTAGGCCGAAGATCTGGAACTATGGTTACAGGGTAGTGAACACCAGATAACTGCTTAAAAGCTTATATTAAGGCAAATAAAAGCTGATTGCTAGAAAGCAATTATTAAAATGTCTCTTGTTTACTTAAAGGAGAATAGGACTTTTTTTTTTTTTTTTTTTCCCCTAATGCAGCCAGATTTTCTTACTTTTGAATAAACAAGCATAGTCAATGGCGTACAGTAACTCCTGGGTCTGTTACTTTGGCCTGGCCAATACCCGCCTGCCCTCAGGCATCCTGCAGGGTGACAGACAGCAAGGCAAGGGCATTCTCAGAAACGAACGCGGCTGCCCCCTCCCTCTGCCAGCACACCAAGACAGACTGGAGGCACAGCATGGGCGGCGAGCTGGCATCCTGGTTCTTTTGTGTTCTGAAAATAAAAGTTAGTGCTTGTCTTTTCTTTGGGGGAGTCAAAGAGAACCACACCAATTTCCTCGAGGGGGGCTCTTCTGGAGAAGAGAGGGTCATCAGTCCCGTGCCGAGGTTTCGTGCTCCGGTCGGCCTTACACCGGGCCTTTCTTCTGGATCTGGTCTGCAGGTCCCAAGGAGGAGGGATTGCGTTAGCATCCTAAGCACAGTGAAAGGGTGGCTCTTGTCCGGGGAGCTCCATGATGGGCCTGGCTACATGGCCTCGGGGCCTGGTGGCAGTTTGAAGAGTCTGGCTGCAGACACAAGCTTGCTTATGTGTCTCTCCTCTGTGATGCCGGCCTCCTGAAGGCAAGTGTGGGACAGAGAAGGCACTTGGCCCAATGTGCTGAACCCGGCTTCAGTGAGGGCGCTGGTATACATGGGCAGACCGATGGAAACCAGCCAATCTGACACAGACGAGACACATCCGGGAGAGAGGGGCTTTCTACAGATTTCTGTGAGTCCACCACTTGGGATCTGGATAAAGAAAGAAAGCAATTTTATAAAGACTTGACACAGGCTACTGGAGGACTCTTATATACCTAAAAGGAACACTACTGAAATACTGCACTGCTAGACTATTACAAAGTGATCCTGCTGTGAGGTGTCAAAGACCCAAGAGTAGCATCAAGAATTCCTTCTCAGCTTCTCGAAGGTGAGATCTATCTTCAAAGAAGTGTTTGAGGTTCTACAAAGTATTTGGAATTAGATCTAACCCTAATTAACCTAACGTCCAAGTCTCCAATTTGTAAGCATTTCTATACCCTGCTATTTTGTCTTCTGGTGATAAGCTTTTCAGTGAAATCTCTAGGTGAATAAAGAGGCAGCCCTGTGCGGTAGTGTGGCAAGTAAGATACTCAGTGGGTAGAGTTTTGTTTTGTTTTGTGTTTTTAAGAGCGCATGAGCAGGGGAGAGGGCCAGAGGGAGGGAGAGAATCTCAAGCAGGCTCCATGCTCAGTGCAGAGCCTGATGTGGGGCTCAATCCCACAACCCTGGGATCATGATCTGAGCCAAAATTATGGGTCAGATAGGGAACTGACTGAGCCACACAGGCGCCCAGGTAGAGATTGTATAAAACAGATTTTCCATTTTTGGAAAATGGAATCTATAAAACAGATTCCATTTTGAATCTACGTTAACCAGAAAATTAGATATATCATTAGTGTAGTTCTAAAAAACATAAAATGCAATAATACCAAGTGTTAGCTAGGGCAGGGAAATGGACATTTACAATTGACTTCGGGGAAGACCAAGTGCTACATCTTTTAGGAAGGTGGTTTTCTGACAAACGTGCAAATTCTTGAGATTTTGTGCAGGCTTCTACAAGCAAATCCTCTTGAAGGAATATATACTCAAATTAACCTTGAGAGTCTACAAAGACTACAATAAGGGTGTTGTTTGCTAAATTATTTAAAATAATAAGTTGGGGACAATTTAAGTGTGGCAACCATTTGGGATTGGCTAAATGAGGGCACATTTACCTACTAGAACGTTTTGACATATTGATAATATAAAAGAATGTTTAGTAACAGATTCATGATCTGAGAACTGAACATCAGGTTTCAAAACTACACATTTACTATTGGATGTGCAGAGAAATAGCTAGACAGACTTCTAAAAACTTTTTCAGGGGTGCTAGGCAGCTCAGTCAGTTAAGCGTCTGATTTCAGCTCAGGTCATGATCTCACGGTTCGTGGGATCAAGCCCCACATCGGACTCTGCACTGACAGTGCAGAGTCGGCTCGGGATCGTCTCTCTCCCTCTCTGTCCGCCCCTCCCCTATTTGCAAGGGTGAGCTCTCTCTCTCTCTCTCACTTGCTCTCTATCTCAAAATAGAAATAGATACAAATAGATAGTTAGAAATAGATATAAATTTAAAGACCTAAAAAAAAAAAAACTTTTATAGTTCTGGGATTATGGCCAATTTTCATTTTTTTCTTAACAAAACTGTATTTTGAGAACTTTACAGGCTGAATATTGCTTTCCCTCCAGGTGTCTCCTTTTGATAGCTGGAGGGAACCCTGGGCTACTCCGTGGTGGCCAGCACGTGCATCCCGAAGCACCCTAACTCCATGGACTTCCAAAGTCGAGCGAGGGGAGACCCCAGGTGCTGGCTGCTCACCGCCATGCGGTGCTGCTTCCGAAGCAGCTTCACGCGGATCTGGTCCATGTTGGTGGCAACTTCCCTCTCGGGCTGATCCAAGTCCTCTGCATATCGCTGCACCAGGGCTTCGGGAATCCCACAGCGGCCGTGCTGTGAGGGAGAGCAGAAATGTGGCGTCACGGGTGGCAACGAATTTCTTCTTCGACAGCAGCAAACACAAGACAAGGTAGGCTAAGACACCTACGGCTACTGGGACGTGTCCCCAAAAGTGTTCACTTGAAGTGAATAGATTGAGAATCACGATGGGTGTTAGAACATGTTTACATCTTGATCTCTCGGGTACTGATGAGCTCTGAGGAAAAGGTTTTGAAACCTAAGAACATAATCGCCTTGTATCATTTGGACCAGTGACCTCACCTCACTGTGCTGGATCATTTTGCATCACATGCACCATTTCCTAAACGACAGGGGAAACGGGCAGACTTGTGCCCTACGGCAGGTAGTCGTGCGTTTGCGGCCCGTTTATACCGCCAATCCCTAGGCGTGTACTGTAGACGCAAATTCTCCTTTCCGTTCTAAGGGATTTTTATTCACTAAATATCGAGGAGGAGGAGGAGGAAGATCATACTGTAAGGCATTTGTGGTGAAAAGAAGTTTATAACAAGGCCTCCCAGGGATGTACTATAACGAAATATGCATTTCTAGGAATAATGTACAGCTATATCTATCATCATTGGTCTCCAAAATCGTTTTGGTATTGGTAGATCTCTCTTTCTTTCTTTTTTCTTTTTTTTTTTTTTTTTCCAAATAAGCAATGTGCTTTCAATGAAAGGAGTTTAAATGAGTTTTCTCAGTGCTTTTGGTACAGGAGGATATTTCATATAATCATTCCAACTCTGTTAACTATACAGATAACTGTACAATATAATTACATCTGAAAAGGGTTCTACAATTTGCAGTGTGCTCACATTTATTTGCTCCTAATAGTCCCTGTAGAAAAGGTAGTTACGCAGGTTATTATGAATCTCATTTTACAGATAGGAAATGAAGTGGGCACGTGTTCACGTGTAAAAAGATACATGTTCAGTAAGACCCGGAGACTGCACTTCAGGTCTGTCTGCTAAAGCAGCCCTTTCTGGAACCAGTTCTAGTATTCCTCGATAGTTGTTCCTGCAAAAATCTAGCCGCCAAAAATTGAAACCAAGCAAAAGGAGGGAAGGGAAGAGAGAAGAAAGGTCCAAGGCCGTATTTGCGTCGGCTCCCGTTCGGCGCATCGCCTGGCAGCAGAGGGGCCCCGCTCAGGCCCACGCACCCCCGCGGCGAGCACGGCCCCTGCCACCAGGCCGGCATCAGGGGGCAGCTGTGGTGCTCCTCTTACCTGGCTGCCTGACTTAAAACAGCAGAGGCCCGTGAGGCCTCGGGTACCTTATCAGAGTACGGCTCCTCAGTGAGATCGATGCCTTCAGCTCGCAACTTGTTCTCAGTGAGCGTTTCCAGGTCCACTCCCCGGGCGCAGGAGGTCTTTCTGGTCAGAGCCGGGCCCAGCTTCACGCCATGCTCCTGGAGGCTGGCGCTCTCCGGGAGCTCTGAGAGCCAGGGTGGCGGCCTCGAGCTGGGCGGGCTGCCGGGCTCCTGTGCCGAGGGAGGCCTAGGAGCCTGAGGTGAGTGACAGTCACCGGGGCTGCCTTTTTTAGCGGGCAGGCTTGGTGCGTCGGGACCGGGAGGGCCGGGGTGGAGTCCGTTGGCCAGGCGTTCTCGGCTTTTCTTGGCGGGAACAGGTGGAGGCTGGGAGGGATGTCTGGCCTGCGTTCTTGCCTCGGGGCCCCTCTGCGCGGCATCTAGGCCTTCTTTGGTGCCCACGGGATGATGTGTTCCTTCAGACTCGAGTCCTTTCCTGTGACCCTCGAGAGGTGTCCTTGTTAAACCGTGTTTAACTCCAGGAGGTTGAGCATCATAGTTTTTGGGCAAACACGGAGGAGGTGATGTGCCACGGGAGGAGGCTGCTATGGAGCCATCTAGTTTCTTAGCTGTCTTCTGAGGTTCAGAAAATCTCTTGCTTTGGGTCAGTAGCAGTGCATTGTCAACAGCAGGATCTCGTTTGGGGCTTTGAACCTTTGTGATGGAGGGGGTTGTCTTTTGTGGCACTTGTGGTACAATCTGAGGGGAGGGTTCTGTCACCTCGCCGGGCACATCCTTCTCAGCAGCAGGCTCTCCTTGAAGGTCGTCCAGGGAATGGGATCTGGGCCAAGTTTCCACGGGCTGGGGGCCCTCCAGGGTCTCACAGCTCCGACAGATGGAAACGGGCAGGCTTCTTCGGTTTTTCTTCAGACCAGTCACACATGGCTGGTCACAGCACTTGGAGGTGTGAGGGGCGAGACCGCTGCCCAGCCTGCCTTCCTCCCCGGGCTTCAGCGCATCCCCGGACTTTGTCAAAGGCAGGGTTGGGTAGTTGCCCAGCTGATTCCTGTTGAAGGACTTAAAGCTGGACTCCACTGACGACTTGGCAGAGAGAAGGCCGGTCTTCCGAGTCTTGCCTGTGAGACAAGGGAATATTTTACAATCGTTTTAAAAAAACAAACCAGTCAAACTCGGGTAAAGTTGTGCTGACATAACTGAAATCCCCATGTCCTGTCTCCCTGTTGAATTATACTAAGGATATGAGATCACCACTTAGGACTTTGGGTGATATAGGGTTGTTATGGCCCCATTTTTATTTTTAGAAAGAAGTTTTAGACTTATTAATGGACTCGTGGAGACTGAAACTAAATGTTAGGAGGGAAAAAAATAGGCTGTGTCAGACAGTAAAATCAATCTAGGCCTCATGTTTGTTCCTAGCTGCGGTCAGCGTAAAAGAAGGTTGATCGTCCGTACCCCACTTAGAAACCACAGGATGGGATTTCTGTTTCGGGAGGACAGCTTCCTAAGGCCAGGGTTGCAAAGGACCGCTAGACTGAATTCTATAAATGGTGCCCCCTAAGGTTCGCTGGTGACCAGGGAATTCTCAAAGTGCACTTTCCCCTAAGCACTCCCCTCTGACTGGTTTGTTCGCGTGCGCGAACTATGTATCCAGTATCCTGTGTGTGAACAGTCAACCAAACTTGGCACAAATAAGCAAAGAAGCTTAAAAAAAATAAGTAAAGAAGCTTGAGTGAGTATTTTGCTTGCAATGGTCTGTAAAACACTGATACAGTTCTAATTTCAAATGGAAGCAACAGCCCTGATTAAAATCAGTTGCCAGGCTTATAATTTAACTATCAGTCAGACATCATCTAATTTGACAACTGTTAGGATATCAACTGCTAGTATTGCTTGATGAGCTTCACTGAGAATTTACTATCTGTGGTCAGGGCCTGTGCTAAATCGTTTTCATCAGTACTTTTAACACCACCCCTCCTGCCCTGCCCCGCCCCGCCCCAATTAGGTGTCCTTTGCTATATTTTGGTTAATACTGTGTTTGATGTGTGCTTTGACACTGGGCTGAGATGCCTGAGGGGAATACCCAGATGATCCTAGTATTTCAGGCTGACAGAAAAAGATAAAAATTTTCAACCCATGTCACATTTGGAAGGGACAAAGAAATGGCTGGCTGTAATCGTCAAAAGACTACTATGTTCTAACAAAAAGCTTTCTTCCCAGTCTATTGTTTCAATAGACGTTTCTAATAAAATATTTTAATTTAGAATTTTGACCTCTCCTGCTTAAGCAGTCTCAGCCTTTCAATAAGAAAGCAGCAAGGAGAGGGGCGCCTGGGTGGCTCAGTCGGTTAAGACTTCGGCTCAGGTCATGATCTTGCAGTCCGTGAATTCGAGCCCCATGTCGGGCTCTGTGCTGACAGCTCAGAGCCTGGAGCCTGTTTCAGATTCTGTGTCTCCCTCTCTCTCTGACCCTCCCCCATTCATGCTCTGTCTCTCTCTGTCTCAAAAATAAATAAACGTTAAAAAAATTTTTTTAAATAAAAAATAAAGCAGCAAGGAGAAATCAGGGGGCGGATGGATTCCAGTGGGTACAAGAAACACATTCGCTGATAAAACCTCCGTGTGCATGCTGTACAAGTGAGGGAAAAGGGACAAGAAGAAAAGACCAGCACACTGTGACGATTACCACTGGTTTGGCCATTATCAGCAGTGAAAACCAGATTCCTTCCAGGATTTCAGTTTTCTAACTGCAAACTGATAATAGTAAATGGATGATGTCAGGCAGAACTCCAGCACTAAGACTGATGGATAAGAACAGGAGCCGTCTCAATAAGACTTATAATGGTCCCATCCTTTTAAATCAGACACAAATCAACAGGGGAAGTATTTTGAAGTTGGCAAAACAGAGGCATGGTCAAATGGCACCTTATGCATAATGTGAGGTCTTTGACCCCATCCACCTCTGTGTTAGCAACATGTTAAGCACTAGAAGTCATTATTTCGTTGTTACGTGGAGATTGTGAGCTCAGTGTTACTCCTGAATATGCTGAATATCACGGATAAAATTGAAAAGGGAAATACTTCTTCAGAAAGCATAGCCTGCTAAACATAAAGTGTAAAAATCAGTTAAAACTGAAAAATTCATAAAACTATTTTAGCATATGGGGTGCCTGGGTGGCTCAGTCAGTTATGGTCCAACTCTTGATTTCCGCTGAGGTCATGATCCCAGAGTCATGGGATCGAGTCCCGTATCGGGCTCTGTGCTGATCATGGAGCCTGCTTGGGATTCTCTCTCTCCCTCTCCCCCTCCCCTGCTCACTTGCATACACACACACTCTTAAAAAACAAAACAAAACCCGAAACCAAAAAAAAAAAAAAAAAAGTTTTAGTATAAATTTTAGAAATAAGGCTTTCCTTCCCTCTAACTGTTAATATAAACTATATGTGTAAATTACACTTCCACACATTCTACTTCTGTTGGAAAGATCCCTGAATTCACCTGGAGTGAAGTTTGCCAGTGTCTACAATGGCAGGTAACATCTGATTCTTTTAAGCATTAAGTCTGCCGACGTTATCTGTGAAATCCTTACCATCCAAAGCAGTTCGGAGAATTAATTTCCTGAAAATGTCTGGATGTGGAAAGGTTATTAACAGGAGAGAAAAACCTTCAGGAACCACAGGAGGACATAGGTGTTTGTTGGACTCCGGAGTCACTGTGCTCCAGCACTCCAGCTGAGCAGTGCAGGCACAGTGAACACACAGTGTTCTGGTAGTTTCAGGTATACAATGATTTACCAATTGCATACATTTCTCAGGGCTCATCAAGTGTGTTCTTAATCCCCTTTATCTATTTTACCCCCCACCCACCTCCCCACTGTCCTCTGGATCTGTCCCTTTGTTCGTTTTGTTTCTTAAATTCCACCTATGAGTGAAATCATATGGTATTTGTCTTTTCTCTGATTTATTTCACTGGCATCATACACTCTCGATCCATTCGTGATGTGCAAGTGGCAAGATTTTTTTCTTTTTTATGGCCAAGTAATATTGCGTTGTGCATACATACCACATCTTCTTTATCCATCTCTCAGTGGACATGGGTCCCTTCTTTATCTTGGCTATTGTAAATAATGCTGCAATAAACGGGAGTACGTGTATCTTTTCAAATGAGCGTTTTCACTTTCTTGGGTAAATACCCAGTGGTGAAATTACTGGATCCTATGCTCATTCTATTTTTAATTTTTTGAGAAACCTCCATACTGTTTCCCACAGTGACTGTACCCGTCTCTATTCCCACCAACAGTATGCAGCTTCCTTTTTCTCCACATCCTTGCCAGCACTTGTTATTTCTTGTCTTTTTGATCATAGCCATTCTGACAGGTGTAAATTGGGATCTTGTGATTTTGACTTGTATTTTCCTGATTAGTGATGTTGAGCATCTTTTCATGTGTCTGTTGGCCAACTGGATGTCTTCTTAGAAAATGTCTATTTAGGGGCTCTCTGCCCATTATTTTTTTGGTGTTGAGTGAAGTTTGGTGTTTCTAGATTTTGGATTTTAACCCCTAATTGGATATATCATCTGCAAATATCTTCTCCCATTCTGCCTTTTGTTTTGTTGATGGTTTCCCTTATTGTGTAAAAGAATTTTATTTTGGTATAGTCTTAATAGTTTAATTTTGCTTTTGTTTGCCTTGCCTCAGGAGACCTATCTAGAAAAATATTTCTACGGCCACTGCCAGAGAACTTACTGTCTGTGCTTTCTTTGAGGAATTTTATAGTTTCAGGTCTCATGTTACTTTTGTATATGGATAAGAACGTGGTCTAGTTTCATTCTTTTGCACACAGCTGTCCAGTTTTCCCAATACCATTCGTTGAAGAGACAGTCTTTTCCCCATTATATATTCTTGCTTCCTTTGTAGATTAATTGGCCATAAAAGTGTGGGTTTACTTCTGGCTTTCTATTCTGTTCCATTAATCACTGGGTCTATTTTGTGCCATAAGGTTTTGATTACTACAGCTTTGTAGTGTATCTGAAATCTATGATTGTGATACCTCCAGCTTTGTTGTTCTTTTCCAATATTGCTTTGCCTATTCAGGGTATTTTGTAGTCCCATACAAATTTTACGATTATTCCATTTTCTGTGAGAAATGTGGTTGGTATTTTGATAGGGATTGCATTAACTCTCTAGACCACTTGGGTAGTATGGGCATTTTAACAATACTGGTTCTTCGAATCCATGAGCTTTTTTGTTTCTGTCCTCTTCAATTTCTTTCATTAGTGTGTTACAGTTTTTGGCGTCCAGATCTTTCACCTCCTTGGTCAAGTTTATTCCTAAGTATTTTATTATTTTTGGTTGTTATTCTCTTTCTGCAATTTCATTATTAGCATATAGAAATGCAACGATTTCTGTTTATTGATTTTGTATCCTGCAACTTTACTGCATTCATTTATCAGCTCTAGGATTTTGGTGGCGTCTTTAGGGTTTTCTATATATAGTATTATGTCATCTGCAAATAATTAAAGTTTGATTCTTCCTTTCCACTTCAGATGCCTTTTATTTCTTGTCTTATTGTTGTGGCTAGGAATAAAAGTGGTGAAGAATGGACATCTTTGTTTTGTTCCTGATCTTAGAGGAAAAGCTGTCCATTTTTCACTATGGAGTATGTTGTTACCTGTGGGTTATTCATATATGGTCTTTTGTTGAGGTATGTTCTCTGTAAATCTACTTTGTTGAGAGTTTTTGCCATGAATACTGTCAAATGCTTTTTTTTTTTTTTTTTTTTTTTTTGCATCTATTGAGATGACCATATGGTTTTTATCCTTTCTTTTGTTAACATATCACACTGATTTGCAAATACTGAACCACCCTTTTATCCCTGGAGTACATCCCACTTGATTGTGGTGAATGATTTTTTTAATGTATTGTTAGATTCAGTTTGTTAATATTGTATTAGGGATTTTTGCATCCATGTTCATCAGATATTGGCCTGTAGTTTTCTTTTTCAGTAATGTTATCATCTGGCTTTGGTATCATGGTAATGCCCTTGTAGAATGAATTTGGAAGCTTTCTTCCTCTTCTGTTCTTTGGAATAGTTTAGAAGAATAGGTCTTAACTCTTCTTTAAATGTTTGGTAGAATTCACCTGTGAAGCCATCTAGTCCTGGGCTCTTGTTGCTGCTGCTGTCTTGTTTGTTTGTTTTTTACTGATTCGGTGTCCTTGCTAGTGGCATTGTTGGTGTTATAGTGGTGAGCAAAATTGCCTTCCAGTTTCATTGCTAGTAAGTGGTCTGTTCAAATTTTCTTCCTGATATAGTCTTAGAAGGCTAGATTTCTAGGAATTTACCCATTTCTTCTAGGTTGTCCAATTTGTTGGCATATAATTTTTCGTAATATTCTCTTAGCCTTTTTATTTCTGTGGTGTCAGTTATTTCTCCTTCATTTGATTTGAGTCCTTTCTCTTTTTTTGAGGAATCTGGCTAAAGGTTTATCAATTTTGTTGATTTTTTTTCAAAGAACCAGCTCCTGATTTCATCTGTTCCATTTTTTTAGTCTCGATTTCATCTATTTCTGCTCTAATCTTTATTATTTCCTTCCTCTACTGGGTTTGGGCTTTTTTCTTTTCTAGCTCCTTTAGACATAAGGTTAGGTTGTTTGAGATTTTTTGTGTTTCTTGAAGTAGGCTTCTATTGCTGTAAACTCCCCTCTTAGAACAGCTTTTGCTGCATCCCAAAGACTTTGGATCGTTGCATTTTCATTTTCATTGGTCTCCCTGTATTTGTTGATTTTGTCTGTGATGTCTTGGCTGACCCATTCGTTGTTTAATAGCATGTTATTTAACCTCCATGTATTTGTGCTCTTATCAGATTTTTTTCTTGTGGTTGATTTCTAGTTTCATACCTTTGTGGCTGGAAAAGATGCCTGTTGTCATTTCGGTCTTTTTGAGTTTGTTGAGACTTGTTCTGTGGCCTAACATGTGATCTGTTCTGGAGAACATGCATGTGCACTTGAATTTTATATCATTTTTAGATGGAATGTTCTGAATATATCTATTAGGTTCATCTGATCCAATGTGTCAAAGTCTGTTTCCTTGCTGATTTTCAACTGGATGACCTGTCCATTGATGTGAGTGTTCAGGTTCCCTACTATTATTGTATTACTCCCAATTTCTTCCTTTATATTTGTTAATATTGCTTTATACGTTTAGGTGTTTTCACGTTGGGTGCATAAATATTTATGATTGTTGTATCCTCTTACTGAATTGTTCCCTTTATCATTATGTAGTGTTCTTCATTGTCTTGTTACACTGGTTGTTCTAAAGTGTATTTGGAACAATATAAATACTGCTACCCCAGTTTTCTTTTCACTTCCATTTGTATGGTAAATGTTTTTCCACCCCTTCACTTTCACTCTGTGTGGGTCTTTAGGCCTGAAGTGAGTCTCTTGTAGGCAGCATCTAACAGATTTGGAGCATTTAGTCCATTAACATTCAAAGTAATAATTGATAAGTATGTACTTATTGACATTTTACTTGTTTTACAGTTGTTTTAGTTCTTCTCTGTGTTTCCTTTTTTGGCTTGCTGTCTTTTGTGGTTTGATAGCTTTCTCTTAGTGATATGCCTGGATTCCTTTCTCTTTATTTTTACATATCTATTACAGGTCTTTGATTTGTGGTTACCATTAGTTTGATAAATAACTTCCCATGCATATAGCAGTCCATATTAAGTTGATGGTCCCTTAAGTTTGAAACCATTCTAAAGGCACTAAATTTTTACTCCCCCTGCCTACCACACTCTCATATTTTATGTATGATGCCATACTTTACTGCTTATTTTGTGAATCCCTTGACTGACTTTTTATAGATAGAACTGATCTTACTACCTCCTTACTGGTATTTTAGTGATTGAACTTCTATGTTTGTATTTACCTGTGAAATTTTTTCCTTTCATAATTTTCTTACTCTTGATTATGGTGTTTCCTTTCCACTCAAAGAATTCCCTTCAATGTGTTTTTGTAAGGCTAGTTTAGTGGTGATGAATTCCTTTAACCTTTATCTGGGAAACTATCTCTCCTTCTATTCTGAATAATAGCCTTGCTGGGTAGAGTATTCTTGGTTGCAGGTTTTTTGTTTTGTTTTGTTTTTCTTTCAGCACTTTGAGTATATCATGCCACTTCCTTCTAGCCTGCAATGTTTGTGCTGAAATATCAGCTGATACACACCCTTATGGGGATTTCCTTGTATGTAACTGTTCTCTCTTGCTGCTTTAAAAATTCTTTGTCACCACTTTTTGCCAATTACTCTGTCTTGGTGTGGACCTCCTTGGACTGATTTTACTGGGGGCTTTTTCTGCCTCCTGGATGTGGATGTCTGTGTCCTTCTCCAGAGTAGGGAAGTGTTCAGCTGTTCTACCCGATTATGTCACTGAGTTCCCTTAACCTGTTCTCATTTTTTCTTTCTGATGTTCAGTCTGGTTGCTTTCCTATCCTCTGTCTTCCAGCTCACCGATCCATTCTTCTGCTTTCTCTAATCTGATTTCCTCTAGTGTATTTTTAATTTCAATTATTGAATTTGTCTCCGATTAGTTCTTTATTATCTTTGCTGAAGGTCTCCCTGAGATCCTCCACTCTTCTCAAATTCAGTATGTATCTTTTTAACCATTACTTTGAATTCTCCATCAGGCATATTGCTTATCTGTTTCATTTGGCTCTTTGGCTGTGGTTTTGTCCCGCTCTTTCACTTGGGACATACTCTTCTGTCTCATTTTGTCTAACTCTGCATTTGTTTCTAAATATTAGGAAAGTCATTTATTTATGTCTCCTGATTTTGAAAGTAGTGGCCTTGGGGCGCCTGGGTGGCGCAGTCGGTTAAGCGTCCGACTTCAGCCAGGTCACGATCTCGCGGTCCGTGAGTTCAAGCCCCGCGTCGGGCTCCGGGCTGACGGCTCGGAGCCTGGAGCCTGTTTCCGATTCTGTGTCTCCCTCTCTCTCTGACCCTCCCCCGTTCATGCTCTGTCTCTCTGTCTCAAAAATAAATAAACGTTAAAAAAAAATTTAAAAAAAAAAAAAAAAGAAAGTAGTGGCCTTACAAAGAAGAGGTCCTGTGGTACTCTGTAGCCCAATGTCCCCTGCTTATCGCAACCAGGAGCTTCAGGGGTGTCTCCTGTGTGTACTGCATGTGCCCTACTGTTGTACTGGGCTTCATTTATCTTCAGTTGGTCCATTTTGCCTGTTGTGGGCTGGGTTTGGTCCCTGTGCTAAGAGGTCTGGGTGGTCATGGGCTCACAGTTGGGTGGTGTTGGCAATCAGACCGGATGCCTGCCCTCAGCCTATTTGCAAGGGGTGCCGTCACACTCAAGTGCAGGGTGTTGTCCCGGGAAGCTTTTGTTGGTGGGCGGGGCTGGAGTCAGGCCAGATGCCAGGGCTGCAGGTGCCCTGATCGGCAGAGCACTCATTCTGCACTGCCAGTGACGAAGTTTGGCTGCCAGGGCATGTGGTTATCTTCCCCTCTCTATAGGGTGGGAGTCACTTTGAAGAGGCAGCAATCCCTGACAGGGCTGCTTATAGGATGCGACCTGGCGAGAACTGCTTTGGAAGGAGTCGTGCCAGCTGAGGTGGTGTGAACGGGGCAAGGACATGGTGGGCAGGGTGCATGGTGTTAGCAAGGGAGGTGGAGAGTGTCCCCCCTGTTTCCTGCAGGTGGTCCAGGGATCTACATGGTGGGGATGGGGGCAATAGCACCAGTTCTTGGAGAAGTCTCCTGAAGACCCCTGCCTCTCCAGTACCCATTCTGAGATTAGTAAATAAATCTCCTGCACATATACGCCAGGTGCTTTTCAAACTGCTGCTTCTCTGCCATATCTTGGCAGGGCTGTTTGTTGTGCTGGCTCTTTAAGGGGACTATTTCCTATCATCTTCGGCTCTCCTGGAGCTGAGCCACTGATTTTTTAAAGTACCTGGAATTGGGGCGACTGGGTGGCTCAGTCGGTTGAGCGTTGGACTTTGGCTCAGGTCATGATCTCGCAGTCAGTGAGTTCAAGCCCCGTGTCGGGCTCTGTGCCGTCAGCTCAGAGCCTGCTTTCGATTCTGTTGTCTCCCTCTTTCTCTGCCCCTCCCCGACTCACTCTCTCTCTTAAAAATAAATATTAAAAAAAAAAGTGCCTGGAGCTACAGCCCAGCTGGTTATTAAAAACTCAAAGTTAAGCCCTGTTGTTTTTCGAAGCCAGATGGTGGAGACTCCTCTTCCCGCCGCAGAGTCCCCGTGTCTAGGTGCCTGGTGTGCCGTCTGTTCTCCCTTCTCCAGTGCTCGTGTCTCTCCTGTTTGTGGTCAGTCTCACCAGGAGTTCGGTTCCAACCACGTCTTCACCCCTCGTACCTTTTTGATATGTCCTTCTCTCCGCAACGGACTGGGAGGTCTGTTTTGCCAAATCTTTGGGTTGTTTTCTGGGGCGGATGCACAGGTGTGGCTGTTACCTAGCTGTGTCCGTGGGACAAGGTGAGCTCGGGCTCCTCCGACTCTGCCGCCTTCCCAGGAAGTCTGTCAGGTGGGTTTTCAGTCCAGGGGTTTAGGGAGAACCATTATCTTCCCACACTGATAAAACACTTTGGCAGAGTTCATGGGTCAGATTTTGAGGTCTCCAAAATGATCATTAGAAATGGGATTAGGGGGAGGTGACTGCTCTCGGGGTCAGGCAGGTGCAGCCGAGTACCTGAGAGTTTTTGAGTACCTCCTTGAAGTCTGCACCCTGCCTGCCTGCTCCCCCCACTCTCGTCCTGGTTTTGGAGCCCATAGTGGCTCTCAGACTGTTTTTTAAACTATAATCTACAGTAAGAAACACACTTCACATTCATCCAGTGCACACAGACACATGCACACGCAGAGACATACACACTGAACCAAGATTACAAGTCACAATATCAATCTTACCTTTGGAATGCACCCTGGTATTTTCTATTCTGTTTTACAAAACTGCTGTTTATGACCCTCTACACCGATTTTCCACCCCACTAATGAATTGCAACCTGCACTTTAGAAAGCTTTGCTTCAGTAGGTGCTCAATATTTTAAAATGTGGGCTACTTGATGGGATTCCAGTGGCAGCTAAAACCTATCGACCCTGGACGTTTTTCACAACGGGGTTCATGTGTTCAACAGAAATTTAGGGCATCCTTTACTACTGTCTCTAATCTTGCTATAATAGGAGTCTGGGGGCCACGACAGGAAATCAAGAGCCACCCGTTGTAAAATGGAGGGCACCTGACCCCATTCCACTTACGACTCCTGTGAGAGACAAGTAAGCTTTCTGAAATTTCCTACTGATTGCTTCTCCGTTAGGACAGGGAGGAAACAAACAAGACACGTGGCCTTCAGATGACCCTCTCCCTCAGTAATTGCTCTGCACTCCGGCCATGCAGTGGAGGCGTTTATGACACCGCTGCTTTTGTGACCCTTCTGGATGGTCTACCCGGTAAATTGTTTTCCTTAAGGACCTAATAGCTCCCCATGCTCAAATGCTGGTTTTTACCGCAAAAGGAAAAGGGCGTAGGAGACACACAATTTAGGGTTTACAGCTGTAGGTATTTTGGATGCAATTTATTTGCCTCGCACGACAGTCAGGAGGAGGGGACGGTAGAGACGAAGAGGTGACTGCTAACAGAATCACCCTTTCTCAGAAAATCGGACTTTTGAAATCGGGAATTTTCAATACAGGAGTATCCTTTTTAATGCAGCTTCATCCATAAAAGATGGATGCTGAAGTGTGGAGGGGGCTGGGACCCAGTGAGGCCCGCAGACCTCCATGGACCAGGGCTTATGCATTTATCTCTGCACTCAATGAAAATAAACAGAATGGTGCAGCTTGGTTTAAGATTTGAAGTACAACAACAAAAAAAGGGTGGGGGGAGGCGAATACTGTGTCCTTAAGTGGACAAGCAGGAAAGCTAGAAAAAGAAGTCACCTCTATTTTGAAAACATCATTTTGGTTTGAGTTGTGGACTTCTGCCAATTTTACACCTTGCTCACATACTGTTATGCTGCTTTTCAAAGTGAAATTTATGGCCAATCTTGTTGTTCCAAAACCTATCTACCGAACATCATCTATGAGCATATAATTGTGACGGATACATTATAAGTAAACCACGGATTCAAACTGAGTTTGTCATTTGCGGTGGATATGGCACTCAGTACTCCAATGAAGTGAAAGAAACAAACATATTCTCTAGTAGCTTCCAGTAAGTAGACCACGGGTAGGCCGGGCCCAAGGATGTGAAGTTGGGAGACAGAACACTGAGCCCTAGTCATGCTCTCTGAGAGAGAAGGAAGCACCATATTAGATGTGGGCAGCTGGGTGATATCTAGCTGGCCTGAAGTTTTGAGATTTTTTTTTTTTAATGTAAACAAAAATGTAATATTTTAAGATTTAATTCTGCATCCCGTATTCAGAGATCTAGCTTCCACAGAAATGAAGCAAAGACTGTTGGGATAAAGTCAGTCTTTTCACTTTTAGTATGAATTGAGATGTTTTCGTACTGTGATCTTTGATAAACCCCTGCCAGAATCTAGGAGTGACCACACCCGTGACCTACAAGTTGGCCTGCTTCACTGGGTAGATTCCAGATCCTGAGGGCCACCCCTGCTCAGGCTGTCTAGATAAGAAAAACTGAGGGGAGGGAAAACAACAATGCTGAAGGAACCCAATGCTCACGCCTTGGCTTTGCATCCTGGTCCTGCAAGGGCTCCTCAACATCCTTACACTGAAATAAGGGACAGATATGTGACCGTCCCAAACACTGGGATATTACCACTCCTCAGAATACATAAGCCAAAAGAAAAGCATAAAGAAGTGTCCTGCCATGTGTGTTGCCTTTCTCCTCGTTTGAAAATGGGGGCATCTATTTTAATCCAATCCACTGTTTTTGAAGGTAGTTATTATAACAAATGCAAACTAAATCCTTTCTGGCTTAGAGTTCAATGAAGCCCAGATACCACGGGCTGATGTATAATGACTGTAATGGAGTATGGGCTTAAAAATGCTTATAGGATTGGAAAATTAGGTCTAAAACACTGCCTACCATCGACAGACCCTCGTAATAGCCAGAGTGGTACCAGGTGAGAAAAGAACAAGGACTTCAGCTATCATTTAAAGTCTTCATCTATAAACTACGCATTGCAGGGGTGCCTGGGTGGATCAGTCGGTTAAGCGTCCGACTTCAGCTCATGATCTCAAGTTCGTGAGTTCAAGCCCCACATTAGGCTCTGCGCTGACCGCTCAGAGCCTGCTTCAGATTCTAGGTCTCCATCTCTCTCTGCCCCCCCCCCCTTGCTTGTGCTTTCTCTCGAAAATAAACATTAAAAAAATAATAAAATAGGCAGTCCCGGGTTTGAGTGATGATTAGTAACTGCAAACCTAAGGACCCAGCCCACTACCAAGTTCATAGTCTGTGTTTCAAAAACACTAGGTATTAATATTACTTTAACTCTTACAACAAAGAGAAACTCCTTTACTAGTTCAGGGGTGAGGGGGCTCAGATGCATGAAGTCAAGTCTTTGGCTAAAAAATGCTGTAACCCCCAGAACTCCTCACCCCAAACCGCATGGCTCTTTCCTGATCCACACCGGGGCTGAGGAGCTAAGAGCTTCAGGGCCATGGGAAGTTGAGGATCCTTTCTCTGACACACAAGTGTCTTCAACTCTCCACTTATGTGCTAAGTGGGATGGAAGAAGGAGACCACCATACTCCTTTCTCGAGAACATCAGTTGCCTGGTCTCGAGGGAGAGGTTCAGTCTTTTTAAGAATCTTAATTAAGTGCCAGTATCCCCCAAAGTATGGCTCAGGCTGCAGAGGAAAGGTAGTCCTATGCCGAAGCATAGCTGTCCAGAAATGATCCAAAGGGCTGGCATATTAAGATATTAAGGTGCACTAGGGGTGCCTGGGTGGCTCAGTCGGTGGGGCATCCGACTTCAGCTCAGGTCATGATCTCACAGTGTGTGAGTTCGAGCCCTGCGTCAGGCTCTGTGCTGACAGCTCAGAGCCTGCTTCAGATTCTGTGCCTCCCTCTCTCTCTGCCCCTCCCCTGCTCATGCTCTGTCTCAATCTCAAAAATAAATCTAAAAACATTAAAAAAAATTTTTTTAAAGATATTAAGGTGCACTCATAGTTATCCATGTGGACATTACCATTTTCCAGGTTCTCGCTGCTCTCGTAGCACCCGGAGTCTCGTGGAGAGCATCCACTCAGGCCCTGGCTGTCGACAAGCAGCTTCTCCTGGGATCCCGACTGGTCGCTGTTACCTACAGAAGGTAAACACACAGCATGGAATCAGAGGGAGTGAAATCAAAGTCAAGCAAATCCCGATTTTTATCCTGTTATCAGTGCACGTTTTGAAGCCTTGGACTTTTGGAAGAGCGCTAATTATTTTAAAGTGAATGAAATAAAAATGAACGGACGAGATCAGGACAATTTTCTGGAAAGGTAACATCACAATAAATTCAGAGGGAGAGCCTCTAGTTGCAGTTCGTCAGTTTCTGTTAAGTTACCCAGAGGAGGACTCTGGCCTCAGGCCTGTCAGGGAGACATTCAAAGCTTTGTGTCTGCTGTGAGGGAAGGACAATCAGTGTCCTTTCTGCGCGAGGGGACCCCGGAGGGGAAGCTTAGGGTGCGTATGCCCCTTTCACAAGCAGGTTATTAGCGATTTCTCTGACAAGCGTCTGGCCTAAGACGTGTCTTCCAAATTAAGTGGTAAATGAAATACTGACTTTAGGAGCATTCTTAGGTCTTGGTGACAAGCTCAGGTTCTCGGATTCTCTCAACAGGAGTAAGGCTGGCAACTGGGGACATTAACCCCTAACCTGATGGGGGGCACAGGTTAAATCCTTTTGTTTGTTTGTTTGGAATGTGTTAGAGGGTTTGCTTTCCTTTCTGCCTTCTCCTTTTGTTTTGAGTCAGCGTTTCTGTTCCCTGTACACAAAGGTAAGACGGGGGAAAGCTTGGAAATCCTCTAACAGGACCCTGAGTAATGGACACTCTTCAGCTGGGCGAGTGGAAACTGAATGTCCCCATTTTAAAGAAGCCTTCTAAAGAGAAGTACCTGATCCTGATGTTTCTGTCAAGGGAAAGTCTAAAAGCCAATCACAGGGGAAATAAGGAGGGCCTTTATCACCAGCCATGTCACATGCGCATTCTATAAAAGGGGGCACAGAAGGCCTTACGTGGGAGTGAGGTTACACGAGGAACACCTTTGTAATATTGTGCAGAGGGGGTACTTGGTCCCATAAAACAGAAACCAAGAACAACTTTTTCTACCTAAAACAAGTAAGTTCATGATAAATGGCCTTGATTTCTTTTCCTTTCTCTTCAAAGCCCCTCCCCTACCACATACAAAAACAAAACAGAAATCTGATGGCTTTTCTCAGGTCATTAAGAAATAAATCGCAGGAAGGCAGACGACTGCATTCCACAACATACAGCGGTTCTACTCACCACTTCCTGTTTGCATTTTTCACATGGAAAGCGTGTTATGACACTAATCCTGGCAGAATCAGCTGGTAAGGTAAAACCCCAGATTAAGACGTGACTTTGGCTCAGGTCATGATGTCACAGTTTGTGGGTTCGAGCCCCAGGTTGGGCTCTGTGCTGAGAGCTCAGAGCCTGGAGCCTGCTTCAGATTCTGTGTCTCCCTCTCTCTCTGACCCTCCCCCTCTCGTGTTCTGTCTCTCTCTCTCAAAAACAAACATTAAAAATAAAATACCTAGGAATAAATCTAACCAAAGAGGTGAAAATTGTATAAACTGAAAACTATAGAAAGCTTATGAAAGAAAGTGAAGAAGACACAAAAAAATGGAAAAATTTCCCATGCTCCTGGATAGGAAAAACAAATACTGTCAAAATGTCAATACTACCCAAAGCAATCTACATATTCAATGCAATCTATCAAAATAACACTAGCATCCGTCACAGAGCTAGAACAAACCATTCTAAAGTTTGTATGGAACCAGAAAAGCCCCAAATAGCCAAAGCAATCCTGAAAAAGAAAACCAAAGATGGAGGCATCACAATCCCAGACTTCAAGCTGTATTACAAAGCTGTAATCATCAAGACGGTATGGTACTGGCACAAAAACAGACACTCAGATCAATGGAACAGAAGAGAGAACCCAAAAATGGACCCACAGACATATGGCAAACTAATCTTTGACAAAGCAGGAAAGAATAGCCAATGGAATAAAGACAGTTTCTTCAACAAGTGGTGCTGGGTAAACTGGACTGCGACATGCAAAAAATAAACTCAAAATAGATGAAAGACCTAAATGTAAGACAGGAAGCCATCAAAATCCTCGAGGAGAAAGCAGGCAAAAACCTGTTTGACCTTGGCCGCAGCAACTTAACTCAACACGTCTCCAGAGGCAAGGGAAACAAAAGCAAAAATGAACTACTGGGACCTCATGAAAATAAAAAGCTTCTGCACCATGAAGGAAACAATCGGCAAAACTAAAAGGCAACCAACAGAATGGGAGAAGATATTTGCAAACGACATATCAGATAAAGGGTTAATATACAAAATCTATAAAGAACTTTTCAAACTCAACACCCAAAAACCAAACAATCCAGTGAAGAAATGAGCAAAAGACATGAATAGACACTTCTTCAAAAAAGACATCCAGATGGCTAACAGATGCATGAAAAGATGCTCCACATCACTCATCATCAGGGAAATACAAATCAAAACCACAATGAGATACAACCTGACACCTGTCAGAATGGCTCGCATTAACAACTCAGGCAAGAAGAGATGTTGGTGAGTAATGTGGAGAAAGGGGAACTCTTTTGCACTGCTGGTGGGAAGGCAAACTGGGGCAGCCACTCTGGAAAACAGTATGGAGGTTTCTCAAAAAATTAAAAATAGTACTACCATACAACCCAGCAATTGCATTACTGGGTATTTATCCAAGGGATACAGGTATGCCGTTTTGAAGGGACACATGCACCCCATGTTTATAGCAGCACTATCAACAATAGCCAAAGTATGGAAAGAGCCCAAATGTCCATCGATGGATGAATGGATAAAGAAGATGTGGTGTATATATACATATACACACACACACAATGGAGTATTACTAGGCAATCAAAAAGAATGAAATCTTGCTATCTGCAACTACGTGGATGGAACTAGAGGGTATTATGCTAAGTGAAATTAGAGAAAGACAAATGTCATATGACTTCACTCACATGAGGACTTTAAGACAGAACAGATGAACACAAGGAAAGGGAAGCAAAAATAATATAAAAACGGAGGGGGACAAAACATAAGAGACTCTTAAATATGGAGAACAGAGGGTTACTGGAGGGTTATGGGAGGGGGCGATGGGCTAAATGGGTAAAGGGCATTAAGGAATCTACTCCTGAAATCATTGGTGCACTATATGCTAACTTGGATATAAAGTAAAAACATTAAATTAAATTAAAAAAAAAAAAATCAAAATTTTTTTAAGTGCTATTTTTTAAACTAATGAAAAATTAACTGGAAGCACAACAGCCGAACGTTTACCTTCTTCTGGAGTGATGTCCTCATTATGTGGAAGAGTCTGTGGATTTGAAGCAGCCTTTGTCCTAGTCTAGCATGTTATTTAGGAAAATGATATGTATAAAATGAAGGCTTTGAGCTATTAGTTACAACCCAGGAAGAGGAATCAGTGTAGTCTGTCCTTGGCAAGGCAGTTCAGTGTATCACTCCAGCCAAAACAGACTCTGAAGTGCTGACCAATGGGCATAAAAGAAAACACCTGTCCCTGCCCCTGCATGAAAATGCAGACCGCGTCTGCATCTTCAGGGATGCCGGCCTTCACTGGACACCGTCAGGTACCTGAATGCACGGGGAGTGAAGGGATCCCTCACATTGCCTCACAAAACCAGTTCAGCTGATACAGTCATGGGGCATATGTCAAGGGGCTGTGGTCCATTTTTTTTTATTAAAGGTCCAGTCAGCAGGACCTTTATTACTTAGCAGGAACCCAACTATCAAGCTTAGCAAAATTCCCTAAAACTAAAGGCCAGTATTTCCCAAGTAACTTGCCCTTCTTCCAAGAGGTGGGTACGTACCTCCTAGATGTACTGCAGATTCAAGGCCATATCCCCTCTCCACACTTACTAGCATGAATGCGACAGTAGAGGACAAGAAAGGGAAGCTAGGACCATGAACAGTCTCACAGTCAAATAAGCATAGGGGACTGGGTTTTGGGGGCTGAAACCCTGTTTGGGCCTGACCTGAACTTGGGCCTGAAGCCCTCCCCCCTACTCCCACCTCAACACACACACACACACACACAGGGAGGAACAATGCGCTAAGACACTGAGATACCCAAACATCAAAAGGTGCTGGTGCACAAGCACCCACGCCATTTTCTGGAGAGCAATTGCCTTGGGGAGGAAGAGGGAAGGGAGTGGCATTCTTGGAGAACACGCCTTTCAGCGAACTTGTATTTCTTTAAAAAAGAATTGAAGCAACTATGCCAAAATGTTAACTTTAGTTGGATTTTGGGTATGTGGATTTTTTTTTCTCTGTACTACTCTGCGTATTAGAAATTGCTAATTACAATTAAAAAAATTTTTTTTTAACGTTTATTTTTGAGACAGAGACAGAGTGTGAGTGGGGAAAGGGCAGAGAGAGAGGGAGACACAGAATCCGAAGCAGGCTCCAGGCTCTGAGCTGTCAGCACAGAACCCGATGCGGGGCTCAAACCCACGAACCGTGAGCTCAGGACCTGAGCTGAAGTTGGACGCCCAACCGACTGAGCCATTCAGGTGCCTGCCAATTATAATTTTTATTAAAATTATTAACGAAGAGCTTTCCTTTGGCAAGCCTACGACAGTGGTTTTGGTATCAGTGTAGGGAAATGCTGTCAGACCATTAGAGTCTTTTCCAAATGGAACCCTGTACAGAGGCCTGCATTCCCCACGCACAGACGTGCACTGAGGAAGGCTGGTCGGCCTGCCTGCCAGGCCGTTCTGGTGATGTGCTTCCTGCTTTTCTGCGTGGCTGAGCTAGAAAAGGTGCAAGATCTGAACAGATCTCTGGATCTGTCTAGGGCACAGAAATGCAGTTTGACAGAATCTATGGTGTCCCTCTTGGTCACCAGTTACTTAGAATACTACTTAAAATTTAACTGCACTGAATGTAAAATCTTACAATCCTAGGATAAGTCTAGACCCAGACCCTTGGCACTAATCAGCACCCCGAGCCCATCAAGCCTTTGTTTTACAACCACTAAGAGGACGAGCTACTTTTTGCACTGGGGATAGTCTGCGCAGGGGCGCAGCACAGATTTCAAGAAGCAAAGAGCCCTCCTTAGACTTTCTGAGTATGCCTCATCATAGGTTCCCTCCTACAAAATATCCCCTGGTGCAAACCTCAAGACGGTGAATCTGAGCCAGTGTGGCAGGACAGAGACTAAGGGCATATCCGGCCTGTCTTACCCTCCGTGTTTAGCTTCAGTCCTCCTAAAGGAGGAAGTGTTCTGAATGCTCCAGGAAACGTAATGGACAGGGTTGATAAGCCAGCTGTTCTCAGTGGCTGAGGAAGAGCAAATGAGCTATTTTATAGAGCAGCTGTGGTCCAGGAGACTAGATGATTTAACATGAATTGATATCAGGATAGCTGGCTGGCCACACCGGGCACGGGGCCAGGAGGCTCCTTGTGCCCAACCTGGCCACAGACCCCCAGGAGACACCTCCTATACCAAAGAGATGTAGTTATGAAGTGGTATTAACTATGAAACACAACTCTCTTCAGATCTATCTCTGAAGGCAGTATGTTTATCTAGGATTCAGCCTTCTATTTGATGGTATGTGGTCCTCTATATTATCAGTTAATTTAGAGGGAGGACCGATTAAGCAGAAGTGAATTTAACTGTACTGACTCACTTGCTCCCATGTCCCTTGGGCCTGATGCATTCAGTAATGTATTTCTTTCCCACCATTAACCATGGTTTGGGTTTGTCTTTTAGCTATAGAAATGCTATTAGCTAGCGAAGCAGAGCACGTGAAAGAAAATGCATTTGAATTCAATAACTAGGAAAGATACTCCCCTCGTGATGCATAATTTCAGGAATATTTTTGATGTCAGATTGAAGAATAAAGACCAAGATAAGACTAGGTTAATGGAGCAAAGGATACAGTATATTCAAATAGACTACATAAAAGCTGGGAGCTTACTGAATGCTGTCCATGGACTATAAAAATGAGCTATCACCTCAGCTGAGAATTTGCAATATGGAATCTCTTACATATTCATTTCAGATACTTCCTGCTTCAGTGGAAGCCAATGAATGTCATATATTCATTAACCATCCTATTCAATAAGAGAACAATTCCGGTGTGCTTTGAGAAGTAATTAACCCTTGGCTGGGCAAGATACTCCCAGTATGTCTGTTACCTTTGTGTATCCCGACGGCATGCTGAGGCTGCACATCCCATAGTGCCTAAGTTGGCATCTATGGGGTTAAGAAGACCGCAATTCAGGGGTGCCGGGGTGGCTCAGTCTGTTAAGCATCTGACTTCAGCTCAGGTCATGATCTCACAGTTCATGGGTTCAAGCCATGCATTGGGCTCCGCGCTGACAGTACAGAGCCTGCTTGGGAAACTCTTTCCCCCTCTCTCTCCCCTGCTTGCACATGCACTCTCTTTCTCTCAAAGTAATAAATAAACTTCAGGGCGCCTGGGTGATTCGGTTAAGCGTCCGACTCTTGATTTTGGCTCAGGTCACGATCTCGCAGTTCGTGAGATCAGGCTCCACACAGCAGACTCTGCATGGACAGTGAGGAACCTGCTTGCGATTCTCTCTCTCTCTCTCTCTCTCTGTCCCCTCCCCTACTCGTGCTCTCTTTTCTCTCTCAATATAAATAAACTTTTAAAAACAAATAAATACGGGGCGCCTGGGAGGCTCAGTTGGTTAAGCATCTGACTTCGGCTCAGGTCGTGATCTCACGGTTCATGGGTTCGAGCCCCATGTGGGGCTCTGTGCTGACGGCTCAGAGCCTGGAGCCTGCTTCAGCTTCTGTCTCTCTCTCTCTCTGCTCCTCCCCGGCCCACCCTCCCTCTCTCGCTCTCTCTCTCAAAAATAATTAAAAAAAAATTAAACTTTAAGAACATATATTTTAAAAATCAGAGATTTTTATATTAAAAAAAAGAAAAAAGACACTGCAATTCAATCCTCTCTTACAGCAGCCTTTTCTTCAAATGTTACCTAGAAACATGGCAGGAAAGAGGCCAGCAGTAAGGTTTTCTTTGCTCCCACATAAACCAGAAGGGCTACATTGGAAATTTGTGCCTTTGTGCTGCTGTTTGACATAATACAAAACTGGCCCTGGCTTTGGATCAAGTAGGACCAACTGAATGACTCTAGGGACCTGAGCATGTGACTGATCTAACGAGGGACACTTGTGTGCTGGGAGGGACTTACTGTCATATTCCTGTAACAGCTCCACCGCCGTCAAGAGAACAGCCCTGTGTTCCGGGTCCCTGATATTTAACTCATCCAAATCTTCCTCCTCCAGGAGCTTAAAGGTGTCCAGGTCTTCATACCCATTGAACAGGAAAGTGGGCATGTGCTCCTGTGAGGGAAAGAAGCCAAGGGAGTCAGCAGGCCCTGTGATTCGGGACCTTCAAGCAGCCTCGAACCCCTAAACTCTTTCCACAGTCCGTTTCACGTAGCTGGAAGATTAGTAAGTATCGCTCGTAATCTGCTGTGTACCTCCCAGCCCTACAGCTGAGCAGACGCACAAGGCATTTCATTAATCAGGGGTCAAGGACATGTACCTTGCAGGCTGACATGGGCCCCACTGGCTTGCATTTTCACTGTGCCCCTGCTTTAGGGCCTCTAACGCTGCAGCGTGCACAGCCCAGGAGACTTCTTTCGTTTATAGGGCTGCTGAAATCCAACTCAGAAAGCGCGATGACTTCCTCAGGAGCAAGAGGGTTGTGCAGGGAGGAGACCGAATCTACTGCTGCGGCCCCGGTTCACTAGATCCTGAGAGGGACAGTGGGAGACGGGCCGTGGGCGTAAATCCTCAGTCTGAGGAGCTGAGGGAGCAGGGCACCAGGGGTTTGTGTTTACAGCCCTTCCTGGTAGTAGCTCGGACCTCACGGCTCTCTGAAAGCTGTTCTTGGGGCTAATGGCAAGTTCTGACCCGGGACTTAGGCGGTCACCCACCGCAGAGGTCAACGGCAGCATTAGAATTCCGGTACCTATTTCTGTAGAATAATGGCTACTCATCATAGTAACGGGCTGCCCTCGTTGGATCACACAGATGACTCTTTCTCCTTCCCTGAATGTGCCCTTGCTTAATTTAGGAAAAGGAGAAGGCAGCAGGGAGCCAAATGTGACCAGAACAAGAAGAAACTGACTTTCAGGTTGATCCGATCAAGGAGATCCTCCACAGATTTGGGCTGGGGTGGTCTTCCTTTTCTCCTCCTCCTGGTTGGGCGCTTGGGCTTCTCTTCTTCCTCATTTAGCACATCTACATAGATGAACTTGAATGTGCCGACCTTGTTGTTCAACAGACCCATCCAGGTGCCCATGGGTGGCTTGCTGATTATGTCGATGATGTCTCCTTTCTGTGGCCCAGGGAACAAAGATCCTTCCATTAGGTACATCTCTAGGCATGAACCCTGCACCAATTAGATGTGTTAATCACACAGATGAGAAAATACAACGAAGGGCCAGACTCAGGGTTCCACAGGTCACTGGACACGAGTGGGAGCTTGGCAGAGAGCCAGAGCTCTCCTGCCTCCGCTAGATTCCTTGCAGGCCTGAGGTCTCATACCCTCCACCCCCCCTTCACCACAAGGTGAAACGTGGCTGAAGTATCTCTTGGTGCTCATGGCTGGCTGGGCACCTGGCTGGCCCTCTGGATGCCTGGCCACCATCCAGAGCTCCTACTCCCTAGAGAAAGAATTTCCCACCAATCAAATGCCAGCAGCAAGCCCTGTTGTAGAAGTGCTTCATACATTTTGTGCAGCTCCATCTGTCCTGTAGAAACCTCACTGGTTAGTCATACAGAGAAGGCAGTAAGGTTTCTTCAGCTGGAGAAAGCAAAACCGGGGGGGGGGGGGGGGGCGGGAGGGGGGCGGGGACAACAGGAACTCTAAAAGGAAGCTGAGGTCAGAGGTAAGGACCGGTGGAGGCGACGGTGATGACAGAGCATTAACATAAGACCCGCCTTCGTCCTAAATGCTACCTGGTTTTCGGTTTTGTTTTTCTGTACTGAGGAGACCAGTTTATCACAGCAGCCAAGATACTGGCACCACAGTAGCCCAGCACTCAAAAGCAAGGACAACAGAACACCTCTTAAAGAAACCGTCAGTCTGAGGCCGGGCAGAGACGTACCTTGAGCTTGAGTGAGTCCGTGTCATAGGGACTAGGCGTGAAGTCGGTGTGCACCCTGGCACGCCCGCAGAAGGGGCCCCGGTAGGGGGGTTCCTCATCATCACCGTCTTCTGACTTGACACTCTCCCTGTTGCTGGTTGAGGAATCCGTGGTACTTACGGTCTGACCACCTGCACACAAAAGATAGGAAGAACCAGGGTAAACACAGACTTCCTGTGTAGCAAAGCTTAAAGGCATTAAAGGTCATCACAGATCAGGAAATTAAGGGACAGATGAGGGAAGTCACAGGCCACAACCGTTGTGTCAAGACCACGGCAGGGCGGGGTTAGGAGTCCAGGGGATCTGAATTTTCTGATGGTTATTCCTAATCAACCACCTAAATAGACAAGGGGCTCCAGGAAGTTATCTTTATGACCCAGGAATCCAGGTGACAGACTCCCTAATGGAGGACACCACAAGCCTTCCACATTCATAACCTCTCAGGCATACTGTCCCTACCCCTTGTGACAGACAAGGAAACTCAGAGAAGTCAAAGAACTCGCACAAGGCCAGGCGTTCTGAAAATGGTGGGTTTAAATTGGTCTCCTCCCCCACGCCATTTGGTGACACCACCATTAGTCCTGGAGTGGTTGAATGGCACGCATTATCTGTGACATTTATAATTCGCTCTTTCCCCACGTCTTATGTTGGTCATTTCAAGAGCCTTTCCCCTTGACTTATTCCCCTCCATTCTCCAGATCCTTCCTCCGAGTTGCTTCCCTGTTTTCTCCAATCAAAATTCATCACCCCGTTTGTGCCACTGCTATACGTCTGCTACGAAACAAATATGACTCTAGGTCCAGACATTTCGCAGGTCTGTCTCTAACAACACCCGAAGGGTGGGAACTTGTTCTTTTCATCTTTCGATTGCCTGACCCTGACACCCAGTAAAAGTCTGATGTGGACTCCAACGGAAACCATCTATAATTACAAACGGGACGCACTCATCGAGCTCTGGCCACTCAGAGAACTCCGCAGACTCTCGACAGAACCTCCGGCTTTGAGCTTCGGTTTGTCCATGTGTTCACCGTCAGGCTGTGAAGACGGAGGGGAGCCGGGCATTCCCTCCAGGCCCGAGTCCTATAACGGGTTTCAACAAAATTGTTTCATCAGAGTGGACAGGTGTCCTTTTATAATTTGAAGCAATTTAGCCCTCAACTGAATCAATCAAATCCATTTTTATCCCCATATTTGATTCTGTACCCCAAATCCTCCTCCTTTTTAATCTATAGCCTTGCTTCAGTTTAAAGTTGCACCTCATGCCCCGCGTCAGGCTCTGGGCTGATGGCTCAGAGCCTGGAGCCTGTTTCCGATTCTGTGTCTCCCTCTCTCTCTGCCCCTCCCCCGTTCATGCTATGTCTCTCTCTGTCCCAAAAATAAATAAAAAACGTTGAAAAAAAAATTTTTTTAAAAAAAATAAATAAAGGGGCGCCTGGGTGGCGCAGTCGGTTAAGCGTCTGACTTCAGCCAGGTCACGATCTCGCGGTCTGTGAGTTCGAGCCCCGCGTCAGGCTCTGGGCTGATGGCTCAGAGCCTGGAGCCTGTTTCCGATTCTGTGTCTCCCTCTCTCTCTGCCCCTCCCCCGTTCATGCTATGTCTCTCTCTGTCCCAAAAATAAATAAAAAACGTTGAAAAAAAAAAATTAAAAAAAAAAAAAATAAAGTTGCACCTCATGTAACACAATCATTCTTCATGCTCAAATAGATGGTTTTGAAATCTCCAAAAAAATAAATAAATAAATAAAATATATATATATATATATCTACCTCTTAGAACATTTTATTAAAGGCTTAAAAGACAGATAGGTAGCATAGTCTATAGGTCGGTAGTAAAAATGAACTTCAAATGCAGATCAAGTACAATCTACCAGTAATGTGTGATTTGGAAACACTATCAGAAAATACTGACTCAATGTGAAGGGAAACGTTTATACCTTAAAGCAAAAATAAGTAAATAATGGGGCGCCTGGGTGGCGCAGTCGGTTAAGCGTCCGACTTCAGCCAGGTCACGATCTCGCGGTCTGTGAGTTCGAGCCCCGCGTCAGGCTCTGGGCTGATGGCTCGGAGCCTGGAGCCTGTTTCCGCTTCTGTGTCTCCCTCTCTCTCTGCCCCTCCCCCGTTCATGCTCTGTCTCTCTCTGTCCCAAAAATAAATAAAAAACGTTGAAAAAAAAAAATAAGTAAATAAAAGACCAGATTCTTCATCTGTTAACATAAATTATTAAAATTAGTTCATGAAATAACCAATTTTGGATACAGATACATAGCAAAAATACCTTTTTTTTCTGTTTTTGGTCTGTAATAAAATTTCTATACGTCGTCTGTGGTTTTAGCTTCTTTCACATCCTTTATGCGTGCAGCATAAAAGCTGTGCAGCCCCTTTCAGATCAGAATGAGGACAGTAGTGATTCAGCAGTACTTTTTACTTGTGGGGCGGCCATGAGGCATTATTCGCTTGGTGGCCCCTCATTTGCACATGTTAAGTATGGCACGCTCATTTGATTAGTGGTGCCAAACGGAGAAGCAGTATCATGCTTTAAAAAGTTTGCAGTCTGATTGGTTTACTTGCCAGAACATACCACTTTCTGGCATATCACATAGCCACGTGAGCACAAAACCCTCTAAATGAAACCTGTTATTTGCATAGTGCCGAGTCATCAGAAGAGCTTTGACGCGGGTCCTGCAAACATTTAAGGCAGCCTCTGACCCAAAGCCCATTTTTTTAAAAGTACGCTCTAGGCCCAACACGGGGGCTTGGACTCACATCCCTGAGATCAGGAGTCGTGTGTTCTACCGACTGAGCCAGCCGGAGGCCCCCCAAACATCCCTTTACATTTAAGGAAAATGAACAAACCCCCAAAACAAATATAAACAGAGGTGCCATCACTGAGGAGTAACTGAAGCTGTGAAGTATGAATTCCTGACAATATTTTCATTCCTCTTTCTGAAACATCAACTAAGTCATCTTTCCAATTATCTTTAAAAAAAATTTAAGTTTGTTTTGAGAAAGAGAGCGCACACGCATGTAAGCAGGGGCGGGGCAGAGAGAGGGAGAGAGAGAGAATCCCAAGCAGTCAAGCACTGTAAATGCAGAGCCCGACTCAAGGCTCGATCTCACAAACCATGAGATCATGAGCCGAAATCAAGAGTCGGACACCCAACCAACTGAATCACCCAGGTGCCCCTCCAATTATCTTTTTTAATGCTTTTGAAAACACCCATTTTGAAAAACAGCAATATGAAATCTACATCTCTGATACTGTATGTTCTCAAGTACTTTTATTAATTTACTCATCACCTATTGTTAACCTATCAACAGGTACTATTTTTTAGGTGCTGGGTGTACAGCAGGGACAAAGCAAAGATCTTTACCATAATGGTTGATACATTTCCTAAGATGTTTAAAAATAAACCTTGCAACATTAGTTTTCTCTCTACAAAAAGCATCATAATGATCATCTATTCCTTTTAAGCGAAATGAGTGCTTCAAAAAAGCAGAGAATTAGACTAGAAGCCTGCTAGATAGTAGTATAATTCTAGAAAACGGCGGAAAAGGACATTAAAGTTCTATGCTCATGATCCATAAAGCAGAAACCCCTTAAGAATGCAAGTGTATAAGAGCTTTTAGTGGATGTTTCAAATCAAGGGAAAAGCAAACTAAAGTGCTTCAACTTGATGGTGCTGCTTTCAGTGACTGGCAGGACGTCTGCTTCATAGGAGAGCGCAGTTTGCCTCACTGCTGTGCAGAAATCTAGAATCGCCATTGCTCCCAATGCCCACAGGGACAAAAAGGGAAAACGATCGTGGAGAAGACATACAGGACGCAGCCCGGACTTCTGTAGGTTTAACAAGCCAGAGTTTCTCAATCTGAGCACTGTCAGCATGTTAGATGGGTAACTGCTGGGGGGAACTGTCATAAAAGGTTTACCCGAACCTCTGTCCTCTATCAGATGCCAGTAGCAGAGCACCCAGCCTGCTCCACCCCCACCCAGTTGTGACTATCAAAAATGTGCCCAGTTGGAACGGAAACAAAATCCGTACACGCCCCCCATCTTCCCCCGTGACAACCGCTGTAAGAAGCTGAAGATACTGTGTGAATCACAGTGCAGGCCAGTGGCTAGCTGGTGTTCACGGACTCAAACGGGGAGGTCTGGATTTTAGCTTCCTCTGTCCACCAGAGGGCAGCAGCTGAGCAAAAATGTCCCCTTTCCCTGTTTTTATTTGGTAGGTAAAGCAACATTACCCAAAGATTTCAAGTTGACAGAGGCCTCGAATGCCGTAAAGGTGCCAGAGGAAAGGAAAGTCAAATGGTCAAAGTCACCTCAAGGCCGAACTCTCCAGATGCCTTTATTTCCTCCACCCAAACGATGAGAACAGAAACTGGTCATGTTTCTACTGATGAAATCACAGAACGGGGGGGGGGGGGGGGGGTCTATTCTGTGCTCTCTCAATGGCCACACAGAGGTCCAATCAATGAAAACACCCCCAGAAACAACTGCTATCAGAAGATCTACTTGCCAGGAGCTTTTAGAGCTCCTACTTCCTCTACCTTTTTTGAAAAGTCTGTTATCTAAGGAAACTTGAGTATCTTTTTGCGGTTTGATTCTGGCGATCCATTTGGTAGCAAGGGATATTCTATCAAATAAAATCCTTCCTCTGTGTCAAATGTTAAGATGCTTTCCGCACTAAGGAGTAACCACTTCTTCACATGATTTCTTTTTCTTGTCTGTACATGAAGGCGGGGCCTGCATCATGTATTCCCAGCGCTAAGCAGGGACCACCCACCCTAAGTGCTGATGTTTACTGAGTCAATTATTGAATAAATGTCAGTCGAGCTTCTGGGTCCACAAACTAAGCATGGTCCTGGAGCCTGGTTAATACCAATGAACGTATTTGCTACTACATCAGATCATAGATCTGATAGCCCTTGGCTTGGCTCTTTGCTCCTGCTCTTTGTTCCATACCTGCTCAGAGACAGAGCTGCTGTATTTTTTAGACATTCTCTTCCTCATTGTCTCTTTCACGGATTTCACCTTTTTTCCAAGAGAGATGCGGGAGGCCGTGGGTGATTTGATAACTTCTTTGTACACAAAATCTCCTTCTTTACTCTGCAAAACAAAGTGTTGTAAATACCTTTAATCACAGTAAAAGGATGCCCAGAAACAGGTTTTATTATGCAAACCATTAATGTTCTACCTCTCAGAAAAATACTGGCATCCCCCAGGATCCTGAAATTTTTCCTGTGTTAATTCAGTGCTGTTATTTGTCTTTTCGATTGAAAATTAAAAGCTACTCGCTAAGGCCCTTTTGTATATTTGTTTAAAGTGGGATGTGGGTCACTTATTTTTTTAACCTTAGTATATTCTTCTCCTATTATACTTTTCCTCATCATTTTAGATACCCAAGGGGGCTGCATTTCATTGATAAAGAGTAATTTAAATGAACCAATGTTCACATAATCCCAGCAGTGGGAAGAAGAGAAAGATAATACTACTGAATCACCCCAGGAAGAGTGGAAAGAACAACATGGCAAATCTCAGTCATCAGAAGTCCAATATCTGATCAGACTTAACAGCATTCTTGAGCTCCGTGTGGTCAACTGCTAAGAATATGTACATTTCCTTTCCTGAACAAAACTTGGTCATCTCTCGTTCTATTTTACATCTTAGAAAACGACTTTCCCCTGAGAAAGGAAAAGAAATCCTACTTCCTCTATCATTTTTTTTTAAGATTTAACTACATAAAATTATTGGTTTATGAATCAATAAAGTTTGGCATCCAAATAAAATAGTGTTATTCTTCTAGGAAATTCTCAAACACTTGAAAAATCACAGATGGGTATTTTAGCTGACATATGATATATACACAAATATAAAGCACGGAATTTTAATTTCATAGTTGCAGGCAAAATGCATAAAGAGAAAACAAAACTGTAGGTAAAATTCACCTACATCCTTGGAGCCTCAGAAAGGGAACCTTAGGGAATGGAACTTGTGCACCACAGTGGTGGACTGTCCCCAGAGTGATCCAGAAGCAGATCTCAGGCAGCTGGAACCTTGGCTCTGAAGAGTCTGGTTTGGTTTGGGCCCAAGGATACTGGGTTCATTCCAGGACACTCCAGATCAGAAAGACCTACACTTCGAGAGGGCCATGCACTTGGCCTGTGATAAGACTGGTTTCTTAGATATTTGGGCACATCCTGTTGGACCCCGGTCACAGGGCTCCATCCTGTCACGCTACCTGTGCGTAGTGGCCGTGTACACGTGCTACTAGAAGCCAAACTCCTCTGGATTTGGGACTTAAAGAAAACCGGAAGCAAAGGCATCACAGGAATGGAGGTGGTCATCGTCGTTCCACACGGAACAGCAAAGCATCTCCATGATGGGTACCAAGGGGCTTCTATCCAACTATGATGCAGGATCACCGATGTTACCCACTATCCTTTCTCAAACTAGGAGAATTTCTCGAATTTGTAACTATGGCAACCACATGCTTGAATCCAAACCTTTCTGCTTCTCCTTTGATGTGTACGCACCATTGGGTCCGAACTGTTGCTGCCAATGTGTAGAGAACGATTCGTCAAGTCAAATCCTCCAAAACTGCAGGTTCTCTGTGGGGAGGAGAGGGCGGGGCAGGAATAATCCAGTTATGTTTAAGTCAGCCGGCAGTGTGCCAACCCAACACATTTCCCATTTGCGGGACAATCACCGAATCACAAGTATGTCCACAGGATGAAAATAGGAAACAAGAAATGATGAGGAAAAAAAAAAAAACAAACATACATGATTCATGTTTTAAGGAAATTTCCCTCATTTTGCCTTTCCAGAGGCCACTGGAACTGTGCCTATGCCAGAGGTCCAAAATCCCCCTAACGTGCAAAAAACCAACCGGTTAAAAAAAATACAACCAAACACCACCCATGTGTTTGTTAAGTGCTCCAAGATTCCCTGCCTCTTAGCAACAGAACATGCCCTTCCGGTCCCCTGATTTCAGCTGCATATAGTAATGATGACGAGGAAATATGTATTAGGGGATCCACGGGCTCAGAGCAGTCTTGGAAACCCAGATCTGGAATCCTGTGTAGCTCTACCACTGACAGCAGGCTTTTCTAACAGACTCTTATTTTGCTTGGTTTTAAATCTCTGAGAAGGGGAAAAAAGGTTATGTTTATAGTAGCACAATCAGGCCAAGAGGATTACTCACTCATTGCTTCCTTGACCTAGCCAAAAATGCTGCTAACTTTCCCAGCTAACTGCCCAACTTAACTAATCGTGACCCTTTTACTCAGAGTGTATGAAGACACCACATTTGTCCAGAAAGAAAAGGTTGATTCAGTGACTGTCTTTGACCACACTCCTTAGTTTCAATAGGAAAAAATGCTGATGTTGTAAAGAATCAAAAACCTTATTGTCCCTTAACTGGTTTCAAACTTTATGGAACTGCTTATATTTCAGTAGTTTTATATTTCAAAACTTGCTTCGAATTCTTTGTTGTATTTCCAGCAAAAGCTATTCAATGGCCACTCCCTCCCCCACCCCAAAAAATCTGTACGACAGACTCAAAGCACACTCATTTTTCTTACAGCGGATTCACTTTTTAAGCGATTGGTAATAAAAGCTGAATAGCAGATCTGGGTTCCAAGATTTTCTATGACGTGTTTCCCCAAGAAGTCTAGGTCACAGCTATTCCGTGGAAGAAATGAACAGAAAAGCACAACGCATACTATAAACATGGCTTGTTTGAAAGAAATATACTTGAGATGTATATTAACTGACTTGAGCAAGCAGAAACATCTGGGAAGGAAAACGCCATGGTTCCTGGAATCGCACAGATTGCCCTGGTCCCGCCACTTCCTTGTAGGGGGACAGATAAAGCACTTAGACTCTCTGAGCTTTGGTTTGTTCAGGAGTAGCAGACACGCCGCCGTGAGCGCTGGGCTTTCACTTTTCATCAGGCCTGCTCTGATCTGATAGCTTGTCCCGGACCAATTACCATATCCTACCTTACCTGAGTTCAGGCTTAGTAAAACATCCTAAATATGTAAACGAAGGACTAAAGCTTAGTTCTGGGCCTTACATTCTGGGAGCTTCCATTGTAAAACCAGAGCCTCCCAGGCGGGGGCCAAAAGGTGAGAGATGGCAGAATGAGGGGCCAGGAGAGAGAAGTGCTGCGGGAGGTACTTGGGGATAACCAAATTCCGGATGTCACACAGCTGTGTTTCTCCTTCAGCTGTTGTTGCTGGTTCAAATAATCCGCCATGGACATAATTCTAATTGTGTATCAAATATCAATGGATAATCTGATCTCCCTTACAGTCAACCTAACTGTATTCTCTTCTATAAAAAGCGAGGGGCGCCTGGGTGGCTCAGTCGGGCGTCTGACTTCGGCTCAGGTCATGATCTCGCGGTCTGTGGGTTCGAGCCCCGCGTCGGGCTCTGTGCTGATAGCTCAGAGCTTGGAGCCTGCTTTGAATTCTGTGTTTCCCCCTCTCTCGGCCCCTCCCATGCTCTCTCAATAATAAATAAGCGTTAAAAAAATTTTTTTTAAATAAAAAAACACGAAAGACCTCTTTATACAAAAACATTCACCAAATCCCCTAACCTGGCGAGCAATGTCATGACCATCTCTCAAGGTTCATTTTTAACATTTACTTTTCCTTTCCAGCTTATAATGCCAAATAGATGTTTGCATTTTTGCAAAGGCAGTGATTTTATTCTAGTTCCTTTCCTGTGACTCAGGGCTTTACAGATAAAGTATGGCGCCCAGATGCCTCATCATTTTATGGCTTCTGCACTTCCCTGCTTTAAATTCAGCATCAACTGCAACACTGGAGCCCAGCATGTACTTTCTGATGCATATGAAATAACCAAGAAAGAATTTATGTGGAAACTTCTAACTGTAATAAATTAGAAGCTCGTTTAGGTCTTCATATACCAGCTGCATGCATTTATTCATAAAATAAAAAGCTTAGGGTTAAGAGTGAACTGGGCTTCTTAGCTACCAACTAAAACCTCTCCCGGTGATATGCTAAGATGTCTGGAACAGACTCTTCTTCAGGAGTGGGGGACAAGGAACGTAATAATAAACATCGCTTGGACGAGCCTTAAATCTTTTCTGTAATATCAAGTAGTTCTTGAAACAGCATTCCTTCGCCAGAGAAAACAGACTGTAGTGAGAACAGTAAAAGTAAGCCAATCTTTGGCTTTGGTGGTCCACACAAATGAAACCTAAGTGAGGTTGTTTTCAAGGTCTTCGTATCTCCTGTAGCGGTAACTATAAGAACATTTTGGAGAGATGCTTGTAGATGAGGAGAGCCGGTCAATGGAATGGCCATGCAGTTGAAAACATGTTTTTGGGGGGTGGGGGTGGGGGGAGTTTAAAAATGGACAGAATTCCAAAATGTCATGCATGCCTGTTCCCTCAAACAAAAAACTGAATGACCAAAAATACGAAGACAAGTGACCATTTCCAGTGAAATACAGCATTATCATTTCCCTGAGGTTTCATCAAGCAAATATGGCATTTTTGAAAGACAAAAAGATCAAGTTTGAAGAGTAAAGGAAACTGTGCACTAGGACAAGAAGGATGGAAAACAAAATGGTTTAAGGAAACCAAGCAAAGGAATTATCTTTACCCCATAAAACCAAACCAAGATAAACCACCCCCCCCAAAAAAAAACTTTTGTTAAAATGCTTATTTGCACTTACAGTTCTCCAACTAGAAAGTGAAATTTTACTTTCCTGATGGTACAATTATGCTTAACAAGAAAAGGTATGTGCAAATTTCTAATTTAGCCTTGAAGATATTATTTTAGCCAGTAGAACTGTCCAATACTACCTCAGGCTCATAGTATCTTAAAAATATGCAGCCTTGGGTGACCTCTGGGATCGAGATTACACAGTGCCACCGTTATAGGGGGTGAAACTTGGTGCTTGAAAAGAAGCTCGCCCGTGTCCATACTCAATGTCAGTGAAGAATGAATCCCTGACACACAATTAAATCAGCACAGGTCCTAGAAATACAACTTCTAGAGAGAAAGTCTTGAAGAAGTTACAGTACTAACCTGGTAATTAATATGAGGGACACATGAGCAATTCAAGGTAGTCAGGGTGGAAAAATTCTCGGTATGACATGATTTAAGCTCATGGCGGGGAGACCAATGAACAGAGCTGAGGTGGATGTGTTTTATCAAGGTCATGTGCAAAGGTACAGAGGCAGATGAACTGGACACAGCCCTTCTGAAGTTAATACATTATACCAAGATTTCTTTGCCACAGCATCTTACAGAAGACCTGCAGGTCAGAAGTGAAGGAATGAGGAGGAGTTTGCTGTGTACATACATCAAGCACAAACCCAACCACAAACTATGGCGACGATAGAGAAAGAACCAAGAGGGAAGCTGTCGCTAATAGTATTAATGTGTCACAAGATGCGCATGAGTGAGAAAAGATGGAAAACACGCTCCACCAAGACAGTTGACACATGTGGGAACATCTAGAAGACTAAAGGCAAGGATGGACCTAGCAATCCTTTTGGAACAGAGAAGTCATTTGAGGGATGGCATGGACCAATCAGTCTCCATTTCTACAAAAAGCAGAACTTGAATGAATGAATATAAGTTCCAGTAATCGTCTGGGGCAGAGCATCGTATCCATGAATGTGAAGGAACCCGGGAAAGCCCCCACGGGAGGCTACAGTATGGTCTGTTCCTTCAGACCCTTAAAGGGGGCTCAGCCAGCAGTCGCAAGGGGACAGAGGGCAGGAAGCCCACAGCTCTTCCTTGCTCTGTGCCATTTTATATGGGTTTCTGTGCAAGCCAAAAGTTGGGTGGGAATTCCAAGGGGAAAATGCCTATATTCTCAAGTTTAATATAAGTCATGCCCTCAAAAGTCAATTTTTACTAGGTCTTTGATAATTCAGTAACAAAACTGAAAAAACATTTCTGAAAGTAAGTGTTTCATTGCTTGCTACGTACAGAAGAATCTGCGGGGCAGGGGAAGACGTTTCTGAAGGTCCACCCTTCTGTTTAAGATAGAACATCCAATAGATTTAAGTAAAACAAAAGAGCTCGGATATTTTTCCCCCTTTCCATTTAAGAACTTTCTGGTTGGCACTACTCATAAGAGAAATGTACTTTATGAATGTTTTCAAATCACCAAATCGGTGATTCTGTTGATGGCAATCTTTCATTGAGCCAGTTTCTATGGTTTTAATTAAATGAAAGAATAAGCAACTCGTTTAAGGGCAAAATGTCCTTCTGTTCTGAATCAGATTCTTTGAGGTCAAGTGACGTGATGGCTGGGAACCAACCAGCCTAGAAGGAGGCCAAACCCCACCCCTGGACTCTGAAAGCCCTTCTCTGGATCATCTTCAGTGTTTGGTCTTAATTAAAAACCAAAGAGCTTCAACGGGCAAGAGGACGAGTGGAAAAGAAGAAGCCATTACTAAAAGAAAGCAGGGTTAGAAATTTGAGGTGATGGCCAGAAGTCGTGAAGTTAGGAGAAGAGAGGGGAAGACGCCAGGTTCCCTGGAAGAAAGGCCATAACGCTTGACTGCACATCACAGAAATGACAAGGCCGTCCTGGTGACCATCTTTGTGACTCACGGACTTCTGGTGGATTCTCAAGAGAACCCTTTTAGTACAGCGGTCGACCGTGGCGGCCCACTTCCTCTTGGTCTCCTCATCCTCCTCCAGCAGGCACCGCCTGAGGTCCTGTCTCTCGGCCTTGCTCAGGGTCCTGTCCGAGGCAGGCCGCACTAGCTGGGTCAGGTTCAGGTGGCTGTACAGGCTCCGCTCCACCACGTAGGTGATATTGAACTCGCTGACCGAGGGGCGCCCGCGCGCCCTCCTGCTGGGGACGCCGCAGCTCCCTCCCCCTTTGGGTTTCTGCCGGAGCAGGTCACAGGTCACACTGCTGACTCCTTTTCTGGAGGGACGCTGGCAGAGAAAAGCTCTGGAACATGAATAATTAGTATCCATTTTCTTCAGGCGGATTTGCTTCCGGACACTCTGAACCTCCTCCAGGGACACTAGAAGGTGGTGCCTACGTCGGTGGTGGTCATAGAAGCAAACACCATCCGTACTTACCCCATGGCTCAGGGACCCGAGACCCTTCTTCATCTCCCCCTCAGTTAGGGAGCGGGAGACCTTCTGGGCCTTTTCTTCTTCTGGGTAGGAGAAGAACGTCCCCATCTTCTTGGGGGGCTTAATCAGGCCCCGACTCTCTCCTTTGCTGAAGGTTTTGACCAACTTCCGGCCGGCTCCCCAGGTATCCAGGCTGCTGGATGATGGAGAAGTGGTGAGAGAGTCTGAATCATCTTCTGGAGGTTTCTCAGGAGAGCCATCAAAGAAAAATGGCTTCTTGTGTACTCCAGAATAAAGGGCGGACCTCTCATCCAGAACTGGGGAATTCTCAAACACATGCTCCTCCCCGCCTGGAGGGAAATCAACACAGAGATGTTCATGGTCTCTTGTAAACATACTTCTCCATTCCCTCATAGGTATTTCTTTTGTTACAGCCCCGCCCTACAAAAAATAAGCCAATCGTCACAGAAACCACAGTGATCCCCTCCCCATATCACTTACCCTCTTCCTAAGCCCAGCTCCCACTTAAATGAATGCATATAAAAAATAACAAACTGTGCAAATGTAGGGCTTCACAAACTTAATGTTAAAAGGTGTTGGGTGTATTTTCTTCTCCTTCTTTACAGTATCTTTGTAGAACAAAACCCTGAAGAAATCTACTAGAAATGCCACTGGGAAAACCCAAGCCAGTCATTATCATGATATTCCATAGCCCTTAGCATTTAAAGATAATTAATCCCGCCCCCCCCCCGCCCCCCAAAATCTGATTACCCTCCCCAGGCTGTGGGAGAGATCCTCAGAAGCTAGGAATCAGGATCTTTCCTCCTTCTGAAAGGCCTCCTGTTGACTCCGGTTGGGATTTCATTGTCAGAGTGTGATGAATGCCACGTGGCTGACAGAGATTTTTTTTTTTCCCTTGGTACATGTGCCATTTAAGTAATTAAATCACCAAGGCAGCCTGGGTGCAGAAACACCATACGGGGTTACAGCGTGCGAACGCAACTCACAAATAGTCCCCGGTTGACAAGCCAAACACAGCAAAGTTAGGGAACTGGGTGATTCCAGCCAGGCATTGCCATCCACTGGCCCTGCTGGGAAGCAGCAAGGGCATTTAAGGGCCCGGACACGCAGGCAGCCTCATCGAGTGTTCCGCTCTGTTTCAAGGATTCCAGCTCTTGAAGCCTCCCCTGGAGCAAGGTATTGAGCCAAGCCCTCCAAAGCCCAGTGGAAAGGTTTGGACTGACTGGCAGGAAAACGGAGTTCTTTTCTGCGTGTGTTATGTGAACAGATGTGAAAAAGAAGTAGGTCAAACTGTGGGTGTAGGGATCCTAACTGGCTGTGTCCCTTTAATTATAAGGAACCTTTTGAGAACTGCTGCTTTCCACCAGCTGAACTGTGAAGAGGAAAAAATAAAAAGTTCCTTGGAACAGAGGGATGGCCCTAAATATACCAGCTGGGACGCGGGTGCCAATGTGTGGTTAAATGTCAGAGAGAACTGCTCGCTTCGGAGAGGGGAAGGATGAAAAGATTGGTATCAGCCTCTTAAAATTCTAAAGGTTTCTTCCTTTTCCAGCTGATGGGAGTTATTATTACAAGTATAAAGAAAAACAGAATCGCTGCTATTAAGTACGACTCAAGATGGATTTTTACGTCAAGGAGACAGTGGTGGGGAGGGAGATTCAGAACTGTGTCCAGTCCAAAGTTCTCCGTAATCTGCAGCACAAATGTATTCCCTGAAGGATTATTCTCGGATCTTTCATGAGAGTTGTTGTTTTTTTTAAAAAAAATTATTTATTTATTTTGAGAGAGAGCAGAAGCAGGAGAGAGGCAGAGAGAAGGAGGGGGGGAGAGAGAGAGAATCGGAAGCAGGCTCCACACCACCAGCACAGAACCGTCACGACTCAGGGCTTGAACTCATAAACTGTGAGATCGTGACCTGAGCCCAAATGAAGAGCCGGATGCTTAACCGACTGAGCCACCCAGGCACCCCCTTTCATGAGTATTTAAAAGCAGAGTATAATCGAGCTCTGGCAGGAATTTGCCAGACCAGAGGCAGTGTGCAAATACTGTGAAGGTTTCCTGCTCTTTCCTCAGGACCCCTGACTAATAAGGTATGGAGACCAAGGGCCCTTCTGTTGTTAGAAGTAAAAACGGCCACCTTTTCTAGATGCGATCCGCCCTCCGCTCGCAGGAAGAAGTGACAGGGCCGAGAGGAGAGGCACAGCCTGGAGGCAGAGGCAGACCGGCACTGGACTTCTCTATAGAAGTGTCCAGATCACAGATCACGGCTTTGCATTTTGCCCAGGTGCCCACGGAGGTGCACAAGGCCCTGATCTACCCACAGTCCGAAGAGGACTCGGGGAATTCAGGTGCGTCTACTGGAAATTTTAACAATCTGTCACCCAACAGTGGTCTGGAAACGTTCTGGACTCTGTGTTTAGGTTTGTCATCAGAGATTCCAATACTTCCATGACACATCTGAGTCTGGAACCAGCCGGTGCACACATGTCCATGACCTGTAGAGCTCTGCGTCCTGATCCTGAAAAGCCTGCATTTGGTAAGGAGCTTGGAGGGAAATGGGGCAAATGCTGTGTGTCGAGGGCAGGCCTTGCATAGGGTACGTTCTTCCATCTGTGTCTGACCCGAGGCCTGAAATCCCAGCTTCACTTGATTGCTGGGGTTTACAGCCCTGCTTCTCTCCTTCTGGGGCCTCCAAGTACAACTATTTAACGGGGAGAATGACAGTCAGCGTGCACTGACCCCATCATCATTTGGTGTGACCTGTTTCACATAGCGACCTTTATCTCTCCTAGTCAGCTGAGATCAGAATATGGAAGGAAGGTGATTTTAACAGGGGTAGGATTTGGGGTGACTTAATGCCAAGAACACAGATTTACGCCCCGATTCCAGCTCTGTCTCTGCCACTCACCATCTCCATGACCTTGGGCAATTATGTCATTGCTCTGAGCCTGTCTCCTCGCCTGTAATAATGTCTACCTATCTGAGAACTATCTGTTGCAAGGCTGTTAGGAGGATGAAATTAGGGGTGCCTGGGTGGCTCGGTCAGTTAAGTGTCTGACTCTTGATCTCAGGTCATGATCTTGTGAGATCGGGCCCCTCATCAGGCTCTGTGCTGACAGTGTGGAGCCTGCTTGGGAGTCTCTCTCTCCCCCCCTCTCTCTCTGCCCCTCCACTGCTCTCTTTCTTAAATAACCTTAATCTTTTCTTTTTTTAAAGGATAAAATTAAGTGAAATACGTAAAGGTGCTCTGTAAGGTAAAAAGCACTGAACGAAGGCTAATGATTCATTCATTATTGGGTTACAGATAAGCTGGAACAATGATGGAAGGTAGGTGCGTATCAGCTCTAGGGGAAAAAGCACAGAAACGGGCCGATGGAGGGCACTGACGTGGCCTACGATTTAATACTGTCTAGGGTCATCCATGCCCTGGAGGAGGACCTGAAACTCAGTTACATGGGTGAGACCAGGTGAGAGACGGAACTCTCATGGCTCTCCCAGGACTCCAGAGCTGGGGGCGGTGGGGAAGGGGTGGGAACAGAGTGAAGACCCAGGCTGCCAGGACTTAATTCCGGGCCTTCTGCCAGCAGGCTCAGTGACCTTGAGTGAATTATTTAACCTCTTGGCGGGTCAGTGCCCTCATTTGTGAAACGAGGGTGGTATGAATGCCTGCCTCTGGTGGCTATTCTGGGGATGACATATTAAAAGAAACACAAAATCTAAAGTGTTTAGGCAAGTGGCTGGCACACAGAATGCTCTCAGTAAAGGTTAATTATCCCTCAGAAAACTTAGCATTGGCACAGACATGTGGGAAGCCAAAAGGCTCAACTCTTTGAAGGTCCAGAGGTGGCAAAGGAGGGGTTATTGGGAATGTGAATCTTTCCTGCTTTGCAGATTCAAGGGCCAAGAACCAGCTCTTCTGTCAATGAGGAGCCTCACAGAGTTCTGTTTCACAGGGGCTAGAGGGAGCTCTCGTCTAGTCTGGTCCGGTCTCGTGGGCAGCCTGAGCTGGCAATACCCACCTGCCCACTTAATGGCACCCTTGCTCCCCAGTTCATCAGACACCAGACGTTAATTGGGACTCGGGCTCATTTAATCCATGTTTCATCTGTGGAAACTAATCCAGACTCAGGTGAATTATAGTTCAGGGCTAGAAGTCCATACAATGACTACTTTTTACCCTAAAGCTACCTCTCCAGGTATATTCTTCCCCTTTTCCACCGTGTCTCTCAGAGATACTTGGACTGATCTGTTCTGACATAAATATGCAAACAGAGTATTGCTGTACTGTTATCAGATGTTAGTCTAGTGGAAAAGGCGGCCCGAATGCAAATGACTCTTCTGTAGGACTACGCCACCAGGTGGCAGGCCCAGCGCCAGGTACGTGAATCGTTCCATCTCATTTATGGACAAGAATCACCAATCTTTGAGATTTAATTTTGCCAAGTATGCAAGGTTTGTTTTAAAATGTGGTGCCCAAGGGTGCCTAGGTGGCTCAGTCTGTTAAGTGTTCAGCTCAGATCATGATATGATCTCATGGCTTGTGACATTGAGCCCCACATCAGGCTCTATACTGACAGCACAGAACCTGCTTGAGATTCTCTCTCTCTCTCTCTCTCTCTCTCTCTCTCTCTCTCTCTCTCCACCCCTCCCCCACTTGTGCTTTCTCTCTCTCAAAATAAACAAACATTTAAAAATAAAATAAAATGCGGTGCCCAAGGTTGAATGACAGCAATTCCATATGGTTCTACTTACTATTTATTACCAACTGACAGTATGTGTGTGATTTCATTAAGAGCTGCCAGTGAGAGGAGATCAGGCTATAATTCTGTATTGTGAAAACCAGCACTGATGAGCAGGTGTTAAAACATCCAAATATAAAATCAGCATTGCACCCAGAGGCAAACACCATTACCACACAAGAAGACACCCGAATGGAACCTGGAATTCCACACAACTCTATGAAATTGCCCATAAGCACGTTTCTCTCCAGCACCCCCCCCCCACCCTTTCCCATCCTCCTTTCTCTTCCTCCCTTGCCTTCACGCTCCCATAATCCCCTCACCTTTGATATTTCTCCAGGGGATTTAAACTGATAAATAATTACAGCAAACAGAAATTTAAAAACAGCAGTGAAAACACCAGGAAACCCTCATCTATGCAAATAAGGGGACATCCAGTCCCCTCCATGGCTTGATCTTACCAGTGTACAACCAAAAGGCTTCTCGAAGATCATTTTCAAATCTACGTGTTAAAATTCTGAAATTCCTTAAGACGTAGGTGTGACATTTTAACAAGTAATGTGCTTTTTAAAAAATAAGACCTAGTCTCTCCAGTATTTTTTCCAGTCCACTTATTGTTTTCCCAAATGGGAAATCTTACTCTTTTCTTTCATCCTTTTGGGAGAACTTTACAAGATGCTGCAAATGCATACTGCTAACAATAGGAGAGATGGATATAGTTGAGATTTAAATTGTCATAATCACACTTCAAAGGTTAACTATTCACCACAATAAATCCAGGCTCATGCCCCCTCTGACATTATTGCTTCATCTGACAAGCAGCTTAGCCAGCAAGATAGCTCTTAAGATCCACTTAGAATGAAAGGTCCTTAGAGCCCAATCTGAATGGAGTCTTCAGACTGTTTACAGGAAGAACAAATCATCCCTCAGAGATCTGAAAGGGTACTAAGTGCCTTGATTGTTAGATGTTTGTTTGAGATGGATATATATCAAATCTGGACTAAACTCCGTGGGCAAGAGCCACCAGTCTTTGGTCACAGAGGCTAGGAAGAAGTTATAAAATAAAGTTGATATAAGGGGCGCCTGGGTGGCTCAGTCGGTTGAGCGTCTGACTTTGGCTCGGGTCACGATCTTGCGGTTTGTGAGTTCGAGTCCCGTGTTGGGCTCTGGGCTGACAGCTCGGAGCCTGGAACCTGCCTCGGATTCTGTGTCTGCCTTTCTCTCTGCCTCTCCCCCGCTCTCTCTCTCAAAAATAAATAAGCATTAAATTTTTTTTTAAATAATGAAGTTTACATAAAATGATGTAAGCTCAAAATGAAAGCTATGCCACACCTTGAGAAGACTTTGTTGTCACATACTAGCCATCCCGCGTTGCTGTAACACTGAAATGACTAAGCTCCCGACATGCCGGATGCCAGGATCCGTACATGCTGAGCAATGCCCGGCTAACACGCACACCCAAAGCGCTCTCCGCCAGCCTCAGCCAGAACGCAATCCGTTTTCCACTTGAAATCATACCCTTTTTCTACTGAAAAGCTGATCCCAGCTGATCTACTTTGGAATAAGCAGGGCGGAGTGTGTGTGTGTGTGTGTGTGTGTGTGTGTGTGTGTGCGCGCGTGCGTGAGCTTGCGTGTTTACCTTCGGTGCTGGGCTTTTTCATTTCTTCCACCCTGATTAGTTTCTTTCTCACTCTGCGAGTGGAGCTGACCAGCTTGTGTAATCTCTTAAACTTCACCGACTCCTCAGTCTCATCATCCGATTGTTCTCTTGACTGGCAAAGAAACAAAGGGAAAAGTTAATCAGGTAATTGCCCCAGGGCTCTGCTCTGGCAGCTGGGTGCAGCCCGGCCTCCCCACCAGTCTGAACTTGGGCAGTTGTGCAGCTGAACCTGGGGCGCCAGCTCATTGGCCCAACAGGTTCGCGAAGCTCCCCGTACCATCCTTAGGCCTAATTCACCGGAGCATCAGGCCCCTGCCCAGCATGCCCTGTGCTTGTCTCAGTTACTTCCCAGTCCTCTTAGGAGAACTCCGACGGGGCCCTCTCCACAAGGCTGGCCCCGTAATTCCAGTCCCGCTGCTGTGGTTTGGGCCCGGCTCTCCTCTGTCTGGCCCATCAGGACCGCTTAGCGTGGTCATCAACTACTTCTCCAAACCAAAATTCTGTTGACTTGTTCCAGTCCTCCCCCCAAAATCAAAAACAGCAGGGCAGGAAAAGGGAAGAGAAGCAAAAAGCCGCCTTCTATCGCGTTTGTTAGGACAGTCCGCCACATCTCAGCCATGCCTGCGGCCTCTCCCGGCTCCTTCTGAGAGCTCGCGAGGCGCGTGTGAGGACAGACCCTGCATTCCTCCACGAGGGACAAGGGAAAAAGCTGACCTTTTCAGCCATACAGCACAGCGCATATTCCCCAGCATGCCATTTCAGTTTGCAGCGACTCGAGTATGCTCAACCCAGCTGTTTTCCCTCAAGTATCAAACATTACAGAGAGAAAAAAAAATTCCCTCCGCAGCAGTGACCCCAGTGAAAAACAATCCTTTCCTTGTGAACAAAATGAGGTTTGCGTTTCCAAGTCAGCTCTAACGTCCAATATGCAGCTTCCTCTGTTTTATCGGTGCAAAATGTGCAAAAGCAAGAGAAGTCTGCAGCTTTTGGCCCAACAGGCCAAAAGGCGTGCTGCACGGGCCGGGTGCTCGGGTGTTCCCGGGGGGCGGAAGCGCACAGCCCCCCCTACCCTAGGCAGCTCGCGAGCAGCCCCGGCTGATCCTGCACGACCTGGCAACAGCCCTCCCTCCATTTCCTCCAACCTAGTTCACAGAGATGGTAAGGACAGGGACACCTCATACATTCAACACAAAACAAAACCAAACCCACATCTCTGAGCTGGTCTGACATGAAGACATTCCCACCCCTCCTCCATCATCCCGCCTCCATCGACCATCAAATGGGGACGTAGTAAGAGTTAGCCGAGAAGAGTTCAAGGGTAAACAAGGTAGAGATACTGTGAATTACTTGGGCAGAAAAACGGTGCAGCATGTCGGGAGGCCACAAATATTTCTGTGGGACTATGGCACTACGTAAGCGATAAATACAACCCATTTCCTGGCCTCTGTCCTCCCCCTGGGGCTCCCAGCATAAGGCCATTGTACTTTCTCTCTGCACAACTGTAAGCAAACCATTCACCCACTGAAGAATAATTATTATAACCCATAAATGGTGAGTCATCAGGACAGGGGTGTTTCTCAGGCTTCCCTTCTGTGAACTGTATCCAATTTCTCTATAATTCCTAAAGTGTTACCTATCCATCTCAGAATTAAAGTGAACTACTGCTTACCTGATAATGAAGAATGGGAATTGGACCCCCAGGTAATGGGGGGTGGGGAAGGAGGATACATATACATTGCATGCTGGCCATTCGGTCTAATGTGTTTGGCCTAAAACTTAAAATGTAACAAAACTAAAATGAACTAGTAAGTAAGTACAGCTTCTGCTACATAACAGTATTGAATGGTATGAATTTCATTTATGCTTGGTTGAACTGTTGATATGTGATGAAATGGTCAGTGGTCAACCAGAAAAATGAGAAACTTGGTTAACCCTCATGCTGGGTCATCAGCACCCGAACAGAACCCTGGGGCACGGGATTACACATTCACACTGAAAATATTCTGCCTTTTTGATGGATCTCTAAAACTAAGCAATTCCAATAGAAGAAGAACCAACATTAGATTATAGTGGGACAAATCTAGAACATGTCTGTCACTCTCGTATTAAAAAATTCCGAAGTTAATGGGTGCCCAGGTGGCTTAGTTGGTTAAGGGTCCGACTCTTAATTTCAGCTCAGGTTGTGATCTCACGGTCTGTGGGATCAAGCCCCATGTCGGGCTCTGCACTGACGGCGAGAGCCCTCTCCCTCTGTCCGCTCCCCCCCTGCTTGTATGCGCGCGCGCGCGCGCTCTCTCTCTCTCTCTCAAAACAAATAACAAATAGGGGCGCCTGGGTGGCTCAGTCGGTTACGTGTCCCACTTCGGCTCAGGTCATGATCTCACAGTTTGTGAGTTCGAGCCCCACGTCGGCTCTGTGCTGACATCCTAGGGCCTGCTTCTGATTCTGTGTCTCTCTCTCTGCCCCTCCCCTGCTCACACTCTGTCTCTCAAAAATAAATAAACATTAAAAAAATTAAAAATAAATAACAAATAAAATTTTAAAAATTCTGAAGTGAGTGTAAATGAAATGAACAAAGATACAGGACGCTATGTTACAGAATGAAAATTAGTTTTGTATGTATACCTTGTACCTAGCTTGAGGACTGCTGATGGTGGTGAGGGGGAGGGGTATGCCTGTGCATTCCACAAATATGTAGGAAATGTGCCATCAGAGGGAACTTTTGAGGGAGAAATCAAAATAGCTAAATCAGGGCAACAGAATTAAAGGCAAAAACCTCCTCCGTGAGTCCTACTTTCCTCCCCCCGATTCACCGGGGTGAAAAATAACATATTCCAGGTACTTATTTAATTGCTTTCACATGTTCCGTCTAGTTTTGAGAAACAGGAGCTCTTTAGAACTTTGAACTAATGTTATTTTTATTTTTCTAAAAAAAAAAATTATGAATATTTTAGAGGTGTCTGCCATTGACAAATCACAAATCACAACAACCAGTCACTTCTCATTATCGTGCTTTGGACACTAAACCAGATAGATGCAGCACAATTTACGTGAAGAAAAATGTCATCTATTTCTGTCTTCATGCTTTATTATTTTTTTTAAATAGAAAATCCCCCATGAGTCAGCCTAGAAGTCACTGGAGTTGAACAGTGTATCCCAAGGATGCATTTTATTGATGGAGAGGTGTTGACTTCTCACTTCCTCCTGAGTCCAGAGGAAAAGGAGTTTGTGAAATATTTGCTTTTAAAAATTTCCCTCCAGCTGTTTTAACATAGACTGTGTATAAGGCATGCATTTCACTTAAACTGTTAAATAAAGCTTAAATTCCTCATTTTCTCATGTTTCTCCTTTTAAATAAACATATGCCACTTTCCAAATGCTGAAAATAACTTGTGTCTTTTTATTCAGAAATTACACCCCCAGAGATGAGGGTGTGAAAATTAAAAAAAAACTATTTAACCGTATCTGTGTATGCACGCGTGTGCACACATTTAAAAGAAATCTGTGCACCTGGACGAACTCTCATAGAAGGAAATCTGCAGTACATATAAAATGAATAGTTGGCTCTAAGAAACAGACCCCTAGAATTAAACAGAACTACTAGAGAACAGGTTTTAAATAAACTAACGTAAAAAATAGCAGTGTATGTTTATGCACCTTGTAACACGAGGTGGTATCTCCTCCTCTCCCTGCCCGGCCCCAGGTCACAGTCCTGAAGTAAACTTTAATTTGCTCATCTTCTAAATGAGAGAGTGAAAACGCAATCATCTGTATAAAACTCCTCACCTCCCAACGTTAGCAGAAAAAGGCAATTAATTTATTGTACCAAAGGAGGTGGAAGAGTGGATTTACGTTATTGTAAATAGAAGCATTTGATTTCCAAGCCTCTCCATTGCGGATTTTTCCACCAGAAAGCCCATATGGCTCAACTTTTAATTACTTTGGCTAATGCTATATGTAGTAATTCTGTGGTGAATGCTTAAGTGTTTCATTGCTGGTTTCCATGGCAACATTACATCAGATTACAGACAGCTGGCTCCACAGTTTTAAACCATAACAAATTGACCAAGCCAAGGCACAAAACTAGAGCTCCTTTAAAGAGATAGTGCACCATTCGCCGGCCAGGGTGCTGAATGAGGGGCCTATGGGGCCCACTTGGCAGGCCAAGGAGGGTGGAGCCTCCTTCCTTCTCAGCTTCTTTTGGAACATGTGCATCCTTGACACATCTGCAATGTTCTAATGGGAAAGACATGGGGCCAGCGTGGAGGACTTTTCATAACACAGCTACGCAGAGGAGGATCGGAAAAAAAAAGGGAACACAATTAATAGCATCTGTAGACAGAAAAGTGTGTGAGTCGAGCAAACGGAACGGCAGCATCCCGCGCTCTCCAGCCCGTCCCTGCAGGTGGGTAACAGATACTTCACGCCCCCCCCCCCCCCCCCAGGAACAAACGGTTCTAGCAGCTAAGGTGCACTGTGACAAATGCTTTCCAAAAGCCGCGCGGCACAGTGTTGCAGGCGCGGGAGCTCCGTTCCCTAATAAAAGTTAAACTGAACTCGCAAGGAGCCACCGGAGTCCCTCTGGGGGCTGCTGGAGCCCAGGGTGAGCGCAGGATTACGACTGTGCCTTTTGCAGAAACAACGCTCAGCTTGCTTCCCCGGCTCTCTCGACACCCAGCCCACTGTTGCAATTAGCAGCCAGACTAAGTCAGTTTATCTCCCCTGGAGACACACACACACACACACACACACACACACACTGCTATAAGATATTTAAGCATTTCTGAAATAGTCTGAAATGGGAAACGTATTTTGCTTGTGAAATTCACACAGCAGTTTCTGGTCGACTGGGTGCAGAATCAAACAGACGCTTCCATTTCCCAGGTCTGCACTGCCAGCGGCGTTAACCGTAAGGGAAGGAAGCGGGTCGGCTGCAGCTTTATGAAAAGCTGCATCGGGCAAGGCAGTCTGCAGTCCAGTCCTCCGCACTGAAAGCCTCCACGATGACAACTGGGCTCCAACCACGTACACTCAGTCTCTTGAGAATCCCTTTATTCTCAGATTAAAATCCCCTTTTCTCCCCCCAAAGCTATGCCTTATTGGGTAAGCGTGCTGGGAAAGAAGGCTCGGGGTTCCATAGCAGGGAAGGAAAGAAGGGAAGGAGGACAAATCTCAAAGAAGCTGAACAGAAAAGAGGAAAGCATCCTAGCCGGGAGCAGTCAAAAAAGCTTTTCCTTGCAGGGACAGAAAGCACATTTTCCCTTTCACGTTAAACACATCCAACGAACTTACCGGCTTCGGCATTTAGCAGGCCTAAGGGGCAATTTCGAGCACGTCTGGTCCCCCCGCCCCCTCCCCACGTTGAGCGCGTCTTCACTCCTGTTCCGTCAACTCTGTGATCTCAAAGTGAGGATCAGGCACTCCTCAAACATGTTCCTTTGGAGTTACATGATCAGACAGGCTCCACCAGCACGGCTTAGCATCCGAAGGAGGAAAAAGTGAAGACACTGGGTTCAATTAGCTGCTTTCTGCCTGCTGACTGATTCCCCAGTTACTTGCTAACTGCATAACTTGTAAGAAAGGCATAAGTCATCAGCTCTAAGCAAATCTCCTATTCACCACAAGGAAAAAAGGGAGTGTTGTACGTGGCAAACAATCCCTGTTTTCACTGACGAAGGCTCCCTGACCTCCCGCTGGCCTCCAGTTCCTTAATTACTGTCTATGGAATTCCAGAGAAAGAAAAAAAAGGACGCGGGAATCTGAGCAAATCCGGGACAAGGACTAACCCTTACAAGTGACTGAACTTAAAAAAGATCTCTTTCGCAGATACTCCTCCAAACATCCCCTGAAGGGAGTAGTCTCGATTGAAAATAGACACCTTCCAATGGCTATTTTTGAAATTACTGAATTAAAACTTGTGATTTTGGTTTTCTTCTGGACTTGTCACTTTCGATCTGTCCCCGCTCCTTTTTCTATTTTAACTACCCAAGTCAATGTAGGATAGATATTTCCTGTCCGGTGATGCTTCTAAAACTGTCTTACCCAATTGTTTCAATAATCATTTCAGAGCAGCTGGGGTTCTCTGGTCTTCTAGAAATGTGTGCACGGGGACTGTGTCACAAGATGATCACTTAATTTTCTCAGGGGTGTCTGGGGAGTGACGGGCACATGCTGTTACTTAAACAGAATATCATCTGAACAAGACAGGACTGAAAACCCAGGTGGAGTCTACGACGTGGGTTACAAGTCATGTATTTCAGGAGTAAATTCAGCCACTTGGGTAAGTCATGTGTTCCCGCTGGGCAGTCTGAGCTGTCCCCAGTCCAAGGTGCCTCTCTCCTTGTTGGGTCTGTATGTACGTATTATGCAAGGTTACCTCGCTTGGCAGGACATCTCGCGTGCGTGTGCGCGCGTGCGCGCGCGCACACACACACACACACACACACACACACACACACACACACACACCCTTTTTACCACGCAGCAGAGGTCCCAGCCAATGCCACAGACCACCAGAACCCCATCTATCTCTTTGTCCTGGGTGTCTGTCCTTCGCTCAGCCCCTCTGGCGTCTCTCGCCCTTCAACAAGAGCTGCGTGAATCCCCTCTCCCCCAGTTTTCTCCTCGGAAGTGTCTCCTCCAACCCCTAAAGGGATTTCCCATTCTCTCTCCCCATGAGGGTTTGCTGCACCTTCCCCATACTGCCTCGCTCTGCCCATACACTCACCGACACCCCCTCCCCCGCTGCCTCCTAAGGGTCCACCTGTGCCACCCACTGTGGCAGGTGCTTTTGCGACATCATGTTTCCGACACCCGTGTTTACGGTGTGCTTGTAATTCCCAGGCAGTGGGCTAATCTTTACCCATTTGACCTCGTTTCCCAGACGGTCAGTGGCAGAGGCAGAATCTGAAACTTCATGGTTTGGCTCCTGCACCTCCAACGTGCACGTGAGCTTTCTTCACCCGAGACCGCCAACCACATTGCATGCAACGTTATGCTCAGAGTTCCTTAAAACTGTCAGGAGAAACCCTCGGCTGAATTTCCTTGCTGCTTGGTGCAAACTAAGAAAATGCACATGCCCCATGGGAGCGGGGTAGAGGGAAGAGGAAAGCCGAAGGCCTTTGGAGCTAGAACAACCTAGAACAATTCAACAACTAGACCTAGTTGAATTTCCAGGTCCTCCAGCAAATCACTTCACATCTCTGGGTCTTAGTGTTCCTCCGTGCACATTTGATCCAGTAACATCGATCTTAAAGTGTTGTTTTAAAATTTGTGTGGGGGGGCGCCTGGGTGACTCAGTTGGCTAAGCATCCGCCTCTGGATTTCGGCTCAGGTCATGATCTTTGGTTTGTGTGATTGAGCCCCGCATTGGGCTCTGCGCTGGCAGCACAGAGCCTGCTTGGGATTCTCTATCTCCCTTCCTCTCTGCCATTCATTCATTCCCTCTCTCTCTCTCTCTCTCAAAATAAATATTCAAAAAAACCTTTGTGTCTGTACAACCTACAAGTGGAGCTCAGTAAGTGCTTACGACATCTGCAGTCTATTGCTGATTGGAATCCAAACAAGACCAATTTTAATTCTACCAAACTGCTGTTGTAGGGGCTGTGTAAATAGCAATGGCAAAGAAAACATGTGAAAACTAATGATGTGGCCAACATTTGAGGCTGGGTCTGAACAGGCTGTTCAGACACAGAGAAGATTCTGAGCCGAATTAGGAGCTGGAACTCTGAACCTGGTCAGAGGTAGGCTCAGGGCCCCTTCATGTCACCTGTGAACAGCGTCTGCTTGGGCATGTTTCTTAATTTCTCCGATTTATAAAATAGGCGGTGATCAGCCTCCAAAGGAGATCCTGAGTGTGAGGCCTAGAGCCTGGTCGGCAGCTCTGGATGTCCTGTGAGATGCACAGGAAGCCGGGCCCTGACTGCACCAGGTTCTGTGAGGGGGGTGGGGGAAGGACGCATCCCTGCCCATCCTCTTGGGGGCCTGGTCCTCCTGTACCCCCTCCCCCGCCATTAGCTGTCACTGATACGACTCTCCAAGGAGGATTCAGGTCTTTATGGAGGTCCTCCATGTTGGGCACTACGTGGGCATCCAAGACCGCTCATCCTTTAGAAGACGGGAAAGTCCACAGGGCCATGTCCGTTCTCCCTCCTTACGCTCACGGTGCCCAGTACACACCCCACCCACAGTGGGTCCTCGGCAAACGTGTGTGTCATCGATGTGGAACGAGAAGTTTAGACTCTCTGGCCCTGTTGTTCCCAGCCCCTGCTGTGGGATCTGAGTCAACTGTGGGATATTTGAGAGACGAGCTGGGCCAGGCCACCCTGGGAAGCTTCTTGGCGGAGGGCAGTTCAGTTGGAAACCAGGGAAGAAGCTTCATGAAGGAAGGGCATCGCTGATCCTGCCCACCGGGTGGTGGGCTTGAATGTACTTAGTGCGCAGGAAGTGTGCAAATTTGCTGAGAACAGATTTGAGCATCAGCCTCCCATTCTAAGGAATGGTTCGTTAGGTCCTCAGGGCAGAGTCCAAAGGCCTTCCCGTGGAGTGTGGGACTTCGCAGGGTTAGAGCCCTGCCCTGCCCCAGCTACTGTGGGTATCGATGCAGACACTACATGGAAAGGCCTCTCATAGCGTCTGGTTCTCATCCTTCGACCCCCTCAGAGCATCTCTAATATTCCATCTCGCATGTGTCTGCACACCTTCGCACTGGCAGATTCCTTTTCTGGGAATATCTCTGCCCACCCCATCTCCTCCTACCCATCCTTCAATATTCAGTCCATAGGTCATCTCCCTTGGAAAGCCCTCCTGGCTTTCCTCTTCTTCCAGAACCTGGTGGCTGAGAGCACACACAGTCACAGGACTCAGCCAAGTATATGGTAACCATCGTATCACTGAGGAGACCAGGGCCACTGTCCTATTCGTTTCTACGTCTGTATTTCAGTAAATGTTTATTTCTGATTATACGTGATACACTTTCAATTACAAAATGTGGAAAATGCAGATACAGAAGGAGAAAAAGAAATCACCTGAACCCTCCCACACTCAAAAAATTAGTCGTATTTTGGTTTTTATGCTCCTGCTTTTGACACACACACGTGCATGCACGGGTGCACACACCCCCCCCCCCCCCACTACATACACTTAGGTTTCTATGTTTTGTTTGTTTTTTATAAAAAAAGTGCGACTTTGTGATCGTTAGCTGCCCTATCTCCCACAGTCACTACCAGGGTCCCCACGCCCCCCTCACGTGAACACACAGGAGTAGAAACAGAGGGCCTGATTCCAGCCGCTACCCTCTGAGCCACACCGCTGCCTCTGAAAGTTTCCTTTAGAGAAACTGTGGAGCCCTCAATGGATACTGTTCAAACAGTTCTAAAATCTGCTTTTTAAATTTTGAACATTTTTCTTATGTCAACAAATAGCCAACAAATACAATATATTAAGGATTCAGTAGTATTCACAGAAATATACCCTAGTTTTCTTAATGCCCTGAATCATTAGACAGTGGAATGTTTCCAATTTTTCAAGATCATAAACAATACTCTGATGAACTTCATTGTCAAATTTCTAACATATAACACATTCTTCTTTTTAGAAAAACAATTAGATTGTGGAATTGGTGGGTAAAAAGATGGACATAGCTTAAAGTCCTTGGATAGATATTAAAAATTTGGTCAGATGAAAACAGTGTTACTTTTTTTTTTTTTTACTTTTTTTTTTAACGCTTATTTATTATTGAGAGACAGAGAGACACAGAGCATGAGCAGGGGAGGGGTAGAGAGAGGGGGAGCCACAGAATCTGAAGCAGGCTCCAGGCTCTAAGCTGTCAGCACAGAGCTCGACGCGGGGCTCGAACCCACGAACTGCGAGATCATGACCTGAGCCGAAGTCAGTCGCTCAACCAACTGAGCCACCCAGGCGCCCCGACACTGTATTACTTTTAAAGCTCACAAGTTGTATAAAAAGAGTGCCTATTTCCTTACACAATTGCCGACACTCAACATAATATCTTTTTACACTGAAGCAATTAAAAATAGTGTCTGTGTCTGTGATAAATGGATATTTTCTGGTTGAAATCAATGGATGGATGCCTCCAAGGAGTTGAAACAGGAGTGAGTGGACTTTACTGGGGCTGCAAAGATTGCAATCCGCAAGTCTTGGGGGAGAGAGAGCCCACACAGAGAAGTTCAGAAATAGGGTTAGCGAGAGTAGCCGTGAGGAACCCAGAAGAGGAACAGAGAGACACAGGCGTTCAGAAGTGGGAGAATTGGGTGCCTGGGTGGCTCAGTCAGTTAAGTGTCAGACTTTGGTTCAGGTCACAATCTCACAGTTGGTGAGTTCGAGCCCCTCATCAGGCTCTGTGAGGACATTCGGAGCCTGGAGCCTGCTTCGGATTCTGTGTCTCCCTCTCTCTCTGCCCCTCCCCTGCTCACGCTCTGCCTCTCTCAAAAATAAACGTTAAAAAATTAAAAAAAAAAAACAAAACAAAAAACATGATTGAACTCACCTTTGGCGGGGGAAACTGAGACATGTTTCACTGAGGGGAGGAACACTCGCTGGGAGGCTGGGGGCATTTCTGTGTCCCTCCGGGATCCTCGAAGGCCAGTGTTTAGATGGCCCCAAGGCCTCACTTCTTTCTGCCCCTGCGGCCTTAGGGGCCTGCCTCCTTGGACAGGCAGAGAGTCGGCTGCCGCTGTTGCCCTTCTAAACAGCATGTGACACCGATCAACAGCAGCTTTCCGGCCCTCCTCTTCTCCAAGCCTGATTTCATAATCTCTCCAACATGCCTGATCATCCTGTGCTGGTCCAAAAAGTGATGCATTCAAGGTCACTCCCTGCCTTGGGGGCAGCACATTGGCTCCTGCCCGGTATGTTCAAGATCAGCACTGATGAGTACCTGTGATCAGTGTCCAGCCGTGGCAGGGGCCTTCTGGTCACAGCCATCGGTTTAATGTGCTATTCTTCGCGTTTACAAAAAAAAATTAGTCTCACTCTCTAAAGAAGTCGGAATTACATTGTGAAGTGTTTATGAGTTGTCAGAGTAACTACAGACAATATGAAACACATTGTGAGGTTTTTTTCCCTCTGTTTCACAAAGGAACCAGGGAAGGACTCATCTGTTTAGTAAGAAATATTTTGCTCATTAGCTGGTGACATCATTGCCCTCTGAAATTAGGAGATTTTTGTCAGCATATGGACGAAAAGAGGAGATTCCATTCTTCTCCCAGAGGTGCAGTAGAACATAGAAATAATCTCTCTGGCAGTTCCAGAATTAACTAGTTGTTGCCAGATTTGAAGAACGAAGAGGAAGAGGAGAAGAGAATTCTCTGATGCTTTTATTTGTAAAAAGGTATGTGAGAATTTGAGGTAATATTACCCTCCTCCGGGGGTGAAGGCTTGTCAGCACTTAATTCACTTATGAAACTATTTGAAGAACTAACTATAAAACCAAAGGAACAGCAAATGGATGCTACATTCCACAATAAATTCTATTCTTTTTCTTAAACGCATGGACTCTGCATGTCTTTGAATCCCCTCCAAATAAAGTTGCTAATTTCCCCAGAGGAGGAGGGAGAAAACAGAAGACTTCAGGAGTCCTACAGCCAAGCGTAGGGAGACTCGTCCCAAGTCTTCAAGTTGCCACGGACCAGAGAAAACGGCTTTCCTTCTTCTCAAAGGGGCCGTCGGGGAGGAGAGAGGTAAGTGGAGGAAAGAGAACTGAATTCACCCTTTACTCTGTAAACGTTTGGAAGATTTTTCTGCCCGGGACTGTGTCACCCTGCCCAGAGGCCAGACAACCCCACTGTCCACATAAGTTAGCTGAGCTCAGGTAAGACATGATGGGAAGGCAGTCAGCCACTTATGAGGTCCCTCTGTTAAGACTGGGGTTTAAAAAAACAAGTGGGGTAGCGTTACCCAAAGCAAATCTACGGTGTCGGGCACACTGAAGACTGAAGCAAAACACCAAACCCACTCATTCTCAAGTGCATTCAGTTCTCACATAGCCTGTGCCATGGAAAAAGGATGATTCAGAACAGAACTGCCAAGTGGGGCAATTACATATGCATTTGAGGCTCTAGTTTCGCGAGCTGATAGAAGTCTTCATCCCAAAAGCAGTAAGTCTCCTAAGGGATTGGGTGGTGTTTGCAAAGTCACATTACTTTTATGGCATCTGAGAGCGACTGATTCATGGATCAGGCATGATCTTCTTGGACAGGGCTGCCAAACAACCTTGCCTAGGCACATGACGATGAAAAATACAGAAAACTGATAGAACCTACATGGCAACAGGGGGAAGGTGTGGACACTGATATCTTTCCTCCAACCAAAACTTCGGCCGCGGATCAATCAGCACAATCGTCTCTTGAAGCTGGAGGCAGATGGGCTAATTTCACCTCCTAGAGTCACGATCTATCCCCTTAACATAATTATCCTTATGTTTGGAGAATAAATAATGAGCGAACTTATTTCAATGGAGTTGCTTCCACAAGCAAATTTACTTCCAAATTGAAGAAATCTAGGCTGCATCCCTGGAACAGAATCATTGAGAGCTAGAAAGGCGTTGTTTGTGGCCTCTCCTTGGCTATCAAGTCATGATGACTGCTGAAAACCAGACCACAGAATATCCTTCCCACAACAACTAGCAAAATGAGTAACAGCCTCCAAAAAATGAAATTCCTGCAGACCAGCAAAAAAATATTCCACCAAGAGCACCCAAGCAAGGAAACACACATAGTCTAACACACTAAGCCTTAAAATAAAACTTCATGATGAAGGGGAGAAACAAATTTCTGAAGACCCGGGAACAAGGCCCCACTTCTCTAAAAGCCAGACCAGTGGGAATCTTGAGAATTATCCCAAGGAACTTCAAAATGTCGAAGGAAGTAAACCGTGTGGCCTTCCTTTTTTTAATTTTTTGATCTAGGACCAATGGCAATTGCTTCAGGAGAATCATGTGTGAAAAGATGGAAAGTTCAGTAAGGCTGATGCAGAGTGAAATAAAGCCTATTAGATATTCACTGGAACTGGAGACATGAATGAAAGGCAGACTGGTTTTTCTCCACACCAAGTAGGATGAAATGAGATGCAGCACAATGACCACAATCTTTGGAGAGAGAGAAGGCAGAGCCCAGGTATCCTAGCAAAGACCGCATTCCACCTCAGGTGGGTATCCCCACTTCTCTGGCCATGACATCAGGCTATAGCAACAATAAGCATGAATGGACCACAAAACAAAGCCCTCAACTGTAGCTGGGAAGAAGGGAAACAATCTATGGTCAGATAGCATGACAAACAGGTCAAAGAGTAATCTTCATTATATCAGCACAAACAGACAATCTGACCTGAGCTACCCAAGCATGATCAAGGTCAAAAGAAATATACGACCACTCCTCAAACCAACTTATAGCAAGGGGAAAAAGGAGAGAGAAAAAGCATGGAAGAACTTAGAGATCCTATCTTTGGATCCTGTCTCCCTATCAGAAGAAAATACAACTCAAGGTGCAGGAAGAAATTCCTAACAGTTGCTTCACTCTGTGAAATAATAAGAACATGAATTCAATTAAGAACTTCAAAGACAAGAAACTGCAGTCATAAGGAAAGAGAGGACCGAAATAATCTATTATAGAACCAACGTATAAGAATGAACAAAGAACCATAATCTATACCCTACAAGTCAAAATACTGATCTAGAGAAAAGCTGTATTATTTAAATCCATTTCCTCCCATGGTCCAAGTTTTAAGACTGACCCACCTCTTCCTATGCTCAAGCCTCGTTGCTACCTCTACCTGACATGTTTCTCTTTCTTCTCCTGGTGAATTCTTATCATTTTTTAAAAGATTTTTTTCACGTCTATTCATTTTTTTGAGAGACAGAGCACGAGTTGGCGAGGGGCAGAGAGAGAGAGAGGGAGACACAGAATCCGAAGCAGGCTTCTGGCTCTGAGCTGTCAGCACAGAGCCCGATACGGAGCTCGAACCCACAGACCACGAGATCATGACCTGAGCCAAAGTCGGACACTTAACCGACTGAGCCACCCAGGCACCCCACTCTCACTCAGTTTCAAACACCTTCTCTGGGAAGGCTTCCCAAACTCTCCTCACTGGCGCCGAATGGATTTTGTGTGTATATTTAACACACGAGGTGGGAATATGCCAAATAAGCCCCCAGCCATGCTATCCACTGGTCTCTCTCTCCCTCTCATATACAAACATCTACGTATAGGGACTAGTATGTAGTAGGTACTCAATAGTGTTTGCGCAACAAAGGAGTCAAATGATGCTCAAAATAGCATTCTTTCACCTGCGCTCTGGGTCAAAAGGACAGGGAATAAACCTTTTAGGAACTAATTATGCAGTGTATATTAGCATCATACCAGGAGTAGAACAATCAATAAGGGACGACAGAGGGTGTGGTAAGGTACAAAGAGGGAGAGGAACAAGAGACAAGGAAAAGAGAATAAAGGGATATTCCTACAGACGTTATTCTGTAAATAATTAGAATTTGGTTGTATTAAAATATCGCTTTCCGGGGCACCTGGGTGGCTCAGTGGCTTAAGTGTCGGACTTCGGCTCAGGTCATGATCTCGTGGTTCGTGGGCTCGAGCCCCGCGTCGGGCTCTGTGCTGACACCTCGGAGCCTGGAGCCTGCTTCGGATTCTGCGTCTTCCTCTCTCTCTCTGCCGCTCCCCGCTTGAGCTCTGTCTCTCTCTCCAAAATTGTCTCATTATCAGATGCTGAGTTTTGATAAAATGGGTAACTGGCAACTTAACATTCAGATGGACTTGAAACAAAGTGATGAGCAGCCTGTGACTTGAATGAATTAGCTTAGGCTAGAGGTGGCCCTCGGGCCAGATCCGACTCTTGAACCACAGCACGGGCCTGTATCTCTCCAGCCCATCCATTGTAGAAGATCGGACACTAGGGCAAATGAGTCAAGGAGGGATTAACACGCAGTAAATCTCATTAAACAAGTGATGGAAATCCTCTCTTACCCCAACCTCCCTGAGGTTGCTTCCAAAAGCAAACTAAAAACTGGCATTCCCAATCTAATACGCCAATCCTGAACCCAGACGGCGTTACAAATATCTTTACTTAGATACAATCAGCTAGCCGGGGAAACGGGGTATGTCCTCTTTGGTATTCCTGTACTGGGTTGGACAAATAAAATGCCATTTTATAGGTCAAAAGCTAGACACTCCAGTTTCATCTGGCTCACCCTTCCAAAAGAAACGACAGACCAGAATGTATCCCAAAGCCGCCCTCAGTGTTAAAAACAGCGACCCTCGGACTGCGTAGAACCTGGGTATTTTGCCATTGTTTCTTTTTGCCCGCATAGCCCTTGATATGCTAAGGAGGCTGCGCAGGGAGCGACCTCAACTCTCCGTAACTGTACAGACCGGTGAGGAATGCGCTGTGCCTGGTTAGTCTGCCAGGTGCAGGCAGCCGAGTCCCCAGTTACTTCTGGGCCCGCCACGAGAGCGTTTCCACTGCGACACAGGCGTGACACAGGCGCGGAAGCCCACGGCCACACGCTCGCTGAGGCCTCCTTTCTGGCTTTGTTCAAAGAGGATGATCTTCAGGGACTCCCAGCAAATACACGCCTCAAACTTTGGCCCCTTTCCCAGGGAGAAGGCTGGGGATGGGAGGGCGGTGCGGAACAAATGACAAGGAATCATCTAAGCGGTGGTTCTTGGTCAGCTTATATGCAGTTAGAACAAAATTCCTCTTGAGGCGCCTGGGTGGCTCAGCGGGTTAAGCGTCTGACTTCGGCTCAGGCCGTGACCTCGAGGTGCATGGGTTCAAACCCTGCATCGGGCTCTGCGCTGACAGCTCAGAGCCTGGAGCCTGCTTCAGATCCTGTATCTCCCTCCCTCTCTCTCCCCTCCCCATTCACACTCCGTCTCTCTCTCCTCCAAAAATAAACATTAAAAAACAAAACAAAAAACAAACAAACAAAAACCACAACTTCTCTTTCTTGAGAGACTTCACTAGGCGTGCTGCTCCAATGGGCTGAGTTTTATCTCCTGGACTCAAGCTGCAGGTCTAAAGAATCATTACTTTTACCCTTCTAAAGAGAATTTTAATATGTCCCTATTTTACTATCATTTCAGTTTCAAACTCACTTTTAGTGAAATTAAGAGTAGTATTTCTTCCTGTGCATTCCCACCCAGCCAAATAAAAAAGAAATTTATAGAAAGTATCCATAAAGGTCTGAATAATCATCCGAAGGCTTTAAGTATGCATTAAAAGACCAGAATCAATAAGTTATTTTTAACATAGTTCCATTTAGAAAGATTTAGAAAAGTGGCCATTATGCTGGCACAATGGAACACAGCACGGTATAAAGAACTGCGGGTATCTGTCCCAGGGATGCACCCTATAAATGCCCTCTGGCCCATTATTGGTGGGCAATGTTGCTCTTTTTCCTGATCATATTACAAGTCAAGTGAGTAAAACTCTTCTGTGGAAGAAATAAAGAGCTGAAGCACACATCCAACCAACCAGTGTTCAAGCCCAGCTAATAGCAACAAGCAGAACCATTTTCTAGCCCCAAATCCAAATTTATGTTGCCAATTAGCATTCTGTTAAGCTGAAACCCATATATTAAGAGTTGGGGGGGGGGGGCGCCTGGGTGGCTCAGTCGGTTGAGCGGCCGACTTCGGCTCAGGTCATGATCTCACGGTCCGTGAGTTCGAGCCCCGCGTCGGGCTCTGTGCTGACAGCTCAGAGCCTGGAGCCTGTTTCAGATTCTGTGTCTCCCTCTCTCTCTGACCCTCCCCCATTCATGCTCTGTCTCTCTCTGTCTCAAAAATAAATAAACGTTAAAAAAAAAAAAAAGAGTTAGGGGGAAAAAGTGTCTCTAGGAAAAGAGATACAAAGAAAAAAAATAGGAACACCACTAACAGCAGCCAGTTTATTCAGAAATGTAAGCTATGTTTATGCTTGGAATCTTCCCTTTCTTAAATTTCCTTGTAAAACACAAGATAGGAGGGAAAAGATAGTATAAGGAAGTCAACCATTTTCATGGAAAAACCTTTACCTTACCTATAATGCCAACTCTAATTCTGTGGTATATGTGAATCTTCATGTAGTCTATTCATCCAATAAATATTCACTCAGAGTCAGCAAAATATGAAAATCATATGTTCTTATAATTGCTAGAAGTATTTAAAGGTGGGAGAAAATTTTGTAAATTCGACATGTGTTGTCATTAAAAAGAAAGTCTTCCTTAGGGTTCAGATTTCCCCAAGTGAGGAAGCTAATGATATTGATTTATATTTTCTTCTAATACCTTTGAAATATAAAAATAAAACTTCTGATACATTTTAACTTCTACATATTGCCTAGAAGTTCACCCTAGTAAAAGAAACATATTCAAAATAAACAGATTAAGATAGTCAACTGGGTGGCTCTGTTGGTTAAAGCATCTGCCTCTTGGTTTTGGCTCAGGTCGTCTCATGGTTCGTGGGTTTGAGTCCCTTGTAGGGCTCTGTGCTGACAGCATGGAGCCTGCTTGAGGTTCTTTCTCTCTCTCCCTGCCCCTTCTCCACCCTCTCTCTCTCTCTCTGTCTCTCAAAACAAATAAATACACTTAAAAAAAAAAAAAAAAAGACAGCCAGGTTAAACAAAAAAACCAATTAAAAAAAAATCTGGTTCAACCCATACTATCAGACTCTAAAAAGGAGCATCAATATAGGATGTCCCTTGAACGAGGAGGACAGGTCAGTCTGTTCCTGAAGGGGCCGCCCCATGCGCATGGGCTCTGTTTTCCCACCACATTCTGTGTTAAGTGATTCAATTGTTAACCTTTTCTTTGGCCATAATGTAAATCAAGCCATTCAGCACAGGAACCATTAAACAAGTCACTTTGTAGAATGCTGTCTCCTGGCTTTCCGCACATTATCTTTTAGAAAGTTCTAGTTTAGACTAAGGCTGTGGCCATCCCTCCTTTCAAAATATCAGACCCAAATCCTCTGGCTTGATGTTAGGCAGGTGAAATGACTCTGAAAAACCTAAGTAAAGCCTGTCTGGCAGTAAGGGACAAGTTTAGTTTGTAATTTTTAGGAAGCCCCCAAAAGATTTAATGGTCTTGCATTATATGTGAACCAAAACATCTCATACTATGGGGATATTTTAGTTGCGACCTTAAAAGTCCTCAATCACTTAAAATAGTATTTTGTAAAATGTGGAAGAAGCGACTGCCTGACGTTGTCTCCGCTGCCCAAACTCTGGAGCTCGGTTCAACCACACGGCTCTCCCGTGCCTCAAGCCAGGTCAGCCTCGAAATCTATCCAAAGCCAGAATGAAAGGCTATAAAGAGACGCACACATGGATGGGAGGTGTTATTATACCTCAGCTGTAACATTACACCACTCTTTGCACAAATACTTCCCAACTCAATTTCCCCCAGTGCAGATCAATTCTAAACCGATGGCTTGCTTTACCAAATAACTCACTTCACCCAACGTTTCACTACACTTGCTTCACCCTAGTCAAGAAGCTCCAGATACAGAAAGATAATTCCAGGCTTTTTCTGGAACACATGTTGTATCAAGAGAAACCAACAAAAGGGACGAAAATAAATGTCTGCAATGGACTCTAGGAGCTCTCGTGCCTCACTGTCCCCGTTGTTGCTTTAGTTTTTCCTCGACATCATGTATTTTTTAAAATAACTTAAATAGCATCATAATTAAACAATTGACAATCTGACGTTTCTTGGAAAGACGTTTTACCGCAAATGTTTTCATCAATATGTAAGAACCAAATATAGATCACCAACGCTTACCTACCGATTTGTAGAAACACAAAAATTGTGATTTACTAAAACTTGTGCCTCGAGTAAAAAGCTATAAACCCCAGGAGGATGAAGAGCATGATTTCCTTGAACGTCGTCTTAACCGGAAGGTAAATTGAACCTCAAGGCATAAAGCTGAAGGCTTAAATTTTTTTTTTTTTTCCAACGTTTTTTTATTTTATTTTTGGTACAGAGAGAGACAGAGCATGAACGGGGGAGGGGCAGAGAGAGAGGGAGACACAGAATCGGAAACAGGCTCCAGGCTCCGAGCCATCAGCCCAGAGCCTGACGCGGGGCTCGAACTCACGGACCGCGAGATCGTGACCTGGCTGAAGTCGGACGCTTAACCGACTGCGCCACCCAGGCGCCCCTATAAAGCTGAAGGCTTAAAATGAGAACTCTTAACCTTCCCCTCACGAAAGAAAATAAAATTTATCAAAATAAAATAAATTAAAATAAATGTCCAGATATTTAACAGGGAGTCAAGTTAAGTACTCAACCAGCAACTTTTTTTTTTTTTTTAAACTCTAACACTCACAACAGAAGTTTGTTATTAATGAAAAACAGCAGAGAACACATTCTCCTCTGGCAAAGAGAAAGCAATTTTTCACTTCCCCTGGTAACTATCTTTAGTACTTTACATTCTTGGAAACCAGGAATGTGAATATGGATTTATTGTGGAGCAACACTCAATTATCTCATGTCAGTTACGGGGGTGGGGAAGCCTATGAAATCAATGCAAATGAAATCCTAAAGCACGGCAGGCATCAATATAGGCATTGAGGTCGGGTGACAAAGGGCTTATGATCCCTGAAACTTTCATGGCCTGGACATTCCCGACTATGGCCAGTGGGCTATTTACATCTCAGTATGGAAAAGAATCAATGGAAAACTGAAAAGCCTTCGCCCTTGCACAAAAGATAATCAAAGCGCCTAAACCACCGCGGCTCGAGCAGGACCCAGTGGGAATTATCTGAAATTAATTACTCTGCTCTCAGGCGAACGTAGCATAATTGAGGAGGACTATTTTGGAAGGAGTTTCTTGCTGAGTCTCCATAAAAACACAGGACGTGGGGTAAGAGGGGCGAGTGTCACCTACATTAAGATTGCAATCAAGTTCAAGCAAACTTTAAACAAGTGGTGGTCAGCTGTAGGAACGAACAGGGTGACTGAAAATGGGTGTGGGCTGTTTGCACAAAGCTAGCTGGCAAAATATACGGGGTAAATAACAGCACTTCAGAAAACTCCATGGCTGCTGGATGGCCTGTCTCCACCTACCTCTGAGCAAAAAGGCACCCTAGAGCTTCTGGAAGGCTGTACTAGAAATGGAGGGTGCACATGGTATTTCTGGCCAAACAGAACTGGCTGGATTTATTTTTTGAGTCATCTACGAAGAAGCCGTTTGCTAAGATGCGAATAATGTAAGTGCGTACATGATGTCTCAGGTCTGTGTGAGCACATGTGGGGGGGTGATTTTTACCTCTACGCCGCGGGGTAGACTCCGTTAGGGCAGGGCCTCGTCTCTCCCGCTTCTCTACCTTTGTAACCTGAATATCTAACCCTAAGCCTGGTATACAGCAAGCGCTTGGCAAGATGTCTCCTAAACGAACAAAGAAACGCTCAAGACAACGAATGTCCATCTTCTAAGACGAACCCATTTTATTCCGACAATTTATACTAAGATGTTGGTTCTGATGTACCCACTGAAGGGGATCCAAACAAAACAATGCCTAATGACGCTTTCCTAGCCGCTCGTTCAGGACCACTATAGTACTTGGTTTATATTAACTTTTTCCTAAACGAGATGAGCCTCCCTCCTTGCGGTCCAATTGTGGGAGGTTTTCTATAGTCCTGCTTTTCCGACTGGATCATCTTACAACCTTCCCCCCTTGACTCAGATGCTGTTAATCAGGGCAGTACGCAGGGAGCCTGATACTAAAGGACCCACTATGGACAACTGGGTCTTTGTGTTCTCCCCAAACTGGGTTTGAATCACATCAGTCCTGAGTTACTGTATTTATTCTTCATGATTCTTTGGGTTCATGATTTACATTTGTATCATGCTGGTCTTTAGGACTAGGGGATAGGAGACCCAAAAATGGAACCCTGAAATCCACAAACACAGTTCTTTCGATCACTTCACAGTCCCAGGACACAATGCTGGCCAGCATACGATACGTTTATTACTACAAACGCTAACTTCTCAGTCTCTTTCACACAAAAGCAAACCAAGCAGGGCTTTCAAATTAATAATCCTCTGGGGGCTTTTTTTGTGTTTTGTTTTTTTGGTATGTTTTCTTAGCTGAAATGGAAATCTGGTGCTTGACTCAGGAAATCGGAGACAAGAAGGTAGCACGAGGCTTATATTTACCTCTGATAAGCCACCATTTGCTGCTTAGATGCAAAGAAGCCGTAAAGACGGAGTCTGTGGTTATAGGACGTGAAACATGCTCTTAAGGCAGCCAGGAAAGATGAACGCTTAAATGCAACTTTGTTCACTAGTATTTCTCAAACACAAACACACCATATGAACTGGACACTGAGTCAGACACTCGCTGGAGACACAAAGATAACATAGCGTGTCTTTCAAGGAGCTCACGATTCCCAAGGAGGTTAGAATGTGTCCAGTGAATTCTGATACTCCAGGATAATGGTCAGGTTTCAGGTACGAAGCTAGTTTAACAAAAGCACAGAGTGGGAAGCAATAAAATATACTTAAGGAGACTAAAGGAGGTTTCAGAGAGACTGAAGTTGGACTTTACTTTGAAGGACGCACAGATTTTCACCTGGGAAAATCTCAAGGAAGGTATTTTAGATAGAGGTAATTGCACGAGTTAAAGCGGAGTGTGTGAGGGGCGCGTGGGTGGCTCACTCGGTTGAGCATCTGACTTCGGCTCAGGTCATGATCTCGCAGTCGGTGAGTTCGAGCCCCGCGTCAGGCTCTGTGCTGACAGCTCGGAGCCTGGAGCCTGCTTTGGATTCTGTGTCTCCCTCTCTCTCTGCCCCTCCCCAACTTGTGCGTGCTCTCTCTCTCTCTCAAAAATAAAAAGCATTAAAAAAAAATTTTTTTTAAATACGATGAATAATAAAAGTCATCCAAATAAAAGAAGTAAAACTGTCTCCATTCACAAATGACATGATCTCATATGGAGAAACTCTCAAGATTCCATCACACAAAAACTGTTAAAGATAATGAATAAATTCTGTGGGACACCTGAGTGGCTAAGTTGGTTAAGTGTCCGACTCTTGGTTTCGGCTCATATCATGATCTCACAGATCAGACTGCGCAGAGCCTGCTTGGGATTCTCTATCTCCCTCTCTCTCTGTCCCTCCCCTGCTTGCTTTCTAAATAACAGGTGAGTAAACTTTAATAAACAAACAAACCAATTCCACAAAGTTGCAGGCCACAAAATCAACACGTGAAAATCAGTTTTGTTTTTATATGCTAGCAATGAACAACGTGAAAAAGAAAATAAGGAAACAATTTGACTTACGATAGCATCAAAAAAATGATAAAATACTTAAAAATAAACTTAAGGCAAGACATATACACTGAAAATTATAAAACATTGCTGAAAGAAATGAAAGAAGACAAATAAATGCAAAGATGTCCTGTGTACATGGGTTGGAAAAACTTCACGTTAAGATGACAATACCATCCAGATCAAGCTACAGACCCAGCGCAATCCCCGTCAAAATCTCACGGCATCAAAAAAAATAAAATAAAAAAAAAATCAAACAAACAAAAACAAAACAAAAATGAATCTCACAGCATCTGTTGCAGAAATAGAAAAATCCATCCTAAAATTCACAAGAAATCTCAAGGGAGCTGAGCAGCCAAAACAATCTGAAAAAGAAGAACCAAGCTGGAGGCCTTGCACTTCTTGATTCCAAAACTTACTACAAAGCGACACTAATCAAAACAGTAGAATATCTACAAAGGACAGACATGTAAACCGACAGAATAAAATCAGAGAGCCCAGAAATAAACCCCAGCATATGGTCGATTAATTTTTAAAAAAGGACGCCAAGACCATTTAATGAGGAAAGAACAGTCTTTTCAACAAATGGTTCTGGGAAAACTGGGTTATCTATCTACAAAAGAATGAAGTTGGACCCATATGTTACATCATATATAAACATTAACTTTAAATGGGCCAAAGACCTAAACTTAAGAGCTGAAACTAAAACTCTTAAAAGAAAATGGGAGAGGATGTGTGGGTGGCTCGGTCGATTAAGCATCCTACTCTTGGTTTCAGCTCAAGTCACGATCCCAGGGTCGTGGGATCGAGCTCTGCATCGGGCTTCACGCTGGGTGTGGACACTGTCAAGACAGTGAAAAAGGCAACCGCAAAATGAAAGAAACTATTTACACATCATGCTTCTGATGAGAGATTAATAGCCAGAATATGCAAAGAACGCCTGTAATTCAACAGCCAACAATAAAACAACCCAATTCAAGAATGAGCAAAGAACTTGAATAGACATTTCTTTAAGGAATATATATATACACCTTCTCATTACCATTTTATACCCTTTAGGATAGCTATTAGCAAAAAAGGGGGAAATTACAAGTGTTGGTGAGAAGTACAGAACTGGAACTTTCACACATTGCTGTCAGAAATATATAATGATTCAACCACTGTGGAAAACAGTAGAGTGGTTCCTTACAAGAGTAAACATATAATTAACATGTGATCTAGAAATTTTACTCCAAGAGACACACTGAAAAGAAGTGAAAGCAAGGACTCAGATATTTGTATACCAATGTTCACAGCACCATTTTTCACAACAGCCAAAAGGTAGAACACCCAAGTGTCAATCAGCAGATAAATGGATAAACAAAATGCGGTCTATCTATATGGTGGCATATTATTTATCCTTAGAAAAGGAATGAACTTCTGGCAAGGGCCGCAAGGTGGATGAACCTTGAAAACATAATGCTACATGCAATAAACCCGACACGGAAGGACAAAGACTGCGATCCCATGTACATAAAGGACCTAGAATAGTCACATTTCATAGGGATAAAAAGTAGAGGGGTGGTTTCCCAAAATGAGGGAAAGGGAGTTACTGTTTAATGACTATGGAATTTCTGTTTTGGATGATGAAAAAGTTCTGGAAGTAGATTTTGGTGATGATTGCACAGCATTCGTGCTTAATGCCACTTAACTGAATATTTTTTTTTTTTTAATTTTTTTTTCAACGTTTTTTATTTATTTTTGGGACAGAGAGAGACAGAGCATGAACGGGGGAGGGGCAGAGAGAGAGGGAGACACAGAATCGGAACAGGCTCCAGGCTCCGAGCCATCAGCCCAGAGCCTGACGTGGGGCTCGAACTCACGGACCGCAAGATCGTGACCTGGCTGAAGTCGGACGCTTAACCGACTGCGCCACCCAGGCGCCCCTACCACTTAACTGAATGTTAATCGAACTGAAAGTGCTTAGAAGATTAAACGTTAAGTTACACAGAATTTACAACTAAAAAACAGAGCATGACTAGCACTGTTTGGACTGCAGGTAAGTCTATCAAGCAAAGAAAACTGAGTAATGTGTCAGAAGAGACACTTATCTTCAGATCTGGGTGGGACCTGGTAGATGCAGAAAGAAGTCCAAAGGCAGAAACTGCCTGAGATCTACTGTCTGTTAGAAGTGGTCGAGATGCTCAAAGAGACAGCAAACTTACGTTGCAGGTTGACGAGCCATCGAACGTCGGGTAGGAACCGTCTGGCCAGTCGGCAGGGTCCAAGGCCGCTGACTGCCGGTGCTGGGCCTCATACTCTTTGAGCTACAACAAGAGAAAATGAAAGACTGACATGAAAATAACGGCCAGGGCTGTCTACCAAGCAGCAGAGAGAATGTTCTGGGCACCTTCTTCATGCCACTGCTGGGGTCTCAGTGCCGGCCAAAGACGAGGTTCTCGAAACTGAGAGGGAAACGGGCGGCCTGCCCTGTGATTTTTCATCTACACCAACCTGACGGGCACAACGGACTCTTTGTATCCTGTGTTCTAAAAACAACCTTGGTTTTCACTCCAAGGTCCTCCAGCATCAACACTGATCTTTCTCAGTTCAATTATAAGTTCAAAAACAGAAATTGTCTGTAGGGTGGCCTCTGAATTACTTCTCTTTGTAGAAGACACAATGGGGTAGACTATGGACATTTTGATAAGACACAGGTGGAAGCCGGAAATGGACTTTCTAAAATCACTTGCTTTTCTTGTTCTAGACTGCTTCAAGTTACCAGTTACATGTTATCACCTAACAAACATTATGGGCTTTATTGGAGAACCTTGTGGATGAGAGGAAAATAACCAGCTATCTAGAATATGTTCAGAGACTCATCTAAAGTTTGGGTTTAGACACTAGGTTTCTACTTTCTGAAATAGAAAGACAAGTGAGATATTATAAGAAATTGGCAAATTTTAAGGCAACAGAATTCGATGAAAGGTCTTTTAGAATGGCAAATGTGAGAAGTTCCAAGTGTGTTTTCATAAAACATGTAGAAATTTAACTCCGCAACAAAATACACTGAAGTTGCCATTGTATTAAAATTCTATTATAAAGTAGTTTTTAGATACAAATTTAAGACACTGATTAAATCAGTTCCATAAATCAAGACACCAGAAAACCAGAAATGAATGATCTGACCTAATAGCCCAGGAGATGGTCTTCAACCTACAGGAGCTACACAGATGTAGCAAAGTCATCATGTTGACATTATCCCTCGAGGGAAAAGCCACTTTCTGAAGTATCACTCCTACCAGGAAATTCTTTTCTGTGCATACTTGTGACGGGAGACAGACTGGGGAAGGCAGATCATAGTGATTAATTGGCTGCAGAACCAATCGGGAACCCCTGGGCCAATTACGTAACTCCTCCGTGCCTCAGTTTGAAAATGAGGATGACGGAAAACTATCTCACGAAACAACTACCACAATCACTTAATACAACAACACTCTTAGCACACCGAACGCATGCAACAGACTCAGTATGAGCATAGTATTATCACCGCCCTTGTGGTTTCAGATCAAAGAGAACTCAAAGTTCACATCAACTCCAAGAGTTTGAACTTTTGCTCTTTGCTAATATCATTTTAATACATTTTAGTACATTTAATATCATTTTAGTACATTAGGGGCATTATTTTTACTCTAATCTTTATAGTACATTTATGTAGGAGAATGCTCTTTCCTGGGGCTCCTTCCTGGGTGGCTCAGTCGGTTAAGTGTCCAACTTCGGCTGAGGTCATGATCTCACCGTTTGTGGTTCAAGCCCCACATCAGGCTCTGTGCTAACAGCTCAGAGCCTGGAGCCTGCTTCGGATTCTGTGTCTCCCTCTCTCTCTGCCCCTCCCCCAAATTACAAAAAATTAAAAAATAAAATTCTACGTTTTAGAGTTATAAAACAGGATCTCTAAAAAGAATTCGAAGTGCATTTTACAAGGGGAAAACCTAACCTGATTTTATATACATATATATATATAAGTGTGTGTGTGTGTGTGTGTGTGTGTGTGTGTATATATATATATATATATATATATATATATATATATATATAAAACTACTCTTTTATATTCCACTTTGCTCCCAAAGAAGCTCTGACTTAAATATAACTTCAGGGAAGAAAGACAATTGATTTCATTTGAGAACTTAGATCTTTTAAAGCAAATGTATAGTTTTAAAACAATGACAGAAGTATGTGTGTGCATGTGTATGTGTGTGTGTGTGTGTGTGTGTGTGTGTGTGCACGTGCGTGTGTGTCTGTCTCAGGAGGAAATACTCCTTTCACATCCTATTTTCTTAAGTCCCATAGTTTGCTCATACTTGAAGTCTAGGACATGATTCCTAGAGGGATGGCCATCTTTAGTAGGTTAATGCTTACTCTATTTTTAAAACCTTTGAGGAGATACTAAAATGTCCCATTTCTACAAGAAAAGAACATTTATGTTATATCTAATCTAAATCCCCTCCAGCTGCAATTTAACTTCATTTCCTTTTATTCTGTCCTCAGTAGAGATTAAAACAAAATAAAACAAAACACTCTTCAGTACATCCTGAAGAGATGTTGTTTAATCATCCTTCATATACTTGGAGACAGTGATTAAGTTCTTTTCTGCTTCTTCTCGGAGATAAATCTTTACCATTTTTCACCCACGGGATCTATTTTAAAAACCCCACAATCATTTTGTTGTTTTCCTATGGATTCTCTCCATAAGCCTCTGTAGTTGTCCAGATCTCTGTGACTGATCACAGTTGCTGCTGCAAGGAAATAATTTAATAATATATATAGGTTCCCAGTTTGTAAGTGTGAGCTCTGGTATACCAGATGCCCAGACTCTGTTGACAAAACTGTTCATCACTTCCCCAGTTACTGTGGATTTGGGCTCACATCTACACCCTATAATTCTCTCTGGAGAACTCTCCGTGGTCAGCAGGATTCATTTCCCAGAGGTATCTAGAAGGCTGCCTCCTCCTCCCCAATCAGCTTTAAGCCTCTCTTTCTCTGGCAGGACAACTTTACAAGGCAATTCACCTTCCAGGGCTCCCTACTCCCTAGGGGATGGTTCTGAAGCTAGATTTCTCCTAAAATCGCATCTCTGTCCAGATTTTTCCTCTGGCTCTTCTGCTACCTTCCCTCACTTAGCGGCAGTCAAGTCAGCAACAAACATTGAGCCCCCCCCCCTTTTTTTTTAATAAACCCCAAAGACTTTATTTAGGACTTTCACACAGATACGACCTTATGGAACCAGCCACATGTTTTCCAGATGGATAAATATGTAATATTTAGTAACTGGATCAAGTTACATGAGTAGTCTTTTGTATTGATAATTATATTTTAGGAAATATGATTATTAAATCATGGTTACAGGTCTCCCTCAATTTCCTATAGATAGTGCTTCCAGGTAAAATGTCAAAGGACATATTTTCCTACGACATAGCTCCATCATGCTGAGCATTACTGTTCCAAAGCAAGAGAGTTCTGTTCTAGCCAAAACTTTAGAACAGAGTTTATTCCCTACCCACCCATCCTCACACACCACAAAAAGTACCCGATAAATGAATAGCCTGTGGATTCCAAGTACCTCAGAACTATCCCAAGATGTGAACACCCTGAACTTACTTACCAAGAGTTACATATGCTTTTAAAATTAGCACCTGGGGGGCACCTTGGTGGCTCAGTTGGTTAAGTGTCCAACCTCGGCCCAGGTCATGATCTCACAATTTATGGGTTTGAGCCCTGCATTGGGCTCTGCGCTGATGGCTCAGAGCCTGGAGCCTGCTTCCGATTCTGTGTCTCCCTCTCTCTCTGTCCCTCCCCCGCTCACACTCTGTCTCTCTCCCCTTCAAAAAAATATATATTTTTTAAAAAATTAGCACCTGGAAGTTGTATTATATAGAATATGCTAATTACCTAGACCCCTCCCAATTTTTTTTTACTAATAAGCTTGACTTCTCTAAAGCATATGTAGTAAGTATCCACCACAAAACTATTAGAAAATGTTTGAAGTGCCGTTAGATTTGATGGAAGTATTCAGTTAACAAAATATAAAAACCCTAAGTTAAGCCACTGTCTGTTTAAATTACACATTCAAAAAAATACAGAGCTGTTTCATAAAGGTCATTCTCTTCAAATGCTGCTTTGCGGCTTACAGTGGTGTTTCACATATTAATTCCTTGTAGCCTTTTTCATTTTGATCTCAGTTGGTATCGACAACTGGGATTTTCAGGTGTGTGAATCATGGCTGTGTATAAAACATCCATCAATGAGATCAAATTCATATAAACAAAGCATAACGGACCAACCTGTCTTTGACATTACACAAAATGCTCCCAATACAAGGATGTACCGGGGGATACTCCCAGCTCCAAACAGCTCACAGGCAAACTTCTGATCCTGGGTCGTCCCCTCAGGGGTAACATTTAGACGTTCTACCCACGGGTCTTAAGGTGTCTGATTGACAGTGAGAGAAACCTACACCCGATGTCCTGAAGGACCATTCTCATCGAGAGGTTCAAGTCAAAGGGTTTTCTTTTAATACCACGACCAAGTAAATTTAGCTCCTTGACCTGGTCATTAAAGAGGCAGATCCTTTCCACAGACTACTATCTGCTCTAAATAACGTCTTGCTTCAAGTGTGCTGTCTCTGGCCAATGCAGCAGCCCATCCAGGCACTAGTAGCTGAAGACGTATGCTGCCCTATCGAGGGCAGGCCAAAGGGCTTCCCTGCTACTTCATCGTCTGGCAAAGGACACCCATCTTCGCGTGCAGAATCTCGTAAAGTTTGGAGAACGTCATCGGTTTTGTTCTTCACCAAAACCTGTGCTTCTGGATCGCCTTACAGAAAATGTTTTTGACCTCTTGATGGAGCTCTGCCCCGAGAGTCGGCAAGGCTGCCCACCTGGGAACAGACGGACGGCACGGCTAAATCCTCCACCCGAATGCACACACCGCCGTGTCACCTTCGCGTGGCGTTAACTTCTGATTTCCTTTCCTGTAAACAGTGGCTAGCTGGTAAAATGATCGGCTCGGACAGAGCTTCGAATTAACTTTTCTCTCCACCTTTGAAAATATTCCTTTGTTGCTTTTCAAACTAGAGACATGTGCCACCTAGTCTACGGGCCTCCCACCCTGAACGCACCCGATCTCGCCTGATCTCGGAAGCCAAGCAGGGTCAGGCCTGATTATTACTTGCATGGGAGAAATGTGCTACCTAAAACTGACCATGTTAAGGCTGCTTTTTAGAAAGTTTTTATTTATTTTGAGAGAGAGAGAGAGAGAGAGACAGAGTGCACGCGTGTGCGCACACATGAGCGGGGGAGGAGCAGAGAGAGAATCCCAAGCAGGCTCCACTGTCCGCATGGAACCCGACGTGGGACTCGAACCCCCGAACCGTGAGATCATGACCTGAGCCGGAATCAAGAATCAGAACCTCAACCAACTGAGCCACCCAGGCGGCCCAAGGCCACTTTAATATTTTCTTCTGCCCCAGGAAAACTGGATTAGGTACATCCCATGCAACTCCCTTTCCAAACATAGGTGTGGCCAGACGACTGTAGACATCGTCTGCATTCTGATCTTCATTTTTATGATTAAAAGGGCAAGGCAGGCAGCATTTCTCCCCAGAAGTAAACATCTCGCCTGTCGCGGTAAAACTAAATGCAGGTTTGTGTTTCTCACATGTATCTTCTAGGCATCCAGTTGGATATTTCCCCAAATGCCATGCCATGCTCAAGGAACAGAACTGGGAAGAAAATACACGGAGGACTCTGTGTTTCGCTGGCAGCTGGGCCAGGTGGCCAGAGGGGTGGTGGAGGAGGGAGACCGGGCTGAGTGTGAAAGGGGATCTGCAGCAAGGACAAGGGGTTGGCACCTGTCATCTGTTCCGTCGCTGGCCCAGCACTACTTTGGTCCACCAGGGACACTGCAGGCCGAGGTCACCTCCAGTTTTTCGAGTCGACGGAGCAAGAGAAGTCAGCAGATGGGCGTCTGAAGGTGGCCTTGGCCTTCAGGCCTCCTGCTACACCCAGTCCCACCTCCCATTCTTTTCAAGTGCTTTTTCTCCCCCCCATAATTGTCTCAGCAATAAATTAAACCTTTTTTTTTTTTTCTTTGAAACTGTTGAGGTTTAGAGTCAGGTACACTAAACTAAATTGAGGGTTCCTGTCACAGTTTCAAGGTTTCAGGTCTTTAAGATTCTACTTCGTGGTCTAGTCTTAACACATTAAATGGTTCCTTGGTGACTTAAAAGTTTTCGTTTGTTTCTAAACCTGCCGAATTTATCACTGCCTACACAGCACCAAACCAGCTGATCAAAGTGGAAACCCCAGAGTCCATCAGTCAGTTGGTTTGGCAACAACCAAGTAGGAAATCTCTTAATAACTGTGACCTCAGTAACAAATGCTACCTCAGTCCCCTAAGGGTTAATTAGGTTCTTTTAGTGCTCTATTTAACTCTGAGCAAAAAGTGTGTGCCACACTAAACTGTAATTAATATCTACTTAGAAATAAAAGGAAGCAAAAGTTTAAAGTAGACCTAAAGCTTAACTTTTAGGTCATTCAAAGTTTCGTTTGTGATCGTCTCTTACGGAACCGACGTTTGCAATGGTTGTCCTATATTAAATTTTACTCGGCTTTTTATTTACTAATTTTTTGTCCTTGTTACGTTTTTATCAATCTTTTGATGAGGCTTGTGAATTTTGCAATGGCATTCAGAGAGTCACCTTCCTCGTTAAAGTGGTCCACAGCTCAAAAATACTTGCCATTCATTTACTCATGTAGTCGCTGAAGATGGAAACCAAAACTTACAACGTGGAATGCTTGTATTAAGTAAAGAGGGTGGAATCACTATTTTATCCGATAACATAGGTACCTGATGACCGCCACCAAAGTTGTCATCAAAACGCTATTTTCATCTATTCCTGTACCCTTTGAGGCACTGGTTTTAGTCCCCTACAGCTGCGATAACAAACTGCCATAGAGCAGGTGGCCTAAAAACAACAGAAATTCCTCATCATTCCGGAGGCTAGAGAGTCCCAGATCAAGGGGATGGCAGACTTAGTGTGTGGTAAGGACCTGCTTCCTGGTTCACAGACAGCAATGTTCTCACCATGGGTCTTCACATGGGGGAAGGGGTGTGGGAACTCTCTGGGGCCTCTTTTATAAGCTCACTCGGTCTATTCATGAGGACTCCACCCTTAGAGCCTAAGTACCCCCAAAGGCCTTACCTCCGAATAACACGGCATTGGGCATGGGAATTTAATATACGGATCTGGGGGTTGTGGGGGAGGGCGGACGTAAACATTCAGGCTTCGGCAGTCCCCAAACATTTTTCCAGGTCGGGGGGGCCAAGGACTCACAAATGTAAACCAAAGCACCTATGCTCTTACCCTTGCAAGTGCTTCCTCAATGGTGATCATCTTCTCCTTGACCATCATCATCAGCTGAATCCGTTCCTCATCACTCATTGTTATCTCGCTGGCAACGTAGCCCACATCTTCTCCTGGAGATTGAAGACAAAAGACCGGAATGAAGAAAAAAAGAGAAAACAGAATGCTAAGCCTGAAAGCTCCTCGCTCGTTCCGGGCTAGAGAAGGAGGTAATTCAAGGGCACTGTGTAGCATGGTACGTTACCGGAGCAAGAGAAGCAGCAACGGGCTACTTTTGAAGAAGCCAACGAGTCCGTCTTATCGAGAAACAGGCTCCGAGAGCCTATGGACGTTACCACAGACACAGACCCTTCAAAACGATCGGAGCCTTTGTGATGGAGGGTCTAGCAGAGGAGTTTTGGAAGAAAGCTGACAGGAAGTCTGGAATAGCAGCGGGGGACGGAGACCTAATTTAAAGACCTGCTTAGAGCCGATAAGCATTCCAAAGCTCCTTTGGCTATGGTCCTCTGTGTCCTTCCATTTCAAATATGAACAAGAGGAAAGTTCTTTGGGGAGGGGAGGGAGGGACCCCTCTTTCACGACACAGAACTTGAAGGTCACAGAGTCAGCGGCAGAACAAGACCTACAGCCCGGTGAGACCCTAGATTCTTCCTAAACTGTGCGACTGTCGTTCCTCACAGGAGAAGCACAAATAAATACAATCGCAGGGATGCGGCATTTTGGTTCACTGGAGGGAAGGTTATCATATATGTATACATCTGAAAGCCTCGTCATAAATACGCATCCAAACTGGGAGGGAACTCAGCATGCCACTCAAAACTGAAGGCAGCCAGAACTGCTCGGGGCCATCCTCGCTAGGATCCTTCCAAAGTGCTTCCCCGCAAAGCCAAAGGATGGCCGCTGCCTGTAATATACGTGAGCCACGTTGGCTTGTGTGCTTTTGGTCAGCGTGTGAGGCTGTAATGCACAGACTGGGAACAAGCCCACACTCTGGTCGCTCATCTTTCTCCTGCCCGGTCTTTCTTAAGCATACTTTGCCAGCTTCGGTGTCACTAGGATGCTGGGCTATGGCTAAATTTGCCCTTGGTCTAGAGGGACAGTACAAGAGTCCGGCCGCAGATCGGCAGGAACCCGCTGCAGTCGGGGCAACCCTGGAATTCACGTTCCCCCGGGTTTCCCTATCTCATTTCCATTTTGTAATCAATCAGTCCAGAAATACCACTCACGCTCCCTTCGCCACTCATCTACTTGTCCGGAAGAATAATAGCGTGTGCTGGGTGAGGAGACAAGCCTGCTGGTTTGATTCATTTTACTATCTGTGTCGCCTCCGATGGTGGAAGGGGCGATGGGGAGCTGGCTGGATTTGTTTTTGTTTTTGTGTGTGTGTGTTTTTTTTTTTAAATCCACACGCGCCAGCAAACTATTGGCTTCCTCCCTCCCCCCATCCCTTTCTCGCTCTCTTTTTCCTTTCCTTTCTTTCTAAATAAGACTTTGTTGGGATCCAAGGCTTACTCTGCATCCCAAGTGATCCTGGGTGCGTGCCAAAAGGAAACACTGGCAATGTCGAAGCGTCCTAGCTTTATGGCAGGACAACTGAAATGACCCCACCGAATGTTGCCGAGGACCCAGGTGCGCTAACCGGTGTACGTGCTGTCCCTGTCCGCTTTTCTCATTTCCGTGTGTCCCAATGACTGGGGAAGCATTCTGAACAGGGTAGGACGCTACGACTTTGTAAAAGAAAACAAACAGTGTCACTGGTGAGCAACTGAAAGTTTTCATCTCATGATAACCTCATTCGGCTGGACCGGAATCCAGAAGTGGCTTTGTTTCTGTTTCTGTTCCCTCTCTGAATACTGGGGAAACATAAATTACATAACGGGGCCGCAAAGGGACGACATATTTACTTACTATATAAACAACAACAAAGACACGGCCAAGAGGAGGGCAGGACTCCCTTCACAAAGCCGCCCAGGCAAATTCCCATGATGTCAGACCGTTAGAGTTTCCCAACCCCGTAACTGTCCCTGCCACAGAGAAGCATCACAAGTTCAGAAGACTGCAAAGGCCCCAAGTGGCAGGACCGGGTGGGGGGTGGGTCCAACCCTAACAAATGCTATGCCTTTCTAGACCCTTTTAGGATAGATCTGGGAGGGTCAAGATCTTCTTGAGGCTGGCGCGACCGAGAAAACAAAAGATTTGGTCTTTGCCGCCAGACCTATGAAAAGGAAGATTGGCCAGACTCTTCTCATCTTATTTTCTTTGATTTAAAAACAACACCAACAAAAAAACACCACTGGGGTGAAGTCTTAAAATAATGAAGGCAACGTCAGAGAAGTTGAAGACTTTACAAGCCCAGGCAAAGAGTCACTGACACTCTAGCGTGCAGTTAGACCAGTGGCACAGGGCTTCCCTGCATTTGAGAGCTAAAGGGACCTACTGTCCGTCAGCTGTAACAGTACCTTTTGAAGTCTGTCTCATTATTCCTTTCTGGTTCTTTCGGAAGTTCTGCCAGAAATACTTATTTTTCTTCTTCCAATCTCCTTTTCCTTTAAAAACAAAAGTGGGGGGGAGGGAGGCACAAGCAATAAATTCATTAATAACAAAAGTAGCCTCTTCTTTAGAATTCAAAGCTTATAAGAATACTTTGATTTCACAAAAAGACAGTTTTTCTCTTTTAGTTTGTGAAAGACTTGGAAATGCCTAGAAAGTTGTTTAAAAGAAATGCAAATTTCCTAGCAGCAAGTAATGGTGCAGTGGGGCTAAGATGAGAAATAAAGCAACATCAAAAAGGCAGGCCAAACACACATTCTTATATTCGCTTTGATGTTGTCTAACTAGGATGTCTAATTCTGCCTTGTCTTGGCTTGTGGTAGATTCTCCCCCTCTGGTCTCAGCCACAATTATTTCGACCAGACCACAAATAGGATGCTTTAAGAAGTTAACTTTGTTTTGCCGTTATCCCTGGTGTGGATCCCCATCTTGACTTCGTTCTGTTATTCCAGATTTAATGAAGAGAACAGAATGGTTGGCATGTCCCGTGGGCATTAGTCAACAGAGCCGGTCCCATGGGCCTGTGGGGTTGACCTGCATGCCTTCTCTAGGGTGTGGAGTGCTCGTGGGTGCAGCCGTGGTGTGGGCGGGATGGGAGAGGAGACTCCCACCCCTCTGGCATTCGGGCTACTTGGTGACCTACTATCTGCAGCTACCCAGGGTTCCATGACAAGAAAAGCAGACTGCGATCCTGCTGTGACCTCTCCCAAATGGGACCCCTCCTTCCTCCCCTCCCCCCACCAACCCCCGACGGTTCTGGGAATAGTCTCACTTGTCTTAACAACAATGTCACTGCCGTGGCCAGACATCTGCAGTATTTGGTAGGGTTCTGATCGTCACTGATACAGAATACCTTTGCAAAGGCAAAAGGAAAGGAAGCGAGCACATAAAAAGCACAGAGTGGGTCTTTATTTAAAAATGAAACGAAGGAGGGGCGCCTGGGTGGCTCAGTCGGTTGAGCGTCCGACTTCGGTTCAGGTCACGATCTCGCGCTCCGCGAGTTCGAGCCCCGCGTCGGGCTCTGGGCTGATGGCTCGGAGCCTGGAGCCTGCTTCCGATTCTGTGTCTCCCTCTCTCTCTGCCCCTCCCCCGTTCATGCTGTGTCTCTCTCTGTCTCAAAAATAAATAAACGTTAAAAGAAAAAAAAATTAAAAAAAAAATGAAATGAAGGAGCAGCTCTCACGTAGATGTGGCACGCTCAAAGCAGAGGCTTTGTCACTGTCACCATTTGGTGTCTGGTTGCTCTGCGGCCACTGGAAACAGGACCCAGCGGAGTCATGCGCTGTTGGGTCTCCACAGTCTAGACTGGTGGTGCCAGGCGATATGGCACAAAACAGACGTGTGGAAACCCGTGTCCACAGGGCTCCCAGGCTAGAAAAGGCATCATGTGTCACAACAAGATGCCCTCATTTAAGTTCCGATACACCCTGGAGCTACGGGATAAAACCCATGCCAGCTAGGCCGAGACTTCCTATGTACTCACAATCTTGAAAGTGACCTTGATGGCACCTGCTGTCTCTGGCTAAACACTGCAGCAAATAACAGCCACGCAGGGTTAAAGCAGAGGTAGGATTATCACTAAGGCAACCTTTCTCTAGGGCAATTAGGGATCATAATGTATTTCTTTTACTGGAAGGTATACTCCCCTCCCCCCCACCTTCCTCTCTTTTAATGCTTCCAAAATGGAGGTACAAATTAAAAAATAAATAATAGCTAACATTTATTGAGCACTTACCATACCCAGGCACTTTGCTAGCTAATGGTTTATTTCATTTGATATGTACAAGGAACATGATGTATTATTGTTTTCCATTTAGTGGATGAGAAAACCAAGGCTTCAGGAGGCAAGAGACTTGCCCAAGGCCATAACCACTGAGTTGGAAAGGGTCATGATTCAACTCCAAGTCGAAACCTGATCTGAGCACTTCTGCTCCTGATCACAATCGACCTTACCAGGCTCACTCTGACCCAAACAGAAAAGGTGTTACTAAATCAAGACTGGATTTTATAATCAAGGAAATATAAGACATGTAACACCTTAATTGTGCATACTATTTGATTCAGAAGTTCCAAATCAGAGAATTCATCCTAAGGACATGATCAGGGATAGGTTCACAGATTTTTAGGATAGTGTCAATTCTCTGAGAGCAAAAATTAGAAGCAACTTAAACGTCCAGCGAAGAAGCGATGGTTGATTGAATTATGGCTCATCCAATATGACGGAATATTATAAAGATTTAAATTTTTTTACTGCAAAGAATATTCAATCAACGTGGGAAAATGCTCAGGACCTATTCAATACAAAAAAATTATAATATGTAGAGTATGATCCCAATTATGTTTAAAAGAAAGCCCACACAAATACAGGGCAAAAAAAAAGAAAGGAAAGGTATGTATCGAAATCTTAACAGTGTTTCTTTCTGGGTGGAAAGATTCTTTGCGGTTTTTGTTTTTTCACCATTTGTATGTTCTATAAAGTATTAAAATTCTTTTAAGTCATTAAACCAAGAAAAGGAGTACTGACCTACAGAGCCGTCTTCTGAGTTTGACTTAGGAAGAGTGCTCCTAGAAAAAGAAAAAAAAAAAAGTCTGATTACCAGGGAGCCTTGCGTTGGTGTGAGAACTGAAAACCCTCCCAATTCGTCTGACCCAGCATCAATACCACCAGCAGAGCCAGGGGAATTCTGATAGGGTGTTTACCACTGCCCTTATCTAGCCAGCTGCTGCTTTTCTAGAAACACACTCATGACCCATTGGTCAACATGTAGTGAAGATTCACTCCAGGGTAAGACCTCTATTGAATGAAGGGAATGGATTTTACTAGATGATCACTGGATAATCCACTTGTGTGAACTATGAACTACATGTTAGGTTATCGCCGTCGAGAAGTCTCTTGTGTAAGTGGGGAAGACAAAGCAAATAATAATAAAAATCAAGACCCAACACCATATGCCAGCCCCTTGAGCCAGCAGGTGAGTAAAGTGGTCAGCTGTAGGAGGAATGTAGGAGATCAGATGCTCCAAACAAAAGGGGGGGGAAAACAGTGCATAGTTTCTGCAGTTGGTTTCTGACAATTCGCAAGCACGCTCTCTGCCTTGCTAGATCTTTCTATGTTCGAAGAGAAGCCAGGAAATCTGCTTTTTTTTTTTTTTTTTAAAAAGGAGGGGGAGAGCTCCACATTTTCCAGTGATGGCAAATAATTCAATGTTTGTAAAAATGTGTCCAAGTTAATCAATACATGTCTGGGCACCAAATTTGGCCCACACCCCACCCTACCCTGGCTGCCCGTTTGTGACTGCGGATACAGACAAAAGCCAAAATACCTTGAAACATGAACACAGCCCCAAACCAATCAATTAAGCGTTTCTCTTGCAAACACATTGGACAGACACCAACTTAAAGCAAGAAGGGAAGAAATCAAAGAAAGGTAAAATGGGTTCTCTCAAAAAGGTCAGAGTAGAGGTGGAGCGCAGTCTTTCATTAAGTGGGTCCGAAGCCTAGAGGGTAAGTGAGTTCAGTGTCCACTTGCTGACAGGGAAAACCAGGAAGAAGGAACCTGCCTCCGCACAGAAGCACAGCTACTCAGGGGTTTATACCTGAATCTTCCCAATACAAGTTCCTCTGCCAGGGAGGAAGGCGGGGGCATCTGACAAAACTCTCCTGGATGTGAGAATGCATGGGAAGACCGAGGTCGGGAGTCTAGAACCGTGTTACCCTGAAGAGGTCAGAGGAAGAGAAGCAGAATAGGCAAATGGCGATCTGCTGCCTGCCTTACAGCTGAAACGACCTCTCGAATTGAAGGTGACCAGAGAGGGCAGGAAGGGCCTTTCTGTCACGCAGAGTCACCTGTGATGGGCCATCTCTCTTTAGAGCAGGTGCATGGATACTAGCTGACCGCTGGCTGCCAGGTGAGCACAGAGGCTCAGGCCCCACCAATACCTTCAAACCCTCAATGAGAGAAGAGAACTGTTTTCGACTAGCACACGAATCTAACAAACCTCTCCTACCGATGAGGGGAGGGCGGGGGGGTGCTAAGAACAGAAGTAGGGGAGGCCTCCTCTCATTTGCTGAGGACCACAGCTCGGTCTGAAGTCATGATTTCCCCTTACTGAGATGCTGTGAACACAGAAAATAAGGAAAATCTACCTCATCATCGAATTGCGCCAGGATTTAGCCCCAAGGATCTACTTACTCTCTGCCCTCCCATCCACACAAAAATGAAAATGACTGAAGATATTTAAAAAGCCATTTCAGTTTTTAATTCATTCAGCAAAAAGGTACCGAATGCTATTACGAGTAAGGTATACGGATGATAACGAAGAAATGGGACTCTCGATGTAGGGAGGGTGACAAAATGTGAACCAATGAGAAGTACTTGCAAAGGAGAAGGAACAGCAGGAGGAAGGGGAAGGGAGGGCAGGGGTGCAGAAGGAGGAAGAAAAGAAGAAGGAACAGAAGCAGTACAATCAAAGCGCTCAGAGCCACAGAATTACAGGCAAGGCACAATGGCAGCTGAAGAACAAACTATAGACAGTTGGTCAGTTGGCTGGGGATTAAGGCTGAAAACCTTTCTAAAGAAATAATATTTGAGCTAAAGTTTGGGTTCTTAAGTTTTGTGGTTTTTTTTTTTTTTTTTTACTCTCGCATTTTGAGCTCAAAGTCATGGTAATACGCATCAGTCCACCTTACCTCAACTGGTCATGACCTTCCAGCACAGCCATCTATGACTTTTGTCTACTGCATACAGCAAAGAGAGTGCCACATTTATTTTTAAACTCACTCTAATGACTAGGAGAGTCCTGACCTAATTGCTAAGGATCAAAGATATCAAATATCCCCAGCTCTTGATCAACTGCTTAACTATGTAATAAACTATAAATATGTGAACTTTTGCTTTTTTCTAGAAGAAATCTTTTCATGGGGAAAATGGCCTCAAGAAACATTGCTTTTCTTTAGTCTTTTGCTGATTTAGAATAATACACCCTTACTGAGTTGTAAGGAATTTTATTGAGTTAAAGGTTTTTTTTTAAGTTTATTTATTTATTTTGGGAGAAAGAGTGTGTGAAAGTGGGGGGGGGGTGGGCAGAGAGAGAGGGAGAGAGTCCCAAGCAGGTTCAGCACTGTCAGCGCAGAGCCCAATGTGGGGCTTGATCCCACGAACCATGAGATCATGACCAGAGCAGAAATCAAGAGTCAGACGGTTCATCACTCAGCCCCCAGAAGTGGCCCGAGGTTCCACCGGCTGGTGAGAGGCCAACAGAGTCATCCCCAGTCACTGGCAACCCAGTTGTCTTTCTCCCAGATGGTGGGCTCTCCCTCTCTGGATAAAATGTACGCAAAATGGACTCTATCCTATTATTTTAAAAAAACGCAAAGGCTAACTTCTATTTTCCAACCCATTTTTCATTCTTCCTGCAATATAAGAACGTCTTCTACTATAAAAATACTCAAGAACCCACACTGCCTAAAAAGAGAAGTTCTCACTACCACACAGCTATCACAAGATATAAATGCGCTTTCCTCTATAAAATTCTAGCTTCTAATTTTTTATTTTTATCTACTCTCTTCAAATTATGACACATATTTAAAATTTATCCTCAGGTTTGCACTCTCGATCTCTTCGTTAACGTGTTTCCACTAGTGATTGCGTGCATTTCCCCACATGGCCAGCAGATGGCACTGCAGCTCCTCTATTCATCTTGCGGTGACAAACGGGAATTTTTATTTTTAACGTTCCGCGAGTTCACAATCTAGACACTGGCCAAAGAACAGCAAGCCAGTGTTTCATAAGTGTGAGGCTCCCCAACTCATCAGTGTGCAAAGGGGGGAAACGACATCGTATGAAGTTTAATTTGGATGCAGTGAATTGTCGCTGCAAAGAGAGGCTTGGCAGAGCAGGTGATGCGAAACGCCATCTTTCTCCCTGAGACGGATTATAAAATCTATCCGGCAGGAGCAAAAACCCATGATGTAACCAAATTCCAAATTTGGATGGCAGCAGGTGGAAAGGGTCATCTGCTGATCTCCTGGTGGAAGAAATTAATGCTCAGAAGTCAGTTCCAAAGAGGCCTCCTCACCGCACCTCCTTCTTGCGGCCAGACGCCACAGGCCTGGGACCCACAGGCTGGAAGCAGGTTCGTCAGCCCTTTTCTAGCCATCACTTTCACTGTCAACAGGGTAAAAGGGATGGGAACCTCAGCGTGGGTTTCTGGGTTTCGATGATGAGGACGTAATAATTAGCATCCCTCTGCACTCTGAACATCTACGTAAGCGCTGAATAATTCGGGTTTCACATTTAGTCTTTGAACTCGATCTCAGAAGTACCTTTACGTCAATAACTATTAGACCCCAGTGTAAATATTTTTCCTCACGATCCCTAAGCTACTTTAGCCCTCTCTGAACTCACGTCCACTTAAGAAAATTCAATAAACGACCTATGAATGAGATAATAAAAAGAAAATAAGGGACAGCATCCCTGAACTTAACCGATTCCTTTCATCCTACCTCAATCTTTAGCGAATTCTTTAAGATGCGTCATTCCTTTCTTTTCACCCACTCACTCACTCACTCACTCATTCATTCTTTCTTTCCTTCAGTACACATTCATCCAACTCCCATTATGAGGCTGGCATCCTCTGAGGCATTGAGAATGTAACAGTAGATAAGACAGGTTAAGATCTCTGTTCTCTTAGAGCTCAGGATGGGCGAGAAGCGAGGTGGGCGGTGTAGATCAAGAAGGGGGGAGAGGGGCGCCTGGGTGGCGCAGTCGGTTAAGCGTCCGACTTCAGCCAGGTCACGATCTCGCGCTCCGTGAGTTCGAGCCCCGCGTCAGGCTCTGGGCTGATGGCTCGGAGCCTGGAGCCTGTTTCCGATTCTGTGTCTCCCTCTCTCTCTGCGCCTCCCCCGTTCATGCTCTGTCTCTCTGTCCCAAAAATAAATAAAAAACGTTAAAAAAAATTTTTTTTTTAAAAAAATAAAAAAAAGAAGGGGGGAGAATGTTTGGTGGGATGGACAGAGAAGTCTTCTCTCAAGAGGGGAGAGGTGAACAGAGACCCTAAACGATGAGCTGGCATGACATGTGCCCCACCCCCGTGGGGAAGGCTGGGTAGGGAGAGAACGGAGGAAGAAAGCAAGAGGTCTCCTCTCACACAGGAAGTTTGAGGTGTTTCTTCAACATCCCCGTGGAGATACTCAAGACACAGTAGGGTATGCGAGTCTAGAGTTCACGGGCATTGCTGAGGACTGGAGATCAGGATTTGGAAATCACTTGCCCATTTAAAGCCAGAAGACCAGCTGAACACAATGAAGAGAAGTGGCAGGAGGCCTGGGCTCAAGGGCAACCCATCCTCGAGGTCAGGGAAAGAAGGTGAAGCAGGCAGCGGGACTGAGGAGGAGGAGTCCGTGCGGAGAAGGAAAACCGGAAACACGCTTTCACCCTTCCCGGCTGAAATAACATTAAAATCGGTTTTACGCAAGCTATATTGCTGCCTCAGATGCCAGACAGGGTAAATTCTAGGTTGCTCTGTTTTCTTTTCTCTGGAGTCTGTGGCTTTACAGTAGAGCCCTCCAGGTGGCCACAGACAAGGAGCAACAGACAAAGGTCCAAAGGAGATTCTTTACATTTGTGTGGAATTCTACCTCTTAAAGAAAACACTCTTATCGCCAACCCGATCGCCGATCCCGAGACTACGGAGCGACAATCCGGATAAGGGCACAGAGGCAGGCAGGGGCCTAAGTGGGTTTAGAAGCCACATCTCTGACTCCAGAGTCCAGCGCCCCACGCACATCACCCTATCGTTTCTCGTTTACACAACAGAAATTCGTATTACGTTACATGCGTCCTAACCCTGTTGCTGGGTGAGTTACTAAAATGATAGGCTCAGAAGAACCGGGGAAGACAGAGCATGTTTTCAACACCAAATGTGAACGTGGCCTATGAGTTTCTTAGAACCAAGTATTTCAAGAGCAGGATCGGGTTATGCTGCTCGTGCAGACTCTGTCTGCGAGTTGACAGCAAAGAGGCCACGTACTTTGGCTCAGGCTCATTTTTCTTCTTATGTCCATTTACATAAATAGTCTCAGGTACCTCTAGGCAAAGGCAACTCGGTCTCTTTGCAACATACTGACTCCTGCACGCAAGCAAAGTGTAACAAATACCCAAACATAAAAAAGAGTTCCCAAAATAGACCTCATGTTTTTGTTTTGATGGGCTGTCCAGAAAACTTCATTATGAGAGAGAGAGAGAGACAGAGAGAGCGAGAAGCAATAACCTAATTTCTAAGAATGGAACATGTGTTATAAGTTACTGGAAAACCTATACTTAAGAGATTTTTAAGTTTCCTTTATCTTGAGTCTCCGGAAATTCACTTCTTCATGAGTTTCTTTCCTGCTGAATTTTGAATCAGGGCTTTTGCTGTGTCTGGGTCCCTTCCGGCATCATCCCAGGCCTGCCAAGGCGGTCCCCAATGCCAGTAGCATTTTCCTCAAGACGCAGAAAAGGACGGAGACATCTGTGCTATGGAATTGCGCGTGGGAGTGGGAGGGGAAAAGAAGCTGAAAGGGTTGAGGAGCTTTAGAGTAGTTGATTTTTTCTTATGTGTTCATGGGTTTCTTATATGCTGATTATTTCTTCTAAGTTGACATGCCTTCCTTAAATATGACTAACTACTTATATTCACATTTTGCTTATTTCGTAACAAATCATTTTGTAGAAAGTAGGTAATTCCTTAAATTTGGTATTTCTTATTATTCTTTGGATATCGAAGATATTTTTCATCATAGGAGCATATCTCCCCTATTTCATAAAAATATGTATGACACAAATTTCTGTTTACGCTATCTACTGTCTGCTATAAAAATTCACGGGTCAGCCATGGGACCCCATGGGACCAGGGCCAGGGCAGGAGGGACACAGGGGTCCACCGTGCTAGAGCTGCTCACTCTCAGCGCCAGGCAGGTTTAAGGAGCAAGGGGTCTCTCTTCCTTCACCCTTGATCTGGCCCTTCCCTGCCAACAGCTGCTGGCACATAATAGAACTTAACTTGCAAACTTACTGGCTAGGATTGAAAGTAACTCTGTTGCTCAAATCTGGTGTATTTTTTGAGCTCCAAGATTATTTAGTATCAATGACAACGTTGGTGACACTTTGTCACCCTGGTCAAAACACTCCATGCCTACAGGCCTTTTCTTTCATTTCAGCCTATTCCCAGTCTCCCCTTCCGGCTTTTGTTGCAAGGTCACCTTCGTAAATGATCAAGGCAGGTGTCGGAAGGACCAAATCCAAGGCAACGGCCTGACACAGCCCATGCGCAGCACTCACACACTCAGAGTCAGGCACACCTGTGACAGTGCGGTCACAAACCTAAGCCATGCCTTCCCTCTCATGTCAGGTCGTGATGGTAAAATCAGTACCTACCTTAACGGGCTGTTAGAATCACATGAACTTGGCAACTGGCAAGACCCCAGTCAGGGTGACCTCTTGCAACGATCACCGGGCCCCAAAGGGTGACCGCTCTCGGTCTCTGCCCAGGGCCCCGCCACCTCATTCCACCAACGACGGCCACTAAGCCCTGTGCTCGGCTTAGTTTCTATATTGCCACAGTTCCTCCTTTTAACTTTTTTTTTTAGCATTAACTTCCCTCAAATAATCCAGATGGCCGTAACAATTCCTCTTCTCAACTGCACTCGGTACGAGCAATTCACATTTTCTCACATCCATTGTTTTTCTCACAATGACTGAATATGATGTCAGTGGGTCTTCATCCACATCGTCCAGCATCATAATATTCCCATTTGCTGATCACCTATTGTCCTCCTTAAACAGTAAGATCTGTACTGATTTAGATTCCTGCATACGGCACAGGGTACACGAAATAATTTTTTGATGACGTTGAAGAGATGTTCAGTATGGATGCATATACCACAGGAAATGGTTTGGACCCACCCATTGGGTGATACCAACTCTCCCAAAGAAATGGCAGTGATGCGTGGATATACGATCTCCAAACAACAGTACCATCCGACGTTTATTTCTAATTTGAAGAGGACCTCTTACCCTACTGATCGAGCACTTGAAAAGTTCTGAAAGGCCATTTAAAAGGTTTGATACTTCCAGCCATGAGTTTTGACATCTTCAACTTTCTTCTGCCCTACCCCCCTTTTTAAATGATATCTTTGGTGGACAATTGCCATCCGAATCACTGTAGGTGACCCTAGTCATTATATAGGAGACGTTTCCAAAGGGGATCTTATTCGGAAAAATAAGAGAGAGACACAGTCAATCTAGGTACGCAACGACAATCTAACAACAATAGCAACAATCATTTTTGTTATGCTTCAATCCCCTGCTAATGACATCAGGTACATGGGAGTTCTAGGTATCCACACGTGATCTTTTCTGCTGCAAATCAAGCCTCTCTCTCTCTCTCTTTAACATTAATTTCCCCCAAATAGCTAGGATGGACATAGTGACCCCTGTTCTACTTTTCGATTACACTTTACAAAAGCAACCCGTGTTTTTCTTAGAACAGCACTCATGCACACACATACACACACCAGCGGTTGAATATGATTCCAAGGTAGAGGTGGGCAGACGTGAACATTTTCTACAGCCCACTACCCCCGCCCAGACAGCTACCTAATACCATGGTTCATGATGTGGGGTTCTAGAGCCCAACCTCCCGTGTGCAAAGCCCAGCCCTACCATTTACCAACCAGTAACTCGACAAATTACTTTGCCTCAGTGAATCCCAGTTTCCTGCTATGCAAAAGGGATACAATATTACCTATCACGTAGGTTTTCTGGAGATTTCGGTGAACTATAACTTGTATGGTATTTAGAACACGTTTGTTTGTACATGTGAAGCGTCACTAACAAGAGGTAGCGGTTAGGACTGCGGGTCTTTTCCTCCAACCAGCTCTCCCTGTGGAGTCAAGTTTCTCTCGGTCCTTCTCAGAGAGCACTTCAGCTTTCTGACATGTAAGGGGCTGGTTCCCTGGCACCTCAGCGGTGGCCAACAGGCTTTCCAGGCCACGAACAGGCTCCATCCTCGTCGAGTCTGAAAATCCGTCCCAAAGGTAGACTGAAAGAGATCCGTGTTCCTTCATCCGTGGAATGGTAACTTGTACCAGAAGTGAATGATGCAGGACACCCACAGAAATTTAAGTCCCATGCCTAAAAATGAGCCAAATGTCATCCCCTGGCCCCATGGTGGAGAGCCACAGCCTGGGTGTGTCTCAGCTACAACCTTTCTCGGGCCGGGACTATACAACGGGCAGGGTGTAGAGCTGCACCAGCCCGCAGATGTGGGCTCAGGGCAGGGAGAAGGAGACACGGGAAAGCATACCATCACCTTCCAAGATTTCCGAAACCCTCCCAGTGGGTCTTCTCTTCTCCATCTGGGTCATGGTATTCTTTGCTTGTCACTCCATGGGCCCGGCCTATCCAAGAAGCTGATACAAACGTGCTGTAGGGATGGCAGCTTTGATGTTGTAACACCACTGAAAGTAACCATGTATATTCCAGCCTTGAGAAGTTACAAACGCCTTCCTGAGTCCTGAACACTTAGTAACTAATCAGAATATTCCTATGGCACACCAACCACATGGTGTATGATACTATTTTTTTATGCAAGTTCAGTACATTTACCTAAGTTCGGGGAGTTCAGTAACGGACCATTCTCATATAAAAACAACCAACAATGATTTTCTTTGCTTGGTATCTACTGTTTGGCGTGGATAATGAAGCCCTCTGCAGCTTGATAAGGGAAATGTATGCAACGTGGTCCGTACCTTCCAGGCGTTTACAACATCATGAGGTGCTTTATATTGACGGGCTGTAAGAAGAGAATAGCTGGGGTGCCCGGGTGGAGCAGTCGGTCGGGTGTCCTATTCTTGAGTTAGGCTCAAGGACATCATCTCACGGTTCATGAGATCGAGCCCCGCACTGGGCTCCACGCCGACAGTGTAGAGCCTCCTTGGGATTCTCTCTCTCCCTCTCTGCCCTTCCTCTGCTTGCATGTGCATGCGTGCACATGTACTCCCTCTCAAAATAAATACACTTTAAAAACAGAAAAAAAGACCAACTGAATGAGTGACTATAGCTGGCAGGACTAGCTGTCTCCCATTTCAATATCCCCCTTTCTTAAGAGAACCAAGATTTGGTTTGGGCGGCAGGATACCGTGTTAAAACACTCACTTCCCCATACACCCCCTCGGAGGCTAAGTGTCAGTGGCCAGATGCTTCCTTGAGCAGCTGTACCAGCCTTGAAGTACCCACCTCTGGCCTCCTTGCTCTATGAAAAAATATGCCCCCATTTGCCTGAACTCCGCAGTCAGGTTCGGTTACGTACGACTGAATACAATCCTAACGCATTCAGTGGTTAAGAACTAAAAATGACCAACTTCTACAAAGCATTGGTCTGGGTTTACCAAGCACGTTCATATAGGTCTCACTGTATGTCGGGCTCACGGAGACCCTGAAACAGCCCATTATACAGATAAAGAAGTGGATGCCTGGCAAGTTCGCGTAAGTGACTTATCCAATTGCGGGTCGCAGAGCTGGGGCTTAAACGCGGCTCTTCGGGCCCCAGCCGGATTTTCACCCCATTAAAACACCTGATTCAGGAAAGGAAGGGCCTCTCCTGTCCGAATCACCACTGGATTCACGGTACCAGGGACGAAACTGTGAACCTCAAGCCAAAACGGCGTCCGTTTTCTCTTCTTATTGGCAGTGAAAGTGCAATTTAAGTTTGTCACTTGGCCACTGGCGTTCACAGACACAGGTCAAGCACCGATTTTTGACGCTTCCTCGGTAGGCGTACGAAGGTGTTGAACGAAAGGAAACCTTAACGTCCTCTTCTGCTTTGGGTGCAACCAGTGAAAACCAATGCCTTTCCTTTATGGCCTCGATGTGAATTTTAAATTTTGCTTAGGTCTTTATATTTTAAGAATTGCTGAATTATTGTCAAAAGCAAAATAAAACAGGACTTTTAGCCCACTGTTTTCACCCCCAAAAGGCGGTTTTTATAAAAGGAGAAAAATACCATATGCTGGCTACTTATTCTGTAAATGAAGCAAAATCACTTCCAAATCACTTCCCTTCTACTTCCCCTTTAAACTTGACTGCATACACGTAAGAAACCTGTGGTGCAAGAAAGGCTCTTCTGCAAGGAACTGTGGCTGAGATGTGGGGCCGGCCGGATGGACACGTCCCCGTGGAAGGCCACGGCCATCAGGACGCATAGTACACGGGCCTCCGCTCAAGAACAGCTATGAAGACGACCGCCACCCCGCCTGGTATGGGGTGCACATGGGGTCACTGGCAGGAACCGGGCCTTTGCTGTTCTTGTCAAATGCGCAGGAACCTGCAGGGAAAGGCGGGCTGCAAAGAGTCGGCCCCTGACAGCCTCAGCCTCAGCATGGGGAAAGGGAGAAGGGAGACGGAGGAAAAGAGGCTCCATTCAATTATCTCCAAGGTCTGTTTCCATGGCGATGGCTCCGGAAGCGGGTCAGAACTTTCTCAGTGGAAACAAACAGCGGCTCCCATTCACCACGGCCCGAGCCACGCCGGCCCTGCGGGCCGCTGTGCTGTCTGGGCACAGAGGAGCCGGGGAGGGACGCGGGGGCTGGGGCTGTCAGCCTCTCTTGTGTCAGCTGTTCTGAGGGAAGCAGGGGAGTCGAGAAGCGGCCTCTCAAGGCCAAAGCTGGCGGAGCTGCGGGCCCTTCCTCGCCTCGCCGGTCCCAGTGGCCAGTCACCGTCCAGGACATGGCGGTGGGAGCCATGTGCCTGTCCTACTTCTCCTGCCGGGCGGCACAAAGGATTGGGTCCCTTCCGCAGTGACCACTGCCACAGCCCTACTTTTAATTCCTTCAGACACAGCTGATGGAAAATTTTTATGTTATAAACACTATGAAGCTGAGAACCCAGGCTTTCCTGTCTTCTCAGATCTCTCACTCTCTCTCTCTCTCTTTTTTAAAACTGAGATATGACTGACATATGACAAATCAGCTTCAGGAGTAAAACATAACGAGTCGGTATTTGTATATATTGCGAAATGATCACCACAGCGAACCTAGTTAACTTCCGTCACAGTTCAGTTCTCGGTTTTCAATTCCCACGCGTGTCCTCTGCCTTTGCAGCCGCCGAGCTACGCGCTCACGCCGCTGGCTCGTCTCACTCTTGCTCTCAGATTGCTGCACATCCTTCCCCCTTCTGATCCCGAGGCTCGATCTGAAGTGACACGCCAGCACCCGACAGAGACACCAGGAAGCGGTCCCAAGGGTCACCGTGATGACAAATGACCTCTACCAGCATCAGCTGAGTGCCACCCCCCTGCCCCTGGTGATGGAGATGTGCAGCAGAAGCAGAGAGCGTCAACCTAACGGGTAAGAAATAGGCTTCGGCACTGATTCGTAACACCGCGCTGGCTGCCTAAGAGCCGCCTGGAAAATTTATTAAAGACTCCACAGTTCCACGTCTCCACCACATCTGGAGAAGTCCATCCGTTAGGCCTTGGAGGGGCCTGAGCGTCTGTCTCTCCAGCTAACTGTGAGGTACGGATATGCCTGGGACACTAGTTGAATCCACGAGACACACTCCCCCATCCTTCCTTCTCCATTCCCTCCTTGTATCCTTCTACTCCAAGGCCCCCAAAATCTAGTAAGCAGATTACAAGGGCAGTTTTCAGAAGAGAATTCAGGGTACAAGAACGCAGTAGGATCAAGCAGCCAGGCTTATAGACAAAAGCTTGGGGGCCAGGGTTCATCTTGGGGGCCACGTACCCATCCCTAGTATGCAGGAGACACTCCTTAAAGACTGAAGGAATTTGCCAGTGGGATGGAAAGAACTGAAAAACTAGAAGCATAATAAAAGTTCAGGCAAGTTTTGGACCCTCAGGATGTGTCCCCTTGACCACTGGTCTCCCTGCCTCCTGGGGGCATCTAGACCTCATCTCCTCACATTGACAATGGCCCTTCTCACACACAAAATCCACCCCTGGGCAACCTCTGGGCTGCTCTGAAGACCTCCCACAGCTGGGCCTTGGGCTGCCTGGACCCTGAACCACCAGCCCACCCCCGACGTGCTGCACCCACACACCTTTGCAGGCCCTCGCGTCTGCCTGGGATGCCGTTGCCCTCCACCTGTACCTAAAAACCACCCCTCCCCCCCCCCCACCCTCCCCCGCCCCGCCATCATCCCTGTGCTGCTCGCTCCTTTGGGTACCTGTGGTGCATCTGTGGCCTGTCAACCTGGCTCAGCTGGAGTCCATCTCCCAGAATTCCCTTCCCCACCCTGTTCTACATCAGCATGGGTCCTATAAGTCACGTGACAGGCAGAAAGCAGAGGCAGTCTGCTCTTCAGGCCCTGTGGCTCCGCAGCCAGGATGCCAGCTCCTCCCTGGGTTCCCGGTGAGTCGAAACTGGAGGCTTGCCTGGAGCTGATGACAGAGGACGTGCCCATCTCAGCAGGTGGCAGGTCACCATCTATCCCCCACTCTGCCTGCAGCCTTTTGGCCCCGAATGCCAGTGCGGCTGCCTTGCGGCCACATCACCGGACACAGAAGGAGACAGCCTGGCCGGGGCTGTGCAACCAGCCCCAACGAGCACATGCAGCCAAAACCCTGCGATGACGTCACCGTGACGTCGGCTCCTCCAGCAAAACCCGGTCTGGTGCCGAACTTCTGTGTCTGCGGCCCATGCAGGGGCCTGGCCGGCCCTCCCCTGCTGTTCCTCTGCACTGCGCTCCCATCACATCAGGATCATGCGGTCATGGCTCCTTCGGGCCAAAAAGAGGACAGTGACCCGGGCACCCCATGCATCCTCCCGGCACCTAGCAAATCTGCGCACACAGCAGAGATCTGGACAATGTTTATTCGGTTACACCCCATTGCTGCCTGGCCCGTCGCTGGTCTTCCCTGATGCACCAGCGTTTGGTCCGTGTGATGGCCTGACCTTGGCAGGCAGATAAATGGATGCGGGCTAGAAGTCCACCTCTGCCTCACCGGAGCTGTGTGGGGGCGGCGATCTTGGTCAGTCATTCAGCCTTCCTCACCGCCTCCCCCATTTCCTGTACTGTGAGCTACACCATTTACTTTATACGATACAGTGGTCGTAGGTGTGGGGCTTCCCCTGTTCCTGGCGGGACGGGACTGCCATTTGCTTACCGATCGCCTCCCCTCCCCAGCCCCACCCCCACCGCTGCCCAGCGTCCTGTTCACTTCTGCAGGGCACAGACCCAACCCCAGCCCCCTCGCGTCCTACATACCTCCCGGCAGTGGCCTGTCTCTGGCCACCACGCACACGCGGCCTCCGGCTGCGGTCCGGGCGCGTGGTCTCCGGCTGGGGCAGCTGGGGCTCCCTCACCAGATGAAGCGAAGGGCAACGGGGTTTGCAGTGGGGGAACAGCTGAGGTGGAGAATTCGAGCACAGCTGCTCCCGCCCCGAGCCCCTGCATTCTGGAATGTTGAGCCCCTCAGATATGCTATGCGACGGAGCACACACGTGTGCAGACACAGATCCCGCCCGCACACACACATACTTCAGCCCGTCGCACGAGCTCTGAGACCGGTTGCTGTCTTCCAGCCTTCCCAAGTAAGGCGCACGGAGGAATGGCATTTTTTTTTTTTTTTAATTAAAACCAAATCTCTTTTGAGAATGGCGTATTTTAAGTGGCCATGGCCATTGACGAGCTCTGGGTACGACACCATCCGACAGATGGAGGAACCGCACACACGGCTGCCGCTGCCATCGGCCAGGCCACGGGCCACAGGCCACGGGCCACAGGCCGTGGAGGTGGACGAGCGAGAACAAGTGAGACGTGAGCCCCTAGCAAATGTCAGGGAACGTGCTTCACACAGCCCCCCCTCAGAAGGAGCGTTTATTGTGCACATTTTGTGGATGAGAAAGTTGAGGCTTGGGGCACTTAAATAAACTGTTTCTGATCCCACGACCAGCAGAGCTGAAACTCAGGCTCAGGTTCTAATGCCAGCGCCCACCTCCTTCTCCTGGGAGGCCAGCGGGGACACAGCAAGGACACATCCACCTGAACGGGACAGGACCGACTTGTGAACTATTCTGGAGGACACGCCTCCACGTGGCTTCCCCATCCCAGGCGCATGGCCCCCATGGGAAAGGTCTGGCATTCCCCTCCCCGACCCACGGCCCTGCCACAAACAGGATGTGGAAACAGGATGCGTGGTCTCAGCTCCAGGGGACGCGGCTTGACCTGGATTTCCCAGCAACGTGCAGACCTCATCAGCAATTCTCAGTGAATCGAATCTGTTCCAAAGGAGGGTTGGTAACCGCGCGGCCCGCGGGTTTCTAGTGCTTCCTTCTACGTCTGAGAACGAGCACGGCGAGCCCCACCTTGTCACACAGCAGGACATGCAACCCCGGCCAGACAGCAGACCCCCGTTTTCAGGGGCGTCCACAAGGGTTGGACCCAAAGCCCTCTCCGGCCCAGTCTCCAGGACCGAGAAACTTCTTGTTGAGCAAGAGGGCGGAGGTCCCTCGGAGGAAACAACTTACCCAGAGGAGAATGCCTTACGCCCTTCAAGTCACCAAGAACACCACGCATCAACTTGTATACAAATGTCCACAGCCACACTGTTCCTAGTTGCCAGAAAGTCCAAACAACCCTAGGTGTCCACCAATCAGTAAATGGATAAGTGAAATGTGGCACATTCATAAAACAAAAGGAACCCATGCGGATGAGCCGTGAGAACATTATGCTGAGTGAAACAGTCCCTTAAACCGCATCTGACTGCATTTCCACGGAACGTCCACAAGAGGCAAATCTATAGAAACAGAAACTCAGTTAGCGGGTTGTTCAGGGGTGAGAGAAGTGGAGGGCATCTCAAGGGGCTTCTTTTGGAATTGACAAAAACATTCCCACATCGATCGTGGGGACAGGCACAAAACTGTAACTCCATCAAAAACCGTTGAATTGGGGGGCGCCTGGGTGGCGCAGTCGGTTAAGCGTCCGACTTCATCCAGGTCACGATCTCGCGGTCCGTGAGTTCGAGCCCCGCGTCAGGCTCTGGGCTGATGGCTCGGAGCCTGGAGCCTGTTTCCGATTCTGTGTCTCCCTCTCTCTCTGCCCCTCCCCCGTTCATGCTCTGTCTCTCTCTGTCCCAAAAATAAATTAAAAAATGTTGAAAAAAAAAAATTTAAAAAAAAAACCGTTGAATTGGATCTCTTCCATGGGTGAGTCGTATGGTATGTGAATTATATCTCAGTGAGCTTGTCACCAAAAATAAAATAAAATAAATGTAACCTCCCACAAAATTGCAGCTGTTACAAGTTTGAAGGGCTTTTTAAAAAACTGTAATATTTTGTGTGCCGTTCTCAATGTTGTACCTTTATCTGGAGGTAATATGTGGTCATTTCTAAGTTTTATTTATTTATATGAGAGAGAGACAGACAGAGAGAGAAAGAATATCCCAAGCAGACTCCACACTGTCACTACGGAGCCCAACTTGGGCTCGATCCTGCAAACTGTGAGATCAGGGCCTGAGCTTAACTGACTGAGCCCCCCAGGCACCCCTGGTCTGTCATCTCTATTTAACAGAGAAGGAAAAATCTGAGGAGACTTGAACAAGATTACAAAATGGAATTGGGGGGGGGGGGCGGAGGAAGGGGAGCAGCCCTTAGATATAGATTTGGGGATTTGTGGAAGCTACTATTCTATATACTACATGTTTTTTTTAAAAAAAAATTTTTAGAGAGAGAGAGAGAGAGCAAGTGAGCTGGGGAGAGAGATGTGGGGGGAAGAGATGGGGACGGAGACAGAGGCAGAGAGAATGAGAATCTTAATCAGGCTCCACACTCAGCACAGAGCCTGACGAGAGGCTTGATCTCATAACCCTGGGATCATGGCCTGAGCCAAAATCAAGACTCAGCCGCTCAACCAACTGAGCCACCCAGGTGCCCCTAAAATGTTTGGACAGGTGTCTTTTAAATGCGAATATTCACCATCATAAAGCACTTGCTTCTTATTACATTGCCACTGGTTTAAGGAGACACTGACACATGCTGGGTAACAGGTAAGACCAAAGTACGTCTTCTGTAATTCCGGTCCTGGGGACAATCCAGTTTTAACCCTATTTCAAAGAACTGAACAATCAATGCTTTCAATGCAAGTATTTAACGAACACTTGCTCTGTGAAAACAACTCTTTTGGACACTGAAGACAATTCAAAGAGAAGAAGAATGTGAGCTCTTAGCCTCCTGGAGCTCGAGATCATGCTAGGCCAGGTAGGATTCCGGAAGTACACAAAGCTAGAGCCCCCAGGTGAGGGCCTGAATTTGGACCAGACAACATAGATAACAGACAAGTTTATTGGGCACTTATTAGGTGCTGGATAGCTTATTAAGTGAGGTATATACTGTACAGATCATCCTCCTTTTACAGTTGTGGAAACTATAGACACCAAGATCCAGGTAAGAAATAGCCTGGGTTTGAACCCAGAGAGTCTGTAATCACACGGGGTATCTTCACCCCAAGGCTGTCATGGCATTCAGACTGGATAAGGTTTTTTTGTCTCTAGCTCTGAGACCTTAGACAAGCTGATACTCTCAAAAATGGTACATACTTCAAGGAGTCCATGAAAAATTAAATGACAAAATACAGTAAAAGTGATTAGCACGGTGTCCAATAATAGAAATGAGCCAATAAGCGTTGTAAGCGTTACAACGATGATGATACTTGTTACAATACCCTGAGACGTCAGATCTGTGCCAAATGCTACCTGATTCCAAAAGGTGGAAAGAACACGGCCAGTGAAGAGACTGAGAAGGCACTTAAAGAAAGGAGACGCTTTCAAGGAATGAGCTCCAAGCAGCCCAGGAGGCATCTGGGAGATGAGAGGCTGCGGCAAGGCTGGCGGTGGGAGGGAAGCCCCGGGGCTGGGGCTGCATGGGGGCGTTCTGATCAAAGCGCAAGCACGCACAGGTCCTAATTTATAGGTGCCACTGGGGAGATCTCTGCATCCCCTGCCTGCTCCGTATGGCCCGATTCTACTTTAGGGAGACTAAAGATTCTACTTTAGGGAGACTAAAGTGTGTCTACTTTGGTAGACACACTGTCCTAGTTCACGAAAAGAGCATTAAAGGTATTGCTTGCAGTAGTGAAGGTGAAAAAGAAGGAAACACAGGAAAAGTTATAGAAGTAGAAGCAACAGGATTTCACGATTAAAGTTTTAGAACCACGGAAGAAAAGCAACAGGTAACAATGCCAAGGCTGCGTGATGTGCAGAAAAAATGGCCCCAAGGACAGAAAAGGGGGACGTCTGATCAAGGAGCAGGTTGTAAGAGGTGAGAAGGTAAGAAGGGAGGGAGCGAGGGGTTGTGCGGTTAAGATAATGCATCTGGGGCGACAGTGACAGTAATGAGCAGGCATCTGCCAAGTCGCGGCAACACACAGGTCACCAGATTGGGAAACGGGCACAGGGACAGATGTGTATGTGAGGTGGGAGCCCAGAGACAAGAGGTCAAAGCCCTGAGTGGGGGCACCTGGGGACAGCTTGCAGGTTGGATAAAAAGCCCTTGGGGAACTCCAATGGTAAGGGATGGGCAGAAAAAAGGGAACCACCAAGACTGGGCATCAAGTGAGGACAAACTAGAACCCGTAACGCCACAGACCCCAAGGGCGAAAGTACACGCAGACCCCACGGGAAAGGCAGCAGTGCCGAACCCGGCAAGGATCTGCGAGTGGGGAGGGGCTCCTGGGTTGGTTACCGCTGCAGCACTGACCTCAGATGGCATTTCAGGAAGAGGAGGAGTCGGGCTCCTGGGCAAAGTTCAGTAACCGGGGAAGAAGTCAAATTACGGTTTGCGAGAACGGGGAGAAGCCTTCTACGGGATGGAGAAGAAGAACGAAGCACGTTTGTGACACTCACCCACTTGCTCATCGATCCGACGTTACTGAAAGTCTTTTATGTGAAAGACCCAGGGGTGGGAGTGGGAGGTGGCCCCCCTCCTCCGATGCACACACGTACACGTGCACCTGTAACCGAGCTCCACTGCCACGGGAGCAGGGGAGCGCGGAGTTCCAGAGCCCAGCGGCAGGACACTGTACCCCAACCCTGTGAATTAGGGAAGACTTCTGGCAGGAGACCAGAGCTCGATTTCTAAGTGTGATAGGATCTGCCCAGAGAAGGAGGGTTGGGGGGATGCTCAGAGAGTCGGGGACGGGGCACCCCACCCGGAAGGAGCAGCCATCTCGGAGGCTCGGCATGCCGTGGGAGCACATGGCCAGTCTGAGCAATCCGGGGAGCTTCACCCCACCTGGAGAGCAGGCAGGACGATGTGGGAGGTGAACAGGCAGGCAGAGGCAGGTTGTGAGGGAGAAAAAGGCACAACGAGAGATGCGAGCGATCCACGGTGGCAGGAGAGAGAGAAGCAACCAGAACACGAGGATCACAAGCAGGGCTTCTTCTCTGAGGGCAAAGGGTTAAAGGAGGAGGCTTTTGGGGCGCTTGGGTGGCTCAGTCGGTTGGACGTCCGACTTCGGCTCAGGTCATGATCTCGCGGTCTGTGAGTTCGAGCCCCGCGTCGGGCTCTGCGCTGACCGCTCAGAGCCCGGAGCCTGTTTCCGATTCTGTGTCTCCCTCTCTCTCTGACCTTCCCCCGTGCATGCTCTGTCTCTCTCTGTCTCAAAAATGAATAAATGTAAAAAAAAAAAAATTAAAAAAAAAAAAAGGAGGAGGCTTTTGGGGGGTGGTGGGGGAAGGAAACTTGACGCCCTGTCAGAAGAGTAATCAGCTAGAGAGGGAAGCGGTGTCCAAACAGAGTAAATGCTTGCATAGAACATTTATAAACCAGATGCCATCCATTTCATTCGAGCACACAACACCGCTCCATTGGCTTGCCCTCCTTTGATTTATCTTCCTCTTCCATCATGCGATATATTTTTGGGCTTTTTCACCATGAAACAGTTCAAGTGTAGCCATAGGTAATGAAAGAAAGTGAAACTAAATCAGTGAGTTTTCAACTCTGGTGAAAGACTTAGTAGAAAAGAGCTGATAAACATTGGCGAAGGTGAAGTTTTGAGATTTATTTTGGACCCTCCTGCCTCTGTAAATAAATAACTGAGACAGCTTATATGTGAATGAGAGTAAACTTGTCTCTCCTTCCAAGACGACCGCAGGACTGCGGGTTTTAGCTGCTGCTATTTACATAAAGCCAATGAACTCATTGGGCCCCTAACCTCTCTATCCGCAGAAGCCATGCAATTGTAAGTATTTTGGAATCGTAGCGTGACGGCTAGGAGCATGGGCTCTCAAATGGGATAAAATCCAGGCTGTGTCACTTCGTTAGCTGTGCATCCTTGAGCGGCTTATTAACCTCTCTGCGCCGCAGTTTCTGCCTTTGGCAATAGGAATAATATCAGAGCAAACCTCACAGGGTTGTTGTATTAAATAAGTCAATGTTAAGTGTTTAGGTCAGTTCCTGGCCCATGCACCAACCCTCAATGAACATTACCTGCTATTTCCTACTTTTTCTTTTCCAACTTGCAGAACCAACCCTGTAAAAACTACTTCCAATCTAGATACACACCTAGAAATAACCAGATGGGCTCCCCTACACAGTTGGCTTCCTTCAAAGTAATGAATCCAAATCATCCAGATACACAGCCTATTTATTAGCCATGTAGCTAATTTGCAGATTACTGTTTCAGATGTATACACACACAAATAAAAGACTAAATTATTGTGGAAAATACTGCTAGCTTTCTACCCAATGTCTAGTCTCCCTCCTTCCTTAAGACACTCATTTTGTTCAGGGCAGTAAGACAGTCAGCAAAAAACACGCATGTCGGGGCACCTGGGTGGCTCAGTGGGTTAAGCGTCTGACTTCGGCTCAGGTCATGATCTCACAGTTTGTGGGTTTCAGCCCTGCATCGGGCTCTATGCTGATGGCTCAGAGCCTGGAGCCTGCTTTGGATTCTGTGTCTCCCTCTCAATCTGCCCCTCCCCTGCTCGTGCTCTGTCTCCAATCAATCAATCAATCAATCAATCAAATGTAAAAACAAAACAAAACACGCACATCCCCAAACTCTCCTATGGCAATGGTCGCCACGTGTCCCAATTTTGGGCTTACTTTCTTTGCTTTATTTTTCTCCGTTGCAGAGTCTAAAGCATACAAATGATTTACTCCAGCTCCCTCCATGCAGCTCATGTCAGCTCATCACATATCCTAGAGCCCCAAACAGGGTCCCGCACACAAAGCCAGTGCCCAGTGAACAGCTGCTGCATGAAGAAACGAGTGACACAAACTGGAATGTGTGGGACAGGGTTTCTAGGAAAGCTTTTTAAAGGGTACGCCTGTGGCTTTTTGCCCTTTTACCTTCTTCACCCCGTTTCTCCTTCCCACCTGGGAGATGGCAGCAGCCACTATAAAACCAGGAGACTGACAAAAAGAACAAACAATATAATCTGGCTACCGGAAGGCTCAGCTGAGCCACAGCACAGCCCTAGACACCCCCCCTGGAACGAGGATATATCAAATGAACACTGTATTTTTTTTTCATGCTGCTTTATGTCATGTTTTCTGTTATTTGTAGCTAAATGCATCCCCAATACAGTTATAAAGAATGTTCCCAGCAAAAAACTCTTTCTCGCTAGATATTCTTGAGATTAACTGGTGAGTACCAAAAAATGTAACTAATGTTCAAGCTTGTTGGCCAGTTGACGCAAATCTAAGATCGGCGTAATAAAACAGATAGTCTCATCAATAGGCAGTGTAAATGGATATAAATAGAAGAGGTTCAAATGAAAATTCCCTTGGCCTTTTTTATATTTTCAGTGAATGCATATAGAGAGACCAGATAGATTGTAAGAAAATAAGGATGAATGAAGCCTTTGTCAAACTGGTGGGGGCAGGTCTGTTCTATGTATGTATGTGCGTATGTATGTTTCTTCCTGTCTGACTGTACATCTATCTATCCATCCATCCATCCATCCATCCATCCATCCATCCCTCATGCAGGTCTCACACACCTACAGGCCAAATACAGCCTTAGCAGCCCCATTGGGCAGTGTCTCCAGGTGAAGTGATGTCAGGTATATTCCCACCCTCTTTGTTCTCTTCTGGTTAGAGCTGTATTCCTGGAACTCGAGATTGTAAACCCTGGTAAATGATAAATACCACTTCGTGACCGTGACTGTTTTTTAGAAATCAGGTATTTACATTATAATTGACACCTGATACCTTCCTTAGCTCAGGTTTTAACTGGGGGAGAAGGGAGGGAGAAAGCTGTGCTGAGGGTCTGGACAGCGGGGGAGCCACAAGGGCCAATCACTGGACAGTGGGAGCCACAAGGGTCAATCACCGGCCCCCCGGCCCCCCATCCTGTCATCGAGGCCTCTGCTTCAAGGGTGGGCTGCTGTAGAATCTGCCCACTTTTGTCTACTGAGTTCTCTTGCCTTTTGAATACAAAGCAGAAGAAATGTTCTGCCCATTAAACAAGACTGCTGACTCAGAATGATATTTGGGTTGGCAGCTACTTTGTGGACATTTAACCAGACACAACCAACTGGTTTGCCAGGTCATCCTCCAGGGCTTACAAGCAGATTTGTATCTGAAGAACGGCACATTTTCAAGTACAAAAATACAAATAATTCCATAGAAACAAAAGTACCCAGATTAAAATTTGAGCTAGAGTGTCCATCTTATTAAAAAACAAACACCTTTTGGAGGGTTTAATCCAAGATAATGAGCAACTTAAGAATAAGTATCATCATTTCTATTTTAGTTTTATTTATTTATTTTGAGAGAGAACACGAGTGTACAAGTGGGGGAGGGGCAGAGAGCGAGATTCCCAGGCAAGTTCCGGGCTGTCAGTGCCGAGCGCGACATGGGGCTCAATCTCAAACTGTGAGATCGTGGCCTGAGCCAAAATCACGAGTCGGATGCTCAACTGACTGAGTCACCCAGGCACCCCAAGTATCATCGTTTTGTAAACATCACCATAAAAACTGATTTAGGCAACAATCATTGAGAGAATCTGAAACCATCAGGTAAAAGTCTGATGAGGAGCAAGCCCTTTACGAGGTCTCAGATTATCTCCCTACAAAGTATTTACCAACTGCAAAGGGAAAGTTCTAAGTTCTCAGAAGAAACTTGATGGACATCACCTTCATCAAATAATCAAAATGAGTATCACCAACAATGGGACGAAGTGACGTCATGATGTAGTGAACTGAAAAGAATGTAACATCAAAAATGCACTACCCGAACCCTAAAACGGAGCCCAGATGGAGGAATATTTCACAAAACAACTAGCCTACCCTCTTAAAAGACCCCGTCAATATCATAAAAGACAAAGAAAGGCCAAGAAATGTTTTCAGATTAAATATGACCAGAAAGAGGACATGCAAATGTGATGAGTAATTTTTTTAAGCGTTGGATTGACGAGAAAGTGCTATAAAGAAACACTATTGGGGCAATTAAAGAAACTGGAGCATGAACTGTGTATTAAGCAAATCGCTATTGGGTGGCGCAGTGGTTGAGCATCTGACTTCAGCTCAGGTCATGATCTCATGGTTTGCGAGTTCGAGCCCCGCGTCGGGCTCTGTGCTGACGGCTCAGAGCCTGGAGCCTGTTTCGGATTCTGTGTCTCCTTCTCTCTCTGCCCCTCCCCTGCTCGCACTCTGTCTCTGTCTCAAAAATAACTAAACATTAAAATGAAAGAAAATTGTTTTTAAAATTCTTCTCTACGGGACTGTACTCTGAGTTCTGTGAGAATGGCCTTGTCCTTAGGACATAAATGCGGACGTATCGAGGAGTGAGGATCACAGAATTTTTAACTTACCCTCAAATAGTTCTGAAATTACGGTATTATGTAAGTGTGTGTGTGTGTGTGTGTGTGTGTGTGTGTGTGTGTGTCTAGGAGGGAGAAAAAGAGCATGCAACCCGGTAAATCTAAGTAAAAGTTATATGGAAGTTCATTGCACAATTCCTATGACTTTTCTGGAAGTTTAAAAGTTTTCAAAAGTTCTTTAAAGGAAGAAAAAAAGGGTACCATAGTTTCCAAAAAACGTTAATAAGGAAATATAGGACAAAATGGATTAAAACTCCCAAGTTACTTGGAAACACTTCAGTTTAAGTAAAACATTTAAAAGAACAGAAGCAAAATGGCGGTCGTACAGATGGAGAGGCTGAGGCTATCAACAGTGCTGTGTGCTGTGTGTTCGAAATGTTTCGTTAACCTCAGAGAAGGCTGAGAGTCTCTTTCTTGGCCACAAAGCCATGTCGCATTTTACCAAGTGAAGGATATAAACACGGAAAGAATGACTACCCATAATTGAGGGGAAGAATATCCAGCCTAACTTAAGATTGGTACAAATCTGGTGAGTCACTCCTGTTAGGAGGAAAGGCAAACATGTCTTGTTTCCTGAAGGACTCAGATTCTGAACGAACACCTGAGTTCTCGGCCTGAATCATGCCAAATAGGTAGCGAAGGAAGTCAGAAGAACCTCCAGTCCATTAACTCCGCGCTGCTGCCCACACTCAACTTCATCTATAGCCATAGTACGTCCAATTTCCGAATCAATGTCGACCCAAATCCCCAAGCTACTTCAGCCTCCACGCTAAGGTGCTAGGGGGTTACATGCAACTAAAGCCAAGGAGATTCGAGTTGATTGCACATTGATCGTCTAACCTTGAGTGGGCAGTGGCCTTGGTTTGCTTTTTGCTCGTCACCCCAGTGTTCCTCAGTCCTGACTGAACCAAATCTGCTTAGCCTCTCGAGAACCGAAGCGTTGGCAACACAGCCTCCCCCCCTTGAAGCTGCCTCTGGCCAGCAGCACACACGTGGACGGATTAGGCGGAGCTGTGCTGTAAAGCACACACACGCTCTCCCAATGTGTGCTTTTCATTCCAGAAATACTTTATTCCTAAACCACTTCTATGCTTCTCTTGGCACAAAACCGTGTAAGTGGCTCTGTGCCAAAGGAAGTGTCTGTATAAAGCTGAGCACTTTCTTAAAATTTCTTTACCTCAGAAGATCACAAATGGAACATTCTAGTGTAATTATGATGGAATAAAGAGGAAAAAGGAAAGGTTAAAGAAAACAAAACGAAACAACAAAAAACCCATTTGCTTTGTTTTGGTTTTTTAAAGGTGCCTAAAAGAAATACTGGCAATACGAAATATAACATAGAATTATCTTCCAGGAGACTAAAAATTACAGGGTCCAAGTCAGGACAAAGAGGTAAAAATATTGCCTTCAACAGAAAAGAAAAGTGAGCCTTTGCCGTCTTTGGTCACAGGCATCTATTCTTGTTTTAAGGTCACCCACCACAGCAAGGTGCAGAGAGGGGTTTTCCAGTCATTGTTTTATTCTGGAATATATTGGGTTTTTTTTTTTTTTTTTGTTCTGTGCTTCTTTAGGACTTTCCTCCTCTATCAGAAACTAGTATAAAAGAAGAAAACCCACGTTGGTGGACCTAGCTGTCCTTTTCCTTCCTCTATGCTTGTTTCCAGGTATTTATTTAGGGTTCACTCATAAGAAGCAGTGTGAAACCAGTAACTCTTTGCAGAGTCGTTAGGCATCATCGACTAAATTACACAACACACTCTCACCCACCTACACACACACACACACACACACACACACACACACCCACCCCATGCGAGGAAAATGACATCATGCTCCGTAGCACATACACAACACAGTCGCCCACTTGACTCCCACCAGGATGGACCTCAGAGGCACCTTCTTCCAAATTCCGATCCCGGGCAGGAGGGAAACTTACTTTCTCTCCACTTCTGGTGTTGACACGGTGCTACAGAAGCCAAGCGACTCCTAGGAGAAAAGAGGCACAGCGTGAGCACAGCCAGAGCGGCAGGCTTCATCTGATTTGTACAGAGTATCACTTAAAAAAAAAAAAAAAAAAAGGCAGAAGCAAAAATAGACGATTAAAGTCATTGTGCTTACTTCGATCTGGGACCGCAGCTGAAGTGACGTGGGGCTGGCATCGGGTTTCTCCTAAAAGAGAAACAGATGCTGCTTTAATGAGGCTTCCAAACGTGGCACACACCAGAAAGACAAATCGATGTGTAAGAAGAGATGGGAGCATTTGGGAAATGCTAGGGTGCGGCGGGGGGAGGGGGGGGGAGATGGTGGAGGTAAACAGATTTTCTGGGAAAACCAAAGCGTTTTGAAAATGAGAACTTTAGAGTCTTAAAATTGAACCGTTTTCCAAACTTCACCACTTGGCTCCACTGGCAGTTTTACTGCAGAAGAAACCAGCACAGTCTAACTGAAGGGCACCGACAGTTACTGGGGAAGGTCATTCTCTCGATGTGATTAGACCACCACTGGGACACAATTTACTGAGATCCATTTGTGTTCGGTTTCTTTTTCAGCAATATCGGAGTTGCGGTCCGATGTCAAAATGCTGAACGTGTTCAGAGTATTTCATGACGTAGGGCTGGTTGAAAGTGTCTTTACGAAGGTGGAAAGCTAATCTGGTATTATCATGGAGCCCTAGAAATCACCGTGCTCCTGTAATACAAATGAGTTGGCCTAGCTGGAAATTCAAAAACACAACTCTCAGAATCCAGTTAACAGATGAAATAAATGCATGATGTCATCAAAAATCATCAAATCATAAAAAAAGGAATTGAACCATTTTAGAGCTAAAACCATTTTATAGTTAAAATTTCCATTTCCTGGGGCGCCTGGGTGGCTCAGTCAACCATCCAACTCTTGATTTGGGCTCAGGTTATGATCCCAGGGTCATGGGATCGAGCCCCGAGTAGTACTCACCACTGAGCATGCATAGAGCTTGCTTGCGATTCTCTCTCCCTCTGCTCCTCCCCCTCCCCTGTCCTCCTGTCTCTAAAATAGAAGAAAAAAGAAACACCTCCATTTCCCCTTTGGATGGGGAAAAAAAAGAGGTAAACCTATTACCTGTGACAAAAATAATATATTGAAATAAGCATTGGCAGCAAAATAGGAAAACCACACTATTAAAAGTGTTAGAACATACTATGGGAAAACACGAGCTGTACTAGGAAGCACAGCACAGAGCACCACATCGATATTTTTCACAAATACAGAATAATTCTAAATCTAAACAGGTGCTAAAGTACACGTCCTCATCAAAGTATGGTTCACAGTCCAGAGTGGTCCCCAGCTGATCAAGTCATAAGCAGGACAATAGGCAGTTTTAGAGGAGGAGAGTAGTATCACTAATGAGGTTGAAAGACTGGGTTAATTATGAGTTTTCCAGTAATCCTATTGTGTTCTTAATAATTGTTATAATCTTCAGGATCGCACATGTACCGTATGAAAATTATTCTGTTAGTCTCGGCTGACATTCAGGATACGGGAACAGGATCATCTCAAATTAGGAATTGTCACTGCATCTAAATGTCCAATTTACTGAAGTTACCTATTTCATTACCAGCATGATTATAAAAATAGGCCAATATGTCAAAAACTTAGCCATGAAATAAGTAAAACTCAGAGTACATTTATAAATGTGACTAAGGAACAGGAATCCAGTACATAGATCGACTATAAAATGAATGTGCTGAGGTGAGAAATCTGAGAACAGGGTGGTTTGAAACGAGTTGATCAAAAGAGAAAAGTACTTTAACGCACTGGAGACTCACTCACCCTTAGTCCCAGGGCCTTATTTGTTATGAAAAAATACCAGAGTGGCATTAACTCTGGTATAAAACTTCTCTTTGCTTAACATCCTCTTGGCTTTTATTGCCACCTTTGTTCAAAATGGACGGACTTCTATTTCTGTCCCAGACCCGATGCACCATTTTTACAAAGCAATATATGGAAATGTTTGAGTCACATTCCTAGTTCAACCGATAGGACATCGGGCTCAGGTGTTATCAACACGGCAGATAGGTATTTGGGGGTTCCTGGCGCTTAGCGACCAGTCATGATGCCCTGATACCTAACCTCTTAGCATCGCTTAGAGAAATTTACAAACTTAAACAGCAGGAAGTAAGCAAAGGTATAGTTTGCAATTTTTTCGACCTACATTTTCCTGTTCAGAGTCAGTGTGGGAATCTCAGAATGACGACAGGTCTCTATTATTTCCTCTGAAACTTTCTCTAGCACCTTTAACACCCAACTCCAGCCCATGTCCTTCCATAGCCATCAACGAAAACAATGTCTAATTCAACTCTCCTCCTCTCCTCCATTCTTAACTGTTCTTCAAGCTTGAAGTCTCTACCTCACTAGGTAACAGTCCGTGATAGGGAATTACCTGCTTTTATTGCATATTTTTATCTGCATTTTTTCTAACAAATTTTCATTTGTTGAGTGCACCATTTGTTACCCCACATCCTAAACTTAACATTTACGGTACATTATACAAAATGTAGCTTTTCCGGAATACAAAGCAGGTCCTTGTTAACAACCACATTAAATATAAGATGATCAGGAAGTAACATTCTAAATAATTCATCTTCACATGTTGGTTCGTTACATACAGCAGACTGTATTTTAGGGACTTTTTAGGAAACTGGTTGGGGATATAGTTGGATGTAGAATGTACTAAAATTTATTCCTTTAAAATAATGGGCCCAGATAATGTTTTCATGCAGAACATCTGCTTTTTCAGAACAGGAGATGTTAAACACATCTCGTGCAGCGATGTTTCTACTGCTTCCCCTCCCCAAAGCATACTACAAAGTAATGATCTTCAGAGCAAATCTTAATAATCTCAACTCTCGAGGAAAGACTACCATCATCATTACGAGGCATTTCTTAGAGCAAACACACCCTGAAGTAAAAATACGACACAACAGAGAAGCATGTAAAGTTACCCACTAAGTTTCGACCTATGTGTGATGGTTGGAGACAAAGCGGAATGGAATACTGGCAACCTTCCGTTATTACGGCCCCGATGGATGTCACATGATATCGATGACAAAAGTCCAGAAGAGTAATTACTAGTTACTATCATGTATGTGTGAATATTATCAAGTAGTTAAGACATATAGAAGTACATAACAAAAGATACAGCAAACTCTGTGGACCCACCGTCAAACTTGAGAAACGCAACTTTGCAAATAAGAGTGAAAGTTAGCAGGTGTCTGCCATACACCCGCATAAAACACTCGTGGGCAGAGTATGAATCAAGTCTTGTAGCTGTATCAGATACACCCGAAGAAGTGCTGGACATCTTTTATTCTGTTTGCCACTGAAAAAAAATCGATTTTTTCTTTAAGTGACACGATGTGAACGTGGGGCAGAATCCAGCAGAAGCAGCACCATCTATGTCTGCAGCAATAAAGGGTGTTGCTTACACAGTAGAGCAGCAGGGAGTCAGATCAAAATGGGGAGAGAAAGGCTCCTTGACGTTCCCCTTCCCAATCTACAGATTAGGTTGCCCTCTTCTCTGCTCCCAGTTCAACCGGTGTAAGGGGCAGGGGGCATGGCTCTAGAGTTCCAGTAGGACAAGACAGTCCTGATGCAGGGGGAAGGTGGGAAGGGGCAGACAGTCCTCATGAGGGTGGAGGGTGGAGTAAGTTGATGCACCTGATTGCCCAGTTGCAAGCTGTTTTATCTGGGGAACAATGGAGGATCCACAGTGTAACTCTTGATTTGTAACTCAATCAGTCATCGTGTTGATGGAAATAGTAAAAATGATGAATAATCCAAACACAGTCCTTGAGTAAACATGTATCTTTTGGACATGTTCTGGAAAGAGAGATCCCTGAGAAAGAAGATTCTCCTCAATAACACGTGCTGATTGATCCAGTTACCGCTGCTGTGTAACAAATCATCCCAAACTTAAGTCGCATAAGCCCACAAGCATTTTATTACATTCACAGATTCGGAGGGCAAGAATTCAGAAGGGGGAAAGCAGAAAAGCCTTCTCTCTGCACCGTGGTGTCTGGGGACTTGGCTGGAAGGTTCGAAGGGTGGGGGTGACTGGATGGTTGGAGCTGTAATCATTAGGAAGCTTGCTCGCTCACATGTCGGGGGGCTGATGCTGGCTAACAGCTGGGACCTACGCAGGGGCCATCTGCTGGAACAACTATACAGGGGTGCTACACGTAACTGCTTGCCTTCCCCACAGCACAATGTTGGGTTTCAAGAGAAACCAGGCAGACCAAGAGAGCCAGGCAGAAGTTGTATTCCTTTTTCTTTTTTTTATTTTTTATTTTTTAAAAAAATTTTTTTTTTTCAACATTTTTTATTTTTGGGACAGAGAGAGACAGAGCATGAACGGGGGAGGGGCAGAGAGAGAGGGAGACACAGAATCGGAAACAGGCTCCAGGCTCCGAGCCGTCAGCCCAGAGCCTGACGCGGGGCTCGAACTCACAGACGCGAGATCGTGACCTGAGCTGAAGTCGGACGCTTAACCGACTGAGCCACCCAGGCGCCCCTCTCCTTACATTTTCTAAGTAAGGAATCAGATGAGACATATTTATTCGTGACAATGTCCATGAGGATTGTTCTGTGATTTTTAGAGTTTCCTCCAGAAGCGCATCTTGGCAATGTATTTCAACCTGAACCTATCACTTGAAGGTTGAACTGTCACAAGGTTTTAGGCTACAATTATGACCTCTCTTGTTTCAACTTGTTATAGTGGGTGCCTGACTGGCTCAGTGGATAGAGCATGCGACTCTTGATCTTAGGGTCGTGAGTTCAAGCTCCCTGTTGGCATGCAGCCTACTTAAAAAAAAAAAAAAATGAAAATAAGTGCTAAACTCAACTTATAGAAAATCTTAAATATGCAAAAGTAAAAAGAATGGTACAATGAACTCCCAAATTCCTATTACCCAGCTTCAACAATTATCCACTGATCGTCAATTTTGTATCATCCGTACCTTCACACGTGCCTTGGCTCCACCCCAGTTTAATTTCAAGAAAATCCCAGATACCATATGGTGAAATATCAGAATTTTTAATGTTAAGATTTAGTAATCAGGCTTTCTTGAGTCCTGTGACTCAATCTTGAGTAAATGGTCAATTACCAAGAATTTGACTCTTTCCTAGCATTGGAGAACATTTTTTGGTCACTGCAGGGGAAAAAAAAAAAAAAGTATCCAACAAATTTATAGATTCCACTTGAATGTTGCAAAAGAAAATGAATAAATGTAATCAAAATGGAGCAAGGCTAGGCGTGCCTGGGTGGCTCAGTCAAGTGTCTTGACTCTTGATTTCGGATCAGATCATGACCTTCTAGTTCTTGAGTTCAAGACCTGGGTCGGGCTCTGTGCTGACAGTGTGGAGCCTGCTTGAGATTCTCTCACTCCCTATCTCTACCCCCATTCCCGGAGTGTGTGCTTTCTCTCTTGCTCACTCAAGATAAATAAATGAACTTAAAAAAAAAATTGAACACAGCCAAAAAGTTCGTCACAACAGTATTCACTATTGTTTAAGTACAAATATATCCCTAATACTTTTTGAGTGTGATATGCTCATTGACTTTGCACTTGACAAAGTATTATAAGGAGTATTTAGTGCAATATAACTCCACAAGTTAGTCCATGTTCCATATAAGCATCCAGAGAGCCACACAACCCTGGTGGCTAAACATGAACCTGTAACTATAAGTTAGGGTATTATAACTTAGTCAAATGTTTTAGAAATACATTTTAAAATAAAGTGAATGCATGGAATTTGATCTATGGATTAAAATGCTCATCATTAAGCTACATCTGCAAACCTTAATTAAGAATGACAGATATCAGGGCGCCTAGGTGGCTCAGTCGGTTAAGCGTCCGACTTCAGCTCAGGTCATGATCTCACGGTTCGTGAGTTCGAGCCCCGCGTTGGGTTCTCTGCTGATAGCTCGGAGCCTGGAGCCTGCTTTGGATTCTGTGTCTCCCTCTCTCTCTGCCCCTGCCCTGCTTGCACCCTCTCAAAAAGTGAATAAACATTAAAAAAAAATTTTTTTTAAAAAGAATGACAGAAGTTATTAACATCACAAACCCGTAGTCAGTTTGTGTGCTACAAATGCTTAAGGAAACCTCCCTAACTTAATGAAGCATTACAGTGGAAACTAAATTATAAATACAGCCCAACATATGCACATGTATGTATGTATGTGGGCAAGCACAAGGAAAGGTTAGAGGGGACATACACCAAGTGTGAACAGCAGTTACCTACATTTACTATTGTTTTTTTACAAGCATGTAGTCTTGGATTGCCTTCATTATTTTTTCTAATATAAGATCAGCTTCAAAGTACAATCTTCAGAAGCCATATATGTTTTCAAATTATCAACATGTATATGTTCATAAGCATATGAGAAAATATCCCACAGTTTCCTTACATAAAGGGCTACATCTGTAAAGACCACTATTCTTCAACTTTTAACATATTTGTCAAATATATGTTGCCTTTAGATATTTCTAAAGACATAATACAGGTTTCAAAAAATTAAAACTGGCAATAATGTTATTTGCACCCCAACAACTAAACCAAGAAATGAGAAATGTCTCAAGAAATACTGAAATTTAAATTTCTCAAATTAGCTCATATTTGAGAAGACCCATATAGGTCACGCTCTATATTAAAATACCTTCATGAGGTGTTAAAAATTTTAACTAGGTTCACAGATCGCTACGCATGAATTTTCTGATTAATAGCGAAGGTCCATAATGATTTTGGAAATCATCTCACACTGATATTTTGAGGAAAAAGACAAAACTATATAGTTCCATATAGTTTAAAAATGGAATCATATGATAAAAAGTTACTGAGTAGAGGGGAACCTCACATTTATTTCTTGTCAACTCGGGACAGCTCTGGAAATAGTATCCCCCTCAATGTTTATTATGTCTAGTACAGAAGCAAAAAAAGGAACAAAGTTTCCACATGAAATCAGCAGTTTGCCGAAACCGAAACCAAAATATCTGAACACGCGTGAGTGTTTCCACCTGTGCGTGCGTGTGCACCTGCACGCACAAGCACACCCGCCATCTCCCTGACAGGCTCTGGCTATGCTGTGTAATACACTAGAGTCCAAAACCCGGTGGGGGCCGATTGAGGTCCTGGAAAACAAGTATCACACCTGCACCCATACTCTCACCACGTTTCCACCTTCTTGGGGAAATCCACACTCCTCCCAGCCCTTATTGCTGCCGGTGCTTGAAGCCAAAAGAACTTTACATCTGGAAAAGCAGGTGGGATAAATCCCTCTCTTACTCCAAGAGCAGAGAGGAAAACCATCAGGCGCCGGTCAGCTCAGCTGAGCGCCAAGGTCTCCTCCTCCATGCTGGGCACAGGAAGGAGCTGGTGGAAAGGCGAGAGACCACCTGCCTGGCAACACTCGACACTCAACACATACCATCACTGATGCGTTCCATTAACGGAGGGAACGCGTTCTCAATTGCTGGGGAAAGTTGCTGCCTATGATGGATTTTAAAACTCATGTGGCATTTATCCCTTTACAAGAAGACTATGAAGTTGTGGTAGCTCCCAATTGGTCAAGTGGGCTCCCCTCTTGTCTGGCTGACTTCTCCATTCTGGCCGAACAATGCGGTATCTGTTCATTCTAGCAGAATGTAAACCTCAGCACTTTCGTGGGAGTTTCCTCACTCCCCAGCAAATCAGCTACCGGGAGCGGTTGCTTCTCCGTTCACAAGGTTTCTTGTGTCCAGCCATGCCATTCCATTCCCAAGGCATCGGCTTCTCTGCAGTCCTCCACCCCACAGACAACCAGCCACCACTGTTGAGTGGAGGAGAAGGTACTGAGTGGCAGCCAGGAGGACTGAGTTCCGGTCCGGCCCCCACTATAGGAAGACCTTCAGACCTCATTTGTTTGTTTTTTACTTTGGTTTTCCAATGGCAATATAAAGAAATGGACTAGTCGATTATCTTTAGGTCTCTCTTTGACTCCAAGACCCTACTCAGATGAAGCACTGTCCTGCCGATCAAATCACTACTGTCAAATAAATCTTCTTAAAATAGTACTCTGTCCTTGCTATCTAAAGTGAGGTTCGTGCAACATGAGCATTAGAATCACCTGGAAGCTTCTTAAAGGTGGTCTAGGACCCCACCCCAGACCGAAATCAAAATCTATATTTTCCCAAGATCCCTTAGGATCTATATGCTCACTTCAGTTTGAGAGGCACACTGCTGTGTACTCTGTATCCTTTCTCTGTTCCAAAGTCTTTCCAAAATTGTGGAAACATAGAATGGACACGATAAAAATCTCCATTTCTGAGTAAGAGGCCCTTCTACCAACTGGCCTGATCAAAACCCTCTTCTTCAAGAACGGGTGCTGGGTCCACTGGCCTCTGAGTGCGTGCTGTCCCGGCGTTTCACTTTTGCTCATCGTACCTGGGATGTCCCTCTTCTTCCTCTCCATCCTTCCAAGGCATTCTTCAGATCCAAGTCCAAACCCACCTCTTGTAATATCTGCTCTGCCCAGCCTTGCCTTAAATGATATGCCCGAGTTCAGTCCTAACAGGAACCAGCTACACCATTCACTTATTAGCTGTATCTATGCGTAGCAACCTTCTGCTCACTTACCTGTATCTTGTTCTCTCAACTAGATTGTAAACGCCTTGTTTAAATTTGGGAGAGAGAGCACATGCAGGGGAGAGGGGCAGAGGGAGAGGAAGAGAATCTTGAGCAGAGTCCATGCCCAACATGCAGCCCAACGCAGGGCTTGATCCCACAACCCTGGGATCATGACCTGAATCTAAATCAAGAGTCAGACGCTCAGCTGACTGAGCCACCCAGGCACCCCTATAAATACCTTCTTAATAGGCATTCATCATACCCACTGACACATACACATGTATTTCATGCTTTGATTTTAGATTTCCTTTGGGGTTGCTTACTGGGGAGCTACACCGGCAAGCAAAAAGTAATCAGACAATGATTTCCCAAAATCTACAACTTAGATCGGCATAAGAACTTAAAAGAAACTGGTGGGGATGCTTAGCCACTTTTCGGATAAAATCAGTACTGGCTTGTGAGTTCTACCGCCAATTCCTTACCGCTTCACATTTTCATGACTGGTTTCACCCAGATCATTCATACGTGACACAGGAAATGCTAGCCATTTTCTCAGGCACCGATAAGCTCATGGCCTGGCATACGAAATTGCCTCTAATGAGTGCAAGTGAATGGAAAAATACTCCCATCCCCCCACATCAAAGAAGAAAGATTCTAAGGAAAAAAGTTTTCACAGTTGAATGCTATTACACTAACTTCAACCTCAAAACCCATCCATAATGAACAGGTCAGTAAATTTTGAGAAACACTAGTAAGAAAGAAACCAAAAGTGGCAATTTCCACCTGGCCATTAATATTCTGTGGTAAAATCATTAAACATTCTTGCTGCATTAGTCTATGTTATGCAAGTATTCATTACGTATTTATTGAAACCTTACCATGTTCCAAAAAAAAAAAAAAAAAAAACCGACTTAAGATGGCTTACGAAACTTCAGTTCAACTTTACATGATAAAGTTAAAAAACTAATGAAATGATACAGAGTGGGAGGGGGAGGAATCAAGATTATATAGTAAAATTGGTCTAGGAATTTTGTTAGTTAAAAAATATGGACAATGGGATCCTACGCTGGTGATAGACCACACGTTTGGGGCCAAGCTTTTTAGCTGATCGTTTTAGAAACACGATCAGTTACAAGACTGACTTCATTCATACTTTTATGTTTTAAGATACTCACAAGACACAAGGCTATTCCTGAGAGAGAGAGAATTTCTCCTCTGGCTTCTGGCAGAGAGGACACAGTATCACGCTGACCAACATCAGGAGCAACGTCCCTGCAGAACTCATCTTGCCCCAAGAGGGCTTGAACCTTTAATGCTAGAGGTAGTCCCGAGATGCCCCAGTGAAAACTGAAGCAGCTTACAAGTCCCAGGGTGTATCCTCCCCCACCTATGGGAAGGAGTCATGAGAGTGCCCAGGGCAGGGGCAGAACTCAGTCTGAGGAGACTGCAGGGTGACCATGCCACCTTGAAGCACGACTGTGGTAAAACACATGGGGTCAGTAGAAGTTAGATGAGTTGGTTAAGTTCAGAAAGAATCTGAATCTAAGAGGGTCAGGCTAGGTGCTCTCGTGCCTCACTTCAAACTTCTAGGCTGTCTTAGGAAACAACGTCCTAGATCTCGTAGAACTTGAACACTGTTGAGTATATACCATGTACCAAGCGCCCTGCGTAGATTTAGGAGTAGGACCAAACCATACCATGCCAACAGGTCGTTCCAGTAAGACGAGTCATGTTTCAAGAATGCATCTTCTACTATGAACAAAACTAACACAAGAGTGTCAGGTCATACGGATGTAAATGCTAGAAGGCACTGTGTCAGTAAAGGCATTTTAATTGTCCTTAAAGAAAGAATCTAACAAGTTGTAGCATTCAATTCTTCATTTTACTAGCAGGACTTGGCTTATGGACGCCAACATACAAATGGCCTCTACGTTTCCCAGTGTGGACACCATGACAATGGGCCACTCTGGATGGTATCACCACTCACTCAGCCCATCTAACCTCACCATTGTGACAACAGCATGAAGGCATCTACTTTCTTTCGGCTTCTTCCCATGTCTTTCACTTAATCATTCCTTAATATTACAACTACTTAATGAGCACATACCATGTGCTAAGCGCTGCCCTAGTCAAGGATAAAACAATGAAAAAGAGAGTCACTGCCTGCGTGGAGTTTACATTCTAGGGATTTCTAAAGTCCCTCGTGGGAATCATTGGCACTTAACGTCTGAACCACGGGTCCTAGCACATTCCTTCTGTCCTGGCACCAGGCGGATGCCATGCTCAGCTCCAAATGCCACGTTTTCTGGGAGATCATGAAAACCAGGAGAACTTTCACAAGAATGGTGTCTGGAAAGGGGATCAGATAAACAGACTCAACTGGAAGAACCAGGGCTGCTTACTCAAAGAAGGGAAGGAATTATACAATCACGTGAAGGGCTTCCAGGGAGCAGAGGGCGGGGAGCTGCCCAGTGCCTTTCCCCACAGGGTCACATAGTTGCAGTGCCCCGCACCCTGGGAGACACGGGGGAGAATATGGGGTCAAAAGACATTTATCGCAGTGTTTAAAAATGTGTAAGAACTGGAAAGAAAATTCAATCAGAGTATCAGTAAAAATATTAAACACTGAATTAGTATAAAACTTCCAAATGAAATCCTGTTCATTTTTTTAAAAAAGAACTTTATGCTTACTTACTTGAAAATAACTTTAAAAAATTGGGCTATAGGCTTGAAATGACTATAAGCTACAACAGCTAGGAACTTTTAATGATGAGCTTTCAATGCTACGGTTGGTGATCACTAATAAGGAATCTTACCCAACAAAGAGATAAAAGTTGTCTTAACTGTTTTTATGACCACTGAAATACAGCAACTCCTATTTCAAGGATCCGATCGTACTTTATTTGATTAATGTCGTCGTGAAATTTCTTATGAAAATGTGATCGATTTCAAATCCAGCTGAAATGTTTTCCTATTAGGTATTACAAAGTACTGACAAAGTTCTAACGTGCAGCCTTGGGTATCCAATGTCATCCTGAAGCTAGCTTGGCCACACCGGACCAGAGGGTCCCCGTGCCCCACCACCACGTCTGACCATTTGGTCATACCTTGGACTACGTGTCTGAACCTTAAACCAAACTCTTCTGACAGCTCCAAGGCCCCCTGAGGGTGTTGTCCAGTGACAGCGTACTGGGCAGCTGCGAGCCAGACCCCACACCACCACTGAGCTCACTGCCCAGAGGAATCGAATATTAAGATCCCATCTTGGACCCGGCTCCAGTAAGCCCTAGAACAGCCTTTCCACACTTAGTACATTGCAATCCACCCTTGGTACATTGCAATCACCTGGAGGGCTTATTCAATACAGATTGCCGGACCCCTCCCCAGAGTTTCAGATTTAGTCTTTCTGGGCTGGGTCCTCTAATTTTCATTTCTACCGAGTTCCCAGCTGGTGCTGAAGCCGCTGGCTGGCGAACCGATCTTCCACAACCGCTGCCCCCAGACAAGCCTGTTCAGAGGGGCCTGCAGGCTTGGATTCAGTGGTCTGAAGGTTGAAGGGATCGGTATAACCTGAGTCATACCTAAACCTGGTAGGCCTCATCTTCAGGGCTCTAGAAGGGGACGACGGAGATGCACGATTTTAAAGTAAAAGGAAAGAGATGGGTTTAATACCATTTTTAAAAAGGCGGTAAAGCTAGGTGACCAACAGTAGGACAAATTATTTACAACACGTGAAATCCGTATCGTTCTTTGAGCAGGACCACAGGACCATAGGCAGCCTTGGAGGGCGGTTCTTACGGAATCAGGTTCAGCTCTCTGTCTGCTTACAGTGATTCTATGATTTGTTCTGGAGTGTAATGGCTGGAAGTGAGCTGTTGTGGGAGAATTTATCGTTTACATTACGCTTTCATGGGAAAATGAACTACAAGATGGAGACTCTTCAGAAGCGTGTGCCAGCCTGTAACTGAACTAACATTCGTGTATTCGTTTGTTCACCCAGTACTTCCTAAGTAAGTGTCAACTCTGTACTTAGTTGACATGCTGGGTACCAAATGATTAGCAAGCAGATTGTGTATCCGTGTATGGATTTGACAAAATTACGTAGCCTGATCAAACTAGAGATGCCAAATTTAAATGAATCCTCTAATAGACTGGCTCACATTTAGTCATGACCTAGAGCATTCCCGTCTTTGTAGCTGTTAAATCAAAGGTGCTATATCCATGGCATTGAACGCTCCTTCTTTTTCACTCTTTGTTTTTTTTTTGTTTTTTGTTTTTTTTTTTTTTAATTTTTTTTTTCAACGTTTTTTTTTATTTATTTTTGGGACAGAGAGAGACAGAGCATGAACGGGGGAGGGGCAGAGAGAGAGGGAGACACAGAATCGGAAACAGGCTCCAGGCTCCGGGCCATCAGGCCAGAGCCTGACGCGGGGCTCGAACTCACGGACCGCGAGATCGTGACCTGGCTGAAGTCGGACGCTTAACCGACTGCGCCACCCAGGCGCCCCTCTTTTTCACTCTTTGAATTGTGTTTGCAAACCATCTTTATAAGTTTTATAACCATCTTGAAAAGGCTCAGAATCAATGACAAGTCGGTGCATTCTGAATTCAGGAGCCCCAAATTTGTGCTCCTAAAATAAGTGAACTTTTGGAATTAATAGTGTTGTAATGATGTAAACATCTAAAAATGCAGGGATAGATGTCATCGTATTTGAGAAAGAAAAGGATACAATAACAATTGGAATATCAGAAAGTTGAGGCAAATACCAAGTTTTAGCCCTGGGCAAACTTTTTTGCTGCTGTATTATAAATGCTAGAAAAATCAGGTTTATAATGGAAACACGGGCAGACCAAGCCGCAATGTAATACACATGAATGATATGTTTCTGTTCCTGTATAGTGATTTTCCTGCTTTCCGAGCATTAATCTTTGAATGACTTACCCTATAAATTACTGCACTTAGTTCAAAAGCAAATGAAACTTAAAATACCCATTTATTGAATGGCTCAAGTGCCATGTTGAATTTACTGTGATTTATCTGTTTCTTTAATGGTGACTGTAGCAAACATACTTCATTGCTCACAATTATTACCTGGTTGCACAGTTTACTCTGTTTTAAACATAAATCTATCCCCCTGTTCACAACAGCAGCTGGTTTGGGCCAGGATCTCACTCATTCATCCACAACTAAGAGGTCCAACTTTTTCCTTCTACAACCTGAAAGCCTATCGAGGTGCACCCGGAGGTACATGTCGATAAATGGTACTCCTTCTTTGGAAACTAACTAAATCCACATGCACCAGGATTGCTACATTGGAGGAGGGGGCAAGGTTTCATATTAGTTAGCAAGTACAGTTTACTCCCCGTGCTCACATGCCTACCTGCATCCTGCTGGCACTAAAGACAGCCCTGTCTGGGGGCACCTGGGTGGCTCAGTCGGTGAAGCGGCCGACTTCGGCTCAGGTCACGATCTCGCGGTCCGTGAGTTCGAGCCCCGCGTAGGGCTCTGGGCTGACCGCTCGGAGCCTGGAGCCTGTTTCGGATTCTGTGTCTCCCTCTCTCTGACCCTCCCCTGTTCATGCACTCTCTCTGTCTCAAAAATAAATAAATGTTAAAAAAAATTAAAAAAAAAAAATAAAGACAGCCCTGTCTGTAGAAGTAACCTACTTCTTGAGCATTACTGATCGCAGGTGCTGCTTTCACAGCACCTAAGCCATTGCTGCCATGGTTAGGAAGGAAGATTCTGGCTTAAAATCCAATGTCTCATTAATATCAAGAGAAGGAAACCCCCCCCCCTTCATTTCCCTTCTCATAATTTGGGCGGGGGAGAAGCTGGAAAAAGTATATATGCTCTAACAAGGGAAAAAGTTGCTACAGACATGATAATGGCCTGAATGGCTCAATATATAAAGGGTACTGATAAATAAATAAAAACGGTTTTAGATAGAAAAAAATGTGCAAAGAACTTTTAAGGGATGAGTCACAGAAATAAAGATAGAATAACATGTGTGATCTTAGAAATGATCAAAGAAATACAATTTAAAACATGATGAGACTACTTTTTACCAGTTGAACTGGTCAAGTTTTCTTTTTCCTGATAATAAATACTGGGGAGCATAAAAGGAGCACAGATATGCTGCCAGTAGAAGTGTGAATTATATAACTTTTTCAGATGCTAATTTAACAGTGCTTCTGGGATCTTTAAAATGTTCCACATTTTACACCTGCTAAGCTCATACCTAATCATCTACCCTGCGGAAATGAGAAGTTATGAAAGTGAAGATGTACCCTTAAAGATGTTCATGGTCACTTACTTTCAGAATAACAAAAAAGTGAAAAGCGCCTGAACAGCTCAAATTGGGGGATAAATAAATTATGGCACATTCATAAGATAAAAAGACAGGTACTCATGAAAAATCACCATACTAACAACTAGTTAACAAGGGAAGGGTGTTCCTTATAGAAGGCAGAGGAATATAATCAGGCACAGTATACACACTGTTTGATCCTAATAGTCGGGTATAAAAATGTACATACATAAGAAGTAAACTCCACTGGGGCAGGAAACTGTGTGTGTCTTGTCCACTGGTGTATCCCCAGAATGTATCAGAGTGCCTGGCACTCAGAGGGCACTCAATATCTGTTGAATGAATGTATATGTGCAGACCAAAATCTGGGAAGAAAGAAGCCAGAATGTTACAGCTGGGGTGGCGGGGTGGGGGGCTTAACCACAATCTATATTTTCTTTATTCAGGATTTTCTGTATTTTCACATTTCTCTACCACACGTACATACTACTTTAACAATCGGAAAGCAAAACAAAAATGTTTCTATTTAAAAGATATTCTTTTTTTCTAAGGTTATCCCTTCTCCAGACCTGGAGTCAGGCTTTGTTCAAACTTTATACACACACATAGCACGCTATCAATGGGGATGTAGAATATCCAAGGCATGAAAGATCTATATGGGGGCACCTGGGTGGCTCAGTCAGTTAAATTTCTGACTTAAGCTCAGGTCATGGTGTCACAGTCCATGAATTCAAGCCCCGCATCGGGGTCTGTGCTGACAGCTCAGAGCCTGGAGGCTGCTTCAGATTCTGTGTCTCCCTCTCTCTCTGTCCTTCCCCCACTCATGCTCCGTCTCTCTCTCTTTCAAAAATAAATAAATATTTTTTAAAAATTTAAAAGATCCATATGGAATTTTTTTAATCTCACACGATGACCAATTTCTTGTCTACAAACAGACTTTGTGGAGCATTTGCCATTTAATTATTCAACACACACATATCATAGTGCTTTAGTAATAGAACGCAGTTTAAAAAATAGAGTTTCTTTTTTTTTCATTTCTTTTTAACATTTATTTATTTTTGAGAGTGAGCAGAGGAGGGACAGAGAGGGAGACACAGAATGCAAAGCGGGCTCCAGCCTCTGAGCTGTCAGCACAGAGCCTGAAAAAAAACAAAACAAAACAGAGTTTCTAAAATATCAATAATTGAGAAATTTCCTCACAGAAATTTTGCTTTACTTTCCCCTTTTTCTTACTGCCCTGTCCAATTCTCCTTTTCTGTAGCACGGTAAGAAAGAATTAGAAGTATTTTCTGGTCATCTGTTAACTAGCCTCAATCACGTAAATATCATCAGGTTGTTAACTAGAAAATGGTTATTGTGTATAAGATTATGCACATTATATGCACATAAAATGTGCCTGTACGCAAACAGTAAGGCAATTTCCCCCTAGCAGATAACGATTTTTCCTCAAGAAAGGCAAACAAATAAAACCTCAGAAGAGTACAAACAGGAAACATACCAAGACCTGGTCTCCAAGGGCAGAAAACAGATGGATGGCCCTTTCCTAGCATCTGGAACAGGACAAATAAAAGCAGTGAGTCCTAATGGGATGACCAGTTGCCTGGGAAACTATAGAGAAGGGCTGGCTGGGTCCCTGACTACTACGTGTCCCTCTAGAGAGGCTGGAATGGTCAGAGAATCGATGGAATAAGAACCTTGCATGGTACAGTTAAATCTCTTTAAAAAAAAAAAAAAAGATGTAATCCTAATAATGATATGGTATCACCTCTAAGCCACCAGGTTTTCCCTGTCCTTAAGCGATGTATGCAAGGTGAAAGCACTTTTAAATTTTTCATTCACTCCATGAAATTCAACATAAGGAGAACACAACGATCAGAGTTTTGCCAACAAAACCCCATGCTAGCTAGGGTAAGAAACCCTTAGCAGCCCAGTACAACTTTTAAATGTTATATATAATAGATTTTGAAAGTTACTATGAAGTGTCTCTTGGAATATTCCAAATTTTAAAGTGTATTTATTTCTTCTGAGAGGGTGAGCAAATGTGTGTGAGTTGGGGAGGCGCAGAGAGAGAGGAAGAGAGAGGAAGAGACAGAGAATCCCAAGCAGACTCTGTGTTATCAGAGCAGAGTCCGACATGGGGCTCAAACTCACGAACCGTGAGATCATCACCTAAGCCAAATTCGGTGTTTAACTGACTGAGCCACCCAGGCGCCCCCTGAGGACCCCAAATTTTAATCACCATATACATGACCTTAACAACTCATGAAAATGCTTAATATACTAAAGAGAAACGGTCTTTAGAAGTGAAGAAGATTCTTTAGTTCTTTGCCATAAAGTCTTCGCAGAGCCATAAACAAAGCCCCCAGGCTTCACCAAAAATGTTGTAACGCTGGGCTGAGCCATGCAGCACACGAGAATAGGCAAGAGACAGTCAGGAGATGACTGCCAGGCAAGGTTCAATGCTGGGGAAAGGGCTGGATGTGCGGAAATGGAGAGGGCTTGTAAGTCATGTTCTGGAACGTCAAAGTCAGTATTTTCAACAGAACTTCAGGAAATGTCAAGATGTCCTCTTCCCCCTGGGGTGTCGCTGATCCCCCCATGACTGTCAAGTGTCCCCACCGCAGTACTCAACCACACTACACTGTGTTGTCTACACCCTTCTACATGGACTGCACCGCAGGTTTTCCAGGCAGAGGTTGTTCATTAACATCCTAAGACCTAGGGAAGTGCCTGGCAGAGATTAACTAACCAAATAATAAATATTCATTGGATGAATAAATGAATGAAAGGTACCAGAGGGGACTGGAAGTGGAGAGACCATGGCGCAGAAAGCCTAATACCTTGCACATAATGAGAAATCAATACACATTCATCAACTGAATTAAAAGTTCTATTATGTTTTTAACCTCTGGGTACTGACACTGTAAAGCCTGATCCGCAAACCAAGAGGAAGATCGTACGTTGGGCAGTGAAGCAAAACAAAGACAGAAAGCACGTTAAGTTCTATATATAGCTTCCCACATGTGTCAAGGGTTCTGTCAAGGATCACGTAGACTGCCATTTGTCCTGGTTTATCCTGCGTAGTCAACCAGGGGAAAGACTGAACAGAGTGGGTTGCGAATCCATAAAAGCAAACACTTGTTTTCCTTAAAATCCTCGTTTAAGTCATTCCATTCAAAGCGGCACACGTTTTAAGAGTTGAACCGATGGTCTGATTCGACTGTCCACACCAAGGGATCATCGGCTAACTACAGAAAGAACACTAACGAACTCCTCGGGGTTACACCAGGTCGACACACCTCCATTAACACCAAGTATTTACCAAGCGCTCACTGACCACGAGGCTAGTTCTCACCCAGCACCCCCCTTCCCTACCTTCTGGCAGTCACTGGATCTCCACCCAGAAAGCGAGTACGTGTCCCAGGGCCGGTTCTGCACTTCTGCTGTACTCTCTGATTCTTCACCATCGCCATCATCACCTTCCTCTTCATCATCTGTACCGCCATCACTGCCAACGTTTATCAAGTCCTCCTTAAGGCCCTTGACATAGATCATGTCAGTTAATCTTCTCAAAAACCTCGTAAGGTAGGAAATTTTGCGATTTCCATTTTACCAGCAAGGAGACTGAGGCACGGAGATGAAGTCTCCTGCCCAAGACCACATGCTTGGAGGTGTCGAGTCTACTTGATTCCCGGATGCATACTCTTAATTGCTACGCTAACACCTGATGCCTCTTCCGGTCAGCGCCCCAGTGCTGACAACCAGGCTACCTTGAGCTTTCTGAGTCCCTGTCCTCCTTCCCTACTCCTTAGCCCATACCCAGGGGTTTTTGTTTTGTCGTTTTCTTCCTTCTCAAAGCCTCGTTGTGAAAACCGTACGCTAATCCAAGTCTTCTCCCAAGACAGGGCTTCTGTGCCATCCGCGGTCAGCCTGGTGACGGAGTCCCTCCGACCCGCTCTCAGATCTAACGATGGATACACATCCCCATTCAAGCTGCTCCCATTTTCCTAGTGCGGCCCCCGCCCCACAACTCTGTCCTGAGGACCCCCCCCCCCATCACCTGCTGCTGGCCCAGACTTAAACTTCCTACCGAAGGCCAGAGCCTCTCTAGTCAATCCAGACCGTGAGGGCTCCCTCGACGGGCAGTTCTACATCCAAGTACCAGTCTCTCCTGCATGTTTCTGATGCGGCTATCAATAATTGGCTTTGCCTGGCAAAAATCGGAAGTGGCTATTGGGTGGGAATGAATCTTGCTCAGTAATTACCACCCCCCCGCCCCCCCCAGACAAGATATTGGGTGGCTAACTATTCCTCTGGCAATCCGCGAAGACTCATTCTTGAGGCAGCACAACCACAAGACAACAAAGACATTGTTCTGGGCTGACGGTGCATGCGCAGTAGGACCCTTTCCCTGCAAGTCACTGGGGAGGCCGCCACCTGTCAGATACTGTGCGGCTTAATTAGGTAACATTTGTGAAGGGTTTTGTGATGTGTGGCACACATGTTGTCCCGGGAGCTCACACATGGCATACCACGTTGCAAAATTCAAGAGCTATTTTTAAAATCTATCTACCAGTTGAGCAAAACCTAGAGCGTTTGGCGGACTGTGGTAAACCCGTTACTCTTTCATTGAGAATCCCTCAAAAAGAGCATACACAACTGGTGGGGATTACTGAATAGGACACAAAAGACACTTTAAAAAGAAAAAAAAAAACAACAACAACTAGCGGCAATCGGTGTCAAGTTTTCAGGGAAATCTCAAAGAGCTTGCTTTGTTTCGTCTATTTTTTTGACAACACGTAATTCAAGGGGGTGAAAAGAAGGAAATCTCTTTTCTCTTGTCATGTCCAGGTATGAGAGTGAGTCATGGCACCGTGGGCCAGCAGAGGGCACAAGGAAGCGGCTTCCGGGATGCCCTGGACCCTGTAAACACCAAGGCCGGTGTCTCTCTCTGAAGCCCCGGCTAGACTTGCTTGGTCAGTTAAGTCAAGTGCTTTGATGGGTGTAGGTTTAAATGTGTGATCACCTTTAGCTCTCCAGACTGTAATTACACAAGCTCTTCTGGCTTCAGGAAAAAGAAAAGGTTTGTTTTTAATGGATGAAGGCGGTCCCCGTTCCCTCTTTAACAATGCCTTCTTTTGCCAAAGGGAATCCTTCGAGTGGGTACATTTAATGGAATTGCCTTTGGCTAAGAGGTTTGCCACACTTCCCCAAAATAGCTGTACTTACTCCTCCAAAGGCAGAGCCCCTGCAGTTTGCCTCCTTTCCACCTAGGCTTTCCCTTCTACAATTAACACACCATCCTGATGGTTCTGTGTGACCTGCATCCTGCAGGCTATCTCAGGTGATAGCCATCAATTTTCAAATTCTTGAAGTTTGCAGGGGCAGGTGCTGGCATGTTCACAAACCCATTCATATTTACCTCTGTAACATCTAGGCTCGGAGAAAACAATGCTAACCATACCAAATGACTCAGTCAAACCTGAACAGCGATCTTTCATTTTCTTTAAAGAAAACTGCCCTGCGGTATATTTCCTACAAAATCAATGCTTTTCTTCAAGTATTGCTTTATTGATATTGTTTTGTCCCTAGATGTGGGACACAATAGGTGGGGGGGGAGGGACGGGTTTATAGAAAGGCCTGGGTCAAATCTAACAAATATCAGAAAAGTGATGTTCTCCCTTCATGTTTACTATTTAATCAGTGGAAGAATCGCAATATATGAAAATCAGTACCCAGGCCCTTTTATAGTAGTCCGAATTTCCTAGATGTGGAAATATCTTTGAAGAGATTTTTTTTTTTTTAATTTTTGAAGGGAAGAGAGGCAGACAGCATGCAAGCAGGGGAGGGGCAGAGAGAGAGGGAGACACAGATTCTGAAACAGGCTCCAGGCTCTGAGCAGTCAGCACAGAACCCAATGCGGGGCTCGAACTCACGGATGGCGAGACCATGACCTGTGCCGAAGTCGGACGCTTAACCAACTGAGCCACCCAGGCACCCTTCCATTCTATCCAATTCTATTCTTTAGAGAGAGAGAGAGCATACACAAGCAGGGGAGGGGGGCAGAGGGAGAGGAAGAGAGAGAGAGGGGGAGAATCTTAAGCAGGTTCCACCCTCCACATGGAGCCTGACGAGGGGCTCAATCCCACCACGACCCTAGGATCACAATCGGAGCTGAAATCAAGGATGAGACGCTCAAATGACCGAGCCACCCAGGCGCCCCTAAAGATTTTATTTTTAAATAACCTCTGCACCCAGCGTGGGGCTCAAACTTACAACATGTGATCAAGAGTCACGTGCTCTACGGACTGAGCAATCCAGGCACCCCCGGAGCCAAACTTCTTGAGTGAATTTTCTATACCCACTGCCTCAACTCGCCTCCTGTTGACCAATCTTTGAAGGCCGTACATCAAATTAGGTGCTGAGAAGACACTGATGGGTAAGTTTCAGAACAGATCTCTCCTACTCCAGCTGCTTCTTCAAATTGGAGGCCACCAATCTTAAGCCCCTCCCTGGCTGCATGGCTCCACGAGAATGTGTGGACAGGACCTCAATCTCTGCACATTAGAGCGTCGCACCTTCTCCTCACCTGTTAATAACCACACCAACCTCCTAGCACCTTCATGCATCCCCCCTGGCCCGACCCCTGAGAGATTCAGTCAAGTTCTAAATCCTTCCAACAAAATGTTTCTTGCATCTATCTCATTTCCATTTCTATACCTAATAATATTGTTCTTCTACTACCTTTGATCCGGACTGCAGAACAGCCCCCTATCTGCTCTTCCTCCTCACAAATCATCAAATGCACTCTTGATAAATCAAGCTTTTCAGGAACGGAATTCTCCTGTGGTTCTCCTAATCAAAAACTGCCCCCACCGCAAGTCAGTAAATAAAAAAAAAAGGAGGGCGGCGCCTGGGTGGCCCAGTCAGTTAAGCAAGCGTCTGACTCTTGGTTTCAGCTCAGGTCATGATCTCACAGTTTGTGAGTTCCAGACCCACATCAGGGTCTGTGCTGACAGTGTAGAGACTGCTTGGGATTCGCCCTCTCCCTCTTTCTCTCTCTGCCCCTCCCCTGCTCGCGCTCTCTCTCTCTCTCTCTCTCTCTCTCTCTCAAAATAAATAAATAAATAAAACTTAAAAAAAAAACCCAACTTTTCTATGTTCCCTCTTAACAACAGAACAATGTCAAACTATTAAACTGACATTCAAGGCTCCCATGACGCGGGTGCAACTTTTCTGCAAGTTAGTATTATCTCACTAGTCTAACTGAAACTGAGCTGCACCAGACTTAGTAGCTAAGTTTGGTGCCATCGGTAAGAAATCAGCCTACCCACCAGGTTCACAGTTTCTGAAATACTTCCCTTTAGAGTATCATCAGTAAAATCTTAGTATTCCTCAGGATCACAGAGCTCCTTTCTTCAAGAAATGCCTCTTTTCCCATGATTCTTTCTCTCTCAACCTCATGCCGTTGTATTTTAGCTTTGGGGGACTCAAGGCAAACTGAAGTTAACTATGGCATAAATTATAAGTTTAAAACCCAAACAGTAACTACTTCACAATACTGTTTTCCACCATTTTTAACAACTTTTTCTTTCTTTCCATCATGGACGCCTTAGGTATAACTGTAACATATGGAAGAATCTTCCTCTCAAGGTGCCAGCGCTGAAGGAGATGCCAGCTACTGGGAGACAATGAGGCACAAATTGAAACTTACGTGAAAAATACCAGATGCTTATTAATCCTATCTTAAGGGAACTGTGGTTCTGTCGATCCTTACAACAAAACCTAGTTAAAATAATCCCTCTACCTGGCCACGCTGTAACCCTCAAAACATTTTGAAACATGGTTAGTCAGACATATACATATACTTCTGTAGCACCTCAACTACAAGTCACAACGAGTCCCCAGTACCCATGTTCAGCCTAGCCTCAGGCCAGAAAGGGGTTTTGTAAAGACACGAATTATACCAAAGTGGAGATTCAGGATTTAAAAGACTAGTGAAAAATCCGTGAAGAGTGTAACCGGCAAATAAGATTTGGCAAATTATTCCCATCAGGGTCGTTGAGAATAAATCCGGAAATGACTGGGAATGGTAAGGGGTGTTTCCTGCTTCATATTAACTTCACCAAACTTTACATGGATAATTTAAAAAAAAACCCACGTGACATATTTTTAACTCCACACACAATTTCAGATGTGTGGCCTTGCACATGGTGAGGTCCCAATACATGCTGACCGCCTGTAACTGTAATGCTGAGCTACAGAAAATCCTAGCCTCTACGTTTTCATGTGTTTGTTCACCGGGGGAAAAAATTATACTGCATTTCTCCCGGACCCCAGCACACATGGGAAAGTGCTCACTCAATACTTAGTGACTGACTGAATTGCAAGATTATGTATTTAACTAAAATTCATGAAATCGCTTCAATAAAAATACAGACCCAGGAGGCGATTTTTATGTCTGTGTCACAGATGTGTGGGCGAAGCTTTATAGGACACCTCTGGGTAGCTTGTGACACGGTGGTACATTATACTAGTTTATGACGAAGCCCTCTTTACAGCTACCCCATGTTAGGACGCTTATTACCTCTAATGCAACGCGGTTGTTTATCACCTCGGGAGGCTTCCATTCACTAAGGAATGTGACTTTATGTGCATCTTATAACTAAGACTGTCCTAGGGAGAGAAAATGTAACGTTAGTGATATGGGTTGTTGCTTAATAGGGAGGTATGGCTCTGTCGCAAAGAGAATCGACTGACAACTATTCTAGGTTATAAGTCATCTCTTGTTATTTAGATAGGCAACCATTAAAAATATAACCGTAAGCCCTGCTTTCCACAATGTCGCCCTTTTCTTATAACAAAAACACCCCCACCGCAAAACTTCAGCATGGATTGCCCTACGACAGTATCTAAACTCATGGTCACTCTACCATGGGTACATCCACAACCTCCAACTGACACACACCGGGTTTTCCACAGGCAACATCCTGATGGGAAAAACAGGAGTATCCGTGTCCAGCTAAGAGTGCGATGTGTTCTGTTATGATCTGTGGTGAAAGTGACTCTCCAAGGGACCAGAATGGTCATTTGATACCTGCTTCGTGACTGCCTCCAGCAGTTCAACTTTATTAAAAGCACAAGAAGTCGCCTCCTCCTGTTGTCTGGTTTCCAATAGAGATTGCAGGTTTTAAGAACAAACTTGAAGTCACTTAGGTATGAAATCTCTTACATAACCCCAAGCGACATTGGTATAAAAGGCCACCCTTCTCTTAATCTCTTCTTGTTCTCGAAATCTCTTACTATTATGTTGGTGGCAGATTTCATAGCATTTTGGACACTTTAAATAAAATAAAACTGAACTTGAGAATTCATTTAAGCAAAAAGGGAAACATGAGAATGTTCAAATCCCATAGTGCTATTCACCTAATACTACTTACAACTCTTAATTTTTTTTTTTTTTTTTTTTTTTTTTTTTTAAATTTTTTTTTTCAACGTTTTTTATTTATTTTTGGGACAGAGAGAGACAGAGCATGAACGGGGGAGGGGCAGAGAGAGAGGGAGACACAGAATCGGAAACAGGCTCCAGGCTCCGAGCCATCAGCCCAGAGCCTGACGCGGGGCTCGAACTCACGGACCGCGAGATCGTGACCTGGCTGAAGTCGGACGCTTAACCGACTGCGCCACCCAGGCGCCCCTTAATTTTTTTTTTTAATGTTTATTTTTGAGAGAGAGTCAGAGCACAAGAGGGGAAGGGCCAGAGAGAGGGAGACACAGAATCCAAAGCAGGCTCCAGGCTCCGAGCTGTCAGCACAGAGCCCAATGCAGGACTCGAACCCACAGACTGTGAGATCATGACCTGAGCCAAAGTCGGACGTTTAACCGAGTCACCCAGGCGCCCCTACTTACAACTCTTCATAACAGGCCATTCAGTTAATAATCCTTGGCCTCTTCAAGGTCAAGTGACCAAGAGGCACCAGGTACTGTGGCAAATGCTCTGAAGGATATAAGGATAGAAGGATGCAATTATAAGGCACTTATAATCTGGTAGAAGGGATAAGACAAGTATGAATAATAATACAATGTAGTGGGGCGCCTGGGTGGCTCAGTTGGATGAAGTGGCTGACTCTTGATTTCAGCTCAGGTCATGATCTCATGGTGCTTGGGATTCTCTCTCTCTCTCTCTCTCTCTCTCTCTGCCCCTCCCCTGCTCTCTCTCTCTCTCAAAATAGATAAGTAAACATGAAAATGATTTCTTAATTCAAAAAATAATAATACAAGGTAGAAAAGAACAGACATCATATGATAAAACTGGAGATTCAGAAAAGCAAGGCCCACTTCCCTCAGGGGTCCAAGGAAAAGAATGCAGAGGAGGTGGCCCTAGAGGGGGACACAGTGACAAGTGTGTGGTTGATCAACAGTCTATAGGCAGAAACAATAGGCAAGAGAGGCAGGGGCTGTTTTTCTTCACAATAAATCTCTTGAAATTATGCAATCGTGTATAAACTGCATGATAATAAAAGCCAAAGGGGTACCTTTCACCATATACAAAAATTAGCTCATAATGGATCACAGGTCTAACTGTAAGAGCTAAAACTATAAAACTCTTAGAAGAAAACATAGGAGAAGGGGTTCATGACAGTATGTTTGGCAATAATTTCTTGGATACGATGCTAAAATCACAGGCAACAAAAGAGAAATTAGATGTATCAAACTTCATCAAAATGAAACATTTTTACATTTTTGTTCCTCAAAGAACACTATTAACAGAGTGAAAAGGCAATCCAGGGAATGGGAGAACATATTTGCAAATCCTATCTTTATAAGGGATTAATATCCAGAATACATAAAGAACTCCTACAACTCAACAAGAAAAACAACCCAATTCAAAAATGGGAAAAGGATGGGGCACCTGGGTGGCTCAGCTGGTTGAGCGTCTGACTCTTGGTTTTGGCTCAGGTTATGATCCCAGGACCATGGGATCGAGCCCTGCGTCAGGCTCTGCACTGAGCATGGACCCTGCTTGGAATTCATTCATTCATTCATTCATTCTCTCTCTCTCTCTCTCTCTCTCTCTCTCTCTCTCATTCTTTCCCTCTGCTCTTCTTTTCCTCCCTCCTTCCCTCCCTCTCTCAAATAAAATGAAAAAAAAATTTTAATAAGAAAAGGACTTGAACAGACATTTCTCCAAAGAAGATATACAGATGGTCAACAAGCACATGAAAAGATGTTCTACGTCACTAATCATTAGGGAGATACAAATAAGAACCACAATAAGGTACCACTTCACAGCCATTAAGATGGCTACTAGAAAGGAAGGAAAGAAGAAGAAAGAAGAAAAGAACAAGGGTTGGCAAGAATGTGGAGAAACTGGAACCTCTGTGCACTGTTGGTGCAGATGTAAACTGGTGCGGCTGCTGTGGAAAACAGTAATGGAAGTCCCCCCAAAAAGATCAAAAACAATTACCATAAGGTCCAACAGTTCCACTTGTGGGTATATGCCCTCCAAAGAATTGAAAGCAGAGGCCTAAAGAGGTATTGGTACACTCGTGTTCACAGCAGCATTACTCTCAATGGCCAAATGGCAGACGCAACCCAACTGTCCTCCGATGGATTAATAGATACACAAAATGTCACATGTACGTACAATCGAATATTACTCAGCCTTAGAAAAGAAGGACGCTCAGATACATGCTACAACACTGATGAATCTGGAGGACATTATACTAAGACTGGAATAAACCAATCACAAAAGAACAAATACTACATAATTCCAAGTATATGAGGTATTTAGAGTGGTTCAATCCATAGAGACGGAAAGTAGGAAGGTGGGTGCCAGGGGGAAAGGGGGTACTGGGGGGAAGGGGAGAATGGGGAACTGTTTAACAGGCACAGGAGTCCAGTTTGGCAGGATGAAGAGAGTCCTGTGGATGGCAGTTTGGCAGGATGAAGAGAGTCGTGGCGATGAAGGCACAACCATGAGAATATACTTAATGCCACCGAACTGCCCACTTGAAATGGTTAGCATGGTAAATTTTACAGGTATTCACTACAGTCTTTTTAAAAAGTAACTTTTTAACTAAAAAGATAAGAGCTAAACTAAAAAGTTCAACCCTCCTCACCCCCACCCCTCTTATGAAGAATGTCTTCCTAGATGTGAGGAGGCCCTGTTTTCCTGGCCCCGGATTCTCCATGGTCTACTCTGCCTTCACTGATTGTCCCCAGCACAGCACTCTACCTGGACAAACCCCTAGGGTCAGATCCTTCCTGGACTACTTTAGGAGTATATTCCTCAGTATATCCCTAGAAGTATATTCCTAAGGCCCAATGTCTTAGCACTCAGGCTGCACAATCACTTGCAAATTGTCCTAGAAGGGAAAATGCACATGTTGGCTATGTCCCTGCTGGGTGCTGATGAACAGGACACTGTTCTCTCTTTGCTTGAGCACTGAATTTAAGAATCTGTATACAAACAGCAACATTATTTAACACAACACAACAAATCAAAATCACACGCCAACTGCCTTTATTTAGAACTCCTTTTTTTCTCTTGCAGTTTATAAACAGATTTCACGCATATCAGCAATGCCCACGTGGAGCCTCCTAGCGAAGTCCTTCAGAGGTCCTGCTCTTTGAGGTTCGGACGGTAAGCATTCCAGTCAAAGGAACCAAGCAAACAAACAGAAGGATTGCTCAATAAATTCAGATCTGATTAAAATGTTGTTGGCTTGTGTTCAAAACTTGCATCTCCTCGGGTCAGGCCACATGACGGGCACCCAGCAATGAGAAGCATGTGCATCTGGCTTGTTCTACAGCCCTGCCCTATCCTCTGTCCCATCCTCAAGTCAGTGTGACATGTGCACAAACATATCTCCACCTGGAGTAAACATCTCCGAGTGTTACCTTAACCGTGGAGGCCACTACCCAGCACAAGACGGGTTGGGTTCCGAAGATTACCTTGTCAATTTCTGATTTTTTTTTTTTTTTTTTTTGAGGTAACACGCAGCTTTAACGTCAGCACAAGTGGGCACATTCCCAGCTCAAACCTCAGGGTCCGGTTTATCTCATGATGTGCCGGGAAACGAAGGCAGGGCCCACCCTGCCACACAGAACAAGCTTCTGTGGGAAAACGGAGTTGGTGCCCAATCGCCGGTTCCAAGATAAATCTTCCCCCAAGGGAATGAGTGAAGGTGCAGCCTGGAGTTGCTGTCGGTGGCCACTAGTCAATAAATGTTTTATAAGGAACTACAATCAGGGGTAGCTTAATTAAAAGAAAATATCCACTTGGAAAACCAATATAGGTCTATAACCTTGGCCATTACCGTACTAACCAGACGTGCTCTTAGAAGTTCAGCCCTGTTAAATTCACCTAAGCCTCAGCTTTTACTTCTGTTGGTCCAGCTTATGGCACAGGATGGGCTGAGCCATCGCACCAGTTTTGTCCCAATCACTCAGGCATCAGTCTGCCACTTGATTTTATGCTATAGAGTCCTGACCATGGCTGAATGGACACACTCCTCCAAACCAGTTCAGCTAAGTCTTCCAACCAACAAGAGTGACCACCTTTACCTTTTCTCTTTTCCTGATGCTTAATGTAGCTTTCCGTGAACGGATGGAGAGCCAGAATCTGTTGCAGGCAGATCCGTATCACCCACTTATGACTGTGACTAATCTAATCTCGTCCTTGGCGGTCTTGTTCTATTGCAACATGGGCTTCCTCATGACGCTAATAGCTTCCCCATGGCACCAAATACGTTACTGAAACACACCAGAAATCCAGTAAGTGTTTTTCCTCTGCTGACTTTACCAGTTCCCTGCATTTGCTTTCAGGAAGAATACTGAATGCCATCATTTGGCCATTTCTAAGACAGTTATTACAACACACTACAACTAAATATTATAAGACCCTCTAGTGTTGGGTTATTCTGTTAAATATACTGAGTTTTCAAGAAAAAGCTACAGGCAAAACTGTAAAACGTCCTCACGTGATTTTGCCTTCTCGAATGTAATTTTTTCTCAAGTCTATCATCCCCTGCATTCTAGGACAACGCAGGGAATATAATTTCAAGAGATTCTTTTGAATTCAGGATTGCCCACGGAACCTACAGAGCTACTCGCTCCTATTCCAAACAGTCCAGGTTGCTGAGCTTTTTGAGTTCTTCTAACTACTACTTAAATTTCTTGTCTCTTCGTTTACTTCGTACCACTATCAGATGACTATCTCTAGCAACTTGTCAAACCCTCTCTTAATCGTCTGCTTCAATTCTGCCCTAGGTCAAACATGATGTCTGTCTGTAGGCCAGGAGAGATTTCTGTGCGTGCAATGAGAAAAAGAAGAGAAATGGAGAAAGAGAACGTAAAGAAAATAATGTGGAACCCCAGAAAACTACTTAAAAGCTAATTGTTTCCAGACACATGAAAAGATGCTCAACGTCACTCACAATCAGGGAAATGCAAATCCAAACCACAATGAGATATCACCTTACACCTGTCAGAATGGCTAGAATCAAAAAGACAAGAAATAACAGGTTTGTTGAGGATGTGGAGAAAAAGGAACCCTCACGCACTGTTGGTGGGAATGCAAACTGGTGCAGCCACTGTAGACAACTGCATGAAGGTTCCTCAAAACATCAAAAACAGAATTACCATATGATCCAGCAACTGCACTACTGGGAATCCCAAAGAAAACAAAAATACTAATTCAAAAAGATATATGGACCCCTACGTTTATCACAGTATTATTTACAATAGTCAAGATATGGAAGCAGCCCAAGTATTCAATAGATGAATGGATAAAGAAGATGTGATACACACACACGCGCACACACACACACTGGAATATTACTCAGCCATAAAAAAGAGTAAGATCTCGTCATATGCAACAACATGGATAGACCAAGGGGCATTATGCTAAATGAAATAAGTCAGCGAAGGACGAATGCCATATGATTTCACTTACATGTCGAATCCAAGAAACTAACTAAATAAAAAAGAAATAAAATGAGGAGACTCTTAAATACAGAGAACAGGGGCGCCTGGGTGGCGCAGTCGGTTAAGCGTCCGACTTCAGCCAGGTCACGATCTCGCGGTCCGTGAGTTCGAGCCCCGCGTCGGGCTCTGGGCTGATGGCTCAGAGCCTGGAGCCTGTTTCCGCTTCTGTGTCTCCCTCTCTCTCTGCCCCTCCCCGTTCATGCTCTGTCTCTCTCTCTGTCCCAAAAAAATAAATAAAAAACGTTGGAAAAAAAAAAATTTAAAAAAAAAAAAAAAAAATACAGAGAACAAATTGGTGGTTGCCAGAGGAGAGGTGAGTGGGGAGAAGGGAAAAAAAGATAAAGGGGATTAAGAGGTGCAAACTTCTAGTTATACATAAATTAATCACAAGTATAGCAGAGGGAATACAGTCAATAACAGTGTAATAACTTTGTATAGTGACTAGTGACACATGATGACCACACTTACCATGGTGAGCACCGCATAATGCATAGAAATTGCCAAATCACGATGCTGTACACATGAAACTAATATTATATTGTACCTCAGTGTACTGCAATAATAAATAAAATTTAAAGTATTTTATAAAAATAAAAAAATAGCGGTGCCAGAGCGGCTCAGTTGGTTAAGAGTCTGACTTCGGCTCAGGTCATGGTCTCACAATTCGTGGGTTTGAGCCCCTCATCAGGCTCTGTGCTGACAGCTCAGAACCCGGAGCCTGCTTTGGATTCTGTGTCTCTCTCTCTGCCCCTTCCCCAAGCATACTTTGTCTCTCTCTTTCTCAAAAGTGAATAAACATTAAAGAACACTTGTTTAATAGATCGATTGATCGATCGATAGATACACAGAGGCATCTGAGTGGCTCAGTGTGTTAAGCATACGACTCTTGATTTCAGCTCAGGTCATGATCTCATAGTTTGTGAGATCGAGCCCCCACACTGGGCTCTGCACTACCTCGGATTCTCTCTCTCCCTCTCAAAATAAATACATAAACATTATAAAAAGTTTATAAATAAATAAAACCTGTTTACAATTGTTACCTTTGGTAACTGAGTATTAGGAGACTTTAAACTTCTACTTTAAAGAATTTTGTAGGTTTCTTTTTTCCATTTTTTTTTTTTACCATAAGGGTACTGTTGTAATTTGAATAATAAAAATTATTTTATATTATGCTTTGTAATATTACACGTTCATATTATATTACCCAAGTGCATGAACTAATCTGTAAATCAAGATCCACATCCTTGGGGAAGAAGGCAAAGAAAACCTCTCGGAGCAAAAGGCAAGGTTAGTGAGTGGCTTGGGTGGGGGGGATTCAGAGATTTGACAATGACCTCCATTTCAAATCCCTTTCCTTATACTTACTAGCAGCTGGCTTTCGACAAGTCCTATTTTTATGACTGTTACTTTTATAAAAAATGAGTTACTCTAATATAAATAACAAAACAGTATTTGTTACAGATATTCACGGATCTCTAACTTATACCCAGGAATTCTATAGAAGGGCACTATAAACATTATCTTCATTTACTCTTTTCAACAACCTGATGAAACAGCCATTGTCATCCCCATCAGGCAATGCCCAGACTGAGGCGCTCCTGGCCGTGAATATCCAGGTGGGTGGGCAACACAGTCTGGGTCTCCCCCACCAGGCAATTCGTTTCTGCCTCAGCCAACTGAAATCCTAAGATTACTAGTATCTGTCTCACAGGATAATTAAAAGAACTAAATCAGGTAGATGTTGATGCCTTATAAACACCAATGTACTTTTTAAAATGCCATTATTGTGATCATTATGAACATAATTATTATTACGGCCTCCTCATACTGTACTTACTCTTTCCAGTTATTGACATTCCTTTAGGTAGTGAAGCAGATAAAGTACTCTGAGTTTGACACATGTTACGTTATACTGGCGATCGACCATGCAGAAGACCTTAATTGATAATTATCCTAACATCACCAGCCTTTAAAAGATTCATCATTTGGGCCCCGCGTCGGGCTCTGTGCTGACAGCTCGGAGCCTGGAGCCTGGAGCCTGTTTCAGATTCTGTGTTTCCCTCTCTCTCTGCCCCTCCCCTGTTCATGCTCTGTCTCTCTCTGTCTCAAAAATAAATAAACGTTAAAAAATAAATAAATAAATAAATAAATAAATAAATAAATAAATAAATAAATGATTCATCAAAAATATTAAACAGTGGGGCACCTGGGTGGCTCAGTCGGCTAAGCATCCAACTCTCGATTTCAGCTCAGGTCATGATCTCACAGTTCGTGGGATCGAGCACAGAGCCTGCTTGGGAATCTCTCTCCTCCTCTCTGCCCCTCCCCTGCTTGCACGCTGGGGCAAATAAATAAATAAGCTTTAAAAAGTATATTAAACAGTACGTTCTTCCTTAAGCTAGAATTCTCCTTTAGGAAGAAAGGCTTAATCTCCATGAATCCAATGGCTAACTCCAATAAGGAATTCAGATAAAATACCAAAACACATTCCAGAAGATGAAAGAGATCAAAGGAATATACGGGAAAAGGGAAACCCACATCCTAAGGGAGAAAGGACATCCACATACAAACAAAAATAACCCTTTGAAATCACAGCTGCAATCATCTTCCTCTTGGCGTCTCTCTTAAGAAGCCAGGCCTCGGCCGTCGCACACATTAAAAAAATAATACACACCTCCACAAACACATCCAGATGTTCACGAATATTCACGATGTGCTTGGACCTGCCCTGGATTTATTTTTGATTAAGTTCCACCAGTTTCTGCCTTTATTTCTAATACCTAGACTGCTGTTACATCAGGAGGTTTAAAAAAAAAAAAAAGAAAAGTAGAAACTGATGTTCTCGGAGTGCCTGGGTGGCTCAGTCGGTTAAGCATCCGACTCTTGATTTCAGCTCAGGTGGTGATCTCACAGTTTAGGAGTTCAAGCCCTGCATCAAGTGAGCTAAAGTCCCGCTTCAGGCTCTGCGATGACAGTGTGGAGCCTGTGAGGGATTCTCTCCCCCTCCCTCCCTCCCCTCATGGGATTCTCTCTCTCCCTCTCTCTCTGTCTCTCACTCACTTGCACCCTATATCTCTCAAAAATAAATAAATAACGCTAAAGGGAGAAAAAAAAGAAACTGGTGTTCTCTTTTAAGTAATATAGTGGGACATTAAAGGAAACGGAGATGTATTTTCCAAGGCCATAAGATTAGTTTGTGTCCTAACAGATATCAAATGGTTGAAGGGCCAGAAGAGGAACTGAACTAACTGTACCGAACACATTAGCTCAATATTGTATCATCTTGCTTTCTTCTATTTATAAAATTCTCAAAACTCCCAAACTGAAGGAAAGGCAGCTCCAGATTAAAATTACACACATACACACACACACACACACACACACACACGCACACACTGCTGAAATGGGTGTAATGATCTTCTCTCTGCCTACTTGGGATTCTCCTCCCTCTCTCTGCCCTTACCCACCAGACCCTCTGTCGAAATAAATAAACTTAAAAAAAAAAAAAATGGAGCGGCTCTGATCAATACACTAGGTGTTGCAGGGCCCGATTCTTTCTGTCCTTAGCCATTCCCGTGCACGGGAGCGGAGATGAGAGACTGGCCTAAAGGAGGGACCCACCGGTCAGGAGGCCAAGGTCAGGTGTGTGGCAACACCAGTAAAGGCTCACAGCCCTGCCCCAGGTGACTTCCTGTCTGGGTCCTGCCCTATCTCTCTAACCCCATTTCAGATGCTCAACACTCCTTATTCCCTAAACAGAGCCATGAAGGGCAGGTGGGCCAGTCTTCACCAGAGGCCCCAAACTTAGACCTCTGATGTGATCATCAAAGGATTTGTAGATACAGCCACAGAAACCCACTTAGGCCCTGAAAATAGGCAAACATTCATCACACTCCTTTACATTTTGTCTGAAGGCAAGACCACAGTGCCTCCAGTGTGCTGTAAATTCACATGTTTCAATAGCCTATAGTTCCCTTGTGATAGGCACAAATAAATCATACTGTAACCTCCCGAGTTAAAAGCATTTACTTGTTAAATGTAAACATGTCCAGGGCACTGCGGCTTGGGTAACCTGGTGTGGATATTTCAAGGGCCCCAAAAAGGCACCCGGCCTGGGCCTCACTCAACAGGACGTTTGGAAACGTCCTGATTCCAAAAACAGGAATGCTCCCGTCCCCTCCCAAACCCAGGCCAAGCCCTCCCAAGCCCTGATTCTGCCATCAAAGTGGCCTCTTTTACTCTAATTCTTTGGCTTTTCTCCCTGGTTCCTGTCAGTGCGATTAACATGTAGGAATTCTCGCTCTTGTATGTAAGTGAAAATAACCACAAAAGCTCAGACGTTTTTCCCTTTCTGGCAAACATTCGTATTTTGAGCAAGATGCTATTTTGGCTTTTAAAGCCCTGGGCATGTTGTGTTTCGTAAGACGCAAACAAACAAAAATAATCATTTCTAAATGATCAGGAGCAAAAACGAAGCCGATCCCTATTTGAAAACCCTGACGAAGGCCTCTCAACTATCCCATCTCACAGAACCCATCTAATCTGTTCCCATAAATTACACAAGCGGTGGACAAAGCTTTCTAAGTGTAAAAGGATAGAAGGACACCTAAATTACAAGCAGCACCGGAGGCCAAGATCAAATCTGGCAGCCGAGAGATCGGTTTATGTCCATCCATGTTAACGCGGTGCAGGGCACAAAAAAACGCTCAATTGCGGCTGGGCATCTGACTACAAATGTGACTTTGTTAAGAGCAGAGCGGGGCCCTGTGCGGCCATGTGGTTTAAGGCATAATGCCTCAGTGTTTTTTGCCATCGACTATGTGAATCCCACAGCACAATGTAGTTCAGACTCATCGTCTAATGCCCACTGTTTCTGACTGCAATCTGCAAATTAACAGTAGCCCAAAGCTGGCAAATAATGTCAGTGAAGACAAAACGAAACAAAACAAAAACAAAAACAAATGCCTTTCAGAGCAACAGTCGGGCTTCAGCGGTTGGATATTTACACTCGGGACACAGACCGCATTCCCCTGCTGTGGAAAGGAGAATCGGGGTTCCGGGGGGGGGCACATTTGCTCTCTGAACCTCCGTGCTCCGGGGCACGCAGCCCTCCCTCATTACGCCTGTGAGCTACGGCCTCAGGTGGGGGTAGCCTCGCTTTCCGTCATCATTTTCTGGAATGTTCAGGCGGCACGGGAAACCTGTTTTCCACACGCTTTGCCGTCTCAATAAAACAACAACTCCCCCGCCCCCACCCCAGAGACTGGATGAAGTCTGCGTGTCTGTGGGGAAGCACAAGTTCACCTTGACCCAGCCAGTCAACCGTTGTGCAATGGCAATCATTTTTGTTTTGTCTTCTGAACGGTGATGAGTGAGAACCTCCTATCTTTTTATATTACTACTAATCCAAAGACCTGTGAAAGACGAGCATGTATCTTTTCCTCCACGGCATTTCTGCCTTAGGTTTCAGCCCCAGTAAACCGCTTGCAATTGCCTGTAAACGCCACATCTTCTCTCCCAATTTTTGACCTTTGCCTTAAGGCAAACTGTGACCTTTGCCTTAAGTTATTCCGCACCGTCTACCCCCCCTCCCCAAATAAGGTTAATCTTCTGTGTCCTTAATGTTGGTGCCTGGGTATCACCTCGTGCGGGAAGCCTTCTGGGACTTTCCTACACTCAGTCAGGGCTTTTCTCTGTACATCTTCCTGCACAGCATCTTAACAGTCTGTTTACTTATCTAACGGCCCCACTAAATGGTGATCTCTCTAGGGGTGAGTTAAGCGTCAGTTAAGCGTCCAACTCTTGATTTTGGCTCAGGTCGTGACCTCACAGTTCGTGAGACCAAGCCCTCTGTTGGGCTCTGCGCTGGCAGCATGGAGCCTGCTTGGGATTCTCTCCCTTTCTCTCTGCCCCTCCCCCACTCACATGAGCTCCCTTGCTCTCTCTCAAAATAAATACATAAACTTAAAAAACAAAAACAAAAACTGTGACCTCTCTGTTGATGGGGAAAACATCTTTTACCTGTCTTTCTGGAAAGGCAAAATCTCAGATACAGGCTTGACGTTCATAAAATATTTAAAAATGGGGACACCTGGGTGACTCGGTCGATTAAGCATCCTACTCTTGAGTTCGGCTCAGGTCATGATCTCATGGTTCATGAGTTCAAGCCCTGCATCAGGCTCTGTGCTGATAGTGTAAAACCTGCTTGGGATTCTCTCTCCCTCTCTCTCTCTGCCCCGACCCCTCCCTCTCAAAATACATAAATAAACTTAAAAAGATGTATTTAAAAATATGCGGTGCCTGAGTGGTTCAGTCGGTTAAGTGTCCAACTTCAGTGCAGGTCATGATCTCACAGTTTGTGGGTTCAAGCTCCAGGTCAGGCTCTGTGCTGACAGCTCAGAGCCTGGAGCCTGCTTCGGATTCTGTGTCTCCCTCTTTCTGTTCCTCCCCCACTCACACTATCTCTGTCTCTGTCTGTCTGTCTGTCTCTCTCTCTCCCTCTCAAAAATAAACATTAAAACATTTTTTTAATAATTACAGACATAAACGAACTTAAATACTTGTTGCGCACCTCTTACACAGCATGAATCTTCTCGATGTTGGAATACAGAAGCGACAGACAAAAATCTTTGTCCTCAAACCAGGACTTGCTGGGAAGGGCCACGAGGAAATTTTGCGGGGTGGCGACCACGTCCTATATCATGCTTGAGTGTGCATGACGTGGATGCATCCACTTGCCAAAATCGTAGAGCTGAGATTGGTGCATTTCAATATGCAAATTTAACCTCTCGAAGAACTTCAAAAATTTAACAACAATCAAGTGGGTGTGGGGAGTAAAGATAAAGTAGGAACGTCAAAATGCTAAAAACTGTAGAAGCTGGGTAAGAGCCACAGAAGTGTGATATATTATGATGTTTATATTTGTTTAGTTCTCAAAAAAAAAACAAAACTAAAAAGACTCTCTGCAATCATATGAATACCCATTAATGAAATGTAAGTAACAGATAATCTTCAGTGTTTCCAGGGGGGTTTTGAATTAGGAATAGAAGGGAAAGGAAATAAACGAACAGTTACAGGTCACTTACAATGATGTTTCAGGTCCTTTATAGCAGTTTTCTCATTTAATTCTTACAATACCTTCAGGAGATATTTTTACCCCCATCTTATAGATGGGGAAACTGAGGCGTGGAGAGTGGAGAGGTTACACAATTTGCCAGCTAAAAACAAAAGCCAGACTTGGGCCCCAAGTGCCACCACCTCTTTCCACCGGTGTTTCTCACACCCTTTGCCACTGTACCAAACACAAGGGCTGGGACTCCCGCGTGGGCTTAGGCTTGGGCTGGTATAGTCTGAGGAAGCCCCAACAAGCACCACAGTCATGACAGATATCACTCTTACTGCCTCTTAGTCCAGAATTACATCTGGAAAGATTAAATGAACTTCAAGGAACAACAATTACACCCCAGAATGGTTCCTACACCATCGGCAATGGTTTTGAGGTCACATTTCTCTGTTCTATGATGCAACATTTTAATTTACGTTCCTGGTCCTTAAAGTCTTTACCTGGGCTCCCATTTCCTGGCTCACACACAGATGTGATAATGATCTGGCACAGAGCCCGAGGAGGGCTTTGGCTGACGTCGTCCACAGGGTCCCCCTGTAGGTAGGGACTCCTTCATCAGGGCTATGCCTCACCAGCAACCACACAAACCTGTTTTCTGTCAACACCCAAGCAGACTCAACCTCACAGATGCCGAGGAAGTTGATATGGCCAGTAATAATCGCCCACCTTGCCTGTATCCCTTTCCTGGACACGGTGTCACTTTGACAGATGTCAGGCTTAGCATCACTAGAGATGGGCCCATTATGGACTTGGAAAGCCGTATCATTTCCAAATGCAGACTCGCCCAGCCAAAAAAACACACAGGGCTCAGGGATGTGCCAAATGTGTGGAAATATGGGCAACTTCCCTGCTGTTCACAAGCACTAATGTCCCAATCCCCAGCAGAGGCAAAGGCTGTGGTCCAGACATACGTTCCTTTAGGGCCCATTTGGTGCTAAATAAAAACTCTCTCCATACTTATAAATTTGAATCATAATCCCTGTTTATACTGTTGAATTTTCACCCATCTGTACTCTCTGTTGCCTTCATCTAAACTAACTGGCCCCCAAAAACACTTTATCAAGTAAGTGCTTTATTCTAGTTGGGAGCTGGGTGATTAGGTCCTGGAAAAGTAGCTTGGTATCCGGTCCAGAAAGTTAATTACTAACATAATTATCAAAACCTTATATTTTCCAGGGTTAAGTCAAGCATCTCTGTGGGCAGGGGCGTCTTTTTGGTTGGTTTGTTCTCCAGTTGACATGTAATTAGCTCTTAAAGACAACACATTTTTCGACTTTTAAAGCCAAACACAGATATCTAAATGTCTACTCTATCTTTGAATATTCCCTCCATCACCCAGAGAATCTGAAACGAAACAAAGTCATAAGCTGTTTCAACCTATCATTCAAATCTCCCAGTATTCAAGGTTGCCTCGAATGGCTTTTTCTACAGCAGACACGACAAACTTAATGCTACTTATTTTCGTAGAAGATGCTTGAGGCTCCAAATGTATTCTTCTTACTGCTTTTGGTGGATTATTTCTTTCCCAAGCCACCTCGATTCAGCTTTCACGGGACTGCTTACTGACACAGAAAGGAAGTAGTAAGTCACAGGCCCTCAGACCCAAAGCTGCACCAACAGCCGAGAGAGCAGGAAGGAATTGGTCTACTTGTCTGAAGGTGGAACAATATGCAATAAAATGAATAAAAACCATAGAATAATGCAGCAAAAGGCAGCATTATGGAGTGAAAGTGACAGCTTTCCAAGAAAATGAGTTCCCATCAGGACTCAGTCTGTGATGAGCTAACCACCCTGAGAGGGAACTTTGAATATGTAGCTATGGTTGCATACCCGGCCTGAATGAATGACGGATGACCTCAAAACAGCTTAAGACGCATCTAACATGGACTTCTAGACTCCGGAAGCACACAAATGACACATGGGACGCGTGGCATCTAACCTGACGGTCCGCTACCTTACGAGCTCCCCTATACCTACCTCTGCAACCTGCCTGCGATTTCATAGAAAGAGAACCTGAATGTGCCCATCTGGGATCTTCCTTTTCTCACAAACCACAGTCTAAGGAGTGAATGAAGTTTCCAGCCTGGCTCGAATGAGCTCCCATCAATTTTACCCACTACTACATTGCTGCACCTTTGATGAGAACTAATTAAGCTCATCCGGAGGTTTTTTTTTTCCCCCCCAGACTGTCTTTTGCAGCTCTGGAACCGAGCACACCAAATTAGGCCCATCTGTCTAACCGGGAGGAAGTTATTTGCCCCACTGCCAAACAGGCTTTCTTCCCTACCTAGACGCTACCCTCCGAGGTTCCTAAACACCTTGAGAGGATTATGGGGACCCCAACTCTTAACCAGCTAGAATTTTGGCAAGAGCCGGGGATCACCTACCAATTCACAGCAATCCTTTCCTCGCATGGCAAATGTCACCATTTCTTTCAAAAGGAAGCCGCCAAGCATGCTGCCAGGCTACTGTTCAAAGTCAAAATTACGATATCCAAGAGTTCAGCGCAACTTTTACGTCGTCGTTCCGCTGCCATCTTGCCCCCCCAAAAGTCTTTTCTCATTAACTATGCCCCAAAAGAAGAGCCTAATTAATTTTAATCGAGTCTTCTCCCACGTGAGGTTACTTTTGTTAAGAAAAGGAAACAGCTCCCTCTCTCCCTGCCCCTCCCCAACTTGTCTCTCTCTCTCAAAATTAAACATTAAAAAAAAATTAAAAAAGGAAAAGTGGGGGGAGGGGAGGCGCCTGGGTGGCTCAGTCGGTTAAGTGTCCAACTTTGGCTCAGGTCATGATCTCACAGTTTGTGGGTTCAAGCCCCGCATCGGGCTCTGTGCTGATGGCTCGGATCCTGGAGCCTGCTTTGGACTCTGTGGCTCCCTCTCTCTCTGCCCCTCCCCAACTTGTGCTCTGTCTCTCTCTCTTAAAAACAAACACTAAAAAATATTTGAAAAAAAGGAAACAACCCTGCCATTCACACATGCCAGAGGACAAAGTTATAAGAAAGACGGCCTTGGCAATGATGTCGTCTGTGCCTGCCTGGGCCACAGAGTCAGGCTCCCAGGACAGTGGCTCTTGGCCCCCAACCGATGCTTCTCGGGCTCAATCAACTCGATTATACTCTTACCACCACTGCCAACAACTCGGTGAACAAAAAGGAAAAAGAATCAATAATTATCTGACAGTCATATGCTGTTACTCCTGACCTAAGGAATCTTCACTTAGGTTGAATTAGGGAAAGAAATTAAAATACACAGGAATGCCAGAGTCCTACTGTAGAAGTGAATCACGCCCCTTTGTAGAATAACTGAGGTGCCTAAACTAGTTGTTGGGTCCATTATATAATAGGTCCTTTATAACATAAAAGGAATTACTAATTAAAGAACGATCTGTTCTTAGTTTAATTATTGCTTTTTTTTTTAATTCCTACCCTAAGCAGATTTATGAAAATTTAAAAAAAAAAAAAAAGGATACAAGTGAATCAGCAGTTTTCAAACTTTTTTTTAAAGGCAGAGAGAATCGTATTCACAACAGATCCATAGAGGCCCCTTCTCCCCTCCAAAATCTAGAAGATGATCAAAAAGGAGTTCACCTGGATGTAGAGACATGGAGAGTTCTGCCTCCCCTTCCTGAAGGGGTCACCACAGTGAAATAAAACAATCTGAAAAGCACCGAACCACAAGGAACCCAAATAGGATGTATGACGAAAATTTAAATTAATAAACGCAGAAGCTTCAGTAAGATCTGTTGCAGCAAATGTACTACCTGGAAACACTAGCACACATGTCGATTACAGAGAGAGACCTAAGCTATTTATTTACTTATCTGTCAAATGCAAGTTTAAATACTGCACTAACCCTACATAAAGGTCTTCACAAAAACAGCCAAATGAATTTCGACACCTCAGTGAGAGAGCGGAGCCGTGGAAAACGGTGATTATGAAGAGGTCTTAATGACATGGAGGAACTATAATAAAATATTAAATAAAAAGGCAAGAATTATATTGCTGATATAAAAACACACTGAGCAGAGATCTGCTAAAATACCAGCATGCTAATTACCAGGTGAGAGATGAGGGTGGTTTCTGGCTGCTTTAAATTTTATTTTTCAAAAAAAAAAGAAAAAAAAAAAAAAAGGAAGGGAGCAAAGGACAGAAGGAAAGACCTACCCTCGACATTCTTTGGGCTTAGAGTCCATGAAAATGTAGCGTACACTGGCCAGGAGTAAAAACATTCCTTTTACTTAAGTTAAAAAATAAAATCTAGCCTTTTAATGAATACAAATATTCGGTCATGCTGCCCCAGCCAATATGCATTTATTTGGTCACCACAGAACTGGGTGATTAATCTTCTGGGACCTGAACTTTTTACCCCAAACTAGGGCAGCAGCCTGCAGACAGACGGTCCAGGCACAAGGAAGCCGGTCAGAGGGTCCGAGAGGGGGCGCTGGACCGGGCCCCGGGAGGGGGTGCTGGACCGGGTGGGGGCGCTGGATCGGGAGGGGGCGCTGGACCGGGTGGGGGTGCTGGATCGGGTGGGGGTGCTCGATCGGGAGGGGGCGCTGGACCGGGAGGGGGCGCTGGACCGGGTGGGGGCGCTGGATCGGGAGGGAGCGCTGGACCGGGTGGGGGTGCTGGACCGGGTGGGGGCGCTGGATCGCGAGGGGGCGATGGACCGGGAGCAGGACACCGAGCGGCCCCGCCAGGCAGCAGCGTCCTCCCCGTGCCGCCCACTCACCACGTCCAGGTCCTGGGAAACCCTCCGCTTCCGCAGCTCCTCCATCCTCTCGCAGACATCGGAGAAACAGGTGTTGTAATAGTCTGCATACTGCTGCGCCAGGTCATCGATGTTTCCCAGGGAGCCGTCCTGAGGGCGAGGCGGGCAGCAGGAGAAAAAAACAGGAAAACAACAAAGGCGGTGAGTCCACCGGCACGAAGACCTACAGCTTTTGGTGCCCCTCCCCCCAGCATTTACACTAAGAACGGCCGGTATTCGTTAAGTGGGGAGTATGGGCGCCACCTCCAAATCCTCCGGACAGCTATGGACACGGGGGACACAGGAACTATGTGCTCGCCTTTACAGTAACTCAGAGAAGTTGAGTGCCCACCGGGTCTAGGGCTAACAAGCAAAGAAGGCAGAACTCCAACCCAGGACTGCCGGCGGCCAAGGCCGCGGTCTGAAACCCACACCTCTGCCCGCCTGGCAGGGCTAAGAAACCCCCAGGCGGGCGCCTTCAGAAGAGGCACTGTCCGGGCAAGAGGCTCCCCGAAGCCCCAACCGTGGCTGCACCAGAGCCTCCTTAGAAGTCCCGACGCCAGGACCCCACTCCGGGGAATTCTGATTGCGAGCGGAGGGCTGAGGACCCGTGAGGGACGCCGCCTCCGAACCACACCTGTGCCTCCCTGAGACCCTTGAAAAGAAAAAAAACCCTATTCCTTGAGTTATTCCAAGTACACAAGCGAGAAGCACACACGTTAACAAATTCACCTAAAGAAGGAACAGGTCTGTGGCCCCGACAGCCGCTCCGGAGCCCACGTTCCTGAGTTCACACTCAGCTCGGGGGCCGCTCACAATTCAGGGGCCTGAGGCGTGTTTCCTAAGCTCTGGGAACTCTGGAATACTACGGATAACCTCTGGACGGATAACCTCCGGTAACACTGGAATAGTACGGAACCTATCTCCCAAGGAGAAGCGGTGAAGTAACACGGTCCACCTGGCACACAGTAAGTGCTCAAAACTTGCTTAGCTACTCATGTTCACTACAAGAGAATGTTTCAGACTATAGTCTTCCTTTAGGGCAGTCGAGGCCTTGAATGCGTGTCTGAACACATACACACGGAGGACACACACTGCATACATTTGTAAGTTATGCCATTTCTTCATAAAGACATTTGCCCTCCCCTGTTTACCTCCCGACGTGTCCTTTCTTTGGTAAGAATAAATGGCCCTACCAAGCCAACCAAGGAAACGCAACTTTCAGGGAGCCTAGAAGGTGCACACGCTTTCCATTTTACGGTCCACAGCCCTGTCTAAACACGCAAACACACTCAGATGCAGGTGGGGTTGGGGAAGTTAAGAGTTCTCCCAAAGCCTTTCCGCTAAAGACCTTCAGGCCTTGTCAGGAGGCCTGGGTCAGAGCGATCACCTCTATCCCGCGTCTGCACTTACTGATCTTATGCAACCCACGTACAGGAGAAACAGAAATGAAAAGAAATGATATTTTAGAAAAAAACCTCTCCCTCCCCCCCACCCCAAGAAAATGTTCTCCTTTGAGGTAATCGTGTCCAAGTCCCCAGGACAGATCTAGGAAGGAGACGTTTGAGCATTTGAACATGTCTGGGCAAAAGTCATTCCTTCATTTGGTCGTCGGTCCGTCTCAGACAACAAGCTGGACAGACACAGAGGCTCTGGGGGCCTAGCCTCCTATTCATTGTGTTTACCGTCAAGTTTCCAAGAGGGAAGTAATATCGGTCAAGGCAGAAATCTGCTGCTGGGCCTCTGAGGAAAGGCCCAGAGGTGGTCAGCCTGCTGGTCTCTGCTTTCCTGCCATCAGCAAAGGAAACTGCCTGAAACCAGAATCACTCAGGGGGGAGGAAGCCAAGCCAGAGTATCTTAAAGTGAGGTTTCTGAAATCTAGCATGATGAATCAAATTATGATCCTAAGGTTTGTCCTGACTCGCCTCGGCCCTACGACATGTACCCCGTGGGCCACAGCATGGAAACCCACAACCCCCTGGCGGGTTTTCTCATCTGTTTCCCCACTTTGCCCAATCTGCCATCGACCCCGCCACCGAAGTGACCTTGCTAAACAGATCTGACCGGCTTCCCCTCCTCCGAGAATCCCCCATGCCACCCCATCACCCAGCTGAAAAAATAAACCCCCGCCTTGCCAGCCCAGCTCTCAGGGCCTTTCACCTCACCTCTGCTCCCCAGTCGGGCCCCGATGAGGAAGGAGCTGAGAGCCACTGCCTGCGAGGCCCAGAGGAGCCAGAGAGAAGCAAGCAGCTTCCTACAACGACCACTTTCCCCTCGGAGCAGGCCCTCTCCCACCCCACACACACCTCAGGCCCAACACCTGAACTGAGTTCTGACCACCAACTACTACTCACAGCCAGGACTATGGGAGCAAAGTGCCCGCTGAAGCATGGGCTTGAGTCCGCAGCTGCGGGGCCGGCTGCCTTCTATTAACCCAGCATTTTTGCTTAAACTTCAAAGAAACAAAGTCCTCATGGTCCCCCTACTCTTCAAGATCCTCATGTTTCCTTAGTCCCCGCCCCCGGTACATACTGGGAAGGACCAAGGAGCTCCCTTCAAAGCACGTGTTGGAAGGTGGGGGGAAACAGGGTTTATAGCCATATCACCTGAGGACCCATTCTTACGAGTTACTGCCTGGATTCTGCCACTGCCCACAACAGCTGGGGCCCCTGAAGTCCTGGGGCCCTTCAGAGTTATGTCAAGTCTATCAAGAGTACGAGGCTTGGGGCGCCTGGGTGGCGCAGTCGGTTAAGCGTCCGACTTCAGCCAGGTCACGATCTCGCGGTCCGTGAGTTCGAGCCCTGCGTCGGGCTCTGGGCCGATGGCTCGGAGCCTGGAGCCTGTTTCCGATTCTGTGTCTCCCTCTCTCTCTGCCCCTCCCCCGTTCATGCTCTGTCTCTCTCTGTCCCAAAAATAAATAAAAAACGTTGAAAAAAAAATTAAAAAAAAAAAAAAGAGTACGAGGCTATCCTGTCTCCATCCAGAAACTTCCACCTTCATCCATCCAGGAAGGGAAACATACCTGTCGCCTTTGACCAACTACAAAACCTGTATCTTCTAATACCTGAGTGAACTTGTTAAAGCCCGTAGAGGTTACAGCTACGCACTTTCCTATAGCTTGCCGTTCTTAAATGAAAATTTCTCTCCCTCCCTCCCCCTGCCGCCCGGCCCCATCACAGAGGCACTAAGAATTGTACTGTTTTAGCCAAGGCACTCCGATCTTGAATTCCGGCTTCTCAAAAAACAGCCAGCTGAACCGTACAACTTAACACGATCACCGGTTTTCTTGGATCAGTCAAGTCCACTCCAAAAAAGTTCGTAAGCCATTATTTACATAGCTTTTTTTCAAATCACTTCCCCACCCCTCCTTTTTCCTAGCAATACCTTCAACATCAACTGTTCGGTTCTCAAGTTTCCAAGCTGCCGATCAGACGTGTTTTTTGCCACTAGTGAAAAAGTTTAAGTCCCTATCCCTCAGCCCAGATCACCCCAAATTCCCCAGTAACGCCAGGGCCTGGAAAAGATATGAGAAAAAAGGCGGCTGTTCAACTCAACCCAGGCCAAAGACAGCAAACACTTGACACCCTGCAGCATGTGGCAACGTCCGACCCGGACTTGGGGCCCGGCAGACAATGATTTAGAGCGGTGTGGCACAGCTGCCCCTGTGTTTTCCCAAATCACTTTCCAGATGTGCAGTAAGTCCCCAAAATTTCCACTTTCAGCAGCCTTGGTGATGTAAGTGCCAAGAGATGCAAAAGAATAAAAGAACGGGATTTTAAAAAGTAGGTCTTGTCTGCCATCCCCAGGAAGGAATCCTGTTCGCCCCAATGAGATGGAACCAATGAACCACGAGACGATGTTCTCTTCCTCCACTCAAAACCCATGCTCTTTCCGGACTATCTGGAAACCTTGGCATCATTTCCGCCCAACTTGTTCTTGAGATAGCGCAGACCTATTCGGTGAAAACATTTGCTTCTGGGCGCCTGGGTGGCTCCGTCGGTGAAGCGTCCGACTTCGGCTCAGGTCACGATCTCACGGTTCATGGGTTCAAGCCCCGCATCGGGCTCTGTGCTGACAGCTCGGAGCCTGGAGCCTGCTTCAGGTTCTGTGTCTCCTTTCTCTGCCCCTCCCCTGCTTGTTCTCTGTCTCTTTCTCTCAAAAATAGAGGTTAAAAAAATAAAACCATCAAAATATTTCCATATTAGGCTGTAGGGAATTTAACCGATGCAGCTGATGTTAATACCACCACACCTAATGCATCTTTCTTTCTGGAATGTGAGGTTATGTCTGACCCAACACCCACAGTGCTCATGTCAAGAGGCACTCAAGTTGCAAAATAGTAAACGCTCTCTATGCTCATTCTAATAGATACAATTATTAAAATACTGCAATCGATTTCTTTTCAAACTTCTATTTCTCTTAAGGTGTTCAAGGTTTCTGCTCTAGAGTCATTGCTCGCCTAATTTGTCTCATTTCTTATTTTTCGCCTTTGGTTCTCATGCGTGAGGCTGAAGGAATATGGGTTCAAGTTTAGGAACAGGGGGAAATCTTATTTCCTCCAAAGAATTTAAGTAAATTATGAAAGTGTGTCACCCGACCTTTTTGTAAGAATTTCCCCATATGCAGCTAAAAAGAAAAGAAAAGGAAGAAAACCCATGCAAATTCAAGTTCTCTTTCCTTTTCTTCCTGCAAAACCAGGCCACGGCATCTTTCCCATATGACCATCCACTTCAGTTGGTATGGATTTAAACTGGGTCGGTGGTCTCACTACCCGGAGCAGGTCAACAGAAGACGGACCCTGTGCAATCTTCCCACGAAGCCACTGCACACCAAACACTCATCTTTTATGCAGCCAACATAAAAATGCAGAGATACGGGGCATTTGTACCCAACAACTCAGATGGGGGCGGGGGGGGGGGGGGACTGCTGTCGCAATTAAGGAGAAAAGAAGCAGCACTGTTCTCGTAACGACTGACTTAGCAGTCTTTTCTGATCTTTATCCCAACATACTTCTGTCTCTGGAAAATGTAAAAACTCAAAGTACTATGAAAACAGAAAGCATCTGTATCGTTAACTTTGGTTATTTTTGCTCTCTTCTTTCCCAGATGTCGTTTATGGTGTAGGGTATCCTGACAGGCTTATGGAGGAAAAAAAAAAAAAGAAGACGACAAAAGTCCTGAAAACACCCGGAAATACAATGTAATCTGTGCTGTTGTATGCAGATCGCATGCAAATGAAGGCAAATGAACCTGTAATCCTGCTATTTTTCTGTATCTATAAAGACAGAGCCCCAAGGGAAAACTCCAAGTGTTGCTCTGAATCCTCAACGTTGAGGGGAAGAAAGAGAACAGACTCCTGGCTCATTTATTTAGTGTGTCTCTACCTTTTTTGGTCCATAATAATAAGTACATATACATTTTGAATAATATAAATTATACGTTCTATTTACATTGCTCCCTGTTGTTCTGGAGAGGGGTGGAGCTGAATATATCAGTATTCAGTCCCCGACAAGCTAAGTCCACTGGAAGAAATCACTGCAATAACAACGCAGCCCGATTTCCTGAATGACTTTCACTCCGTGTTTTCATTCTTTTTTTTTTTTTTTAAACATTTATTTATTTTTGAGAGACAGAGAGAGACAGCGTGAGCAGGGGAGGGGCAGAGAGAGAGGGAGACACAGAATTGGAAGCAGGCTCCGAGCTGTCAGCACAGAGCCCGATGTGGGGCTCGAGGGCTCGAACCCATGAACTGTGAGATCATGACCTGAGCCGGAGTTGGACCCTTAACCGACTGAGCCACCCAGGCGCCCCTCTGCGTTTTCCTTCTTAATTAGCTTCTTTAAAGATTTGGAGGTGATAAATGCTTTCAGCATCCGGTGAAATTGCTGCCGCCATAAAAAAGACTTTAATTCTGGTTTCCTCATTCGGCCTCACTGCATCTGTGAGGCATCGCTCCCGGCACTAGCTCGCTTACCCCCATCCTGCCATGTCATTCGTAGAGAGAGTCACTGAATATGCCATGATCTCGAATATTTTTCTCTGAGGTATGTCGCTCCTAGCATTTCTGCAGATGGTCTGGGCGGGAATACAGTTTGTCTCAGGAAGAAGTTTTTTACACAGGACAACCAAAAACATACACTAAAGGGACCGTATTAGGTCATGCTGGTGGTGATGAAAAGCTCTGGGGGGCGGGGGTGGGGGGGCACACCCACGTGGCAGGTGGCTGGAGGGCTGACTTCACATTTCCACTCCCCCTCTCCAGAACACCCTAGACCTTGCCAGGCCCTCTAATTCTTGCCTTGGCAAATATAACCTTGGTGCCCCAGGCCCCCACTATTCTGCACAGAGGTCTCCGCTTAGCATAAACCCAGCCCTGGGGAAGGAAGGCCTCAGGCAGGCAGCACTGAGGCTCCCTCCCTCCCAGCACTCACTCAACAACTGCTTCTAAGGAAGTGGCCTTCAAAGGCCCGAGGAAAAACACCAAAAACAAAACCAACAGACACACACACACAAAATGCAAAACGAAAACCAAACAACAACAAAAACTAGGGCATGGGACATCTTTGATAGAATTATTTATAAACGACTTACAACTCTAAGTACTTATTAACATAGACTATATCTATTTACATTAAAAATGGACACGGGGCGGGGGAGTGGCAGCGCCTGGGTGGCTCAGTCTGTTAAGCATCCGACTTGGGCTCAGGTCATGATCTCCCGGTTCGTGGGTTCGAGCCCCGCCTCGAGCTCTGTGCTGACAGCCCAGAGCCTGGAGCCTGCTTTGGATTCTGTGTCTCCCTCTCTCTCTGGCCCTCCCCAATTCGTTCTCTAAAAATAAATAAACGTTTTTTTAAAAATGTACTGCCAGAATCTCACACAAACTAGGAATCCCTAGTTATCAACTCAGAAGGAATTTGAAAAGCTCGGTCTAAGTAGGAAAACTCCGTTTCCTGACCATAGAGAGGAGCAGCTACAACAAAATGGGATTAAAAAGGCCTCCTCCGTATCCCTCATGGGGAGGGTGTGCTGGATCTCTGATGTCACGTTAATGATCAGGTACGATGAAGAAAGTGATCAAGGCTATAAAATTAATATGCGTTTCAATCATCAATACCTAATACAGTATCCCATCAATTCCAATAATATTTATTGAGCACCTAGGACACTCCAGACGCTACACTAGGTGCAAAATATTCAATGTAAAATCAAGAGACACGGATGTTTATTATTAACAGAAAAGCAAAGTATGCTTTTTAGTTTACTTTAATGTAGTCATATGGTTAAGTCATGGAAATCTGTTGAAGGGGTTTACTAGACCGTGCTCGGTGTAAGGTCTTTTTGGGATTAAAGACTCTGGAAGATCTAATTTGCTGAGCTATCATCGGCACAAAAGAACATGGCCCAGGAACCTTCAGAACTTGAAATTGAAGGGAAGTGACTGGAATGTTGACAATTTGTTAAAAAAAAAAAAAATTTCCGGTACAGATTCACTCTCAAAATGGGCATGTGGAATCAGCAGATGGCAATTTCGGACTGAACTCATTTCTCATTTCTAAACTGCCCTGAGCTTAATAGAATCATAGATTTGGAAAGAACAGCAGAGTGAGCTAGCTGGGTGGCAATGAACGAGCTAGTTTGGTGGAAATGAAGTCACAATTTCTGACCATATTCACAGATTTTGATGAGCGTGAGTCACACTTGACAGTTTCTCTGGCTGCCTTCGGCACATGATCATGAGGGTATGAGCATTCTCAAGCATTTGGCCAGTCAGGATCTGATGCCGGGTTTAAAAAAAGTGACCTATAATATTCTGAGCCATTTGGAAATGAATATATTAATCTCACAACAATCCTCAAATTTCTGGTTATGTTGTTAAGCCTTGTACAATATTTGAGGGTTTCTCATATTTTAAGAAAACGATATTCTGCCATGGCTTGCAGAGTCGGGGGGGGGGGGGGCGGTGATAACACAGGAGTCAGAACTGGATTTGTCCATGGTTGATTTCCATGGAATGCACTTAAGGAAGGCTAAGAGAGATTGAGAGGTCATGGTGACCTGATCAAAACTGACAACAGGCATCATGCCTGTAACCATTCACTGTTATAGAACCAGCGTTGAGTTGCCGAAGTTCTAGATTTTTAAGAACTGGTAGGTAATGCCTACAGGGCATTATCAAGAAAATTCACACGGCTATAGCAAGCCTGAGGACACTGCTCAGATGGCCTGTACTAAAGTACGTGGATGCCCCCTTATACTGTGATAAGTTCTCAAAACTCTCATCCATCTCCTTAGCTGCCGACAGCTGCCCATGCCTCCTTTTCCTGGGTACTCAGTGTGAACTCTCCAACCCCCCAAACTTTCGTTCCTGATTCCAGTATTCCAGAGATTAGCATCAACCAGTTCCACGGATGCCAGACTCTCAGGAGTCATTCACTTACCCCCAAAGGAAGAGATCACTATGACTAATATAACTTAAATTATACTAATGTGTCATACATAAGTCAATGTTAGTATAACATGTCTTCTCTAATATCTCTCCTAGTCTCAAGGGTCTCAAAATGTCTCTCCATGTTCATCCGAGCAGTGTTCACGCCTTGGACAGAACTCCCCAAGCTACTTACCCTCTCTCCAATCTCATCTCATTTGCAACCCACTCTATGCGCCATGCCCACTGTCACTTTTCAAATATAAATCTTGAGAACTTTAAAATGTCTCCCAGGGAGGATTTGACAGCGTTGGTCTGTTGGATACAAAACAAGCACCTTTTTACCTGGAACTGCCTGTCTTTATAGACTTGCTCCCATGGCTCCACCTCCCTATCCATATACCAGTTTGGGCCAGATCAAACCAGTACAGGCAGCAGCACCGTATCATCAGTGCTCTTCCTTGTGGCTTCTTCTGCCCGGACCCGCTTTCGCCCTACTGACCCTACAGACGGCAGCCCATCCTTCACAATGGGCCGTGAATGGCACGTGACCTTCCCACTGCGTCACTGTAAATTACACATTCCACCTGCAAATGGAATGACCTGATGTCTGCGATCTGCTTCAAAGTCAAGGAGGGAGAGGAAAAGAGTGGGAGCAGACATGGACGAAACAAGACTGGCAGTGACTGATTAATGGTAGTGCTGGAATATGGGGCTTCTTTAAAATATGCTAATGTTGTATATATTTGAAATTTTCTATTTTAGGACATCTTTGAAAAGTGACTTTTACTTAATTTACATGGTTGTTATCCCCAGACTTTAAACTCCTTGAAGGTGGAACTGGGTCTTAGTCATTTTTGCAACCTCAGCACCTAACACCATCACAAGGATACTTAGCAATCACCTAAGAAGTGTCTATCGAAGGAAGAAGGAAGGAAGGAAGGTCAGTAGAGCTGATCTCCTTGCTTCCTGAGGGTCTCATAACATTCATTCAGTATTTTCATATATAATGGTGAGATTGTAGTCTCAGTCTCTGGCCCCACCAACCTTACAATAGCAATTGAGTCCGCTGAGTGAGACGATCAAACGTGAAATACATCGTTAGAAATAACAACACATAAAGAATGAGGAGAGCGGGTGGGAAATACATTTCCAGGCAGAAGGCACCACAAATATAATTCCTCTGAGTCAGGAGACAGTCTACCTAACCTGTTCCAAGAGGAAAAGCTACGCAGGTGGCTGAAGATTTGGTGCAGAGGTGTGGCAGGATGGGAGTCAGGAGAGAAGAGGAAGAAGGAAACCCAGGTTGAGGATTCTTCATGTGCATAAATGATTTCTGATTATTTCCACTTACTGCTGATAATTCTTCGCACGTTGACGGTCATGGATCTTGTTGGAATCCAATGGAAGATTCTTATACCAGGAAGATTAACAAGAAAGTTCCGCGGTGCAATGGGCCCAAGGTCACTACAAGCTGAACGTTCTCCTCACACCCTGACAGAAAAGGCAAGTAAGCGGGGCGCCTGGGTGGCTCAGTGGGTTAAGCATCCGACTTCGGCTTAGGTCATGATCTCGTGGTCCATGGGTTCGAGCCCCGCATCAGGCTCTGTGCTGACAGCTCGGAGCCTGGAGCCCGCTTCTGATTCTGTGTCTCCCTCTCTCTCTCTCTCTGCCCGTCCCCCACTCATGCTCTGTCTCTCTCTGTCTCAAGAATAAATGAACATTAAAAAAAAAAAAAAAGAAAAGGCAAGTAAGTATCTCGAAACAAAGACTATATAGAAAGGCACTGAATGTATCAGGAATGTATCCAGTTGAATCCTTTCCATTCAATCCCCAAGGGAGACCAGTAGGAAAACACACCTGGAACGCTGCCAGGTCAGGTGGTATCAAAGAGCAAATACTACAGCAACGCTGAGGCCAAGGAAACGAGCACATTCCCTTTCTGGGAATGAGCTATGGCCGGCTGAACAGAGAAACCTGTCTGTTCCTATTTACCGGAGGCTATTTTAGAGCCCTTCGTTCATGTGACACCAATTGGGTCGTTTCTTTCCAAAGTCAAGGAGAAACCAGCTCACCCATTGCCCGGGAAAAACTCCAAGTAATCCAAAAACAGCTCTTCAGTGCACCCCTAACCCTCCTCGAGCGCATTTCCTGACCTAGCTTCTGACATGTGCCCTTTTGTCCATCCCCTTGATCTCACGGACACTCATAACCATCAGTGCTCTAAGGACTTTATTTAGGCACTCAGAGGCCCACTTGTGAATGTGGGGTAAACAGGGAAAATCTGCTGGCTTCATTCTGTGCCCATTCTGACCTGTAACAGAGAGGCAAAAGCAGATGAAGAGAACGTCAGCCGCACAGAATTACTCTTGTTGTCCCAGGCACATAGGTGAGTATTACCTGTATCTACATCTGTGTGTCTGTCCATCTGTGGATGCAACCATATAGGAGTACGTGACATGAAGGCCATACTTTTATTTCAATCCTTTGGGAAGGAAAAGTTCTTCCCCAACTACATCATTTCCCCTCAAAGTGATCTCAATTTTCATCATAGGAGATTTTCACCACTGCCAAGAATATAACATGACAGCTCCCTGAAAAAGCATCCTTAGCAATGGATCTCTTCTTACTTGGAGATTAAAGACATCTTGGAGGTTGAGAGTGAAGATTATTTGCTTTGTACCACATCCTTTAGAGAGTTACAATGTGAACTTGACAGGCATGTTATACCTAAAAGGACAAAACAAACAAACAAACAAAAAAACACCACCTAAGATGCATTTACATCATTCTACCAAGCCACTTATCACTAAAATGAAAATGTTCATTTCTTCCAATATGCTCACAAGCTGAGAATTTACTAACATCACCACTGCCTTTTTCATGACATCTAATGTTTAAAAATTTCTAAGATATACTTTTTAAGTTTATTTATTTGGAGAGAGACAGAGGAAGGAAGCCCAAGCGGGGCAAGAGCAGAGAGAGCCGGGGAGAGAGAATCCCAAGCAGGCTCCACACTGGCGGCACAGAGCCCGACGTGGGACTCGATCTCACAGGGAGCCGTGAGATCGTGACCTGAGCCAAAATCCGGAGTCAGGCACTTGATTGACTGAGCCACCCAGGCTCCCCCATAAACGTTTTTCTTACAGAGCAATTCACTTCTATTGAAGAATGAACGTGTTTAGGTACGTATCAGCCATATCTTGTTTCTTTTAACAGTTTTATAGGTCAGGGTTTGTTGGGACATAGTCCCCTCCTTCCTATCCCATGCTCTTAGATTTCTAGACTAGTCACATGTCTACCCCACTTACTCAAACTTTTTCAGGCTTCTCACCTGCTCTATAAAAAAGAGCAATTTCACTTTTTACTCTGTGATGTGGATAAGATACATTTTTATTTTAATTGCCACATAGTGGGGGGGGGGGGGGAAGCCTGAAAATAAAAACAAAAGTCATGAACATAGTTCTAGCAAGTCTCTTAAAGAGTCCCCTCGTTTTTAACGCTGACTCTTTCAGGATGGGCTGTGTTTTTCCATTGGCAAAGCACAAGTCAACAGCTCTCTTTTACACTGGTAAATCAAACACGCGGCTGCCTCCCATTCACCCCAGGAACCCTGCAACCACAGCAGCCGGAGACATCCTGTTTGAACCTAAGTCTGATCCTGCCGCTCTACTCAGAAGCCTCCAGTCTGCCTCAGAGTAAAGGCCGCAGCCCGCCCCCCCTCGTGAACTGAAAGGCCCCCGGCACCTGTGCCCCCCCCTTCTCCCGTGCCCCATCTGGAGCCTCTCGGCTCATTGCCTGGCCACACCGGCTACCTGGCTTCCCCTCCTGCCCACCAGCTAGCCTGGCCTTGGAGCTGGCTCCTCTCTCCGCCCGCAGGGCTCTTCCCCCACCTGCCGCAGCCGGGACTCGAAACCCTGCTTCCCAAGCACATCCTATCTACAATGACAACCTCTCAGGCACACACAGTCTCTGACCCCCGTCCTCTGCCTACTCTCTCCTCCTCACCTCTCATCACCTAAAACAGTTTGCATACGGGGCGCCTGGGTGGCTCAGTGGGCTGAACGTCCGACTTCGGCTCAGGCCATGATCTCACGGTTCATGGGTTCAAGGGTGCGAGTCCTGCGTCAGGCTCGCTACTATCTTCACGGAGCCACTTCAGATCCTCTGTCCCTCCCCCTCTCTGCCCTCCTCCACTCACATGCACACGCACTCTCTTTCTCAAAAACAGTTACAAGAAAATAGAAATAAATAAATAGAAATGAAATTTAAAATAGTTGGCGTGTAACTCGTGTCTGTTTTAGCCCCCTCCCCCAACTAAAGTATAAGGTCCATGAGGGCAGAGAGTTTTCTAAGTTTTGTTCACTGTTCAGGGTTTAGGGCAGCGTCTAGAAGAATCTCGAAACTAATTTACTGAATCAGTGAATGAATCGAAACGACAAAATGATCAATCAGCAAGCACTGTGCCAGGCACTATGCTCAGCCCCTTGGGAAGAGGAATAGAAACAATTTACACGTTGCTTTATGTTTCGGTTTCATGTTCTCTAGGTAATGGACCGACTCTTTGGTTCTCAGACTTGAAAGTAACTGGCAAGGCTTAATTTCTACAACACCCACGACTCCATCATAATTCAAAAAGCCAATATTAACTATGCGCTGCCTTCTTTGTGTGTATCATCCTGTTCTCTTTGTAGGTTTCAAAAGAAACAAATGGAATATATAGTGCAAGGTGTTAATTACATAAGCTTATTAAAAACAAACTCCTAAGAGGTGTTGGTTTTAACACTTAGTACTTTTATGTTTATGTAGTTTATTAGTTTTTAAATGTGAGAAAGTCAAACGCGGTAGGCATGATGTTGCAAAACAGCCACCACCAAGGGAAAACTATTTCACGCACACATAGACAAGCCTTTTCAAGGGCTGGTTCTAGGCTGCAAGTATGAAAGTGAAAGAACCTGGCAGCAGAAGCAGGTTTTTATAGGACAGTGTTTTCTGAGTTCGGGGTGATGTCGGGCTTCCATATACAGCGTGCAATTACGTAATTTGCAATGTCTGCATTTTCACACAGTCGGAGACGCAGTACTGGTAATATTCCATTTTGTAAAAATGAGTGAGGGCTATTTCGATTCATTCTCTATATCTAGGCCATAAACAACCTAGTCTGCTAACTCTAAATACTTTTCTGTATTGCATTTAAAGAGAATGTTCTGTTATGAATGTTCTGTTAATGAATATCCCAGAACAAGATCTTCTGACCTCTGTCCACAAACCAGGCCATAAATGCAGATAATAAAGATTCTCAAAAGGCCATTAGAGGTAACTGTTCTCCAGCTCCAGGTAATTCACAGCCCTCCTGGTCACAGAAGGCAGGTGTGTTGGGAAAACTGGTGAGTAAGAGGCTCCCCGCCCCCACTGCTGCCTTTCCTTATTTGCGAGCACCATGAACCTGTAAAGCTTCCTCGCTCTGTGCCTAGACTGAGGTCAGATCCTGTTCCCACCTCCCCATACATGAGCGTGGCTGTGGAAGCCTGACATGACTCACAGGCAAAAATGCAGAAAACCCAAATTGATTTTCCATAGAAATAATTCAGGAAATTTCTAAAAAGGTATGCCAATTAACTTCAACCTCACTTCATTTTTTCCAAAACATTTGCCCAGTGACAAGAGGCTCTTCCCCAGCCCCCTCTCCATGCCAACAACACCAGTGAAAGGCATAAAATATGGCAGAAGTAAGAGAATTACAGCCATTCCTGAAAAATATAGTCCATGAGGCTGGCATTCTGACAGCAACATTTAAGAAGACGACCAAGGAGAGATACTAAAGCATGAGGCACTTGCCAATATGTACATCATAGATTTTTTTTTCATTATACACTTTCATTTGTTTCATTCATGAGTGGCAGTCTTCCTTGGAGAATACCTTATTAGGTCGGAACATATTTCTGACAAGAGACTCTAAATATCTCCTAAGCAGAGACAGAATTTAATAGAAGGAAATCAAGATGACACTGTTGAAAGGTAAGAAAAGGAAAAGGCTGGGGGTGCCTGGGTGGCTCAGTAAGTTGAGTGTCCAACTCTAGATTTTGGTTCAGGTCAAGATCCCAGGATCGTGGGATCGAATCCTGAGTCAGGCTCTGCACTGAGTGTGGAGCCTGCTAAGATTCTCTCTCTCTCTCTCTCTCTCTCTCTCTCTCTCTCTCTCTCCCTCCCTCCCTCTACCCCTCTCCCCCATTTGTGTGGTCTCTTTCTGTAAAATAAATAGAAGAAAGAAGAAAGAAGAAAAAGAAGACGATGTCGAAGATGAAGAAGAAGAAAAAGAAAAGGAAAATTCTGGGATCAAAACATTTCAATCCATTCTATTCAAATATGGAAAACTGAAAGACTCATGATTCAGAACTTTCCACAGACTACTTCTGTGTGAATTTCCTCCTGATTCGAAATCTTGCCAACTCTCCTTGAACCTCCAATGATAATTACTCACGTATTTGTTTCTCAACGTTTTTTTTTTTTTTTTTTTTTTAATTTATTTTTGGGACAGAGAGAGACAGAGCATGAACGGGGGAGGGGCAGAGAGAGAGGGAGACACAGAATCGGAAACAGGCTCCAGGCTCCGAGCCATCAGCCCAGAGCCTGACGCGGGGCTCAAACTCACGGACCGCGAGATCGTGACCTGGCTGAAGTCGGACGCTTAACCGACTGTGCCACCCAGGCGCCCCTCACGTATTTGTTTCTTAGAATTGCGTTGGATTTTGTCCATACCCCACAACTTGTTTTTTAATCAAAGATATTGAGGTGAACTTAAAAGACCTCAGAATACTCTGTCTAGGAGACATTGGAAGAATCATTTGATCTCTCCTTACAAACCCTCCTCACGTTCACCTTCCATTTTATAAAAGAGAAAAATACTGTTTGTTATAAGATACTATTCTACCTACTTTTGTGGAGGATTTCCTTGGTTTTGTTTCTGGGTTCCTTTCTCTTTTTTGGAAAAGGAAGAGGAACAAGCAGTATATGGCATAATTTTATTTTATTTTTTTTAATGTTTATTTATTTTTGAGACAGAGAGAGACAGAGCATGAGCAGGGAAGGGGCAGAGAGAGAGAGAGAGACACAGAATGTGAAGCAGGCTCTAGGCTCTGAGCTGTCAGCACAGAGCCCGACGTGGGGGCTCGAACTCACGAACTGTGAGATCATGACCTGAGCCGAAGTCAGACGCCCAACCGACTGAGCCACCCAGGCACCCCCGGCATAATTGTTAATACCCCCCAATCTCTAACCTCAAAGAAGCAAGTTACTAAATTTCCTTGTGCCTTCAAAGTACCTGCCCACAGAGCAATGAGTCCAAACCACAGGGATCAACAATCCACATAGAGCACTCAAAAGAGTATCTGGCACCCAGAACTCAATAAATGATTGCTCTTAACCATTGCCATTGTCACTATCAATACCAATGTTATGGAATATCATGATCAACCCTGGGTTGTCTGGCTGAAAAAATTTTCCTGCATCATAATGAAATCCCCTTTGTCTAGGTAGAAACAGTTTCAGTGGGTGAAGCAGATAGGACTACAGATAAAATACGTAGAAGCCAAGAAACCCGTGATAAACCCAGCTTCCAAAATGGCTGGCCTTTTTCTCATTCGTAGAAGGGGAATCTATCTGCAGGTATGTCCCTCCTATGCTGTGTATTTCCCTCAGGGTTTATGTAGTCACTCTGCCCTCCCTGCGTGTATTTGGTCCTGGTTGTCTCACGCACGCACATTCAGGCACTTTCCCCACCATGTATCAGCTCGGCCAGGCCCATGCATGTGCCCTCTCACAATGCAGTACATCTGGAACTCTCTGCAGTGCCTACCACAAGGTCGCACAGGTAGGCATTTCATGAAAGCTCAACAATCTTCCAGACTAACAGCATGGAGCTTTGTGCATCATATGGATGCCGCTAGAATGATTTGCTTTTGTTCTGTTTTTTTTTTTTAATGTTTTTTTTTTAACATGTATTCTTTTTTTTTTTTTTTTTTTTTTTTTTTTTAACAGACAGAGAGACAGAGCGGGAGCAGGGGCGGGGCAGAGAGAGAGAGAGGGAGACACAGGATCCGAAGCAGGCTCCAGGCTCTGAGCTGTCCGCACAGAGCCCCACGCGGGGCTCGAACTCACAAACTTAGAGATCATGACCTGAGCCACAGTTGGAACCTTAACTGACTGAGCCACCCAGGCGCCCTGCTTTTGTTCTGTTTGATTAAATTTGTAGAGTATGCTGACAATAGAATTTGGCGTGCATGCGTGTGTGTGTGTGTGTGTGTGTGTGTGCGCGTGTGCACCTGTGCACGTGTGCGTGCATGGGCGTTGGGGAGGTTGATTGGATGAGCTGGGGGAGAAATTGACAAATTGAACATGTACATGCCTATATTGTGTCAGGTTTTCTTGCATGTTATTTCACTTAAAACACACAAGACTTAATGTAGGTTTCACTAAGCATACAACACCAGTGAGGGCATAGACACTCGGGGAGGTGACAGACACATCTGCTGCCACTTGGCTAGTAAAACACAGACCCAGGCTTCAAATCCATGCCTATCTACTCCAAAACCTGACGTCAGCACTTTAGAGTGATGGGCTTATACCAGTTGGGTATATAACAAACCTTAGCTAGCCTTATCGCTTATTTTAAATTATAAAGCCATCTCCTGGGGCCTCCCACAGAAGATACCCCCTCTCGTGACATTCTTTAAATAAAGATGAGTATTAGTTAGCAGTTCTCCAGAGCTGCAGAAGTGTACAGATGAATAATTCACTCAGCCGCATATGAAGAAACATATACCTGGGTGCTTGGTGAGGCCAAACACGTTGGCACGTCATCCAATCCATCATTTCTTCCTGAGGCTGGGCCCATGGCTGACCCAAGCCGCAATCGAGCGGCTGGCCTGTGGCACTGTGGGAAATGCTGGGGGCTTGGAAATGTGGACACAGCCGCTCAGGGGGCCTCTGGGAGGTGTCCCTGCCCCAGCTCTCTACCCCAGTACCGCGTGCGAGAGCATGAAATGGGAAAAAGAAGCCACGTACCAAGAGGGGCGCAAACCCAATCAATCCCCACCCCAGTGTGGGCAGGAGAGCGGGCCTTGGAACTTACAGACTGGAGAGGGTGGGCCCAGATACAGATCTAGGCTTGGCCTCAGCACAGGTCCCGGAGGGCGGGGTGGGGGTGGGGGCCAGCTCCGTGTCACCACATCCTGGTCAACCCTGGCCCACAGTCCACCAGGACAGCTTCCTGAGGAAATCCTGCCTGCTACAGAGAAATAAATGGGTGGCTCAGCCAAAGGATGTAAACAGAAGCAGCGTGTTTTGTTCTGTGTCCCTGCCCACCCGAGCAGGGTCTCCACTGAACAATTTTTTGGCCGCAACGCAACTGAAAAGCCAGGCTGAGAAAAAAATAAATGCCAAGCTGAGAGATGGCTTGATTGACTAGGAGTTGGAAGTCAAGAAGGTGCACGGTGTAGGGGTGCCTGGGTGGCTCGGTCGGTCGAGCACCAACTTCGGCTCAGGTCCTGGTATCAAGGTTCGTGAGTTCAAGTCCCACGGTGGATTTGCTGTGGTCAGCGTGGAGCCCGCTTCAGATCCTCTGTGCCCCCCCCCCCGCCCTTCCCCTGATTGCACTCTCTCCAAAATAAACAAACATAATAAAAACAAAGAAAGAAAGAAAGAAAGAAAGAAAGAAAGAAAGAAAGAAAGAAAGAAAGAAAGAAAGCGCACAGTCTGACTCAATTGAGGATTGCTGTCAGGACTAAGTTGTTCACACCTAAACTTTCAGCGAAAGTAACAATAATTACGATAAATAGTAAGACAAAGCACTCTTTTTCCCCCAAGTTTTTATCTAAATTCTAGTTGGTTAGCATACAGTGTAATATTAGTTTCAGGTGTAGAATTAGTGATTTGATACTTAAGACAACACCCTGTGCTCATCACAAGTGCCCTCCTTAATCCCCATCACCTACTTAAAAACATTTTTTTTAACTTTTCTTTATTATTGAGAGACAGAGCGTGAACATGGGAGAGGCAGAGAGAGAGGGAGACACAGAACGGAAGCAGGCTCCAGGCTCTGAGCTGTCAGCACAGAGCCCGACGCAGGGCTCGAACTCACAGAACGGAACGTGAGATCATGACCTGAGTTAAAGTTGGACGCCCAACCGACTGAGCCACCCAGGCGCCCCAATCCACACACAGTACTCTTAAGGCATGTTCCTGAGCAAAAGTCAAAAAGCTTGACAGCCCAGAACAAGACTACGTGGGTGCGTACCCACCTGGCTGGGGAGGAAACTCCACAGTTAGGACCCTGTTCCCTGGTGTCTCCCCTGAACACGTGACAGACACTCAATAAATGTTTAATGAAGATGCCGAGGTAGGAAAATCCCTCCCAGTTGGCTCCACACCCACACATGAGAGTATAGATGTACACCAAGAACATTGCATTAAAAATCGTAAAACAAAAACAAAGGAAAGAGAATGAATAGAAAGGATGTTGTTCTTCCCCACCCCCACCGCCCCCTGCTTAAACCCAAGGCAACTGCTGTATCTCATAGGTTTGTGCTTCTCCTTAGAAATTCTCTTTAGGGGGTGCCTGCGTGGCTCAGTCGATTGAGTGGCTGACTTCCGCTCAGGTCGTGATCTCACAGTTGGTGAGTTCAAGCCCCAAGTCGGGCACGCTGCTGTCAGCACAGAACCAACTTCAGATCTTCTGTCCCCCTCTCTCTCTGCCCCTTCCCTGCTTGTACACACTCTCTCTCTCTCTCTCAAAAATAAATAAATCTTAAAAAAGGAGGAGGAGGAGGAGGAGGAGGAGGAGGAGGGGGGGGGGGGAAGAAGAAGAAGAAGAAGAAGAAGAAGAAGAAGAAGAAGAAGAAGAAGAAGAAGAAGAAGAAAGGAAGGAAGGAAGGAAGGAAGGAAGGAAGGAAGGAAGGAAGGAAGGAAGGAAGGAAGGAAGAAAGAAAGAAAGAAAGAAAGAAAGAAAGAAAGAAAGAAAGAAAGAAAGAAAGAAAGAAAGAAAGAAAAAGAAAAGGACCAGAGGAGTCCCAAGGCCACTGGGGGCCCAGCCCCTTCTCAAGATGAAATGATTACCTGCCTTTACAGTAAGTCAAAATGTCAATAGACATTTTCTCCTGTTCTATCTTAATAAATTCAGGCTCCGGGGAACCTAATGGAATTTTTGTTCATTATACTCTGAAGTAGAAAATTGTCTCTCCTTTCCCTTCCCCGCCCTGTCCACCTTCCTTTCTGCCATCTCACCAGGCACAGTCATAGAGAAGGAAGGATGCCGCCTGCAAGCCAGCACCCGGCCATCACAGACACTGCCACATCTCCAGGACAGCAATGGCTCATAGTTCTTCTTAGGAAAAAGGAATATTAAAAACGGAGCACCTGGGTGGCTCAGTCAGTTAGGCAATCGACTTTGGCTCAGATCATGATCTCATGGTTTGGGAGTTCGAGCCCCGGGTCAGGCTCTGCGCTGACAGCTCAGAGTCCGGAGCCTGCTTCAGATTCTGGGTCTCCCTCTCTCTCTGCCCCTACCCCCCTCACACTCTGACTCTCTCTCAAAAATAAATAAACGTGAACAAAGTTTTTGTTAATGTAATACAGATTCATATACACACTGGAGTATGGTAGGAACCAATGTGAGCTGCGAAGCCAGAATTCCTGGGTGTATGTCCCGGCTGCAGCACTGTGGGACCGTGGAAAAATACGTAACCTCGCTCGGCCTAATCTGTAAAATGGGGTGATGAAGATAGTCCCCACCTCTCATCTCATAGGGCTACGTGACAATTAAGAGACATACCTCGTCAGCACAGTGCCTGCCACACAGGAAACACTCAATAAATCTCAGCGAGTATTACTAAGCACCAAAATTCGAGAATTAATTGTCTAAACAAAGCCGCAGGACACCTCTATCTGTCAAGCATTTTATTTTTAGGAACGGTTACAGAGGTATTTGAGATTTTTGAGGCATTTAATTAAGTCTGACACAGTTATCCACCCCACCCCCCCCCCCCGGGGAGCTTTTTAAACACAAAGCTTCATTTAAATATAATTTGGAACCCTACTTCTAAGTACCAGAAATGGCATGTGTGTTAGTGTTTGTACCAACTGGCGACGTCAGCAGATGTCATCAACAATCATTTGGACCGTGGGATTTGCTGCCCTCATCCACACCGTGGACGCCACCATGGCCATAGGGTTCAATTTTAGGGCCTATTTTCTCAAACACCTGCGAATAGTCCTGTCTGCCCATAGGGGTCGGTGAACAGTGAGTAGGGAGTGCGCATTGAATGACGCATCTTCCAATGTGACTGTACAGTTTTTGCTCACTGTGTTTCCTCAGAAGAACAATGAGCTTAAAGTGAAAACACGTGGCTCGTGCATCATGGAAAGTGTTAGGGGTGGGGGACCTAGAAGGTCTTTTTTTTTTTTTTTAAAGGGAAGAGAATGCACGAGTCAGGGAGGACAGAGAGAGAGAGAGAGAGAGAGAGAGAGAGTCTTAAGCAGGCTCCATGATCCCCATAGAGCCTGACGAGGGACTTGATCCCATGACCCTGGAATCATGACCTGAGCCAAAAGCAAGAGTTGGAAACCCAACCGACTGAGCCACCCAGGCACCCCTGCAGGTCTTTTCTAATTGATCAAATGCCCTCCAAATTTTCAAGAAAACTGAGCAGAGTAATTGGGACCATAAGTTTAAAAAGTTAGTTGAAGAATGTATCCACATAAAGACTCGTTTCTTTTTGACTTGCCCCACCACATACCCATCACCCCTTCTCACCAATGAGCTAAGGCTCAGGAGATGAAAACATGAGGCCTTATTTTTTTTTTTTTTAATTTATTTTGAGAGAGAGAAAGAGAGAGAATGCAAGCATGTGCACAAGCCAGCGGGTGAGGGGCAGAGAGAAAGGAAGACAGAGAACCCCAAGCAGGCTCTACGCGGTCAGTGCAGAACCTGACGTGGGACTCGAACTCACAAGAGTGAGTTCACGATCCCAGCCGAAGTAAAAGTCAGATACTCACCCGAATGAGCCACCCAGGCACCCCCAAGCATGAGGCCTTCTCTTCCCTCTCTCGTTCCAGCCCACCACAAATCAGCTGCCAAGTTTCCTCGTTTCTCCAGTACACGGCTCTCAAATCCACCCCTTCTGTTATGTTGGCTCCCTTCCCACCCTCCCAGCGTAGAAACTGGCATCACTGTACCCCCCGCCCCCACTCTGTGGTACAAGGCCCCGCTGCCTCCTGCTGGCAGGGCTAAGAGTGAGTGATGGGCCTCCAGCACCTTCCAGGAGGGGCGAGGATGCATTCTGGTCCACTCTAGAGGCCCAACTGGGGGGTGGGGGGGGTGGGGGGGGAACGGGACAGACTGCGCACCCCCAGGCCCCTCTGGTCCTAATTCAATCTCTCAAGTGGACTTTCTTCCAGAAAAGAGAATGTCCCGGTAGTCCAGTCACCTCGCTTTAAATTCTCAACGTAAATTAGTTGAATGACACTGGGTTTCTCTTGATTGCCCGCCTTGACCCCCACAACCAGAAACAGTCTACCTAGGTGATCAGGCAAAACACCAGGATGTCTTCCTCAATTCTTCTCTGTCCCGCTAGCCACCAGCCCAAATTCAGAAGCCCTACCTCCCAAACCTATTTCTACATCTGTGTGCTTCTGTCCAACTCCAGGACTACGGCCTGGCCCATGCCACTCCCACCTCAGTACCGTCCACTTGCTGTCACACTGTAGTGATCTTTTAAAAATATAGGCCAATTTGGGGCACCTGGGTGGCTCGGTTGTTAAGTCCGACTTCGACTCAGGTCATGATCTAAACGGTTTGTGAGTTCAAGCCCCGTGTTGGGCTCTGTGCTGACAGCTCAGAGTTTGGAGCCCGCTTCAGATTGTGTCTCCTTCTCTGCCCCTCGCCCCCTCCTCTCTCTCTCAAAAAATAAACACACAAAAAAATTTTAAAAATAAAAAAAACAAGCTAATTTAAGTACTCCAATGGTTTCTAATCTTGTTAAAATGAAATTCTGATGACAGCCAAGGCCATCTGGCCTGAATGTCTCTTTGACCCACTCTCAAATCTCCGATGTTCTCCAAGCAATACTCTTTTTAGCCTCGTTTCTGATCCTAGAATTCACCAAGTTCATTCCTATCGTAGGGCCTTTGAGGCTGATGTTCTCCCTGCGTCAAAAAGTGCTTCCCTGCCCCCATTCTGGCTCATTCTCACCTCCTTCCTTGACAGCCCTGTTTAATCTAGCCCCTCAGGAAACTGAACTGCTTATTCAGTCTTCAAGGAGTTGATGGTTTTGTAAAAAAAAACAAAAAAAAAAGCAACAAAAAAAAATGCAAAAAAGACAAACTGCAGAAATATGACATGTATTTATATTTTATGAAATGTATTTATATCATGCCTTGTTTCACAGTGAATTTGAGGTATTATTCAAAGTAATAAAAGATCGGGGTGCCTGGGTGGCTCAGTCGGTTGAGCGTCCGACTTCGGCTCGGATCATGATCTCGTGGTTTGTGAGTTCGAGCCCCACGTAGGGCTCTGTGCGGACAGCTCAGAGCCTGGAGGCCTGCTTCGGATCCTGTGTCTCCCTCTCTCTCTGCCCCTTCCCCGCTCGTGCTCTGTCTCTCTCTGTCTCTCAAAAATGAATAAACGTAAAAAAAAAAAAAAAAAGTAATAAAAGATAAAGTCTTTAAAAAGGGAGGGGAGGGGCCTGGCTGGCTCAGATGGGGGGAGCGAGCGACTCTTGATCTCAGGGTTGTGAGTTTGAGCCCCACATTGGAGTATGGAGATTACTTAAAAACAAAATCTTTAAAAAAAAAAAATACAACAACAACGAAGTACTAAGTGATGAATAAATTTTAAAGAGACATAAGTAAAGAAAGGGTCATGCTTTATCCATCTTCCATGGCTTAATTCAAAAGAACTCAGTTCCAACATGGTCATCTCCCCAAAGGGTACACAGTTCTGTATGCTGCAGGATAGATTCTCTCGCAGAGAATCACTACCAAAAAGGGGATCCCAGGGGCACGGGGGTGGCCCTGTCGGTTAGGCATCTGCCTCTTCATTTTGCCTCAGGTCATGAGTCTGACTTTGGGCTCTGCGCCGATGGCATGGAGCCTGGCTGGGAATTTCTCTCCCCCCTCTCTCTACCCCTCCCCTGCTCTCTCTCTCAAACAAATAAAAAAAAATAAAAATGGGGCGGGGGGGGAGCCACAGATACTAATAAGGCAGCATAAGAAACCTCAAACACCCAGAATTAGTATTAAAAGCCACTCCCTAATTCCATATCCATCAGAGTCCATTACGTGGGCGAGGAGGAGAAAAGACAAGAACTTCCTCGGACAAGAGCACCCTCTGTGGAAGCCTCGTTTTCTCTCATTTTGAGAAATGACAAAGTTCAGGCCCAAACTTAAATACTGCTCAAGCTTATTACACCCAAAGTCCAGACAGTTCACATCAGACGCTTGGAATCCTGCTACTCCCCGACCAAGTCCACACAACACATCCAAGCCGATGAGGTTCCTTCTCGCTCCCTCTTACGCTTCATTCCTCCCCAGTATCCAACACACCTTACAACTGACTTCCTGGGCACAGTCTCTTCCTTTCCTAAAGACCCCCTTCTCAAAAAGTATCTCTGTAGGGGTTAATATCCAAAATACATAAAGAACTTATACAACTCAACACCAAAATAATCATAATAATAATAATCATAATCTGATTAAAAATAGGCAGAGGACCCACAGGCGCCTGGGTGGCCCAGTCAGTTAAGCGTCCGACTCGATTTTGACTCGATTTCGGCTCAGGTCATGATCTCACAATTTGTTAAGTTCGAGCCCCACGCGGGGCTCCCTGCTTGGGATTCTCTCTCTCTTCCTCTCTCACTGCCCCTCCCCTGCTCATGCTCTCTCTCGCTCCCAAAATAAATAAAAACTTAAAAAAAAAAAAAAAAAAGTAAAAATACGCAGAAGACCTGAATAAATACTTGTTTCCAAAGAAGACCTACAGATGGCACCCAGACGCCTGGATAGATGCTCACCACCACTAAACATTCAGGAAAATGCAGATGAGAACCATAGTGAGACATCACCTTACACCTGCTAGAATGGCTAGAATCAGAAGGACATGGGGTAACAGGAGCTGGAGAGAATGCGGAGAAAGAGGAACCCTTGTGCCCTGCTGCTGGGAGTGGAAGTTGGTACAGCCACTGTGGAAAACCATTTCGAGGTTCCTCGAAAAACTACAAATAGAAAGATCGTATGATCCAGTAATTCCACGAGTGCGTATTTACCCAAAGAAAACAAAAACACTAATTTGAAAAGATACATGCACCCCTGCGTTTATTGCAGCATTATTTACAATAGCCAAGATACGGAAGTAGGTGTCCGTATACTGATGGAACCCAGGTGTCCATCAATAGATGAATGGATAACGAAGATGTGGGACAGATATAAAATGGAATGTTGCTCAGTCATAAAAAAAAAAAAAAAAGAAATCTCTCCATGCACAGCACGGACAGACCTAGGGGGTATTCTGCTAAATGAAACAGGTCAAAAAAGACAAATATCGTATGATTTCCCATATAGGTAAAATCTAAAAAACAAAACAAATGAAAATTCCCATGAAAGATGGGAAGGGTGTGATCCAACAGAAAATAAAACGGCACACAGGCTGTAAATGTCAAATGAATGATACACACAATGGGTGTTAAAAGCACACGTGGAGAACAGAAATACTGCCTTTGCGATGTCGAGATACCTACTATAAAAACGGGGCAGAAATGTAAGTCACTTGACATTGAGGCAGGCAGCCAGGAACTTGTCCGGTCAAAATGGGATAGAGTGACACACTTGGAGAAAGGGATTTTGCTAATCATAGAATGTTCTCTATTTTGTAAATATTGATATCCTTGACTTCGTGTTTCATATTTACTCTTTTGCAATAAATAGCTCCTGCTGTCAGAACTCTCGGGAACAGTGTTCATGCTACCCCTGTGTCCCCTCCAGCCCCTGAGTCAGGAAGCTGGTCTATCCCAGTGAGAGCCACCAGCCAGAATTAACTGTCTCACCTTGACCTTGCATCAACAGAAGTCTTCCTTTTGGTCTTGAGTCATTTCCTGCCCCAACCGTAGCAATTTGACTTTTATGGTCTTCTTAAATATTGAATCATAAATTCTAAATGTGGTCAGGACAGCCAACTTTTGCATTTTAACTCCCACACTACATTAAAGTGTCTGCACCCTTTTTTTTTTGCCCATTGCCGAACTTGACTCCCAGTTAGTGATTCTTCTGCCATTCTTTTAAAGGGCTACACCCTGGTCCACAAACTGGCTCCATCGACTTTCTGGGGCCCACGAGGTGAGTGTGTGCCCAAAGGAAGGAATGGCAGCTGGGGGTCATCTTTGAAAACTTTGGGGGCCCTCTTCCTCCGGGACCATGAATCATCTTCCTTCTCAGTCTCAAGTTTAAAACTTTCCTTTTCCTCTGCGTATCAGAAGCTTAATAGGATGTCTGCTGGGCTGTGTAATAGTCTCCAAAGGGAAGTGATGAAGGTCTTGGCTTGAATCATTGCACTCGAGTTGGAAAAGTAATCTGCGGGAATGTACTAGAGGGAGCAGTCCCTTACTAACAGGATGGGCCACAGATGATCTGAAAAAATTAGTTTTTCTGACTATCCATTTTTTTTTTACTTCACGAAGACATTTCTGTGGAACCATTTTATTCTGAATGAATGGCGAAGACTAAAACTAATTTATTCAGGGGTCTGAACCTGTTGGAGTGAATGTCCAGAAGACTTTAATTAACGTGTCCAGTAAAGAATCCACAGGGAATGAAATATAAATCATTTCCATTTTCTCCATAACCTCTCTAACATTCATTTGAAACCCTCAGCAACCCGGTAAGGGGTGCTTTCCGACGCCCCAAATCCTGCACCACAGCTAGGATGCCTCCGGCATGCTACACAGCCTCACCGACCAGGGAGCAAAGTGGCACCAGGAGGCATCTCAAATAGAGGTTAACATTTGCATCCAGAAACCTCTATCTCTGCTTCCCTAACACAGTCCTTAAGGAATACAGATTCTCCCAACCTCATGATGGGGTTACATCGGAATAAATTTACAGCAAATTGAAAATATCCTAAGTTGAAAATGCATTGGATACACCTACCGTAACGCACATCATAACTTAGCCTACCCTACCTTAAAACTTACATTAGCCAAGAGTTGGGCAAAATCATCTAACACAAGACCTATTTTATAATAAAGTGTGGACTAACACATATAACTTATTAAATACTGTACTGAAAGTGGAAAACGGAATGAACGCATGGGAACAGAATGGTTATAAGCGTACTGGCTGTTTACCTTCGTGATCACGGGGCTGAGCGAGAGCTGTGGCTGAGAGTGCTCTACTCCATACAACACTGCTAATCCAGGAAACGATCAAAACTCACAATCTGAAGTTGAGTTTTGACTGAATGCAGAACGCTTCTGCACCATCACAAAGTCAAAAAACCATTAAGTTGAACCATCATAAGCTGGGGATCATCTGTACCATGACTCATCTCCCTCTTACTGGACTGGAAGGATCGATGGCCAAGAATTCAGAGGGTGAGCCCGAAGGGTGAAGCAAGAGCACCCGGGGCTTATGGATATCACCAGCATTCCTTTGGGGTCTTGTAATCCTGTGCCCCACAACCCTTTGCCACAGTCTTTGACACTCCCTACCCCAGCTTCTCTGCCCTGTCCTAGTAGTCAATTCAAGAAATTTAACGTGAATGGGATTTGATCCGCGTTGAGCTGATTTTTCTCTTCGCACACTCTCGCAATTCTGTTCCGGGTAGTGGCTGGGACGGGAGAGGAGGGCGGGCAAAGAAGTGTCCTCTTCGGAGGACTGACTCAATTCCACCACTTCAGAACACAGATGTAAAAGTTTCCTTAAGTCTTCATTTCTATCACCCACATCAACCCTTCTCACTTTCATCAAAATACACGTACAACTGACCCTTGAGCAACACGGGTTTGAATTGTGCAGGGCCACGTACTACAAGGATTTTTTTCTAGAAATAATGGACTGGTACTATAAATGTATTTTCTCTTCCTTATAATTTTCTTAACAACATTTTTGTTACTCTAGCTTATTTTGTTGTAAGAATACAGTATGTATTCTGTATATATACGTATGTATATATGTATACATATACAAAATATGTGTTAATCGACTATGTCATGGTAAGTCTTTTCTGGTCAATAGTAGGCTATTAGTAAAGTTACATGTGGATTTTGACTGGAGGGGGGAGGGGGGCTGGCGCCCCAAATCCCTGCATTGTTCAAGGGTCAACTGTACATATAACGGTAATAATAATGGGGAGCAGGAGAAGAGGGAAACGCCACAGGCACTGGGATGAGGCCTTATTTGTGTGGGAAAATGGGACACAGAGCAAGTCCTTCCTTTTCCCAAGGTTAATTCCTCCCTTCAGATAACCTAACAAATGCTGGACTTCACCAAGGAATCTGACGGACTTTCCTCTACTTCTGTCTCGCTTGTTACCCCCTAAGCACTTGGGAGAACAGAGGGGTCCATCTTCTACACCCCTAGTGGAACCCACCCACCCATACTCAATAAACATTTGTTGCATCGATGTCTGTGCTGTCATGGTCAAGTTCCCACTGGGGCTCACTCCTGATCGATCTTCTCAATTTTCCTTCTCCTGCTGGTCAAGCTGCTGGTCCATCCAAAGTACTAAGCCTGGAAAAAGTTCTGCTCTCCTTAAACTTTCCTCCTTTCCTCAAGAGCTGCTTTCCTGTAGAAAGGAGATAACAAAGCACCCACCTGCATCGGTTTCCCAGGGCCACTACATCAAAGTGCCAAAAACTAGGTTTCTTGAAAAAGGAATTTATTATGTCACGGTTCTAGAGGCTAGCAGATCCAAAGTCAAGGTTGGAGCGCCTGATTGGCTCAGTCAGTTTAGCATCCGACTTCGGCACAGGTCACGATCTCGAGGTTCCTGAGTTGGAGCTCCGTATCGGGTGAGTCTGAGCGCCTCTCTGGGCTCCGCACTCTCGCCCTCCCCCTTTCTCTGCACTTCATGGGGTTCTCTCTCCCCCTCTCCCTCCGCCCCTCACTCACGTGAGCTCTCTCTCATAAATAAATAAATAGATAGATAGACAGATAGACAGATAGACAATCAAGATGTCAACAAGGCCCTGCTCTCTCGGAAACCTGTAGGGAAATCCTTCCATGTCTCCTCCTAGCTTCAGCTTGCCAGCAAACTTCACCATTCCGCATAGATGTGTATGGATGCATCACTCCAATCCTCCGTCTACATATGATTCGGGGGTCTTCACATCAGCTTCCCTCTGTATCCGTGTTCAAATTTCCCCATGCTGAATTAGGGGCCATTCTAACAACCTCATCTTAACCGAATTAAACCCAAGAAGGTCCTATTTCCAAATAAGGTCACGTTCTGAGACTTAGGGGGTGAAGACTTTAACGTACCTTCTTTTGGTGGACACAATTTAACCTATAACACCCCCTCACCGGGTTATTTGACAACGAAATGAGAGGATACAAAGACCGAAGTCTGAGACCCTCCACCATAAAATTCCTACAAGAAAGCATAGGCGACGATCTCTTTCATATCTGGCTTAGCAACCGTTTTCTAGATATGTCTCCCTCAAGCAAGGGAAACAAAACGCAAAAATAAACCACTGAGACTACACCAAAATAAAAAGGCTTGCAGAGCAAAGAAAGACATCAAGAAAACACAAAGGCAACCTGGTTAAATGAGAAAAGATATTTGCAAGTGATATATCCAATTAGGGTTACTATCTAAAATATATAAAGAACTTATACAACTCAACACCAAAAAACAACAACAACAACAACAAAAATAATAATCTGATTAAAAAATGGGCTGAGGGGGCACCTGGGTGGCTCAGTCGGTTGGGCGTCCAACTTCGGCTCAGGTCACGATCTCGCGGTCCGTGAGTTCGAGCCCCGCACCGGGCTCTGTGCCGACAGCTCAGAGCCTGGAGCCTGGTTCTGATTCTGTGTCTCCCTCTCTCTCTGACCCTCCCCTGCTCATGCTCTGTCTCTCTCTGTCTCAAAAATAAATAAATGTTAAAAAAAAAAAAATGGGCTGAGTACCTGAATAGGTATTTTTCCAAAGACTTAGAGACAGATGGCCAACAGATACATGAAAAGAAGCACAACACCACTAAACATCAGAGAAATGCAAATCAAAACAACAATGAGGTATCACCTTACACCTGTCAGAATGGCTAGAACCAAAAAGACGAGAAACAACGAGTGTTGGCGAGGATGTGGGGGAAAAGGAACCCTCGTGCACTGTTGGCGGGAACGTAAATTGGAGCAACTTCTATGGAAAGCTGAAGGTTCCTCAAAAAATTAAAAATAGAGGGGCGTCTTGGTGGTTCAGTTGGTTAAGCATCAGGCTAGGGTCATGATTTTGTGGTTAGGGAGTTCAAGCCCCGTGTTGGGGTCTGTGCTGACAGCACAGAGCCTGCTAGGGATTCTCTCCTTTTCTCTCTGCCCCTCCCTTACTTGTGCTCTCTCTCTCTCTCTCTCAAAATAAATACATAAACTAAAACAAAACAAAACCTAAAAACAGACATACCATGGGATACGGTAAACTAGTGAGTTTTTACCCAAAGAAAATAAGAACACTAATGTGAAAAAATATAAGCACACCTATATTATTGCAGCATTATTTACACAGCCAAGATATGGAAGTAACCCAAGTGTCCACTGATAGGTGAATGGATAAAGAAGATGTGAAATTGGGGCGCCTGGGTGGCGCAGTCGGTTAAGCGTCCGACTTCAGCCAGGTCACGATCTCGCGGTCCGTGAGTTCGAGCCCCGCGTCAGGCTCTGGGCTGATGGCTCGGAGCCTGGAGCCTGTTTCCGATTCTGTGTCTCCCTCTCTCTCTGCCCCTCCCCCGTTCATGCTCTGTCTCTCTCTGTCCCAAAAATAAATAAAAAAACGTTGAAAAAAAAAAAAAATTTTAAAGAAGATGTGAAATATATCCACATTAGAATATTACTGCCGTTATAAAGAATAAAATCTTGCCATTTGCAGCGACATGGATGGATTTAGAGGGTATTATGCTAAGTGAAATAAGTCAAAAAAAGACAAACACCATGTGGCTTCATTTACATGTGGAGTCTAAAAAAAACACACAAAAGCAAAAACAGACCCATAAATACAGAGAAAAGCTGATGAGTATAGGCGGGGGGGGGGGGGGGGGGGATGGAGGTGTGAGAATGGTCAAAATGGGTGAAGGCAAGTGGGAGGTGCAGGCTTCCAGTTACAGAATGAGTAATTCACAGGAATGAAAGGTACAGACAGGGAATATAGGCAATGGTGTCGTAATGGCATTCCATGGTGACAGGACAGTCAATGACACTGGTGGTGAACAGAGTGTAACATGTAGAGGTGTCCAATCACTATGTCGTACACCTAAAACCAATGTAACATTGTGTGTCAACTGTACTTCAATTAAAAAAAAAAAAAAAGAAAGAAATGAGATAATGCATGAAACGAGCTCAGTACAGTGTTTGGCACATAATACATGATCAATAAATGTCAGCTAATATTAATATGGCTCATATTACTCTTATTACTAGGTCATGCAGTCTTTCTGCCCCGTAGCGTCTTTGTAAAAAAACTTCTATGAAAAAAAGTCTTTGTGGTAGTCAAGTTTCAGAGAAGAATATTCCGATATCCACCGCGAAAGCATGTTAACCTCCAAACTCCTTGGGAAAGGAAATAATTGCGATGGTTGACTGGATAGCAAATCGTAGAATGTTCTTTGTTCTATCCACTGAACTCAGAAGCACCAAGGAAGCATGGAACGGAGACCAGTGTAGGAACCCGTAAAGAAAGTCCTCCGAAGAATCTGCCGACAACTGAATTTCTAGGTTCTTTTGGTTGGAAGACAAATTTGGGATTCTACCCTGACATTCTCCCTATGCTGCCACCAAGAAGGCACGCTTCTATTTTTAAAGACAGAAGTCCGTACAGGACAATAGACACACACAGCATTAGAAAACCAGAAGCCAAGGAACCAATTACCTGGTCTCAGACTCCGTAACTGGGCTGAGTAGAGACTTAAAGAAAAACAGAACGGGCGATCACTCTTAGTTTCAACAGATATTTCAGAGTCGAAAATGCATTCACAGTTGTACAATAGCGACCGTGCGTCACAATCACGGCCCTGCCGCAGCGTCAGCCAGCTTTCCTCTGCACTAATAAGGCTTGTTTTGATTTGGACCTTCTTGGAACAACGAAAGGTAGTGTGTTACTCCCCCTACCCCCTTGCATTTTGCTAAGTCATTTTTCTACCAAAACAATGCTCAGAGCCTCCTCCATCCTCGCTGCCAACTATATTGCATAATTCAGTACTCATCTTGACCTAACTAGCAAATTCAGGACTCAAACCCATCGTGCTTTGGCTTGTTCGCTTGGTCCTTGGCTGATTCTCTGGAACCATCTGTAACCCAGTGCCTTTGAGCAACACTTGCCCTGGATTTTCCCCTTCATGTGTAAGGACTTGAAACAGAACATCTTCATACTTGCCTGCAAGTAAGTCCACAGGTATACGCACAACAGGTTTATGTGTCCTTTCAAAAATGTTCATTTTTTTTTTTTTTTTAAAGTCAAACCTACTGTTACAAAACCAAACTGCTTTGTAACTTGAAAACCTTTTTGGCAGGAGAGTCTGCCTTTCCCAGGGCTGGGGAAGAGGCCTTCCTGTTTTCCACAACAAAAGCACTGACTGGAGGTCAGGAGAACTAAAGCGGGGCTGGTTCCAGAATCCGCGGCAATTCTGTGACAGTGAGACACCAGACCTTTGTGCTTCTCTCTGCCTCCTTGGAAGAGGTGAGCCTGCAAAGTCCTGAGTGGATGCCACCCTGACTATACACACCATGGCGCCCAACACCCCAGAAGACACCAGGCAGCCTGGGTGGAAAATGGGGCAACACAGACCACTTCCTGGCTTTACCCCCAAACTGTTCCAAGGAGAGCAGGGCCCACAGCCACCTGGGTCTGCTCTACTTCAGGAGGCAACGTGCAAAACATCTGCAAAGACACAGCTTCAGGGTTTCACAGCGAATGCTTAAACTCAGAAGTCCGAAATCTACAGAAGCCAAAATCAACTAGCAATTGCTGAATTGTGGGTATCGACGTACGGACAATGAAACGTCGGCGTGTTTGAAAAGGAGACGAGGAATCCCAGCTTACTCCCAGGCTAAAGAATAGAGGCTGCCAACAAGACTGGGCTGCTGGTGGCTGTAAGAGTTTTAAACCGGTCAGTGTATGTAAAGACACCCCATGAAGTGCAAGGAATCATACCAATGTCAACAGCATCATCCGATCTCTAGAGCAGCACTTCTGAGAGTCAGTGATGTGATCTGCTAAAAATCTCTTGATGGTGAAGGAGGGAATTAGTTCTATTTGTCACCCCTCCCAGTTTCTATCGAAGCTCGTCTGCCGTGGAAAGGCGTCCTGCCTTCTAAAGACACAAGGTCTGGAATGTGCAGCTCTTCAGGGACTGTGACAAGCTAGGGAGTTCTTTGATATAGAATGTGGGGGTTTTACTGTCTGATGTTCAGCTCTGTTGAAACAGTGCATAGTTCTGTGCTAATGCTCAAGTTACATCACTCGCATTTTACTGTATCTTTCATGTATCATTTATGAATCATTTGACACCTATGTGGTCTAAAGCTCATCATGGAGTCTCAGTTTCCTAATAGCCTCATCAAGGCAAATCGCCACACGCATCAGTGTTACGAGGGGCTTTCATTAACTTCCCACCTGGAGCCCACATGTTACCGAAGTCAGAGGAACGTATACTGCAGAGGCAGTACTGACCTTTTTGCAGCAGACTATGCCCAAAAGCTACACTTCTGCAGACAGTTTTCAGTTAAACTGTAATGCATGAAAAAATATGCCTTAACACTGAAACGTTTTATCTTTCCACTAGAAAACGTTCATGGTCTTTATAGACTTTCCGAAAAATTTCAGATTCCTTCTGGCTGTCTTCAGATGCATAGTGAAGTTACCCCCAAATAAAAATGTATGTAAGTGGAAAATTTATTCACCCCAAGGTTACAATTCTGGGGCACCTGGGTGACTCCGTTGGTTAAGCGTCCAACTTCGGCTCAGGTCATGATCTCATGGTTTGTCAGTTCGAGCCCCACATCGGGCCCCCCACTAACAGTGCAGGGCCTGCTTGGGATTCTCTCTCTCTCTCTCTCTCTCTCTCTCTCTCTCTCTCCCCCCCTCCCTCCCTCCCTCTCTCTGCCCCTCCCCCATTTGTGTTCTAAATAAATAAATATATACATACATACAAGCTTACAATTCTTCCTCAAATCACAGCAAATTCCATTTTCTATCATATTCACACTGCAATGTTTGCAGGTTGCTTTGGGCTCTGGTGGGGATACTCCCATGCGATATTTTTATAAATTCTTCATTGGAGACTGAAGACTCCTAAATAAGATGCAAAGATCCAGAATGAACGGCAACCTTGACAGAAACAGCGGTCAATTCAATAAAGCCCGGGGAAAATATTTCCCAAAAAGGCTCAAGATAATGAAAATAGATCTAGTACATTCCCATGAGTCTGACACTCGAAAAATAAAATCATCCGTTAAGTGGATGCTTTCGATATCTTACATGCTTCTGACAGGTCAACTGTTAAAAAAGATCTCATGTTATTGCAATCTGAACACCATTTAAACAGAAAATATGGTTTCATTACAGATATCTTCTTGCCTCCAGAAAATTCTGCCTATTCACACGTTTTATACATTCTCTCTCTGGAGTATAGAGAATATTTTTAACAGCTATTTCCTAACATGTAACCTGAGGTTAATACTTTGAAGCAATTTATGCATTTATTTTTAAGTCATGTATCTTGAAAAGGGAAGGTGACATAAATTAAATCAATAGGTATCAATTGCAAACTGAACACGTGGAATCAGATCATCCTTCCGTCTAAAGATGAAACTGAAGGAAAATTAATTCACATTCTAAGTAAAGGAGATTCAACTATTTTCTTTTAATGTTTATTTATTTAGGGAAAGAGGGGGGAGGGGCAGAGACAGAGAGAGAGAGAGAGAGAGAGAGAGAGAGAAGGAGAGAATCTCAGGCAGGCTTCATGCCCAGCACAGAGCCTGACATGGGGCTCGATCCCACAATCTGCGGGATCGTGACCTGGACCAAAACGAAGAGTCGGACGCTCAACCAACTGAGCCACCCAGGCGCCCCTCATAAGAATGAACACTTGTGATCTGCTTTCCATATGCCATGCATAGTTTTAGTGACTCAGTTAATGTCACCCTACTAGATGACGTGGGTGGCGATCCGGCTGATTTTACAGAGGAGGAAACTGTGGCACAGCATGGTTCAGGAACTCGCCAGGCCACATGTCCACCAAGTGTCTGAAGCCAGGATTTGATCCCTAACAGTCTGAACTACTTCCTTTGTTCTTAACTACTCTACAAAACAATCTTTCCATCTTCTGAGATGTTTCATTTGTGTTCGTTTCTGTATGTTCTCATTCTGTTACTCTTCTGTTTAAAACTTAAAAAATATATGACTTTTTTTTTTTTAGTAAGACTTCATTTTTCTTTTTTTTTCAGGCCCGTTTAAGATTCATAGCAAAACTGAGGGGAAGGTACAGGGATTTCCCATGTATCTCCCAACCCCCACTCATGCGTAGCCTCCCCATTATCAGTATCTCCCACTGTGATATTGTGATTTATAATCAGATACGATGTACTTGGTTTCCCTCCAATTTCTGGCACAGGCCTCCTAAAACTCTCAGAATGTCTGGAGTGATGGGAGTATCTTCTGCGGTTCATTAAGAGTCTCTCTGGACCACAGCTGAGTTTATGCTAATGAAGTGCATTAGAGTGGCACCCCCAGAGAGTCTCAAGATCACGCTGATTACTTGAAAGACCAAATGATTAGAAAGCAGGAAATTTCAGTCTCATCCCTCCCACCCCCACCTACAGGGAGGAGAAAGGGGCTGGAGACTGAGTTCAATCGATAGCCAATGGCCAACGACTTAAATCAATCGTGCCTACGTAATAAAGCCTCCATCAAAACCCAAAAGGACAGGGTTCGGAGAGCTTCCAGATTCGTGAACACCAGGTGTTCTGGGGAAAGTGGGACCCCAGGAGCATGGAAGCTACGGAAGCTCCCATGTACCTTGCCCTGGGCAGCTCTTCCATCTGGATATTCCAGAGCTATAGCCCTTAGAATAAACTGGTTAATCCAGTAAGTAAATTGGTTTCTTGAATTCTCTAGCAAATGGGAGCTGCTCTAACAAATTCATCCAACTTGAAGATGAAGTTGTGGGAACCTCTGATTTGCAGCCAACAGGTGAGAAGCACAGGTGACAATCTCGACTGGGTCTTTAGGACTGAGTTTTTAACCTGTGGTAGACAGTGTCAGACTCGAGTCAGATTTGTGGCCCATGTCCGCTGAGAAATGGACCACTGCTTGGCGGTCGTGAAATAAACCCATCAGGGGTGCCTGGGTGGCTCAGGTGGTTAAGCGTCTGACTCCTGATTTGGGCTCAGGCCATGATCTCATGGTACACGGGTTCAAGCCCCACATCGGGCTCTGTGCTGACGGCTCAGTGCCTGCTTGGGATTCTCTCTCTCCCTCTCTCTCTTCCCCTCCTGCACTTCTGCTCTCTTTCTCTCTCAAAATAAATAAATAAGCTTAAAAAACAGAAAAGAAAAAAACCCATCAGATCCACCAGAGTAGAACATCATTACCACGGATGACCCTACATTGACACTTCGTTATCTCTCAAAATGTAAAGTTTACATTACGTTCACTCTTGGTGTTGTACATTCTGTGTATGGGTTTGCACAAAAAATTCTTTTTTTTTTTTTTTAATTTTATTTTTGAGAGAGAGAGAGACAGAGAGAGTGAGCAGGAGCTCGAGCTCACGCACCGTGAGATCTGACCTGAGCCGAAACCAGGGGTCAGAGGCCTAACCAACTGAGCCACCCAGGCGCCCCATGGGTTTGCACAAATTTATAATGACATGTATCCATCATTATAAAAATCCTCTGTGCTCTGTCTGTTCATCCCTTCTCCCCCCACAACAACCCACTCCCCTCAACCTCTGATCTTTTCACTCTCTCCATGGCTTTTGCCTTTCCCAAAATGTCACAGTCAGAAACCTTCTCAGACTGAGTAGTATGCATTGAAGGTCCCTCCATGTCTTTTCATGGCTTGATGGCTCATTTCTTTTAAGTGTTGAAAAATATTCCATTGTCTGGATGGACCACTGATTATTTATCCAATCTCCTACTGAAGGACATCTTAGTTGTTTCCAAGTTTTGGAAATTATGAATAAAGCTGTTATAAGCATCTGTGTGTGTTTAGGCATGAACGTAAGTTTTGAACTTCTTTGGGTAAATACCAAGGAGCACAATTGCTGGATTGGATGGTAAGAGTATGTTCAGTTTTGTGAGAAATCACTAAACTGTCCTCCAAAGTGCCTCTGTCATTTTTCATTTCCACCAGCAATGAAGGAGAGTTCCTGTTGCTATACAACCTCTTCAGCATTTGGTGAAGTTTCCCATATTTTGGCCATTGTTACAACTGTGTAGGGGTATCTCATTGTTTTTGTTTAAAAAAATTTTTTTGGGGGTGCCTGGGTGGCTCAGATGGTCAAGTGTCCGACTTTGGCTCGGGTCATGATCTCACAGTTCGTGAGTTCGAGCCCCGCAACAGGCTCTGTGCTGACAGCTCAGAGCCTGGAGCCTGCTTCAGATTCTGTGTCTCCCTCTTTTTCTGCCGCTCTCCTGCTCACGCTCTGTCTCTCTCTGTCTCTCTCTCTCAAAAATAAATAAACATTAAAAAAAATTTTTTTTAATTTGTTGGCGAATAGCAAGTCTTAGGCAAAAGGGTACAAGTCCAAGGGCACGTGGCTGGCTCAGTAGGAAGAGTATGTGACTCTTCATCGTGGGGTTGAGAGTTCAAGCCCTCTATTGGGAGCAGAGATAACTTGAACACATAAACTTTTTTTTAGAAAGTATGAACGTCCACAAGATTAACTAGGATAAATTTTTAAAGTAATGAGAGATCAGGATACATACTGAGATTTTTTTCATTCTGCTCCTCGATGACACTTTTTTTTTCCAGTGGCACTTTTAATTAAAATTACAATTACATGCATTTTTTTTTTCTTTCACTTTTAATTCCACTATTACCTAAATACCAGGAGAGAAAATGAAGCCATAACCAAGCTCAAAAGTTCAGAGTACAGGTACCAAACCTTCCTCAAACTAACAAAGGAAGTTTCCTAACAAAGAAGAAGCAACCAAATTAACTCTGAATCAAATCTGCATCACAGACACCAAGGAGAGCTTCAGGGCACAACAGTCCAGAGGGCATTCATTATAAACACACACTTATTCATGTTTTTTACCAATCATCTTAGAAAGGTGAAAGACAATAGGAGAGCCCTTCAGAAAAGAAAGAATACTGATTACAGAGAGGAAAAAAGTATCTTATCATTATTGCTTTTGTCTTCTGGGTCTCAGAGATCCCCTAAAGCCTAGGTGGCCAGGGTCGGTTGGAGAGTGTCTGTATTACCTGACTTGACAGGCAAGAAAAAATACAAGTTGGGTTATCTCCATGAAGCGTCTCATCTCATCAAGAGTTCATGCTACTCAGGGAAACATATTAGGGAACAAAACATGGGGCCACTAGACAGCTGGCTGGGAGCACAATTAATGAGAAACAGACCTACCATTTTTGGGTCTCATTACCAAAAGTAAGTCGATAAATAAAGGAGCGTGCCATCTGAAAAATGACAAATCCAAGTGGTCACAAAAATTAGTCTGAAGGTTTGGTTAACTCTTACAGTGTCAGTCTTAGTCTATACTCCCTGGCGTTAAATGGAATAGTTAAATCCTAGAGCCTTAGCCTCTATCCGTTTAAATTCACTACTGTGAGATTAATTTTATTTCTACTGTATGATAAGAAGGTGTGTAAACCATGAGTAAGCTCATCGTATATCACAGTGAGATTAGTATGGTTAGGGCTGAAGCAAAAAGCACTCTTTAAAAGGATACGTTAGAGGTGCCTGGGTGGCTCAGTTGGTTAAGCAACTGACTTTGGCTCAGGTCATGATCTTGCTGTTCGGGAGTTCGAGCCCCGCGTCGGACTCTGTGCTGTCAGATCGGAGCCTGGAACCTGCTTCGGATTCTGTGTCTCCCTCGCTCTCTGCCCCCCCACCCCCACCCCGCCCCGCTCACACTCTGTCTCTCTCTCCTTCAAAAATAAACATTAGAAAAAAATTTTTAAATAAATAGAAGAATACGTTAGATCAACTACTAGTTATAGATTTTCCTCTTATGTCCTTTGTAAAGTTGAGTTACAGATTTGCTCCTGAATCAGTCTGCACAACTGAGTATTTCCCTCTACTTTGCTGTTCTCTGGAACAGAGCTTGTGAGCTTAAGAGAATCGCCGAAAGCAAGTTAGCAGGGAGCAGTCCTTGACTACCTAGAGATACTGAGTAAAAACACGGGGACTAATGGAAGCCAGACACATAACTGATATGCTTCATAAACATTTAGCCCAGGTTCTCACCATTGCCAGCTCGTCATCCACCAAAGTTGCTTTGGCAAGACCCAGAAGGAATCATGTCGGGTGTCAGTTTCAAATTCTGCAACAACGGCTTCTCCCTAGAGCCCATAGAATGACTGCACCCACTTAAGTGCTCAGTGTTCTCATCTTTACTCCCCTTGGTTCTGCCCAGACAGCCCTCCTTCCCTTCTTTCTTCCTGAACCCTCATTGGAGAACACCTCTCAGGGAAAGCCCAACTCAAGGCCGGGGTCTAAACGGAAAGGCATTCCTGTGAAGTGACCACCCCGCCTCCACTCCGTGGGCACCCCGCTCTCTGCCCACTGCGCCTTGGGGCTGAGCGTTTATCTACAGGAGGGATTAGGGGCCTGCTGCTTTTCCTACAAAACGTTGATACACGAGAGAATAAACTATAAAACCGTAACTAGCAGTTGATTTCTGGGAAACAGCGCATGATCCGAATCCCAGCGCCTGTTTACTATCTGTGTGATTTAGGAGAGCCATGTGGATGTCTCCACGTGGGGAGCCATGTGGATGTCTCCAAGATGGGGACGACAGTGTTCACTGGTCACAAGAGGGTTTCTAGTAAGGTAAGTGTGGGGAGGGGCTCAGGACAGCACCGGGACTTCCTGCTTGGGAGCACTGCCACCTCCTGGCCCTCCCTCCTCCTGGCCCTCCCCATAGGCTGCATTCTATCGTCAGAGTCGGAGGACACAGTGAAAAACCTGAATGTGGCTAGTAAATCAGGTGGAAGAGGGAAGAGTTCCCGGGGAGAGAATGGCCCACGAAGGCGGAAAGTGGGGAGAAGGAGAGTGTGAAAGGTCACTGCAGTGCAGGGGTCTCTTCCGACAGCAACAGATTCAGTGACTCCAGCCAGAATTATGAGACTTAATTTTGTCTCTGGCACAGAACTGAAAATCAGGAGGCCGCAGTTCTGAGCCCTGCTCTGTACCTTGAGCCCTTAATGCCTCCGCTAAAGGAGGGAGTGGAGGGCTCACGGCCAAGGTCTCTCCACTCCCTGCACTACATTACCCTGCAGCTTCCACTTATAAAAGCCACATTTCAGCTGGCGAACAGGAACATAAAATTAAGATGAAGTCAGAATATTTGAAACTGGGGCTGATGCTCAAATTCCAAGACCTAAAATTAATTAAGTCTTTAGTGGATGGGTTGTACCACAGACACCACCCAAAGGATATGTAAATTAAGCTTTCAAAGGAGTTCGCATTTTAAAAGCCCCCTAAGGGTCTTACTAAACATCTCCCCTCCCCCACACTTTGCCTAAAATTACAAAGCGAAGGAGGATCTTTTTTTTTTTTTTCCTTGAAACGACATTCTTTAGTAAATAGCTAGACGGGATAAACCTAATAGTTTTTGGACTGAAGCCTACTATGTACAAACTGTGGCTTATATAGGAATAAGAACTGGGGAAGGTCCACAGTATCCCCATACAATGGATATTCTCTAAGCATTGCTAGGAAGTGGGTGTAAATTGTAGGAACAGAGCAGGGAACAGAGGAAATATAAGGTTTGGGGGAGGTGCATCTCGCAGGATCTTGCAAACAATAGGCACTTACTGACTCCCTTCTCCTTCCTTCCCAGCAAGCCCGCAGCTTCGAAGGACTAGCTAAGCTTTAAGTCCTCCCAATTCTGAAGGAAAAACTTAACCATCACAACATACCAAATGGACAATCAGTGCTGGAAAAGTGATCTACCGTGTCTAATAACCTTAGCAATTCCTACTCTTACAAACAACTACCCTCCCCCACCAAAAAAAAAAAAAAAAAGGAATGTTGTGTCTGCAGCACAGAGTAAAGATAAAAGAGTGAAATCCCACAGGATTCTAACTTGCTTTGCACTTCTCAGCAGAAATGTAAACACGTCCTCGTGAAAGTTGACATGCTTTGAAAACCCCGGGCGGGCCACATGTTGCAGAGTTAGGGAACAGAAGAAGAACACATTTCACAAGAAAGCCGTGGCCTGATTGCTCAGGGTTTACAAACATTTCACAACGTGCCATTACTGTTTCCAGTGGGAGCACCAGGATTCTGGTTTGCATGATGAAACCGCTCAAGCAAGACACGAATTTATTGATGTCTTCATAAATGCACCCCATTAGAGTAAGTACCATCCCTACAGAACTGTATTTTCATGTGGCTCCTGCATTTAAGAAGTATATACTTTTTTCCTTTTCCATTCAAGAAAACCATGTTCTCAGGATCCAGTAAGTCCCAGGCACTGGAGATTTCAAAAAAAAAAAAAAAAAAGTAAAATACTGACCCTGCCCACCAGGCAGGCATTCACAATGGTTAGTGTTTCGGTAAGCTCCTTTTCTCTTAATTCTCTATTTGCATATTCACTTACTAGCATTTATTCATTCTAGCACAGCTCGAACATTCTCATGCCATAAATTATACTATTATTTCTTCTCTAAATAAGCATTTTGTTAACAATTATCTAAAGGCAACTGGTTGGTTCAGAACTGTGCGGGACTGAAATTCATTTAAATGCAAAATGTGTCCCAATGAACTCAAACAACCATCCTGTATTTATTGAGATCTATGCCCCTGGGGCAACACCCTTCCCAGGCTGAGAACCTACGAAAATCTCGGGGCTGATACTCCGCACCTCTCAGGTTGGAAAAGGGAGCTATGCTCATTCATCGAAAGAAATTTTAACTTAATAGGTTTGGAGGTTTGATTTCTACACTTAGAGGAACCCGAAAAGTAGCAACTCTGCCTGAATTTTTTGAAGTATGTTTGGATGTGTAATTCCCTTACTACCTCTACTCCCCTCCTCAAGTTCAGTACTTAAAAAGAACCTTCCAAGTAGCATTTTCCTAAAAGAGCAGATATGGGGCGCCTGGGTGGCTCAGGTGGTTAAGCATCCAACTTCAGCTCAGGTCATGATCTCATGGTTCATGGGTTCGAGCCCCACATTGGGCTCTGTGCTGATGGTGTGGAGCCTGCTTGGGATTCTCTCTCTGCACCTCCCCTACTTGTTCTCTCTAAATAAATAAATAAACAAACTTTAAAACATATATAAATAAATAAAACAGTGAATGTAGTGACATTTCTATTAAGTTTCCCCGGGATGGCTAACTATGGAGTATCATGGCATCAGCCTACTAACTGGTGTAGATCAAAGAACTGGGGTGCAACCTGTCATTGTCACTAACAAGGTGTATGTGTGCCATTGGTCAAGTCACTTCACCTGTGTAAGCTGATAGGCTGCAAAATCTTATTTAAAAACTGAAGAAAATGGTATTTTTTTTAATCTCAAGCAACAGAGAAAGTCAACTGTCAATTTTGTGTCTCGATTTATTTCTAGAAAGACAGTCTCCTATAGACACTTGGATGACAGTTTTCTAAAAGAATAAAGATTCTTTTAACCTGGTGACTTTTACAGACATGCATAAAGGAGAGATAAACCATATCTTCCTCAGAATTTTACTAAGGAACAATCCTGATATCCACATTTACCCCAAAGGAAAAATAAGACGGTCTAAAAGATGGGAAAACAGAAGTGAACACAATCGCTTCGGGACAATCACTTACATTCTTTCCAGCCTCACACTGAACTATGGGCTCTTTAAGAAGCACATATTTTCTTTTCTCCTATATCCGTCCTTTGAATAACAGGTTTGAGCTTCTGAAGCTCCACCCCAACTTTTAAATCAACCAAAGAACACTGCTACACCTGCCCCAACAGCACTGGAATCTGCCAGCGAAGGGAAAAGCAAATCTTCAGAAAGTGCCACCTGCCAATGCCCCCCCACCCCCGCCGCCCCGTCCCAAACAACCCTGAACCCACACCCCCATTTAAGTGAGTCCCTGCAGCTCTCCCCTCTACAGACACGCCCTAGTAAAAGATGCATGGTGATGTTATCAGACCAATTTTCTCAGTGACTAAAAATTTACAGAGCAGGATCTAAGCAAGAAATAACAAGATAAGCTTCGGGCTCGATGAACTATCACCACAACTTTAAAACAGTCACTGGGTTTTCTGAAATTTCACTGAAGGCCTATTTTCATCAGTGATGTTCAGAAAAATGCCAAAACTTGAGGTTTTACATTTTTTTTAATGTTTATTATTTTTGAGAGAGAGACAGACAGAGAGCAAGCAGGGGAGGGGCTGAGAGAGAGGGAGACACAGACTCAGAAGCAGGCTCCAGGCTCTGAGCTCTCATCACAGAGCCCAGCACGGGGCTCGAACTCAGACTGTGAGATCATGACCTGAGCTGTAGTTGGCCGCCCAACCAACTGAGCCACCCAGACGCCCCGAGGTTTTACATTTTTTTGATATATATATATATATATATATTTTTTAATATTGGAGAGTGAGAAAAGCAGAAATCTTTGACCAATCTTCCCTGGTTTTCTGTGCAGGAATTAATTATAAACACCAATGAACATCTAAAAATGAATTAAGTGACACTTCAGGATGTCTGGAAAGATGAGACACAAGACTATTTGCAGGGGGGAAAAAAGAGAGAGCTATGGTTTATTGAGTACCTACTATATGCCAGTATGCAGAGCACTAATTATACATCAACTTAACTAAACCTCAGAAAACTTGAGCAAGTCTTCTTTGCCTCATTTTTCAGGTAATGAAATTGAAGATCAGTGGAGTTTAACACCTTGGCCAAGGTTGCGCAGTCAGTCAATGGGAGAGTGGGGATTTGACCCGGCTTCACTCACTCCAAAGCCCAAAAGCTCCATTCCTGTACACTTCTCAGCATCCCCAGTTTCTTTCTAAAACTACACCTTCCATTAGAAAACTAAGAGATCCCAAAGTAAATCTAGAGCATTTGCCAACAACCGCCAATTCCAACTCTTTACATTTGACGTTTTCTGTGTGGACTAAGATGTCTGACTGTAATAACCCCCACCCATCTGATTCCAGTCTACCTGCCTACCTACAGTTCCACCAAAGGAAATCTACTAATTCCCCAGGGCTCTGAACAGAAACAAGTTAAGTTAAAGCTTCATCCTCCATGCTTAAGAACTATTTTTCAGAAATCATGCCAAGTCCATGGGCGGTTTTACTTACTGGACATTTCAAAATACGTGACAGCACAGATTTAGCAAAATAAGTCCTATTGTTTTTCGTTCCAAACATAAAACAACAAATATGCTGTAATGCTACCAGCTGAACCACCGCCAACAGGGTAAGCACACTTTTTGGTGGTTCCCGGTAAGAAGATGGCTTGTTTTCCTCTCGGGGTCAGACAACAAATGGTGAAGAGATAAGCATCGGGAACATCAGCCTCCGGCCCAATCCAACTGTGAACGCGCAACAGCCAAATGCTAGTTATTTACGTCTACTCTTTGAAGGACTCTAACCTTTGCCACGCCAACTTCTCAGCAGGTGTCCCAGATTATCGTGCCCGCTTGGTTAAGAAACATCTTTGAGGCGATCTGCGGCTGCTTATTTTTTCATTAGGGCTTGAAATCCTACACCGGTGTGTTCTTAACCCCCTGGGGCCGAGAGCGAGGGCAGGACGAGTCGGAGGCGGTGGGCTTGCCAGGTGGGCGAGCGCGCCGGGAGCGCGGGGCGCGCGGGGGCTGCCCTCGCCCCGCCCCTCCCGCGCCCGCCCGGCTGCAGGTAACTCACCAGGATGCCCATCACGTCGCTCCAGAGCCGGGAGAACGCCTCGGACATGCCGGCGCCCCCCTCGGGCTCGGGCTCGGGCTCGGGCTCCGGCCCCGGGCCGGCTGCTCCCGCGTCCTCCATGGCCGCGTCCCGCGCGCCAGCCGTGCGTCCGGGTCCCCGGGGCGCCCTCGCTCCGCACCAGCGCGCGGCCGGCCCCCCCCGCCCGCCCCCCGGCGCCGGTCCCCGCCCGCCGCGTCAGCGAGCCGCGCCCCCGCGCCGCATGGCCCCGGCGACCCCGCGGGGCCCCCTCGCAGGCGCCCGCGCCTCGGCTCTAGGTGGCGGCGGGCCGCGCGACTGACAACTCCAGAAACTTTCCCAGCCCGGCTCGGCTCGGCCGCGGGGTAGCGGAAGGCAAAGTCCGCACCACCGAGTTTTACGGCGGGGAACCGCGGCGGCCCCAGCGGCGCCTAAAGCCGCGGCGAAGGCGTTTCTTCCCGCGGCCGGGACCAGCTCGCTAAGGCACGCGACTCATTTCTTCCAGCAAGTCCGGGCAGGGCCCCGCTGGGCTGAGCGCGGCGCCTCGGCGACCGGCCGGGCGCGCCTCGGGACCCCTCTCTGGAAAATGAGCTCTTCCAGCTCCACATGACTCTCTCCCCTCGACGCTAAAGAAAGCGTTTAGCAACAAAAGGTGCTCTGATGTCAGGCTCTTTGCATGGAAATGAGCCACAGACAGGAGAACAAATCGCCTGTTGAAAGAGCAGCCGCGCTGCGTCTCCCGCCTGCGCAGGCTTCCAGTCGCGCCATGCACGGAAACGTTTTGGGCCACAGGAACTCGAGAAAGTGGATCTTTAAGCGACTGCCGCCGAAAGCGTTCGCGAGGAGTCGGTGTCGCTGCACGATCGATCCGCACCTCGCCCCGCGTGCAGTCAAGCTATCCCAGGAAATGCAACTCTGCCGCTGTCAGCCGAGACTTGCAAAAACAAGTGTGAAAGCTTGGGCACGAGCCATCGTGTGCACCGTTTTTATTATGAGCGGGACGTTTTGGTTCCTGGGTGCCCACAATGCCCTGCATTGCTAGGGGTTTCGGCTGTTTAGGGAAAATGCGCTTTGGGTTGTAATGGTTGCCTTGTAGTGAGAGCATAGGGAAGGGCCAGTTTCGGAGCTAAATGTTATGGTTGTAACCACTGAGGCAACACACACTCCGTGTGTGTGTTTTTCCAAGGACAAGATCCATGACGGGTTTATTTTATAAGGGAAATAGCCCTGTAGAGGTATTTATCCTTTTATGAGTCTTTCTTTAAAACCCACTCAAGAGAATTTTCCCTGGGAGATGACACATCTTATTTGGTGATTGATCCCTTTGTGTAACCGTTAAGAACCCACAAGGAAACTGATCCTACGTTGCTGAGAGGTACCAAAAAAATAAATAAATAAAATAAAAGCAGGTGAAATGCTCCAGGAAGAGAGAGCCCTTGCTTGTTTTAGAGGCCTCTCTTGTTTGTTTTTGTTTTTCCTTTGGAGTCCACAGAAAAGGAGGGGATAAGAGCGTGTCCTTGAAACGTCCTTGCTACAGCATTAATTACTGGGAGCACCATCCATCCATGCACATGGATGAATAAATAGCCCTTAAGGAACGTTCAAAATTGAAAAAAAAACCTTTTAAAAAAGTAATTACATTTATAAGCGTAATCCCTGATGACAATAGTTTTGAAAGGGAAGAAAAACAATGAGGAAGTGTTCCCTTGAGAGTAAGGAGGCATCAGGTTGAAGGGTCAAGAGTGCTGGGCACTGAGTCAGTATGACCAGGCCTGTGCTTCCCTGAACGGATGCAGGAGGTACCCCGGATGTGTGCTCTGAGATGCTGGGAACCCCAATAATTTTAGTTAAAGCAGTGGCGGGCTTTACTAATATCATTATCACATCGATAGAGACATGAAACTAAGAAAAAAACCCCAACCTTTCAGGGTTGATTTCACTGGTGTGTTTGAGAATTTCGATGTATTAGTCACGTGGTAACTAAATTCAAGAAAATACGAACCGTGCGGCGTCTACCAGGAGGCAGCCTGTTCTCCACATAAATACTTTCGGGCAAGTGATGAAGCAAGAAGTCAAGTAATCAGGGTGGCAGGAGCCGGGTTGGGGGAGGACTAAGTCTCCAGCACCAATCATGAGTCTTTCTTCTTGACTCATCAGATGACGTAGGGGCAAAGCATTTAACCTTTCCGTGCTCAGTTTCCCCATCCTAGATGAGGCAAGGCCTTGCTAATTGCTACCCAAGTCCTCAGAGGTGATATTATATTTCAGGGTCATCTAAAGACAGGTACTTTTAAGCAACAACGCATATACACCTATCGATATAATTAAACCTTAGCCCACATTTTGGTGTTTCTAGAAATCAACCTATCCTAGATATTTAAGCTCCTTTTCTCAGTGCTCCCTAATAAATGTATGGGGAAATGAGATAACTAACATTGGGGGTGGGGGGTAGGGGTGTGTTGATACCCACAATTTTGCTGTCTGTAGAGAAGTAAGAACTTTTGAGGAGTCATTTTCAACTTCTACAACAGGAATAATGTTGATGACCATTTTTAAAATGAAGCTGAACCTCTCTGCTCTCAACTTCATAATGTGTCTGCTCAAAACGAGCCCGATTACTTCTCCCAAATTTGAGTCTTTCTTCCTTTAGTTAATGTCAATCTTTGCTTTCAAAAATTTCTTCAGGGGCAGGGCACCCGGGTGGCTTAGTCGGTTAAGCCTCTGACTCTTGGTTTCGGCTCAGGTCATGAGCTCACAGTTAAGTCAGTTCGAGCCTTGTGTCAGGCTCCACGCTACCAGCACAGAGCCTGCTTGGGATTCCCTCTCCCTCTCTCTCTGCCCCTTCCCTGCTTGCACTGTCTCTGTCTCCCTCAAATAAATAAACTCCAAAAAAAATTCTTTAGGGGCTTTTGAACAACATGTAAAAGACTGATCATCAACATCATGATCATCATCATACTATTTCAGATCTGATACAGTACCATTTACTCAGAGCTTTTTATAATATATCCCATGAGGGTGAAAAGGGGCCTGGGAGGTGATCTGGGTAAAATCCCTCCTTTCACGTAAGAAGAAATGGGCTCCAGAGAACTTGAACAATCAGTCCAAGTAAACACAGCTATGTAGCACAATCAGATTACTTGATTACTTTGAAAAATTCTTTTTAATGTTTATTATTTTTGAGAGAGAGAGAGAGAGACAGAGTGTGACCGGGGGAAGGGCAGAGAGAGAGGGAGACAAAGAATCCGAAGCGGGCTCCAGGCTCTGAGCCGTCAGCACAGAGCCTGACGTGGGGCTTCAACTCACAGGCTGTGAGATCATGACCTGAGCTGAAGTCGGACGCTTAACCGACTGAGCCACCCAGGCGCCCCTGATTACTTTTAAAAGTTCTTCATCTTGGGGCTCCTGGGTGGCCCAGTCGGTTAGGCGTCCAACTTCAGCTCAGGTCATGATCTCACAGCCTGTGAGTTGAAGCCCCACGTCAGGCTCTGTGCTGACGGCTCAGAGCCTGGAGCCCGCTTCGGATTCTTTGTCTCCCTCTCTCTCTGCCCCTCTCCCGGTCACACTCTGTCTCTCTCAAAATAAGTAAGCATTAAAAAAAAAATTTTTTGGGGGCGCCTGGGTGGCGCAGTCGGTTAAGCGTCCGACTTCAGCCAGGTCACGATCTCGCGGTCCGTGAGTTCGAGCCCCGCGTCAGGCTCTGGGCTGACGGCTCGGAGCCTGGAGCCTGTTTCCGATTCTGTGTCTCCCTCTCTCTCTCTGCCCCTCCCCCGTTCATGCTCTGTCTCTCTCTGTCCCAAAAATAAAATAAAAATTAAAAAAAAAAAAAAAAAATGTTAAAAAAAAATTTTTTTTAGGGGCTCCTGCGTGGCTCAGTCGGTTAAGTGTCCGACTTCAGCTCTGGCCGTGGTCTCACAGTTCGTGAGTTCGAGCCCTGTGTCGGGCTCTGTGCTGACAGCTCAGAGCCTGGAGCCTGCTTCGGATTCTGTGTCTCCCTTTCTCTGCTCTTCCCCTGCTCGTGTTCTGTCTCTCAAAAATAAATAAACGTTTTAAAAAATTGAAGTTCTTCATCTCCACTGTAATATGTTTGCCCTTACAAAGATCTGCAGCGTAGGCAAGTATACATGTACTCATAAGATGTGTATACACAAAGTACCCAGGAATCCTACTCACCCCTTCTGTCTTTCTAATTGGAATTGCCATGGTGTTGGTGAGTGAATTCCAAGGCAAGAAAAGGAATTCCAGAAGATTTCCCATTGATTTAGTGGAGACCCAAAAGTTGATTGTGAAATCAGTTCTGTGGATCCTAATATATATTCATTGCAATGAATGAGGAGTATCAGACTGCATTCATAGAGATTAAATATTGATAATACCTATCTCACTGAGTTATTTTTTAATTTAATTTGAGCGAGAGAGAGAGAGGAAGCACAAGCAGGGGAGAGGGGCAGAGGGAGAGAGAGAACCTTAAGCAGGCTCCGCACTCAGCCTGGAGCCCAATGTGTGGCTCGATCCCACAACCCTGGGATCATGACCTGAGCTGAAATCAAGAGTCAGAAGTGCCACCCCCTAGAGTGTTATTTCTTGAAAATTAGTCTCAGTCATATTGCTGCACATACAGATGTGTAACACATATATATAGAGAGAGACATATATGTATGAATGTAAATATGGCATGCTGTGTAAAAAGTGGTTCTCACTATGAGTCAGGATTTTAAAAGGTTAAAAGTCACTAGCAATTGTCGGGTGTTGCCTACAGTCTATGTAGGTCAGCACTGTGACGTAAGAAAGACAAAGAAGTCTATTGCTTGGCATTAAAGGTAGAGTTTGGAGTAGAAACCCCAAATGTAATGGAGTCAGGACAGAGCTGGGTTTGAATTTTCACTCAGGTTTTTATAAGACATTGGGCAAGTTATTTATTTCATCTGGAAAATGGGATAATTCCGCCTATGTAAGATGATTGTTGTAAGGCTATCTGTAATAACTCAGGCAATAATTCTCTATTAATTAGAACCTTTCCTCCTTTTTCCCTCCCTTTGCTTTTCCTTCCCCTATCCACTCATACCACGAAGGGGTAGCTATCAGCAGGAAATCTCCCCGTTCATACCTACATCTTGCATAAAGGAGTAATTCTTAGCCTTTAAATACGGTGGCTGAGGAAAGGACTTGGGAGGTTCCGTGTGGCAGGGTGGGGCGGTGAGGACTGGTCAGCTTTTGTAGTAAAGGTGGTAATGACAGCAATAACAACATCTGTCACTTACTGAAAATGTACTCTAGGTCAGTCAAGGTGCCTGACATCTAAAAAATATTTCAGTTAAACGTTAAATGGAGTTTATGATTTCTCGCCACGATCCACCACCCTGCTCGTTTCATATTTCAGTACTTGTTCATCCACGAATTTGTTCAAGCTACCAAAGTCAAGAGACCTGCTTGAGTCCTTCCCCTCGCTTACCAACAGTCCCGTCTGAACCGTGGATAAGGGGTGCCTGGGTGGCTCAGTCAGGTGAGCGTCCCACACTTGATTTTGACTGGGTTCGTGGTCTCATGGTCGTGGGACAGAGCCTCAAGTTGGGCTCTGAGCTGACAGCGTGGAGCCTGCTTGGAATTCTCTCTCTGCCCCTCCCCCACTCGCTCGAGCTGGTACATGTGCTCTCTTTCTCTCTTTCGAAATAAATAAACAAACCATGGGTAAGCCTTGTGGATTCTACTTCCTAAATACTTGCCAAACTCATCCACCTCTCTCCATCTCCCCTGCCACGGTCTTAGTCCATCCTACCAGCAATAACAACATCTGTCAATAGTTTACAATATTTTATCTAGATCACTGCTTCTCAACGTGTAGACTGAAGAACAGAAGCCGTGGCATCACCTAGGAACTTGTTGGAAATGCACATTTCCGGGCCCCATCTCAAGCCTACAGAATGAGACAGTCTGGGGGTGGGACCAGCCATCTGTATTTTAACAAGCCTCCCTAGCCGCTCACATCTGAGGGCCATTTGGAACCATGGAAATGTCAGACTAAGGAAAAAGAACACATGGCTGAGGAAACGCGAAGTTTTAAAATGCAATATCTCGAAAAACGATACCGGGAGATTGCTTTAAAAACATTAATTGGTTAAAAAAAACTGTCACGAGATAAGTGAGTGGCGATGCCCAAATCAGATGCTCAGCGATATTTGGCTTTAAAGGGCAATTAAATATTGGAATTAAACTGATAATTAAAATTATCCATAGAAGAGTACCTGTTTCAGGAACACAGCGTCATGGAAATACTTGGTATTTTTTAAAGACAACACCTATTCTGCAGAGGAAATGTAACATTAAGCAGAGATTAGGTCTGAAAGATTATAAATAGCCCAACTTATTCATTTATTTTTTTTAATCGATATTTCATTTTTTTTTACCATACTGCCTTCTGAAATTAAGCAGTGAAAATAGATAAGCTCATTTCATGTTGGCCTACGATCAGCAACGCTCTCTGGCACTCCAATGCTGGGCATCCCGCAGTGCCTTGGGGATCTAACCTCCAGGACAGACTGCAATGTTACATTTTTCCCTTGATGATGCCACACATTTTTTTTTTCACAAATGCCTGAAAGATGAGCCAACCTCATGCTAAAGCATTACCTGTTTTAAAACCTCTTCGTCTCAAAATATTTGGTAAGAGAGATGAGAAAAGAGCTCAGAGAAAACTAAACAGGAATTAAAACAAAGTAAAGACAGACCACAGGCTCGGGAGAGAAGGTAAATAAGCCTAAGGACGATGCAGGGCCATAAATACTTTTCTCTGAAATCTCTTCTTCCACCCTGATAAGCTATGTTACTGGCCTAACCCGTTAGGTTTTCATCTGTGTCGATGCTGTGTAAACACCGAGGTTCTGCCTGGGAATTATCCCGTCAGGCCTACTAGTATTCGAAGGCCATTTGTAATTCCGAAATACGAGGATTCTGAACTATTCAGTGATGCATCTAATGGACAATTCTGCTGGGCTGCTGATAGTGATTTCACAACGTTTAAGGCAAAGAACCAAAAAACCTCAACTCATAAAATTACTTCTGAATTAACATGAGGATAGTGTCCTGTAGAGAGACCCCTGGTGATGTGACAGCAAACTGATACCTCAGAGAGGAGAAAAAGGGAACAGGGAGAGGGCATTATCTTTGGAATCATACGCCCTCCTATTTATCTTTTTAGATTAGGAGAGCATAAGGGGGAAAAAAAGTGCTGATAAGAGACCAGAGATTGTGTTAAATATTTCCAAATTGTGCGAAGAAAGGCTTAAAAGCATACCGGGGAAGTATCGTCCACCAACCAAATTTCTTCGTCAACCTTGTCCATTTTATAAACTTTACCCAATAAGAACACCTATTAGGCTGTCCCTATCGCTTAAACATACTTGCAAAAAAGAATTTTTTCTATTAAATTAAAAAGCTCCAGTCAAAACTGTTGCTCTGTTTCTTTGAAGTTCCAAAATATTATGTGCCACAGGACAAAAGATTCTTGTTACTTAATTAATCCCGCTAAGCATAGAGGATTATTACAATCTTATCTGGAAATGAAGTAGGAGCCAGGATGCTTTGGTTGAACAACAACAAAAAGTAACTTATGGTTAAAGACACTTGTGTATGGCTATTTAAAAAGGAGGGGGGCACTGAACTGTGACTAACATCCCGGAAAAGAATACATGTTGACTCATTAAAACAAAGGAAAAGTATGATATCCTTTTACCATTCACTTTTTTACAGAGTCACGTATTTGCTGGATAAATTATTTAAGGAACAACCCTGAGTCTTAGGGTTGACTTATTTAGAAACCCTAACAGCCCAAACTGATGCCAACTCTCTATATGGTTCTGCTCTATGCTGTTCTATGTCTTTTGCGAGGAAGTCAACGTTTCATATCACAAGGAGCAAGATTTTAACACTAGTAAAATTTATCTGCTGGCTATTAAAATGAAACACCCCCATTCCTGTTCCCAGAAAAGAATAAACAAAAAAACACTCAACTTTCCCTTCGGCTATAAAATTCTATCATTTTAGAATCTTAGAAACATATATCTTCCTTCTCAAGCAATCTGCCCCCCCTCCTTTCCATGTAGAGTAAGTCATATGGTCTCCCCCTCATCATTCAAAGCCATTGTCCTCTCTTGGTTACTTTCTTTCAAATCGCACTTCCTGTGACACACAGAGCCATGGGTGCATGTGCACACGAACACACACACACACACACACACACACACACACACACAAAGGCTCAGTTATCTCAGTTCTTCTGAGCTGCCTTACACAATTGAAGATATAAATAAATGAACTTGGTGAAGAACTCATCAAAAGAGGTGATGCCATGGGAATGTCTCAATGAGCTTCTCACATATGGAGATAGAAGTTTGAATGACAGGACACTGGGGTCATGGCTACTTCTTGAAATAGTGCCTTGGTCAAGCTTCGTGAAACAATTCCCTGTTTAGGGAAGCATATAACATGCTCTGCTTCTATGGTTAGTGCTGGCCTGAATGGGTTTGAAATCTAAAAGAAACATTAATATGGGTAAGCAGGCACCAGATTTTCTACACCATTTCCCTCTCAATAAACACAAATATTTTTAAAGAAACAAAAAATGGATTGTCTAGGCAAAAATTTTCCCTATGCCTTATAAATGAAACAGCTAGGTGCTAGCTACTCTTTATCTAATAAATGTCCTCAAAAATCAGATGATGTTGATTCCAATAGCAAAGAGACACTGAACAAAGGCCACTTGTTCTAGAAATGAGGTCATTTGGACAGTCTATCCATTAAGAAAAAGCCTATTCTGCTTTCAGAGGTCACCTATTAGGGCAGGAAATCCATCTTTCAACCAGTGGACTTAACATCTGGCCTAAGTCTTCTGGGCTGAAATGTCAATTTCCTGGTCTAAATGGAACACACATGAAAGGAAAAAGATGAAAAATACAAATTTACATTTGCCGAAGAATTCTTCAACAGTAGCATGGATTATAAAAATTCTCCAAAACATAGCTACTCTTGAATGATCAAAGCTAACAAACGAAAACAGTAAAATATCTGTGTGAAAATTTTATTTTTTTCTTTAAGAACTACATAAAGGCAAAATTAAGAGGCTAAAGCTAAATCATAGCAAATCGACCATTCACTGGCAAATCCATAAATAAATCTACTTTAGTCTAGACCAACTCATCACAAAAATTCGTGAGGATTCATCCCAGGCTGGACCAGATTTGCTTTTGTATGATGAGAGAGAGAAAGAGGAAAGAGAGAAAGAGAGAGAGAAGGAAGAAAGAGAGAGGAGGAGAGATCGACTCACAAATCAATAAAACTTAAAGAAGAAAAACGAGAGGATTTTTATCCAACATCAGGAAATAACATTTTAAGGCTGGTTAAAAGTATCATAAAACATTTCATGTATAATGAATTCTCCTAAATAAATTTATCCTACTTTCTGTATTCTTTGAGAATATTGCATGATTTTGACTAGTTTTTCTCCTACCGGTTCAAATTAAAGAGATTTTGGTCTGTTATTCAATCAGTCAGTCATCATGCAACAAATATTATTTGAGTGGTGATTCTGTTCGGCATTATGTTGGGTATTAACAAAAGATAGCCCTGGTTTCCAGGAACATCTAATCTTTGTTTTTGAAAATGAAGTGTTAAGCTGTCCAATGTAGGTTTGTTTTATTTATTTATTGTTATTATTATTATTATTTTTTTAGAGTTTATTTGGAGAGAGAGAGTGCACGTGCTCACACGTGAGCAGGGGAGGGGCCCAGAGAGAGAGAGGGAGAGAGAGAATCCCAAGCAGGCCCCACACTCAGCAAGGAGCCTGATGTGGGGCTCAGTCTCATGACCATGAGATCATGACCTGAGCCAAAATCAAGAGTCGGCCACCCAACCGACTGAACCACCCAGTGCCTCAACTTTAATTTATTTAAGTAACCTCTACACCCCACGTGGGGCTCAAATTCATGACCCTGGGATCAAGAGTCACATGCTCTTCCAACTGGGCCAGCAAGGTGCCCCGGGTTTGTTTTATTGATTATTGGCCATGTGGAGCCTCGAGGGGGGTGAAATGTAAAACAAGACCGTTTTTAAGTCATGCTGCTAACCTGGGAAAAGGTTACAAAAATTAATAATGTGGCTACTTTAGCACGTGCGTCTTGGTTCCTGCCTGATCCCACACGACATTTCCAGCTTGATTTTCTGTTCGGATCCAACTTAGAATTATTCGGGGAAGCTCTTATCTATCTTTTTCCACATTCTCTGTATTCTCTGTTTTCTGCTTCTCTGTTTTGTTCAGTCTATTCATTTGTCTGAAATGTTCCCCTTTTCTCCCCCCAGCTTTATTGAGACATAACTGACATACAACATTGTGTAAGTTTAAGGTGTGCAATATGTTGATGTGCTACACTTATATACTGCAATATATCCACCATAACATTAAGCTAACATTTCCATCACCATCATGCCGCATAGTTACCATTTCTTTTTGGTGGTGAGAACATTGAAGATCTATCCTGTTGGCAACTACAGTGGTAGTAACTATAATCACCGTGCTGTGTATTAGATCCCCAGAACTTATTTGTCTTGCAAATGAACTTTGTACCCTTCAACCAATATCTCCCCGCTCCCCCATCCCCATGGCAACCACCATTCTACTCTGGTTCTGAGTTTGACTTTTATAGATTCCACATATAAGTGATACCATACAGTATTTGTCTTTCTTTGACTTATTTCACTTAGCACAATGCCCTCGGGGTCCATCTGTGTTGTCACACATGTCAGATTTTCCTTCTTTCTGATGGCTGAATAATAATACTTCATTGTATTTATATTTATTTGTGTCACATCTTTCTATCCATTCATTGGTTGACATACACTTAGGTTGTTTCTGTACCTCGACTATTGTGAATAATGCTGCAATGAATGAGTGCAGATATCTCTTTGAGATGCTTTTTTCATTTCCTTTGGATATATACCCAGAAGTGGAATTGCTGGATCATACGGTAGTTCTATTTTTTAAATTAAATTTATTTATTTATTTATTTAGAGAGAAAGCATGTGCATGCGAGCACATGGAGGAGGCACAGAGAGAGAGAGAGAGAGGGAGAGAGAAAATCCCAAGTGGGTTCCATACTGTCAGCATGGAGCCCAATGGGGTCTTGAACTCATGACCCACAAGATCATGACCTGAGCCAAAACCAAGAGTCGAAACACTTAACCAATTGAGCCACCCAGGTGCCCTGGCAACTCTATAATATTTCAAAAAATCTCCATACTGTTTTCCATAGTGGTTGTAATAATTTACGTTCCCACCAACAGTACACAAGGATTCTTTTTTCTCAAGTATCTTTATTTTTTGAAAGACCCATAGGATATGATGGTTAGTAAAAAAAAAAAAAAAATGATACCCATTGACATAAAAGAGAATGGAAAAGTGAGAAAGACAGAACTCGGAGAACATCGGCATTCAAGAGAATGCCACAGGGAAATGACACAATGTCTGAGTGATAATGGTCCCGGAGGAGGAGAATCATGATGCACCATGTCATGGAAGGTGGGAATTATAGAAAAAAGCCATCAGCAGTGTCCAACATGATGGAAAAGTCAACCAACAGTATACTCATTTGGGAGGCTGCTGATAATCTTACTTGGCCAGTGCATTTTCAGCATCAGGGGAAGGAGTAGAAGCTATATTGCAGGGGACTGAAGAATGATGAAGAAAAATGGAAAAGAAAAATGATAATCAGAGGGGATCACAAGGTCCGAAGAAAGATTTTTAAAGATGTGAGCAAATTTGTAAGTTAAGTGGAAAAGAATTAGTAGAGAAGGAGAGGTTGCAACTTTACAGAGTACCTCTAAAATAAGACCCCAGAGGAAATGATGGCGATGACGTTACAATTTAGATTTTTGAGAAACTACTGTTGTGGGTTTCCCTCATTTTGAGGCCAAATAGACTACCTCTCTCTTGAAAACACATTGCGTCCAGCCAATGATACAACAAAACTGATCTAAGCATTCTATGTAACAATTACATTCTAAGTCACATTTCCCCGATAGACCACCTTCAGTGGATTTTAGGGTTTTCATAAGCTTTTATGCAGACATTTTAGATATTTCGGTTCAACAAATATTTATGAAATGTGTATTGTGTACTCAGCATTGGGAATATGAAAATAAGTCACAGATCCTGATCTTGGTCAGCTTCGTCTAGTGAGGGAGACAGACACAGAAACAAATATTCTCAACCCAGCGTGATAAAAGAACGCCCAGGTCCTTTGTAAACCGAGAGACTAGATAGCCACTGCAGCCTGGAATCATCATGGAAGCTATCCTGTAGAAGGCTTTGTCTGAGTTAACAATTCTTGAAGGAAGAGTCAGAATTTGCTAGCTGTATAGGCTCTAAGTTGGTTTCAGGCTATGAGAACAACCAGAACAAAGGTTCAAAGACATAAAATAACAGTATGTGTTAGAGGAACTTGAAACTGTTTTAAGAAATGTTGGTGAGGGGCGTCTGGGTGGCTCAGTCAGTTAGGGATCGGACTCTTGATTTTTGGCTCGGGTCATGATCTCATGGTCTGTGCTCTTGGGCTCCGGGCTGACAGCGTGGAGCCTGCTTGGGATTCTCTCTTCCCCCCCCCCCCCCCCTCTCTCTGCCCTTCCTCCACTCGCACAGGCTCTCTCCCTCCCTCTCTCTCTCTCCCAAATTAAATAATCATTAAAAACAAAAGAAATGCTGGCGAGAGAATGGCTGGATCCAAATCTCAAGATACACGGGTGGTGGGTCCCAGTGCACCTTGTACGCTGTATGCTAAAGAGGTTAGTCTTAATGTTCTGGAAGAGGTCATTCTTGGTATTTTGATGCTTCCTACTTTCTTTTCTGGGATGGTAGCCTTCCTTTTACTTTCAGAGTGCTCCATGAACTGCCGAGGGCCCCTGGGCCGGGTAGGTAATTACACAGCCTGTGATAACAGGGTACACGTGAAACACCATGGGCACATTAGGGAGGGAGCGAAATTTAGAACACTTCATTAATGTGCAGGTCACACCTGCCCAAAGGCCATGCTGAGTTTTTTCTTTTCCTTTCCAATATTAGTATATGGGCCACCCCCCTTGATACTTTCTAACAGCACTACCAATCAGCTGATCTCGTCCCAGATCTCTCCACCAAGTCTGTGATCTGAAGTTGTTCACAATCTCCCTGGCTTTCTGAGTCCTTAACTCTAAAATGAGATATTTGGGGTCTCTTCCATTTGTAACATCCTGTGATGCCAGAGGGGGATGTTTAGATACAGAAATGGGCTTAGGGAATAAGGTCTAAGGCAGTCACGAGGTGCTAAAAGTCTGGGGAGCAGGCAAATGCCTTTTCTGCTTCATGGAAGTCCTTTATACAGTGCGTGGGTTATGGCATCTGGAAGATAACCTGTATAAGAAATGGCCAGTATATGCATTCTTGATGAGACTAGAGGGTTCCTCCATTTTATATCTAGAAATCAAACAGGATCTTCATGAAGGTGGCAAGCAGTGTGATGGATATGAAGAAAATTATCACTGTAAGTTCCTGTAAGATTCAGAAATTTGCTCGGATGCGTCACAATCCATAAAAGTGTTTATATCCTCTAACCCAGTATTCAGGTTTCTGGGAACTTAGTCTGGTAAATTATTGGGGGAAAAAATGAGAAGCTCTGTGCTCAGAGAATTATTATCACATTTGTATAATATTGAAAATTTGGAAAGAAGCTTCATATTCCACAAGAGAAGAATAGTCAAATAAATGATGCTATGGAAAGAATAATACTCACTGGTTAAAATGTTAATATAAAGAACATATAACAGCGTGGGAAAATATCCTTTGTATAAGATACTTCACTCTGAGAAATTAGGAGTGCCTATGTATAGAAATGAGAAGAAAACGTGCAAATAGTCTATGCCGTTGTTTCAACGATAGTAGGAGATCAATAAATATTTTTTGAACGAATAAATGAATGTAAAAGGAGAACTAGGAATGCACGGGGATGGTGGAATTTTGAATTACATTACCACTGAGAAGTTTTCTATGCTGTTACTCTGTAGTTTGATGATAAACACAGAGTTAATAGCTAACATTTGAAATGTTTACCGTGGGGCGCCTGGATGGCTCAGTTATTAAGCATCTGACTCTGGCTCAGGTCATGATCTCATGGCTCATGAGTTTGAGTCCTACTTCCCATGAGCTCGAGCCTGCTTTGGGTGAGTCCCACTTTTCTCTCCCTCCCTCTCTCTCTGCCCCTCCCTCACTTGTGCCTTCTCTCTCTCACTGTCAAAAAAAAAAAAAAAAAAAACAAACGTATCCTGTGTCTGGACGCTACCCTATATATTACATATTTTGAAACACTCGCTACTCATCCATCACCTTCCAAAACGTGCCTGCTACTTTTCCTCCTCCAGATTGAGGCCTTCATGGAGCCACATTCGATGCCGGTCAACACAGCTGTGCTCCAATGGTCTGGCGAATGAATGATTGAATGCCTCAGTGACAGAGAGTGGCAGAGACTTCAGCCCATGATATTAGTGCCTTAGACCACAAGGTCTCCAGTGTGACACCTGGGCAGGAATTCTCAGTACTCAGAAGCTTAGACTTCTAGAGTCTCTATGTAAATAATTGCAAAAAATCAGAAGGATTGAGCTTCTGAAGCTGAACGACTAAGATTTCCTCTCAAAACCCAGTCCCAGAAAGTATAACTTTTTACATTACTTATGATAATTCTTGAATGCCTCACTGTTCAAGGATGGAATGTGCTGAGAAAGGTTTACATATTGTCGCATTTCCAAAAAGGAATAGGAATGTCTTATGGCAAATTTTTAAGGAATGGAATCTGAACAGATGCAGCCTCCAATAAAAGCAAGCAGGAGCTGTTGGGAGTCACGCTTGAGAAAGGTTTTCTTAATATTTCCTCAAAGCTTCTTAATAATAACAAATATTCAGGAACCTCCTCTTTTGATCCACCCACAGTGTTTAATTTTCCTGGCTTTGCAGGTATCATGATAAAATGTGGTGTCCCAGATTAACAAGAGGTCTTTATTGGACTGAATTTTATCATTGGCTTATGCATGGCTGGGGTTTTTAGAGGCCACTGGAGTTGCTTGTCCGTATCCAAGAGAAGTATTTAGCCTTTGGTCAGCAACACAAGCAATTTCACCCTTGATTTTTCTTGGATACAGAGCCTACCTTCTTTACTATTCATCTCAGCTTTTCCATGGAGAGACGCTATTTTTGAAGTTGCTCTGTGCCTTTGGCCGTTTCTCCCGATTCCTTCCCTTGCTGGCTGACTCTCAGAATGGAGTTCAGTCAGCCAGGTGCCATATCTGATCACCATTATGTTCCTAGAGGCACAAATGGCAGTGTGTTTAGGCAGAGCCATCTCGGGGCATTGTATTTCAGTAGCTCGTGTGACATAAAGAGCCTCACTTTGATCTTTCAAGCACGCGTATATACTCAAGATGCACACCTCTTCCCATAATTCTATAATCCCTGCCTGTGCAGGAGCCTGGGCACTTCAGGAAAGCAATAATAAATGCTACTTGAAGCATCCCAACATATGGTGCAAGTTTCTCCCAGAAATATTTATAACCTATGAAGGAAAACCAGCAACACATTTCATAAACCAATGGTGTCCCATGCTGCTCATGCTCTTGGTCTATAAAATAAACTGCCTAACTTTCAGTGCCTGTGAGAAGGAACACCGAGAGTCCAAATGCACACTGCCCAGCATTTCCTGAGAGCTTTCTTCTAATCAGAGATGCATTCTGGGCAAGCCAATTAATCTGGGCACCATGCCCTGAAGTGGGCTGTGTGCTGCTCGATGTTAATAACAGCATGACATATATCTATGCCCTGTACCCACTTAATTTGTCCCTGGCTGAAATACATGAACTTTTATTTGTGCTATTATCATCATATCCTGTCTAGACTGAAAATGGCTACAGAACGGCTCCCTTCACATTTAGTGAATTAAAAATAAAAAGGCCCGTCCGTCTGCTCTGCCTTGCTTCCACCAGGGACTCTGGTGGGTTTCCACTCGGCCTCTCCCGCCTAAAATGGGAGAAACAGAGGGACGACTATGGAAGCTGCTTCCACCTGGAAAAACTTAGATAAGAGTGAAATTACGGCAAACGGCAAGCAAGGTGCTGTGACTCCAGTAAGAGGGTATTTTAAGTAAATGGCTTGAGAAAAACAATGAAAGTTTTAAATCAAGCTAGGCAGAAGTAATACTCGGACTCTATTTTTTTAACGTTTATTTATTTTTGAGAGACAGAGAGAGACAGAGCACAAGTGGGGGAGGGGCAGAGAGAGAAGGAGACACAGAATCCGAAGCAGGATCCGGGCTCTGAGCCATCAGCACAGAGCCCGACGCGGGGCTCAACCTGAGCTGAAATCGGATGTTTCACTGACTGAGCCACCCAGGCGCCCCTTATTCGGACTCTATTTTGATTCCAGTTTGAAAACACTGGTGTGCCAGGAAGTCAGCGAACAAAAGGATTCCTCTGTCCTCAGGGTTGCGAAGGGGCAGAATCTATTGGTCCCTAGCACAAGGATTCCGGAAGGCAGAAATGTTCAGAGGTATGGCAGGTTTTCTTATTCCTGAGATTTTGACAGGCCAAGAAAGTTCCCATGACTGAGCTTTGAGATAGTTTGAAATGATACAAAGCTGACCAATCAACGCATCAGAAAAACCAAAACCAAAACCAAAACCTGCCCAGTTAAGGGTTCACCCAATGATCAAGAGTAAGAGTGGAGCACACAGGCTTTGGCTTCAGACCTACCAAGTTCCACTTTTAGCAAGGATTCTCCAAGCCTCACTTCCCTGAGTTATAAAATAGGGCTAAAGAACAATGATACAAAAAATAAAATAAAATACGGTTAACGATAGGATCTCTGACGTGTGTTGTCCAAAGGAATAAATGAGCTAGTTTGTAAAGAACCTGACACTATGCATGGCACATAATAAATTCTCAATAATAATAATACTAATAATATGAGCTACGTTTATTATTATTACACGGAAAAGCACTTAGCACAATACTTATCACAGAGGGACCTCTGAATGAATAACAGGGGTTATTAAAATGTTCATTTCAATTCTGTTTAACATTAATGATAAATAGTAGCCCACTTAATCCCTTGAATGTTTGCAGATCATTAACTGGTTTTTTTTAATCCATCTATACTATTGTTCATTAATGGACTTGGGGCTTGGGAAAGAATAAGGTATTAGAAATGTATCTTCTCTTTCTTGTCCCTCCTCTTGAGCTAAGGACACAGTAATCGTGTTGGGAGAAGCGAAGAAGAAACTAAAAAGACATCTATTTCCAAAATTTGTTTGAGGGCCTAAACTGAAAATATATGCCATTGATTAGGGAGAAATGACCGTGAATATCTTAGAAATAACCCCTAGACTCAGCCGCAAAATAATATACTCAAGTGGGCTCAGTAAATTCCTCATTACCCTATAAACTGTTTTCAAGTCTGATCTAATAGGATATGATTAATAATTGGGATTTATTTTCTTCCAACGAGCTGAATAATTGAAGGGAACCCAATACGGCGTAAAAGACCGTTTCCAAACTGATCAAGTAAGCGTTTTCTGCTTTGTTTTGTACGAGCAAAAATAGTCTAATTAGTGTGCAGGGTCCTCGAGGATGCTGCATGAGGAAGTACGGGGCTGTGGTCTTGGCATCGTGTGGGTTCACTGCAGGACGTGGGACTGTATCTACGCCATACGGCTTCTAAAATGAGAATAGCACAAGTTAAGGCTGCAAGGGGATGGGACTTCTGCTTCTGTGTTGTTTATACTCTGAGTAGAATATCTGGTAGGCTCCAAGGACTGCCTGAGCTCCTTCCCAGCCGTTTCCACTTCCTCCCTAGACCATTCCTGAGAAGCACGAGCTCGTTTCTGGTGTAAATGTAATGCAACCTGAACTGCTTATGAAAATCTGGACAGGAAAACACTGAGCTTACGCTAAAGGTGATTTTCAGAGGAACAAGGTTTCCTTGTGCAGATTGTCCAACATACAGAGCTATGCAACAGAGAGGGAAGGGCTGGCTGGTTAAGGGAAATAAAACCAGCAAAATACGGCCTTGGGTTAGGAGTTAACACAACGTGTTCTGGCCCGTTGACACAATTGGAGCTCTCACTCCTCCACCAGAAGGGGCAGGTAGGGGTTTTTAAATTCTGCTCTCCACCCTAAACCCGGCACGCAGCTGCACGCGCACAGCCCCCGTGGCCCTTGTCGAGTAGAAGCGACATTGAAATGACACCCCATCTGCTCTACACATGTCAGTGAGCTCGTGCCACCTGTTGAGGGATTGTAGGGGCAGCAGAAGGGGAAAGAGTTTCGACATAGGTTTATCTATTTATACAAACAAAGAGCCACTTCATTCAATGTTCTCCCTCTGCCTCCACCCTCCAGTTCCCTTCTTTGCCAGAAATCTTTCGAATAGCTTTGCAGTGGTATTCTGCACCCAGAAGAGAGTTAGTTGTGTTTAAATACCACGTCCCAAGAAGCACAGCCCGTTGAAAAGATGCACTATACTTCACTCGGTAGACAAAATAACGGCTTTAGGTGATGCTCGAACTGTCCTCCCCGGGCATTCACAGAAAAGCATGAAGACAAACCACAGCCAAGAGGTTTTAAATCGGAGCTAAAGGTGAATTTTCTCCAGGTGAATCTAAGACACTGGATGGTTGTAGAGGAGTCTATGAAAGTTCATTCCAAAGATCTGGACCTTAGGAGAGCATGTGCAGAATCAGGATGCCATGTCTGCTTATGTGAGCCTCCACCCAGCCTCCGCGGATGCAGTTTCCCGACACAATATCCAAGACCAACTTGGAGGTTTGGCTCAAAAGTTCCCCTGCCACTAATTCCCATGCCCTGGGAATTACCACCCTCTCCTCCAGCATGAGCCTCCTCCTCCTTCTTCATGATCCCAGAGAAGTATCCTGCAAACCTCACACTCATAGGACTTAGCACATTGCATTTCAAGTGTTCGTTTCATTGTTTTCTTGTTAGACTTGAGCTGCCTGAGGGCAGGAGCTCCTGGTCTTTCTTCCTTGTTATTCTTAGTGCCTAGCACAGTGCTCTGATATAAAAGATTCTCAATAAAGAGTGATACTAATAGTCAACACTTAAGGAGTACTTCCTATATACCAGTCACTGTTCTCAGCACGTTAGTAATAGTACACATCTCCTGAGGGTGTTAGAAGCAACTTAAATAAAGAATATAAAGCCACATCCATCACAATCCTGGACTTCAAGATGTATTATAAAGCTGTAGTCATCAAGACAGTACGGTACTGGCACAAGAACAGACACTCAGATCAATGGAACAGAATAGAGAACCCAGAAATGGACCCACAAACGTACGGCCAACTCATCTTTGACAAAGCAGGAAAGAATATCCAATGGAATAAAGACAGTCTCTTCAGCAAGTGGTGTTGGGAAAATTGGACAGCGACATGCAGATAAACGAACCTGGACCACTTTCTTACACCATACACAAAAATAAACTCAACATGGATGAAAGACCTAAATGTAAGACAGGAAGCCATCAAAATCCTCGAGGAGAAAGCAGGCAAGAACCTCTTTGATCTTGCCCACAGCAACTTACTCAACACGTCTCCGGAGGCAAGGGAAACAAAAGCAAAAATGAACTATTGAGATCTCATAAAAATAAAAACCTTCTGCACAGTGAAGGAAACAATCAGCGAAACTAAAAGGCAACCGATAGAATGGGAGAAGATATTTGCAAACGACATATCAGATAAAGGGTTAGTATCCAAATTCTATAAAGAACTTCTCAAACTCAACACCCAAAAAACAAATAATCCAGTGAAGAAATGGGCAAAGACATGAATCGACACTTCTCCAAAGAAGACATCCAGATGGCCAACTGACACATAAAAAAATGCTCCACATCACTCATCATCAGGGAAATACAAATCAAAACCACGATGAGATACCACCTCACACCTGTCAGAATGGCTAACATCAACAACTCAGGCAACAACAGATGTTGGCGAGGATGTGGAGACAGGATGTCTTTTGCACTGCTGGTGGGAATGCAAACTGGGGCAGCCACTCTGGAAAACAGTATGGAGGTTCCTCAAAAAATTAAGAATAGAACTACCCTATGACTCAGCAATTGCACTACTAGGTGTCTATCCAAGGGATACATACAGGTATGCTGTTTTGAAGAGGCACATGCACCCCAATGTTTATAGCAGCACTGTCGACAGTAGCCAAAATATGGAAAGAGCCCAAATGTCCACCGATGGATGAATGGATAAGGAAGATGTGGTACACACACACACACACACACACACACACACACTGGAGTATTACTCGGCAATCAAAAAGAATGAAACCTTGCCATTTGCAACTACGTGGATGGAACTAGAGGGTATTATGCTAAGCGAAATTAGTCAGTCAGAGAAAGACAAATGTCATATGACTTTACTCATATGAGGACTTTAATATATAAAACAGATGAGCATAAGGGAAGGGAAACAAAAATAATATAAAAACAGGGAGGGGGAGAAAACATAAGAGACTCTTAAATATGGAGAACAAACAGAAGGTTGCTGGAGGGGTTGTGGGAGGGGGGATGGGCCAAATGGATCAAGGGCACTAAGGAATCTACTCCTGAAATCATTGTTGCACTGTATGCTAACTAACTTGGATGTAAATTAAAAAAAAAATTAGTTAATTAAGAAAATTAAGTTCAGTAAATTGAAGAGCAAAAAAGAACATAAAGCCACATAAATGGTCAACAACGTAGCTCATCTTATTTCATGCATTACGTAATTTAATTCTCAGAACATATTTTTTTAAGCAATGGATTATATATATTTTTTTCATTCTAAAGATAAGGAAATGGATATTTATAAGAGTTAAAAAAAACTTGCCTAAGGTCACTTACTCGGCTTAAAGTCCCAGAGCAGAGTTTTGGTTTGTTTTAATATCACCCTCACAGTTTTGACAACTAAGTACTGTCTATAGTATTGCTTCTCTTTCTTCCAAGTCCCATTTGTGGAGGTATAATTTACATGTAGTAAAGTTCATGCTTCTGACTGAGTCTTACAGTCACGTAACCGCCGCTGCGATCAAGCTATTGGAAGTGTTGAATCACTCTACTGTACATCTGAAACTAATATTACACTGTAGGTGAGCTAACCGGAATCTAAAGAAAAACTTAGAAAAACATATAGGACAGTTTCATCATGCAAAGAACGCCCTCATGACCTGAAGTGCTTAACTCCTTCCCCTCATCCCAGGCTCCGGAAAACACTGATCTGACCTCTGTCCTTGCTGTTTCACCTTTTCCAAAATGTGACATAAGCGGGATCATGCAGCATGCAGCCTTTGGAGTCTAGATCCCTTCACTTGGCGTTTCGTGTTTGTGAAGCGTTGGGGATCCATCCGTGTTGCCGTGCTTATCAGTAGTTGTATCTTATTGCCAAGTGGTATTCTATTGTATGGATGTACCACAGGTTATTCATTAACCAGTTGAAGTGTGTTTGGGCATTTCCTGGTTTTTGTTGATGATGAACAAAAGTCCTTATAAACATTCATGGGCAGGTGTTGGGTGAACATAGGTTTTCGTTTCACTCGGGTAAAGACCTAAGAGGGTGATTGCTGGATAGCATGAAAAATTTATGAGAAATTGCCAAATTGCTTTTCCGAAGCGGCTGTGCCATTTTGCATTCGAACCAGCAATGTGTGACAGTCCCCTTGATGCAGTCTTGTAAGTATTTAGGATTGCCAGGTTGTTTTCAGACATCCAATAGATATCTAGAGGTATCTCAATGTGTGTGTGTGTGTGTGTGTGTGTGTGTGTGTTTAAGTTTATTTACTTATCTCGAGGGAGAGAGAGAGAGAGCATGAGCAGGGGAGGGGCAGAGAGAGACGGAATCCCAAGCACATTCTGAACTGCCAGCGTGGAGCCCAACTCAGGGCTCAAAGCCACTAATGGTGAGATCAAACCCACTAGCCCAACTCAGGGGTCAAACCCACTAATGGTGGGATCATGATCTGAGCCGAAGTCCGGAGTCACAGGCTTGACCGACTGAGCCACCCTGGCGTCCCTATGTATGCTTAATCCCATGCGGGATCTGGAACTCCGACAGACATCTCTACATCTCCTATCTCGTGGTGCCTTGAACACAGTATTTCCTCACCAAGTAGCCAATCCTGTTCTCCATTGTCCAAGAAAGAAACAGTGCCCTGGTATGTGGTGCCTGTGGATTTAGAGCCCTGACCCGCCCAGGAGGTAGGCAAAGGTCACCTGTCCAGTATTTACAGTGGAGAACCATACCTTAAGTCATTTAATGCAAGGGTGGAGGAACTGGTCTTTTCCCTACAGCATTATGAGTCCCCCTCTGCCAATGGCATGAGGATAATTGCCTGTCTTCTGACAGCTCCAGCCTGAGGTACAAGCTCTGGCTGTCCAGAGGAATGATCATTTGCCAGTCTGTTCTGGAAAGTGGCCAGGGTCATTTTAGGAGCAATTTAGGGCCAGGACCAGTGGGTGGATGGGGGTGGAGGCCGCAAATTTGCAACACTAGTATAACTGAGATCAACTGCGGGCTTGTTTCTGATCCTAGAGTGGATACGCTGGTGCGGGAAAGCCCCCCGCGTGACCCTCAGCTCCGCAGGTCTATAAGCAAAGGCTTTTCTGCAACCCACGGAGGGAAAGGCCCGCAGACCACGGCTCCACCCTTGCCGCTGCAAAGGCAAGAGGGTCTTATAAAGTCCACCTCAGGGGATTTTGTGCTTTTACCCTATCACTTGTTCTCAATTATAATAACCTTCAGTTCTCAGCCAAAAGTCCATATTCTCTCTTTTCCATTTGGCATAACCACAAGCACCCGACATTTCTGTCGGGGCCATAGAGAAGAGAATCCTCCAGGCTGTAAAAGAAAAACAAAAGCAAAAAAAAAAAAAAAAAACCAAAAACAAAAACAACCATTTTCTAGATACGAGGAAATGGCGACCAAGAAAGACAAACAGAAAATCTTTTTAAAAAGCTACCAAGCGGGGCATCTGGGTGGCTCGGTCGCTTAAGCATCCAACTTCAGCTCAGGTGCTGATCTCATGGTTGGAGCCCCTCATGGGGCTCTGTGCCTGGAGCCTGCTTTGGATTCTGTGTCTCCCTCTCTGTGCCCCTCCCCCACTTGCGCGTGTGTGTGTGCGCGCGCGCGCGCGCGCTCTCTCTCTCTCTCAAAAATAAATTTAAAAAAAACATTAATTTTTTTTAAAAGCTAGCAAGTTAAAAACATTTTTTAAAAAGGTACCAAGTCTCTAGCAAACAACTGGTCCAAGAAAATACAAGAAATGGTTTTTTGCCCAGTGCCTATAACAGATAAATTCTCAGAAATGCCATATTGTTAGCCATTATTATACACTTTTACTTTTTTACAATTTTTTTTATCGTGGTAAAATGTCATTATTATATTTTGTATGAGCTGTAACACACACATCGTGTGTGTAAACGACGCATATGGGCATACGTTTGTGCACACACACACACACATATGCAACAGTAGAGAGAGAGAGAGAGAAATGTAGAGGGACCCAGAGATCAGGAACCCAGAGAGAAAGATAGAGTCAGATACACACAGCAGAGATAGAGAATAAAAGATAGTGAGGACACTTTGTCTGGTGTCCATCTTGCTTATCCCCATGCGACATCTCTGAGCCTTCAGGCTGTGTCTTTTCTTTGTTTCTTATCCTCATATTATCATAGAAATTCTGCGATCATGGCTTCTCTTCAGTGCTCTGCACTTGCACATTCAGAGGCAACTGGGTTATTTTAGGTAAAATGAAATAAAATACACTTGGTGAATAAACATTCATAGAAAAGTCATCAAACCCTGAGCCAAGAGACTCAAATTCTACTAGCCAAGTGTCTTGTTTTCCAGCAAATGAGAGAGAGAGAGAGAGAGAGAGAGAGAGAGAGAGAGAAAGCCAAGTTAAGTTGATTAAGGGGCTGAGCAAAAATTGTAACAAACTAATTCAGGAAAGGACCGCCCATTGACAGCATGTGGGAGATGACAGATCATTCTAGTAGGGCTGGATTCTCCACACAAACCATACACCATCCTTTGAAGCCTGACATCAACAAGGTGTGGAAGGGCAGTAAATACAATAGGATGTATGAAGCAGTGAGGCACCCATGGAACCTGGCTCATAATTATCCCCTTCCTGGAGGATGCCATTATTTAATGGGTTTGGCAGCTCATTATACAGTAAGCTTTTTCAGGGCAGGGCTCCCAGCTTCCTCTCCAGTTGCCTATGAGGGTTATGCTCAAGATGTGGCACATGGCCAGTTCCCTGGGGCACTCAAGGACAGCTAAGAGGTATTGTCACCACATATGTTTAAAAATAGTGAAGTCGGGTCACCTCGCCCATATCTACTTGAGCACACTGCATAAAGTGAATACCTGGAGGTTCTCCCAATATTTGGGTGCAACTGGTTTCTGAGACTCAGTGGGCTGACCACTGAGACTCATCGGGGTGCTGTTGAATGAACTCAGACCAGCCCTATATGGCCTGCTTTCTGGAGAGTAAAACATAAGCCATAAGGCAGGGGCATCGTAATCGTAATTCAAAGGCCACTTTCAATGGTGATGCCCATTATTCAGGCACTAGAGAGAACCCAGATTAAAATATGTCCCTTGTCCCACTTTTATATATTAAACCAGTAGTTGTTTTTTTTCATTCTTTCTCTCTTCCTTCCTCTTTCTTTTTCTTTCTTTCTCTCTTTCTTTCTTTCTTTCTTTCTGAGAGAGAGAGAGAAGCAGCACAAGTTGGGGAGGGGTAGAGAGAGGAGACAGAATTCATCTGAAGCAGACTCCCGGCTCTGTGAGCACAGAGCCTGACGTGGGGCTTGAATTCACGAACCGTGAGATCGTGACCTGAGCCTAAGTTGGACACTTAACCAAGCCACCCAGGAGCCCCTAAACCAGTGGTTCTTAAACTTTGTTCCACCCCAGAAACTTCTGGAAGGTTCCCAGAGTATCTGAATCAGTCCGTCTGGGCTGGGCCTGAGAATTTGCATTTCTAACAAGTTTCCAGGTAGTGTGCTGCAGGGTTGGGAACTACAATTTAAGAACTACAACGACGGCATCAGGACACCTGGGTGGCTCAGTCGGTTAAGCATCTGACTTCAAAGCTTAGGTCATGATCTCATGGTCTGTGGGTTCAAGCCCTGCATGGGGCTCTGCGTGGACAGCTCAGAGCCTGGAGCCTGCTTTGGATTCTCTGTCTCCCTCTTTCTCTGCTCCTCCCCTGCTCATGCTGTGTCTCTCTCAAAAATAAATAAAAGTTAAAAAAAATTCTTTTTTAAGAAGATCTACAGCATCAGCATTGGCTTAGATAACATTTCTGACTTCTTTTCCTTTAAACTTGACCCATGAGGGAACCTTCAGAGTTCAGACACTACTGAATGATTCTATAGTATAAGAAAATAGTCCACAGTGAAATCAACAACGTTTCACTTTCACAGAGGTCAGACTTCTGGCAACTTTAAGGATGTGGAACATAGTTGCAAACTCAGAAGCAAGATAAATAGGTCTTTTAAATTGTTAAATGAGGACTATGACAAAGTTAACCTTACTCTATAATGGGTAACAGTGTAAAGACCCCTTTAGGTCCGAAGGTAAATAAGCCAATACACTGGGAAAGCTGAGATGCACTTGTTGCAAGATAACGGCGAAAGAAACGTGAAGGCAGAAGCATCAGACGATATTATCTGTATAAACAAACTGTCTGATCTGACCTGGTCGTGGCTTCTGAGATCATCATTACATTACAAGCAAAATACAGTAATTGATTTTCACAAGATTCAGGCTCCTCTTACAGCAACTCCCTCCCACTCCTGCCCAAGGGCCAAATAATATGAAAAGGCCAATAAGGAATTTTTTCCTGGATGTGGGAGTGTAAAAAAGACTTGGTGCACGATAATTACCAGCTGGAAGAAGTGGTTTTGAGGGGGCCGCTGGGTGATGTGTTCTACAGCCTCACTCTCAGAGGGACTGGAGGGATGGGAAAGAAAAATCTACCCCTGACTCAGCCCTAGGGGACTTGTCTGTGTGTCCAGGGAGAGGACACTGTGAACATGGAGGGAAAAGACTACTTTTGTAAACCAGATGAAGAGTTGTAAATACTAGTGGGGAGGGACTGTTCTCGGATGTCAGTGACATCGGAGACTCCCTGGAGAAAACCGACAGCTGCTTTTGAAAGGACCCCAAGTTTTGGAAGCAGAAAACACCAGCAACAGAGGAATGGCAGTGATGACGTTGACCAGCAAGGATAGGCTTCCCAGGATCCAGCTAGAGGTGGGAACTTGGGGCTTGGAGGCCAGGGAAGCCTGTGGGTCAGGGCTCGTGTTGGTTCATCTCCATCCACCCCTCTAGACCCATCTCTGATGTGTCCCCGGGGAGGCTGATGTCTACAGACGGTGACCTGACTCCCTGGTTCTCTGGCTTCCTCTGGGTCAGGTCAATGGCGGAGGATAAGATTGCGGAAGGAGAGAAGTAAGGCAGGGTGCTCATGTCTGTCCTGACCTTTGCCCTACTCCCGCCAGGATTTGGGCAGTTGCTACGTTCCTCTAAGCCTGGGGCTCCGTAGAGGTGACCCTATTTCCGGGGTCATGGTTCTTCATTGAACAACTGTTTGCTCCAATTTTCCCTTCAAGCCTAGAGGTGGCAAAAGCTTCCTGCTGGTGCTAGTGTCTGGTGCGTCACTAGAACATTCCTTGTTCTTTAATCCTGCCCATACCTCTGTGAAAGAGTGCCCTCATTCAGTTCTTGTCAAACCCTGTGAGTCAGCCTCCTATTTGCTGCCTGGACTCTGGCTGGAATAAAGATCAAGGTCAAAGCTTTCACTAATTGCACGTGAACTTTGATGAGCTCCAGATTGTAAACTCAGGAGCAAATGGAATCATCAAATTTCCTTGGGAACCATGTAGCAGTATATAACGAAGGTAACGGACTTGAGGAAGTAAGTCTTAGCTCAGGAATGTCAACGAGAAAACCATTCTAGAACGATTACCAAGATTATACAAGCCAGGGCTAAATGGCTGACTACCTTCCAGAGAAATGTCCACTCAGAAACTGATTAGCATAGAACGCAAAAGTTATTTTAAGAAGGTGTTCTAGAAGTTGTGAAGTTTTTAAGCTTGGTCTTAAAAGAGTGAAAATAAAATTATTGAAAATATTCAAGAGATTGTATGAATATTAGTAGATTTAGGAAAGAATAGAGTAAGATGCCATGTCCTTTAAAAAAAAAAAACAGCTTTTTTGAGAGGCATCTGGGTGGCTTAGTTGGTGAAGCACCCACTTCGGCTCAGGTCATGATCTCAGGGTTCGTGAGTTCGAGCCCCACATCGGGCTCTGTGATGACAGCTCAGAGCCTGGAGCCTGCTTCAGATTCTGTGTCTCCCTCTCTCTCTGCCCCTCCCACTCATGCTCGGTCTCCCTCAAAAATAAATAAACATTGAAAAAAATTAAAAACAGCTTTTTTGAGATACATTTCACATAAAATACAATGCACCTATTTAGTATATATGATTGAATGTATTTGAGCACATTCACAGGGTTCTGAAACTATCACCACAGCCTAATTTTAGAAAATGTTCATGCCCCTTTATTTTTTATTTTTTTTTTTTTTTTTAATTTTTTTTCAACGTTTTTTATTTATTTTTGGGACAGAGAGAGACAGAGCATGAACGGGGGAGGGGCAGAGAGAGAGGGAGACACAGAATCGGAAGCAGGCTCCAGGCTCCGAGCCATCAGCCCAGAGCCTGACGCGGGGCTCGAACTCACGGACCGCGAGATCGTGACCTGGCTGAAGTCGGACGCTTAACCGACTGCGCCACCCAGGCGCCCCGTGTTCATGCCCCTTTAAAGAAACCTTGTATCCATTAGTAATCGATCCTTATTTCCTCCCCCATCCCTCACTTCAAGCCCCAAGCTCCTCTATCTACTCTATGTTTCTATAAATATGCCTATTGAGGACAGATCATATAAATGTAATCACGTAATGTGATGTTTTGAGACTGACTTTCACTTAAGAAAATGTTTTCGAGGGCCGTCCCTTAATACACACAGCATGTATCAGTCCTTCATTTCTTTTTATTGCTAAATAATATTTCATTGCATGGATATATACATATTATTTATCCACTCATCGGTTACTTGATGGACATTTGAGTTGTTTCTACTTTTTGCCTACTCTGAATAATGCTGCTAGGAACATGTCTGTACAAGTTTTTGTGTGGACATGATTTCTTGGGTATTATCCCTAAGAGTGCAACTGCTGGGTCATATGGGAATTCTGTTCAACTTTTTGAGTAACTCTCCAAAGTCTAAAGCAGTTGTAACATCTTAAAATCTCAGCATCCATGAATGAGGGTTCCAATTTTTCCATATCCTCCTCTCTCTTTTTGATCAGAGCTATCATATAGGGTGTGATGTGGTATTTCATTGTGGTTTTGAACTGTATTTCCTTAATGAAAAATGATGTTGAGATTCTTGTTGTGAGTTCATTTGGCCATTTACATACCTCATTTGGAGAACTACTTATTCAAATCATTTGCCTATTTTTTTAATTGGTTTGTCTTTTTATTATTGAACTGCAATAGTTTTTTTTTTCTTTAAGTTTATTTATTTTGAGAGTGAGAGAAAGCATGAGTCGGGAGGGGCAGAGAGAGAGAGAGAGAGAGAGAGGAAGAGAGAATCCCAAGCAGGCTCTACACTGTCATCATGGAGCCCAATGCAGGGCTTAATCCCATGAACTGCAAGATCATGACCTGAGCCAAAGTCCGACACTTACTAAACACAGGAACACAGGTGCCCCTGAACTGCAGTAGCCTTTAATCTCTTCTGGATGTTAAGTCCCTAATCAGAGACATGTTTTGCAAATATTTTCTCACATTTTGTGGCTTGTCTTTTCACTTTCTTGATGGTATTGCTTAAACCACAAAAGTTTTGAGTTTCGGTGTAGTCCAATTTATCTATATTTTCTTTTGTCACTTGTAGTTTTGACATCATATCTGAGAAGCTATTGCCTAACCCAAGGTCACAAAGATTTACACCTATGTTTTCTTCTAAGAGGTTTTTGTTTTTTAATGTTTACTTACTTTATTTTGACAGAGAGAGAGAGAGAGCACATGCACAAGCAGAGGAGGGGCAGAGAGAGAGGCGGGGGGCGGGTGGGAGGGAGAATCCCAGGCAGGCTCTGTGTTGCCAGTACAGAGCCAAACTTGGGACTCGATCTTATGAACCCATGAGATCATGACCTAAACCAAAATCAAGAGTCAGGTGCTCAACCAATTGAGGCACCCAGGCGCTTCTCTTCTAAGAGTTTTATAATTAGCATTTAGGATTATGATCCATGTTGAGTTAATTTTTGTACATGGTGTGAGGAAGAAGTCCAATTTTATCCTTTAAGATTTTTTTAAATGTTTATTTATTTTTGAGAGAGAGAGAGAGACAGAGTGCAAGTGGGGGAGGGGCAGAGAGAGAGGGAGACACAGAATCGCAAGTAGGCTCAGGCTATGAGCTGTCAGCACAGAGTCTGACACGAAACTCAAACCCATGAACAGCAAGATCATGACCTGAACCAAAGGCGAATGCCCAACCTACTGAGCCACCCAAGCGCCCCCAATTTTATCCTTTTGCATGTGGGTATCCAGTTGTCCCAGCACTGTCTGTTGCAACGCCTCTTCCTTCTTCCATTGAATTGTCCTGATATCCTCACTGAAAACCAACTGACCATATTTGTTACAGTTTATTTGTGAACTCTCAATTATATTCCATTGATCTCAATGTCCATCTTCAAACCAGTACCACACTGTCTTGATTATAGCAGCTTTGTAATAAGTTTTGAAATTGAGCACTGTGAGTCTTTCAACCTTGTTCTTTTTTTCAGGATTGTTTTGGCTATTCTGGGTCTCTTGATAGGGATTATGCTGAATCTGTAGATCAACTTGGGGGAATACTGTCATCTTACATATTTTAAGACTACTGATCCATGAACATGGGCTGTTTTTCCATTTAATTATATCTTGAATTGCTTTCAAGAACGTTTTGTAGTAACTCAGTGTATAAACCTGCCCTCCTTTTGTTAAATTTATACCTAAGTATTTTAGACTTTTTGATGCCATTATAAATGAAACTGTTTTAAGTTCATTTTCAGAAAGTTTATTGTCAGTGTATAGAAATATATTGACCTTACATCCTGAAACCCTGCTGAACTCACTTATTATTTAATAGGTTTTAAGTGGATTTCTTAAGGTTTTCTATGTAAAAAATATCATCTGCAAATAGAGATAGCATTCTTTTTTTTTTTTTCCTTTTCAATGTGAATGGCTTTTATTTCATTTTCTGGCGTAATTACCCTGGAAGACACCTTTGATAAAATGTTAAATAGGAGTGGTAAGACTAGACATTTTTATCTTGTTCCTGATCTAAGGAGAAAAACGTTTGGTCTTTTACCATGAAATATGATGAGTTGTTTTTTGTTTTTTGGTTTTTTTTGTAGGTGTCTTTTATTAGATTGAGGAAGTTCTCTTCTACTCCTAGAATGTTGAGTTTTCTTTCTTTTTATCATGAAAGAGTATTGAATTTTGTCAAGTGCATATTCTATATCTATTGAGATTATTATATACTATCTTTTATTCTATTAATATATTGCATTAATTGATTTTGGATGGTAAACCAACATTGCATTCCTGAGACAAATCCCATTTGATCATGACATAGAAACCTTAGAAACTACTGGTTTTGGTTTACTAGAATTTTGTTGAGGATTTTTGGGTCTATATTCATACACAATATGAATATAAGGTATATGTCTCTATTCATATTAGACATGAATGTAAGGAATATTGGTTGTAAGTTTCTTGTAGAGTCTTTGATTTTGATATCAAGGTAAAACTGGCTTTATTGAACGAGCTTAGAACAAGTTGAAAAGTGTTCTTCCTCTTCTGTTTTTTGAAAGAGTAGGGGAAGGATAGGTATTAATTCTTTGAATGTTTTGGATAATTCATCAGTAAAGCCATCTGGCCTGGCACTTTTCTTTGTGCAAAGTTTTAAAATCTCTACTTTAATATCTTTAGTTGTGATAGGCCTATTCAGGTTTTCTATTTCTTCTTGAGTCCTTTTTAGTAACTTGTATTTTTCTAGGAATTTGTCATTTCATTTATCTAATTTTTTGGCAAACAGTTGTTCACAGTATTTCTTATAATTCTTCTTATTTCTGTAAGGTGGGTAGTGATGGCCTTCCTTTCATTTCTAATTTTAATTATTTGAGTCTTCTCTTTCTTTTTTTCCTTGGTGAGCCTAGCTAAAAGTTTGTCAGTTTTGTTGATTTCATCAGAGAACCAATTTTTAGTTTCAGTGGTTGTCTTTATTTATTTTCCATTCTCTATTTTATTTATTTGTACTGTAGTCTTTAAATTTCATCCTTTCCTATTGCTTTGGGTTTAGTTTTATTTTTCTACCTTCTTAAAGTGGAAGATTTTATTGTGGATTTGAGATCTCTCCTCTTCTTTTTTTTAAACACAGACATTTGCAGCTATAAATTGCCCTCTAAGTACTGCTTTAGCTACATCCTGTAAGTTTTGTTATGCTGTATTGTTTTATTTCATCTGAAAACATTTTCTAATTTCCTTGTGATTTCTTCTTTGATCCATTGACTTTTTATAAGTGTGCTGTTTAATTTTCCTTTATATTTGAATTTTCTAAAATTTCTTCTGTTATTGATTTCTAATTTAATTCCTTCATGGTCAGAAAACATATTTATATGATTTCAATTCTTTTTATTGAGTCTTTCTTTATGGCTTAATACATGGTGCATCCTTGAGAATGTTCCATTTGTGCTTGAGATTAATATGTATTCTGTTGTTGGATGCAGTCATGCTTTTAGTTTTTAATCAAACTTAAAGTACAAAGGTGTCTGGAATCAAACACATTTTTACCATCTTCACTGTACCCATGGGCAAACTGGGAGAAGAAGAATAGTTGAAATCACTTTTTTACTATGTATCTATATAGAGATACATAGGTATATGCAAATATAAAATATTTTCTGCAGTGTGCAGGCATATAAGTTTGAGAAGGAGGAAGCATACAGTAAGAAACACCATGGATCTAAGATTTCCAACTCCAACTTTCTGACACAAGTATAGAGGCAAATCCTAGAAAATTAGGAGTAGATTCTATGATCTGAAGATCCTCTCTGATGTTAAATTGTTGGGAAATTACTTAACTACTCTGCTTCTCTTTTTGATCATTTCTGTTAACCAAGATCATAACAGTGCTAGGTTCTTAAGGGTCTTGGGAAAGTTAAATGACAAATCTTTGAGTTAAACAAGAAATGACATAAAAATGACATAGCACAGTTTTAGGCCCATAGTAATGATGTCAGTTGTTTTTAAATTTTTATTTCTTTTTTATTTATTTTTATTTTTTATTTTACATTTATTTATTTTTGAGAAACAGAGTGAGACAAAGCGTAAGCGGGGGAGGGGCAGAGAGAGAAGGAGACACAGAATCCGAATCAGGCTCCAGGCTCTGAGCTGTCAGCACAGAGCCCAATGCAGGGCTCGAACCCATGAACTGTGAGATCATGACCTGAGCCGAAGTCAGATGCTCAACTGTCTGAGCCACCGAGGTGCCCCTCTTTTTTATTTTTTTTATTCTTTAAAGTTTATTTATTTATTTTGAGAGAGAGAGAGAGAGAGAGAGCACAAGCAAGGAAGGGACAGAGAGAGAGAGAGGGAGAAAGAGACAGAATCCCAAGCCCTGATACAGGACTAGATCTCAGGAACCACAAGATCGTGACCTGAGCTGAGATCAACAGTCAAATACTTAACTGACTGAGCCACCCAGGTGCCCCTATTTTATTATTTTTTAATGATTTTTAGTTTTAAATAATCTCTACACCCAACATGGGGCTCAAACTTTAAACTGTGAGATCAAGAGTCACATGCTCAACTAAGCCAGCCATGCTCCCCTATGTCACCTGTGTTCAGATATAGATGTTATTTAGATATAGAATGTTGGTTAATCTTAGATATAGAAATTGCTATTACGAGTAATAAAGCTCTAGGGTTTTTTTTTTTTTTTTTTTTTTTGAAACTCTGGCCTTATTTCCTTGTTCTAAATAAAAGGAAAAGCTCTCAGTTCTGGGAGGCAAAGAGGGTTTTTTGTTTGTTTTGTTTTTGTTTTTTTTTAACAAGACCCCTAAAACTTATTCTAGGGCATCCACAATGTTGGATCATTCGGTGAGGATATTAGAGGGGGGAATAAGCATGTCATGGGTACAGGAAGGTCAGACTAGTAACTGTTAACGTCTGTCCAAACTTGAGTTTGTGGAGAGAGACAATAGAGGTTATGAAGAGAAGTATTAGCAAAAAATCATCTTGTGAATCTGGTCATATTAATGAAAAAGGGACACATTAATCAATTTATTTCTTGGAACTATCTTAAGGTGTTTGGCCTTCCATATTCAGTTTACTAAATCACTTCTGACAGCATGTTATGGTAATGTAGTCATAGGAAAGAGTTAATTCACTTCCACCCAAAAGCAATTTACTACCTCTCAAGTGTAGAATAAGAACTACAATGTGTTGCTAAACTGATATCCATGCATCAATGGAAACCGGCCCCAGGAACTTAAAGTTTCATTTCCTCTCCAACATCTTGACAATGCTACTAAAAACACCCACCCAAATGTGGGGGGAGGTGGGGACAGGCACCTGTAAATTTATTCTGATTTAAGATTTGAGACTTTGGGTTTTATATGTTTATTTATTTTTGAGAAAGAGAGAGAGAGAAAGAGATAGAGAGAGAGAGAGAGAGAGAGAGAGAGAGAATCAGGTAAGGTCCACAGAGAGAAAGAGAGAGAGAATCCCAAGCAGGCTCCACAGGCAGTGTGGAGCTGGACACAGGGCTTGATCCCAAGACTGCAAGATCATGACCTGGGTCAATATCAAGAGTCAGTGACTTAACTGACTAAGCCACCCAGGTATCCCTAAGATTTAAGACTTTGTAACTAAAGATAACATCTTGAATTACTGTATGACTTTTTCTGCCCTCCCAATTCAGTTTGACATTTCACTCAAAGGCTTCTTAAGTTTATATCATTTTCAGGCAAAAAACCTCAGAGAACTTCTTAAAGGACTTAAATGATACCGGGAAGTATAATTCTTGTACCACCAATAAATGCTGAAAAATAAATATCCATCTCTAAAGTCTAAATTAGGAAAAAGAAATCTTTATAATGTCGGATTCTCCATAAAATATTACTAAGCATCCTGGAATTTGCTATAGTTTAAAACTCATACATTCTCATAAAACCATTCTCTAGAATGTAAGGCCCAAGAGGACAGAGAAGTTCATTTACTTCCTTAATGCCTCCCAAACCCCTTCAGCAGCAGAGTGTAGCTTAGACTGCTCAATGGGGTATTTGTTGAATGAATTCCCCTCCTTTAACATGTAAACATTTACATACAAGGTATGTTAAATGCTTACAACATTTTCTGTGTGCTTTATTCATGAATTACTTAATCATATTTCAACTCAAAAGAAAATATGATTATCTAGTGGTTCTCTGATAGCAAATATATAACTGATTTAAAGTGAGAACTTGCCAGGGTGTCCGGTTGGCTCACTCGTTAGAGCGTGTGACTTTGATCTTGGGGTTGTGACCTTGAGCCCCATGAGTCTGTAGAGGTCACTTAAAAATAAAATCTAAAATAATAACAATAACAATAATGAAAAAAAAGTGGGAAATTGCCAAATAGGAAATTAAGGTAAAACTTGTTTCAGGTCAGTAATTCATTATAGTTTCTTTCTTTCCCTTTTTTTTTTTTTAAATGTTTTGAGAGAGAGAGAGCCTCAGCCACATGAGCAGGGAGGGGCAGGGAGAGGGGACAGAGGATCTGAAGCTGGCCTGTTGCTGACAACAGAGAGCCAGATGTGGGGCTCAAACTCACAAACCGTGAGATCATGACCTGAGCCAAAGTCAAACACTTAACCGCTTGAGCCATCCAGGCGCCCCTCCTTATATTTTCTTTTAATGAATATTATTTCCCTTAAAGTTTGTAACTTCTGGCCATGTATTAGTTTTTGCTGAGGTAGTTGGATTGTGTTTACACTGATGGTTCAGTAGGGTTACCAGATAAAATACAAGTAACTTCTAGTATGTATCTGTCTCAAATATTGCATGGGACATGTGCATACTAAAAAATGACTCATTGTCTATCTGAAATTCAAATTTAACTGGACATCCTCTATTTTCTTTCTCCTCAATTTGGCCACCTTGTCTTCAAAGTAAGTATTGTTGCTCTCATCTTGAAGTGTGTCACAATCGAATACGGTTGCTTAACACGTAAACCCATAACTATCTTCAAACACAATGTTTTTAGCTTACACTGCTTATCATCATCATTCCTCAGGAAAACAAAGTAAGGAAGAAAATGGCTTCCCAAGGACAGCAGTGGAGTCACTCTCCACAGGGCTGCTCCTTTGTAGTTCTGGAAGGTCAGTGGCTCCTGGGGGCAGTGCCACCCCAGGGCCTAGAGTCCTATTCTTTGTGTTAAATGAACCCTACTTCACATGACAGGCCCCTATCAGTGTATTCTTCCAGAAGTTTCTTCTCACTCTGGAAATGCAGCTCCTGACCATGTGGAAATGCCAGAAATTTTAAGAATGCGGCAACAAGGAAATTCTCTTCTCCAAGGCCCTTCTTCCCTCAGGTTAACCCTACTCAGAGGTAAAGAAAAAAAGACTACAGCTGCAGACCTTTGGCTCTTTGATCTTTGCCTTCGCAAGTATGCAAAAGTGTGTCTTCAATATTTTGCTAAATTCCCCAAATTCTTTAAACAAGAGGCAAAGTCAGAGCTCCCATGCAATGGCTCCAGTCCTCAGTACGGTTCTTTCCCCTGCTCCCACCCCCTTTCTCCAAACTAACTTCGAATGGACATTGAACACTCTGTTAACTTTGGATAAACAGCTTCGAGGGGCTGTAGGTCCCAGCGGCTACCTTTTGAGCCTGACAGAGAAACATTCAAAACGAATTGCCCTTCGGTCAGGTACTCAACACCACTGAACCTCAGTCTTCTCATCTATGAAGTGGGGCTATGAGTAGCCTATAGGGTCATATGAGGTATTAGGATAAAGCGCCCAGAGATATAAGTGCTAAGTAAATGTTGATATCATTAATATGAAAATATGTATTTAAGAATATATGCGTAGAAATTGCTTAAAAATTTTTTTTATTACGTTTCTCTGTTTTTGAGAGGCAGAGAGAGACAGAGCGCTAGTGGGGGAGGGGCAGAGAGAGGGAGACACAGAACCTGAAGCAGGATCTGGGCTCTGAGCTGTCAGCACAGAGCCTGATGTGGGGAGGCTTGAACTCATGAACTGTGAGATCATGACGGAAGCAGAAGTCGGACACACAACTGCCTGAGCCACCCAGGCACCCCACACTGGTTTTTAACAAGTATTCTCTCCTTTGTTTACTTTTTTAAAGTTTACTTATTTTGAGAGAGTGCACGTGCCCAAGCTGGGGAGGGGCAGGGGGAGAGAGAAGCCCAAGCAGGCTCCACGCTGTCAGCGCAGAGCCCAGCGCGGGACTCGATCTCACGAACCGTGAAATCGCGACCTGAGCCAAAATCAAGAGTCAGATGCTTCACCGACTGAGCCCCAAGAACGCTCCCTTTTATTTTATTTTATTTTTTTTTATTTATTTATTTTTTTTTCAACGTTTTTTATTTATTTTTGGGACAGAGAGAGACAGAGCATGAACGGGGGAGGAGCAGAGAGAGAGGGAGACACAGAATCGGAAACAGGCTCCAGGCTCCGAGCCATCAGCCCAGAGCCTGACGCGGGGCTCGAACTCACAGACCGCGAGATCGTGACCTGGCTGAAGTCGGACGCTTAACCGACTGCGCCACCCAGGCGCCCCCGAACGCTCCCTTTTAAAGTAGCAAGGAGTTCCAACTGGTTTTCAGGGTAACTCAGCGAAGGCTTAATAAAGCCAATACATATGGTAAGTGGTATTCGAATCATCCAGAACTTTGAATTTCATCTTTGGAAAGGACGCTGGGCAGTTGGCTTCCCGACGCTTAGGGAAAGATGACAAGAAGCGCCGTGTTCTCGTCTCCACTGCGCAAGCGCCAAGGATGGAACGCGGCAGGTCAGAATGTCGGGTAGCGGTGACCTCAGGAAGGGCCAGGAGGCGGCCAACCCGGCAGTTACCCCACCCCCCAGGTGAGGGGCTGCTGTCCTCACACTGCCCTCATGTGAGCTGGGGTCTGAGGGAGAAAGCCACGCTGATCTTCATGTACCAGGGGCCGCGGGGAAGATGCCGGTCTCTGCTGTGGGACTGTCACCCATTCAGTCACTCCTCAAAAAAGAAGTCAAAAGACTCGGCAATGTTGTTTGTTTCACTTTTCCTCCGTGTCTCCCTCTCTCCGCGGGAGAAGAGGCTGAGTTAAGGACAGAAATCGGCATCTGGAATCTGCTCGCTCAAAGAATAATGGATCTGTTCTGCTCAAAAAATGCCTTGATTGTTGATTTGTTTACTTCAGCTCCTTTTCTGAAGGAGAGTATCAGAATTTTGGAGACAAAGCAAGATTGGGAGGAGAGAGAGGGAGAGGGAGAAGGAGAGGGAGAGAGAGAGAAGGAAGTGTGCATGCATGTGTGCGAACAGAGCTCTTTTCTCTAAAGGGTTCAAAATTCCCCAGTAATGAGCCTGCCCACCCAGCTGAGGCATCCAAAGTGGGGTTACCCTTTCCCTAAACCTATGCTTATACCACCTTTAAAGCAGCTAGCAGGAAATGCTGGCACTGATTCATTATCCTGGGCCTTTCTTTGCTCATCTATAAAACGAAGACATCAGATTAGACACAATCTCAGATTTTTCCAGACCTAAAAGCACTCTTTCTTATTATATTATTGAAATAGGGACAGTGGACTAGAATTCTTCATAATCAAAGCAAAGTCAACGGTGTGTGCGTGAAAATGTCTGATTAGTACAAAGGCCTTACTCGGCATTCGTGAAATGCTTCTTTGTCTATTTCAGAAGTAGGAACCAGATTCTATACAGTTGCGCGAAATAGCTACTTTAGTTGGTTTTAACCCCCATCTTTGGAAACGGTAAATGTCAACAGGTAACAGAGACGACGGGGGGCTAGGAGCTAAAATACCCTACTGAGTCACCGAACCACTTTAGAAAGAAACTTGGTGTTTTTTCCCGGTGCTTTTCCCCACACGATTAGATAGAAGGGCAGTTCACATTTCAAGCCATTTTTTTTTTTGCCTCACCCCTTCTCCGTTACCAAGAAGGGCTTGGCATGTAATTAGGCAAGTGGAGGGTCACCACCTGGCACTGCTGTTTATCAGGTTATTATTTAAATGTGGGCATAAGCAATTCCATGCGTCATGAAATCTTTCTGTGTTAAAAAAAAAAAAAAAAATAGTAACAGCAGTGACCCTGCACTAAGTACTCGGTTGTGTTCCGGGAAGGGTTCTAAGTAAGAGTTTTACCAACTGTTACTGAATCGTCCTACATTCTGATGAGAAAGGACCTGCTACTATCGTCTTTATTTGGACTTCATCCCAGTGAGAAAAGACCCATCAGCCATCTCTGCAAGGGGGTTCGTTTATCCAGTGTCTCCGAGCTGCCCTCCGTAGGGAAAGGATCCAAGATTTGTACAATCCTGACCCTGAAGTTTGTGTCCTCAACCGTTCCTGGATTCTGCCACTGACATCTAGTAGATCACCAGCCCTGTGACAGTTTCCTGGCTGTGTGGCCTCATTCATATTCTTGCCTGCCTCCTCACATAGCCAACACTTGTGCAAAGAAATTCGCGGTCATGGAACCGAATTTCTCCGTGCAAAATCTGAGCGCGCCACTCCACACTTAGGCAAACGCCCAGCACCACGTGAGTATCCCTGACGGGGCCAGCCTAGGTGTGCAAGACAAAGACACGTCATGCTTTGCAGACAACAGGTTCCCTTTGGCCTCCCCAGAACCATTTCAAGGACCCAATTATAATTCACAGGATTCCCCCATGAAACATTCAGCTGCCCAAATTAGGCCAATGTCTGTGTCTGAGGTTTCTCTTGCTCCCTGATGAATCTTAATACTCTCTGAATGGGTAAGAATAGCAACTATTTCCTAAGTTCTGGTAAGGAATGACCTTCCCTTTTCCCCCTCCCAGGATGACTGGCATGGCTGTACTAAGGTAAAGACTGACCACACAGCTGGCTGAGAATGGGGAGCACCGTGTTTTGTGACCGGTGGGGAGGCCCTGGATGATGGCTTCCTCTGGGGTTCTGACTCAGTTGCGCCTGTAGGGCAGGCTAAGGGCGCTGGCACGCAGATTTCAGGAAGGGTAGATACCAGCATCAGTGGCGTAAATGAGATTTTTCAAATTCCCCTCCCCCATCTCCTCCAGGACTAGCTGGCTCTCTGCTCCGGTGTCTGCAGGGCTGCGGGGGAGAGAGCAGCTGCAGAGAAGGGCCCGGGCGCCAGATGCAGGGGAAGCACCTGCTCACAGTGCTGCCCAGAGTCCTGCCATGAGACGCGAGTCCCAAGAGTTCTCCAAAACCCTCGCAAGACAATCACGGCACTTCCATTCTGAAGGGGAGAAAACCAGGCGGTTCTAGGGCACTTAGCCGGGCATTTAGCCGACGGGATCGTAAGCCGACTGGGGATGGTCACAGGCTGCAGATTTCTTGCTCTGTGCAAAAAGCCACAGCTAAGGAAACAAAGGGCAACTTCTCTTCTCAGCGCTAGCCCAGGGGCAGTCTGGTTCTGAGCACATCTGAGGGTCACTGCCAGCACCGCTGACCCCCTGTAGGGTTTGGATGATGGAGGGCTTGCAAGGTGCTCTGTGGCCACTCTGTGGGGATCTATACCCAGGGGCAGTGAGCCCTTCCAGATCACTGTGGATCCCAGTAGAGCTAATGCACGTCCCCAGGCTGCTGTTGGTTTAAGCAGACCTTTTACAGCCTGGCATAGAGCCTTTGGTTGATTGAACTCACGTATCATTTGCCTTTGTTGCTCTGCTGGATGCTAATTTTTTTTTTTTTTTTTTTTTTTTTGCCCCGATGCTAATTTGCTAGAGAAAGGAGCCGAAACTCAGCCCTGGCTCCAGCTACATCCTGAGTGACTGAGTCCTGTGAAACTCAATGATAGTACAATGTCCTTCGCAGCCGTCTAGAGGCTGCTTTTGAGCCGCAGGGCCCACAGGCCAAGACACTCAGAAGGGATGGATGGCCAAGTGTTGCCATAATCGGTAGTAATATCTGTATAGGAAGAAAATCCTGTTTTGTGGAAGGCTCTTAGGCCAGATTCCAGCACGAAGCAGGGTGGGGCCTGGGTGTCACCCTCCTCCCCGTGGCAGGGCTGGGGGGGGGTGGGGGGGGGCCGCAGGCAAGCTCAGAACTCAGGGCAGAGCCTAGTTTAAAACCTTAAAAAAAATGAATTAGATAATCATTCAAATTGGATAGCTCAGTTATATAGTTCCCCGAGGCAGGAAATAAGACTAAACTGTCTCTTCCAGCTGCATGATTCGATGAAAAGATCATCAGAGAAGAGCTCTATCTACCTTCCAATCTCAAGTAACACTTAAAAACACTTCATTAAGTACATTTTACAAAGGTAGTTCCTTCCTGTTCCATAGTCAGCCTGATTCTGTTAGTGGTGTTTCAGATGCTAGGTGGCGTCTTTCAGAAGGAACTTAAAAGATTCCAAATTCCTTTATTTTTTTTCAACGTTTTTTTTTTTTTTTTTTTTATTTTTGGGACAGAGAGAGACAGAGCATGAACGGGGGAGGGGCAGAGAGAGAGGGAGACACAGAATCGGAAACAGGCTCCAGGCTCCGAGCCATCAGCCCAGAGCCTGACACGGGGCTCGAACTCACGGACCGCGAGATCGTGACCTGGCTGAAGTCGGACGCTTAACCGACTGCGCCACCCAGGCGCCCCAAAAGATTCCAAATTCCTTTAAATACTACCATTTATTTGTCTTGCTTCTAAACTTTTCTTCTCCTCCACAGATTTTTCCGTTCTTTTCCTTTCACCTTATCCCCAACAGTCCCCCTGGGAAACCAGCGCAGACAAGGATAAGAATTACAATAAACAGTTCATGCCCCAAGCTGTGGCTTTCTTATTCTTAGCCCTTATTTTTGGCTTTCGTTTGACTTTAAAGAGCATTTCAGTACTCACTGCACCAGTCACATCTTGCCTCTCCCTCCATGTTTCTCTTTTTTTCTTTTTTTTCCTCAAGAGTCTGCTTTGCTTAGCATCTTGGAGAAAGCTTAGCCTACCTCATCACAGGGGGTGAATGGCTCTTTTGATTCAGAGGCACTGAGGATGGACAGATGCGAGCAAGTAACTTCTATTACTCATATCAGGTTGAACCCCATGGAGTCGCCTATTGGACGATTTTTGACCTATAAAAATAAACTCATATGGTTTAAACTAATAAGAGGTTGAGGTTCCTATTCATATTGTGAACCTCAGTTCTGTAAGCACCATTCAGGTAGAAAGATTATCTTCCCCTTTGATAGGCTGCCTTCAGGCTGAATACCATATTTTTCTAAAGACAAAAATAGTTAGCATTTACTGGATAACGTGCATCGTTTCCTGGAACTTTCACTTTGGTTCCATGAGATAGGAATTATGACTCCCATTTCACAGGTTGGAATACTGAGACTCACAGAGGCTGAGTGAAGGCAGGCCTGCCTCACTCAAGTCTCTAGCACTTTCCCCTCTACTATACAGTCTCCTGTTTGCATTAACCTCTTGCCCTTTTTTTTTTTTTTAAGTTTCTTTATTTATTCTGAGAGAGAGCGTGTGTGAGTGTGCGCACGTGCACGTGAGCGAGGGAGGGTCAGAGAGAAGGAGAGAGAGAATCCCAAGCAGGCTCTGAGCTGTCAGTACAGAGCCTCATGTGGGACTCGATCCCACAAAATATGAGATCATGACCTGAGCTGATATCAAGAGTTGGACCCTTAACTGACTGAGCCACCACTGCCTGCCCTTTATAAAGCTCTCCCTAATATTTCTTTTCACTCGATTTTGCCTAAAATGAGTAGAGGTAAATTATCTATCACCCGATCTTCAGCAGGCCCTAATTGCCCAAGATATGGTCGTGATGCCCCCCTGTTGATAAAGAGACTGTAGGAAGTGCCATTTACTTATCAACGGATGGTCTCTCATTTCCTCATGTAGAACTACTTCAACATTACAATTTTTTTTTTAAGTTGTAGACAGATGACCAATTTGTACGTGCTGCAAACAAACCGGGAAGCCAGAGCACAAATGTAGCCTGTGTATCGATGCCATCGAATAAAATCTAAGAAATTACATTGATCTGACACATACTTAATGAAGTGCGTAATCATCACTATGTTTCACGGTGATGAGGGCTAAATGGGATGCATTTCATGTAAATGACTGTGATTGGCTTGATTGTGCACGGTCAAACCCAATGTCTAGGTTTTCTCTTATCACATTTAGTTTTGTAAGATGGATACAGGGTGTCAGTGTGGACGGTGTCCTCGGACGCCACACATCATTGTTGTCACCGTCACCATCATCATCCTCGTCGTCATCATCACACGCGTTGAACAGCACAGCTGTGGCTCTTACACACCTTCCTTTGATGTTGAGGGCGTCCTTTCCCCTCCTCCCAACCCCAGTCTGGGATAGTTGCTTCTTGGGTTGTGGCCTTGACCCAAACTCATCCTCGGGAGGGCTCCTTCAGCAGCCCCTCAAGCTGTGCTTTTCTTTCACCTTGGATGTCCTGGATGCCAAAGGCTTGAAATCGCTAGTCCCTGGGCTCCCTCTGATGTTGTGGATGGGAGAGGTGCTGGGGTTAATGTGAGAGACGACGAAACACAGCTGCAGGAAGGGGAAGGCAACGCTTAGGTCGGGGCTGCCGGCTGAGTGTGGGATTTCCGTGTTGCAAGTGACCCTATTCATACTGGTTTAAACCAAGAGGAATTTACTGGATCTCATCCCTGAAATATCGAGAGTGGAACCAAGTACTCTTGGATGTCCTTGGGGATCTGTGTCTCTCTTTCCCTAAGCTCTGCTTTCCTCTGCGCTGATTCCATCGTAGGCGGGCATTTCTGCCTGGTGAGAAGATGGCCATCAGTAATGCCAGACTTACGTCAACCATCTCAGAAACTATAGGAGAAGGTACCTCTTCTTCAGTAGTTCCAGCAAAATTCCTGAGATCAGCTCCGATTTGCCTGGCCCTGAACTAAGCAGAGAGGCCACGGCGATGTGCTGATCTAATGAGTGGCCAGGCCTCCGTCCCAGGCACATCTTAGAGCTAGAGATGGATTTAGTCCCACTAGACCACATAGACTGATAGTGGGCAATAGTGGGTAGCAGCAGACAACTGGATGCTGTTACCAGAAAAGGGAGAATAGAGAATGAGTTGCAGCCACGGTAGAAATGAAAATATGATAGCATGTCCTATTTTGAGAAAGAAAATCACGAAAAAGAAGCAGGGAACGAGGAGGCCATTCAAAGACAAAAGGAAGAAGAAATCTAGGTGGTTAGGAACAGGAGAGAGTTAAAACGGACTCCCCAAATTTGTCAACATCAACCCGGTTGATTGAAGACAAATAGTGGCCACAAAACTCACCTCAGTGGAAATTCTAGTACATAGCATGTTTTTGCTATTGACCCTTCGCTTTTAAAACTTCTTAGTTGATTGAATAACAACTGGACTTTCTGTATTTTAGGATTTGTTCCTAATGGAGAAGTCTCAGTCGCCTGGACAATCTTGGTCCCATTAGGCCATAATTCAAGCCAGTGAGAAGAATGTTAGATAGAACATGCCACAGGAGAAATTCACTGGCTCTGAGCCATATCAAGAGCCCTGGCATTTCTTAATAAAGTGAAACTCTCCCCATCCCCCTTTTCTGATGTAATCTGCATTTTGCTAAATAGGACTTAAAGCATCTTAAAACTTACTCCAGAAAAATGAATAGTCCAAGCTTTGATAACCCTTTAAGGTTCTTAAATTGCAGGAATTCAGGTTCATTCAATATTTAAAAGACACTGGAAAATGGCACATTGTGCTTCCCTCAGTGTGACACCACCTGAATTGTACTTTTGGGGAACAAAAGAGTGTTTGGGGTGGGGGGAGTTGGTCCTTCGGATGATTGGCTCCAGGCCTGACCATTGAAGATATCCTCAGGTCTCCCAGTGGGGGACAGTGACGTGAGCGCAAACAAGTGACATCTTGCTCACAAGCATTTTTATGATATTCACCCTTCGACCTGAGAAATGGATGAAAGCAATATTCTAAAAACACCCATAAAGAGAATCAGCACCGTAAAAAAGTTAATTCCCCTGTACTTTCATAAGAAGAAGCGATATTATTACGGTCATTTCTGGACCTTTTGGCTCTGACACCACAGGAATGACGGGAAAATGTCTGGAATGGTCGGGAATATAGGAATATAGGATAATGTACCGAAAAAGGTTGTCTGGAAGGTAAGATGCCTCGTCACCTCTTTCAAAAAACACATTGAAATCTATAATAACAACTTTTAAATTAACTCCTAGCTCTTAGCAGGGAGAGAGAAGGGACATTCTTACCATCTATCTATCTGGAAATCAGAGATGAAAAGCTAAGGGTGTTAGTTGTAATCACAGATCAAGACTGAACATTGCCTTAAAACTTAGAGACTCTCTTCACAGAATTCCTGGCGTTTATTTTCATTCACCGTTGCTAGATAACAAACGTAGGCAGGCAGGACAGAAATCAAATCACTCTCTGGTTATATATTAAGGGAAATAGCATCTCCAACCCCCCACTTCCCAATGTATAAAACTCATTGTGCTGGCCTTTAGGTTCCTTGTTTTCCAGATAGCCTTATCAGTCACAATTATCTCTGATAATTGTTAACAAGTCTCTGAAGCTAATCGAGCTTAAAAAGAAACCCCTACATAAAAGCCTTCTCTTTAAGCTTGTTCTGGACAATGGCCAAGGCTGCCCTTGGTTACCGTGAAGACGCCCATGGCGGCCCCAACCCAAATCTGCCAGACTGGTCTGGAGACTCTTGTGAGGCCAGGCCCCCTTGTCTAACCACTTCACTGTCTTTTACCCACAAGTCAACAGGAAAGGAAAACAGTGAGGCTCAAGGCTTGAGACTGAGGCATAACAAAATCAGCTAGGATTGGGTCAGATCATGCCTTCATACCCGAATGCACCAATGGCCGGGTCTGCCCAAGGTTCACCATGCTTCCCCAACCCTAAGTCAACAAGAGTTTCCTCCCCTTTTTCTTGCAGGCTATGAACTCAAAATATAAAATGCTTCCCAAATTATGGATTATGTCAGGTGACCTGGTGTGGGAAATAACCCAAACAACCCCCTGACACTGACCTTGTGTCCTGGATTGTTTGGGCACGGTAAAATAGAAAAGTTGCGCACCGTGTGAAATCCAGCCGTCTGCAATTAACTGTGTCCGCCATAACCTAAAGGCTGGAAGGTGCACTCTCCCTGGCCTGGCTTCCTTGGGTAGCCAGGGCTTTGATGTAAACGATTTGGGCAACATGCTGTGTTCACATTTAGAAGCAAGATTCCAGGCCAGCTGCCGAGAACCAGGTTAGAAATTTCCACCTAATTGTGACCAGACCAGGTCATTTTTCTGATGGTCCCGCCCTGGTGAGTGTTGTATAAATTTTCTGTATGTCTGTGTTGGCTTTAGGGTTGGCAGGATTTGCTATGAGATAGGAAACCGCTCCAGGTTGGCAGAATTTGCTGTGAGTCAGGGAAAGGGGAGGGAGGAACGCACGGGTGGTAGATAAGAGACAAAGCACTGGGAGGATTTTTCTAAGCTCGTGGATTACTCCTGTTTTATGTAAAGAAGAATATATTGTTCCTTCCCCTCCCTCAGTTTGTTTTTGTATTTTCAATTGTACTGAGTTTTAGATAGTTGATCTTAGAGGCATCTGTGTGCTGTGTTTTTTTGTTTTTTGTTTTTTAAATTTTTCTTTATTTATTTTGAGAGAGGCAGAATCCCAAGCAGGCTCCACACTGTCAGTGCAGAATGGGGCTGGACCTCCCGAACCATGAGATCTTGACCTGGGCCGAAATCAAGAGTCAGACGCTTAACCAACTGAGCCACCCAGGCGCCCCTTTATGCTGTTTTCTTTTTAAGCCCCTAGCGTAGGAGACAGCCTGTGTGGTTCTGGGAGGGACAGGATTGTGATTCCTGTGAGTGTCTCCTCTAGGGGACAGCAGTGAGGGCTCATCTCCTAAGAGAATCCCAGGACCGCTCAGTCACTTACTCTGCTTTCTCTAAGTGATTGAAAAGTGCACTTGACACATATTCCCTCTTCAGAGATCAAGTTATAATTAAATCCAGAAGGACCCCGCCAGCTGGAGCCCACAGGTTTTGAGTTGGGTATTTGTTTTTGCAAAAGCCCGCAGCGATAGCTTATATGCTGGCTGCCACGTGCACGACCAGTTAGGCGATCATGAAATGTGTTCTGGCTACACTGTATTTTGCTCGGCGAAAGTGGACTTGCTCTGAGTACAGATTTAAGCATTTTCGCACACAACGGAAGCCCGACTTGTTTCCAGACAGGACGAAAGGTTAGCTTGATATTGTGCTGACAAACAAGAAACCATAACTAAGTAGTTAAGAATAGGTAAACACAAATGGCTGGGGAGCAGGGAGATGTCTGGTGGGATGCCAGCGTGAAGCCAGATTTAACGGCTTCATCAAAGGGAATGTGTTAAATGCTCATTAACTAAATTTACAAATGATCCCCAACTGGGAGGTGTTGCAAACAACAGAGGCGTGCACGCGCACGCACGCGCGCACACACACACACACACACGCACACGCTAATTACATGCACACACACGGAACAGGAAACGAAGTAACAGCTTGCAAAACAGATCAAAGATAACATGATTTTAGAGACAAACACTTAAAGGCAGCGTTAACACAGATTTAATAGGGGATTGCACAACAACCTAGACGGGCAAGTGGCTGTCTCTGATGAATGTCACTGGGGCACTGCAGGGGGTAGGAGGGGAGTCTGTGCCCATGGTGGCAGGGGGTGTGCACAGCCACAAGGAATCCTGGAGAAGAGCTGAGACACTCAGGAGAGACAGCAGGGGTCACTGGACATGAACAGAGACAGAGTAGTGATTGAAGACCACTTGATTGTAATGTGCTGCCACATTCTTTTTTTCCCTCTTCTTTCTTTCTTTTTCTTTCTCTCTTTCTTTCTTCTTCTTTCTTTCTTTCTTTCTTTCTTTCTTTCTTTCTTTCTTTCTTTCTTTCTTTCTTTCTTTCTATTTAGTTATTTATTTTGGGAGAGAAAGACGGTGAGCACAAGCAGGGGAGGGGCAGAGAAAAGGAGAGACAGAATCCCAAGCAGGCTCTATGCCATCGGCGCAGAGCCCGATGCGGGGCTTAAACTCACAAACCTCGAGACCATGACCTGAGGTGAGATCAAGAGTCAGATGCTTAATCAACTGCATCACCCAGGCACCCCCATGCTGCCACATTCTAAATGTCTGTTCCTATAACAGCCCTAATTTTCCAGGGCTATAGGAGTCACTGACCCAGACCACACTGTGGCTCTTGAGAGTGGGGGAAGGATCACACTGGACCACACTGGCACCCCACAATCACCCCCGATCCTCAAGAGGCCATTAGGAGTAGACTCCTTAAGGTATTGTTCTGAGTGTCAGACAGGCATCTTGAGGAAAAAGGAGTACCTTCTAGATTTTCAGCTCCATCATGATGGCATCAGAGACCCAGGGCAAGAATAGCTCCTGCACTTCTGTCCCATCCCTACGTGTGACCTTTTAGGCTTCCTCTATAGGCTTTTCTTGCTAGCGGAGCACGTGGAGAAAAGGCAGAGTGGGATGGCAGACTGGGGGACAGGACACCTGGTTGTAATTCTGCCTCTGCTGCTAAATATTTGTGTGACCACGGGCTAGTCCCGGACCTCTCTGGTAAGACGAGACCTCCTTGCTGGAGAATCCATGAATTGGCTTCAGGGAAGTCTTAAATTCCTTGATGTTTATAACCATTTTATGCGAATGTACATATGTGCACTTTGTAGAGAAAGGACATATTCTTTAGGAGAGAATCACGTTATTAGAGATATTTCCCATGCAAAAAAGTTAACAACCATTGACTATCACTAGATTGTTGGTAAATCTAGAACTAAACTTTAATCCCTCGCTCATATAACGCCTTCAATCTCTAACCTACCTAAGCAACCAGAAGTGTTGGTTAAAGAGAAAGAATCCAAGGCACCTGCTTATCCATAAGTTGCCAAACCTGTAATCCAGACATCTGACCACCTTGATTAGATGTTAGAGGCTCTTTGCTCAGTAGGTTAGAACATAGGAAAAGTAAGATCAGAGTTGGCAGCTTGATACATGCCTAGACTATTTCACTTTTTGCTTGCAAAGTACCCAAGGAGGGAGAAACGTCTGCCAGAATCGCCTGTATGAAACCCTACTCTGAAATCTTGGAACCCAAGAAGAATTGTGGAAAAAAGTACAGAGCCTTTCACTGCTTTTTGAAAAACATCAACTGTATTGTCAATAGCACACCCTCAGCAAAAGCCTGTAAAGGGTTTTCTGGCTACCCCTCTGGGAAATGGCTTTCCTTGAGCCCCCCAAACACCCAGGACCACACTATAAGCTAATATTATATACCCAGTATGGGGCTAGATGCTTATCTTGTTTTAACCATGCTACAACTGTAGCAGCTGATAGTATTAGCTTCACCCTCATTTTCCAGATAAAGAAATAGAAATTAAAAAAAAAATAATGCTTATTTTTGAGAGAGAGAGAGAGAGAGAGAGAGCGCGCTGGGGAGAAGCAGAGAGAGAGAGAGAGAGGGAGAGACACAGAATCTGAAGCAGGCTCCGGGCTCTGAGCTGTCGGCACAGACCCTGATGCTGGGCTCGAACCCACGAACCCCAAGATCACGACCTGAGCCGAAGTCAGATGCGCAAGGGACTCAGCCACCCAGGCGCCCCAAGAAATGGAACTTTAGAAATGGTTAGGCAGCTTTTCTAAGGCCACATGCGAGGAGGATTGGAAGTTGAATTCAAGTGCCCCAGTTACGGCCTTGCTACATAGCTCAGGATTTTGTGTCTGATTCCTATGCATGGGGACTGGAGGGGAGCAGGCTTGAGGTCGAGAGAAGGAGGTAATGTCACATATGCTCCGTGTAAGTGAATGTCCTTCCTCACATGCACATCCCAGAAATACAAGGTGGATTGGATACAAAGCAGCTTAAATTTTATCTCCTAATGACTTCCTCAGAAAATCACTTCAGGACGATATGGTTCAAGGCAAAACAAATCTCTTTCTCTCTCCTTGCACCCACCCTTCCCCTCTCACTCGTTTTCTCTTATTCTCTACCCCAAAGACCCCATATCCTTGCAATCCTGCTCCTTAAAATAATGCACTGTCTTAAGCTGGGCTGTGGACATGTGCTTGTTGTTTACACATTTTTCTCTGAAGAATCTGAACATCAATAAATCATAAATTTTTCACAATCTGTCTGGAAAAAAAAAAGATTTACTTAGCCTTAAAAGTGTTCATACCACTTGACTGAGCAGCTCCATTTCTGGGAATCTCTTCTGAGAAAATGATCCGAAATGAGGACAAAGCTGTATATGCCAGAAGACATCCCCAAATCGTTTCTAATTAGAAAAGCTTGAAATACTTTATTATTTTTATTTTTTTATTTTTTGAGAGGGAGAGAGAGGGAGAGAGAGCAGGGGAGGGGCAGGGGGAGACGGAGAGAAAGAGAATCTTAAGCTGAGCGCGGAGCCCGATGAGGGGCTCTATCTTATGACCGTGAGATCGTGACTTGAGCTGAAATGAAGAGTCAGACGCTTAACTGACTGAGCCACCCAGGTGCCCGGAAAATCTTGAAACAATTTAAAATGAATGATCAGGCAGATTTAAAAGAACGATTGGACGAATCATGCTACATCTGTGAGTTGAAATATTACACAGACTTCGAAAAAAGATGCTTACAGAGAGTTTTTAATGGTATGAGGAAATGCATTTGATGAAGTTGTAAGTGGCAAAGCAGGATATGAAATTACGCATAAAATAAAATTGCAAAGCTCTGGAAAAGACTTAAAACGAGACTGAAAGAAAACAAGGCCCACAGCGAGTGCCTCTGGGTTGTGTAACCGCGGCTCTTTTGTACTTGTTTCCAAGTTTTAATTTCACCCGATTGAGCGTATATTACTTTTATGAAATAGAAAATAATAATAATAATAAAAAAAAAATAGGCCGCCTGTTGGTTCTTGTCATCAAGAATATTCTGGTAGATTCCCGCATCTGCAATGGGGAAGACTTTTGTCCCTTGTCCTGAAGCAGATCACATGCTGCTGCTGACGGAGTGTAGCTAACTCACGGGGCTCCCGGCAGGCATTTTGGAGTTCATGGTCTGTCCTCATTCCCACTGCTTACAGCACTTAAAAAAAAAATAGAGAGAGGTGCCTGGGTGGCTCAGGCGAGCGTCTGCCTCTTGATTTTGGCTCGGGTTATGGTCTCGCGGTTCATGGGATCAAGCCCTGCGTGGGGCTCCGTGCCGGCAGTGCGGATCCTGCTTGGGATTCTCTCTTTCGTCCCCTCCCCCGTGTGTGTGCGTGCGTGCTCTCTGTCTCTCAAATAAATAGACATAAAAAAACCCGGTATCGATATAGATACAGATCTAGATCTAGACATGGGTATAGATAACAATCCCTCCTCCGGGCAATCCAGTGTTTGCTCCGGTGCCTCGCCTGTCTCAAGACTAGACACACATGGGGAGAGACCACTGTGAGGTCCAGGCAGGCACACGTGCTTCTGACCAAGCAGGGAAGAGCTGTGATCACGCGCAAACACACGCATACTCACACACTCTACATTGCCCCCGGCCTGCGCTCTCCGGGAGGAAGCTGTGCGGCCGGGGTCCAGGGGCCCCGGTGGCGGCTGTCTCAGGGCCCAGGTGGTCGCAGGGTGGGGGTGGGGGTGGGGTCACAGCTGTGGGGCTGTGGGGACACGCGGGCGGACAGGGCTGCTCTGCGGTCATCTCTCCCTCGTGTCCCCTCCGCCCAGCAGGCCGTCCAGGAGGAGAGTATCACACTAGCTAAGCAGCCCCTGGGGTCTGGGGAGAAGGAAGAAGTGAATCCGGGTTCAGCTGGAAGCACACAGCAAGCCTGCTGGCGTTGGGGGTGGTGGGGGGGCGGCTCAGAGGCAGGTGGGAAGCAGCCGGCCTGGATCTCGTTAGGTATCGTCCTTGGGATACGTGGGTGACCTTCCCCCATGTCTGGTGCGCCCTGGTTACACCTGCAGGGGTGTCCTCTCTGCAGAGAAACGCGCTTAGAAGCAGGGGCTGCAGGCCGTTCTGGCGCAGGGAGAGGCGAGCGGGGAGAGGGCAAAACAAGGCAAAGACACTGCAGCTGATGTTGGCCACAACCTTGATCGAGCATCTGTGAGTCCTGTTTATCTATACCTTATGTTTGGAACATAAAGTACATTTATCTGGTTTAAGAACTGTATCTTTAAAGTGACTTTTTAAAAAATGTTTAATGTTTGTTTATTTTTGAGAGAAACGGAGTGTGAGCAGGGGAGGGGCAGAGAGAGAGAGAGAGAGAGAGAGAGAGAGAGACAGAATCCGAAGCAGGCCCAGGCTCCGAGCTGTCAGCACAGAGCCCGACGTGGGGCTCAAACTCACGGACCATGAGATCATGATCTGAGCCAAAACCAAGAGTCAGAGATGCTTAACTGACAGCTAGCCAGACGCTCCTATTTATTTTTAAATAAGGCACTTTTCACTTCTTTTTGTTTTTACTTTTCATTTTTAAGTAATCTCTACTCCCAACATGGGGCTCGAACTCAGGATCCCAAGATCAAGAGTTGTGTGCTCTACCGACTGAGCCAGCCAGACGCCCCAGCAAGCAATGTATATTAAATCAAATAGTATTCAAGACCTGACTCCTCTCCCTCCCCCACACATAGAGTTCCCTACTTCACCCCTCCTTTCCTGACACAACCACAACTTGCCCTTGTAATTATTTTATTTGTGTTTGTTTCTGGCATTGCCTTCTTCATTTCTTTTCTTTTTTTTTCTTTTAATTTCTTTTAACATTTGTTTATTATTGAGAGAAGAGAGACACAGAGCGTGAGCAGGGGAGGGGTAGAGAGAAGGGGAGACACAGAATCTGAAGTAGGCTCCAGGCTCTGAGCTGTCAGCACAGAGCCCGACGCGGGGTTTAGCTCGTGAACCACAAGATCATGACCTGAACTGAAGCCGGATGCTTAGCCGACTGAGCCACCCAGGCACCCCTGCCTTCTTCATTTCTAAATCGTGTGCTTATCCTGCCAATTCTTTTTTTTTTTTTTTTCCATTATAGACATGTAGACATTTTCTGTCGACTTTCCAAAACGAGAAATGATGATTTCACGTTCCATCCTGTCCCCCCACCCTCACCCCCCTTTTCCTCCCAATCTAGTGATTGTGTCAGCTCAGGTACTCTGAGAAGCAGAAACCAAGGTAGAATTAAAAAAATGCACAGGACCTACTAGCCTGTGAAAGATAAAGGGGGCAGCTCCAGGGCTGATCTGACACCATGAAGGAGAGGGGCAAGGAAGGAAGGTCAGGTACGAGGAGACTTAGACTTCAGGGTAGTTCTGAGAAAGTCAAGGCCAGGCTGATAGAGAGACCCACAGTAAAGGCTGCCAATTGGAGAAGTCCTGAACTGGGCAGCAAGGACTGGCTCTCGTCCCTTTGCTGTGCTTAGTCAATAGCTGGGAACCCAGCGGTGTCACCCTTCCCCGTGAAGACAACACTGGGTCCCAAAGTGGGACACTCCCCATAGCAGGTTACCCTTTGAAGGGAGGTCTGAGCTATGCATCTCTAAAGCGACCACATGTATATTCCAATTTATGGTTCTATTAATGTTCAGTGCTTCCATTATCATCAGTAAATATTGTTCATGGCCGAGTCATACTGCGAACTGTAATCATTATTTCTTTTCTCATTAGTTATTTTTCCTTGGAGTCTTCTTTTTAAATTTGCTTATTTTTCTATATACACATCCATTAATCTGCTCCAAACTTTCTGATAGAATATAAAACAACCTGCAATATGGTAGAACCTATTTGTGTATCAATTTTCTTTCTTTCTCTTTTGGAGATGTTCCATCTGGAGCCCCATTCGGGGCTTACGGTTGGTTGTGCTTTGCTTATTCCTTCATTTTGGTGGAGCACATCTTCCAGGAGCTTGCTGAAAAGGGGTGTGAGTGATGTGAAGGTTTTGATTCCTTATATACTTTCAGTCTACCTGATGCTTGCAGGTCAGAAATCATTTGCACCTCAGAATTTGGGAGTTATTGTTTCCCGGCTTCCAGTGTTTCTGTTGAGAAGTCAATGCCATTCAGATTCTTGATGCTTTATGTGGCCTTTCTTTCTTCTTTCTTTCTTTCTTTCTTTCTTTCTTTCTTTCTTTCTTTCTTTCTTTCTTTCTTTCTTTCTTCTCTTTCTTCTTTCTCTTTCTTCTTTTTCTTTCTTCTCTTTCTTCTTTCTTTTCTTCTTTCTTTCTTTCTTTCTTTCTTTCTTTCTTTCTTTCTTTCTTTCTTTCTTTCTCTGTGGCAGCTTTTAGGATCTCCTATTTATTCCTGGTGTTCTAAAATATCATAATGATGTGTTTTATTCTCTATGCTGGGTGCTGGGTGGGTCTTTCTAATCAGGAAGCTCACGTCTTTCACTTCTAGGATATTTTTGTATTATTTCATTGATTTCCTCCATTTTATTTTTTCAGTGCTTTCTAGAACTTTTTTTATTTGGATTCTTGACCCTATTGGACTGATTATCCAATTCCCGTAGACTATCTGTCCTGCTTCCTATCTGGTGCTGACAGATTTTCTGAGCTTTATCTTCTAAGCCTTCTATAGATTATTTTGTTATCAGAATGTTCCTTTTTTATTGTATCTGTTTTTGGCTTTGTTTCCTTTGCCTCACTGAGGATACCCATCGCATGTTTCTGATGCAGTTGTATCCCCCACCTCGTCTCTGTTGCCTCTGAGTTCATTTTTCCCACTCATCTGCTTTCTCCTGTTGTTTGATGATCCTTTGTTCTCTCTTACGACGGGGGCACCAGAAATCAGATGGTAAGCCCTGCGATGTGGGGCTTTTTGTTGTAGCCTTCACCGTGATTGATCTGACAGAGGGCCCAGATTCTTGTAGGAGACCCCCACATGTCAGCATTTGTGTAAATCTTCACCACTGGGCAGGTCTTTGGGAGGAATCCTCCCCAATCCTCTCTTGGTGGTGGTAGCTGGAGTGGGGAGAGGCTATGTAAAACCCTAGCTGCCAGCATACTGGGAGCTGAATTTGGGAAGATAACTGGAAAGTTTTGCCTTTTAGTATGTAGATTTTCTCTTGGTTCCCTTGTTTTTCGGGTAGTGAGTGAACCCCTTCCTCAGCCATTTCTGAGACCGGACTGTTTCTGGTTCAACTTCTCCACTCTTCTGCTACAATGGGGGGTGGAATAGTGTAGCTTCTTGGCTGCCCAGACAGGCCCAGGATGGTAGGGGCCGTGGGGCCCGGGCTGGAGCTCTAACTGCTCCCTATACATACAGGCTTCCAAAGGATCCTCCTATTTTCAGCCCTTCCCTGCCCCCTGGCCTTGTAGGGGATGGGATAGCCCTGCCTTCTTTCCCCAAACCCGAACCTTCCTAGGGTGAGTGACTCCAATGAGCTTGTTCTTATGGGTATTCTCTAAATCCTACACCCCAAATAATTAATTTTCGGTTTTCCCCGCTGGATACTGCATCAGTTGCTATGGTTTCCCTCAACCTGGGTTCAGTCTTGCCAACTTTCGTTGGCTTTTCTCATTTCTGTTATCGACCCTCCAACCTCCCCACCCAATACAGCACTGTTGCTCTGGTACCTTTATTTATTTATTTATTTATTTATTTATTTATTTATTTATTTTCTCTTATTTCCATTTTACCAGGGTTTGAGGAGGGAGAGGGAAAAAAGAGCATATGTTCAATCTGATATGTATGATGAGACATCATGCTTCTCCTATGTTTTAAAAAAATTTTTTTAAATGTTTATTTATTTTTGAGACAGAGACAGAGTGCGAGCAGGGGAGGGGCAGAGAGAGAGGGAGACACAGAATCAGAAGCAGGCTCCAGGCTCTGAGCTGTCAGCGCAGAGCCCGACATGGGGCTCGAACCCACGAACTGTGAGATCATGACCTGAGCCAAAGCTGGGTGCTCAAAGGACTGAGCCACCCAGGTGCCCCCACGATCAGTATTTTTTAAATGAATGAATGAATGAATGGATGAACGTGACCCCATTTAACGCTCAGAGCAACCCAATCAGTCATAACTCTAATATTAGAGTTAATACATCTGACATTAACCTTAACCATTAAAGATTAGGAAACAGGTCTCAGAAATTTGGGACTGTTTCTTCCAGAGGATCACTCTTTCCAGAAAATACTGCTTTCGTATAATCTGTGAAATAATCCATGCGAAGGTGTCAGCTGGGGCTGAAGGAAAGTGCTGAGTTGGCTTGGCTAAGTTAGTCCAGAATTATTCAGCATTCATTCAACAAAATATTAGTATCAGCTATGTACTACTGGGCTGAGAGATTTATATTCATTAAATCTCCTCCCATCGCCACAATAGCCCTGCCAGAGAGCTCGGTGGCCTAAAACCATTTCCAAAATATCCATTTTACCAGTGAAGAGTTTACTTAAAATTCAACCTCTGTTTGAGAATCTGGACTTCTTTTTAGTGTCCTATATTTCCTTGGCATTTTGGAACCGTTTAATGGTTTAAAAACAATCTGTTCCTTTAAGGCCACTTCTAGCTTGATTTTGTATTTCTATTAGCTATTTATTGAACTTGCAGGCCTTTTTTTTTTAAATGATGGGATTGTTCTGGATACTTGAAAGTGCCTTATTCTATTTGACCTACTTTTGGAGAGTTAGACTCTTTTTGGTCCGTTTATGCAAAGCCTTTTATTCAGAATTTAAGTGAAATTAAAGTTTAATTTAATTTAATATTTATTTCCAGGACACCTGAACAGATGCAAAAATACTCCGAAGGGGATTGAATTTTACATGAATGCGTTTATGGGTAAGACGTTCTCCAGCCAGGCTGTAATGAGAAAAGGATTGGAGACAAAGACCTAGCGAATCCACTGACTCCCCTCAGCTCCCTCCCTCTCTTCCTTCCTTTCCCTGGACCGTAATCCAAGAAGAAGACTAGGTTCTTCCTGGCTCCTGATTTTTATGATTCTTGGTGTCAAATGCTACTTTTTCCAGTTTTCCTGAGTCAAAGGTACGCACTCAGGTGGGTCATTCACTGGTTGTATTGGAGACCTCTGGCAACCTCTACGGTTGCCAATACCTCTACTGGTATTGGGCAAAACCTCTGGCAACCTCTACGAGAAACCTACCTACCTATTCATCCAAAAGCCATGCCCTAAAACATCAGTGGGGCATGTGAACGGCTTAAAATAGGAATGACTAAAATAGCCAGAGAATTAGATAACTTTGTAGCACTTGCATAGTGATTGTGTTAATTATAGTAACACTTAACACTAATTCAAACAGGTAGATGAGGGCAGAACTCACATTTTTTCTGCCTACCTCACATGTCTTTGGATCAGAATTTGTGGAATTTGTTAAATGTGTTAACTATTTGAACAAGTCTCCATTTTGATAAAGGGAGGATGGACTCAAAATTGCTCAGAGGAATTTGAGGGAGAGGGAAGTGTTCAGGGATGACATACGAGTAATGGAATATTGTAGAACATGGTCCTTTTAAACTCAATGTAGGAAACGAAAAGAGAGTGTTCAAAGACCGTATATTTTGTTACTTTTAAAAAACCGATAAAAATAGATGACACTTCATAAAAAAAAAAGAGGAAGGATAATGTATGATTATCTTTATTTTCATATTTGGAAAACGGAGTGTCACCATAGCAATGACTACAAACTTCCAGGAAGAACTTTTTTTAGAATTCCCTGGACATTATCTCGAATAAAGGTGATGTTTTTCTGCTGCCACAGTGCTATGTGGGCGGCTAAGATCATCTGATCCTTGCAGCCAGTCTGTCCCTGGAGATTCTGACCAGTGACCCTGAAGCTGACTTTCCCTGGTTGATCTGGGCATAATGAACCAAATGTCCCTCCATGCTATAAAACTCTACCACTCTGACTTTTCAGGTGTTAAAATTGTATTTTAAAAAGTATATCCAGGGGCGCCTGGGTGGCTCAGTCAGTTGAGCGTCCGACTTCGGCTCAGGTCATGATCTCGCGGTCTGTGAGTTCGAGCCCCGCGTCGGGCTCTGTGCTGACAGCTCAGAGCCTGGAACCTGCTTTGGATTCTGTGTCTCCCTCTCTCTCTGCCCCTCCCCCATTCATGCTCTGTCTCTCTCTCTCTCTGTCAAAAATAAATAAACATTAAAAAAAAAAAAAAGTACATCCATAGGGATATACTCACCGAAGGGGATTTTAGAGTGTTGTTGACGATGGCAGCTGAGTCGGCCATTTGATCTGTACCAGGAGCCACACCAGCTGTGAGTACATTTCTGTGTGAGTGTGCAGATTCTGGAGCCAGCCTGCATGGGCCCAAGTACTGGCTCCTATACTTCCCGGTCATATGACTGGTTGTGTGCCCTCCTATCAGTAAAATAAAGATTTTATGTTCCTCACACATGTATGTATGTATGTACATATGTGTGTACGTCACAGGGTCGTTGTGAGGTTAAAATGACTCTTCGAAGGGTGCCTGGCACCTGGTAAATGGCATAATAAGTGTTAGTTAGGAGTGTATTACTATCCTTACTACTTATGTAAAGTACGCAAAATATACAAGGCACTTTTGGGGGCTACAAATGCCTAGGCATGTACTTGGAGGTATATACGTTAACAATAATTCCTTTTACAATCCTGGAAGTGTTAATTTCTCACCAGTGCGATTTCTCTTCCTTTCTCTTTGTAACTATCTTCCACCAAACAGCTTTTTCTTAATCCCTGCCCCCCCCCCCCCCCCTACTTGTTTTAAATGTGCAAATAATCCCTCTTCTTCTATCACAGCTTATTGAATTCTACTTTGGGATGTTTCCTTCTTATACTCTCTCACAAATCCCCTGAAACCCTCTTATTTATTTTTTTTTTTTCACACTTCCAAGTCTATCTTATTTTTAATCACCCAAGCAATATGCAAAGTGGCTGATAGAACGTAGAGCCATGCTGTTGACAAGCTGAATCAAAATGAAGGGGGTGAGTGGCACCAGGCGGCTGTCCAGGTCTGGGCCCAGGGGCCCAGGTTTCTTCTGGTTTCAAAGTTCTATGTCTGCCATTTCAGATTTAGACTGATATTTACTACCTATCTTCAACCTGGTATGGCTTAGACTAGAGGATTTTAGATCGATTACCACTTAATCCTTACAAAACTTACAAAATCCTTACAAAAGCTCTTTGAAGGTAGGTATTCCTCCCATCTTACAGAGAAGTAAAAGCAAAAGTAGAGAGGTAAATGATCTGCTCAAGGCCACATAGCTAGAAAGTAGAGAGCTAGAGATATATTCTTTTTTTTAATGTTTTTTTTTTTTATTATTGTTTATTTTTGAAGGAAAGAGAGACAGAGCATGAGCAGGGGAGGAGCAGAGAGAGGAGACATAGAATTTGAAGCAGGCTTCAGGCTCTGAGCTGTCAGCACAGAGCCCAACCCGGGGCTAGAACTCATGAACCGTGAGATCATGACCTGAGTCGAAGTCGGACGCTCAACTGACTGAGCCACCCAGGCGCCCCCGAACCCATATATTCTTACTCCAAGCTCCATTTTCTTCCCACTGCTCATAATCCCTCCCATACAAAACAGTGTAAATAGAATAATAGAGAGATTCTATCCATATCATGCCCTTGAAACTTTCTGAAAGATCTATCCAGAATTCCATACATGTTTTTATTTTTTATTTTATTAAAAAAATTTTTAAAAATATTTATTTTTGGGAGATAGAGACAGAGCGTGAGCAGGGGGAGGGGCAGAGAGAGAGGGAGACACAGAACTTGAAGCAGGTTTCAGGCTCTGAGCTGTCAGCACAGAGCCTGATGTGGGGCTTGAACTCATGAAACACAAGATCATGACCTGAGCCAAAGTCAGACGCCCAAACGACTGAGCCACCCAGGCGCCCCCCACAGAAGTTTTTAAATAGTTCTTCATTCTTCTCTAAAGCTTTTTCTCCAGTAGTCCCACCTATCCATCTATCCATCTATCCATCCATCCATTGATCCAATCATACCATCCATTTATGCACCCGATTATGTATTCATCCCTCCATCTATCCTTCCATCCATCCATCCATCCATCCCCTTATTCTTTTATTAATTATCTACTTTGTTTCAGGCATTGCAGTAAGTTCTGAGGAAATCTCTATCTTTAAGGAGTTCTCAGCTTAGAGAAGAGGACACAACATGTCAATTATAAATCACAATATAATGTGGTGAATGCTAACACATCAAGGTATTTTGAGGTGTTCTAGAAATGAGGAGAGGTGGGGAGGGAATTTATGACTTTTCATAGGGCATATTTTCAAACTGTAGTCCTTGGCAATTTAGAAGGTCAGTAGAGGAACCACCTGAAGCTATGTGCAAAAGCTTTTCACAGGGCTTTGTGACCAAGGGAGCAGAGAGGCACCAAAGGAGTTTGAGGCCCCACAGAGGAGTTTTAACTGTGTTAATATTTGAGCTGATCAAAAGTTTGGCAGGAATCAGAAGGGGAGGAAGACATTCCAGGCAGGATAAACCAGGAGTAAAAAACAACATGCAAATAATTTACTAGGACTCTAACCTAGGGTACCATTGAGGAAGTAGCAGGAGACAAAGCACATAGGATGGCTGGTTGGGGTTCAAACAAAGAAAGGAACAGGGCGCGAGGCCAAGAATGAATTCTCAAGGACATTAAAAACGCTCTCCAAAGCGGTACTACAGTTCATTGTAAAATTTATTCTCTAGTGGCATTAAACAAAATGATAAAAGCTCTTGCTGTCCATTTCCAGAAACTTGTCACAAATCCTCACTACTTGCGGCTAAATCTGCATTCAGGGGTTGAGCTGGGAGCCAAACTTGTTTCTGGGGGATAATGTGTTCTGAATTCCAAACAATGGCTTACGAAACTTCCAGAGAGAAGTGAGGCCGTGAGTTGGCTTGGTGGCACGGCCCCTTAGTGACATGTCTCGTGTTCAAATACGGGCCAGGGAAAGGGGATACAATCATTTGTTTATTTTGTTACTCAAAAAGTAGCAGAGAGCTTTTGGGAGGTGGGTATCACTTATGGTAATGGTAGTTAAATTTATGATACGGGTTTCACCCTGGAAGTGTCTGCCACATTGCTTTTCTTTTCTTCCCAAACCTCTGGGGTTGAGAATAAGTAGGTTAGTTAAATTAAGATATATATATATATATATATATATATATATATATATATAGTTATCTCCCAAAGAGGAAGCTGGTCTCTCAACTAGAACCGTTTCTATAGATTTCAAGGCTCATTTGCCAGTCTCCTTAAATAGGACAGAAGAGATGTTTCTAAGCCTAATAATTCCCCTTTCTGTCCGAGTTGATCAATACATCTTTTTGGATGCTCTAGCACAAAAACCCAAATGTGCTTCCTTTTCTAAAAGGAAGCCTCTGTCTTGCTGGGATTAAGAGGGCATAGTCCCATGACACAGTTCGCAGTCAATTTCTGGCATCTGAAAAACCTTCCCTCTTTCAAGAACTGTGGGCGACCAGTCAAGAGGGAACAGGATTTTGGCATTTGTACAGAAAATCTTACCTGCCAACTGGGCTGCTCTTAACGTATTGTTTCTGAAACCAAGGGACGTGCGTGTAACAAGGGCGGGCTTTGTACTGTCAGAACATTTGTGATGGGCCCGTCTGCACGGAGTGGAAGCGAAAGATGGCCAGCTGTGTTTGTTCCTTCTCTCCCATACCAGCTTTCTTCGGATTCCTGAACAATCTCCTAGGACACGATTGTTACCTCTCAAGACTCATATTTCAGACTTCCTTACTTTGCTAATACCATAACCACGGAATCAGGCATTTTACATGCGTTTGTTCTGACCGCCACACGAACACTTTTCTCTCAATTACCCAGGGCCTCCTGGTCACTACTTTGGGCATGAATCTTACCAAAAAGATGGGTGGAAATTTAACGAGGTGCACTAGGTCGGTATGTTCAGACTGACGCTTCTTCTAGGATTCCTTTTCATAATTCTCTTTTCATTCAACAGGTACGTATCAGGTATCAACTGTACTAGGCACTGTCCTGAGGTTCTCAGAGAAGATGGTAAGGGGAATAGACTTCTGGAAGTAACCCACGAGGCCCCCACTCCCCAAAGCCTAGTCCAGAATCCGAGAAGGAGCCAGAAGGAGCCAGGCTGGAGGGCTCAGCATCTGTGCCTCAAGCTTCTGGGCCCTCAGATCCTTCCTTGTTCATAACCACTCTATGCTTCTCTTTCCTTTAATCATCTTTAATGGACAAGTCTAACCTCCTTTCTAATTAAAAAGAAAAAGCATGGGCATCTGGGTGACACAGTTGCTTAAGCAACCGGCTCTGGATTGTAGCTCAGGTCATGATCTTACGGTTTGTGAGACTGAGCCCCGCATTGGGCTCCACGCTCTTAGCTTGGGATTCTCTCTCTCTTCTTCTCTCTCTTTCTCTCTGCCCCTCCCCCTCTCGTGCTTGCTCTCTTTCTCAAAAAATAAATAAATAAACTTAAAAAAAATAAATAAATAAAAAGGAAAAGCACGAGGCACCGATGTGGCTCAGTCAGTTAAGCATCTGACTCTTGAGGTTTCGCCTCAGGTCACGATCTCATGGTTCGTGAGTTCGAGCCCCGTGTGGGTGTCCTCGCTGATAGCGTGAAGCCTGCTTCGGATTCTCTCTCCCTCTCCCTCTGCCCCTATCCCCCAACTCACACACTCTCTCCAAATAAATAAATTTTTAAAAAAGGGAAGCACTTCCCAGAATAATAATATACTGCTTTAACAGAGAAGACCAAACCAAAGCTAAGACTTCAGTAGGATATTAAATGCTACACAGTTACTCAGATGGTCCCTGTCCCCTGAGGCTTATAGTATGGGATACATAGTTATATCCTACATTCTTAGCACGAATGCACATCTTTTAAAATAATTTCACAGATAAGCAGAGGTTGGAAAAGTGCTGGCTTTTCAGCAGTAACAACTTCTTGGCTTACAAAACCGTGTTAGAGTCTCAGTGTGGGGGGAAACTTTTATATAAATATCTGGATAATTATAGGAATATATCTTTTCGTATAAGTGATAAGTCCCCAAAACGGCAAAACCTGGCAGAAGAATTCCGAAGCAGCACAACCTTCCGAGCCTCTTGGGATTCTGAGCAATCCGTTAGTAGCCCTGACAGTCCCAGACAAGGGTTACTTGTCACCTATTAGCTACCATAGTCCCCTTCCGAATATTCCTGCCTAAACGTCCGAAGGACGCTTCTGCACAGAAACACCATTCTAAAAAATTTGAAAATGGATATCTACGTACCCTGCGGTCCTGATCCTCCATGAAGGGAGCTGCTGTGTAGCTATCAGGCCATACGTTCGAATGTTCTCTGACTTCCTTTCTGACTCAGATCGAATGAATCCGCAGCACTGATGTAAGGCTCTTAATGGGAATCTGTTTTCAATTCAGGGCAGATGTGGGACACTCTTGTAGCCCTAGGGATTATCAACTTTAAAACAAATCGCCTTCAGGATGATAAGTCAAGAGGCAGTAACTGCTTCCTGAGGCCTCCTCGGGGTTCCTTCCAAATGCTTAACATATAACACAGTAACTATGGCGCAGAAAGGTTTACTCTTGAGCTGCTCAGACTTTGAAACAAAGTTTGCAAAAATGATCCTCTGAAACGAAGCGTGGAAATATTTGTAGAACTTTTATAGAGAAATCCAGATATTTTAGTAACATACAAAAGTGATCAAAATGTCCTTGTCCCACCCCCACCCCCCAAAAAAAAACCTATCTTAGCACTGTGTTCGGTTCATTGAATATAGCTTTTCCACACGCTGAAATTAAATTGTTCTGGTTCAGAATTTTCTTGGCTCAAGGAAAGGAAAGGGAGGATTATTCCAAGACTTCCACAGAGAAACATCCAGAAAGCAATTTAACACGATAAGTCTAATGTTCTAGAATTAGAGTTCACGCGGCACGAACTGCCTGCATATTGGAACACCCTTTGTTCTGAGACCACTCTGTAGGGTTGGTCCACACAGGCCAAGATTTTAGACTCAAAAAAACACAGCTGGGGTTTAGTATAGTTTAACCCAACTTAATAACCCTGAAAAGAAGTTAAAAAAACAACAACAACACTAACTTATAAGAAATCTAAAAGAAAATTTTAAGATTAAAGAAAAAAATTTTTACGTTTATTTAGTTTTGACAGAGAGCGAGAGAGCGCAAGTGGGGGAGGGGCAGAGAGAGAGGGTGACACAGAATCCGAAGCAGGTTGCAGGCTCCAGACTCTGAGCCGTCAGCACAGAGCCTGACGTGGGGCTTGAACTCGTGAACTGCGAGATCACGACCTGAGCCAAAGTCGGACGCTCAGCTGACTGAGCCACCCAGGCGCCCCTAAGATTTTTAAATACAACTTTCCTTTTAATTAAACAAGTTTTCCATAGAACTTTAAAATATGAAAAGTAAGTGTGCCTGCATTTCCCCATAAAGCACACACAGATAAGTTTAGGTCTAAGGAGCATTAGCAAGGCATCAGGAAATAGTCACCTGAAGTTATGTATTGAGAAAACACAGTCAAGTCTTTAATACGAGAGTGACATAACAGAGCTACGTGGTAAAATACTAGGTCCCCCACCAATGAACGGTAGGGCTCCTGTTTCTCTCATCTTCCTGGGGAAAGAGGAATTAAACTTCCAAGAGTTTACACGTGTGCTAAATAATCAGTAAGCAGTGTTACGAGGGGTGTTCAGAGTTCTGGATGGGATGTGAAGGGACCTGTCCCCGGATCTCTTTAACCGGAGGGGCTCTGGGCAAGCCACGGCCCAGGCCACAGTTTCTTCGTAAAGTGGCTGAGTTAGGGAGGTGGTTTCTAAAATACACACCTCACATACCAGTAACGATGCATTAACCAAGACTGGGCAGAGCAGAGGTAAAGGTCTTGCTGTTGTTTTCGTTTTCAAGGGTAACGCCCACTAGCCAGACGTCTCAGACAAAATTTGTTTTCCGCCTTGAAGCATATATTTGTATTTACGGCAAAGGAAGGTCTTAGCTAAAAAGTTGGAACTGAAGGGTCAAGAAGCCGACTGCCTGATACAAATCAGACACTTAGTGTTTTGTTTTGGTTTTCTTTTTGGTTTCACAGGCTTCTCTGGAAACAACCACCTAAGTGAAACTCCAGAATTCTGATCCTCTTCATGGGCATCAACTGGGTACTGAGCACGTTCATTATGATGCGTCAATTAAAAAAATGAAATGGGTAAGAGCAGTCAGATGTGAGTGAGCTGTGGGTAAATGTTGCTAGGCGGGCCGGGCGGGGATACCTGGCGTACAGGGTAGAGAGTGTGAGGTGACGGGGGAATATGGAATTGAGTTGTGAGGTCCAAGTTCAAGGTCCAGGGCTGCTACTGAGGACCCCTGTGGCCTCGCCTCACTTCTCTTTTCTAACCCTTGTTTCCTTGCCTATACAAGGAAGGCATCGGTCTCTGCATCCTTTTACCTGCCTAAGTAATCAAAGGAGAAATTCTGCCCCACGGGATGTCACTTTTGTTTTGGAGTTTGACTCTCAGGAGCACTGAAGCTAAGACTACAGACTCAGAAGTTCTGTGTACATTGGATGACAACCGTAGATCAGGCAGAGATCTAGGCCAGTTAACCTGTGCTATTTTCTTTCTCACAACCGTGGGAGATACCTGTTTACCCGCAGAAAAGAACTCAGGTATACCAGCAGTAATAATAAAAATTAAGGTTTTCTTTCCACAGGTCAATTTTTATGTCTCAGCTATGATTTGATGGCATATGAACATTTTTAACTTTTAACTTTAATTTAATTTGATTTTTTTAAAAGTTTGTTTATTTACCGTGAGAGTGACAGCGACACAGGGAGTGGAGGAGGGGTGGAGAGAGAGGGAGACAGAGAATCCCAGGGCTTGAACTCCCCACACCCAGAGATCATGACCAGAGCAGAAACCAAGAGTCGGATGTCTAAGTGAACCACCCAGGTGCCCCAGCTACGATTTGATCGCCTACGAACATTGTTTAAAAAGTCACGTATGACATTGCTGTTGTGCGTTGGATTGTGTCCCCTCCAAATTCCTCTGTTGAAGGTCTAACCCCAGTACCTCTGAACGTGATCTTATTTGGAGATAGGATCTTTTACGGAGGTAATTAAATTAAAATGAGGTCATTAGGGTGGGCACTAATCTGACCCTAAAACGGGGAAATTTGGACAGAGACACACGCATATAGGGAGAACACTGTGTGAACAGAAAGCTAGCCATCTACAAGCCAAGGAGAGAAGCCTGGAACAGATTCCCCCTCCCAGCCCTCAGAAGGAAGAAACCCTCCAACACCTGGTAGCTTCCGCCCCCGCGAGACAATACTTTTCTGTCGTTTAAGTCGCTCATCTGTGGCACTTGGGGATAGCAGCTCTAGCAGAGTAACACGATTGGCATCTTCCGAACAATGATTGTGCATTATGCCTTATATCCTACTGTGTATCAAACACTTACATAAACAAATCAAGGCATTTTCGACGCGAAAAACGTGAGAGCTGGCCAAATGGGCACTGGGAATGGGCTGACAGTGGGGAAACGGCCCTTAGCTGCAATACAGTTATAGTTTTGTGTTTTGTTTAAGTTTACGTATATAAATACGTAAATACGTATATAAATACGTTTGAGAGAGACAGAGACGGCGTGAGCGGGGGAGGGGCAGAGAGAGAGGGAGACAGAGAATCCCAGGCAGGCTCCGCACTCTTCGTGCAGAGCCTGACAGGGGCCCGGAACTCATGAACCATGAGATCACTACCTGAGCCATTTAGGTGCCCTGTGTAGTTTTAAAAGAAATTCGTATCTCTCTGCTCACTGGCCAACTTCCTCCCCACCGAATCCAACACACAATATAACAGAAATGATTCAACAAAGCACCCAAAACACAAACAAGTGTAAAAACCTAAAGAAGCTGGAGATGGGGAGGGCACACACTTAGGAAGACCCGTGGCCCCCCTCTCTGTCTGGGTATCATACACGCCGACTCGGCACAAGAGTTGGGGTCACGTCTCCACCCGCCATGCCACGCCAAGCACGTGTAATACACCCCTCTTAGTAATTGGAAGAACTTTCCCCCAAATACAAGCAAATGCAGCAACAACATACTGTTATTTCATATCACAAAAAAGTTAGGCTACATTGATTCTCCCTATGAAAGCACTTTTTTCAGAAATGAGAGATGCTATGGAATGGAATGGTGAATGCACATTAAAATAAGCACTGATTACTTGGAGCAAATTGATCTCGTTTCCAAAGATAAAACCCAGACTCAATCCAGCATCATTTTTTCCCAAATGCCTTATCTGGCAAAGTTGAGAAGTGAGTAAATTTTACAAAGCCATTTTAAAGGAATGCAAACGTTCTGAACTTAGAAATATTCATTAAAATCAATCTCCATTATCTTTTTTCTTAACAAGCTTAGAATTAAACACAGTCTCTAAGTACTGACAGTATTTATGGCTCACCCAAAGCCCAGACAAAGGCTGGACTCAAACAGTGCAAGGAATAGGAAGGAAGAAAGCTTGAGTTAACTACGTAGGCCAGGCAAGTGGATGTGGCCTCAGCGAAAACGGGATTCTGCAAGACTTAACTTTTCAAAGACAGTGCTAGAATGTTCAGTGAAACTGATAGACCAGTGGTTCCGGCAGAATTTGATGCTTTCAAAATAGTGAGGGGGAGTGGAAATGTTCTTGCCATGCACAGAGTTGAGCAGAGTTTTGCAACTTGGATATCAGCAGTTAATTAATTTTTTTCCTTCATATTTGCCATAGTAGCTTGTCTGTATGTTATTTACATTAAATCTGATCTACCTAGCTTCCCCAGGAGAGTTAAAAGTAATAACATAGGCTTTACAGAGCTATGCAATATATCCTTTTTGTAGGGGACAAAATAAAAATTTAGTTACGTCCACCCCATTTCCATCCTGCACACCAAAACTTGAGCTTATTACCTTATTTCACAACATTCAAACATTTATTCTTAAATGGAAGCCTTCTTCTTTCGATGCATTTCTTGTGATCGTAAGTTGTTTAATCAAGAAAAATTCTGAAACACTGAAAATCTTATCCATCAGTCAAGATTTCCTGAAACTCTAGAAAGGGGCTGGTGAGGATTCTGGCAGTAAGAGAGCTATCAGTCGTATTATTTATTGTTCACATACTTGGTTAACACACATTCGCCTTTCGTTCAAGGGATTCATAAAGTTTCACATGGTTTAGAGATGAATCAAGTATGAAGACTTTAAACAATATTCCTTCCAACTCTCAGACTCTGATTCAACACAGTATTTCTCATAATTGCCTGCTGAGAAGAGACAGCTAGGGGTAATTGTTGAAAATACAGACTCCCATGGGGCGCCCGGGTGGCTTAGTCGGCTAAGGGTCTCACTCTTGATTTCAGCTCAGGTCAGGATCACACGGTTCTTGAGATCAAGCCCAGCATGGGACTCTGCTGTCAGTAGGGAGCGTGCTTGGGATTCTCCCTCTCCCCCTCTTTCTGTGCCCATCCCTGCTCTCTCTCTCTCTCTCTCTCAAGGTAGGGAGCGTGCTTGGGATTCTCCCTCTCCCCCTCTTTCTGTGCCCATCCCTGCTCTCTCTCTCTCTCAAGAAAAAAAAAAAAAAAAAAAAAAAAAAAGGAAAAGAAAAGAAAATACAGACACCCAGTCCCTTCTCTTGGAAGCTGATTCTGTAGGAATGAGGAATGGAGGGACTCTGGGGCTCCTTATCACTGTACAAGTCTGAGAAATACTTTATCCTCTGACTCTTAACCTTGGCTGGATATTGGAATTGCTTTTGGAGAGAAAAAATAGTACTGAGCCTGGGTCTCTCTCCTACAGATTCCAGCTTTAGTAGTCTAGGATATGGCCTGAGCCTTTGGATTTTTGGAAGCTTCCAGTTGATTCTAATGTGCACGCAAGGTTGAGAATCACTGATCTGATTGAACTGACAGTCAATTAAGTGAAACATGTGAGAGCAATATTTAACATTTCCGTTAAGATATTCCAAGTACATCATTTGAATGCTTGTCAATGTGTTGAGAAGGGAAGAATGGACATTATCTTTCTTTTACAGAGCAGCAAACACAAACTCAGAGGGGTGAAGTGGCTGGATAGAGGTCCTACTCGAAGCAGAATGACAGGATTGGTAGGCTATTTCTGAGGTATTCTATTACCTTACCTATGTTTCTTTGCTCCTCGCTGGCTCCCAGCTGTGCCAGCCTCCCTTTAAAAACAAACCAAAACAAGGCTTTTGGTTGCCAAAGCTTCTCTTACTTGAGCATTTTTATTAACGATAATACTGATAACCACCACAGCAGTGGTTAGCATCAGATCTTTTCTACACATGGTGCTAAGTGCTCTGCATGCATTATCTTAATTGCCTCAAAGACTTCCTGAGGTACGTTACCCTCCCTATGTTACAGGTGAGGAAACTGAGGCTTAGAGAGTAAGTAACTCGCCGACGTCACATTCCTATGCAATACTCTTCTTGTCCTTGAAGTCAACCAAATTTCAGCAAGGGTCAGAGAGGAAAGAATCTGATAAAGTAAGTTAGAGAAAGCTATTATGGATATGATATGATAGTCATATCCATATTATGGATATGATAGTCATATCTAGAAAGCTAAAGTTGTAGCCTTCGTGCATTGTATTGCCACTCCTAACATGGGGAGTCAATCTTTTAAAAAAATTCCAGAGCCAGCCATCCAAAAACATGAGTATCTAGCACTTGATGAGTTCACTTGGAGAAGTCATGGATTGTTAATCCTTATTTTATTTCTGGAAATGTTATTTCTCTTTTTATGTAAAGACTATTTGGAGATCGGATCACTTTGACCAAAGTGTGCAATATCCAAACTTAGTTTGTACAGAAAAAAATCATGCCTTTACCACCTAGCTGGTCTCATTGCTAAAAGTGCTAGTTTATTTATTTATTTCATTTAATTTTAGTTTTTTACAACTTTCTTAAATTATTTATTGTTTCACTTACATCCAACTTAGCACATGGTGCCACAATGATTTCAGGAGTAGATTCCTTAGTGCCCCTTCCCCATTCAGTCCATCCCTCCTCCCACAACCCTTCCAGTAACGTTTGTTCTACATATTTAAGAGTTTCTTATGCTTTGTCCCCTGTTTTTATATTATTTTTGCTTCCCTTCCCTTATGTTCATCTGTTTTGTATCTTTAAAGTCCTCATATGAGTGAAGTCATATGATATTTGTCTTTCTCTGACTAATTTCACTTAGCATAATACCCTGTAGTTCCATCCACGTAGTTGCAAATGGCAAGATTTCATTCTTTTTGATTGCCAAGTAATACTCCACTGTATCTATATACCACATCCTCTTTATCCATTCACCCATCGATGGACATTTGGGCTCTTTCCATACTTTGGCTATTCTCGCTACCTTCCTGCTTTGTCTATGACTAAGGTAACCCTGCCTTCTCACAGACTGTCATAGTACAGTCATAGTACACTGATTTGGCATCAGAAGGCTTGGGTCTGGGTCCAAAACACCTTTTTTTTTTTTTTTTTTAGCTTTGGGGTCTTGAGCCAGTTGCATCCAGATGTGGCTTAATGTTCTGAGAGAATCAGACCCAGTTGGAACATTAATAAACATTCTCATACCTATTTTTTAATGTTTATTTACTTTTGAGACACAGAGAGAGAGAGAGAATCTGAAGCAGGCTCCAGGCTCAGAGCTGTCAGCACAGAGCCCGACATAGGGCTCAAACTCACAAACGGCGAGATCATGACCTGAGCTGAAGTTGGACGCCCAGCTGACTGAGACACCTAGGTGCCCCAGAAATTAGCTACAATTTTATGATGCCACAAAAGAGAGAAAGATGTAAAAAAAGAGAATCTATTCCTCTGATTGTAAAGACTATACTCTGGTGTGGGAATCCTAGCTGACTTCGTAAAATGTGAGGTTATGTAAAGATCGAGGGGGAATTATTTTTTTATGTATACTACAAAGAGAATAAGTCTAGTGAGTCAACCAACAGAAGCTTAGCCTATCCATCACCTTGTATATAAATCTCGATTTAGTCAACAAATATTAACTGAGCACTTACTCCTAGCTGGACACGGGGACTACAATGACCCTCCTGAAATGTCTCTGAGGTGGGGGAAAATGGTTGGTTCACTTAAGAAACCGGGAAATCAAGTATCATTGGTGTGTGGAGAACATGGGATCGGGGGTAGGATCTGAGGCCATGAGACTCTTCAGGGGCCAGGTCATACAGTCCTCTTGGGGGATGATAATGAGTATGGATTTTATTTTAAGTCCAATAGGAAGTCATGAGGAATTTGAGGCAGAGAAGCAGAATGATCTGATTCGTGCCTTCATGTAATTCCTATTGTGTGTGGAGAAGGGATATTGTAGACAGTGATAACCTTTCTCTTCCCAAGCAATCCTTGTGAAAAAAACAGAGCTTATGAAGCAATCTGCCCATGTTTTTAAAGTAATCCTCCATGGGCATAATCCTTTATATTTTTGTAGAAAGAGTAGCTCTTACATTCTCAATGGGACCGATTTATGGATATATAGACAATTGAGCATTAACCTGCCTAGCTGAGGACAGCATTGCATTTGACGACACTTTTTGTCAAAATAAAAGACAACAGAGCCCTTTCAAATCACTGTCAGTGAAATGCGTGTCTTCAGCTCTCTCTCTCTCTCTTTTTAAAAGTCTATTTATTTATTTTGAGAGAGAGAGAGAGAATGTGCTAGTGTACGAGCCGGGGAGGGACAGAGAGAGAGAGAGGGAGACAGAATCCCAAGCAGGCTCCGTGCTGTCAGCACAGAGCCCGATGTGGGGCTCGATCTCACAAACCATGAGACCATGACCTGAGTCGAAATCAAGAGTCGGATGCTTAACTGACTGAACCACGAAGGTGTGCCTGGTTCTCTCTGTCATCAGGGAAAGGTGCTGTGCTGAAAGTGAAAGAGATCCAGCCACATGTGACCTCCTCTCAGGTGGAGAACTGAGAACCCCATGCTTCCTTGTTCTGGGCAGAAAACAGTACACAAAACACATGGGCACCTACCTAGGATAATGGATTGGCATACCAGTGTCAGTGCCCATCGTAACAGAACTCTTAGCACGCCCGAATACTGTACATAAAAGTTAAGACACCCAAACTGTCCCCAAGCCAGCTCAGAAATAAATTCTCCACCCTTACGTACTCTTCCGTTTTCATGGCGCAGATGGGGGCAGGAAAACCGAAATGTTCCGTATAACGTAGAGTTGAACACGTACAAATGTGACAACGTCCATTCTCTTACAGCTCTAAAAGGCCAACTCTCTTTACCCCACGATGGTTTTCTTTTCAGGTTTCAGTTCAATGCAAAGCATGTTTCGGTCGTTGGGTTGTGAACTCCAAAACCTGTTCCCAGAGGCTTGTCCTGGAAATGCCGACAGATGCCTCACTGCAGCCGCACTCCCGGGCACCGCTATAGCCATCAGTTTTAATGAGAGCTGTTAATATCACCTCCATCAGAATGGTTGCCCTGGGCTGACGTTCTGGGCCGTGCACAGGTGCTCTCGGCCAAAAATGTAATGTAGGTTATTACATTATCAATGAGGCACAGATGTGCTTTCTGTCTGAACTCAAGGTGGTGCTCCTGCCAAGTGCATAACTCTTTCAGGGGGCCCAGGTCTGTTTGTATCAAAATGCTGTTCCAGCTCAGTGAACCTGAGAACTGCCTTCTGCTTCCCCAGGACACGAGTTTAGAAAACATGCCTGAGAATGCAAGGAGGCTGGGCTCTCGAAAGCAGGTGTAGGCTTTCTTAAGAACACACCATCCCGCTCTCCATCCATTGCCCTTTTAGTGAGTGTTCCAACCATGGCGTGTTCATTCATTGACTTACCAGGTTTTCCCTGGGCAGCTACCTGGGGCCAGGTACTCAGAAGAAGTCAAAGGTGAATTTACCAAGGAGTTTGCCCCCAGGTACCCTGTAATGATCTCTACTGTTTTTGATCTTCTCTTCCAACTTCTTCAGATTTGTCTCTCAAAATCCACACCTCCACTGCTTTCCTCTGAAGCTCTAGTCTTAACATCATGGTGTTTTTCCACAAAGTTGGATGTTTACCCAATTTTACATCCCCAGCATCTCCTTTTTCCTAGTTTGAAACTGCTTTTTCACTGTTTTTTTTTTAATTTTTTAATGTTTATTTATTTTTGAGAGAGAGGGAGAGCACGCGCGAGTGAGCAGGGGAGGAGCAGAGAGAGGGAGACAAAGAATCGGAAGCAGGCTCCAGGCTCTGAGCTCTCAGCACAGAGTCCGAAGCAGGGCTCAAACCTACAAACCATGAGGTCATGCTCTGAGCTGAAGTCGGACGCTTAACAGACTGAGCCATCCAGACGCTCCATCACTGAACTTTTTGTTATTCAACTTGGTCCCTGGGATCTGTCTATCTGATCTATCTGACTTGTAGATTTTCCTTAAAGCGGCAGCAGCCAGTCCTGCAGTTAGCCTAGCATCCTACGTTGGCACTGCTAAGCCAGTATGGATGCTTGGGTGCTGAGAACTGGCCTTGAGAGGCACGGAGGAGCCACCACCCATGAGGTCCCACACCTGCCTATGTTCTCAATATGACACATCCCGTCAGGGATAGAACAGTGGCTCAAGGAGGCCACAGGGCTTCTCCTCTGTGTGAGGAAGCACATTTCAAATTGATCCTGACTTTGAGAGTGACATTGCCTTGCCATCCTGGAAAATTTATCTCTTGTACAGAAGCTAAATGACGAGGAGGTCGGTACACTGACCACAGTACGGTCTCCCTACTCTCATTTCAGTTTCAAACACAGAGATGAACAAACACAAGGAAGATACCAGGAATGTCTGTATATGTGGGCGTGTGTGAGCTTGGAAAAGTGTCCAGAGCTTTTGGGGTATCTGAGAGCACCCAGCTGAGGAAAACATGAGAAAAACACAGTCGGGACCTGACATTATTCAATCCTTCTGTTCTTGAGCTTGCTGTTTATCCCCAACTGTTAACCAGAGATGACAGAAGGATCCTGAAGACAAATGGGTGCTCTTCTTCTCCATTTTCTTTCCACCTGCACCCCGCACCCCGTGCCTGACTTCACTCCCTGCCCCCTCTCCCTGATTCCCATTCCGCGTTTGACTGATGGTTTGCAGCGGCAGTTTGAAGGGATGGCTGGTGGCATTAACCCTGTTGTCTGTCTCCATACCCTCCAGGGATGAGGCTGTTGCTGGGAAGCACAGGACTGTCATTCCTGTAGTTGCTGGGAGCCCCAAAGACCCAGCCATCAGCAGTGCCCTCATGGCACAGTGGCTGTTCTACATGGCTGGCCTTGTTATGAAGCGAATCTCTTGACAGGCAATTTGCTGCTGCCACCTGTATCTAGAAATCTTTGCTAAGACTGCAAAATGCGTCCAGCCTCCTCCCTTCTCCCAGGTCTAGTTTTGGCGACATGCTTGCTTCCAATTACTGTACCTTACCCTGTTTGCATTTCCATTTGGTGCTTGAAATATTCTGATCACCTCTCCCTTCTCCTGGGCAGATAGGCACATGTTTTATCACTGGGAGGAAGGCAAGGGCATAAGGGACCTAACAGATGATAATAGAAAGTAAGTGTCAAACTGATGTGCTTCTGACTCAGGAAGACCTGGGGCTGCATCAGGTCCCCTGGTGGGAATCTGAGTTTGGCTGAAATACAGAAATGGGAAGGCTGACTTTCCGTCTAGCGATTTACCATTGACTTTCCATGGTCAAAACCAAGTGAAAATCTTCCTGATGATTGCCTCAGCAATAGAAAATTGAAGCAATACATTTTTTAAAATTATTTATTTACTAGAGAGAGAGAGAGACAGAGAGAGAGAGAGGAGGGAGAGTGCACAAGCAGGGGAGGGGCAGAGAGAAGGAGAGACAGAATCCCAAGCAGGCTCCTAGCCATCAGCCCACAGCCTGATGTGGGACTTGACCTCATGAACCACGAGATCATGACCTGAGCTGAGACCAAGAGTCAGATGCTTAAGGAACTGCGGCACCCAGGCGCCCCTTAAAAGTTTATACATTAATATTTACAAAACTTTTTCAGGAGCTTTATCAACTACTATGCGGATTCGAGACAAGGCACATAAGGAACTGATTAATGTTATCATACTTCCATATCAAACATTAAGTATAAACTGTATCCTAAGATTTTGGGAGGAAGGAAGAAGGCAACTAGATGACTAATGCGAGAAGTTAAGTGATATGTAAAAATAATTTAGATTCAAATTATAAATCCTTTCCAATGAATTTCACATAATGGAAAAATTAAGCATCTTCAAGTTTCACGCAAATTAATTTTTTTTTTTTTTTTTAATTTTTTTATTTTTGGGACAGAGAGAGGCAGAGCATGAACGGGAGAGGGGCAGAGAGAGAGGGAGACACAGAATCGGAAACAGGCTCCAGGCTCCGAGCCATCAGCCCAGAGCCTGACGCGGGGCTTGAACTCACGGACCGCGAGATCGTGACCTGGCTGAAGTCGGACGCTTAACCGACTGCGCCACCCAGGCGCCCCAGTTTCACGCAAATTAAAAGAAACATGAAAATGGTATCCTCTAATTTCAATTCTTCTGGTACTTTCAAAATGTATATTTCAAATAGATATACATCTTAGATTTAAGCATGGACTAAAGAAAAGTGTTGATCCGTAAATATGCTACTTTGTTCAGAAATTAAAAACTAAGGAAGTAATCATTTTAAAAGCCAAGCTTTATCATGCTTTTAAAGCATGTTACAATGATGAAAAGTACCTTAGTCTTTAAAAGATCTTATCATCCAAAAGTCTTCCCCCAGCAGACAAGGTGTGGCTCACTCTCAGAGTAAGGGGCACCCTCTGTGAGATCCAAGGTCTTCTGTATGTCAGGGGAGCCCATCTCCAGCCATATTTTTTGCCAGGCATCTCTTCTTTTCCATTGACCTTGTGGTTCATTTATGCCGTTAATAAAATTGCATTAAGTCACGTGTGTGACAGGTTCTGGAGGTATAATGATGGGTAGGACAGACCTAGCCCTGCCTCCTGGACTGTATGGGAACGGGCAGCGAGACAAGCATTGGCAATGGAACCAGGGCCAGATGGGAGAAGGAGTTACTCCTTGTTGGGCCTTCAACAGGAGCAGCTCGCTAACATGCTCGTTGGTGAAGACAGTAGAGGGTGGGGCATTGTGCCCTTGTTCTCAGAGAAGAACCTCAGAGAGGTGTCTGGACTTCCTCTCTCTCTGTCCACACAGTTCATTAGAAATCCGAGGACATTTTATACAACTGGCATCAGCAACCTTGCTCCTTCTTAGAATTTTGGTTTGGTCTTGACCGACTCCAAGTTCTACTGGAACAGGAGTTGCCCCTTCATCATGGGTGCAAACACCCCCTTCACCCTTGCCGACAATGATCCTTGAGTGCTATCCAGTCAGGACATACGTACAGCTAAGGTAACAGAATTGAATGGGAAACGGGAAAAACACCAGACTGTTTGCACTGGTATGTGGTAACCATGAAATAAGCAAACGCTTGATTTTGTTGACTGAGGTCAATACGAAAGCTGTTGCATCTCTTATTAACAACTTTCCGGACATTTGATGCGTGCCTTTTGGAAACACCTCGAGCTGAGCCCGTTGTTCGGAAATGTCAGAACGTTCCATTCTGGTAAGCATTCGACTCCAAACTCTGTGAAGCGCAGCTAAAACGTGTGAGGGGAATGGAAAAGGCTAAAACTGGAAGCTGAGTCAGTAGACAGTGAAAACATTCTGAAGGGGCTTTCTGGTTTTGGTTGATTACAGGCTTGAATTTATGATCGAGGGAGAGAAGCCCACCCATGCTTTCCACTCATGCCTTCTTTTTATGGTCTCCTTCTAAATGCAAGGAGCTGCTTGCATCGGGGCAAGTACTTTTTTGCCTACGGGGTAAGGTGATCTCAGAACACTACGGCCTGAATTGGCAGGGGAGCAGTGTGTGCTCCTAATGGAAGGTGTCAACGATCTCATACCTAAACTCTTGCTTCTTTTTCCATTTACCTCCCACAAGAGTATGTTGGCAAACTAAAATATGGACAAGTCGTAGTTACATAGAGGATAAGGGCACAGACTTTGGAGTTCTGAGGTTTGTATCACGGCTCCAACCACGATTAATGCTGTGACTTTGGGCAAGTCGGTTAAACAACTGCGAGTCTCAGTTTCCACCTCTGTAAAATGGGGGTAAGAAACATGTCCACTCAGGGGCTTCCTGTGAGGATTCCATGAGATAATGACTCCAAATCGCTTAGCTTAGGGCCCCGTGCAGACACGGTCCACAAATGCTACACCATTATTATTGAAAATGGTGTCAAGCCTTTGTGGAAAAAAATCGGTGCTTTAGTTAGGATTCTTCAGTTTTGCTGGTTCTGACAATGGCTCAATCTAGCACAAGCAAGGAGTTAATGTGCATTCCAACAAGTTAAAAGTGGGAAAGCCAAGTACTTATTAAGTTTCTCATTTTCTTTATTTACTATTACTCATTTCACAAACGTCTGTGGAGCTCGGCCATCGGTGAACCATCGGGGGAGTAGAGATAAAAATAACAGTCCCGTCTTCCAGGATCTTGAAGTCCAGAGGAGAAGATCAATAAGCAAGCTAACAATGACAGTATAGCATTCACACTTAAGAAATGCATTTTGGCAGACCTATGCTTTGCAAACACAGCAAAAGCATATTCTTTGTGAGAGAAGAGAACCAGAAGGATTACAGGCTCACTGAAGTTGAACATTCTAATTCTAAAGAAATGGAGGAGGGAAGTCAGGAACACAAGAGAGATTACCTCAGCCCTGCCTCGTACCCTGCCCAGTTCCCAAACTGAAGATTGTCTCCTGCCCAGGCTTCAATGTCATTCTTTGGTCTCTAAGGTGAATGTGGCCCTTGGCAGGAGTTCACGGAGCTCTAGGGCAACCCTTTGTGACTCAGGTTCACGCCGAGTTTGTAGCCAGGGCAGCTTTGACCACATGCCCCAGATCTGATACCTGCTCCTCTGTCCCAGATTCCCTGAATATTTAGTGTTAGGGATCAGAAGTAGGCACTTTTCTTCTTTGTATATATATTGAAGGACTTTAGTCCTAGCTCTGAGCTTTGTTCATATGAGTGAACTCCTGCTACCTCTTAAAGACTTTACTGATGAACCTTCTTGCCTCCTTGGCTTTATTTATTTATTTATTTGGTAAGCAATGGCTTTATTGAGATATAATTCACATAGCATACAATTCACTCATATATTTAAATTTTTTTTTCAACGTTTTTTATTTATTTTTGGGACAGAGAGAGACAGAGCATGAACGGGGGAGGGGCAGAGAGAGAGGGAGACACAGGATCGGAAACAGGCTCCAGGCTCCGAGCCATCAGCCCAGAGCCTGACACGGGGCTCGAACTCACGGACCGCGAGATCGTGACCTGGCTGAAGTCAGACGCTTAACCGACTGCGCCACCCAGGCGCCCCTACAATTCACTCATATAAAATGCAAAATTAAAAATAAATAAAACGTATAGTTCCAATGACTTTTAGCATATTCACAGAGTTGTTACACCATTGGCACAATCAACTTCAGAAGATTCTCATCATCCCGGAGAGAAACTTTTGCATTCCTTAGCTGTCACCCCAATCCTCCCAGCCCCCCACCCCTCAGCCTCTGGCAACCACTCTCTATTGTCTGTCATTATCAGTTTGCCTATTCTGGATATTTCACATAAGTGGGTGTTGAGGACTGAATTATATCTTCCTAAATTCATATGTTGAAGCCCTCACTAACCCCCAATGTGGCTGTAATTTGGAGACGGGGCTTTGAAAGAGGTAATTAAAGTTAAATGAGGTCAGAAGGGACCTGGCCCAATAGCACTTGTGCCCTTATAAGAAAAGAAAGATATGGGGGATATGTGTGCATAGAGAAGATGCCATGTGAGGGAACAGTGAGCAGATAGCCATCTGCAAGCCAAGGAGAGACATCTCAGGAGACAACAAACCTACCAACACCGTGGTCTTGTACTCCTAGCCTCCAGAACTATGAGAAAACAAATTTCTGTTGTGTAAGCCACCCAGTCTGTGGTATTGTGTTATGGCATCCCTAGCAGATTAATATACTAGATTCATACAATGTGTGCCTTTTGTGTCTGGCTCCTTTCATTTAGCAAAATGCTTTCAAGGTTTAATCCATACTGTAACATGTATCAATACTATATTCTTTTTGATGACAAGTAATTTTCTATTATATGAATGTACCACATTTTGTCTATCCATTCATCAGTTAATGAACATTTGGGTTGTTGCCACCTTTTGGCTATTATCAATAATGCTGCTATAAACACTGATGTACAAGTTTTTGTGTGGACATGTTTTTATTTCTCTTGTCATATGTATTTTGGGTATATGTACATATCTGGAGTAGCATTTATGGGTCACATAGGAACTCTAGGCATGACCTTCGAGAAACTGCCACGCTTTTTGCTGAAATAGCTGCACCATTTTACATTCTTACTAGCAATGACTGAGGGTTCCAATTTCTCTGTATCCTCATCAACATTCGTAATTGTCTGTCTTTTTGATTAGAGCCATGCTAGTTGGGTGTCAAGTACATCTCATTGTGGTTTTGATTTACCTTTTCCTTAATAACTAATGACATTGAGCATCTTTCTTCATAAGCTTATTGGCAACTTTTATGTCTTCATTGGAGAAATGGTTTTTTTTTTTTTCAGATTCTTGGCCTATTTTAAAATTAGCAAATAGTTTTTAGCTTAACTTTTGTTTATGACGGGGTTGCAATCATTCTTTATATATTCTAGATACAAGTTCCTTTCAGACACCTGATTTTCAAAACACTGTCCCATTCTATGTGTTGTTTTTTTTTCACTTTCTTGATGGTGTTCCTTGAAGCACAAGAGTTTTAATTTTGATGATGTCTAATTTATCTATCTCTTATTCTGTTGCTTGTGCTTTTGGTGTTTTATCTAAGAAACCATTGTCAAATCTAAGATTAAAAAGATTTACTTACAGGTTTTCTTCTACCAGTTTTATATTTTTAGAGGTTACATTTAGGTCTTCTATCTGATTGAGTTAATTTTTTATCTATGGTGTGAGGTAGGGGTTTGACTTTACTCTTTTGCATGGGAATATCCAGTTATCTCAATACTATTTGTTGAAAAGATTATTCATTCCCCCATTGAATTGTCTTGGAACTGTTAATGAACTTGGAACTATACATTGACCAAAATTAAAGAATTTAACTCTGGACTCTCAAGTCTATTCCACTGATCTATCCATCTATGTTTATGCCAATACAACACTGTCTTGATTACTGTATGTAGCTCTGTAGTAGGTTTTGAAATTGAGACTTGTGAGTCTGCCAACTTTTTCTTTTTCAAGATTGTTTTGGCTATTCTGGGCCCCATGAAGCTCTTTAGGCTCTTGAAGGATAGCCTTTCTCGGGTGTCTTCTGCTAGGATCTACCTGCTGCCTGAGGCATATGAGGGTGGCCTGTAAATCTGCCAAGATTACCACATGGGCTGGTCACCATATGCCTCAGTATTGGTTAGTCTGCCTGAATAGACTTTTTCATGACCCCAGAATTGTATCTTGTGAATCCAATCTCTTGACGGGTAACTTGAAGGGGTGAAGATCTATTTCTAAGCCCAGCTCTCATGGTGTTTCATATAGGATTGATGTTTTAGGTCTGACGGCTCACTATGGAATCCCAAGAATTAATTAGGTTTGATAGACAACTTAGTGTAGCTATGTTGTGGCTGTCATTTTTGAATTATAAAAGTAGTATATTACATCCTTAAAAAATGGCAAGCAGATAAAAAATTCACCCAAATCAGAACCCACTTGGTAAAATTAAAATGTAATTATCAATGATCTAATTCATTACTGTAGATATGCCCTTTTTTCCCCTGTAGAAGTAAGTTTTTGTATCACTTTTGGAAGTTAAATGGAATTGAGAATTCCATTTTTTTTTTTTTTTTTTTTTTTTTACCTACGGTTTTCCTTAGGGTTTGAAAGGACACACATATTTTTGGAGGCATAATCAAGCAAAAATCATACTTCGGGCCTAGGAAATTTTCTTATGTCATAAGGGTACAGTCATAGGAATGTATTCACCTGGACTTACTCTGAAGATAGGCTGAGACTTAACATGTACTGTGTCTTTATATTAAACCTTTTCCTCTCCAAGAGAATACATGCATTTCCAGACACATCATCTAATCCTTTTTATCATTGTAAAGACTGGCTACATATGTTTAGGTTAAATCGCTTCGGCTTCCTAGGCACAGAGTAGAACGTGCCCCACACCATTTATTGAAACCTGGGCTCTGGCAATCATTCTGCTCAGATTTTCTTCAGGTTGACCAGCAAGGGGCACTAAAGCATAGCATCTCTTTCCCATTTCCACCCACCAACAGCAGACAGTTTCACTAAGCAAGTAACTGGGCACGAATCTGGAAGCAATGCAGTCTTTAGTCAGATCAAAACACTGGTGGAGGTCTCTCTGATATTTTTCGAAGGTATTAATATTTTTTAAATGAGAAACATTCTGATTGGGCAAAAAAAAAAAAAAAAAAAAAGGACAGCAAAACAATTTCAAAGACAGAATCCCTCCTTGCTTTCAAGCCACAATTCTCCTGTCTCGTCGATACTATTAGGTAAACCAGCAGAATACTGTCATTGCTGTTCTGTGAATTACTGCATTTTTTTTTCCATCCCGAGAACATAATGGCCTAGCCACATAACGAGTTCCTAAAAGGATGGACTACTTGATGTTATGGTGACAAGCAATTATTATAGAGGCCTACTGGTTGGTCTTTTTTTCTTCCCTTTAAATTTTGCCTGCCTATTTATTTCCATCAACTACTAAGGATGACTCTCTTATTGTTTCAAATAAAGGATGCAATCTATATGCTAGGCACACATGATGAATAATTCCTTGTCATAACAAGGCAGGAATGTCCTTCAGAGACTGGCACGAAGTTACTGACGCTGTTTAGTGTTTGGTAATGGGGTTTTCTTTTTAATTTTAGCTTTTATCCCTGCTTAATCACCTCAAGGTACTGAAACACAAAGAATGACAGCGTTCAATAATTAGTCCACCAAGCTGGAAGCAAATGCCCATTATTCTTTCATTCTAAATCAAAGAAATAGTTTTTGGAAGCCCTGTCCACTTACCCATATTATAGAAACGGTGCTTGTAAAGGCAATTAATGCAATATTAACAGGCAGTTAAAGGTCAGAGTGTAGTATTTCGAGTAAAATTGTATTCATTCTTTTAGACGAGTTTTCTTGTAAGACTTGGGTTTTTTGGACCTTGCTATTTGTAGCATGTGAGAATTGTATATTAAAACACATCACACACTTCTTCACTCACCTCATTAAAGCCCTCTTCCCCTCAAATACAACCCGAAGCCTCAAATAGCTGATTACTTGAGAACCCTTAAGGAGTCTTAGCTAGATGATGGATAGCTGAGAGTACAATTTCTAATATTTTTCCCTTTGCTTGCCAGGATTAGAAATTGGAGAAGGTTGCAGAGCATGGACTTTTCAGGGGCTGAGACAGACATCAAGAGTGCAATGAAAAAGAGCAAGAGAAAGGAAAGACCATGGATTCTCTGTTTTCTCAACATATTAGAGGTGTTCTGTCTTAGTTACGCAAGAGGCTTTTGCTATGTCCCTCCCGCTACGTGAGTCTTCTGTCTGACCCCAGGGAGATGCACACACAGATTGTAAATAACAGGCATGGTCAAGAGCACGGGGCCGGGAGTTAGTGTGTGGGGTGCACATTCTGGCTGTACGACCTTGAGCAAGCAACTGACCTAAGCCTCAGCTAATTCTGTACAGTGAATCCATCCAGTTAACAAAATATTCATTAAGTGTTCAATGCACCCGTGGGTGGGCATGCACGTGCACGTATGCACACACACACATGCATGCACCCACACGCACGCACACACCCACACGTGCATGCACGCATATGCTCACACACACTCTCATAAACATGCACGCCCACACACACGCACGCACACACACACACGTATGCACACATACGGTCACACACATGCACGCACACACGCACACAAACGCGCTCACACATGCACACACATGCACGCACACACATGCACGCACACATATGCTCACACACACATCTGTAGTCTTTTTCACTTCGTATTCAGTCAGAGCAATGGCTTCTCTCCTCAGGGTAATTAAACTGCCAGTTGTACATTTAGCAAAGTTGCCATTCGCTGCTCTAGAACCTGCTAACTTTTTTGCTAGGCGATAAGTTAAAAATGCAAATTTAGTTTCGCAGTCGGTGAGCCTTCTCTCAGAGAAAGCTGTTTTGCCGGCTTGCCCATTCATTCATTCATTCATTCTGTCATCAGTCATTCATCAGTCACTGTGAGCCAGGCCTTGTCCGAGATACATTCTTAAATTTTTATTACCCACTATGCTTCTCGGTGTATAAAATATTGAATCCTAATTGTAGATCCTGTACAAATTAGTTTAAAAGGACAGAATGCGACAAAAGGCATCGTTTGTTTGTTTGCTTTTCACATCCCCAGTGGTCGTCACTGACTGGCAGCTGACGATAGTTCTATCAACACTTCACAGCTTAAAGAAGCATATTTTCTCACGGTGCCCTTTGTATATGCTCACCTTGGGAAACACACAGCTACAAATTATATGAAGATGCTTTAGAGCCAAATGAATCTCCTTCTGGGACTCATGGGGGAAACTGACTGCCTTAATAAACTGTCTTTTTGGCTTGATATAATTGAAAATGTTGCAAATGTGCTAAAAAGCAACGTTATACCAGCTGATAATGGAGTTGTGGGAAGCTAAGTTCCACCATCAAATATAGTCATCATTTCTTTAAAACCAACACAAGAACAGCGCCCCTCCCCCAAGCCCCCACCACAATGTACCTAAATCAGCAGGGAGTAGATTTTGAGAATCGGTACCTGTGTGGCATGAATTCTCAATTTTAATGCCCTGAATGAGCGATAAGTTTTGAGACTGCATTTGCTGTTTGTTGTTTGCTGAGCATCTAGTCTTTCTTCCTTTGATAATATTTCAACTCCTCTCTGGGGAAAGGTTTGTACTGGCTTTTGATTAAAAAAACCAAATGAAACGAAACCAAACCAAACATAAAGCACCCCAGCAAGAAAATCCCCTTTACTGCCTTCTCTCCCAGTCTTTTGGGACCTTGTGCTGTGACTACTGTCCATTGCTCCCCTTACTGGGTTTCTTCCTTAGAGCTTCTCGCTGAGAAGGCCATATTGCTTGAGGGAAAGGCTTCCACTCAGCTCCATTGTTTGGTAATATAGAGAGCACTGTAAAAAATTAATTTTAACTATTTCTGACTTGTATCAATTGTCACTATTTAGGGGTTACCATGAGGTTTCTGCCAAGGATTTGAGAAAAAAAAAGGGGATTACCATTGAGAGTTAAATGGCAAAATCATTAGATCAGAGATATATAAAAAGTGCCTTCGAAAGAAAAACCCTGTTAATAATATTTAGCAATCACCATGATCAGAACAGGTGCTACGGTCCCCGACTTTAGTCCCGTCATTGCTGGCATATGGTAAGGGCTAGGATTTCCCAGGGAGAGAGGAGTCTGGATGGCCAGCATGACAAGTCAGGACATCAGTGCTCAGTGACTAGCATGAAAGTATGTTCATCATTTAACAACAGGTTGGCAGACCAAGACTTTCTAAGTGAATGGGACCTGAATCTTCTAAATAAATCTTCACTTTTATACCTAATTTTTTTTTCCAGAAGGTGTATTGTTTCCTTCAGAGATCCCACAAAGTTGTATAAACTCTAGGCCCCTACAAAAGCAGGGTTCAGACCCCCTGGTATGGCCACAACTCTGCACATGATGGCTATCAGCCAGCCAACAGGGCAGGATAGCAATGGTGGAAGGGATTTGGGATGGGCCAGCTCTGGCCATGCCCGGGGTTGCTACCCACTGTCCACTGCAGAGGGCGCTCTTGCTCAAAGTTCTACTTGTCCCATCCATAGTGTCAGGAGATAAGATTCATGAGGCTATTGTTGTAATTATAGCCTGGTATCATTATTATTTCTTATAAATCATAAATGTTTGATATTTCATCAAATATTAATTTCTCCTATTTCATGCTTACCAAGAAACCTTCTGATTATAACTTAGCTCCCACTGTGGCCGCCTGTGGTGTGCTGGCCATTGGCCTTAGGGTCTAGTTCCTTGGGCAGTTCTATTTCTCGGGAAAAATTAATAAACTGGCATTCTAGAGTACTAGTAATGATTCGAACTACTTGGCCAATTACTTGTTACCGAGAAACACTTTATGCTAAGTTATCCGAGCCTCTGAAGCTAGATTTTGGACCATGGCAAATTGACTAAAATAAACATCCTGTCTCCAGAGACAGATACTCCACTGTATTGCTCTTGGCCTTCTTCCTTCATTTTCAGCTGCACTTTATTGGAACTGTTTATTTGTCTCCCCAGTAGATTGTAAACTCCTTGAGAACTGGGGCCATCTATATTTCAAAAACTTAGCACAAATGCACAGTACAGAGTAAAAACTCAGTAAATATTTACTGAACAGAATACAAAAAAGTGTGTGGTACTCTGGACACTAACTGGTAAACCAGGAGTGATGCAAACTTTCAGCTAAATTTACCAATCATTTTGTCTTTAACCAATATATTTCTTCATTACAAAGTATTCATAAAGCTTTGGGGGTTGAAGATATTTCATCTGTGTGTTTACAAGTCTTATCAAATATATGACCATGCTGACCATGGTTGTTTAGTAATCCCTTCCTTAAAATATTTTATTTTGTCACTACAGTAGTCCCCGTATTGCATTGTGTCTATCAGCTCCGCGAATATTTAGGGGCACTGGAAATAATTTTGCTCTTGGCACTAAGAGCAAGTGATGAGAAACTAGATATATCAAGAACAAGGCAGCTCCAGGACGAATTCCTTTACTGAAGAAGGTGCGAAATGACACAGATGAATGGTGCTAACGCTAATATAGATCATTTTCACCACCCAGAAAAACCTACTGTCGGTTTTGAAGCCTGCCCCCCACAAAACATTGTCCCACTATGTTCAGATTTTGAGATCAAAGTTGAGGGAAGGTGAGCAAGTCTAATGGTCTAATAGACTTTTCAAAAAGAAGAACGTCCAGAAGAAAATGAATGAACCGGATGCTAAGAGAAATAAAAATCAAAAGACTTCTATTTGTCCCTAGCTAGCCATTCCTGTTAGTTCTCATTTCCAATTCTACTGGCCTATCAACCCTCGAGGATGTGAGTGATCTAAGAGAGAAGGGGAGAGGGAGAGTAAGAAAGGGAAGGAAAGACAGAAAGAGGGAGAGAGGACATGAGCCAGAATAAAGGATGAGTGTGTGTGTGTGTGTGTGTGTGTGTGCGTGCGCACACGTGTGTGTTACTGAGAAGCAAATGCTTCAAAGCTCAGTTATTCTTCTCAAACTTGAAAAAAAAATCAGAACAAAACACTATCCCTCTAGCACATATCCTCCCAAAGAAAAAAATATCCTTCAGCTATTATGACCTGTGTTGCTGCTTCTGTCACTTGGCTTACTAACGAACTCTAGCAGCAACGACCGACAATGTATTCACTTGTCCTGTCCGTTAGATTGGTGCATCGTGCCTCAGAGGTGAGATGGGAAACTTTCTTGTCTCAAACAGCAAATCATACGGTCTCCATCTTCCTATCACGTGTCAGTTGTGGCACAACGACCAACAGTACCCATGCCATGATATCAAGAACTGATTTTATTAGAAGCATCTACAAGTTACTGGTGTCATCTTTGCGGCCTTGATAGGGCCCGATTTGGAAGAGTAGCCTGCATTTTGGAATTGGGTTTGTATGGAGAAAGAGAGAAGTTAATGCTGTTTGTTTTCATAAGCAGAGAGGAAGTTATCAACCCCGCAGATTCTAAAATTCTAAACCTCAAGAGCTTTTAAAATTTCCTCTTTAAGGCATCAAGCAGCTGCTTCTCTTGGGAGGGCTCCTGGAAGCCAAGTGAGGTGAACATGGGGTAATGGAATGTGGACTTGAAAAAGGAATGCTGAGATCCAGCTTGTAATCACACACACACACACACACACACACACACACACACACACACGCCCCAGGCCCTGGAATATGTGAGCAGCTCATCTGAAGCTCTTTTTTTCCGTACAGCCAGGCAAAGCAAGAATTCAGCCTCTCCTCTCTCAAGCGGAGTGGCTTTTCTCATGTCACGCTCCAGGGGCCCATGCTCAGAGGAACCCTGTGGCAAGAAGCACAACTGTGGTCCAGCTGCCTTTGGAGCAACAGCCTCCAGAAACCCAAGCCAGGAGGAAACACAGCAACAAAAGCAGCAGCAGCAGGCCTCCCCAGACTGCCATGTGGACACATCCAGAGTCTGCCCTGTTAACGCAAGCGGAGGCCTCCTAGAGTGGAGGCCACTTAAGTGTACCTTAAATGTTGTCCGGCTTGTTCCCTACCGTTGTCTGCCTCCTTCCACCAGAGCTTCGAATAACTTCTCGGCACCCAGGGCCGTGGCCCCCTCTTGCAGTGTATCTTTGACACCTGAATTACCATACTGACCATGCACAAGAAAACAGCTTCCTGCCACGGCCTGTGGGCCTCCGTCAGTACCCGGCTGTGGCATTGTGTGGTTGTCTTGTTGAGGCTATGGGAGAGGCCGTGCCCTGCGAAGAAAGCTGGTCTCTCCTGCAGGGTGAGAAGGCACACTCCAATGTCAAGCATGCAGAGAGCACATGGGTTCGAGGCCAGGAAACCAGAACTTAGCAGGTGGTTAGATCTGGGCTTCCAGGAGGCTAAGCGTGCTTCTAGGCCTTGCGAGGGAGGAGGGGAAAGAGGATCTTGCTGCCTGGATGCGGGCCTACAGCTGGGAAGGGAGGCAGATGAGGAAGCTCCACACTGAGGACGTATTCGCCCTTTGTTGTCCTATTCCCTCTGCTATGCGCAGTCATTTATGAGACTGCCCACTGCACCAAGAGGGCCGCTGGAGTGCTAAGCTCAGTCATTTAGGAAGAGCCTCTCTAAATGCTCCAGCCCAGTCTCAGAGTGCTTTGGGGAAGTCAGTGGGTGGTCTTGGAACAGCCATTGAGAGTAGCATTAGGTGGGGGGGGCGTGTCCCTGAGACTGGCATGGAAATAACAGGGAAGATCCCACCGTGCAGCCAAGTCTGCATACGGGCTTCCCATGGGGCAAGTCTCCCTGCATCACCTCATTCCCAGGATAGGATTTGATTGAACTAAACGATGGGCTCCCCTGCATCACTTCTCACCACTTATCCCCATAGTCTTCCTAGGAGCTAATATGTTGATAAAGCCCAACAGTGACTATCATGATTGTTCAGGGAGCTAAAAAGTGTCTTTAATTTTGAGAGAGAGAGGGAGAGTGTGAGCAGGGGAGGAGCAGAGAGAGAGGGAGATAGAGAATCCCAGGCAGGACGTGGGGCTCAATCTCATGAACCCAGAGACCATGACCTGAGCTGAGATCGAGGGTCAGATGCTCAAAATGGACTGATTCCCCAGGCGCCCCTAAAATCCGGCTTTAAAGAAGGATTTCAAGTTTTCCAATCACATGCAGGTCTCCCATATAATCTGCCAGCTGAAACATCTTGTTTGTAGGAATGGGGTTTCTGCCATCAGTAAGGGTTAAAACAGCACATATTGAGAGGCACTAGATAACACAGGTTTATACATCCATTGGCCACAGTCCACAGTCCTTAAGGAAGAAACTATTTTACCTCTTTGGTTTGGGCTGACCCATATAAGAAAATAATTATCCTGAAAAGAAAACTGGATTTAGCAGTACATGAATCCGTGGCATGTGGGATCTTGACACATCCACAGAATATAAGAAAAAAAAAAGAGTATAACAAAGAAAAGAGATCAGAATAAAATGTAGTATGCACTTTTTTAGAGTGGCAGCTACCATGACTAAGAGAAAGACAACAGGACATTAAGGTCACCCCTTAACCTGTAAACCATCTTGAGAGTGACAAACCCTGTTTCTGTGAAAGTTATCATGAACATCAGCGTGCGAGGGACAAGGAAAAGGAAACTTGAAATGGATAGAAACCAACTCTTTATTGGGCCTTGAGAAATTAGACTGAACACTGGGAAATCAGGGTCTTTGTTGTTAGGGGAGAGATGCTGAGATCACTGGGGCATGAAAGTGTTCTCAGGCTAATTCCAAGCTACCAAAGTGCAGAGTCCAAAGACACTCGGAATCTCATAAAACGTCTTGCCAAGAAAAAAATGGAACTTTGCCTTCCTGGCTTCCAAAACGAGGGTTTCCATCCAGGTTCCCACTGGAATGGAGAAGTCATTCACATATTTTCCCACCCTTTTTGGTCTCTCTGAATCACAAGGGTTTGATTTTAGTTATTCACAAAAGAAAAATAGTCCCTTAAAATCAGGCCAAAGACCAGCGTTCAGGTAAAAAAAGAAGGCTAATAGAAAGGGCGGGATATAACGCATAATAACGGAACAACAATTATGCACAGCAAATGGTAGTGAATAATACAAAAAATTTAAGGGTTTGTCTAATGGCATCAAATAAGCATGTTTTCTGTCATGAAGGTGTTTTATTTGATAACTGAATAAAATTTACCTTCCCCCAACTCTTCTTTAAATATTAAATCCATAAAGAACAATTTCCGTTTTCAACTACCACTTAGCATTGCTAGTCAAGTCCTCACCATTTGCTTTTTTGACTGAGTAGCAAGAGCCTAGATGACCCTCGTTAATCCTGAATAGTCCTACATTGCTTTTAAATGCCTACACTTAGAAACAACTAAGACACCAAGAAGCTAATGAAGGACACTCTTCACTGTTTAATTTAATTCTTTCCATTAGATTTGAAGTCATAAAAAAATTTAAACGAGGGACACCTAGGTGGCTCAGTCGGTTACGCGAAGCGTGGGACTCTTGATTTCGGCTCAGGTCATGACCTCATGGTTCCTGATTTCAGCTCAGGTCATGACCTCATGGTTCCTGAGTTCAAGTACCGAGTCGGGCTCCACACTGACAGTGTGGAGCCTGCTTGTAATTCTCTCTCCCTCACTCTCTCTCTCTCTAAATAAGTGAACTTAAAAAAAAATTAAAGTAATAATCCATACGTGAGGGTCTCACACTTGTGATTTTGGACCTAATTCACAGTTTGTAAAAATAGTCCCTAATGTTTATCGAAGGCTTGTTGCATGCCAAAAACTGAGTTGATTGCTACGAATGTATTATTTATATGAATCCTTACAACAGTTCTGGAAGGTAGATAATGGAATTAGTTCCACGGATAGATGAGAAGCTGGAGGCATAAAGAAGTTAAGTCAACTTCCCAAGGTCACAGAGCAGACAAGTGGCAGGAGAGGGATTTGAATCGCAGCCATCTGACTCCAGAACCCACACTCCTGACCGTGAAGCTTTACTCCTTTGTGAAGCTATAGGATATCACAGCTTACTCCTTTGATGACAATCTGGTGCTCAGAATTGTCTGTTTCAATATTTACGCAGGATATAAATAGTACCCTGAGACACTACAGCGGGCATATTCCTATGAAACTCGTAGGCACCACTCAAGGTGTCCATAAATCTCCAGTTTTAAAAGCAGGAGGAGTTGCCACTTGCCTAGTAGTTTTCACTTCAAAGAATGCATTTTCGAGAAAGTCTAGAAGTGCACCTGCAAAAGGTGTGGCTTAAGACCTTGTGTGTATGCACGCACCTAGAGGCATTTTGACTGGCGGAGGTCTTAATATGTACACAGTTCAGCTCTTCAGCTGGGTTAAGTGACTTACTCAGGGCCTGACAAGTAGTTAACAACACGGCCAGGATGGAGACACAAGTCTCGCTTCCTGTTTCGGGATGCTTCCCACTGTTTCTTTCTTCATCTTCACCCCAAGAACAGAGAGGGGAATTCTCTAATGGAGCCACAGAATTTCAACTGTTACCTAGAATCCACTGGTTTTAGTTCCAGTGGATATTTTGATGGGCGTTAAATATTTTACAGATTTTTTAGAGCTTGCCAAACAGAGGTCTGTGGAGACCATGAAATGTTTTGCTTGTAACAGAGGAAAAGAGAGATAAAAACATAGCTTTTAAAAAATGGTGACTGTGCAGGCAAAAATAATGATATGGGAAATGAAGCCCCCAAGCCTAGAGGTCTGAAGCTGATAACTTTTCCTGACCCCTGTGGGAAGAGATTTTTCTTTCGTGGAGAGCACAGAACCCTTGGCTCAGCTTTTACTCTTCCTTTGAAGACTATCTCTTCCCCTTATTAGCACAGGGTAGATCGGGTGACTGTAAATCCAATTTGGGATTTAAATTTAAAATATCTTCCTCTCGATCGTGTGGTAACGGCTTCTGCTCCAAGTTGGAGAGTGCTGCGAGCTGCCTGGGCCCACAGAGGCCTGACACCGAGTAATGCCTGTGGTATGAGGGGCCGTTACCTACCAGCAGCCTGGGGTGTGGGAAACTATTCTGCAACACAGAGAAGGCAGCCCAAACTCTGAAAATGTGATCTCTTTCTTTTGCCAAAGAGCAAGCTATAAGATTCTGGGTTCCATCAGTATTAGTATAACCGTAGGGAAAAACATGACTTAATTGTAAACCAATGACCTCACCCTAATAACCACGGCCTAATCATCTCTGAAGAAAGCTGCCTTCTTCGTTCCTGCCAACTTGCAAATGAAACAAATTACATCGGAACATGATTATATTCATTAGTGATTATTCCATGAAAACAACGAAGATTTGAATTTACCCTGCATTTAACACGGAGACAAGTAGAACTACAGGGTGGCCTCGGGCCAAGTGTTGATCGACACTGTGAGGAGAATGTTCTGTCCCAGCCTATGAACATACAAGTGTTTCTTTTCTTTAGTGAGACACTGGTTCGAGGTAGAAAAAGAAAACAAGTCAACAAAACTACTGCTCAAACCAGACCTGGGAATTACTTAGTTTAGGACCTTTGAGTGATATTTCTCTGATTTAACTCTGTAGTTTTCTATGGGAAAGAATGACACATGGTACCAGCCGACTCTCCTACCGTAACATGTCAATGTCATGGGAGATTGAACCGATGCAGATTCCAGAAAGGCAGCGGGAGGGCTGGCTATGGCCTGACATCCATTGTCTCCCATGTGGTGCACGCATGAGGAGCCATGTGAGGTCAAGGCAGGGGTGAGGTTCTCTGGATGTCTTGGCAATTCCTTTTTAGGAGGGAGGCAGAAGAGTGAATAAAGTTGGAAAAAGAAAAAAGAAGCAGTATTGCAGAATGACCACATTCCCCCAAGTTGTTCATGTTAACCATTTTTCAGCTGATTTCTGTGTCCTCCTCGAGAGACTGATTAGCAAGTTCTCACATTGACAGATGACGGAAAAGAGAAAGGACAAGGCTGGCAGTAGAAAGACTTGCTTGAGATTGATTAGCAAGTCAGAGCAGGACCCAGGATAGCACTCAAAATGTCTGATACCTGCTTTTGAGCTCTGACAATGAAAGGGAGTCCAGATTTTGGATAGGAAGAAGGTTAAAAGAGGTAAGCAAGCTTCCCTTCCACAGTGGTTCAACCGGTCGGACTGCTTCAAATCCATATCCTAGGTCATGGAAAGCATGGGCCTGGGAGCCTGTGGGAGTGTCAGTGTTGAGTCAGCACTTCTCTAGTGAAACATCCCAAGGCCTTGTCATGGTGAGATAGGGTCAGTAGTATCTTCCCATCAGAAGGACCACATGATGTTATCATTGCCTTTAGGAAATGCCAACAACCCCAAACCATTTAGCCATTACAAGTTTCTACAGAGCAAGAACCTCCCCTTAGACCAAGGAAATAACTTTCTCATTCAAACAAATATGCTTGGAATCAGTGAACAAAAAGTCTTGCCTCAAATAAGCTGTGAAGCCCCTCAAAGTAGAATCCAGTGATAGAGCATAAAGTAATTCTAACATCCTTGTCTGAGCCAACCATCTGGTATGGCAAACTCAGAGACAAGTGAATACTTGGGACTTTGCAGGGTTATACAATTTGTATCTCTGCTTTCACTTGACCTTAACCCTGACCAGCTCCCTGTAATCTGCCTGCAAATTTGGTCATAGAGTGACAATGTTTTCCAAAGTAATGTTTTGGAGCTATTTTTGAGATGACTCATATTGATTTTTTGCCTTACTAACCTGGTAGTCAGTAGAAGTTCGTAGGAGAGAAATGTATATGTTGTGATAATGGGGGGCAGGGACTAGATGTATTAAGCAAATGTGGATTGAGAACCCACCATATGCCAGGTACTTCTCTAGTCCTGGAAATGGATCAGTGAGCAAAACTCATAAAAATCCCTTCTCTCATTGAATTTATAATTGTGTGTGTGTGTGTATAATTGGGATAGGAATGGGTAAGACATAATGGCCAAAAGCAGTGGAAAATTTTAAATGGTATTTTAGAAGGCAATAAAGTGCTGTGGAGTCAAACTAGAAAAGCAGGAAGGGTGCCTGGCTGGCACAATTAGTAGATTGTGACTCTTGATCTTGGGGTTGTGGGTTGGAGCCCCATGTTTGGTGTAGAGGTTGCTTAAAAATAAAATCTTTAAAAAAAAGAAAATAAAGAGGGGCGCCTGGGTGGCTCAGTCAGTTAGGTGTCCCACTCTTGATTTCGGCTCAGGTCATGACCTCATGATTCGTGGGATCAAGCCCTGTGTTGGGCTCCATGCCAAGAGCATGGAGCCTGCTTGGGATTCTCTCTCTCCCTCTCTCTCTGCTTCTCTTTCTCTCTCAAAATAAAGAAACTTTAAAAAAAGAGAGAAAAAGAGGATAGGAAGTGTTGAGGTGGGAAGAGATGGGTGTAATTTAAGTAAAGTGATAACAGAAAGCTCGGTGAAAGGACAACATTTTAGCAAAAACTTAAAAGAAAAAGTAGCAATCTCTAAGGTCATGTAGGGAAGAGCTTTTCAGGCCCAGGGAAAGCAAGTAGAGGCTCTCAGCTAGGGCCACCATGATGCCCATTTTTAGGATGTGTTATTCCCATGGTATCCTTATCTTATGTCAATGGTGTCTGCAGGGACTGTGTCATGAACAATATGCAGTGGGAAACATGCAGACCTGTCATGAGGAAGGAGAATTCTGGGAAGAACAAGGAGGCCAGGAGTAGGGGGAGTCAGGGATAAAATGGAAGGCCACGTATTTTCAGGCTTTTTTGAGTATTTTCAGGTTCTTTTGAGTAACTATGTAGGCAGGCGAGTTGACAACACAAATTTTAGACAGCTCCATTGCTCACGACTACTGTTACCACATATTCTAAAAATGTTGGGGTGTGCCTAGGTCACTTGGGTTTGATAGTTAATAAGTGAGTTCCATGAAATAAAAGTGAAATGTCTTTGCATGGTGGTCTTTCAATTCTCCAGCAACCTGCTGAACTTGGGAATGAAAGTTGCCATAAGAATCAACGCCAGTTATAATGGGAGTTTGCGATATCGTTTGGAACATTCAGTTCCTTTCCAGAGGACAAGAAAACAAGTGGAATGATGAACTCCTTACGCATAGATAATAAGTAAGCTAGTTCCTTATATGCTACAGCCAAAATTCACAGCATGTGTTAAGTACAGATAGAAAGTAATTTAGAATGTGCTAAAACATATAAATAGAAAAGTGAACTATATGATGAAACAAACAAGAATGTTACCTATGGATGGAAATGGATGCGAGCATCAAATCATAAATCTCGATCATGCTGCCTCTGGACTGAGAGCTATGCCACCCCCGTCTTATTAGCCACCCACTGGTGACCTTCCATGTGGTCCCATTTTGGCTCCACATGAGCTGTGCTCAAAAAATGCAGATAAAATCTATGGCTGTTCAGCAAGGTAATTGGCAAGCTACAGATACTGGCCAGGGTCCTTGTCTCTGCACATCTATGATAGAGCGTGCATGGGTCATTGGCCCAGAGGTCCTGTCTACAGCCTCCCTTGCTCAAACCTCAGCTCTGGCCCCAAACCACCCCAACAGTGCAGAGAATAGAACACACAGACGTTCATAATCCAGGATTCAGGTAGGGGGTGCATGTCTTCTGCCTACACCTCATCCTCACAGACTGACTCTGTCTCTTGCCTCTTGCTTTTTTTGTGTGCTTTAAATCAATTTAATCAATGGTATGATTCCAGCATTTTATCGGCGTGCCTTCCTGTCCCATGACCTCTGGGACCTCTTGGGATAATTCCCCCCCCCCCCCCATACCACCATTTTCCTCCCACACCCTTACAACCTCAATGAAAAGTTCAAGGTGCTATGAAGTTGCTGACAGTTCCTACATTGGGTTATTATTTCCTGAATCCTGACATCCATAATGAGCGAACCAAGTCCTTCAGAGTCCTTGTATAGAAAGAAGTAATTTTAAAATATAAAAAGAAGGGAATAAGCTTACTGTGTCCCTGTAAGCATCTTTTACATTTTCATTAATTATGACAGACATTTCAAATCTTGATGTTAGCCACCTTGTATGCTTAAAAATAGAAAATTTAGAAACGTCATGTAACTAGCCAAGGAGGAGAATTCAAGGCCATTTTGGAATGAGCAGGGGATCTTCTGAGAGTCAGAGCCTTGGCTCATGAGTTTTCTCTTACTATTTGCATCTATTATTACTACTTATTTTAATTGCTAGAAACATGCTTGTACTGGTTGTTTTGGATCAGTGGGCTGAAACAAGGAGCTGTGGGTTTGACTCATCATCATATATAAGAGTCAACTATAGAGCTCCTGGACATGTTATTACAGCTGGAAAGTGTTGAGTTAGTATATAACTTAGAGTTATAAAACCAAGCACAAATACATATTTTAAAAATTATCCAGTTTCTAATCAGTTTAGCATGTTCTGTAAAAAAATATTCACGCTGAAATGAGTTATTCCTCCATATCTGAGTAGGTCAAAAGGGACAATAAGGGGTTATACTAACAGAAAATACCTTTTTGATTAGAGAGATTTTATTTTTCTGAGTTTGTCTTTTCTTTCAATGAGTTGATTACATTTGACCAGATGAAGCATATGATTACATAAGGTCAGCAATCAGAGTCTGTTAATTTGCCTGCAACCCCCGCTTCCCCCTCGTCCCCCTCCCGCCTACCAACTGCCTTTTAAATTTTTCGTTCTTTGTGGAATGGAGTTTAGTTATGTGATTAAAATGGACGCGTGCTGTGGTGACACAAGTGGCCCTGAGGTGTGGTCCAGTCTTTTTGTTAGAAGCCTGCGTCTAAATTATACAGTGGAGGTGCCGAGTGAGGAACATGGAGAACCTACGCATTGTCAGGAGCCGCTGAACACTTTCTCCAAAACGAATTCCATTGGGCCCCAAATAACCCACGGACCCATTAAGGGTGAATTTCAGAGCCTAATTCAGATATTCTGAAACCACTTGAGAAACAGGATTCTCAGGTCCTGCAAGGTTTTCTTACTTGGCCTTTGCTCCAACTCTACCTCTACCTTCTTCTTGTCCTCACCTTCTCACCCCAGGTCAACTCAGTCAAGACTAGCCATGTTCAGAGTGACATGAAGGATCATGCCAAACCCTAGCTGCCTTGCGGAAATGTCACTGGTAGTAGGCAAATATGGATATTCAGTGTAAACACACAGGCACACACACAGACACACAGACACAGAAAGTCAAGCTTACAAACTACTTGAACCCATCAAAAACAGATTTGCTAAGTTTGTTAGTTTTTTGGTTAAGATATTTTAAAAGGACTGCCATGCAAAGAAATAAGTAATTCTTATGGAATCTGGCCTTGCTTTAAAACTAAATTTAGGACTCTTTAATGAACCCAAGTGGCGTTCATTTTATAGCAAATGTTATTACGGGAGCTTTTGCCTCTTTCTGTGTGAATCAGGTAAGTGGAGGGGCATTTAGCTAATTTATATCAATGTATAATTAGTTGCTTAATTTCTCTATCTCCCTCTTCTCTGTAAGCACCATGAAGGTAAGAATTGAATCTTGTCCCTCCCTGTATCACCAGTAACTGGTACCTAGTACATCCATGATGACATATTTTTAAAAGAATATAGATGGATACCTGGATGGTTGGAAGAATAAAAGGAAGGAAAGAAGGAAGGGACAAAGGTGGGGGTCGGGCACATGAGGGCTCCAGCCTGTCTGAAAGCTTGATCTCCTTCTCTGCAGGCTCAGAAAGAACCGGCAGCCTGGGTGCAGTGAGGCGCCTTCAAGCACCCAAGGCAGCATGGTCTTGGTGCCCAAAGGACGCGGCTCCCACTTGTGGCTAGTTATTTAACCTCCTAAAGTTTCAGTTTCCTCATCTGAAGAGAATGCCATCTACATCAGATCTTTATTATAAATACCAAATAATACCTTCTCCATGAAAACTCTTAGCTTGGTGCCAGGTGCAGAGTCCTGCATCAGGAGACATTAACCAAATGCTAGCTCGCCAAGGGGCACTGACTTGAAGAAATTTTAGGCATACAAGCTGCCCCTTCTGGGTCGCACAGTAGGGCTGAAGGACACGAAGCTGAGTGCCAAGTCTTCTGATTTTCCTTCCCTATATTCTTTGGCTCAGAGATTTATTGTTTTCTTTTCATCAGCCGTCTCTTGAAGGCCAATCTTGTCTAGCGGCCCAAGGCTCAATCCCACATTTTAATCGTCTTCCACGTAGTTGGACGTTCTATTGTACACTTTTCTAAAAATACTTTTTGTATATGTTCATGTTTAACATATCTGACACACCAAGAGAAGAATCCCAAACTAGTGTCTCTTCTCAGGTTCCCTTTCTGTTAATTTCACTTTTGTTCTCTTGAAATCCAGGGTCAAAGCCTCAGAGTCAGCTATCTTTGATTCACCTAGAAGACTGGTCAAACCATAGTCTCTTGAGCCAGGAGGCTTGAGCCCACTGAACACGGACACTTATCTGTTGTTGAATGGGTGAGCTTGTATTTACATCCACTAGCATATGCTTCTCCTGTGGACTTGAAAATTTCTATTAGAATACGGGAGCATATCTCTTCCCAGTTATTAAAGCTTGAAACCTCAAACTCGTCCTTGACAACATACTATTCTTCAATGACCACACCTGATGAATTTAACAGCTCTTGTTCTCCTTTCCATGATCTGTCATATTCATTTTTCTTCTTATATCTGTCACCACAACTTGTGTCCAGATCATACAGGTTAAGAGCATGGACTTTGGTATCAGACGGAATGGGGTTTGAGGGTATATTCAGCCACTTTTTAACTGTGTGGCATTGGGCAAGTTACTAAACCTATCTAAGCCTCTTTCCTCATCTAACAAAAGAGATAGCACTCATCTCATATGGATTGGGGGGATTAATTGAGATAGTGTCCAGTGACAATGCCTAGATTCTCACTGCTCTTCATACCCGTATATCATAGAGTCATATTATCTTCCATCCAATGCTGGAATTTCTTCCATGACATTACTGATGGATAGGTCCTCTGGCTCTGGCTTGATTTTTTAGGGATGGGTAGATCAGAGTATGAGAAAATATGATTTACTTACGATTAAGTTTTGTGGTTATGAAGTTCATCTTTATATTGAACTAGGTTCCCCTTTCAGTAATTTTCACCATCTGGAGTTACAAAGAATTTGCTGGAATCATTTTTCCATTACAACAACCTTATAAAATCATCTCTCATGCTCCACTTTTACCTTTCATCTTGCAGATTAAACACCACACATTATTGAAAATTTTCTCTTAACATTCTCTGGTTTGCTCCTCTTTATCAATATCTTTCTTAAAATATGTTGTCCTAAGCTGATCATGGAAAGGAAATAGGTGAAGAATGGGCAAAGCAATCTTGAAAAAGAACAAAGTTGGAGGAGTCACATTTCTCCATTTCAAACTTAGTACAAAGGTACAATAGTCCAGACGTGCGGTACTGGCATAAGGATAGATAAATAGATCCATGGACTAGAATTGAGAGTCCAGAAATAAGTCCTAACATGCATTGTCAATTGATTTTCGACAAGGGTGTCAAAATAATTAAATGAGGAGAGAATAATCATTCCAACAAATGACATTCAGATAAGTGGATATCCACATGTAACAGATGTTGGACCCCTTCCTCACACCATACAGAAAAGTCAACTCAATATGGATCATACACGCGAATCTAAGAGTTAAAACTATCAAACTCCTAGAAGAAAACATAAAGGTAAATCTTTATGGTCTTGGATCAGGCAATAGTTTCTTAGGACACCAAAGCACAAAAAACAACAACTGGACTTTATGAAATTAAAAGCTTTTGTGCTGTAAACTGTATCGACAAGAAAGTGAAAACATAACCCACAGAATGGAAGAAAATATTTGCAAATTGTATACCTGATATGAGACTTGTACCTTGAATATAAACAAAAATCGTAAAACCCAATAATAAAAAGATGAATAACACAATTAAAAATGGGCAAAAGACCCAGGTAGACATTATTTTAAGAAATAAATACAAATGGACGATAAGCACATGAAAAGATGCACAACATCATTAGTCATTAGGGAAATGCAAATCAAAACCACATGAGGTACCACTTACACTCACAATAACAAGTATTGAAAAGCATGTGGAGAAAACTTGATACGTTGCTGGTAGGAACGTAAAATGGCACAGCAACTTTGGAAAACTGTTTGACAGTTCCTTAAAATGTTAAACATGGAGTTATCATGTGACATAACAGTTCCATCTGAAGGTATAGACCCAAAAGAAATGAAACAGAGGTTAGCACAAAAACCTGAACATGGACCATTATTCATAACAGCTAAAAGGCAAAAATAACACAAATGTCCATCAACTGATGAATGGATTAATTAGGTGTGGGATATCTATACCATGGGATATTACGCAATAATAATAATAATAAAATGAAATACTGATACATGGCACAAAATGGATGACTCTCCAAGCATTGTGATAAGTGAAAGAATCTAGTCACAAAAAAGCCCATATTGTATGGTTACATTGATATGAAATGTCTAGACCAAGAAAATCTATAAAGATGGAATGTAAATGAAAAGTTGCTTAGGGCTGTGGGGATGGTGTTGGTGGTTGGAGGGAAGAGACAATGACTGCTAATGCTTACAGGGTCTCTTTTAGGGGTGATGCACATGTTCTAAAATTAAAATGAGGTTGTGGAGGTGCACCTGGGTGGCTCAGTTGGTTAAGCGTCCAACTTTGGCTCAGGTCATGATCTCACGGTTCATGGGTTCAAACCCCACGTCAGGCTCTGTGCTGACATCTCAGAGCCTGGAGGCTGCTTCGGATTCTGTGTCTGCCTCTCTCTCTCTCTGCCCCACCCCAACTCGTGCTCTATCTTTCTCTGTCTCAAAAATAAATGAAACATTAAAAAAATAAATAAAATTAGGTTGTGGTGCTGGTTGCACGGCTTTGTGAACATATCAGAAAACATGGAAGTATACACTTTAAATGGGCAAACTATATAGTATATTAATTATATCTTAATAAAGCTATTAAAAAAATGTCTGGTGCAAGTTTAACACAAAAATCTGACCAGTGTTTGCTCACTGAGGTTATTTGTGATTTTTGAGGTCTATGCTTTATTTTACATTTTTACATTTAACAGCACTACAGTGTAATTTGTGCTTGTTCATCTCTATCATAAACTGTATGTGTCTAAGGACAGGGTTTGTTTATTATTTGTTTGTTTATTTATTTATTTATTTATAAATGTTTATTTATTTTTGAGAGAGAGAGAGAGAGAGAATGAATGAATGAATAAATAGGGGAGGGGCAGAGGGAGGGAGACAGAGAATCCAAAGCAGGCTCCACGCTGACAGCAGAGAGTCCGACAGGGACTCAAACTTGACCATGAGATCATGACCTGAGCCGAAGTCGGACGCTCAACTGACTGAGCCACTCAGGTGCCCCTGAAATGGATTATTTTTACTAATTTTTATACCTTAATTTTCTTGCTAGTGCGTTGTCCAGAGTACCTAAAAATGTTTTGTTGAGTATATAAATTTTGGGCTAAATTAATGTATCTTGCATTAGCTTTAGGGCAGACATTTTACATATAATCAACCAATCCTCTTCAAGTCTCTTATGTCGATTGTTGTTAAGCCAGAGCAATTCCATCTTGTGCTTTGGCAATAATTTCTTTTTTTTTTGAAATCAAAGTTAAGAGCTTTACATTTATTTGTTAGATTTGATCTCAAATACCATCGGTCATTCTAGCCAGTTAAGATTTTCTTAGATCTGCAATCCCTATTAAAATAACACCAGCATTCTTCACAGAGCTAGAACAAACAATCCTAAAATTTGTTTGGAGCCAGAAAAGACCCTGAATAGCCAAAGCAATCTTGAAAAACAAAACCAAAGATGAAGGCATCACAATCCCAGACTTCAAACTGTATTACAAAGCTATAATCATTAGGACAGTATGGTACTGGCACAAAAGCAGACACTCAGATCAATGGAACAGAATAGAGAACTCAGAAATGGACCCACAAACGTATGGCCAACTCATCTTTGACAAAGCAGGAAAGAATATCCAATGGAATAAAGACGGTCTCTTCAGCAAGTGGTGCTGGGAAAACTGGACAGTGACATGCAGGAGAATGAACCTGGACTACTTTCTTACACCAGACACAAAAATAAACTCAAAATGGATGAAAGACCTCAATGTAAGACAGGAAACCATCAAAATCCTCGAGGAGAAAGCAGGCAAAAACCTCTTTGATCTTGGCCACAGCAACTTCTTACTCAACATGTCTCTGGAGGCAAGGGAAACAAAAGCAAAAATGAACTATTGGGACCTCACGAAAATAAAAAGCTTCTGCACAGTGAAGGAAACAATCAACAAAGGTAAAAGGCAACCGACGGAATGGGAGGAGATATTTGCAAATGACATATCAGATAAAGGATTAGTATCCAAAATCTATAAAGAACTTATCAAACTCAACACCCAAAAAACAAATAATCCAGTGAAGAAATGGGCAAAAGATATGAATCGACACTTCTCCAAAGAAGACATCCAGATGGCCAACAGACACATGAAAAAATGCTCAACATCACTCATCATCAGAGAAATACAAATCAAAACCACAATGAGATACCACCTCACACCTGTCAGAACGGCTAATATTAACAACTCAGGCAACAACAGATGTTGGCAAGGATGCGGAGAAAGAGGATATCTTTTGCACTGTTGGTGGGAATGCAAGCTGGTGCAGCCACTCTGGAAAACAGTATGGAGGTTCCTCAAAAAATTAAAAATTGAACTACCCTATGATCCAGCAATTGCACTACTAGGAATCTATCCAAGGGATACAGGTGTGCTGTTTTGAAGAGGCACATGAACCCCAATGTTTATAGCAGCACTATCGACAGTAGCCAAAATATGGAAAGAGCCCAAATGTCCATTGATGGATGAATGGATAAAGAAGATGTGGTATATATATGCAATGGACTATTTACTCGGCAATCAAAAAGAATGAAATCTTGCCATTTGCAACTACATGGATGGAACTAGAGGGTATTATGCTAAGCAAAATTAGTCAGAGAAAGACAAATATCATATGGCTTCACTCATATATGGAATTTAAGATACGAAACAGATGAACATAAGGGAAGGGAAGCAAAAATAATATAAAAACGGGGGGGGACAAGACATGAGACTCTTAAATATAGGTAACAAACAGGGGGGTGCTGGAGGGGTTGTGGGAGGGAGGATGGGCTAGATGGGTAAGGAACATTAAGGAATCGACTCCTGAAATCATTATTGCATTACATGCTAATTTGGATGTAAACAAACAAACAAATACATAAATAAATAAATAGATTTTCTTAGATTTTTTTCTCTATCATCTAGACTCCATTTTTATCTGCTTTGTATCACAGATAAATCTGAAAAAGCACACTGATTATTAAAGACTTATAAGTTTATTATTAAAGACTTAGAGGTCTTTCTCCAAGATATTGATAATAACATTGAATAGGAGAGAACCCAAATCAAAGACTGGTGGAACAACAAACACTCACTTAAAGATTGACTTGGTTAATGGCTCTACTTACCTATACTCTGAGTTCGTCCAGGGGCTAGAATGTCTTTGGCAGTGTCCTTCTACCTGCCACTCATAATCCATCTGACAAGCTCAGATTTAATGCCAGTTCTTTCATGGACCACTGTCTGATCACCTCAGCTAGAATCTCCCTCTCCATCTATTTATTTGTACTACTCTTGCAATAATCTGATACTACCTTGAATTACAATTGTTCATGTATGTGTCTCAGCATCTGTTGTAGACCATAAGAGACTTAAAAGGAGGAATTGTGTGATTTCTTTGATACTTTTACCTCTTAGAATTTAAGAATGCTTAATAAGCTTTATAAATAACAAACGGAATATCCAATGCTATTAAAATACTATTAAATCTCACACCTTCAGGGGTTATATATGTTTAGAATTGCACATATAATTCTTTTTTTAAGCTTATTTATTTATTTTGGAAGAGGGAGAGTGAGCAAGCGGGGAAGGGGAAGAGAGAGAGAGGGAAGAGAATCTCAAGCAAGCTCCATGCTGTCAGCACAGAGCCCAATATGGGGCTCAAACTCATGAACGGTGAGATCATGACCTGAGCCAAAATCAAAAGTTGATGCGCAATCCACTGAGCCACCCAGGCACCCCTAGATTTATGTTTATAATTCTAAAAGAAATTGATATAGTACATATCAAAAACTCTGCTAGAGTAGGTACTTTTCCCCAATCTTCAGGCGCATCAAGATTTGTACGTTTAGAGAGTGAATCATCTTATAGTTTTCAAACCAGTCCGTACTAGCTTGGAATGTGATGTTTCTTGCACTTGTCCTTCTTCTGTTTTATTTCTGCCCGTCTTGGTCCAATGCTTGGGTAACTGCTCTGCCTTTTTATGTTGCTCTAGTGCTTAGAGGTGTGTTGCTCTGGTTGTGTTCTTCCATCCCTAGATTCTGCTGGAGTGCAGCCCAACAAAACCTCTTCTCTATGCACCATTGTCACAGAAGCACATCAGTGGAAAGGTGGACAATAACTCTCATGCTGTTCTCCCATTTCGGCGGGTGGAACTGAGCCACACGTACGAAAAAGGATGGAGGGCTTTACATTTTTGATTCGCAGTAGTAAAACCTGTAACTTCTAAACCGTGATTTCCAACACTGTGACTGGATAGGGATTACAGTATCTTCCTGGTAACGTTCATCATTTTGTTCAACAAATATTTCCCAAGTGCCTACCATGTGCTGATTACACTGCTCTCGATGTCAGAGATGTATCCGTGAACAAGACAAATACAATCTCCATGCTCAAGGAACTCACGTTGGAATGGAAGTAAGAGACCCAAAACAATGTTGTCCATAAAATTTTCCTGACAGTTATTAAGAAAATAAAACAAAATAGTGTCTGGATTATAGGTTTTTCATTTTAAAGATTTCGAAAAATGTTTATTCATTTTTGAGAGAGAGAGAGAGAGAGAGAGAGAGAGACAGAGAGAGACTGAACGTGAGTGGGGGAGGGGCAGAGAGAGAGGGAGACACAGAATTGGAAGCAGGCTCCAGGCTCTGAGCTGTCAGTGCAGAGCCTGACATGGGGCTTGAACTCGCGAACCGTGAGATCATGACCTGAACTGCAATCGGATGCTCAACTGACCGAGCCACCCAGGTGCCCTTAGTTTTTTCACTTTAAACGCTAGGATGCCTAGGACTATAATGAACATTTCCAAACTAATAATTCAGACTTCAATTGATTTATACATTTGGCAATATATGTTCAGTACTATTTCTTCCTCAACAGCAAGCTGCCACCTCAGACCACCCCCACTCCAAACTTCCCTGCCCACTAATCCAAAATTTTGCTGGGTTTACATTCCTCCCAGGAATTTAGAAGTTAATCTGAACTCTCTTAAACCCATCAGAGTAGTCTTACCCTCTTTGGTTGTGACTGTTTCAGGCAGAGGCATATGACCCAATCCTTGCTAATGAGACTTGAGGTCTGACACAAAACTTCTGAGGAAGGTTTCCTGGCTCTTAAAAAAAACAAAGACATGGGAAGAAAAGATAGTCTTCTCTACCACTGGACATCAGGTTTTGTCCTGGATGAAACACCTGTACCTGTGACAATCATTTTGCAACCGTAAAAAAGCCAGTGCGGGTATACAGCCAACATGCCCGAGAAGGCATGAAAGAAGAAAGAAAGAAAGAGAAAGAAAGAAAAAGAAAGAGAAAGAAAAAGGAAAAAAGAAAGAGAAAGAGAAAAAGAAAGAAAGAAAAAGAAAGAAAGAAAGAAAGAAAGAAAGAAAGAAAGAAAGAAAGAAAGAAAGAAAGAAAGAAAGAAAGAAGCTATACTTTTGAAGACACAGTGGAGCCATGGAAGCATCCAGCCCTGGAGGCACCACCATTTTGCATCTTCTTGCAATGTGAGATATGTTTTTTCTGTTACCAGCAGCCTAAAGCATTTTAACAGATAAAAGTAGATATAAATGCACATATGTAATGAGCATTCTGATTGATTAAATGTATATGTAGGCATAAATTACCTCCTCACTCCATTTGTGATTGTCACATTTATTTTTACCTCAGGCAAAAGCAACTGTAGAATTAGAAAATTTCAGGGTTGAGAATAAATATCTGAATTTACTACAATTAAAGAAATCAATTCACTATCTCCTGGTTACACTACAATAAAATAGATGCTTATAAACCTGTTAACTGCTTAAGACCTAATAAGACATCAAATAAGCCAATTTTCCTTTAAGTTCCTTAATACAAAATAAAAATCTGATGTTGAGCCCAGTCTCCTTTTATCACCGGAACAAACAGAGAACAGTCATTGCTATCAATTGCCTGTTTGTTCTCCCAGAGAGCTCTCCCACAAGCATACATTATGTATGGAGATGAGAGGGGGGTGGGGGGGACAGGGTTCCTTTTCATACTGCCTTTTCTTCTCAACTACAGTTTCTCCATTGGGTCTACTTTTAAATAAAATGAAAGCAAAAATGCTAAACTATTACTGCCAGAAAATAGCTTTCTCTAAAAATGAAATGCCAATTGTCTTGCAAATATTTTCTGCTTCTCATTTGCAGTGTTCTACTGGTCACTTTGATATAGCCAAAGCTTCTGAATATTTATAAAGATCTGTTATTTATTTCTTTATTTCTTTATTTGAGAAAGACCGGAAAGGCAGTAACCACCTCATTGGGTTGTTATTTAGCAATTCAACCTTTATATCTAAAGGACAAATGGCAAGACACTGTATTTGTGAAAAATCTAAATATATAGCCTTCTTGGGGCGCCTGGGTGGCGCAGTCGGTTAAGCGTCCGACTTCAGCCAGGTCACGATCTCGCAGTCCGTGAGTTCGAGCCCCGCGTCAGGCTCTGGGCTGATGGCTCGGAGCCTGGAGCCTGTTTCCCATTCTGTGTCTCCCTCTCTCTCTGCCCCTCCCCCGTTCATGCTCTGTCTCTCTCTGTCCCAAAAAATAAATAAAAAACATTGAAAAAAAAAATTTAAATATATAGCCTTCATAAAGTCACTTCTGTCAATGTAACTCTACCAGTCATCTTGGTGTATTGAGACTTGGAACAAATTTTAAGTGGTGAGTGAGGCATGGGGTGGGTAGATGAAATTGCACTGAAAATAACCTGTTCATGCTCAAAACAATCATAGGTCTTGTCTCCACCCAGAACCAACAGCACCTCTTGCTCTGCTCATCTTCTGGTTTGTTCTTCTATCATACTAACATGTAGCATGTAACCTTGATATTTCTTCCTGCTTGGTTCCCCTAACCACCAACCCTCAGTAGTCCTTGGGGAATAAAGAGCATCCCTCCTTCCCTCCAACTCCCCAGAGGAAGAGAGAAGCTGGTCAATCTCCTACCCATGCTCAACCTTTTCAAGTTTATTTACTTATTTATTGTGAGAGAGTCAGAGAAAACGCGAGTCAGGGAGGGGCAGAGAGAGAGGGAGAATCCCAAGCAGGCTCCACGAGGTCGGTGCGCAGAGCCCGCTACAGGCTCGAACCCACTAAACTGTGAGATCTGACCTGAGCTGAAATCAAGAGTTGGACGCTTAACAGACTGAACCACCCAGGCGCCCCTACACGAGCCCAACTTTTTGAAAGGAATCCGTTTCTGTATCCTCAACTTCCAGATATATTTTTTTTTCTGAAGATAATTTACTTGAGAGGGCTTGGTTCCTAGGTGTTTAGAAAAGATTTTAGTAAAAACTGTTCCTATGAGTTTAGAAAGAATAAAAACGTATCCATCACTTGTCCCAAATCTTACTACGGTATATTGCCCAGGCCTGTAAACATTTTGTGGAGAGCTAAACAAAGAAATAAAGAGAAACAATGGTTTGAAGAAGGCTCTTTTACTGATTTATTAAGGCAACTTAAACACATAAGGCTTATTAACTTTCCCTGTCTTACACACAATTTTGTGAAGTCTTAGTGCCGGTAAAGTAATATTTCAGGTCACGTAGGGATGGATGCTCTCAGTTTAAAACAGCCAAAGCAGCACAGGTTACTGAAGCCGATCTTTTCAAATGCAACTGGAATGTTTTTGTGGGTCTACCAAAAATTTTGGTGGTATATTTGATAAATCCACACATCAACATTTTATGTAATTTTTTTTCAGATTTGTAACGCTTGATTTAATAAGGCAGGTAAAGTCTGTTTTTTCAAATCAAATCATGAGATGTTTTTTACAATTACAGTCAATTCTCATCTTATCTCATTTCATGTTTTCTACCTCCTAATAACAAAAATAAATTTACTTAAAGTTATAATACAATTTCAGATATCAAATTTAAACGGTGCGAGTTACATGAGCAAACATTTTTTTAGGAGGCAGGGAAGCAAAATAGTTTAAAGACCAATAATTGATGGATTCTTATGGTCTCCATTATATGGTCACTTCCGCCCCTTGTCAGCTGAAGCCCCTTTGTTTGAACTCAGTTTTTGCTTACAAGCAACAACGAACAGAACTGCATCTTTTCAGATGAAGAGAGGCCCTTCTCCAGCATAATCAGAAATGCGAAATTTTTATTAACACAGCACTTTGACATTGAAAGCACTATTCTAAGAGCTTTATAAATATTAATTTGTGTAGTCCTAATAACAGTCCCGAGGGGAACACTGTTATGCCCCCATTTAGTCAGTAGCAAAACTGGCATTCAAATTCAGTCTGCCTGGTTCTCTTGGTCTTTGCTTTTATTTATTTATTTTTAATTACATTCAATTAACTAATTTATTTTTATTTATTTATTTATTTTTTACTATTTCTTTGATTTAAATCCCAGTTAGTTAACATATAGTGAAATAATGATTTCAGGAACGGAATCTAGTGATTCATCGCTTAAATACAACACCCAGTGCTCATCCCAACAAGTGTCCTCCTTAATGCCCCTTGCCCACTGAGCCCATCCCCCCACCCACAACCCCTCCAGCAATCCTCAGTTTGTTCTCTGTATTTAAAAGTCTCTTACGGTTTGCCTCCCTCCCTGATTTTATATTCTTTTTGCTTCCTTTCCTATGTGGGGGAAAATGTATTACCATGTAGGTAGTCATAATTATAATGGTATGGGTTTTAACTTGATAAACCAGTTGTGAATCTTTCAAGAAGTCAGCTTTTGCATAGCAAAGGAAACCAATAAAACGAATACGGCAGCCTACTGAATAGGAGAAGAGATTTACAAATTACATATGTGATAGAGGGTTAATGTCCAAAATACATAAAGAGTTTATACAACTCAACGCCAAAAAAAAAAAAAAAAAAAAAAAAAACCCAAATAATCCAATGAAAAAGTGGGTGGAGGAACTGAAGAGATATTTTTCCAAACAAGATATACAGATAGCCAACGGACACATGAAAAGATGCTCAACATCACTAATCATCAGGGTAAATCAAACCTCACACCTGTAAGAGTGGCTAAAATAAAAACATAAGAAACAACAAGGGTTGGCAAGGATGTGAAGAAAAAGGGACCCTTGTGCGCTCTTTGGTGGGAAATGTAAATTGGTGCCACCACTGTGGAAAATTGTACGGAGGTTCTTCAAAAAACAGAAATACCACATTTACCCACAGGAAAAGAAAAAAAAGCACGAATTTGAAAAGATATGTGTTTATCCCTCTGTTGATTGCAGCGTTATTTACAATAACCAAGATAGGGAAGGAACTTAGATGTCCATCAATAGATGAATGGGTAAAGAAGAAGTGGTATATACACGCAAAGGAATATTACCCAGCCATAAAAAAGAACGAGATCTTGCCTTTTGCAACAACGTGGATGGACCTATAGGGTATTATGCTAAGTGACATAAGCCAGACAAAGACAAATACCGCATGATTTCACTTATATGTGCAATCTAAAACACAAATGAATAAGCACACAAAAAGCAGAAACGGACCCATAAACACAGAGAACAAACTGATGGCCCCCAGAGAGGAAAGGCAAAATGGGTGAAGAGGTGTAGAGGTGTGGGTGATGCAGGCTTCCAGTTATGGAACGAATAAGTCATGGAAATCAAAGGTACAGCAGAGGGAATATAGTCAATGGAATCGTAATAGCGTCGTCTGGTGACAGACGGGAGCTGCACTTGGGGTGAGCGTAGCGCAATGGCTAAACTTATGGAATCACTATGTTGTGCACTTGAAACTAATGTAACACCGTAGGTCAACGATACTTAAAAAAAAAAAAAAGGCTTGTTTAGTGCCACTTGGTTCCAGATCTCAGCCTCACTGCCATCCAAAGCAAGTTGAAGCGCACTGAGTTTAAATGCTCTTGGTGTCTCTTTCTGAGGATGGGGGCCCATTTTGCTTTCCAGTGCCCTTCCTTTCTAAGTAATGAAGTGAGACAAATCCCACGGGGTGGGCTCGGTGCTGGCACATTCTCCAATTAAAGAAGAGTTTGATTCACTTGCCTGATTCTTGGTTCTTAATTTGGGCATGAAGGAAAAATGGTGAAGTAGTTTCTGGGGAAATATCCGAATTGTTGATTTATCCACCAAATTCACTATTCCTAAGCTCCTTAAGGGTCCCAGAAGCCTGAGAATCCATTTAATATTGTGGCCCACGGATGCAGAGGAGGTAAAACAAAATCTAGGTGCCCCACACAAATAAGAACAACTAAAGGTTGGGGGGTAAGGAAAAAAAAAAGCTCCACTGGAAAATACAACTTTATAAAGGAAAGGACTCATATTTTTCAGTTTGGTTTTGTGGGTGGTGAAGAAAGCTATAAAAAAAGAGCCTGAAAAAGTAGATAAAGAAAGAAAAACCAAAGGTAAGGAGGGTGAGTGAGAATGAGAGGAGAGGTGGGTTTAGAGCCAGAGGGCAGAGGGGATGGGGGCAGGGTAGCAGGGGGAAGGGGGGGAAAGGCTGACTTGGAGAGAGGAACACTGCAAAGTGCTTTGATGCACTTGAACTTCTCCGGTCCCTTTCTTCTGTACACCACTGTTATCACTGCCCTTTGAAATTCTAATTAGCCAATTAATCACTGCTCACAGCCCCTTGCAGCTCACCAAAGGGAAAATGGTGTTCCAGGTTGTAGCCAAAGCAAAATCACCCCATGTCTATCTAGATGAACTCACGTAAAACCAGTCCTGGGGGGTAAAATTTCCCTCCTCCTGCCTTCAGCAGGCTTGGTGAATTTTAGGGGTCCCGGGTAATTTTCAACAACGAAACAATCCTGTAAAATTTTTGCCAAAAAATCAGAATTTTAACAGGGCCGAAAACCTTTAAACACAGAGACCTTCTTCCTATTGACTGCATTTTCAGTGTGACTGTCTTCTGTTTCAAATCTAGTCGCTTAGTCCTATGCCCCTATACACAAGATATTTGTGTAAAGGGGGGACATCAATTCAGCACTAAGCAAGCTCTGTTGAAGCTTTGTCATGTTAATGTAGCCGCCAATGAAAGTAAAATTTTATTTTTAGATTTAACCTCATACATTGCCCCAAAGCAATTTTTTATTTCCAGCTGATGTATTTGAAGAAAATAGGCTCAGATTTATTGGGTCTGTTAATAAAAAAAAAAAAAAGAAAGAAAGAAAAGAAAATTAAATGACCTCCTGTAGTTTTGCTGCTGTTTATTGATCTCTTTCGAATTTAGCTAGCAATTCAATCTGCAGTAAGGCGTGTTGAATGAAATGGATTGTGAATGTGAAAGTGGAATGAACATTTAGAAAGCATTTTCAAGTCCCAGAAAGTAGCTTTAATAAATGAGAATAAATTAAATTCACATCACTGGGGGAAAAAAAAAAAAGATGGATTTTGTTTTAATGGTGAACTACACAGAAATCATTTATTGGATGTAGGATCTATTGGCCACTTTGAAGAAGCTAGCTCACCGAATGGATTGCTGTAGCTCTGATGAGCGAAGGATCCATCATAATCTATCTTTTAATGATACCTTCAGAGACTTTGAAAAATCACTTCTAACATCATTAGGGTAATTCAGTCTTGCTTTCCTCATCCAACCATTGAAACTACTATGATCACGACTACTGCTAGTAGTAATGATAGTGATAAATAATTAATAATAATAATAAAAATAAGCACAAGTGACTTCACAATGAGAAGTAACTTCCTGGGGTGATTTCTCAGCATTAGATGAAGTGAACTCCGTATTGCCAAACCCACATGTATGTTTCCATACATTTCCTATTTCACCTTTGTTATGGTTGCCACTATCGACCGTCTCTTTCTTCTTGAAACTCCTTTGACTTCCCTAACACCACGCACCATTCTGTACTGTTTGTCTACAAGTTTCTGTCTTCTTCTAGGTCTTCCTCCTGGGATCCTTTGATTTAGCCAACTCTTTAATTTGCAGCTTTAATTTTTTTTTTTAATGTTTACTCATTTTTTGAGAGAGAGAGAGAGAGAGAGAGAGAGAGAGAGAGAGAGAGAGTTGGGAGGGGCAGAGGGAGAAGGAGACACAGAATCCACAGTGGGCTCCAGGCCCTGAGCTGTCAGCACAAAGCCCGATATGAGGCTTGAACTCGCAAACTGCAAGATCATGACTTGAGCCAAAGTCAGATGCTCAACTGACTGAACCACCCAGGCTCCCCGTAACCTGCAGATTTAAAGTAAGCCTTAAATAACGAAGCTTCCCGGGGTTCTGCCCTCTTTCCTTTGCTTATCCTTTTCCTGGGCAAGCACTTTTATTCTCTTGGTGTCAGCTAACCCCTATATGTGGATTTCTCTTTCTTTTTCACAGTTCACCACTCATTCCTTTCCTCAAACTCAGTATGATGATAACTGAACTCATTATCTTTCCCCCAAATATGCTTCTGCCTCTGTATTCCCCAAAGATATCACCATCTACTCAACTGTCAACAGGAATCCCCATCTGACTTACACTACACAGGAAATGACTCGAGTGACTGTTTTCTCAATTCTTCCACCAGTGGCCCATATCTAGGACCATTCCAGATGCTCAGGAGGGAAGTTAATTCACTACATACAACAGATGCCTCTGGATATTAGAGCTTGATTGTCTCTAGGAATCCAGGTTGAGAAAGGTTGTATCTAATGGAAACCCAGCAGCCACCAGAAACATCTCCACCTCCTTCATTCCCCCAAACAGCTGTCCTCTTCACCCTATTTTTCACCCCCACTACACCTGGGGGGAGCCTCATGCGTAGATTTGCTGCCTAAAGCTCTACTTACTTTCCCCATGGGAATCCACTTCCTTTTTCTATACAGTTAGCTTTACCTCAGGTTAAAGCACTACCTTCAGCTTTGCTTTCTCTAGTCCCTTCCCCGCCTGCCCCGAGTCATTTCTAAGATGCAGATCTGATCATACGCTTCTGCTCAAACACTTCAATGGCTCCTGCTGGATTTCAGATTAAAGTTTAAAGTCATTAGCATGACCGAATGCATTGTCACCCCTGTCCGTGCCCCCGCATTACCCACCATCCCACTTTCCCAAGGCTAAACTGCAGTCGAAACCATGCCCCAGGTAAAATTAGTTTCTTCCCGTGACTTCTATGGCACCCTGTATGTATCACGCTTTCTTTCAATCATTTATTCATTTAACAAAAATTTACAGAGTGCCAACTACATGCCAGACGGTGTTGTGTGCACCAGGGAGACAGTTATGGGCGAAAGAGTCTTTGTTCTCATGGAATCCAATTCTAGATGGAGAAACAGACAGTAAGCATAAACAAATTAAGGCAAATAACATAGAATAATGGTATGGTAAGGGACTTGGAGGTGCTTCCATTAGGGAAGTTGGGGCAAGTCTCTCCAGGAAGGTAACATGAACAGATAAGCGATGCCAAAAAAAGAGGCTTTCTGAAGATCTAGAGGGAGAAGTCTCCGGTAGAGGGAACAGCAAATTGAAAGTTCCCTGAGACTGGAACAAGATGTTTGAGAGATGGAAAGAAGCGAGGAAGGCTTCAGAAGTCACTCGAGTAAAGGACGAAAGGGAAAGATGTAGGAGACGCCATTGGGGGCCAGATAGGGGTTTGGATTTTATTTTAATTGCAGCAGAAAGGCATTGGAGGGTTTTAATCAGGGAAGAAGGTTCTTAGGACAGCTGGTAGGATCATAAACAGGTCAAGAGCAGTGGCATAGCAGTGGCATAGATTCAAAGTCATGGAGCCTTGAATTGGGATTTTAGGAAGATTGCGGGAAGCGCCATATTTGAAATACAGTTGGACGTAATGCCGATAGAAGATGCCGATAAACTGTGCATGGTTTACCTCTGTGACTCTTTTGTAGTAAGTAAACTCTGTGGGGGAAAGGGGACTGTTACTCATACCTATATTTTTCGTTCCAAATGTAGTGCCTAGTGCCTAACAAGTCACTGAAACTGTTTTGTGAATGAAGGAAGCAATGGGAAAAATACATTTCAGCCAGGGTAGTCAGCAAAGACTTTATGGTAAATGTGAGAATTGACCTGTAACTTAAAAGACTGTAAATTTTTGACCAGTAGAAATTGAAGTAGAGGGAATGTGAGTCCCTAACATTTCTGAATCCTGGTACAGAAATACAAATGAAATCTACTGCCTCATGTCTTAATATTTTAAAGTCATAAGTCAAACTAATAGACTGTTAAATAAAATGTGTTCTATCTATTCTAAAGTTATAAATCAAGCTAACAAACTGTTAAATAAAACATGCTCAATCCTTTTACCTTGACAAACATATTTTATAATCACCAGCTTCTACAATTTGGCAGTGGTATGGGAGAGCCAGCCCTTGGCCCCTGGCATGAGGCGTGCCCCCTCTCTTTATTCCCCAGGTTCCTCATATGCACACATGTAAACACTCTGGCCTGCAAGTCTAAACTCAGTCCACTTATCCCCAACCCTGGTCCCCATGCGGACAGGCCATGGAAACTGTCACTGGGCCATTGGAGCAGGGAATTCTGAGTCTCAGGTATCCCGACTATGGACTAGACAGCAGGATTTGGGTTTGGGGTGAGCACATCCCCTTGGTCCTGCCAGTTTTTCAGGAGGAAGGGTAAAGCCAGAGCAAGGTAAGGCCAGAGTAGGGTCCCCTAGAGCATGAAGCTGGAGGAAAGGCCATTGTCACTTGGATCTAAGGGCACTTCTGGTTGGAGGGGTAACTGTGGGAACCATGAGGCATATTGAGGGAATAGAGAACGATTAGTTTGTTTGGAGCAGAAAATTCATACAGTGAGTGAAGATCAGATCCTAGATGGACAAGAGTCTGGGGATAAAGAACTTTGATCATACAGGCAATGGGGAATCAAACTCTTCAGCACAGGAAGAAATGATCAGATACTTGTGTGCAGGGCGGATGAGAATGCGGGAGAGACAGTGAGATCAGCAGAATTACTGGACTTTGAAGTTTGGGGCTAGAAGTAATAACAACTGAAAGCAGAGGGGGAAGGAGTTCATGTAATTTCTAAGAAGAAGAAGAAGAGACAACCAATTAGATGTAGGGGCTGAAGGAAATGGAGAAACTGGGTCAAAGATGGTTTTGCAAGAGAAAATATGGCTGCTGTTTTGTTCCTTGGGCTGTGGACTGGATGTTAGTGTCCCCTCCAAATTCATATGCGGCAGTCCTAATACGATGGTATTTGGAGATGGGACCTTCGGACGGTGGGGCCCCCCACAGTGGGATTGGTGTCCTTCTAAGAAGAGGAAAGAGCTAGCTATGGGAGGATATAAGGAGACGATAGTCTGTATGCCAGGATGTGCTACAGTCTTGATCTTGGACTTCCCAGCCTCCAGAACTGTGAAAATAAACGCTTGCTGTTGAAGCCACCCATTCTATGGTATTTTTGTTATAGCAGCTCAAGCTAAGACTGTTAAGGAAGGCTGCTCTCCTTCTGAGAAGTCAAGGGAGGTGTTGTGGGTTTGCTTTCAACACCATTCCTGTAATCGAGGCCATCACTGACTTCTCATGGCTCCTATCAACCTGAGCACCCCTGCTCCAAGGTTTTTTCAAGTGAGCCTCTCTCTCTAGCTCACCACCCCCATCCACGGTCTGGCTGAGCCCAGAAGTGCAACATTAACAGTGAGCTCTAAGTTACATTCACCTTGGGAGGGGAGGGGAATATTTTAGAGATTCTAAAAATGTAGGATACTTTTGGGAAAGGATAAAGAAGTCCATCCTGAGGCAGGCACCCAAGTCGTGGTCGGATCAGATTAGATGATGACCTTCAAGAACAGAAGAGCTGACAGGGTGAGGTGGCCTCCAAACTGCTTGGGTTTGAATCCTGACTCTGCCTCTTGCCAACTGTGTTGACCTAGAAAATCTGGACCGGAACTTTCTTCCAAAGTCCTGTGAGCATGAGCCTTTTCTGTCCTGACAGGGGTGCTGGGAGAGGGGAGGAAGCTGTCCCTCCTCCCGCCACTTGGAGGGGTGGGGACAAAGGCCAGGGAGCTTGTTCAGTCAGACGCGCTGGGGCACAGTGTCGTGATAGACTTAACAAATTAAAAGCATTTCCCATGAGGGGCGCCTGGGTGGCTCAGTCGATTAAGCGTCCGACTTCAGCTCAGGTCACGATCTCGCGGTCTGCGAGTTCGAGCCCCGCGTCAGGCTCTGGGCTGACGGCTCAGAGCCTGGAGCCTGCTTCCGATTCTGTGTCTCCCTCTCTCTCTGCCCCTCCCCCGTTCATGCTGTGTCTCTCTCTGACTCAAAAATAAATAAACGTTAAAAATAAATAAATAAATAAAAGCATTTCCCATGAAAGAAAACCAGGTCTACAGATTTGTACCATCGGACAGAACCGTAACAGTTTTGTAGTTTACCTATCGGAATAGAAAGCAACTTGTGGCAAAGACCCCAGTAATTTTACTTGGTAGGTTATTGTTTCCACTGGGCTCTTATCATAACCATGTGTTGGGATGTGCTAACTAGTTGTTTGTCACTAGTTCTTTTCTCCTGTCCTCTTTCCACTGTTGCTTGGCAGCTGAGTTTGTTTTCCATTTCAATCAGTGGCACACAATTTCAAGCAGATGTTCTACAAAGTGCTTGACTTTTAAGCAGAGTACGCACGCAGTGCCCTCTTAACGGTGCAGCTACACTCAACCCAGAATCTGGTTTGCAAATGAGGGTGCAAATGAAGCTAGTCAGCCTGGGGACCAGGCTTCCTGAGTTTCCAGTGCTTTGATGGGGGGGTCGCTTCCCCTAATGTTATTGTCTGGACCCGCCCTGAAAGCGGCTTAGTGTTTAGGACCCGCACACGCCATTCCCTGGGCGGGGAGGGGGGGACAGAGGCCGGGCACAGATGTAGGGCTGAAGCACACTCTGTATCAGGGTGACCTGTGTTTGAGCCCTGCCTCCTTTGACTGTGTGAACGGGGGCAAAGCTCTCAGTCTCTCGTCTGTAAAATGGGGAGAAGAATGGAATAGCACCTCATCGGCAACCATAGGGTTAAAAGTGATAAGGTGGGGCGCCTGGGTGGCTCAGGTCACGATCTCACAGCTCGTGAGTTCCAGCCCCGTGTCACGTCGGGCTCTGTTCTGACAACTCAGAGCCTGGAGCCAGCTTCCGATTCAGTCTCTGTCTCTCTCTGCCCCTCCCCCACTGGCACACACACTCTCTCTCTCTCTCTCTGTCTCTCTCAAATATAAATAAACATTAAAAAAAGGGATAAGGCCCATAAAGCATGTTAAGTTCAGTGACCTACACACAGCGAGCACTAGGTTCGTGCCCAAGTAGTGGTATCGTTTCTGGCTTGAATTTAAAAAATCTGAACAATATTCCTATGGGGCTGGTTGCTATTAATGTTATCACTGAGTTATAGATGAGGAAGCCGAGGCACAGAGAGACGAAGTAACTTGCCCAAGGTGGCCCAGCCAGTAAGTGGCAGAGCAGTCTGGCCCCAGAGTCTCTCTGTTTGGTGCTGTTTGGAGCTAAGTGGGCCTGGATGGTGCATAATAATCAGTGCACACTCTGTTTTAGGCACCAGGGGTAAGCACTTTACAGCACAAGATTTCACTGAACAAACCAGCCTAATTCTCTCACCATGTTTTGGGGGATGTTAGTACTATTTTCTTTTTTTTAAATGTTTCCTTATTTATTTTTGAGAAAGAGAGACACAGAGAGCAAGCATGCACAATCGGGGGAGGGGCAGAGAGAGAGAGACAGACAGACAGACAGACAGAACCTGAAGCAGTTTCCAGGCTCTGAGCTGTCAGCGCAGACCCTGAGGGGGGGCTTGAACCCACGAACTGTGAGATCATGACCTGAGCCGAAGTCAGACGCTCAACCGACCGAGCCACCCAGGCGCCCCATCACTCTTTTCCTGGTAGAGATGAGGAATATCAGATCCAATGAGGTCAGAGAGGACATACGTTCCTGAGCAGGGCTGACTCGAGTGCTGGTGTCCCACCCTGTTTCCCTGTGCCCTGCTGGGCAGTGCCCCGGACCCTTCCAAGTGGACGGACCCGAGTGGTCACCTCACATAAATGTCCCCAGGATGCCAACAGGCTTCCTGGGGATGCACGGGTTGAAGCCCACGTGTCCTGACTCCAGCCCGTTGTTTTATGTGTTTTTTTTGTTCATGATATTACAATAACAATATCAACTGCCACTGTAAGTAATTCAATACACTTCACGTTTTCTTTTCCTCTGGCCACGAGTCTTATAATAACAAAAATATTCTAAAATGAATAAATATTAAAAGCCTAATTTGCACAAACATGAGGCAGCCCAGAAGGCCAAGTAAACAAGAAATCTGGGCACCTTTCTTTACAAAATAAAAGTAGTAGGAAAAAGAAACAAGCTAAAAAGGGGTAAAAGTAGACGTGGGAAAATAATGCTGCAAAATTCCTTCACGTTACCCATGTTCCAGAAAATTACTGTCCTGGCTGCTTATTAGAATATATTGCTGGTTATAGTTCTGCTATAGGAAAAGTTGTTTTGTTTTTGTTTTTTACTTGTTTATTTATGTATTTTGAGAGAGAGAGGGAGCGAGCAGGAGAGATGCAGAGAGAGGGAGAGAGAGAGGATCCCAAGCAGACTCCACGCTATCAGCACAGAGCCCAACGCAGGACTTGAACCTGCAAACAGTGAGATGGCGACCTGAGCTGAAACCAAGAGTCAGATGCTTAACTGACTGAGCCGCCCAGGTGCCTCTGTGTTTGTTTTTGAATTAGGTATTTCTTCTAGTTTGGCGCCTTAAATCCCCAAATCTTAGTATTGTGGAAAAGTCCAGGCATGCTCTCCCTACTAGGTGATTCTAACGGATGTTACACTGGAACCTTATACCTGGGGATCCAATGAAATGACACCACAATTCGTCATCAGTAAAATGTTAAATCATTAAAATGTTGCTTTCTATGACCTCCCATGCAGGGCTGCTTATTACGGAGAATCTCCTTTTCAAATGTTTTAACCTATTATAAGTTTCCTCATGACGAGCCATGAGGAAAGGCGGGCTGCCAAAATCTCTGTAGATGTCCTAAAGACAGCCTCGCGCCCCTCCAGGGGGCACAAGACCATAAGAAACACGCTGCATTAGCTATTGCCAAACCACCTTACGGAAGGCCTATTTACCATCATTTAAACAGACCGAGTCTTATAAATGTTTCCTCTTCTAGAACCTCTGCCTTGTTATGACACACATTTTGAAATTGTATTAATTTCCAAGAAACTGAGATCCACACACTGCTGATTTCCAAATGGGGCTGTTTTCTTCCAGATATTTACTGGATTTCAGATGGAGTAAGACAGGTGGTTTTAGGCTCAAAGCTATTCAAAGGCAGATAGAAAAAAATCCAGCAGGGCCAGCAGCCTTTGCCACCGAGAGCCTGTCCCAGTACTGGCAGGACTCCTCTGGGTCTTTGGTCCAATTCTGCAGAGACAGGTGACGGGTGATCCCCATGCTGGTCTCAAATGAACCTGGCATCCCTGGGCCCCCAGGGACCCAGGGGAGACAGAGACAGACCCGCCTGCCTCCCTAGACTCTTTTGGTCTGGAACAAATCTGAGCCGTTCACCTGTGACAACCTCACAGGGCCACAGCTGAGCGGTGAACGAGGTGCCAGGGAGGAAGCAGGTGGAGAGCGTCCGGTCTTTCTCTTTGTCTTGCCTGTTCCGCTCAGTTCAGCAGAAACACACTGAGCTCCTGTTAACGTTTGCCAAAAAGCTGTTTGTCACGGAGGCTTGCAATCTCCCTCTCATGCAAAGCACTCTGGTAGTAGGAGCTTCACCTCCCCTCTTCTCCTCCACGTCCTCATTTTCTGGTATCGCAGAGCTAGGAGAAATACCAAATAAATATACACCTTGGTGCATCTGGAGACTCAGTTGTATTTAAGCCCAAATGACACCTGAGAGGGTCCTTGTGGGAGAACGGAGATGGGACACGATTGTTATCCTAAGAGAAGATGCTACTTTCTGCTGAGGGCTTTACTTGCATCATCTCAATTAATCCTTAAAACAACTTTATTGGGAAATACTATTTTTAATTCCATTTTACAGAGAACGAGGCCTAGAGAAATGAAGTAACTTGTCAAGAGTCATTCGGTTGGTAAGTGATGGATTCAACACCCAAACCCAGGTTGGACGAACTTCGGAGTCCAAGAACTTGACCATTGTTTGCTACACTGTATTTATCATTTAATCCCGGATCAACACGTGGGAAACGAGGGGCATACGAGCATTTTACTCCTCTGAACAGGCCTTTTTTTGACTTCACATCAAAATGCATGCACCGCCAGTTTCTAGCTGCTACCAAACGCACACATCAGAAATACAGCTCAACCCAGTGTCATGAGCCATGGATACTCTCGTCAGACAAAAACCCACCCGGATACATTGCGCTCGGTGTGGAGTGACAGAACTGTCATAAAGGTAATCATGTAAAACACGAAATCTGCCATTATTATGTTTCTGAATTTCCGAGAAGGCGTTGTTTTGTGTACTGGCTAATGACGAGCACGCTTCTATTCATCAGCTTCAGTTTTATACCCTTGGGAGGAGGCTTATCATAACTATCAAAGCAGAGATATAAAAGATTAGGAAACATTTAGTTTTAGGAAATAATGGCTTGGAACCCCAGTCAATCAAAAGCGCAAGGGGGAAGATGAACAATACGGTTATGATGCCAGCTGGAGAATCTTTATAGTTGGACCTTGACAATGGTTTGCAAGTTTTCGTATTGCAGACGGTAAAAAGGAGGCTGCCTAGGAGAACCACAGTCTCCAAGAAAATATAGACAGAAGATACTTGCAAGACCCTGGAATTGAAAATGACTTCTAATGCAATCCCTGCTTTCAGGGATTATTTATATTGCATATAAACATTTCAATGTTTATAAGAGCCGAGAGGTCAACAGAACTGTCAAGATTTAATAATACCTGTATGGGTAATTTTCTTGAGAAGCCAAAAGAATGCCCAGTCTTTCTTCCCAATACTTCCCAATACTCCAACACACACACACACACACACACACACACACACACCCTTTGGTCAGGGAATTCTGGGCTTCAATAGCAATTACGTCTTGACTGAATCACTGAATTATATTAATTGAAATGATCTTCATGCTTTAAAGTTGAACTTTGCTATGAGTTTTGCTATGGACAATTTACCAATCCCCTAAAAGCCGAGCAAAGAGATTCTTGACCTGGACTTCACAAATAGGCTCCCCTGAAACAGAACAAATCATTTGTATGTGTAGTATCCTACAGAGAAGGTTCAGAGCTTTAATCAGATTCTCAAAGGAGTCTGAGTCCCCTTCAAGGGTCAAGACCATCCTAGAGGCCTGTATGCGGCTGAGAGAAGTCAGAATTTTAAAAGGAGTCCTGTTTCACTCTCACTCAACACTTTCTAGAGCCTTGTGCTTACTGGAGGCTCTAGCCCAGCTGTTGCTTGTTAGGAAAACCAAGACAGCTGTGGGAGGTGTTGGGGTCAGATGCAGGTTTTACCAGTAGAAGCTGGCAGTGTCCGAGTCCCCATTAGAATGATGCATGGCACAGGTTTGAGTATAGGGACTGTTTTGAGATGCTCGGGGGTCAGTCCTTAATCTGTCACTCTCTACGGGTTGGAGTTGGTCCCACGAATGGCTTCCTGTCCACTTTTTTCATCTACAAAGTGGAGGGAAATAAGACCTTGTCTCTCAACACTTTTGGGAGGATTAAATGAGATCCCGTGGATGGAGGGGCGTGACGCACAGTCACCTACCTGTAACCCTTGGGAACAGGTGTGTTTTGGAATTCAGCCTTTGGTTTTCTTAGAAATGTAATATATTTCTATCTTCGATATCACTTAACGCCACCAACATCATCCATGGCTAAATATATGGATATTTCTACAGCAAAACGATGAATATTCACAGTAAGAGGGATGAATCAAGATTACAGTCTTACGTCAATCCAAGGCAGGTCCGCCACCCCAAATTTTCAGTGGTCAGAGCACTTGGACTTCGCGATCAAGAATAAGCAGTTGTATACCTGTCTTCTCACAACTGTTGTTTGAATCTTACTTTCTCTAGTTTCCCAAGGTCCTAATTCTTATGCCTCTGGTGGCTTGTCCTCACATTTATACTCCTTTGACATCAGTGTTGGGCCCATGGCCGAACGAGCTACCCGTGCATCTCTCTTACCTTCACACTCATTTGAACTGCGTCCTGAATAACACGGTGGCTCCCCTCTCCTACCAATGCTCTGGGTGAAGAAGATTTTTCTCTTCTCTTGGCTTTGTCTTAAACTCTCCCAATTTCCGAGGCAGTCTCTCTTGCCACAGCTCCAGTACTCCAAGGGCTGTCTGCTGCCTGTCTAATAAATTCTCGAGGAGCTATCAAATGACTCCTAGTGACGTTGGTTTGTTCACTGGTCAGCAGAACACTCTTCCCCTGAAGACGAGAGGGGACATTCCTCAGTTTCATTCAGGTATGCCTGAGAGCTGCTTCCAGACTGCTTGAGAATGAATGACGTTGCAAATCCTCCTGAGGACAGCACTCCTAGATTCTCTTCCCCATTCCAGAGTGCCCTCAGAGAAGGAATGTGGGCTCCAGTACCAACATCACAACCCAGAGCAACACTTCCAGTGGCACCGTGCCAGTCAGCAGCAGGTGGCAGCTGTCGAAGGCCACCTGCATGATACCGTGTGGCCGCGGGGATCACACAGTTTAGCATGGGTGCGGTGCAAAGAGCATGATCAGACATATGAGAGTTTGATTTCTAATTCATTCACATGCTGTGGGACCTTGGGTCAGTTACTTAAACTCTCTGGGCTTCAAGCTGTAACATGGGGGATGATATTACCTACTGGACAAGGACCCTAACCTAAATAAATGTCCCAATACATTTCCAGTCCCTTCCTTCATCGCCTCTCCACTGGTTTTCTCTTCCCAGCCCAGGAAACCCTTGAAGGGCAAGAATATGTCTTCTTTTTGTGTTTATTCCTAGCACAGGGTCTGGCCCACAGCAAGCATGTAACGAGCTATTGAATGAAAGAGTGAATGAATGAATGAATTCAGGTGTTTTTGTTGGAGGTGGCACATCTGTGGTTCCTCCTAAATCTGATATTCATAATTTGATAAGAGGGCATTAGGATAAAGATGCCTGAGCCAGAGTTTTATGGTCCAAAGAACCATATTTCCTTCCAAGGTAGATAACAGAGTTACGCTGCACGAGCTCTTTCATTCCATATTCGTGCTTTCTTTTAAAAACGGAACTTTTAACTTTACAGAGTAATACCTCTTACTAACTGGTATTAGAAGGGTCGCATTTTTAAAAAGATGTCCCAATTTCAAGCAAGATTTGAAGACCTACTATAACTCCATACCGTTTCCTCTAATCTCCAACTATTACTAAAGCTTAGCTAAATCCTAGTGTTCCCTTGGGTTCAGGCAGATTGTAATGACCAAAGCAATTCTGAAATGTTTCAGTAGACTCTAAGATTCATCGAGGGCTTTGGAAATTAAGACACCGTAAATTTAAAAACCTATTTGAGCAGCTCTGTATTTAATTATTCTTCCACTCTCTTGGAATAGAGATGAATCGAAATGATTTTGAACATATTAACATACAAATCACTGGTGCTATTTTGCAACATTTTTGATTGGCCTCGGCATCTTTACCTGCAAAAGGGGTGCTCTTGGCGTTGTTATGCCCTGGGAAACACTCATGGAAACACCCAGGGTTTTGCCTAACTGTGAAAAGCTGCAGGGCTGGATGGAATGTTATTTTGATATACAGCCCCAAATCCTTTTTGGTGCTTATTTGTCATAATCCCAAGATTACGTGGTCTAGCAATAAATAAGGGCTATGTACGTTTTTACTTACAATTGATATTTTTCTTTCTGTCTGATTCTTAAGGGTACACTTTTTCTTTTTTGCCTATGATAGGGTAAAACAAAAGTCTTTGTGAGCAATCGCTGTGCCGAGAATCCACGTAGGAGAGGAGGAAGATCCGGGAAGAGAGGAAGCTTGAAGTTAGGTGAGAGCAGAAGAGTGAGGCCAGCTGGCTGGAATTTTCTCTCACCGTTGTGGGAGGTAATAGAATGCATTTCTCCAGAGAGCACACTGACAGTGGAGGTATAAAGAGTGCTCTGGAACCCTGGAGGTAAAATGCTCGATATAGCTTCCAGTGGGTAAGGACAAAGTGGGGAATAAAGGTGTGTAAATTCCTCATACTTAGCCTAGGTGATCTGGCACTTGTTCCAGGATTCAAGCACATGTATACGCTTAACTCAGCCCGGGCCCCATGCGGTGCTCACCACGAAAAGGAAAATCTCTCTTAATTTCTCTTTTCTGTCTATTCCCTTCTTATTGCTTCCAATAGAATCTTAAACTACACCTGAGTGGAGGTGCACAGTCTACTTCATCTCTTCTGATGACAAGAGGGGGCTGCACAAGATGGGAACTGGCAGAAACAGCCTTTGATTAATATTTCAGTCACAGGGGAGGAATCCGGCTACATGATAAAGGCATGTTAAGAAATAGCTCCCAGACAAATGTATTTTGTGAGTTCCTCTTGAATCATCCAACATCGCATTCACACTGCATCAGAATTCAGGTGATTTATACAGTCGCATTAGGGTCTATTAGTATTAATGGGAAATATGCATGTATATCAATATATGCATTAGTGGAGACAGACTGCCCAAAGGGTTTCTGCTTTTGGGGTGAGAGCTGCTATGATTTGTCCCGTCTCCACAGTGGAAATAGAATTATGCCCATTAATTAAGTGTTCGCTATTCCATGCTCAGCAGAAAAAGGGCTCACTCTTAAAGACACAAATAAAACTATATTTTACATTTGTAATTAAAAGCATGATGGCAAATGGCTGTGTCTTATTACTATTATTTAACAAGAATTTTTTTTAACGTTTATTTATTTTTGAGAGACAGAGAGAGACAGAGTACCAGCAGGGGAGGGGCAGAGACAGAGAGGGAGACACGGAATCCCAAGCAGGCTCCGGGCTCCGAGCTGCCAGCACAGAGCCTGACACGGGGCTAGAACCCACAAACCGTAAGATCATGACTTCAGCCGAAGTCGGACGCTTCACCGACTGAGCCTCCCAGGCACCCATCTTATTACTATTATTTATTATTTGCTATTCACAGTCTATTTTTACTATCAACTGTGTTTAGTCATGGATTACAGTGAAAGAGAGCAGTTTCTCAGTCCTTGATTCCCATGTCAAAGAGGAAGAAATAGGTCAAGTTTGGTAGGGATTTTATATGGAGAGGCATCCCAGAAGTAAAGTAATAAACTGTCAGAAAAGATCATAGCTCCAATCCACAAAGCAGGGAAAGGCTAAGGCTTTGTCCTGCTCATATCCTGGTGCAAAGAAGTTTTAAGTCAAATTAGAGGCAATAAGAACTCCACGATGTGTTATTGTATCAGCAATGATGATTTCAGCTGCTAATAACAGAAGACCAATTCAGAATGTCTTAACCTACTGGGAGGTGGATGATTTCACAAGAAGGAGGTCCAAATTGTCTCAGGGTTAATTTGCCTGTTCTAGTGTGCAAGGACCCTGTCCACCCCTCCCCTCCACCATCCATCCGGTCATCTTTATACTTCACAGGTGAAAAATGCTGCTACAGTTTCTGGTCTCGGTTGTAGACCCAACAATGCCAGTGGAGGAAGAAAGATCTCTTTCTGTGCATCTCTTTTTGTTGGTAGGCAAATTTTTCCAAGTGTTCCCTAACAGCCTGCCCTAGGTCATGTTCCTCTTCCAAAATCAATACGTAGTGAAAGAAGTAGAATTCCATCATTGGCTTAGGTAATCAATCCCATTCCAATTGAATGCCATCCCATTCTAAGAGTTCTAGAGAGGGTCACTGTCCAAGCTCATGGTCTCCCAGAAGAAACAGTATACCACATGGAATAGAGGGCCCCGAGGGAGAGGAAGCAGGGGGTGGTAGGGCAGGAATGGAGAGACAGTCATCTGCGTGTGTGCTATGCCAGTGAGTGCCATTACTGGGCTCCTCAAAGGTCTGTTTAAATGCAGTCATGGGGCGCCTGGGTGGCTCACTTGGTTAAGCGTCCGACTCTTGATTTTGGCTCAGGTCATGATCTCGTGGTCGGTGAGTTTGAGCCCCACGTCTGACTCTGCACTGATAGTGGGGAGTCTGCTTGGTATATTCTCTCTCTCTCCTCCTCCTCCTCCTCCTTCTCCTCCTCCTCCTCTTCCTCCTCCTCTCTTTCTGCTCCTCCCCCACGTGTGGTTGCTCTGTCTCTCCCTCTCTCTCAAAATAAATAAATAAACTTACAAAAAATATTAAAAAAACCAAACAAACGCAGTCATGGACACCTGGGGCCTCATTGGCCTGCATGAGTAAGTGCCAGCCTTTATCCTGAATCTGATTCAATATAGTTGGTCCAAAGACTTAAACATTACGGCTTGGGGCTTGAAGCCAGCCCTAGCTGCAGTTTCTAGATTTAGCAGATTAATGACAAACTATTGAGCAGTCTGCTTATTCTGAAGCTAAACCTTTGACCCCCCAACTGACAATTGTTTTAAGTGGAAAAAAGAGAAGAATGATTGGGAAATAAGATGAAATTAATACAGCTTGTATCTTGGTTATTCTTAGCTTTACATGACTGAAAAGTGGGGGGATCTTTGATATCTCAATCTCAATCTTTGATATCTCAATCTCTCCATTCTATCCTTCCTCCCCTCCTCCTCCCCATGACAGCCAGAAGCACACAGGATTCTCATATTCTATTCCTGCTTCTTTCTTTCACATCTCCCCCCAGAGCCTTCTTTCACTGTAGGATGTAAATATCGACTAGCTTAAGTATCATCCATTTCAATCATAAGCCAAGCTGTGTGGCGTGACAGGCCTCATGCAAAGGGAAAGAATTTTAGAACTAATCCATTCTGGGATGGATCTAGAACCCAAAAAGAATGGCCACAGTCAAAATCACACGCTGTAATGCTGCCCTGTGCCATATGGTGGCCAATAGACATACGTGGCTAAAGAGTTTACGTTTAAATTAATTGAAATTAAGTGAAAGTAACAATCTCATTCCTCAGTCCCAGTGGCCACTGTTCCAAATGCTCAGTAGTTACTTGTGTCCGGTGGCAGTCCAGTATTGGCAACAGCAGACAGAGTACATTTCCGGTTCTATTGGACAGTGTCATTCTAGACAGAAATGATGAGTCAGGGTTGCGACAGCCAGCGACGTTTTTCCCGGAAGATCCAGTCTAACGGGTGGGGATGATCTGTCAATGTTTCAATTGACTTGGGGATGTCTAGTCGGTTCATTTGTTTTGAAGCAGGAACCTGGACAGCAGGTGGACGGGGAATACACTGAAAACCATGACCAGGGGGACACCTTTGGGTTAGGCGTTGGTCCCACCATTGACTCCACAAGGACTAGCAGAGGACAAAGGATGCTGAGGAACTCAGAATGCTAGCATTAGGTTGAACATGAACAAGCTTAAATTTTAAAAAATTGCATAATGTATTTATGTTAATTTGTATCAATGAGTACTTTCTACTTAGGACAAGCGTCTCAATCGGCTTCAGCTGCTAATACCAAGTTAGCATGACTAGGTGGCTTCAACAACAGCGCTTATTTTTCACAGTTCTAGAGGCTGGGAAGTCCAAGATTAAGGCGCTGGCAGATTCAGCACCTGTGAACGCCTACTTCCCACTTTGAAGACAGCCGTCTTTCCGTTGAGTCCTCACACGGAGGATACACGAAGAGCTGCCACAGAAGCAAGCTTTCTTGTGCTTCTTCTTATGAGGGCACTAAGCTTATCTTGAGGGCGCTACCTTTGTTACCTAATTACCTCTCCAAGTTCCCACTACCAAATATTATCACACTGAGGATTAGGGCTTCAACACATGAATTTTGGGGGAATGCAAACATGCTGTTCATAAGAGCAACTTTATGCCAGTGGCATAAGTATCCTTGAAAAAATACAGTTATTACAATTTCAAAGAAGGTAAATTTATTTATTTATTTATTTATTTATTTATTTAACGTTTATTTATTTTTGAGACAGAGAGAGACAGAGCATGAACGGGGGAGGGGCAGAGAGAGAGGGAGACACAGAATCGGAAGCAGGCTCCAGGCTCTGAGCCATCAGCCCAGAGCCCGACGCGGGGCTCGAACTCACGGACCGCGAGATCGTGACCTGAGCTGAAGTCGGACGCTTAACCGACTGAGCCACCCAGGCGCCCCAAAGAAGGTAAATTTAAAGAAAAATAGTAGGTGAAGACTTGTATTGGGAAGAGCAAATGGTAACGTTTCTAAATGTGGCTCGCAAAAGACTGAACTCTGAAACACTGATCTAAGGCAAAAGGGCCTGCCCCAGAGGTCCATTTCTAGCGAGGGCCCCTTATCCATCACTCACGCTAAGCACGGTGCTTATTGCAAATGTTGCAATAAGACATTTGGGATTCCAGGGAAATGTATTCATTTCTTTTCAACAAATCAGAAGAAAACAATATGCTTTCAGGTCAAAGAAATGTTTTAATGGATAATATCAGTATGTTTGCCTTTTCTTCCAGCACAATTAAAAAACACAACTTTTCATATTTTTTAACGGAGGAAGGGGCTCATAAAGATGAAAGTGCCTACAGCCCATGACAATCATAACATGACTCTGTTTCTAGGCCCACTTGGAAGGCGCTCCGAGTCAATGGAACACAGAAGGGTAGTGTTGGCTCAGCAGGACAACCCGTGGGTGAGGTAGGGTAATTGATCTCAGCAGGAGGGCATGGGGAGAAATCAGATGACAGTGGCAGCATCCCACACATGCCCACCAGCTTCGCGAGGCCTGAGCTAAGGTGCGGGTCAGCAGACAGCGTGCCCAGGACTTAGTCCAGGGCCACCAGGTACTAGGCTTAGGACAGCAGGACTGATCTCTGTTCAAGCGAAGACTAACGAGTGAGTCAGAACAGATTCTAAGAGTAGGCAGGGCTGAGCTTTCAGGGCAAAGATTTTCTGGGGACTGGGCACAGGTGAAGGTGGCCAAGTAGAAGATTTCAGTGATCTATCGGGACAATGTATTTGGACTATTTAGCACGGAAATCACGTTATTGGGCTACAGGGCAATCACATAATTGGCCTGAGTCAGGCTGATTATGATGATAAAGAAACACAGAAATGAGAAGCAGACACACACACACACACACACACACACACACACACGGCTACTAAACACAAATAGTGACTTGGAAGTATTGTCAGATATTCCGTCTGGAAAAGAGAAGTTTATGAAACAATTACCCAGTGCAACCCGAAGGTAAAGGCCGGCAAAGTTAAGGCTGACTCAGAGACCCCTTGAGGAGCTCTGAGATGACAGAGGCATAGATGCCATTTCAAATCAGAGACTGTTGTTAAAGGCCAAGTACGCAGACCAATTCTGTAATATCTTGTAGTTGCTCTCTTGTTGCGAGTGAGGAGGATGACAATGATAAATCACCCTATTATAACTTGTGATAAAAGCAGCAGGTACTTAGCTACCTGACCAGGAGACACCTGAAAAAGACAAATGGCTAAGGAAGACAACGGAAACAAGTTGGAAATTAGCGATGCCTGTTGTGGGGAGAATAGGACAATGCACCCAGGCCAGAGACAGTATCCCAGTCCCATTGAACGTCCATTGATTTCGGTCACCTGATAGGCTTCTTGGAAAAAAGTCTCAATTACTAATAATATACATGAAGACACTCTGAAAACTATGTATGACACATCACACAAACTCAGGTTATTAAATGAGACTACACTAAATATACTTTCATCGTAGACTCAAGTTTTGGTACATTGGGTCAGGATTTTTTTTTAATTTTTTGATTTTTTTGCCAAATAGTCTGGATGTTTACCACTGTGACGTGTAGAATCAGCATAAAGAATGTTTTGGCTACTCTAATGGAAAAAAAAGAAAAAGAGTGTTTTGATTTTCTAAAGCTTCCAGCTTTTGGTGGCGGGGGGACTTGGAAAGACTATGTGATGATATAGAGAAGACTTGCAGATACTTCTCTATGAAATTAGGCTATTTTGTACCGTTGATTGTGGTGGTTTCTACGGTGTTGTCCAGTGCCCATTCGGCAAATCACTTCCTCCTCAAACCTCAAGGGTTTCTGCTAACCACATTCAAATGGTCTGTAGAAAGTGCTACTCTACATTTTCCATTACCTCAGAGTTGGGCCAAGTAGGCCCAAGAGGGGATCATTAACTGCTTCAGTGCCTCCATGTGTCTGACTAACCACACATCTACAATGCAGTTCAGCAGTGGAGGAAGCCACGTGGAGAACTAGGGCAAAAACACACTGCAATTTTTTCCTGGCCGTCGTCACCAGTCAACATCAACCATGCTGAGAACCTCTGTTGCCAAGGGTTTTGGCTGATGTGCATCCACTTTCCCAACGTAGACTAGCCCCTGGGGGCACAGGTTGAGTTGGGGTGGGGTAGGATGAGAGGGACAGAATAAAAGAGGATATAGAAAAATGAACTTCTGAGCTATTAATAAAGACTATACTGGATTAATGAAAAGGACCCATATGTAGATTTCTGGTGAATAGTGATACACTGGAAAATATGTGGCATCCAATAGTTTGCCCGTTTTTACTTTAAGGAAACTCATTCTCGAAATTCTGCAGCAGCTGCTACTGTTTGGATTATGAATAGTAATCAGCCATATGGTGTGGCAGAAAGGAATCGCACATATTTTCACATGGACAAATATTATTATTCCAAAACATAAACACGTCAATATAAGTGTTTTTTCTCTTGGGAGGAATACAACCCCTGATCTCAGTTATGAGAAAATGACTCACTTTGCATGTGCGAAATTTACCTGCCAAGATTGTTATTGGAGCCTGCACCAGAGGTCTCCCCAAGTTTTTCTTTCCTTATTGGTATGAAGTCGGGGAGGGAGGAAAGAAAGAGAGAGAACAGAGAATGGAAAGATGACCCAAGGAAGGGGGCATAGGCTGTTAGGAGCTCTGCCCCCAGGATGGGAGCACCAATCCTGAACTCTCATCATGGAGGATGCTGGGGACTTGTGGAGCCAGCCATTCAGCAATGCAATCCAGAGACAAAAGAAAAGACATAGTATTTCTTTGTACAGCTCCTTTCAGCTGTACATGAGGTCTTCTTCCAGAGTACTTCTAGCTCTTCCTGTTGTTTTTTTTTTTTTTCAAATGTCTCAAGGACAACGTGTCCACCACTGAAAATTCATTCTAACAATGTATCTATGTCTTCCATTTCTTAATTTGGTCTTGTTACTTCTCTCTGCTACTTCCCTTTTTCTTTACTCTTCCTTATCCTGGAACTTCTTACATAAGCTTTCTCTCTGGAGATTCTACCCCTTTTGGTCCTGGTTGTTCAAGAAAAAGTTAAAAAAATTTTTTTTAATGTTTTTAAATTTATTTTTGAGAAAGAGAGAGACAGAGCATGAGCAGGGGAGGGGCAGAGAGAGAGCGAGACACAGAATCCAAAGCAGGCTCCAGGCTCTGAGCTGTCAGCACAGAGTCTGATGCGGGGCTCGAACTCACAAACCGCAAGATCATGACCTGAGCCGTGAGATCATGGCCTGAGCCGAAGTCAGACGCTTAACTGACCGAGCCACCCAGGCACTCCCCACCCCCAAATTTTTTTTAATGTTTATTTATTTTTGAGAAAGAGACAGAGCACAAGTGGGGGAGGGGTATAGAGAGAGGGAGACACAGAATCCGAAGCAGGCTCCAGGCTCTGAGCTGTCAGCACAGAGCCCGATGCGGGCTGGAACCTATGAGGTCATTACCTGAGCTGACGTTGGATGCTTAATCAACTGAGCTACCCAGGTCCCCTAGTGCTGGTTGTTTTGTAACCAGCCCCAACTCTTCTCTCTACTTTCTCTTTCTTCCATGGCTTGGTCATGACTTCTCCTTGTCTGGTTCCCAGGCTGTGGCAGGGCCCCCTTGCCTCCCTCCTGGGGAACAGCCCACAGACTCAGGGAGGGCAGACCTTGGGGGATGTTTGCTGGGAGAGCTGGAAAGGGTGGGTTCAGCCACCAGCTCTTGTGTGTTTTCGCATTTAGGTTCTTTGGCCCCATGGGTCATCTTCCTCCCCTAAGCAGAGGAAGTCACGGAAGGGAGGAAACATAGACGCGCATGGGGTGGTGACTGAGCGAGTCCTACCAGGGACACTGTCTTGCTTTGGTGATGTGAGAATCGGCCTCCATGTGGCTCAGTTTTTAGTGGGCATGCCCTCTCAGTGTGCAGTTCCCACAACTGAACAAACTAGGACTCACTAACCTCGTGACCCTTCTCTCATGCTTTACAGTTTGGATGACAGATTATTGAAAAAAAGATACCTCATCCAGCACTTACCTGCTGCTAGGTCACCTTATACACCAGGGCCTTCAGATCTGGGCCACCTGTTGCCAGGCCAGTGCATGTGAGTGGATGGCTCGGGGACTAAGAGAGAGCAGGGACTGGGGAGATACCCAGAGGGTGCCTGCCTCCAGTCGCATTCAAAGGAACAGTTGCTGGCCCTGTATGCTCACTGCCGATGAGTCTGCAGGCTGCGTTCAGCCTTGGCCCCTTGTTTGTAATCCTTGCTTAGAAACCCTTTACCCTCCTCTGCTTGGGTACCTCCCAGAGTCCTTGATTTGCTGCCCCACTCTCTGTTCTCCCTTACTCCCCACCTATGTTTGTCTGAATCCACATCCACTGGCCAAGGTCATAGCCAGTGTCACTGGTGGAACCCTTGGGGTCATATACTTCAGCCCACTAATTGGGGGAGGGGAGGGGGCGATAGGCTTTTGCGCAACCCAGAGCAGTGTCTTCTCCAGAGTAAACATTCTGGGTGACTTGACCTGTTCTCCCTATGGTAGGTCAGAGAGAGACAGAGCATGAGTGGGGGAGGGGCAGAGAGAGAAGGAGACACAGAATCTGAAACAGGCTCCAGGCTCTGAGCTGTCAGCACAGAGCCCGACATGGGGCTCGAACCCACGAACTGCGAGATCATGACCTGAACCCAAGTCGGATGCTCAACCCACTGAGCCACCCAGGTGCCCCTTATTTTTTATATTTAGAGAGAGGTAGAGCATGAGTGGAGGAGAGGTGCACAGAAAGAGCGAGAAAGAATCCCAAGAAGGCTCCTCGCTTGGTGCAGAGCCCGAGGCGGGGCTCAATCCCGTGACCCTGGCTAGGATCACGACCTAAGCTGAAAACAAGAGATGGATGCTCACCTGACTGAGCCACTCTGGTGCTCCAGCCCAGATAATCTCTTAAACTGTGTCTAAAACTAAACCTTAACTCACACAGATTATTATCACATTCGTTTTAGTGGACTGTAGGGGCAATTATGAAGATTAAATTAGATAATGCCCATGAAATACCTAGTACGGTTCCAAACACTTAGTAAACATGCAAAACATGTAAAACGTTAGTTATTATTGTCATTAGTCAATTTATTATATCAACCATATCACATTTAATCCACGCGCCCTCAGATCAAACGAACTCTTATGCATGGAAACTTCTACTGTGGACTTGTTGTCCAATACCTCCACAGAGTTTTTGTCTCTCATTTACAACGCATAGATGCACGTAGTAGATAGAAACATAGAACCCGAGTCGGAAACAACAGCATCAATGCTAGGGTGGAAACATCCTCACCAACGTAAGGAATGATCTTGTTACATCAGCCAAAGTCTTCAAGGGTTTGGGGAGGGGGAAGAAAGAACCCCCACTAGGGAAAAGAAAGCAAACAGAGAGGCACCGTTCCTTTGAAGAAGATGAGAGTGATGTAGTAAAAACAGAGATCCAACATTAATCTTAAGCTTTCCTGTATTTCAGAGAACACAAAGAATCTCTCTTTCCTATTCATCTTCCAATTCCAAATGCCTTGCGAAATCTCCACCCATCTTCCATTTTAGTTAAATGGCTATTTTGAATGTTACTCTGCAAAAGAGTAGAAATGCCAGCCTCTGCTAGGTCTGTATTAAAATTCACCCCATAAAGAATTCTGACTTTCATTAAAATAACTACCAAAGGAGAGCCAAGAGGTTGACCTTCACGTTGTTCAAGAGCGACACCAATCACCCGGCCTTGGCACACACATGGATTTCTCGCAAGGATTTCAGCAGGTGTTTTCTGAATTGCATCCAGAATCACACTGGACAGAAACGCATCAGAGGTCGCTGAAGCCACATCAATAATGATAAGCAGGATGATCACGGCCCCCTCCCTCCCGCCCTGTGAGCCTGCGGAGATCACAGCCCGGCCGAGTCTGCGGGAGGCTGCAAGCTTCTCGCCAAGTGCCAATGTCATTTTAACATATTCAAGACAGAGACTCTAACAGTGCAGGCCAGAGGTCTAAGGAAATGAATTGAGCTTAGGAGAGGAAAGTGGACGAGAAAACACACACACGAATAGTTTTTATCAGTAAGTTTCATTTAGAAATTTGGGACATTTTCAATACGAACGCTTACAATGTTATATCCCAACTGCCATATTTTCAAGTACACAGGTTTTTTGTTGTTGTTGTTGTTGTTGTTTTAAGTAAAGAAATTGTAACAAAGGGGAAACGCTAATTATGAAGCATGTTACCTCTTGGAATTAGAAGTAGCAAATACGATGGAGTAAAATAAAATCACATCAACGGTCACAGTTAGGAAATACTCTCTTTTAATTTAATTTTATTTTTAGAAAAAGAGAGGGGGGTGCGAGAGGGGGAGGGGCAGAGACAATGCTAGGGAGAGAGAATCTTAAGAAGACTCCATGCTCAGTGTGGATCCCCACGAGGGCCTCGATTTCTAGACCGCGAGATCATGACATGAGCCGACAGCCAGAGTCGGAAGCTCAACCGAGCCACCTAGGTGCCCCGTGAAATACTATTATTCTAGATTTCCCCAGATTCCTGCTCTCAGGAACTCCTGTTCAGGATCCCTTTTGGCTGATGAGAATGTTCCCCCATGCAGACCTTTGCCTTCCTGCAGTTCGTCAGCGTTTCTGGTCTTATATTCAGGAAACAACTACACTCCCAAAAGGCAGAAAAAAGAGGGTCAAGGAGTCAGAGCAAAGCTCAGTTCTAATCCCTGTACTATTACCAACCCCTTGAGGCATACTGGGAAAGCTCTTCAACCTCTCTGTGCCTCAGTTTCTCTTTTCCAGACAATAAGAAATCAGTTGGGTCACAAACTCAAAACTCAAATGTCCACATGTCCTGATAAGTACTGGAAAATGTAGATAAGGAGGGCAGTGCATGCCCCATGTACAGGGGATAGCAATCCTCGGCTCCAGCTGATTATTGACCTATCTTTTGATTCTTTTTTCAAGGAAACATGTTTCTGGATTGTTATGTCAAATCTTCTGAATTTTAAACGTTGGCTCAAAGATTAAAAGAAAAAAAAAACTATTAAAAATACTCTTCAGGTTAAAGAGAACATGCTCATGATCTCTTAAAGTTCTTCACCTTCTATGATGCAAAATTTCCCTTGAAATCTATCTGGGATATTTCAGTCTCAATACACAACCCCTTGGTTTTTTTCACCTGTGTACTTGTCGTGATAACTTGTTTTCCCTTTCAAACTATCAGGTGAACTGTGTACCCCTTTTCTCTGTCGCTAGGAGAGATTTTAAGTCAAGCACAACTATGTATATGCACGGCAAAGTGGACCATCTAATGCTGAAGTATACTGTCAGGAAACCAGATATCACAGGGCAAATTGATGTTGTTCTGAATAACGCCAGAGAGGGGAGAGATGTGAGGACTAAACTCACTAGAAATAAAACTAAGACCATGAGGGAGAAAGAAGAAAGATGTTTCACGTTCAGCAAACAGCAGCTAAGAGAGAACTTAGGAAATGTACCACAATCTGAAGAACCCGGGTGTGGGAGAAGGATAGTTTTAAGGGATCAAAGTGTTCTGGGTAGCAGGGGTGGTGCCTGGAATAGAAGTTTTGGCCTGAATTGTCAGGATGGGTACTGGTGTTTGGAGAATTTTCTACAGAGGGTTTGGGTAACTCAAGGAATAGGGAAGGAGGTATGAGAATGGCTTAGGAGTAGATCTAAGGAGAAGAATTGGACTTCTCTTTTATTCTGAGTAAAGACAGACTGATACCTACACCAGAGAGCCATCATTTGCTAACCTTGTATAGTCTGTACCATACAGGATCCCATTCATCAGTGAGTGTTTCATATTTTCCCTGAGAAATATCCTTCTTTCTCCTTATTCCACTTGTCCCCCGCTCTAATCTGGGACCACTGGCATCTCATTCCGAGCTGGCCTCTAGAATCTTCAGAACTCAATCTACCTGGACACAATCATTTTCCTTAAACACTGCTTTTATTATGCCATTCCACTGTTCCAACGCTTTCCGTGGCTCCCATTGCCTACCAGGTCTCAACTTGTCTGCTTGGCCTTGAAGCTTCTTCAGGACCTGCTCAGCTTTGTCTCTCCCCAGCCCTTCACACGCGTTTCCTTTTCCAACACTCAGTCCTGTTCCACCACAAGGGCTGTTTCTGTCTCCCAGAATTTACTCAACGGTGTCCCCTTCACCTGGATGCCCATCTCTCTCCTTTTCAAATCCAACCCATTCTTCTCAGTCTATTTCCTAATGCAGCCTCCTTCGACCACCCTGACTTCAGAAGCACTATTACATTTAATGTCTGAACCGTGCACCCTGCCACTCAATTATATATTATTTTGTCCTCTAATCGTTTCATGTATGTATATCGTGTCGCTCAATTATATTTTGACCTTCATGAGTCAAGAGCATGTCTTCTCCCGTTGTGTTTGCTGCAGAAACAGAGTAGTACAGAGGCTCAACTCTGTGAGCACTTGCTTGGTGCTTTGTCCAGGTGAGCTCATGTGGAGAAAGAGGATGGGGGCAAGTGAGGGTTTTAGGCTTGGGGGAAAAAAAAAAAGATGGTTTGGGTCTTGTGGATGGTGATAAGCACCCAGGACCAGAGAGCCAATTATCACTGTCCACTTCCCCCAAATCATGCCCACTGCTGACTGCCGCCTCCTGTCCACTGCATGGTCTCATTTAGTTCATCCTTGTTGAAATTAGCCTGTGTGACTGTTGTGCTAGGTTGTGTGTTGGGCAGGGATGTGATCTACCAGCTGTCCTTGACGAGCACACAGCCTTGGGGATTTGCAGCTGTGCTTGGAGGCAACTCCCGAATGTGAACTTCCAGGGGCCACTGTTCTCTGGGAGAGAAGTGTTACCCAGTTGCATCCAGCATGGAAGTGCGCTTCTAAGCAACACAGGCAGTCTGCAAGAGGGAAGCCACGCAAGAACGCACGCGCACTAAGAACAAAGAACAACCCGAGGACTAAGGACGGAGGAACTATTTTGGTCCCCCAGGCAGAGAAGGCAGACACAGAATGTCCACCATCGTGTATGAAGTTGCCAGCTTCTGAGAGCAGAGGCTTAGAGGTCTCACTTCCACCCTGCTTACTAACCAGAGAGCGTCAAGCCCATCATTAAATCTCTATGTCTCACGATCTATGCAGTCAAGATAACAACCTGCTGACCACAAAAGAGGTTGGGTGTGTTAATTATGATAGAAAGACACTGAAACTAAGCCAGCCTTTCAAACCTCCATCTCTTTTGATTCACTCCATCACCTGAGCAGCTCTGGATTGTAACGAATTTCAGCGCCTCCTGCCCTGGGCCGTGCCTGTCCCCGGGCGTCTCAGTTGGCAGCTACTTAATCCAACGCCCAGACTGGAAGGAGCTGACAAGAGATTGCTGAGTTGCTGCCAGCAACCCAAGGCGGTTTCTGAGGCCACTGACCTGGTGGTTAGTGGCCACCGATGTGCCAAGGGGACCGGTGACAACACGTAGTGGCAGACACAGAGCCAGGGACCAAAGAAATTCCAAGTAGGAGAGAATTTTCAAAATGGCCGTCAGGGTAATCAAGGCTTAATAGAACAACAAGCTAGCACGAATTGGCCTAATAGCTGTTTACCTTACAATTCTCACATTCTCTCATGTGACTGGGAATCTCCTTGGGCTGGGGGCTGGGACTGTCAAAGTGGAGAGAGCCAATGCCTTCGTCTCATCCCTTCCTGTACTTCCTGAGCTCGGCTTCTTTCTGGGCCCCACTGGAGCCAATCAGTCCTGTGCTACATCAGCTCTCAGTCCCTAAATGCACAGACATTCCTTTTTGCCCAGAGGGCATGCGGGGAAAAAAAAACCTCCTTTCATTTTTCCGGAGTTGGTCACAAATGAACTCCTAAAAAAACAGAAGAATTTAAAAAATCTAAATCTCACAAGAGCATAGAAATAGTTCAGTTTCCAGAATACAAGTGGTTGATATGCTTGCTAAGTAAATGATTTGAATGACTTGGATACACAAAGGTCAATGTCTGAAAAGCTTGAATATTCATCTGAACATTGTGCTTTTTCAGTGATGCCTGGGGACAGTGCAGTATAGTTTACCCTCCTTTCTCCAAAAGTATACAATAAGACTTGCCATCTCAGATTTAACATTAAAAGCTAAGATTTCAGGGATGATGCATATCCTTAATAAATAGAAGTGATGTTTTAATTTGCTCTTATAGTCAACTTCATGCAGTAAAAAAAAAAAAAATCACCTACGTTTGTGACAGAATCTTCTATTTCCAATGAAGTTCAAATTCACATTAGAAAGAGAAAACAAAATGAAAATTTATACTGTGGGACAGGACATATACTAACTGAAAAAGCATTGGGCTGGGGTTGAAGTCTGTGATCTTGTAGCCCAACTCGGGGTTGTTTAACTAGGGGAACTTCAGTTTATTCAACTTTAAAATGAGATGATCAGGGGCGCCTGGGTGGCTCAGTCGGTTAGGCGACCGACCTCGGCTCAGGTCATGATCTCGTGGTCCGTGAGTTCGAGCCCCGTGTCGGGCTCTGTGCTGACAGCTCAGGGCCTGGAGCCCGTTTCATATTCTGTGTCTCCCTCTCTCTCTGACCTTCCCCCATTCATGCTCTGTCTCTCTGTGTGTCTAAAATGAATAAATGTTAAAAAAATAAAAATAAAAATAAAATGAGGTGATCACCCAGGGTCACCGAGGCCAGGGAATCTGTACCATTCTCAGAGGCTTTCAGGACTTGACCAATTCATGTGAAGTAAACCCAGCAGTTCTTTGTAACATAAAGGGAAACAGCAGGTCTGAATATTCCCAGTTTAAAAATCATAAAAGTTAATTTTAGGTACCAGTATGCTCCTTTATCATGGTCTTCCAGTGATATGCTATAATTATTATATATATATTCACTTACATACGTATACATGGAATCTTAAAAAGAGGTACACTTAAAATCAAAAATGACAATGCAATATAGAGTTCCAAGAAATTCTTCATTTGTGTTAAAATCCTAGTTTGACTTCACAGTTCCTTTCTGTCAGTGAGTCGTCTTGCTTCATTAAGGTCACATCTTGTATGCCCACAAGATGTTCAGTATGGTTCACCAATAAAATTAGGAAAATTTATGCCCAAACAATCCATCCAAAGTCATTTCTCACTAATACCATTTGGTATGTAGAAGGCATGTTTCATTTTAAAATAATGAGCAAGACTACAATCTTTTGATGAAAATTCCTCTTTCATCCTAATTTTATGAAAAGCTACAAGGAAAATGCCCAGTATGATGCCCTTGATATTTAAACGCTTCATTCAACTTACCATTTGTGTGCTCCAAAACTCAGCCTCCCTTGCAAAATGCTCCATACTGGAGGGATAAATTTCTTGTTCTGCCTTGTCAAAGGGGTCACTTGGACTGCTCAAGTGACTGAGCGCAGGAAAGCAAACATTTTAGCTGAGCCACTTTCAAAATACTGACGGTTGCGTTCTCTCATAGCTGAGAGTCGTGGGAGAAACGGAATTTACATACGTTAAGGTGAGATGGGTGTGGGCATTTCCCGGGGTCATGATTCAAAACGAAGATATGTTTCATTCAAGGAGTTAATAACATAACTCCAAGAAGAAAAGTACCCCCTAGCTTTACTGCCACTTAAGACCTGACAGCTCATACTTCCATGCACAAATTCACCACGCCTTGGTCACCATGCCAAGAACAATCCTACAGTGGGTGGCGTAGGTAACTTCTGGCATTTGTCTTTCATAGAAGACTCGGGTAATTATAAATATCCCAGCTCACTGCTCACTTTAAGGTGTGCACAGTAACACAAGAATGGACACCTGGAACGCAAGTCTAAGGTTGCGAATTCAGGGAGACAACTTTTGGCATTCTTGGGGGTGAAATTAACCAAAGCCGGCTGCTAAACGATTCGTCCCTCTGTGTGCTTTGTTAGAACAGGTAAAATTTGATTTTAGATGGCCGAACGAAGATACACATGCTTAAAATATTCTCATTTTTTTCTTATAGGAGACAGGAGAAGAGATTACTTCCTTAAGATATCCTAGAGCCTTGGATCTGTCGCTATTGTTTTGGGTCTCACTCAGACCCTGAACACTGCCATCTCCCTTAGTCCTGATTAACAATCACACGAAAGAAACGTATTTGTAAGTAGAGAAGTCTCACACCCTACCAGTTCTGCAAGCTGAAGAAATAAGAAAAAGTGGTCTAGATGAAATCTGATAGTAGAGACCGAGGAGAATTCTGGTCTCTTCTTTCTGCGGTCTTATGACCTTTACACGTTCAACACATCAGATATTTAGAGCCAGTGAAGCAGCCAGAGCTTAAGACAAAAAGTAAAACTCCGATACACAAACTGCGTACCCTTTAACAAACCTTCCCCTGGGTGTTCTAACGACATTTCCTTCCTCGGCCAGTTTCTGATTACACAGGGCTTATGAGCAGTGGCCCTTTACAGTAAAACATAGCTGTGGTCAAACAGCTGAGTTTTACCTCCAAAGCTTGGTGTGGAAAGTCACGAGCCACCATCATGTTGTTCCAACACAAAATGTACCACTTTTATAGTTCTTCTCTTGCCCGGAGATTGTTCTCCCCCCTCCTTTTAATACGGACATAGCTTTCTAAAAATGCTCAGTTGGACCTCGTTTTACCCAGGAAAGCAGTTATTTATATCTGGTACATTTTCTCCATTTCCTTGGTGCCCCAAATCAGGATCGACCTCGTCAGAGTAACTGCTTCAATGTCCCCAAATGACTATTTTCAAACTAAGAGACCTGGAGGAATTAAAACAAAAAATGGTCACGGAACAGTAACTAATCGGGAGGAGAAAGATGGGTCTTTTGGGGGTGGGTATGTAAGATTTCTTGCCTTACTTCCCCCCCCACCGGAAGCTAGAGCAGGGCTACACATAGCATAACCACCCATGCACCCCTGCGCCATGAAAACCTGTTTTGCGGGTCTCACCACACAGCCCAGTCCACCTCTAGCTGTGTTTGTGCACAGGGTGAGTCATGCGAGGGTTGTGCAACTCGTCCAAGCATGTGAAACAACTATTTGAATCTGGCAGGGCGTCTTTTTTCTTCCCATTTGTGAAGTCTCGGGTTTTCTCTGGCTTACTATTCATTTCACTGAGTACGGATCGGATACACGCACGTTTACGAAATAGATAGGCTTTTGAGAAAACACACAAACCCATGACACTAAATTAAATCATATTAAAAAAAAATTCAAGGACATCTCGACACTTAAAAGAATTCCTGGCACATCTACTCATAGAAGGGAAAACAGCTTTTGCTTTAAGACCACTTGCCACACGGATGTTTTGCAAGTGTGAGGTTTTACAGGTCACGTTTTCTTAAATTGAGGGACACAAATTCCGACCCTTCGGCCTGTGGCTTGACTCCACTAATGTCACTGGATCACAAAACTGATGCCACAGGCAAACTCTGGTCATCTTTTTCACAGAGAGCAGTGAAGAGGGTCTTCTTAGGTCTTCATGACTTTTACTCACTCACAAATGATTTATAAGAAGAAAAAGAGGATGCAGACTTGGTTTACATTTTCCAACAAATTAATATATATATATATATATATATATATATATATATATATATATTTGAAGTTTATTTATTTATTTTGAGAGCGGGGAGGGGCAGAGAGAGGAGGAGAGAGAGAATCCCAAGCAGGCTCCACACTGTCAGCTCAGAGCCGGAGACAGGGCTTGATCTCACACTTTGTGAGATCATGACCTGAGCTGAAATCAAGAGTCGGACGCTTAACTGACTGAGCCACCCGGGCGCCCCTGATATTAAGGGTAATCTGTAAAGGATGAACCAGGAGGGATGCCTTGAAAACAAACCTTCAGTCTCTCACACACTCCCTTGCACAAACACAGGAAGTGGAGGACCCAAGGTTTCCTTCTTTTTGTAAAATGTCCCCTCCATGTCTTGAAGAAGAGATTAGACCCTCGCATGGAATGCAGTGCTGTGTTTAGTGCTACCATGCCCGTTAGTAACAAATGCCTAGAGGTTTAAACTTAGGGTTTCTGTCCCTCTCCCTTTCTGTATCTTTCCTCTTTCCCTCCGTGCCTCTGTGCCTCATCACCTTAGTGTGGCAGAAGCCAGACCCCACCTGCAAGATTTCTTGGCTTTTGTTTCCTAAAAGCCTGATTCCTAAAAGGAAGAAAGGAGCAGAATGTCTTTGAGAAACAGGTCATGGTGAGGTGTGGTGACCCATTTTTAGGAGGAAAAGCTTCTCTCGTGTGGGGGCAGTGACAGGTCCCAAGGTCCCAGGGAAGGGTGGCTCCCTCGTTCTGCCTGGGGAGGCAGAGGACCCCCGGGAGGAAGAGTTGTGATGTGTCTAGGAAGGAGAAAGTACAGGACTGGGGCTCACAGCTCCCACAAAGATCCCTCTGCCTCCAGAGTGTGTGGGAACAACCGATAAGTGCTGAATGTCAAAGACCACTGGGGGCTTGGGCGGTGGGGTGTTGGTGAGACCATAACATGCCCTGTAGCCAAGAGCTCCCACCTTTCTGGACACCATATAACTCTTCCTGAATCTAGTGCAGCCCGGGAAGGAGAGAGGAGCCTAATGATGACAAAAATCAAATGTGCTGGGGGTTCAGAGATGCTTCAGAGGAAATAGAAATCAAGCTACATTTAGTTCTCACCTGACTCTGAGGACAAGAATTTGTGTCAACTACTCATTCTGATGGCAAACGTCACCTCATCAGGGTCGCCAGTTTCTTTTTATATAAGCAGGTGGAGTCACGTCCCTGGACTTACATCTAGAGAACAAGATAGTGCTGTGTGTAACTTCGTTTCTGGACTCAAGGTCACCCAGAAGCCTCCGCTCTTGGGTATCACCTTGACCCTCGCTGTTGGGTTCCAGGATGTGCAGTCCACTGCTGATGTTTTCTGATTCCGCAGGGGTAAGCGACATTGGTTGAGACAACAGATGGTGAGATTTCCGAATTAGAAGTAGTTATCGTGTTCATCGTGATTTTAGCTTTTGGACCATAAAAGACAGCACATCCTGACCAAATAAAATTCTATGGCAGAGAAAAAGAGCCATTTAGGATCAATGAGCAGAGGCCCCATAAGACGATGAACACTCACGTGAGTGTACGGGGTACACTCACCCCGTAAGTCATTCTGGCTTTTCTCCCCCAATGTTAAGTGTCGCCATTCCTGAAATGTATCGTACATAACACCTATGTCCATTACCAAATAGTTTCTGGAGCCGTTGACAGATTCAACTGAAAAATAAAAATAGAAAAATAGACAAATAGAAAAGGGCCCTGCCATGCCAGTTGGAGCTTGTCTGACAAGATACAATAGGACATCCCTCAGCGTTCCCTAAATGCCCCATGGTAAACCCACTGCATCATCAGTGAACACCAAAAGCTGGTAGGAAACATCAACTCCTCACCCGAGGAAGCCATACAAACACAGACGAGAGGAGCCTTCTCTGCTTCTCAGAAGGAAGACCCACAGAACACAGGGGCAAGAGAAGAGGAATAATGAAAGGTCCATGTCGTCCGTGAAGATAGGCGGAGGCTGTGTCTCCGTTTTAATCTACTGTTTCTCAAGTATTGTAAGGACACGACAACTGTCGAGTTGCTGTTGTCAGCTGCATTTGTCCTGCGTCAGGCTGCCCTCAGGGGACCCTACGGGATCCCAGTATGCATGGCACGGTAGTCCATTTTCTTGTCTCTGTTGGTAGGAAATGGTGAGCGAGGCCAGGAAACAAGGAGCGGTAGGAGAGAAGACCGTCTTACCGCTGAGCACACGGAGAAGCAGCACAGGCAGAGGCCTGAAGGAAAGGTAGGGATAGTTTCTGTATCGGACATTGGCCGTGAAAGGTCTGTGAAGGAAGAGAAAGCCCTGCTCAGCAGACTATTCCTGTGCTGCACATGTTTCTTGCTTGCCTCTGTAGCTGAAAGACTGATTCAGGCTTCGCAAGCCTGGTGGTAGAGTGTAAATTTTTTCCGGACACAAACCCAGACATTAGGTCCAATTTAGAGTGCTTTTAAGGTGACCCTGCAGGCTCTAATCTAATCTCAAGATCAGAGGCAACTATAAGCCTGGGGATAACAAGTGCTTGAAGAGTTCCCTGCTGTTGCTAAAAAGAGAGGAAAAGAGGGAAAACTTCTGAACTAAAAATACCGAATACATGCCCTGTGCCTAGCCCTCTACACATGTTAGCCTTTTATTACCCTCCGGGCCCGGTGAGCTTAGATATTGTTACCCTTGCTTCGCTGAAGAGGGGACTGAGGTTCAGGGTGTTGGCTGGTCATTTCCCGTGGTCATTCAGTCGGTGGCGGTTGTAATCATGAAATTAGTGGAAACGTTTGACGCGATGGTAGTGAAGATCACAACCTCTCTATGTGTTAGGAGTTTTACATACTACTTACTTCATTTAACTGCCCAACAACCAAGCAAGGCCTCAGTCCCGTTTTACAGATTTCAGAAGCTCAGAATGTTTCAATGACCATGGCCATGAGCGTTTCAATACTACACCGGGATTCAGACCCAGTTTGTTTGGCCTCAAAGTCCTTTTCCCGTACATTATATCATGATGCTCTTTTCTAAGTTGTACATAACCACATTTTTTTTTTTTTTACAAGGAGAAGGTAAAAAAAAAAAAAAAAAGATGTCTAAACAGAGAATACCCAAGAAGCCCTTGGATAAAAAGTTGGTAAAAGTTGCTGTATGCTAAGAGCCACTGAGAAGATACAGACAAGGCCTGCCTCCCTCTAGGCTAGAAAGTCTAATGGACTTATTTTATATATGCACAGAAACTTTGCTAAGGTTAAATAAGCAGTAATCGACAATGATTGAAATCCAGAAGAGAATGGGTATCTAATACTAAATAGTATCTGGCTGCTATTTCTTTATGTATTCATTCACATTTCTTTGTATTTTGCTCTGAATTATACCTCACTGTTTGAGAGATAGAAACTAGTGCTAGATTCATTTCAAAACACTGAAAGAGGATAATTCAGAAGAGAGGCTCTTTCAACAGTTCATGCCTAAAACGTCAGAGTATCAGGACACGGGCTTCTGAGTATCCTAGCCCATCTATGGCAGTTTACCTAAATTACAGTCATAGTGTCAAGAGGAGAATAAGTCTTTGGAACTTCACAACCCACATCTATAGGTGGATGATGCCCTCTGAGAGACACAGCAGCCCTGAGGCAGTCTCCTGGGCCACTCCTTCCAGGCATGGATGTGTCTGGGTGTCCCTGTTCTTTAGTCCTGTAGGTCGTATCCCTCAGCCATCTTGTTCTCTCTCCTTAACCCCTCCCTTGAAGGAAACGAGGTTAAAATTACCACTAAAATAAGTCACCTTTTGTTTCAAAAGCCTTCTTGTTTCTGATGATCTCAAAATATTTTGCTGGAATCAAATCTACCCATACGAAAAGTCAGACAACGTGCAGTGTAAAATGTGTGGGAGCGAGAGGGTCTAGATTTCTTGGCAGTCGTTGCTAAAGACATTAACACCAAATTTGTGACCCATTCGTAGCAATTTTACAGGATCCCAAAGTGTATCATTGGGTCCCATTTTGTGGTGATACAAAATGGCATCACACCTTAACCCTGTCTCTGATGGTCAACAACAGGGGTGGTCAGAATCTGGAGTCTCCAATTTCCTCCTCTTTGCCGTGTAGATATGCCATCTTTTCCAGAACCTTCTCCTAGCACATTTAAGACAGAAGAATAGCCCAATACGTCATCTCAATTCTCTATTTTCTTAGCCTATTGCTTAAGGTCTCAGCCTATTTGGGGCCAGAAAGACATCATTTATCTCTCTGGCTAAGTCTACTCTAAAATCAAGAGTTAGCTTTCTGTCTTCTGCTTCCTTTCCTCTGAGCTTCACTCTGATTCTCATCTGGCCTTCTACTGTTTAGTCTTTGCTAAAGTACCATGTGTACCTGAAGGACGTAGTGCAGAGGCAATTAGGAGGCAGCGTAGGGAGTAGTTAAACCATAACAAACAGAAGCCCTTTAATTGATCATCTTGCCACCACCAAAGTTCGTTCTTGGGGGGATGACGGGAAATATTGCTTTTATCAGATATTAGTGTCCATTGTTGGCAACTTTTTTTTTTTTTAACGTTTATTTATTTTTGAGACAGAGCATGAACGGGGGAGGGGCGGAGAGAGAGGGAGACACAGAATCGGAAGCAGGCTCCAGGCTCTGAGCCATCAGCCCAGAGCCTGACGAGGGGCTCGAACTCACGGACCGCGAGATCGTGACCTGAGCTGAAGTTGGACGCTTAACCGACTGAGCCACCCAGGCACCCCTACTGGCAACTTCTAATGGTATAACTTTCTTGAATATGTTGAGTCCAAACCAACACTTGTGAATATTTAAGGAAAACGATTTTTTTTTTTTTTTTTGGTAGTTAAAGTCACACAAACCACTTAGAGGATCTACAATCTCTAACTTCGTTAAGCCCAATTTAGTAAACTCAGTCAGTGTCCATTAGTCTTTGGGTGTTAAAAATGAGCTCTTTTAAAAAGAGATCCGTGTCTCTTTCCCACGTAAGGTGCCAGGGGCTATTTAAAAGGATGTACAAAGTGCAGTCCTAGCTGGTGACCAGAGGAGGGGAGTGGCTTCTGATACTGGGCTGTGATGCAGTTGTGGGACCATCTAGTAGAGGCTGGAGCTCCGTGATCATGGGGCTAATGCCCTATCCAGCTGCTCCCTCTGCGTCTAGTGTAAGGCTGGGGGTTGATTTGGAAAGATGATAGCAGTGCCTACAGCCACCTGACAAGGGAGGCAACAGGAAGTCCTCACCCTGCACACCAAAAGCAGAATACCAGGTCTGGCCCTAACGTCCACTCTCATAAGGAGACATCACAACTTCTTTCAAACTCAACAGCCAACGTCTACCAAGGCTTATCCTCTGTCTCCTTAACGGTATCTCCCTCCCCCGCCCCCAATTTAGAGAACACTAAGAAATTCAATTACATATTTTCTTGTACACTAGAAAATGTGTAAAAGGGAAGCCATTTCTGTGCACTGAGCCTAAAATATCTCTATATTGATCTTCCAGAAAACCAGGGATTTGAGTAATCTGAATTCCTGGCGAATTCACGTTCTTTTAAGCATAACCTGATCCAACAGTTGATAATGTTTTTAGTTCTTAGTAAGTTCAAAGGACTTGTTTTGGTTGAGGAAGCACAAGTGTTACATAAAAAGGTTACGTCAAGTGTTAGCTGTGCCCTTTGTGGAATTGCTGAAACACAATGAAACCAAACACAATGAGTTGCACAGGTCAGAAACAATCTGATATGTACTCCAGAAATCAAGCCATTTCTACTATGCACACGCAATTTATAAAGGGAAGCAAATTACACACGTTGCCCTAAAAGGAGTACATACGTGGAGCCATGCATGAGAATAAGAAGAGAAAATGTAGACTGCCTTCATGGGGCATATTTTTCTTCTAGATCATCTAGCTCTGCAACTACCAATATTTAAAGTTAGTTTAAATGATTTACACTTAAGTCCATTTTATTGTAAGCATTACTGTGGGTTTGCTTTTATAATTTTTTTTTAATGTTGATTTGTCTTTGAGAGAGAAGACAGAGAAAGACAGACAGACAGAGTGTGAGTCGGGGAGGGGCAGAGAGAGAGAGAGAGAGAGAGAGAGAGACACAGAATCTGAAGCAGGCTCCAGGCTCTGAGCTGTCAGCACAGAGCCCAACTCGGGGCTTGAACCCACGGATCATGACCTGAGCCTAAGTCGGGTGCTCAACTGACTCAGCTACCCAGGCACCCCTGGATTTGCTTTAGATTTTCAGAATAAAGATTTCTCCATAGGGGAGCCTGGGTGGGCTCAGTCAGTTGAGTGTCCGACTAGATTTCAGCTTTGGGTCATAGTTTCACAGTTCGTGGGTTTGATCCCTGCATCCAGCTCTGCGCTGACAGTATGGAGCCTGCTTGGGATTCTCTCTCCCTCTCTCTCTCTCTGCTCCTCCCTCCCTCCCTCCCCTCTCTTTCTCAAAAGAAATAAATAAACAGTCAAAAAATTCTCCATAGACATCAACTTCCTGTGTCACCTGGCCAATGGCTGACAGGAAACACAATCCTTTCATATCTGTAAGTTCAGGGCGGTGAGTACGTTCTGAGCTGATAGACCTGAGCAAGGTCTTCTGGCTGGGAAGCAGCCTCCAGTGGACGAGCAGAAACAGTTCCTGCCTCCCCTGACCAGCTCTCCCGCCACCTGTGCTACAGCAGGCCCCTGGCCCTTCCCGCTACACAGGCTCATAGAGACATTTTTCTGGAGGCCGGGCGGAAGACAGACTTGTCTGATTCGTGTAGGGGGCCATCAGCTGTGTGTCAGCTAAGCAGCCTTTACAGATCCACAAGGTGGAATGCAGAAGGACAGCTTCATGACGTGGCCTCCCAGGTCTCCTGCCCTCCCACTCACGTGGCACCCCACACGGAGCCAGCCTGGCTCTCCCCGCAGCGACAGCCCTCGTTGTCTAAGGCAGACAGACGCCTCAGGGACCGTGATGTTTACGTCACAGGGCACCGGCACGGGGCAATTTATAAGAAATGCAATTTCATACGCAGAGTCCAAAAGGACCTACTTGTAATTGATGACGGGGAGGTAAAACTCTGCACTCTCGTTCTCTCCGAGTTGGCGTCAGGAGATGAATGTGGGATAAGTGGCACCGAAGGGGTATTAGCTGCAGATTAGTTTTCCTGACTTACAAAACCTCCCCAAATAATTTAGTAATGAAGACCCCTTCTGTGAACTGTCAACTTTATTTATCTGTTCTCCCTCCATTCTGAGTCAGAGGCATGTATACATCCTTTGTGGAAGGTGTCACATTCAGCCAAGAATACCGCACGCCGTATGGATTTACAGAGGGATGTGTCCTTTAAAGTCAACCGAAATGACAGTTTTTATCACACGGAATGTGACCCACAAAAATAGCTTTTTGAATTATTTCGGTGATAGACATCCTCTATTTTGGTCTAGCAATCAGTATCATTATTTCCAACAAAGAGCGATCCGCCATTTCTCGAAGAGCTTTAAAGAGCAGCCTGGTAGCATTACTTTGTGCTGTAAACAAGGTCATTTGGAGACACTGGTGGGCTCCAGGCGCAGCAAAATCTGGAGCAGGCAGAGAGGGTTTGGTGTGAACCTGACCGGTAGGCAGAAGATCTGAGCCTGGGCTGTCCACCAACTAGTCCGGTGACCTTGGACAGGCCACACCCGCACCGGAGCTTTCTCTTCTACCTGCTTCAGAGGATCTAATGAGATAACAGCGAAAATGCGGATCCTCTGAAAATGCCCTTGGCCGTATATACATATGGTGACACCGTCTCACCCTACTAAGAGGTACCTCCTGGGCGTGAAGGAGTGCCCCCTTCCCCATTCCGGTTTCCTCAAGCACAGTTTTTAGGTCAAGGGAAAATGTGGGTCATCCCCCACACTTCCAAGCCCAAGGGATGGGCTTCTCAGCCCACATCCCAGCTCACTCCCTGACCTCCATCCTCTCTCCAGTCTACACTGGATTTCCGACAAAGGGACCTCATGGTCTCTTAGGGTCCTGATGGCGCAAATGATCATGCTGGGCTTTGTGCCTCTTTTTGTCTGGTCATCGTTCCAAATACCGGGCACTTATTCGCATTCAAAGTGCTGATTCCAACACAGGATCTCTATTCCTTACCTATTGTACTTTCCCCTCTTGGCCCTGCCTCCCAGACATCTTCCCCACCCCAAATGCCCTTTTTGTCATCCACCCAAACTTCTGGGTACAGTGTGAGTCCCAGTCTGGAAAAAGATTTTTCCTTAGTCTATCAACTCAAGTACATTTTTTCATCTCTAATCCATGATCTGTCAATGCTGCTGAACAAGTTTGCACATTATTTTTAATGTTCTTTGATTTGATATCTATAAGACTTGAACTTCCTTAGAATATGACTTACATCCCCAAATGGCTTAGGAATAGTAGATTCCTAATGAAACTTCTTGATTGACTGCTGGTCACTAGATACTTGCTAACTAGAGGACTGATAGTAAACATCTATTCATTCACCCATTCCCTTATTCATCCAACCCACATTTATTGAACTCCCTTACGTGCCTTCAAAACCTGAATTGAACTTCTCTGGAAGTTGTGGCACAATGACTTGAAGAACACAACTGTGAATTACAGATAAATTTTTCTAGTAAGATTCCCTCCCTCTCAACTGTTTCTCTGGGTTTTGACTAGTGGCTCTTTAAAATACAAATGTTCCCTGTAGCTTTATTCTAGTTTTCTATAATTGCATGCATAACAAACCACTCTCCAAATTTCGCGGCTTGAAATAACAATTTATGATTATCCTTCATAGTTCAGTGGATTTGCTGGACTCAGTTGGGTAGCTCTTGTCCAGGATCTGTCCTCTGGTTGCAGTCAGATATGGACTGAAGTTGGAGGAGTCTAAGGGCCCCATGGGCTAGATGTCCAAGATGGTCCACTTGTGTGGCCTGCAGTTGATGTTGGCTGTTGACCGAGAGCTCAGCTGGGCTGTCAGTGGGAATGTCTACATTTGGCTTCTCCATGCAGCTTGGATTTCTTAGCCTGATGGCTGGGTTCTGAGGAGAGCATCACAGGAACAAGTGTTCAGGAGACTGACCATCTTGGAAGCTCAAGACTGCCTATGACCTCGCTTTGGAAGCCCCAGGATGCCACTTTCACCACTTTCTATCAGTTAAACTAGTCAGTAAGGCCAGTCCAGAGGAGGAGAGTTAGGCTCTGATTCTTGATGTGAGGAATAACATGTGCATAGAAGGAGGGAAAGAATTTATGGCAGACATCTTAGAGACTTTCTATCATGGGCTTCCTTGAAGAAAGTCCCTTAGCTGCCATTACTGGTATTTACTTTGTAGCTTCGCATGTTTTCACGACTGATTTTCTTAACAACCTGATAGGATAGGTATAAAATGAGTCCCTATGTTAGAGATGACAAAAACAGGCTCATTATGGTTATGTGACATATTCAAGGTAAAACAAGTTACAAGTGGCAAAGTTGGGTTTTAAATCCTGGCATGTCTAGTCCAAAGCACAGGTTTTTCACATCATGCAACTCTGACTGAAATGATTACAGTATATGAACGGTGCTGAAGGAAAGGAAAGATAAAAAGAAGGAAGTGAATAGAGCTGCTTTCAAATAAGTGACTACAGTTCTCTGATGACAAGCCCTTGTCACTTTTTAAAATGTTTTTTAATGTTTATTCATTTTTGAGAGAGAGAGAGAGAGAGAGAGCGCGAGCACACCTGTGGGAGAGGGGCAGAGAGAGAGAGGGGGAGACACAATTCAAAACAGGCTCCGGGCTCTGAGATGTCAGCACAGAGCCTGATGCAGGGCTTGAACCCACGAACCGAACGAACCATGAGATCATGACCTGAGCCGAAGCTGGATGCTTAAGCAACTGAACCATCCAGGTGCCCCAAGCTCCTGTTGCTTTTTAGGTAATATATTTAGATGTTCAAGCCTCCAAACATTCCTGTTTTATGGAAAATAGTCTCTAAGTTTAGATGAAACATTTTCAGTATATATAATTCAGCAGAGTGAAGGCCCAACATATAATCTGAATTAAAATCCTTTGTCAAGTAATACATTCTTATTAAATGGAACAAATGTTTTCTAGTAACTTTTAAATTATCTTGAAGATAAGGCTAAAAATAATCCTACCATCAAATCTGAGCTGTAAGAATTAATTAGAAGATGTGATTTTGTATTAAGCTATAAGCAAGTTCAAAAAATATTTACATCGTTAAAATAAAACATGATTCAGAGAACAAGGCACGTGATTGTTTCTGCCTCATTTCCTTTCAGCTGCAGGGGGCAGCACTGGTCAATTAATGGCTTTTCCTTCCTTCTTTCTTTTTTCTTTTCTTTTCTGTTTGTCCTTTCCTGACAAAAGAAGAGTTATTTCCTTCCATGACATGTTTTCATCTCTGCTCTTCATCACATGACACGTTGCCTTCTTGAAGAGTGCCTCCCAAGTCCTTACTTGAAAGTCTACTTCAAACAGGAGACTGTATTTTGGGGAGAGAAAGACTGATAAAAGATTCCCTATGTTTCTTAAATTTTCAGTTTCCTTATAAAATGGTTCTTTCCTCAATAAGGAACAAGTGAGGAAATAAAGAGAAGACAAAGATAAAAAGGAAAACCAACCCAAAGGAAGATCAGAGTGTCCGAAGGAAATATGAGTTGTTGGCACACCTACTGGGGAGGTGTAGGTACCTTGAAAATGCAAATCTTTTGGGCCAAGGGCATTCTTTGGCTTTGGCCCACTTGTATGTGACTGAGCTGCTGAGGGCTGAGGGAAGAAATTCTTTTCTTTTTCCATGGGTTTTCCTAAATGAGGAAGGCAAAAATATCGTGATTATCTAAGCAGTGCTGCCCCCTGCTGATAGCAGTTATGTAACCCTACAAACAGATGTTTCGATTTCCTGTTTCCAGTATCTGCTGGGAAATGTTTAGAACTTTAAAGCTCTGGGAGATAATCAAGGTCACATTAGCCCAGCCCAGCCCAAACCATCTGCGCAGTGGAAGCTGGAGGGGGAAATGACTCGTTCATTAGCACAACGTTCAGTTCGGATCTCTTTCACCCAACTTCACGGGACACCCAACACACACACACACACACACACACACACACACACGCACTTCACAGTTCCAAAATAGACTGTGTTCAACATCACTGTGCCATTTGTGTATTCTTTTTAAAAGATATGTATGGAAGTCCAGGGCTCTATGGGGAATCTTTTCCTTGGGATCTGACCCATTTAACTCACAGTTGTCAGAATTTTCCTTAAACACCAAAATACAATTTGCGGGATATGGGTGGCACTTATGGTTCCCTACCTCTCTTTCATGGAATAAAACTAATAGAAAAATTTCACTGATTATTCCGTAATCTAGTTTCCCGGGAAAGGATTCTTCCATAGCTGTAGCTAATGATTTGAAGATGGAATTAAGGGAAATGAGTTCGATATTTACGGAGTCTGGACATTCAGCAGTCTTTCTAAATTTTCATGCAGTTAGCTAAGTTTTTTTTTTAGACTTTATTAATACTTGAACCTTAAATATAATTCAAATGATCAAAGAAAATTGAGTGTATAATGTTACTGGTCAAAGTTTATCAGGATGTTCAGAATCTGATAGCGGCCTGGCGGGATAATTAACCAAAACTTTTAATTAGCTCATCTCTCCTTTTAATACCTAGCCACACAATTTGATTAACTGGTTTAGTTCTTAGTTCCAAGATGGCATCATGTTACACTCATGGTGATGATATTTGAGAACTTTTACACTTCTATATATAATAAGATGTTCTTTGCAACTATATTATGACAATTGGGCAGCTTCTAGGTCAGAGATTCTTAAGTTCCTTTGCCAAAAGAAAGGCCTTGAGATGATGTCACCCTCTCTAGTCAAAGCCCCTCCCTAAACATGGTGCCTACAAGAGGCTTTCTGTGATTCATCCCATCTGACTTTGGTCCCTTCTCTTAGCGCCCTGTAGTTTACGTGGTCAGCTCTTGATTTTACAGTGAAGATGATTCCGTTTGTGTGTGTGTGTGTGTGTGTGTGTGCACACATGTGCTTGTGCACTACTGTAGAGTCAGTTAAGCTTTAAGCTTCCTGAAGACAGGCGCTGAGTCTTTTATTTCTTTGATATTGTTCAGAAGGGCCTGATTTAATCTACCAAGGTAAGAAGCTAAGTGATGTTGGCCAGTGCATTGGGCATCTTTTAGTAGACTGATTATAGGAAGAACCTCATGGAGGGTGTACCACATCTTGCCCTTAACAAATATGTCTGCTTCTCCCGAGACGCTGTCTGCTTATCCTGTAGTCTGCCTGTTTTCTAGTCACTACCAATTATCATAATTACTATCTCCAGGCCTTGCCCTTTATTGATCCTAGTAGTTAAAGCAGTTTACAGTCAAGAGCTGTGCTGACAGAAGGTACAAATATATTCACCAGGAGCTCTAATAGAGTTTTGTCCCTTTCCTTGTTTTTCAGAATTGTTTCTGTCTGCTTTTATTTTAGATTGTATTTTCCTTATTCTCATTTTCCTCAAGTTTTCTGTGGCAGAAATTCAGTCGGCCACTTAACCCAGCGACAAAAGTTTGGTTGCAATACAGACTAATGTGAGCAACCTGTCAAAATAAGCATAAAGCCACATAAATAATCAGCAAGGTATTTATCAAATGCCATGGCAGCACCATATGGAGGGTTATTCAGGGTTTTTTAGTTAATAGAAAGGGTTGAGGCTGGAGTCCCTGGGTTCTGAAAAGACTCTCACCACGCTGCTATTAAAGAAATGAACTAACAGCGAGCAAGCTGGCAAAACACCAGCCTGTATCCTGAGCCATTGTCAGAAAAATGCATTCTTGAACCTCCGGAAACTTAGAAATTGGAGGTGACGTTCCCCGACATAAAGGAGATTGTTTCTAATTTATACAAGCAGTGTACCAAGCCAAGGGATTTGTTATATAATATTAAAATATCACTATATATGATAGTGAGTGAGTATGTAGCTTGTGCACATTTGTATGCTTATAAAACAAGCATCCAGGAGCAAGGATGGGCATAAGATAGATCGGGTCCGGAGACTCTTTTCGGTAAGATACCTCACAAGACTCAGTGGGAGGAAGTGGCTTGAATTTCCTGAGCCCATTCTGATTGTAGTAAAGGCAGCAGGAGCCTGACCAGAGGAGGGCTTGCATGAGGCTCCCAGTTGTGGGCGCGAAGATGTGTACCCCATAACTCCTGTGTTTGTTGGTCACACAGACTACACACACACACACACACACACACACACACACTGGACAACCTTGACTCTTCTGTTGTTTAAGCCACCCAGTCTATGGTACTTTATTATGGCGGTTCTAGCAAACTCATATGGGAATGATCATGGGACTCAAGCCAAAAGGCTCTGTTAAGGCTCAGTGGGACTAAATGCCTTGACTGATTCATAATGTTTCCTGTGACAAGATAGGAGGGGATGGGGAGACGCCTGTTATGAATTTGGCATCCCTGCCTTATGGCCGGTCCTTCCCACCTCCATCCTCGGCCAGACACCAGCCAAAGGTGGTAGGTACCATGTCCCTTCCCTGGCTCCACAAATGCAGAGTCTTTGTTCTTTGGAAACTGATGGGAGTGGGTCATCAATATTATCTTCTTTCTGCTAGATTTACTCTCTCCCATGTTGGCATCTAAATAGCTAAATGGGATGATGCTGAGAGATTCCTCTCACTGGGGAGAAAGGTGAAAGCTATAATTCCATGTAAATTATATCACAGTATATGCACTTATTTCATAATTTATTTGGCTATTTATATGTAGACCATGTGTAGGTCGTGTGTAGGCCTGTGCATAAGATTTTGGCTTTTATTTTGATTTCAGGATACCTAGGGTAATAACTACCATTTTTGTGTGTCCACTATTGATTTGCTCTTTTGGTAGACTAGACTGATTCTTCCCTGGAGAGTCAGCCCTTTCTCACTCTTACCACTTATGTTTATGGAAGTGAGGCTCCCCCGGCTCCAGGGGTGCTCAAGTGACCGAGGGCTGACAAATCAGTGCTTTTTATCCTTTTAACATAGTGTTTGCTTTAGTGATTGGTAAGAGTTCAATTATTTGCCCCCCAAAAAGATTGGTTGAAATCCCAACCCCTAGTACTTCAAAATGTGACCTTATTTGAAGATAGATTCTTTTCAGAGAAAATCGATGTAAAATGAGGCCATTGGGGTGAATCCTAATCCAATAGGACTGGCGTCCCTATCTACAAAAGGGGAAAATTTGGACACTGAAATATGAACAGAGGGAAGATAATGAGAAGACACAAGCAGAATGCAATCTACAAGCCGAGGCTACTAGAAACTGGGACAGAAGCATGGAATAGATTTTCTTTCCCTCACAGTCCGCGGAAGGAGTGACACCTTGATTTTGGACATCTGGCCTCCAGAACTGTGAAAGAATACGTCTCTGTTGTGTAAGCCACCCAGTCTATGGTACTTTGTTATGGCAGTTCTAGCAAACTCATACAGGAATGATCATGTGACTCAAGCCAAGATCAGAAGGAATGTCAGCATTCTTATGGAGGCAATCGGGAAAGAGACGATCTCTTTTCTTTTATAATTGTGAGAAAGTCAGACTCGGCTTCCAGGTCTGCCAAGTGGACAGAACCTGGCTGATACTGAAGCCAGCATCCGTGGGCAGGGCAGAGATCACGAGGGAGAGGAGAGAGAGATGTGGTCCTGATGACATCGTTTGAGGCACAGGATTAAAACATTTGAAGTAGCTTCCAGACCTGGAGTTTTTGGTTATATTGGCCAAAAAATTCCTTTTGTTCACTCCAAGTTGGATGGATATTCTATCAGCCCAGTATCTGTCTCCCTGAAAAGGTCCCAACCAAGGCATTTGGCACCTAAGAGTGGACTTGGGGCATGATCGAGCTACCAATGGGGAGACAGCTGTCATCAGTTGATTCTTATTATTGCATAAATATGGTTCAAAACAGTAAAAGGAAGTATGGGAAAAAATGCTCATCGTTATGTTCTATAGTATTATATATCCCAATTACAAAAGGTTGAACTCTCACGGAACGTGACCTCTCCCAGAGCAATTGTCCTGCAGCACAAGTAGTGACTTGAAAAGTGTATGTTTTCAATAGAGAAGTGTGAAATTAAATTGAATCACTCAAATATTACTGACACAGGTCAAATTTGTTTGCCATTATCAAGGATTCTTTCTTCGTGCCATTCCCAACGGATACTCGACGAGACAGATACTTTTAAGAAAGGACAGCTTTAGAAACATCACTTAACACTAAGACATAATAAATGTACCAATGAAATGGTACATTTCAAGTTCACCGATGGTGAAAATATTTCTATAATCTCCACGTTGGGATCCCTGCACAGGCGCATACAAGAAACTTTATTTTTTTAGGTTTATTGATTTAGTTTGAGAGAGAGAGAGAGAGTGGGAGGGGCAGAGAGAGAGAGAGAGAGAGAGAGAGAGAATCCCAAGCAGGCTCCGTGCTGTCAGTGTAGGGTCTGAAAGTGGTGCTCGAACTCATAGACTGTGAGATCATGACCTGAGTCAAAACCAAGGGTCGGATGCTTAACCAACTGAACTTCCCAGGCGCCCCACAATAAACTTTTCTTCCTGAAGAAAAGCAGTCACAGACTTTCTCAGTGGGATGGTTCTGAGTGGGCACAAAGACACCAGGAGAATTGCTGCTAGGCCAGATTGGGACTTCTATTAAGAATCAGTGGTGAAACCTGGCCCAGGACAGCCATGACCCTGAGTGATTGCCATCTGTTGATTATTGGTTTCACTCCAAATTTTCGGTCTGGCATCCACATTAAAAAAGATATGCACACATATTAGCATCAAAATAATTAACCAACCACCATAGCATCTGTGCCCAGGGCAGAATGAATGGGCCATTTTAAATGCATGGCCCATTCACGCCTAAAGGTGACCTCTGCAGTAATTCTGGAGTACCCTCCTGGATGATTTGGCTGGCTGGGAACACAATTCCGACTTGCTGAATTGTGGGATAAATAACGGATCATTCAAAACTAGAATCTCAAGAAAAAAAAACATATAAGGTTATCCGTTATTTATTTTTGATCAAGGATATCCTTTATCCAAAAAATGATTTAGAGCAGCTTGCCTAATACCGCTAATAATACAGCTACCTAATGTAGATTTAAAATAAAAACAAAAAAAACAAGGCAAAGAGAAAATAAAGTACACGAGAATCAGATGGTGTCAAGGAGTGAGACTAGTATGAAAAAAGCATGCCCTACAGTCCTAGGTACGTGTTTGTGGTTGGCTTTTGAGCATAAAATACGAGGAAAACTTAATCAGTTACAAGAGTCAGTCTTTACTTTTTTATTTATTATTATTTGTTTTCACGTCCATTCATTTTTGAGAGACAGAGAGAGACAGAGCGTGAGCAGGTGAGGGGCAGAGAGAGAGGGAGACACAGAATCCAAAGTGGGCTCCAGGCTCCGAGCCATCAGCACAGAGCCTGATGCGGGGCTTGAACCCACCAACCATGAAATCACGACCTGAGCTGAAGTTGGACGCTTCACCGACTAAGCCACCCAGGCGTCCCAAGAATCATTCTTTAAAGAGCAAACGCAAATAGGCAGAGAAAGAAACCAGACCCCTTTCGTTCAGGTAAAGAAGAATGTTGCCTGATGCGGACTCGGGAGGAATGTTCCTTCCATGTAGCAGCATTTCAGGAATATAAGAGAACGCAAGACTCTACTCTCCACTTTGCAGGGTCACTGGCTCATGTGTCCTCCCTGCTGTCTTCCCTCAATAAAAGTATTTTTCTCATAGTAATAAAAAAAAATCATAGTTCATGTTTACCAAGCCCTTACTGTGAGGCAGGCGCCTTGTTAAGTGCCCTGCTTGGAATATTTCGGTATACAGGACCACAAACTCATGACGTGATAGCAGATTCTACTGTCCATTCATAGGTGAAAGACAGGCTTGGACCAGGAGTGACATACTTAGTGGTTAGTGGATCTATCTGACTCCACAGTTTCTATCCTTATCTGCTGCAGTATACAACTTTTAGAGGACAGTCTGCAGGGGCGCCTGGGTGGCTCGGGGTTAAGCATCTGACTTTTGATTTCGGCTCAGATTATGATCACACGGTTTGTGGGCTGGAGCCTCACATCGGGCGCCGCTCTGACAGTGTGGAGCCTGCTTGAGAGTTTCTCTCTCTTTCTCTCTCTCTCTCTCTCTGCCTCTCTCCCACTCTTTCTCTCTCAAAATAAATAAGCTTAAAAAACAGTGAGCCCTATTTAAAAAATATAAAGAAGGGTCTGCAAGATAGCTAAGAAAACATCTGTAGGTAGCTTCTGTTGGGTTTTATTTCCCTCAAGCATTTCCTCCAAGGCTCAGACTCTTCCTGACGATTCTATCAGGAAAACGAGAAGATAATCTTGTTAACGGATCACGTGCGGTATCATAAAAGTTTAGTGCGTGTCATGTTTATTTCACGAGATGGAACCCTACAATAGACCTTGTTAAGAGTCTAAATTTCAATACGTCACATTCAAAATGCTCCACTTTGCTCTTCCTTGAACGTCTCATGCTCAGCTTGAGCAGAACAGAAATAGTCCGGAAATGGTTCTGGGGGTGGCAGTCAGTTTATGAGGTACAGGCTGGCCATTCATCCGAAGGTCCTGGACCAGTCATCCTATTGAACTGACATCCCGTGAGCTGTGTGGCCTAGCTGGACTGGTCAGAGACGCGGAGGTGACTGAGGACAGCTTCCCGTCCAGCCCGCGTCCCTCATGGCAGAGTCAGCCAGAAAGGTTTTCGCAGCGGAAGATACTACAGGAACAGCGTGAAGGCAGTGTGAAGACAGGCCACACAACCACTGGTTTCTCAGCAGTGGCCAGCCTACCCAAATTTAATGCCTTAAAAGGAGCTACCGTTGGTCTGTCTGGGCAAAACTGGTATGGGACAAAAGGTAGAGACAGATACAGCTCTACAAACGTATCGTGTGGGTAGGCACACACACGCACACACCACAGAATACAGAAGGAGAGTAAATGGACTGAGCCTGTCATCTGAAAGCATGGTCACGTGTCTGATGTTTCCCTTCACCATTGGCTCGCTGTCCTCTGTCAGATCACGAATGGACTGAGCCCAGGATATGGCCTAAGTGATTTCTCCTGAAACCTAATAGGACAGCATTGCTCGTGAAAATTTGTACTGGTGAAGGTGGTGAAGGAGGCAGGATGATAATGGGTGTAGAAAGGGAACAAGACCCATCTCTGCGAGATCCTCTCTGAGTTGAGAGCAGAGTGGGGGTGAGGTGAGGAACTGGGAACTGAAGACAAAGCAAAAACCGGAAGGAATCTGTATCGACCCAGCCTTCCCGCAACGAGTCCCCGGCAATGTTGTTTTTGTTTTGTTTTGTTTTAACAAGTTTGTTTGTTCACAGCAGGGCACATTTCAAACAGATTTGTTTGAAGATGCATTTAATTACTGTCATGTCGATAATGAAGAGCCTTCTCCCTCTCTCACCCACAAATTTAATTGTACGTACACCCTTCTTCTCTCATCAACCTCGCTTCCAGAAATCTTTCCTTCCATACAGAGCAAATTCTAAATACTCTCCCATTCTTCTCATTCCCTTTAGTCTTTCACCATCAATTATTCCCTTTCCTGTTTTGTTCTCTCCCTCTCAACTAGTTTTTGCCTCCTTAGTTTACTTTCAGGTAACTCTCATCTTAAAAATGACCTTCCTTGGCGGTGCTCCTTAACCTTTCTCATTTCTTTCCCATTCCAGCTTCTAGAAGGAGGAGTCTGTACCAGTGGTTTCGTCTTAGCTCCACCATGGAATCGCAGGGGTTTTCATTGGTCTGGGATGTAGACTGGCCACTGATAACTCTTAAAACTCCCCATGTGATTCTAATATGCAACCAAAGTAAAGATGTGCTGGGTTATCCTTGCTTCTATTAATTCCTCCAACCCTTTCTCTTCTGGTTTATGATCACTTCACTTCCCTCAGATTTGGCTTGCTAAGCTAATCCATGGTCCAATGACGAGGTTCCATGAGTCTTTTTCAGATCTTCTCTATTTCCTTCCTGAAACTTTCCTACCACTGGTCTCTGGGCAGGTGATTCTCAGTGCCCTGACTTCCACAACCCTTCTTAGAAGTTCTTTTTCCTCCCTCATTAAAATGGCACCACACTTCACGTAGTCACCCAAGCTGGAAACCAGGGCAACATTGTCAACAGTGTCCCTTCGGATTCCATATTCCATGTATCTGTCACCAAGTCTTGCTATTTCTACCTCTTTAAGAGCTGAGTATCTCCTCTTGTCCATTTCTACTGCTTGGCTTAGGGCTGGATTACCATAGCTGAGATTAATGGAAGCTTTCATAATTAGTCTGTTTCTAGTCTTGACCCCCTCACACTTATCTTCTGTATTGCTCCCTACTATGGAACAAAGTTCCTCTACCACAGGGCTACCCTCTGTGTCCCATGATAATCACTCCTTCCTTACCTCCTTGTGCACCTTATATCTAACAACTACCAGCTCCTACTAACCCCACATACATACATACCTCTGCATCGTGCTTATCAAGTGGTTCTGTAACAATTTACTCTCTTACTCCGCTCACACCAGGCTGATGGAGGAGAGTGATTTTGCATCTTTATATGACAATGCCTACCATTAAAACCGGTATATAGTAAGTGGTGAATGCATTTTGGTTCGGTAAATAAATACATTAATATGCAATTCTCTTATGGGGCATGGCCTTATCTAACAGCTAATATCCAAGCACCTTGCTTAGGGTGACTAACACAGGCAGGCAAGGCTGAAGGAGAGCAATGCAGAACCCAAGCGATTCTGACCCCTGAGGAGCCTGCTCTGAGCAGGGAAGGGACAAGAGAGAGGCAGCACACCTAGGAACATGTCACCCACTGAATCAGCCCTGCCGGAAGTGCCCTGCTTCTCTTTCAGGTCTTTTTTTTTTTTAAATTTTTTTTTTCAACGTTTTTTATTTATTTTTGGGACAGAGAGAGACAGAGCATGAACAGGGGAGGTGCAGAGAGAGGGAGACACAGAATCGGAAACAGGCTCCAGGCTCCGAGCCATCAGCCCAGAGCCTGACGCGGGGCTCAAACTCACGGACCGCGAGATCGTGACCTGGCTGAAGTCGGACGCTTAACCGACTGCGCCACCCAGGCGCCCCTCTTTCAGGTCTAATTTTATGCATATACAAAACCATTCCTTTAAGACAAGTTCAGTGCCACATATGAGTTTCATTACAGGCCAAATAGGAGACAATAAAGCACCCTGGAGACATAATAATGGCATGAACCTATGGTAGATATGGTCTGGCTCAGGTTTTGAATAAGTATGATATTTAATAATGAAGGACAATATTCCGGGCACCTCTGCCATTTGAAATAGGAGATCACTGATTGATTGGCCACACAGATCGAAGAATTGAAAGATTTGTAGGGGTGGGGCCCCTCCTCCCACAGAAAGTGAAATGACTCTTGTTTTTTTAATTTTTATTAATATTTATTCATTTTTTTAGAAAGAGAGAGAGAGGGGCATATAGCATGAGTGGGAGAGGGACAAAGAGAGAGGGAGACCCAGAATCCGAAGCAGGCTCCAGGCTCTGAGCAGTCGGCACAGAGCCCGATGCGGGGCTTGAACCCACGAACTGTGAGACCATGACTTGAGCTAAGTCAGACGCCCAACTGACTGAGCCACCCGGGTGCCCCAAAATGACTCTTATTTATTTTTTTTTTTTTAAATTTTTTTTTTTTTCCAACGTTTTTTATTTATTTTTGGGACAGAGAGAGACAGAGCATGAACGGGGGAGGGGCAGAGAGAGAGGGAGACACGGAATCGGAAACAGGCTCCAGGCTCTGAGCTGTCAGCACAGAGCCTGACGTGGGGCTCGAACTCACAGGCCGCGAGATCGTGACCTGGCTGAAGTCGGGCGCTTAACCGACTGCGCCACCCAGGCGCCCCAAAATGACTCTTATTTAATGTTTCATTTCATTCTTCCTATTTCATGCCCATTGCTTATGAATTAATTTGAATTCTAATATGTGAGTGGCCATACATATGGGCTTCTGGTTGTCCCTTCTGTGAAATACCGATTTTATAATCCATGTAGAGAAACGCACATTTCTTCAGCTTTGACACTAACTTGTCTGGGAGCAACTTAGCGAGGAGACGATCGAATCATCAACAGTAAATTGTGTTCTTTGGGGTGCAAACGTCTAATTGCTAATGCATTAATTAAAACAATGCGGGCTTTTTTGCTTCAAGAAGCAAAGCCTATAAAAATCACCCCGTTGCCTTTTTCTGACATCACCCTCACCCTCTTCCCGGATATTAGGAATGAGAAAATGAAGATAATTTGTATGCACATTTCTGACAACCATTTTAGGGTTCTGTAATGATAGAGAACAATTAACAAAGGTTTCTCTGGGCTTTGACTAAGCACTTTCTGGGCAAATGGTTTAATGAATGAAGAGCGTGCTTCCTTTGGTTCGATCATGCAACATTCACACACAGGCTGCTTATGTTTAGCTAAGAAACCAAAGGGCCACTCCACTCCATTTAGGTGTTTGGATAATGTGTCCCTGTCCACAAGATGGCAGTAAATGTTTGATGAGTCTATGATCATTTGAATCTTTTGTGTGTGAATGGGGTTCGGGGGGAGAAAGGGGATTCAGACTTGCTCTGGAAGAAAATTTTGTTTATTTGATTTTTATATTGTCTTATATTTTTGTGTCAAATGAAAAGTAACATGTAATTAATTCAAAATGCTTTCAAGTGGGCGACAGTTACATGGCTTATCATAACAGTTAAGCTGTGTCTCCTAACAAAGATAATACACTTGTATATGACAAAAGAAGACGAAAAAATTAACGTCTGGCTTGGGGCAATTATAGCGTTCTCAGTATACTGGCTAATAACTTGAAAATACAGTTTACCCTTGAACGATGTGGGGTGTTGGGGGTGCTGACCCCTGTGCAGTCAAAAATCCATACATAACTTTTGACTCCCCTGAAACTTAAGTTCTAACAGCCTGCCGTCGGCGGGAAGCCTTACCGAAAACATACACAGGCAATTAACACATATTTTGCACGTTTACGACAATAATACCTACCTTTGTTGAATCTTTTCCCCCAATATTTTAGGCTATTAGTGCTTCATCTGGGAGTTTTTTCAGATTGCTGCACATCTCCAGATAATTTTCTACTGGATCTATTGAAAAAAATCTGCAGTAAGGAGACCTGGAAGCTTTCAAATCCATGCTGTTCAAGGGCTAACTGTGTATGAACAAATTGGCTTATTTCTGAATCCTAGGTGACTGAATGCCATGTGCAAGAGATTGGGGGTGATGCTGCGGTTTGGATTTTCTTCGGGAGGCAGTGGACGACCCCAGCAGGTTTCTGAGCTGAGGAGTAGCCTCCCGGCAGAGCTTTAGAAAGAATAGCCTGGAAGGTGGGTGCAGGATGGATGGAAATGGAACTGAAGAGAAACTGTGCAGCGGTGGATAGTTCTGGAGAGAGGCAGCAATCGGGTCATATCCAAGCTATCATCCTAAAGCCAGGACCATTAACTTCATTTCTTTAGGTCATTTTCCTCGTATGAAAAGCAAAAGGTTGGACCAGGTGGCGCTTTTCAGCTCCAAAACCCACAGGCCTGGCTAGGATAATAGAGACAGGGGAATGGATGCAAGAGAGATTCGCAAGGCAGGCAGAGCAGCACCTGGCCCCTGAGTGAAAAGTGAACGGAGGGACGCGGGGACGGGGTGTTGGCAGAAAGCAGAGGGAAGAGAAAAGGATAACAGTTTGTGAGGCCGGAAAGACAATGGGGAGGAAGGAGAGAATGGCAACACCAGCTTTGGGAAGAATACAGTTTCAGTTCTGAGCATATTGGTACCCTGGCAGAGTCTGTAGCATTTAAATCACGGACACCAGGATTGCTTAAATTAATCTGAATATTTGGATACATGATCTGCACAGATAATGGCATGATGACTGCCATGGATATTTCCCTTCTTAATCAGCACAGAGTTCGGCACGTGTAACGTCGTTAGAGGAGGCAGGACTTTTTTTTTTTTAAATTTTTCTTTTTTTTAACGTTTATTTATTTTTGAGACAGAGAGACAGAGCATGAGTGGGGGAGGGGCAGAGAGAGAGGGAGACACAGAATCCGAAGCAGGCTCCGGGCTCCGAGCCGTCAGCACAGAGCCCGACGCGGGGCTCGAACTCACGAACCGCGAGATCATGACCTGAGCCGAGGTCGGACGCTTCACCGACAGAGCCACCCGGGCGCCCCAAGGAGGCAGAAGGACTTTTGAACGTGACGTTGGAACAGGTGCAAAATAGGCGGTTCTTTCTTTTTTATTTATTTATTTATTTTTTATTTATTTATTTATTTATTTATTTATTTATTTATTTATTTATTTTATTTTTTAACATATGAAATTTACTGTCAAATTGGTTTCCATCAGGCGGTTCTTTCTATACAAAGATGGCACCAGGGAGCTGCGTCCTGGGAGCTGGGCCCCATGCTTCCTGCTGTGGTGCCACAGGAGGCTTAGGCCACTCCCGAGCCCTCACGGAGTGACACACATGGGAAGGAAAGCCTGGAGGAAGCACAGGCTGAGTCCTTGTGAAGACCGTGCCCTTAGTCCAATGTTATCTCAAGAGCGGAAGCAACCCAGAGCCAGGTTTTCTCCCCACCCGTTTCTGACCCGACCATGGGGCAAAAAGGACAAAGGTGAGTGAAGTCAACAATGGTTATCAGGGAGTGATTCAAACTGTAATTTCTGGCCCTGTCACAGGGTGGGATCAGACACCCAGCCTAATCTCAGGGACAACAACACCAAAAGGTGCCAGCTGACACCCAGAAGGGTGGGCCGGAGGGTGGGAGGGACAGGGATGTGCCTCCAGATCAGCAGAATTTACAGTCTGTTCGATGCATGTGAATCTGAATGTGATTTCCAAACTTCCTAAAAATCTATACAACACTTTTCCTGAGAGTCTGGATTCGCTCATGTTTCAGGGACCGGGGAGATAATCTGAAGACAGATGACAGCTTTTGGAGACCACCCGTTATCTTTCTCAGCTCGCTGGTGATAAAAATATGAACTGTTCCTTGAAACCAACACTAAAAAGGCTCTATCCAATTTTCTATTTCTTTTTTTGAAACCTACCTTTCCTTATTTTAAAAATCTTAATTTAGCAGTTAAAAACAATGTTTTCTACAGTGTGAAGGGGGTTAGCAAAACACAGGGCCATAAGATTACCGGAGGCCAGGGAGGTAAGGAAAAGAAAGAAATCCATAAAGAAAGGAAGCAAGGGCTAAAGTAATTTTTGAAAAGTGAGAAGAAGAAAATGAGCCTCTGGTTAGTGAAATTTGATTTTCTGCCTTGATATTAACCATCACACCTTAGGTCTCATCCATTCGGGGCCTTTGTAGGGATCTATCTATCTGGTCGGTCCCAAACCAGCTTGAGCAGCTCGGTGCAGAAACCACGACTTAATTCTTCCCTGTACCCCCAACACCTACTCTGCCAGCACCTGGTGACGGGACACATTGGCACATATTGTAAAAATCAATGACTCACTGCTTTGTTTCTCCCTAGCTTTTTTTTTTTATTTTTTTAATTTTTTTTTTTATTTTTTTTCAACGTTTTTTATTTATTTTGGGGACAGAGAGAGACAGAGCATGAACGGGGGAGGGGCATAGAGAGAGGGAGACACAGCATCGGAAACAGGCTCCAGGCTCCGAGCCATCAGCCCAGAGCCTGACGCGGGGCTCGAACTCACAGACTGCGAGATCGTGACCTGGCTGAAGTCGGACGCTTAACCAACTGCGCCATCCAGGCGCCCCCCTAGCTTTTTTTTTTTAATGTTTTATTTTTTTATTTTCGAGAGAGTGCAAGCGGGGAAGGGGTAGAGAGAGGGAGAGAGGGGGACAGAGGATCCAAAGCAGGTTCTGCATTGATAGCTTGATGTGGAGCTCGAACTCATGAACCATGAGATCATGACCTGAGCCAAAGTTGGACGCCCAAATGACTAAACCACCCAGGTGCCCCCTTTCTCCCCATCTGAGTTTGCATGTGCTCATAGACACACATTAACTCTAAGAAGGAAACTTATAGCAACACAACACATTGTAGGAAGGTAAACTTGATGTTACATAGTCAATACAAGTGAAAACCAAATATGATAATCGTGATAGAAATAATTTGGGGAGTGTCTCACTATCCTTTCTGCCCTCCCTCCTTTCCTTCCTTCCTATATGTCTATGATCTATAAGGTGCTAAGATTGCAGAACATCAGATGAAACCTTAAGGTAATCAAGGGCAACCAATCCTTGCCTTATCAGAAAGCTGTTCTAGCATATTCTTCATAAGATCCCTATGGCCTTTGCCTGGACATGCGCAGTGATGAAGAACCCCTTACCCCTGCAAGCCTCCCATCCTGTATGTAAACCATGTGAATATCACAATGTTCTTTCTTATCATCTGGTACAAATCTGGGTCCCTATAACTCTTATTTATTGGCCCTGCTTCTTCTAACCTATAAATAAAGAATAATTATAAGTCCTCCACATCATGGTCCTTAAAATATCTGAGTCATGTCCATCCTTAATCTTCTCCTTTTTTAGTCTAAACTCCCTTGGTTTTTCTCATCATTCTCTATATATTTGGACCTCCCTCCCGCATATAGGATGCTGTTGATGGGTTGTAATATTCCAGAAACGTGGACTAGGCCTGGGGAGGGGGCATTGTTACCAGCTATTTGCAGGCTGGTTTTGTGTGTGTGTGTGTGTGTGTGTGTGTGTGTGTGTGAGGGAGGGGGAGAGAGAGAGAGAGAGAGACAGAGAGACAGAGAGAGAGAGAGAGAGAGAGAGACAGACAGAGAGAGACTCTGCACTGTCATTGTGGAGCCTGAAGCAGGGCTCCAGCTCACCTGATACGGGGCTTGAACTCACCAACCATGAGATTATGACCCGAGCCAAAGTCATAAGCCAAAGCTTAATCGACTGAGCCCCGCCAGGTGCCCCCCAGGCTACTGTTTGTGGAATATTTGAGGGTGTGCGTGCGGCAGCAACTCCAGGAGATTCGTTTCCAGAAAACTGGACAAACTGTTCAAAGAATCGGTACCCGCCTCCCCCATCTCCAGACTCGTGGTTTCCAAACCTAAGCTTACATCAGAGTCAACTGAAGGGCAACACGGATAGGTCTGGTCTCCCCAGAGTTTCCGGTTCAGTGGGTCTGAACTGAACCCTGAGAACCCGCACGCTTAACAGGTTCCCCGGTGGTGCTGGTTGCTAGTGCAGGGCCACACTGGGAGGACCACGGCTGGAGACGACAAGTCGGAGCCGAGATGCAGTACCAGGGAGGGACAGAAGACTCAACGTTAACTGGAAGTCGCACGGGTCAGGGCTGAGACTGGGGTGACACGCCTAGTGAAACGCCCGCCTGGCGCAAAACGTGAGAAAGGTGCTCACGCTCAGGGCCCCCATAAGTTCAAGGCCGTGCACAGGAAGAGCCAGTTGCCAGCCAGCCTGGGCCATGTGAGCTGCCGGCTGGGACAGTTTTCATGCTGCCGTGTGGCCCCCACAGCGGGTGGAACGTTGCCACTCCAGGATGCAGACCTAACATGAACAAACAAGAGGGTTCCTAGGTCCTTCACCATCCTGGTGACTGCCTCTGCCACTTGTAAATGTCACAACCGCCCCCCCTCCCCCCGCCAAAACAATTCGGTGACATCTTGGGCAACGGTCCAGCGCGGTGGCATTCTAATAAATAATTAAAATCAAAATGTACAAGAGGAGATTTTAAAATTTCACTCGTATCCCCCAAATATTAAAACTGAATTTCTTTTCCAGATGAAGTGAATTCACACCAAGGACGGCAGGTTGAGATCCGTGAACTATTTTCATATCATTTCTAGCCTCAAAGGCTATCCTGTCTCCTAGGAGACAGGCATGTAGATAAGTGATTCTATGTCACAGAACGTAATGAGCAGACATCCAGTGACAGGGCTGCTGATGGACTGCTGTGCTCGTACAGAGGACAGGGGGGGCCTAAGCATACACACGTACATTGTTGATTTTGTGCTTCAAATATGCTTATGTGCTTCAAATAAATTTATTTAGGAATTATTGCTCCTACAGGGGCGCCTGAGTGGCTCAGTCGGTTGATCGACCGACTTCGGCCCGGGTCACGATCTCACGGCTGGTGAGTTCGAGCCCCGCGTCGGGCTCTGGGCTGACCGCTCGGAGCCCGGAGCCTGCTTCGGATTCTGTGTCTCCCTCTCCCCCTGCCCCTCCCCCAGTCATGCTCTGTCTCTCTCCGTCTCAGAAAGAAACATAAAAAAAATTTTTTTAAAGGAATTACTGCTCCTACCTCTGAGAAGTCTGAAACTGGCAGGGGGACATTCCAGATAAAGAGGAATGACAGGGAGGGTGCCGGGGTGGCCATGTTGCTCTCCAGCCACAGTGCCTTGGTCCCATGCCTGCCTCCACAGCTACTGATGGCCTTGAGAAACCAGTGGTCCCCCTAACAACCTTACTCTTTAACATGAAAGAGGGTCAATCTCAAGTTTGGCGGGAACTTAAAGGATTCATCGGTTCCATCCTGTGACTCCAGGTAGGACTTCACTTTCATAACCAAGACAAAGAAGTACCAGCGAGAAACTATTTTGTTTCAAAGTTTATTCACTTTTTGAGAGAGAGCGAGCGAGCAGGGGAGGGGCAGAGAGCAAGGAAGACACAGAATCCGAAGCAGGCTCCAGGCTTCAAGCTGTCAGCACAGAGCCCCACGTGGGGCTTGAACCCACAAGCTGTGAAATCATGACCCGAGCTGATGTCAGACGCTCAGCCGACTGAGCCACCCAGGCGCCCCAATTTTTTTCCTAGTTTTTTTTAAAACAATTTTTTTTTAATGTTTATTGTTTTTGAGAGAGAGAGAGAGATAGGGATGGAGCATGAGTAGGGGAGGGGCAGAGAGAGAGGGAGACACAGAATCTGAGGCAGGTTCTGAGCCCCAAGCTGTCAGCACAGAGCCCGACGCGGAGCTCGAACTCACGAACCGTGAGATCATGACCTGAGCCGAAGTCGGACGCTCAACCGACTGAGCCACCCAGGTGCCCCTCAGGCGCCCCAATTTTTGAAGGTCTCCAAGGAAGGTTACACAGTGTTGCCTGTAAGTTGCTGTCACAGACTGCATGTTTGTATCCCCCTCAAATTCATATGTTGATATTCTAGCCACCCAGGTGATGGTGTTTAGAGGTGGTGACTTGGGGATGACTTTGCTCTCTACCACATGAGGATACAACGAGAAGCCGGTCATCTGTAAATCAGGAAGGGGGCCCTCAACTAAGGAGCCCGACCTTGCTGGCACCCTGCTCTCAGATTTCCAGGCTCCAGAACTGAGAGAAACAAATGTCTTAAAAAGGAAATTTAAGCCAGCCAGTCTATGGTACTCTGTTCTAGCAGCCCAAACTAAGTGGCTTATCAGTGGAGCCCTTTCTTTGTGTCACCCGACTGTGCCATTTGAATTTCCTTTCTCTCTGTCCATTTCAATCAAATTACCGCTTGCTGTTAAAAGAGAGAAACAACACCCGGCAGGTTTTCTAGGAGTCTATAGTGTCCCCCTCAGGGTGTGCTCGCTGCTGGGGATGATTGACAGCTCAGATCCCAGCGTGTGAAAATAGAGTCTGAAGTCCTTGTTTAGGGGAACAGAGAACTTTAAAGCTCTTGGGCACTGAGCAAGTGCCCTGTTCCAGAAGAGGGAAGGGAGAGGCTAAGGCGGAGCCCATTAAGTCTGTTCCTCCTGTGGCAAGGATGGCCTTTCTCACTGGGTGAGTGGATAAATAACTTATCTGCAAGGCAACACTGGAATCTAGACACACTGTATTTCAAACGATGTATTTCCTATACCTGGATCGATTTCCTAAGTTAGGAAGGGGGAGGCTTGGGTTTGAGTCCTCTGTGACTTTATATATAGCGTCTTTCCCAGTGTGGATTTCAGTTTATTCATCCACAAAACTAGGGACTTAGATTATAAGGTCTCATCTACCTCTTAAATTGTGTCTATTTCTTTGGTTGTGGAGGCCTAAATGTAAAAGCTATCCAAATTGTGTTTTACCTACGAGTTAAGCTTCTAAGAGGTCACCTTCTCTCTGTACAAGACAAATGGACATTTTTCCATCAACAGCTTTGCTGGAGCCCTTCTGCTAGAGGATGTCCTGCCGCCCACCAAACTGTGCATTCCGGGCATGTCACACAACCTGAGCCTGTCACTGCACGTCACCGGCCTAATTTGTCCTAATCCCATAAAGTTCATAGCCCTGTGGATGAATTTTCCTATTGGCAAACTCACAGCTGATTAATAAGTAATTACAACAGGCAACATGGAGGTAGAGAGGGTTGGCAGGAGGGGATGGACGAATGTTACCTGGAGTAATTCACTAAATTCAAATCAGAAAATCTTAACCTCTTTCCAGGAAAACACATGGCAGTGCTGAACTCATGGAGTTCAAGTCCCAAGGGGCCGGAAGAATGGGACTTCCGGATGCTGAAGGCAGGTGCCTTGACATCCAATGAGCTGGTTGGACAGTTCGTTCTCAACAAAGTCATTATTTTAACCCCCAGACTACCGGGTATAATATCCACCTTGCTAGCTGGGAATCAAAATGGAGCACAATTATTTTCCTTGCAGAAAAAGTCTGCCCAGGGATGCATTGAAGATGGTCAGGAAACCTACTTTGCTCCTCGCGGCCTTTTCCCTGTTTTGTATTTCCAGGTCTCATGGCCCACCTCCTTCAGACGCTACCCACAAAGGCTACACGGACTGCAATCAAGATTAAAAGCATGGCCCCTATGTCGGCGAGTTAAAGACAGGCTGCCTTGAAGTTAAGGAGAGCCTACTGTACTGTTTCAATTTCTCAGACTCGAGGGACGCCTGGGTGGCGCAGTCGGTTAAGCGTCCGACTTCAGCCAGGTCACGATCTCGCGGTCTGTGAGTTCGAGCCCCGCGTCAGGCTCTGGGCTGATGGCTCGGAGCCTGGAGCCTGTTTCCAATTCTGTGTGTCTCCCTCTCTCTCTGTCCCTTCCCCGTTCTTGCTCTGTCTCTTTCTGTCCCAAAAATAAATTAAAAACGTCAATTTCTCAGACTCGATCTCTTAATCATCTTTCCCTGATCACAGAGACTGGTTTATTTTTAATCTGTCCTTTATAATGGGAAGGGTTTTTTTAAATTATTTTAAATGTTTTTATTTATTTTTGAGAGAGAGGGAGAGAGAGAGCATGAAGTGGGGAGGGGCAGAGAGAGTGGGAGACACAGAATTCAAAGCAAGTTCCAGCCTCTGAGCTGTCAGCACAGAGCCCGGAACCCAACGCGGGGCTTGAACTCACAGGCTGTGAGATCCTGACCTGAGCTGAAGTCAGATGCTTAACCGACTCAGCCACCCAGGCGCCCTGGAAGGTTTTTTCTGACAGAGTTTCACGTGTATGAGCTTTAATCAGGCCTTATTCAAAGCCAAGTATATGCTTTGCCAGTATACTCTTGGGCTCTAGCTCACGATCTGGGTATACTCTGTGGTTAAGAAAAGGAGGAGGAAAAGAAAAAGGGAAAGATGAACTTCAATGATCCCGCTACGCTTCACGGGGGTCCTTACCAGTTAGACTCCGATAAATGGACCTCCTGGTCTGGAATTGCCACAATGGTTTGCGCCTGACTGCAGAATGGTTGTATGCGGTCATAACAAGAATGCAAAATTTGCAGTTACAACTTATTAAACATCACTGTCAAGCACATGGCAGGCATTTTGCTGATCAGGCTACCGATATTATCTCCTTTGACCCTCAGGTCGGTTCTCTGAGGGCTATATTATTTTCCCTGTTTTCCAGGTAATGAAACGGAGTCTTAGAGGGTTAAATGACTTGTGGAATGACTATGAGATAGTAGAATCAAGAATAGGACCCAGCTTTATCTGACACAAAAAATTGCGCTCTGTCAGTCCTCTCCCCTGAGCCTCCAGAACACGGTATTTCACTGTCAATTTCGCCTTTCAGGATTATTGATATTCCATAGATGATTCTGTTCATAGTTATGCAGAAGCAAAATGTGTGAGTTCCTGTGTCTCCTCTTTACTAACAGAAATCTGGTCTATGATTATTTGGGCACATTTGTCTTTAGTATCTTTTTAACACATGCATCAGTTTAATATCAAAGCAGAAGCTTTATGTATTGGGCCCTTGGTACCAATATGTTTAGATTATGTAGAGCTCTGAGCCTGTTTTACTGTAATAGGGGCTCATTCTCTCAAATATATCCATCAAGCATCCATCAGTGTAATATACATCCCTCATTTAAGAACACATTTCCATCAGACCTTCTCTCACTCCACTTTCTATTACCACATATGGCAATTACAAGTTTAAGAATCAGAAGGCTATAAAGTCAATAATCTAAAAATGATTAATTTTCCTGTTAGAAAGCTGTCATTTCTGTTCTCATGAACTGATAATAATCAACCTTGTCACTCCCCTCTTTTTCTAGGCTATGGGCTTTGTGTGAATTTGCTAGGGCCGCCATAATAAAATACCACAGGCTAGGCGGCTTAAAAAACAGAAATTTACTGTCTCACAGTTCTGGAGACTAGAAGTCTGAGATCAGGGTCAAGCAGGATTAGTTTTTTTCTGACGGCTGTGAGGAAAAATCTGTTCCATGCTTCTTTCTAGTTTCGAGGGGTTTGCTGGCATTCTTTGGCATTCTTGGCTTGTAGATGCATCACACCCTGATCTCAGCCTTCGTGTTGACACGGCATTCTCACTGTCTGTACGCCTGTGCCCAAACGTCCCCTTTTCATAAGGATACCGGTCATATTAGATTGGAGGCCCATCCCCTAATACTCTACTATGACTCCGTCCTAACTTAACTATTTATGTCCGCAATAACCCTATTTCCAAATAGGTTCTCATTTTAAGACACTCTGGAGTAGGACTTCAACATCTGGAGTTTTGGGGACCTGATTCAACCCATAACAGGCTGGTTGGATAGCAGGTGAGTCGGCGTGTGGGAGGCCTAACATCTGGCACACTCTCGGAGATCACCCCTGTGGAGCAGGGACCAGTTCCAACCCCGAGTAAACACTGACGCGAGAGCCCCGGGTCTGCCACAATGGAGCTCACGGGATGGGCTGGAGACATGCGTCAAGACATATCTTGTGGCGCAGGGTCAGAAGGGCTATTTTGGAGAAGTGAGGGATGTGCTCTAGGAGCATCGAGCGCCGGCACTAACCTGCCTGGAATCGCTGGGGAAGACTTTCGCCAGACGTCTCCTGCTCCCGATCAGCTGTGTATCAACCCCCAAACGCAAGTATCAGAGTTTAAATAGGACTCATTGCTCTTTGATATCAGAGCTCTCTGGTACTTCTTAGCAGCTACCCTGGGAGAAAAAGGCTTATGATAGCAGAGAGCACCAACCGAGAGTTTTCGAGATTAGGTTTCCTGGTCTCTTTGAGTCACATTGTGTCCTTTTGGCGATTTGGTCAGGAACAAGCCTGAAGTATGGTGTGATGGACCGTACTTCAATGAAATTGGTTCAAATTTCATTTGAACCCATATACCCCCGTGTAAATAACAGCATAGGGAAAGGATTTATAATGCTCAGCTGACGGGTTGCCCATGGCAAGCAACATGGGTACTCCGAAATTCCTACACCATAAGGCAACAAACATCCCCTTAGTACTTGCCACAACGGGATCTGACCTGGATTTGTAGAAACCACCCCACCTATCACGGCTTACAATTTGCTTTATCCATGGCACAGCCCTGATTAGTTTCAAGCCTGGAGCAGCAGATGATACATCCGAAGTTTGTATCTCAGGCAAAGGCAACGACTATTTAATTAATTCCTACAGGATGTCAGTGCACTTTTAAAATTTCATAGTAACAGCAATCTCTAGAAAAGTACCGTAGATATTTCAGGAAATAAGGGAAACGTTACAGCTTTACGTGTTTTAGACGTAGCTAGAAATCAGCCTCTTTTTACTTCTAATTATTCTATTTTACCCTGGAAACATAATCATTCACACTCACAGGACAAGACAAATAGCTTTATTAACACTGATTTAAATACATGAGCCCCTTCAACTTCCTGCACCCTGGTGCTCTTTCCTGTTGCAATATCATTCCCTCCATGATTAATTCTGGGCTCCCAAAAGGACTCTAAAGCAGGCTGGCAGAACCTCTGTAGGAGGTGAGGTGCAAGGTACCTATATAAAGGACACTTCTTTTCCTGTCACTACGGTAGAGATTCTCTAAGAGTTGAGGGATTGGATTTGGATATCGCCATCAGCAAGACTCTTCCCATGGCAGCACCTTTTTTTTTTTTTTTTTATTACTAAGTCCCCGGAGAGTCATTGAGCTAGCACCCTCCACCCCACCCCAGCTCCCTATGAAAAGCAGAGTCAGGCACTGTCCCATGTATGTCTCAAGGCTGAAAATGCACAGGGGATGAGTATTCTGAAAGTCTAAATATATTTATTTGGAAAAATCTGTCGTGACGCAGAAGAAGAATTTAGTACATTTGAGCATCCACATTATTCAAGTAACGAGAGGGACACTGGGCATGTTTAGGGTTTTGACGGTGGATAGCTTCAGCTCTAAACCTGGAGTTCTAACTGCCTTCCTATCTCTCCACGCAGAAGTCCTGGGGGCCCTTAACCTTGACATGATCAAATTTAACGTCATGGATTGTCTCTCTCCTCTACCAGACACTTTGTTTTATTCTTGTGGCACAGTGATTTCTGTTTCTAAAAATTAGTGATGTCTCTACCCACTTAGTTACCCCAGCTAGAAGCTTTGCTGTCTTTTACCCCACCCTTCCCTTTACGTCGACAACCACTTTCACCACCCTCCATTCTTCCTCTTTCCCGGTGTCTCTCGATCTGTTGTTACCTTCTTTCCATTCCTTCACTTCTGCTTGAGTTAAGACCTCAGCATCTCTCCCATGGACAACGTACCTGGAACTGGCCTCTCCATACACAGTGCCTTTCCCCAGCCCCTACTACACCCGGGTTTATGCCACCAAATGTACAACAAAAGTGATATCACCTTCCTACTTCAGATCCTCTGTCTACAGGGTGACGTTTAAACGTCTCAGGTGGGCATACAGTCTTTCCCCATCTGGTCATAACCTGCCTTCTAACCTTATCTCCTCCTTTGCTTGACCCTTTATTATGAACCAGATGATGGACTTTCATCCCTCCGTGGAATTTCCTTCCAGTGTACTTCTTCCCTTCTCTCTCCTATTAAACACCAATTAATCTTTTCAGACCAAGTTGATTCTACCCTTTATTGGTCAAACCTGTCAAGATTTTCCTAACTATCCCTGGGTATAATTACTTCTTCTCTCTTTGGGCACACAGTCTCTTATGCATCCCATATTCTGCCTCCTAACAGAATTAATTTGTAACTCTCAATTGGTCTTCCCTCTTTGGTTGTTCATTCCTTTAGGGCAGAAATTGGGTCTCATTTATTTTTCAGTTCCTGGAGCTTGTCTGAAAACATGGTAAGTGCTTAATACATTTTTGATGAATGAATGAATGAATGAAGTCAAGCTTACTATTTATTTCACGTTAGGAACTGTTTCTCCCCGCCTTTTATTTTCAGATTGTTATTCTAGGTAAGGAATAAGGTAGGAAGTCCTTTCAAGTCTTAACTATAAAACTATATAGTATCGACAAAAAATTGACAATTCGAACAATGAAACAGATTAGAGAGCCCAGAAATAGACA